>NC_137078.1:30549581-31813637 GCF_951640355.1 Cnephaeus nilssonii
CCACAATGTTGTCTGTGTCTATGGATTATGCATATATGTTCTTTGGCTTCTTTCCTTCTTTGAAGAACAAAGCTACTACTAGAAAGAGTAGTCTGAACTTGATGTTTCCAACTCTTTATAAGAATGTTTATAAAAGATTAGAAGGTTTATAAAGAGAAATCTTAAAAGGAATTATAAGTGTACTAAATAATAAATCTAATAGATAGAGCACTTGAATTAATCTAAAAAGTAATCATATTATTTTAAATCTTAGAACACATATACTTATATGTGAACTAGAGGCCCAGTGCACAAAATTTGTGCATGGGAGGGTCCCCTCAGCCCAGCCTGCACCCTCTCAAATCCAGGACCCTTTGGATGATGTCCAACTGCTGGTATAGACCGGCAGTCGGACATCCCTCTCACAATCCTGGACCATTGGCTCCTAATCGCTCACCTGCCTGCCTGCCTGGTCACCCCTAACTAGGGCCCCCCTGACAGCTTGATCGCCCCTCACTGCCTCTGCGTGCCAGCCTGATCACCCCTAACTGCCCTCCCCTGCCGGCCTTGTCGCCCCCAACTGCCCACCCCTGCAGGCCTGGTCCCCCCCAACTGCCCTCCCCTGCAGGCCTGGTCCCCCTCAACTGCCCTCCCCTGCAGGCCTGATCACCCCCAACTGTCCTTCCTTGCAGGCCTGGCCCCTCCCAACTGCCCTCCCCTGCTGGCCATCTTGTGGCGACCATCTTGTGCCCACATGGGGGTGGCCATCTTGTGTGTTGGAGTGATGGTCAATTTGTATATTACACCTTTATTATATAGGATTATTCCTTAAGGAACAGGGAAGCATATTCACACATAATTACCCAGGCGAGGACACTGGGTCCATAAGATCTCAGCCCTTGCACTCAGTGCATGCTTTCTGCCTGACCCGACCACTGTGAGACTTTTCCTTTTGTCAGAAGCTAGAAACCACGACTGTGTTTGGCTTGGGGTCACATAATTTCTTCCTAAGAATGGGTCATAAAATTACTCAAGAACTACCTGAGTAAAACTGTTAAGAAAAATACAAAAGTTTAGAAAAAATCTAGAGATGACTATTCACATTATATAAGAACATTTATTTTTCAGAATGTCTTGAATCAAGACATAAAATTTATTTAAAATTGAGTAAAAATATTAGCATATTTAAAATTTCCTGGTCAAACACCTAATCCACAGAGACAGTGTGGGCATCCTGGACATAAAATGTTGGTAATATTGCAGCTTTCCTTTGTGCTTCTTTCTCTCCTTAGAAATATTTCTTTCTTTTTTTAAATTATCCTGTGTCCTAATATGTTCCTAAGAGTTCCCCAACTACTCATTAAATCCTGCTCACAAGATTGAATCTAATACCATAAAAATTCTGTTATGAATGACACATACATTTTAAATTTATTTATTTTTGTTACTCCCAGGAATGTTTAAGAAGCTCTTACATCAATCATCAGATGGCTCTTCAGATATCTTCATGCATGTGTGTGTACAGGAAAGGGATATTAAGGTGACCTTGGCATTAAGTTCATTTATACTTGGAACAAAATTAAATACTGATGAGGCAAATGGCACTTTCCTGGCTTTTATCATGTTATGCCATTCTCCAAGCTCCTAACAGACACCTGGGGAGAATCCAATTCAGTTATCTCTACATATTCCAGGTGACTTGTAAGTCTTTAGAGATTTTCTTTAGCGCCCAATGTCTTATTTTGTCATTCTTTCAGGAAAGCTACAGAACCTGCAGGAATAAAATACTTTATAGACATATTCAGAGAGAAAGTTATTAAGAAAAACAAGTGAACAGCCAAGTTGAAAAAAAAAAGAAGAAAATATTCTTCAAAAATTAGGTTAGAAGGTTGATTTTAAGTTGCTGAAGATATTCTGGGATGTGGAATAGCCTGGCTGCAGAAATATTCATGGAATGTTATAAAATATTTTATACAGAATAAATATAGTTTGATTGAAAAATAGAAAGGATAAATAAAGTGAAAGAAAAATAATAGAAACAAAACACCTTCCAGTTAGCTGGTCCTATTGGCAGTATGCAAAGGGTGAATTGGTGATTTATGCAACCAAGAAAATGCTTTTGTGAAAGTAAACAGCGATTAAGTAAGCATTAACAACTTTAGGTTGCTCTCATGTGGCTCCCTTTCCCTTATATTCGGAGCTTCCTTTCCAAGGCCTCTATGAACTTGTCAATGATACTGAAGAATCTGAGGGGAGCTTGTTGCCACATGCAGAATGAGACTGCTTTCTTTGGAATTGGACATATATATTACTTTATGGATAACTACACAGTTACAATTTCTGAATATCATACTTCATGTCAAATTTTCCACAAGTATAATAAAAAATAAAGATGGTAATTTTGGAAGCCATGTGGCATGTAAGTAAGAAACTAACCTTTCAGAAGATACAGCTGAAAACTATTTGTTTCCGTTTCCTGAAAACTCTTACAAGCATTGAGAATATAGTAGTGATAGTAGCAGTAATGATAGTAACAGATACCTGAGTTTATTTTATTCCAAACTCTTTTCTATTCTTCTTTACATACTCATATTAGATTATCACTAATAAGATCACAACTGTTACATTTGTCATCTCAATACTAATGAGTATGATATGAAAAGATGCACTTTATTCTCATGTTTACATAAAAGAAATACCTAGCCAATAACGTGGAATAGTGTTTCTCACTGGGGTTGGGAGTGGTATCATTGACATGTTGAGCTGGACATTCTGTCACAGTGCAGTAAGGTCAACATCTCTGGCTCCTGTCCACTGAATGCCAGAAGCATCTCTACCTCCAGCATTAGGAAAACCAAGCCCCCACCTCCCTGCCTCATTCACATACACATGTGCAAACATTCTCTGAATGGGTAGTATCACCTTGCTGTGTAGCACAGAACTAGAATTTTTAAAAACACATTTTATTAAAACAGAAAAGTCAGTTCTCAATGAGAATACTTCCCCGCCCCCCCCCCCCTTTAAATTTTATATCCCCATCTCCTGAGTCAACCAGGCTATCAAGCCAAGAAAAATCTCTTAGGACAAGCCTCTTGACCAGAACAGGAAAATTCATAAAATAACTGGCACAGGATAGGTGTTCAGTGAGCGCCGACATTTTCCCCTCGTGTCCCTTTTCCCAAGAGGAGGACATGAAGTAAGGAAACATTTCATGTTGAGAGAGTTTGGTTATGACTTTATTGCTCATTGGGAAAGGGTAAGTCATTTTCTTGCCCATTTGCTTATCAAAAGCAGGCTGTCCACTCTTATTTCATCATCTTGATGGACAAGGCATACTTTGTTTCATATTGTTAACACAGAACCAGTCTTTTCTGGCCAAGTTGCAGGCAAATTTCAACGGCAAAAATTATCAACCATTAAAGGAGGCCATGTATAGCAAGGCACCAGCACTTCGCTGACTGATACAGGCTGCTATTTTATTTTTGGAAAGTAGCCTAAAGCTATCATGGCTCTGGGTTTTTGACAGGCATCATGTATTGCTATTTCAGAAGAAAATTTGACTTTAAAAATCAAGTAGCCCGAGGGTTTGGAATCATATTTAAATTTTTAATGTTGTCAAAATTACTTTGCAGTATTCATTTGTAACTGGACTAAACTCTCTGGAAATTAATATGTCCACTGTCTTAACCCTATTTTACAGTTTGTAATGCAAAAATAGTTAAAGGGCCAGTTATCAAGTTTCTAGTACTAAGAGAAGTAAGAGATCTACCTGTCTATTCTTTTCTTGCTAGACAAAGTCATACTGTCCTGAATATATTTCTGTCAAGAGCTAATATAGACCTGCTTTTGGGTGTTTCCAATTTGATCATGTAAATGAAGTTCTCAGAATAGATCTGTAATATAAAGATGGTCCAATGGGTGACTTAGTCATCTACAAAGCAAGCATCAGAACTGGTAAATTTGATAATTGTCACCTTGTCAAATGCATGTACTAATAAAAAACAATGATTACTTCGTTGTTATTGACCTGGAAGCTAATAAATCTGAGATAGAATGAAGGAACCTTGGGTAGTTTGGATTAGGTTTAGGGGAAATGAATAGGGTCATCATGGAATATTTGAAGACTCATTGTGTGAAACTGAAACAAACAAAACATTTTTGTTAATCAGATAAAGCTTATTTAAAGTGTACATCTTCCTTTCATAAGCAATGCAACTTTGTCTAAAACTTTTATCTTCTCTTAGAGTCAGTGTCTTAATGCAAAAAAAAGGAAATTCCAAAAATAAAATAATAATGGAAACAATACTGACAAAAATTATGCCCAATTGCATTCTTATGAGGATTAAGAAAATGTATAAGGAACAAGTTCTGCAATTGTTTCTGCATTTAATAGCCTTTATTTCTTGTCCTGTATACTCATAATTGGGACCACTCCCAATGGAGTGGTTCAGTAAATATCTAGAACTTATTTAGGCTATTCAGGCTGACCACAGTTTGGGCAAAATACCCATGGAGTGGTATGTGATTAATGTATACCAGAGTTAGTCTATGTACAGCTTGCCAGAAAAATAGAAAGTAGTTAGTCTATGTACAGCTTGCCAGAAAAATAGAAAGTAGACATGAAAGTCAGCAGCTTTCTGACTGGCTGGAATAAATCCTTGGACGATATTTTCTAAGATGTTTTAAAAGTATATCCAAAATACAGGAGTAATCTTGTACAGTTGTACTGTCACCATGACAAATGTATATGTAAATATATGGGACTCTGAAGAGCCCATAGGAGTCATATCCCTCACAGCTCTCTGAGATATTCTGGAGAGGCATAATGGAATTTCAGCTGTACTTTAGAGAGATGACAGATGAAATAAAGACATTCTAAGGATTCTTAGGCAATGCTAGTTCTATACATGCAAATATAGACCTTTTTCAGGCAGTAGATGAGAGAAAAATGGAAATATTATTTGGAAGTGGTTTTTGAAAAGTCTTAAATTTCCAGTAGCCCATATATCTTCAAAGTTTTCAACTGTAAGAGCATTGTGAGGGGAATGGGGCCTTCGGAAAACCCAGCAGTGGTGTTCAGAAAAGCTAGCGACACAAACTAAGGAACTATTATGAACTACAAGTGGAGCCCAAAATTTCCTGTAAAATACAATGCAAAGTCAGAAAGTGGTGAGGAATAGATAATAAAGTAAAATTGAAAAAATTGATACTTTTGAATTTTGTTGCTAGTTGCACAGGTGTTTATTTTACTATTAGAGGCCAGCTGCATGAAATTCGTGCACGGGGGTGTGTCCCTCAGCCCAGCCTCCACCCTCTCCAATATGGGACCCCTCGAGGGGTGTCCGACTGCCAGTGTAGGCCCGATCCTGGTGGGATAGGGCCTACATGGGCAGTCGGACATCCCTCTCACAATCCAGGACTGCTGGCTCCCAACTGCTCGCCTGCTTGCCTTCCTGATTGCCCCTAACTACTTTTGCCTGCCAGCCTGATCACCTTCTAACCACTCCGCTGCCAGCCTGGTTGATGCTTAACTGCTCCCCTGCCAGCCTGATTGCCCCTAACTGCCCTCCCCTGCAGGCCTAGTCCCTCCCAACTGCCCTCCCCTGCTGGCCATCTTGTGTCCACATGGGGGCAGCTATCTTTGACCACATGGGGCATCCATCTTGTGTGTTGGAGTAATGGTCAATTTGCATATTACTCTTTTATTAGATAGGATAGAGGCTTGGTGCATGTGTGGGGGCCAGCTGGTTTGCCCTGAAGGGTGTCCCGGATCAGGGTGGGGATTCCCTTGTGGCATGGGGTGGCCTGGGCGAGGGGCCTGTGGTGGTTTGCAGGCTGGCCATGCCCCCCAGTGACCCAAGCGAAGGCCCTGTGATCTGGGATTTATTTATCTTCTATAATTGAAACTTTGTAGCCTTGAGTGGAGCCAAAATTCCTGCTTGCTCCATGGCTGCAGCCAGTTTTGTTGGGATTTATTTATCTTCTATAATTGAAACTTTGTAGCCTTAAGCGGAGGCCAAGGCAGGCCAGGGCTGGGGAAGCTTGGCTTCCTCCACTGCCAGAGAAACCCAAGCCTCCTGCTCTCTCCGTGGCCACAGCCATCTTGGTTGGGTTAATTTGCTCAATGATTGGCTGGTGGGCATGGCTTGTGGGTGTAGCAGAGTGATGGTTAATTTGCATATTACTCTTTTATTAGATAGGATTATCTCTATTTCTGTGAATGTTGAAATTTTTCCATAAGAAAAAGTATAAATAACTAATATTGGCATTTCTTAAACTGTTTTGGGTCTTGGAACACTTTAAGTAACTCATGAAGGCAATTGATAGTCTTTGCAGAAATATTCATGCACTAAAAATATTTGTATAGTTTTTCAGAGTTTCATAGATATCTCTGACCCTGACCCTGAAGTCTATCCATGTGCCTCCTGGGTTCAAGAGATTCCTTGCTTACATGCAGGGAATATTTCCAAATACTCTTGAAGACTTTAAACTGGGACTTGGGTTGTTAAGTGGAATTCATGGTTCTCATTCCTTGAAGCTTGGCTTTTATTCAGATCACTTTTACTTTCTACTCTTCTCAAGCACCCTCTGCTCTATGCTCTATATCTTACAGACTCTCTCAGGGATAACAGTACTTCTCTCCATTTGTGCTTGACAGCTAGAAAGACAAGGAGTCAAGGCAAATTCAAAGGAAAGAAATGTTTTGTGATTCCATGCTACATGGCCACAGAATTTTTTAATAACAGTGAAGGCATTTTCTAAATTCCATTGAAAAGAATTTAGTAGATCACGCAACAGCTAATTGGTATTATACATATTTGAGCTGATTATTGTTTCATGAAATGGAAGCTATGTTGGTCAAAATTAGAAAAGAAAGAAAAGCACTCTATTGGTTTTAAACTTAGATTTTGGAGAGAAAAAGACCAAAATTCCATAAATTTTTTATCATTGGGACTTCAAAATAATCACTTACTTTCATGAACTTGGGCCTTTACTCTTCTGTCAATTGTGTGATATCTGAGTTGTTTAAAATATTAAAATGAGATAACTTTTATGATCCCTCCAATTAATAGTGGCTATAAGTGGATATTCCAAACCACATCTTGACTAGGTTATTGTGTAGTACTCAAGAGCTCATTATTTTATCTGTATAAAGCCCTCAAACACATCAACAATAACAATATCACATCAGGCATTTCCTATGTTTTCATATATCACCATTTCCTTCTCAATTTGCTTCTCCTTAGGATCACTTCTTCCTTTACTGTGCTTTTCACTTCTCTAAACATATATGTTAGTTATTCTCCAGGTTGTCTCCAACATTCTTACTCTATAAATTAAATTTTCAGGATCCCATACAATCTCATGATTTTTAATTACTATCCATACATTGATGATTTGCAATAAAAAATAGCCCTTTATTTTCCCATGAGCTGCAGACTTTGAAATGCAAATAACAGAATCACAAAATTTCCAGAAATGAGCTTCTATTCTCAATTTATCCCTGTCCCTACAACATATTCCATATATATATATATATATATATATATATATATATATATATATATATATATCTCAGTTGAGTTTATCACTCACCAACTTGCAATTTCCTGTAGAGGATATCCTCTCTCATCATCCAAATTCAGGCAACTCTGGCTAAATATTTCTCCTAGTTATTATTATTTGTATTCTCTCCTTTCCTATTGTTACTCCCTTAGTTCAGAATGTCATTATTTCTCCCCTAGATATCTGAAATAATGTGCTAGCTTGTTTCTCTAATTTATTATCTTCTTTTTCAATACCCACATCTCTCATAATGTGTCTTGTCTGAAATCTAAAGCTGGTCTTGCACTCCCTTGCTTGAAAATAGTTTGGCACACACTGCCCACTATTATCAGACTGGCCTCCATCACCTGCTCCTTTCTGATTCATATTTTATGTTTGAGAAAAAAAAATATGGGTTTCTCTTACACAGGAAGATTTTTATATCTCTTTGCTTTTTATGTGAACATTCTTAGTGTGTGAAATATTCCTTCCAATTTTTTCCCTACAGTAACTCATTCTCATTTTCTAAGATTCTTTCTTCCCTGACTCTTTAGCAAAAATCGCTTTCATTGGCTGCACAGCTCTATCCACCGCCTGAATTTTCTGCCCATCCAGTTAGACATAAGCTCCACAAGAGCCTGGTTTTCCTCTAATATATGTTCTAATCTTGTATTATGTGGCACATGTTAAGAACATACCAAGTGTTTTTATATAAGATTAAACTAAAAATGGTTCTTATAATGATAGAATATTTTAGAAATGCAGTAGCATGTCAAAACTGGAGGAAAATATGAAGTAGTAAGAATTTTCTAAATTTAGCATATACTATCATCAGCACTATTCAATAAGATTTTTTCTAAATTCAGTGATTTTCCATGAAATTATTTATTCCTTTATAAACATGAGAAAGCTGAAGCCAAAATAGAAAGAATGGCAGGAGGTGGAGAGCAAAGGCCTTCTGGTTCCCAAATATTCCCCTCACATTACCTGAAATTAAACACTTTGCGCACTTTGGAAGTTCTACCAAGTAAAGATCACTTTTTACTCATAGAGGGTCATCAATCATTAATTCATTTGTGTATACTGGAAACCAGAATATTTTCCTCATATTGAAGACCTATATGATATTGATTAAAGAGAGAATTGTGAATGTGGGTAACAGTGAATATGACGAAGAGGATTTTTCTTTAAAACGTGGGAGGATGGAGAATAGGGACAGAGAGAAGTGAAGTGACAGAACTGGTCAGGGTTTGAGTAGCCTGGTGGCACTATGGGGGTTCTTCTGGCAGTGTTGTTGTTGTTGCAAAGCTTGTGTACTACATCACTCTAGCTGACATTGTTTACACTGTAGACATTTCACATAACAGTTTATGGAAATTATGCTGCCTCTGTGGCCTTAGTTGGTAGCTCTGGCTGAGCCTGAGGGAAGAAAGTTACAAGATACTAAAGCAATACAGAACCAGAGTGGAAGGACACACACAAATAAAATATTGTGCTTATATTCACCCTAGTGCCTGCATGCTGCCTTCTATAGAGCAGGACATAAAATATACAATAGCAAAATCAATTTTAAAGTAATAAAACCCCTTAAATTCAGTGTCTAGGCATAAGAAATATTGAAAAATAAGCTGCCAGAAACATCTCTATTGAATGAACATTGGGCATATAAGCATTTTTGGCCTTGGCTTATGGAAGCAGCTGTAAATACAGAGATTTCTCCATCCTGAAAGATCTCTCTTACTGCTATCATGGAAGATGGAGCAAATTTTACTGGTCATTTACTGGCGAGGCTGAGTCTTAAAAAAAGAGTGAACTTATATTTTGAGTATATTCTTATTATAATGGCAAACTTTGCCATAAAAACATACACTGGATATAGTAAAGTAACTGATTTTCCTAGTTTGTGGAATTATTTAGAAGTTTAGAAAACAGGATCAGGTATTTCTAATTGGAAATATCATAGAGAACCTGAAATATATATTGTTATCTATGTTTCTATTTTTTTATGCAGAAGAATTATTTTGGTTTATCTACTAAAAATGTTTTCTTTTTATTGGTCCTCTTAATCAAATGTAGTATATATTATAGAGTTAAATAATTTATTAATTTGGAAGATATTTAGTGGATGTATACCTTGAAGTTTAGAAACCAGTGTCAATGATTAAATAAGAAGGCATGAGATGACATTATGCCCCAGTGATCTTTAACTTTCAGGCACAGATGAATTAATGATCAGAAAGATAACTCCTAAAACAATAAAAGGCCTTAAGCCAGCCCTTCAGATAACATTATTTTTACTGCTTTTTTCTATTTCTAAGTGCCAAAAATATGATTGAGAAGACAGAATTTTTCTCCCCAATGCAGAAGAAGTCTAGATAATTTATGAATTTTTCATAAAGAGTTTATCATCACTTATAGTATCTGTGAAAGCAAATAGGTTTCTATTTTCATTATTGAAATAATTTTAAAATGAAGTTTTCTCAAATCCTACACTTTCTCCTCTGGATCTACCTCCAATAGTTTAGTCAGGGAATCTGGTAATAGGAAAAAAACAGTGTCAGCAAAATCTGGAATTGAGAGAAACAGACTTTTTGTAATTTACCATAAAACTAAAACTTATCAATATAAACTTAGGGAAAAATTATTAAAGCATAAGAAATAATGGAGGATATAGCTAGAAGAAAATAATCAGAGGGCTTTCCATATACTTGGAAATTCAACATTCTCACTGTTTTGCTCTGTAGTTAGGTAATATAAGGTAAACAATTTTAGAAGGAAAAAATGGGAATACTCAGCTTTTTAAAAGGCTAAATATTGCTGCCTAGGCAGCCATTTAATCAACATATTAGTTCCTAACCAACCCAGTCCTTTTGAAAGAAGTTACCAGTCAAAACATTTCATCAGCAGTTAATCAAGACAGCTAATGGTCTATGTATGGGTACATACTTTATGACCTAGTGCAATTTAAATTGATCATATATAACTGGCAGCTGTCAACCCTCACCCAGCTTATGATAAAGAACAAGGAACAAACATAAGAAAGTAAAGGTTAACATCTCTAGCTCATTATATTATATCAATATTTTTCTAGGATATTTCAGAAGGAAATATCCAAGGACATAATTTTTCAGTTCTACATATTCAGCAATTCTAATGGATTATTTCTGTATAGTTAACTCTAATTGACAGTAGTCTGAATATATTTTAAATGGACACAAAAGTTGACACAGATAGTTATTTGAGGCAAGATCAAATTTGAAAAAAAAAATTATTGCTAAAGAAACTACTGGGTGAAGTAAGTGACAAAGACACATCCAGGACAGGAGGTTACAAGGCCTGGGTGTAGCTCCTTGCTCAGTTTCTGATGACTTCACTTCAGAAATGAAATATCCCACCCATTATAAGACTCAAAGCAGCAAATTCCATTCGGTAGGGAGGTATCTCCATTGACCCCTGTTCAGGCCTCCAAGAGATGGGAAAGCTCACTATGGGAAAAAGAACTGGTGGGCGTCTTCCTCCTTTTTGCTACCCCAGGGTTACTCTTCCTCTGGATGGTTTCTGCTATGTCTGACCCCATAGCATTGGGATACAGGGAAAGGTGAGAAAAAAGAATGGCAGGAAAGCCCTTAAACTGACAAAAGAAATTTATCCCAATCTAGTGTCTGTGCTCTAAGGGCTTGGCAAGACTATAAAACCCATTTTGTCTTGAGATTTGTGAATTCTTTGGAGACCTCTGTGTGTCCCCTCCCTAACTCACCTCCACCAATCTAAGCAACTTTCGAATCTAGTTCCCTTGAGTATGTTAAATATCCTATGGATCCAATGAGACTTCCAGTGGCCCTTTGGGACTCGCAGTTTTATCTGGGGGAAACAATACTTCCTTTACTTTGGCAGCCTCTGGATGCAGTTATTTCACAGATCTCTGTCCTCTTTCTTCCAATCCTTTATAAATCTCTAGGTTCACTCTGTCACCAGTCTTCTGCAATTTTCTTTGAGAGAAGGGTGGCACTGCAGAGAATACAAGGATGGAAAATTTTGGTGATTTCTTTAAATCCTATTCTCCTAAACAGGAGATAAGCAGCAGATACTCTCATTTCTACCCTTTGAGTTGGGAGAAATTGAACTATCATTTTCTTCTAAGAATATGCCTTCAAAATTACTTACAATTCTATTTTTTTATACCCTCCATGAATAAGAGAAGTTTCAGAATTGTCCAACATATTTTTATCACTATTCCAAAAAAAATTGTTCCCAATTTTGAGCTAACACCACCTTTAAAATTTGTTTCACCTGAAACTTTCAATTAAACATTGTCTTACATAAATGACAAATTTTGAAGTTTTACACTCTGCCTACTCTTGTTTACATAGAGATAAGTGTTTATTGTCTAGTTTCTGAGAACTTATGAAAATAACACTGAATTATGACTATATCTTCCAATATCTTATTATAACATTGCATTGGCTTATAGTTATGTAAAACTAAAATATTTGAAATGTAAAATAATATGGCCTTTGGGACTTCAGCTTGAAAAGCCCTAAATTAGACTTTTCATTTATCATCACCAAAAACTATTGAGCATTCTTATCATCCCAGTTTGAGGAGAGATGCTTGTTATTATTGTTTTTATTTAACAAGATAAAAGAACAGAAATGTTGTTAGCAATTTAAATATACATGAAGCAATTGGGGACTAGAAGTGCATTCTAGGGAATTCTGAAGCTGCATCATTCACAATGGTAGTAACCAGCCACACATGGCTATATACATTTAAAGCACTTAGCTTACATAAAATGAACGAATGAACAATTCCAGTTCTTAGGTGCACTTGCCGCCGTGCAAGTGCCGAATAGTCATAATTGGCTAAAGACTACCATATTGGACAGTACAAATATATAAAAAAAGGATCATTGTAGACATTTCAATTGGACAGCACTGCTCTAAAAAAAAGATGCCATAATTTAAACCAATACAGATAGAATCAGATACTCTGTCAGGGGAGGTGAGAAAATGTTCAAGTTGCTTATGATGGGCCCTCTAAGATAGGAGGGAGGATTTGCACCATGTAAACAATTAGATGTCTTTTCTGGGACAGCTCAGAAAAGTTTTGCTGATGCCATTCAGGAAGGTTTCCAGTAGGGCAGTGTATTACAGAACGGGGTCTGCTGAATTACAAGATTAGAGCTGCTGAGAAAGTATCTTGATCTAGACCTATAACTAGTTCTAGACCTAATGGCCTCAGAGAAGCTGAAAGAGACTCTTTGAAGAGGAAAAGTGAGGACTTGTCACAGTGAAAATTTAACTCACTGATGAATGTTAATATTTATTTTTGAAAGAAGTCCAAGTAAATCAAGTAAAGTATTTTCATTTTCTTTCCCTGCCCTTAAAGTATTATGCTATAGATCCACAGTCACTTGTTAAGATAATGAGATCTGCAGTCATGGTGTGTAAGATGTCACTGGAACTTCACTAGGGACAATTGTAATGTGATTTCTCTTTTAAAAATTATTTATTTTTAAAATTGAAATCTTTTGTTTCAAAAGAGCAGGAAGAGATGAGATAAAAACTGGAGATGATGAAAAAAATATGTCCTGTTTGTTTTCTGTACAAAACAAAAGGTTAGAGCTATTATTTTTTTCTTCAAAATAAAGCAAATACCTTTTTGGTCATCTATAATAGGGCAGAGCTATTTTGAACAGTTTGATGTCATTTCTGCATCCCTCAGAGAAACAAAGGGGAAAGTCGGAGGAAAAGGAAAAGGACGCTTTGATAAGTTACACCAGCCTGCTGGTCCCCGAGAGTGAAGCATCCTGTTTTTATCATGGAGCTGAAAAACAGTGGAAAAATTTTTACTGTGATCAATGGTATTCATTCTTTTGTTATTTCACAGGTACCTGCCATAATTCCCTAAATAATCAAACTGAATGAGGGCATTTTTAGTGACAATGGGTCTGTCTGGATAAAGGTCACTGGAAAATTACAGTTGAGGTGGAGAAAGAATGATGACAAACCAGAGAAATTTCATGATATGAATAAGTCAGTGTCTTGAATGTCTGTCACCACTAGATTTTATAACAGTCCTATCAATGCCATCAATTAATATTTCCAATTATTGTAAAAGTCAGTGGACTATACTATACATAAACAGTAATAGAAAAAAAATCATGTTAATAAAAATGAAGAATTCTTTCCAAAAAAAAAAAGGCCTTTAAATGGACTTTTTTTGTGGTTCCTAGGTTTGCTGTATCCATTAATCATGTAATCATTCTGGCAAAATGACCTCAGAGATTGCTGCCATTTGGAATTCATATCCATTCAGTTGTCTTATCTCTGGGTTTCCAGTTGCATTCCTATAGCATTTATCAACATAGCATCTATAGGATGTCACTTCAGCACAAGTACATGTGCAAGATTATAGAATTAACACCTCTTCACCCGTCTATATATCAGCCTGGCTTTATAGGCCATCCTCCATGCTGGGGCAGAAAGAGGAGAGCAGCATCTCTATTTGTTAGTATATTTAGGAATAATATTTAAGGCAAAGTTCTAGATTCTTTTCTTTCATGAACATGGCTCTTTAATTAATATAAGATTATTAAACTTGAATCTATCTAGTAACTAATTTGCATTCTTAACATCTTTGTTAGGACTTGGAACAAATATTTAAAAATCCAATTGGTCACCTGGATGTTTATTTTTCTTGTGGCCAAACATATGGATATTTAAAGTTATCAATATAAAATTATATTTTCAATGATTTTATATGAATTATGTAGATACAGTCTTAGATTGGAGGCAAGACCAGTTGAAATGGTGCCATAGAGCTATGTATACCAATAGTATTTATCAAGGGGGACTATTATTTAAACCTCTTTCATTAGGAACATCATTATAATTTATATAGAATTGGCTTACTATTTTAGAATTTCTATATATTGTTTCCTTTCATTATAGCTTTAAGCTTCCCAGTAAGTTGAAAATATTCAAGTGTTTAGAATCCCAATGGATTGTCACTGGGAATGAACAGAAGTTCTCTTTCCCTCCCCCTCCTTTTCCTGTTTTCAAGTTACAGGGCCAGATATATAGCTGTGAGACAACACAGAAGCAGTGTCAAGAAAACCATTTTGCTCGAGTCCTGGCAGCTGAACTCTCTCCAAATGCTTTTAACAAGGAAAAAAAAAAAAAAAATATATATATATATATATATATATATATATATATATATATATATATTAAATGCCAGATTTGTGGAGCCCTTGTTCACCTCATGATGTTTCTGTAGATATGAATGTACACCAAATGAGGTAACAGATTATGAAAAGTCAATGCTTAAAGTCTTTTGAATTTTATAACAAGAGATCTGTAAAGTTTAAAAGCATATCAGGTTTCTCAGAGATTAACTCTGGACTGCATTTCAAAGTGTATCAAGTGCTGTCTGCTTTATACCAAACAGAAGGGAATGTACTACCAGACTAAGCAGACAGAACCAATAAGAGCTGTAATAAATCAAATTAAGAAATATTTATTGAACATCTCTGCATCTCTAGCATTGAGCTTAGGTGTGTGATATATATGAAATATAAATGAAGAGGTCTGTGGTCTCAAAGAGCTTAAATGAATTGAGAGAATATATAATTGCATAGAAAATAAATAATAAAGCAAACAACATTTATATGAAGTTGCCTTTATAGCCTAAAATTTTAAATACCTTTTTTTATGTTCCTGGTTTGGTTCATTTTTATAATTTATAATATTTCTTGAGACATTCATTTTGAATTGCTAAATAAATTTTGCTTTATTATTTATTTTCTATGTAGTGGGGTGAGCTGGGCCTCCTTGGAGAAGAAACATGGGTTCCACAAGATATGTGATCAGTGCTGGGACCCTGCCAGCAGGCGAGGGGATCCCAAAGCAGGTGCTGGGCGTGGAGGCCATGGGGGCGTAGGCGACCTAGGAGACAGAACTAAACTTCACATCACCCTGCTTGGCCCCGGAGGATGGCTGGTTAGCCAGAGACGGGTAAGATTCCTCAGGTAAGGAACAACCTAAGACAGGCACAGTCACAAAGGGGCCATCAGGGGAGAACTTGGGGGTTAACAGAGGTGGGGCACAGACCCTGACCCCCCCAAGTTTACAGGGTCCTGAACCCTCACCCCTGCTGAGGGAGGTCTCCTGCCCCCATGGCTGTTTTGCTTCCCATGCCCAGCTCAAATCGGGACACAGGTAACATAGACTTGGCTGACAGCACATGCCCTCTCACTGCAACAAGACTTGATGGAAATGTCTTGCACCCATGATGCGGGGAACTGGGGTCTTTAATATCTAAATCCAGCCTAGCACCAGGAATTCTCAGGGCCTACTCAAGAAGGCAAATAATCCTCTCCACTAATATTTACAGTGTAAAATAAGATGGTTGTTAGAGTATTAAATTTGACAGTAAAATAGTAGTCAACTTTTCAGACCGATTTAAATTGGCCAATCGAAATAAGCGAATATTCTAGAAAAATCAATTATACTGGACAAAAAAGCTGTTCCTAAAGTGTTAACTAAAATTTTTATTGGTAGTTCATCTCATGGTAAAATTGCATAACGTATAATGAACCTAAAGCAGTCACATTTTAGTGCAAAAAAGTAAAATTTAAAAGCTATCAAGATTACAGCATAAAATTTCCAAAAGCCTCCTAATATCGAAACCCCAAAAGGGGGGATAGTAGAAGAATATCATGTAAGGAAAAATATCCTGTAAATAAATTACATCTAGAAATTTTTTACTTTAGAAAATTAACTTTCATTTGTAATGCTAATAGCAAGACACCCAGGTAAAACATACATGGTATCAAAACAAGCCAAAGGAAAATTGTTTGGGCAAAAAATGAAAAAGGATCGCAAGTCAAATTTATAGAATAGATTCCTTTATTAACTTTTGGTAGAGAATATGTTTGTTTATTTTCAGAAAACAACTCCGAGACCATGTGGATTCCTGCAACAGAGAGGAATTGACAGGAGTGCTCCAGCCATGAAGACAGAAGAGAAACAGTCCAGAGATGGAAAACGCTGACGATGCCTTGCCATACTAGCAGTCAGAAGATGTGCATCACTGCAGATTGCCCAGGACCAAACCAGAGAGGGTCGGACCTGCATTACCACCATTTGTCCACCATCCAGAACTGAAATATCATTGCTGTTATGTACACATAAAGAACTGTTGGACATAGAAATTGGGACTCAAAAGAACTGTTGGCCCAGAAAGAAACTCACTATAGACTGATCCATTTGCCTCTCAGCATAACCATTATTGCTTGTCTCATTTTCAGTTCCTATAAGTGTATTCCTAGTATCACATGAGCTCACTCATCTAGGGGAAATGATGAACAACATAGACTAAAGATCAAGAACAGCATTGATCAGACTGTCAGACCTCAGAGGGAAGGTAGGGGAGGGTGGGGATAAGGGAGAAAGATCAACCAAAGGACTTGTGTGCCTAACCAGTGATCACGGACAACAGGGGTGTGGGGGCATGCATGTGGAGGGGTTTGGGATGGGAATGGGGGGGGGCGTTTGAGGACAAATATGTGATACCTTAATCAATAAAGTAATTTAAAAAAATAAAAATAAAAAAGAACACAATAATAAATAGCCATGAAACCCAGTATAAAATAAGTAAACAAATAAAATACTTTTACATGAAGCAAGACTTTACAAACCTAGACTAAATTAAAATAGAGAAATAGGAAAATCGTCAAATGCCTTATCTTGAGGAAAGAGGTAACAAACATTATTTGTTAAAGATTTTGTTAGTTTAATAGAGTTCTAAGAATGCCATTAAGGCATTAAGCTAATTTCAGCTACTGAAAGTACCTGCTAAAATAAAAAAAGGCCCTAAAAGATATCCAATAACAAAATGGACAAATAATGAGAAAGCAAATAAACTAAAATTAAAGCATATTAGAAGATTAAAAAATTAAACCAAACAACATATCAATAAGGGATTGGCAGAAGACAGATAAAAGTAATTAATTTAATAAAAGTGCTATTTAAAATGCATGGTCATGTTTAGGAACATCACCAGGTTAAAAATTCAGTAACTCAGACCTAGCAACATCAGGGACCTTTACCATGCATGAGCCTGACGTGTTTATGCTAAGTGAAATAAGTCAGACAAAGTCAAATACTATGTGATATCACTTATATTAAAAGCTAAAACAAAACAAAATAAAAAACCAACCTCATAAATACAGAAAACAAACTGGTGGTTGCCAGAGGTAAGGGGGTGGGCGGAGAAATGGATAGAGGGGGTAAAAAGACACAAACTTCCAGTTATAAAATGAATAAGTCCTAGGGATCTAATGTACAGCATGATGGCTACAGTTAATGATATTGTATAGCATATTTGAAAGTTGCTGACAGAATAGATCTTAAAAGCTCTCACTAAAAGAAAAAAAAACAAAACCACATCCTATCTAATAATAGAGTAGTATGCAAATCATCACTCCGCTACACTCACAAAGCCACGCCCACCAGCCACGCCCAGCCATGCCCACCATCCAATCAGCGTGAGTATGCAATTAAACTGAAAACATGGCGGCAGCCCCGCCCCCCAGCATCTCCCGGTCTCTGGGAGTCGGAGAAGTCAGGCGCCAGCGCCTGAGGCTGGCTGCAGCCACGGAGACCAAGAAGCCGCCTGCCCCATGATCCCAGGCTGCAGCCAGCCTCAGAAGCCTCAGGTCCGCCTGCCCAACGTCCTGGGGAGACGGAGAAACTGGGCCCCAGCGCCTGAGGCTGGCTGTAGCCACGGAGACCAAGAAGCCACCTGCCCCATGATCCCTGGCTGCAGCCAGCCTCAGAAGCCTCAGGTCCGCCTGCCCAATGCCCTGGGGAAATGGAGAAACCAGGCCCTGCGCCTGAGGCTGGGTGCGGCCAGGAGACGAAGAAGCCGCCCGCTCCATGATTTCAGACTGCAGCCAGCCTCAGGTCTGCCCGCCCCACGTCCTGGGGAGACGGAAAAACCGGGCCCCAGCGCCTGAGGCTGGCTGCAGCCACGGAGACCAAGAAGCTGCCTGCCCCGTGATCTCAGGCCTCAGCCAGCTGGAGAAGTGGTTCACCCCATGTCCTGGGGGAGACAAGAAACCAGGTGCCAGTGCCTGAGGCTGGCTGCAGCCTGGGAGATGAAGAAGCCGCCTGCCCTGTGATCCCAGGCTGCAGCCAGCATCAGAAACCTCAGGTCTGCCTGCCCCACCTCCTGGGGGAGAATGAGAAACCGGGCCTCAGTGCCTGAGGCTGGCTGCAACCTGGAAGATGAAGAAGCCGCCTGCCCGGTGATCCCAGCTGGAGAAGCCACCCTCCCCACATCCTGGGGGAGACAAGAAACTGGGTGCCAGCACCTGAGGGTGGATTCGATCTGGGAGACAAAGAAGCCACCTGCCCCGTGATCCCAAGCCGAAGTCAGCTGGAGAAGCCGCCCACCCCATGTCCACCCGCCCCACATCCTGGGGGAGATGGAGAAACCGGGCCCCAGTACCTGAGGCTGGCTGCAGCCGGGAGATGGAGAAGCCGCCCACCCTGCGGTCCTGGGCACCAGTACCTGCAGCTGGCTGTGGCCTGGGAGACAGAGAAGCCACCCACCCTGCAGTCCTGGGCACCAGCACCTGCGGCTGGCTGTGGCCTGGGAGACAGAGAAGCCACCCACCCTGCGGTCCTGGGCATCAGTAACTGCGGCTGGCTGTGGCCTGGGAGACAGAGAAGCCGCCCACCCTGTGGTCCAGGTGCCAGCACCTGCAGTTGGCTACAGCCTGGTAGATGGAGAAGCCGCCCACCCTGCGGTCCTGGGCGCCAGCACTTGCAGCTGCAGCACAGGCAAAGCCCCCTGTCCACCATCCCCTGAGGCTGCAGCCAGCCTGGGTGCCTATGGCTGACCAAAGGGAGGGAAGCCCAGATCCTGGGTGCCTGTGGTCAGCTGGAGGAGGGAATCCTGGGTACCAGGTGCGGGCCGAGGCAGAGGTGGTTAGGGGCAATCAAGCCAGCAGGGGAGCAGTTAGGGACAATCAGGCTGGTAGGCAGAAGCAATTAGGGGCAATCAGGCAGGCAGGTGAGCGGTTAGGAGCCAGCAGTTCTGAATTGTGAGAGGGATGTCCAACTGCTGGTTATCCCATGAGGGGTCCCAGATTGGAGAGGGTGCAGGCCAGGCTGAGGGACACCCTCCCCGCTGCCCCCGTGCACGAATTTCGTGCACCGGGCCTCTAGTGTTTTATAACTATGTAAGGCGATGGATGTTGACTAGAATTATTGTGATGATCATTTTGCAATATATATAAATATTGAGTCATTATGTTGTATATCTAAAACTAATATAATGTTAAATGTTAATTATACCTCAATAAAAATAACAATAATAGCCTTCCCTTCCCCAACAGGTCCAAATCCTGATCCCTAAAATCTGTGAAGGTGTTACATTACATGGCAAAGGGAAAGTAAGCATCCGGATGGAATTTAGATAGATAATTTGCTGGTCTTAAGAAAACAATCTAGACTGTATGGGTGAGCTCAATGCAATCACAGGATCTTTAAATGTAGAAGATGGAGGCAGAAGAGTCCATCAAAGAGAGATTTACCCTGGCCTGTTTTTGCTCAGTGGTTAGAGTATAGGCTTGCAGACTGAAGGGTCCCAGGTTCAATTCCAGTCAAGGGCACATACCTCAGTTGCAGGCTCAAACCCCATCCCCAGTCAGGGTGTGTACTGGAGGCAAACAATCAATGTGTCTTTCTCACATCAATGTTCCTCTATCTCTCCCCCTCCTTTCCACTCTCTAAAAAATCAGTGGGGAGATAAGGACACATATGTAATACCTTAATCAATAAAGAATTTTTTTTTAAAAAAATCAATGGAAAAATATCCTGGGTTGAGGATTAATAACAGCAACCCCCAAAATTAGAAAGAGATTTGAAGACATTATACTGTCTTCCTTAGCTCATGAAGAACAGATCTTGAGTTAAGGAAGACAGGTAGACTCTAAAAGCTGGAAAAGGCAAAGAAACATATTCTCTCATAGAGGCTCCAGAAAGAATGCGGTACTTTTGACACCTTGACTTTTACCACTTTGAACTTTAGACCTCTGGAAATGTGAGACAATGGGTTTGTATTGTTTTAAACAACTAAGTTTATATTGATTTGTTACAACAGCAATAGGAAACTAATACAACTGTGTTCCACAAGTTTTGGTATGTTATGTTTTCATTTTCTTTCATCTCAAATATTATGTAATTTCTCTTATGATTTCTTTTTAGTTTCATTGTTTTTTTAGGAAAGTGTTTATTAATTTCTACATATATGTGATATTCTCAAATTTCCTTCTGTTATTGATTTCTACTTTTATTCCACTGTGGTTAGTGGACATACTTCATATGATTCCAATCCTTTTAAATTTATTGAGCTTTGTTTCATGGCCTAACATATGGTATATCTCAGAGAATGTTCCATGTGCACTTGTCATGCATTGCACCTTTTTCCTTTGTGTATCCATTAACTAATTATTGTAGTTATAGTTAATTTTACTACTTTTGTCTTTTAATTCTCATACTAGCTTTATAAGAGGTAATTTAATTGCTTTTACTATATATTTGTCTTTAGCACTGTGATTTCAACTTCCATGTTTTCTTGTTATTAGTTTGCACCTTCTCTTTTCAGCTTAAAGAAGTCCCTTTAACATTTTTGAAAGGCTTCCTTCATCATGATAAATGCCTTTGTTTGTCTAGAAAACTTTTTATCTTTCCTTCAATTCTGAACAATACCTTGCCAGTTAGAGAATTATTGGTTGGAAATTCTTTTTTCCTTTCAGCACTTTGAATATATCAAGCCACTCTTTTCTGACCACAAAGTTTCTGTTGAAAAAACTCAGCTGATAGTCTTATGGGGATTCCCTTGTACATAACTGGTTGGCTTTCTCTTCCTGCTTTTATAAGTCTCTCTTTATCTTTAATTTTTGAGATTTTAATTATAATGTGTCTTGTTGTGGATCTCTTTGTGTTCATCTTGTTTAGCACTCTGTGTGCTTCCTGGACCTGAATATTTGTTTCCTCCCCTAGGTTAGAAAAGTTTTCAGCCATTATTTCTTCAAATAACTTTTCTGACACTTCTCCTTTGAAACCCCTATAGTGTGAATGTTATTTCACTTGATGTTTCCCCAAGGGTCCCTTGAAATTCTCTTTTTATAATTCTTTTTTTTTTTCTTTTTGCTGCTCTGTTTGAGTGAGTTCCACTGTCCTGTATTTTAAATTACTGATCCTTTCTTGAACTTCATTTAGTCTGCTATTGAAACCCTCTAGTGTATTTTTTCAGTTCAGTTATTGTATTCTTAGCATTGTAACTTTTACTTGGTATTTATATTTTCTATCTCTGTTGAATTTCTCACTGTATTTATCCATTCTTATCATGAGTTTGGTGAATATTTTTATGAGCATTACTCTTTATCAGGTATATTACTTGTCTCCAGATCATTAAGATTTTCTCCTGTATATTTATCATGTTCTTTCCTCTGAAATATATTTCTCTTTCCTCATTTTGCTTGATTCTTTGTGTATATTTTTATGTATTAGGCAAATAAGTTATCTTGCTCAGTCTTGAAGGAGTGGCCTTTTGTAAGAGATAAACCTTACTATCTAACCTTGTCCAAGCACTTGGATGTCTCTCCAACCTTTGTGATTTTCTAGGCAAGATAATTTATTCTTGATAGATCACAGCTGTTGAGGGTGTTCCAAGACCTATTAGTATTCTAGAGGAAAGAATCTGAGTGAGCATCTAGCTTCAGGCTGATTATAGGCTAGACCCTCACGAAGCAGATTTTAAGGTATGTAAGTATACAGTCCTGTGGGACCACATTTCTAAACCCTGCTGGCCTCCAAATTAGGTGATCTGAAGGTGTCTCTTGGGGAGAGTTGTAAAAATTTGGACTTTAGATAAATGTATGAGCTCCTAGAAGGTACTGCAAAGTATAGCATGGCTTATGGAGAGTGCAAAGATGGCATCCCGGCTTTTGTTCACTAAGAGCACATTTGCAGAATCTAGATGTATGGTAAATTTAAAGCCTGCCCCTCAGGGTGAAACTCCAGGACAAGTAAATAGGTCTTTCTTCACAGGAAGACTGAGAGTGTGTTTAAGTCTACTATCTGTGCCATGCCCTGGGGGTGGTAGCCTAACAAGAACTGACTTTCTTTTTTTTATATATATATATATTTTATTGATTTTTTACAGAGAGGAAGGGAGAGGGATAGAGAGTTAGAAACATCGATGAGAGAGAAACATCGATCAGCTGCCTCTTGCACACCCCCTTACTGGGGATGTGCCCGCAACCAAGGTACATGCCCTTGACCGGAATCGAACCTGGGACCCTTGAGTCCGCAGGCCGAAGCTCTATCCACTGAGCCAAACCAGTTTTGGCAAGAACTGACTTTCTGATTGGCCAAGAAATGTAATCTCCCTTGGCCTTCAAAGCCAGTTGCTCAGAGTGTGTCCCTGACTTTGGCCAGAGCTGCAGGGGTGAACCACTTGCCTGTCCTGCTTTGTCAGGGCCATGGGAGCAGTACAGAGGCAGGGTGATCCCATAGGTGCTAGCAGGTTCTAGGGAGAGTGCAAAAATGGTGCCTGCCAGTGTCAGCACTAGCAAGGTAGATGGAAAATGCAAAAATAGTTCCTGCCTGTGTCTTTGACTCTGGAGAGAGTTGTAAGAGGCTTCTGAGTCTCTGGCAGGCACTTTATAATTAGCACACGAATCTTCTTCAAATATGGCCCAGGCACTTTTAAACTTCTGCTTTTGCACTGGGTCCCTGAGAGAGTGAAGTCTTTAAGAGGGGAATCTGTTCCCTGAAACCCTATGGTTCTCCTGTAAGCCCCATTGGTTTTCAAAGTAAGACACCTTGGGAGCTCATCTCTCTGGTGCAGGTCAGAAGGGATAAGGTGGCTAATGTGGGACACAAATCCCTCACTCTTTAGGGATAAACTTCATAATTGTGATTCCTCTCTGTAGTTGCTGTTCTGGGAGTGGACTTTTGGCAAGATTGCACCCCTGCCTCTCCCATTCATCTTGGTGTGGCCCCTTGTTCTTTGTTGTGGAGAAGCTGTTCTGCTTGTTTTTAGCTCATTTTCAGAATGAATTGTTTCATATGTAGCTGTAGATATGTTGTATTCATTGAGGGACATGAGTTTATAATCTTCTTATGCTGCTTTAGTTTTTTGAGTTATACTCCTTTTTCTGTTTTTAATTTTATTTTTTTATTACAGTTTGCATTCAACACTTTTTTTGCATTGATGTAGCTTATAGCAGATAGACATTGATGTAGGTTACAAAGTACTCCCTTGATAATTCAAGTGCCCACCTGGGACCATAGGTAGTTATTACAGTATTGTTAACTATATTTCCTATGCTTTACCTTACATTCCCATGTCTATTTTGTATAACTGCCAATTAGTACTATTGAATTGCTGTGATTCACTATTTAGTCATTTAGAAAATATTTATTTCTAGTAACAGTTTTTGTCTTAAGGTCTATTTTTTTCTTGTAGTATAATTATTTTTATTTTGAGTACTTTTTGCATGGCATATACTTTTTCATCCTTTTACTTGCAGTCAACCTAATTGTCTGTTTGAGTCTAAAGTGTGTCTTGTGGAGAGCATATAGCTTGATCATGTCTTTTTAAAAAAAATCAATTTTCCCATTGTGCTTTTTATTTTCTTTTGGGTCTATTTATATTTAATGTAATTACTGATAAGGTAGGACTTATAGCAGCTATTTTCCATTAGGTTTTTATATATTATGTCTTTTGTTCCTCTATTCCTCCATTACTGCCTTTGTGTTAAGTAGATATATTCTAATTTGCTATTTTAATTCTCATATTGTTTCATTTACTATATTTTAAATTTATTTTCTAGTGGATGCATTTGGGATTCTAATTAGCATCTTAATTTAAAACAATTTAGTTAAGATTTAATTTCAATAGCATTAAAAACTCTGTAACAATATCACATCATTTCCTTCCCACTTCTCTATGGTATCATAGAAAGTATGTCTTTTTACAAGTCTATCAACATAGTTTTATAATTATTACTTTATACAATTGTGTTTTAAATAAAAAAGGGAAATGATAAAATATATTCATTAAAATGCATTTATATATTATTTTTATTTTATTGTATTAATTAATTAATTAATTAATTTTTATTTACTAATGCAGTTACCTTTACTAGTGCCATTTATTTCTTTGTGTGTATTCAAGTTTCTATGAAGTGTCTCTCATTTGAATGTGATGTATGCCTTACAGGACTGTCTTATAGTGACAATTTCTCTCAGTTTTTGTTTGTCTGGGAATGTCTTAATGTCTTTTTCATTTTTGAAAGGTATTTTTTCTGGATATAGAATTTTTGTATAGTGTTTTCTATCAGTTCTTTGAACATGTCATTCCATTGCTTTCTGGCCTTCATGGTTCCTGAGGAGAAGTCAGCTCTTAATCTTGAATATCCTTTGTATGTGATGATTAATTTTTTTCTTTCTATTGACAAGATTTTTCTTTTGATGAGCCTAAATATGGATCTCTTTGAGTTTATTCTGGAGCTCATTGAACTTCTTGGGTGTTCAGATAAATGCTTTTCATCATTTTGAAACTTTTGGGTTGATTTCATAAAATATTCTTCTGTCTCTTCCTTGTCCTGTCCTTCTGAGAATCAAGTTATGTATATGCTGATTGGTCAATGGTATCCAACTGGTCTCTCAAGTTCTAATTATTTATTATTATTTATTATTATTATTTTGTTACTCAGAATGCATAATATCAGTTTACCTATCTTTAGTTTTGTCTATTACTTATTCTTTCAGTTCTAATCTGCTATTGAGTCCTTATAGCATATTTTTCACTTCATAATTTCTATAATTTATGTTACTCTGTTGATATTCTTTATTTGGTGAGACATTGTTCTCATACTTTCTTTAAAATCTATAATTTTTTAAAGTTCTTTGAACTTACTTATCACAACTGATTTAAAATTTTTATATAGTATGTCTGAGCTTTGGAACAGTTGCTATTGACTATTTCTTTCTCCTAAGTAGGGTCCATATTTTCCTGTTTCTTTGTGCCTCTTGTAATTTGTATCATATATGGACATTTTAATTCAAATATAATGTGATAACATTAGAAATAAGATACCCAGATAAATTTTTAAACAATTAATAACAAAATAGAATAAAAGCAAAATATAAACAATTATTAGTCATAGTCATCGCCTAAAAAAAGCAGAAGTGACATCATTACTGTTTGACAAAGAATAAATAAATATGATTCCAGATATTTTGGTTCATAAAGAGATCCAAAGTGTTCATTTTATATTTATGAATTATACTCGTGATTAGCATACTAGTGATATTTTATGTAGACAATAATTTACCATCAATTTCATTTTGAAAAACTCAACTCTACTGAGGGAAAACAATAACAATACAGAAAGGAGTAATGAAGGTTAAACACATAATTTAAATTGTTGAGCTATTAAAATTAATATTTATAGCCTAAAAACAGATTATATGTGTTTTCTTAAGTAACAATTGAACACTTAAAGCATTGATTAAATGTTGCTACTTCAATAATTTTTCATAGCAGGCATTTTACATGTGTGACCTCTGACCACAATACAAAACACATCTATACTAATAAAAGCCTAGGTGGCACTCACACCCTTGCACCCTCACATCACCCTCACATGACACCCTCACGTCATCACAAAATGGCCGCCCCAAGTCATCACAAGATGGCCACCACAAGATGGCCAGCAGAGAAGGGCAGTTTGGGGCAACCAGGTCAGCAAGGGAGTGCAGTTGCGGGCCATTAGGTGGCAGGGGAGGGAAGTTGGGGGCAATCGGGCCAGCAGGGGAGGGCAGTTGGGAGGGCAGTTAGGCGTCAATCAAGCTGGCAGGGGAGCGGTTAGGGGGCGATCAGGCTGGCAGGCAGAAGCACTTAGGGGCAATCAGGCAGGCATGCAGGCGAGTGGTTAGGAGCCAATGGTCCCGGATTGTGAGAGGGATGTCCAATTGGCAGTCAGACATCCCCTGAGGGGGTCCCAGATTGGAGAGGGTGCAAGCTGGGCTGAGGGACACCCCCCATGCACAAATTTCATACACCAGGCCTCTAGTAGAAAATAACGAAGTAGAGTATTCTAAAATGTTAATATGTTATAAGTTAAATTTACCATTGTTATTATAAATTATTATGGAAAATAAAATAATAAACATTATTTTTTAATTAGGAAAAATCAAAGTAGAGATCCCTATATGTCATTATTTAAGTACTGTATCTTAATAGTAATAAAGATATTACGATTATTACAATGTGCCTCAGTTGGTAATAAACTCTACATAGATTTTTTTCCATTTTACAAACTTGGGCTTTGTATCAGGAAAGTGTATCTTTATAGAGGCAACTGTGTAAGGAAAAGTAAACCCATTACTTTAAATACATTCATTATTTAAGAATAAATCATGGAAATAAATTCAACCACATAAAAATGATATGTACCTAATTTGAGGGTTTAGAGAAACAGAAAGTTCAAGGCAGCAGCAGGAAGGAAATCATAAGGAATTTTAAAATATATTTTTGGTCAAAAAAATGTCTAGAGCTCATCCCCCAAAAGAAATAAGCAAATGTAAAGAATATCACACTCAAGAAAAAACATAAAAATAACAAAAACAAAAATCAAACTTTCTTCTGCCAGAAAAACCATAGTAGTTAGCAAAGACACACACACAAAGAAACAAAAACAAAAATTTTGAAGACATAACTGAATGCCAAAGTAAGTTTTAAAATATTATTGTTTTTATAATTTTAAGATCAACCACTATCCTATCTAATAAAAGAGTAATATGCAAATTGACCACACCTCCGCTACACCCACAAGCCACGCCCACCAGCCAATCAGGAGCGAGTATGCAAATTTACCCAACCAAGATGGCTGCAGCCACGCAGCTGCAGCAAGCAGGAGGCTTGGGTTTCCCGGGCAATGGAGGAAGCCAAGCTTCCCTGCCACCCTGGCCAGCCCTACGCTCAAGGCTACAAAGTTTCAATTATAGGAGATAAATAAATCCCAACAAAAATGGCGGCAACCACAGAGCTGGAGCTGAGCAGGAGGTTTGAGTTGCCCCCGGTGATGGAGGAAGCCAAGCTTCTAAAGCCCTGGCCTGCCTTGGCCTCTGCTCAAGGCTACAAAGTTTCAATTATAGAAGATAAATAAAATCCCAGATACCAGGGCCTCCCTTGGGTCGCCAGGGGGCATGGCTGGCCTGAAAACCACCACAGGCCCCTCATCCAGGCCACCCCACACCCCAAGGGAACCCCCACCCTTATCCAGGACACACTTCAGGGCAAACCAGCTGGCCCCCACCCATGCACCAGGCCTCTATCCTATCTAAAGAGTAATATGCAAATTGACCATCACTCCAACACACAAGATGGCTGCCCCCATGTGGTCAAAGATGGCTGCCCCCATGTGGACACAAGATACCCCTAACTGCCCTCCCCTGCAGGCCTGGTCACCCATAACTGTCCACCACAAGATGGCTAGCAGTGGAGGACAGTTGGAAGGGACCAGGCCTGCAAGGGAGGGCATTTGGGGTGATCAAGCCTATAGAGGAGGGCAGTTAGGGGTGACCAGGCCAGCAGGGGAGGGCAGTTGGGGGACCCAGGCCTGCAGGGGAGAGCAGTTGGGGGGGACCAGGCCTGCAGGGGAGGGCAGTTAGGGGTGACCAGGCCTGCAGGGGAGGGCAGTTAGGGGTGACCATGCCTGCAGGGGAGGGCAGTTAGGGGCAAACAGGTTGGCTACAGAGCAGTTAGGCATCAATCTGGCTGGCAGGGAATGGTTAGAGGGTGATCAGGCTGGCAGGCAGAAGCAGTTAGGGACAATCAGGAAGGCAGGCAGGTGAGCAGTTGGGAGCCAGCAGTCCTGGATTGTGAGAGGGATGTTTGACTGCCTGTTTAGGCCCGATCCTCGAGGGGTCCCAGATTGGAGAGGGTGCAGGCTGGGCTGAAGGACACTCCCCACCCCGTGCATGAATTTTGTGCACAGGGCCTCTAGTGTTCTCATAATGCACTGGTCAGGACTTTCTTGAAATCTTGAGGTTTACTTTAAACCAAAAGCAAATATTTCTAACATTTTCATCAGTAAGTGTACTGCTTGCAATATATATGTATACACATGGCTCCTGCCTGCTTTGTTTTCTTCATTCCTTTAATGCACCAAGTTCCTCCCATTCAGGGCTTTTATATACACCACTAGAAGCCCAGCATGCGAAATCGCGCGGCCCCGCCCACCCATGCAGACTCTCTGTGCTCAAAGCCCCACCCACTCACGCCAGTCTTTGGTCGTTAAGGCGTTAGGGCCACTGGGTTTTTATAATATAGATTCTTTTCTACTTGACTGATCTTGCCCTCACTTTGAACACACTAGTTCCTCAGGATCACTTCTCCTGACTGGATTAGGTTATCACATTATATGTTCCTGTGATACTCTTGTTTTTCCCTTAGAACACTCATTAGTATTTTCACTATGGGAAACTGTTAATTGCCTCTTTTCCTCTGTAAGCTTCATAAGGGCTATATCTGATTGGTTTTAGTTCTGTATTCCTTACAACCAGCTGCAACATAATTCCTGTCTCATGTTGTTGGCATGGTATATACTTATAGACTAAATTAAAGAATATAGTAAGTTACAATTGCTTTTTTTTTTTAAAGAGAATCTACTGTTTCTTTTACCATGCCTTGATCCTTATAGTATTCCAAGGTTTCTCCTAAGATACTCTTACTTTTTAATTTTAGAATACTTCTCCAATCACTCTTTTTAAGATAACACTTCCCACACTCCCCAATTGCATCCCTTACCTTGCTTTACTTTACTTCCTAATCACCAACTCACATACTATATATTTATTTTTATGCTGTTGTTGCCAACTAGAATCTAAGCACCATAAGAACAGGGACTTGGTCTGTTTTATTTGTTGAATGCCTAAGACAACAGTTTGTAGGTTTTCAATAAATGTTTTATTTATTTATTTATTTTTAAATCTTTATTGTTGAAAGTATTACATATGTCCACCTTTTCCCCCCATTGACCCATTCCAGCTACCCCCGCTCCTTCTCGCCCCATGCCTTCACCACCCTATTGTCTATGTCCATGGGTTATGCATATATAAGCATACAAGTTCTTTGTTTGATCTCTTCCCACCCCCTGACCCACCTGCATCTTCCTTCTGAGATTCCACAGTCTGTTCCATGTTTCTATGTCTCTGCATCTATTTTGTTCATCAGTTTATTTTATTCTTTAGATTCCACATATGAGTGAGATCATGTGATACTTGTTTTTCTCTAACTGGCTTTTTTTCACTGAGCATAATATACTCCAAGTCAATAAATGTTTTTAAATGAGTCATGAGAACTCAAAATGGCTTTCTAATGTAGCAAATTCTAAAATTATTATGATGCAACAACAGCAAAAATTGTTAATGTTTCACTATTCATAATGTTCTGTCTTCCTCTGAAGAAGATCTCTTGGGAATTACATCATTCCCCAAATTCTTCCTTCTATTTTGTAATATTCTGGTTAATGAGAAAAAATTTAAAGTTATAGGGGCCTGGATGATATACATTCAAACAGACTTAACAAGAACTGAGAGAAAGCCAAGATAGAAGGATGGCATGAACTGGTCGTAGGTGAGGATCTTTTGCACTGGGATTTGTGGGTCAGAGAATTTTTGAATTTCAGGTAAATCCCTTTGAGGAGACAGCAATGGAGAGTGATATTATGCTGTGCATTAGTATTGCATCACTGGTACTCCATGCATCCTTTAGTATTTCCTTGAGAGTCAGTGCAAAAATTGGATATATTTCATTTTAATTTTTGTTTGTTGGACTGTATGCCTTTGAAAGCAGGCACACTCAGCAACTATGGACCACCAGTTGTATTTGGGCAGATAATGAGGCTTAGTCACTGGAACTGTGAATTCAAAGTGAAGTTCTCAGTTTTATCTCCATTTCAAATTATTACAGTAGACTTGAGCAAAGTGTTTACTTTGATCAAATTTTCATACTTTGGGAAAAACACTGTAAAAAAATAAAGGAGTGGGTAGTATTGGCAAACTTCTGGAACCACTATCGTATTCAAAAATAGTAATAAAAATAAAGCACATACAAGCACACAGGCTCTCCCCAACCCACACATAAAAAAGCACACACAAGAAAAAACAAAAAAGATATAATATAATTTACACTAAGGTCAAAATTGCTATTCAAGGAAGAATGTGCTGTTTGAGACTGTATGTTCTAGAGAATAAACAGATCCTACAAAGCTGTGTGTGTGTGTGTTCACCAAATAGAAGAAATATTCAAAATCTCTTTCCTGCGTTTGCTTCTTGGGGATGCTTAACCAAACCTCTAAGAAGCTCCTGTTTCTTAAGAAGTTAGAGTTACTTCTGCAAGTATGGACAAGATTGATGGCAGCCAAGCCTAGATTAACTCAAAGTCTCTATTTCCACGAATGAAACAGAATCACTGGGGACTTGGAAATTGCTGTGGGCTTTTCAAATATACAGGCTTTGGAACCACTGATATAAGCTAATTGCCTATAGAAACTTGAGAAACAGGCAGAAGGAATCATGCCTATGATCGGTGACAAGATTTTTAATGGCAAAGAATAGTAAGTCTCAGAGACTGGGATGTTCTGCTCATAAATTATTCTGCAGAATCTGGCCTGAGGCCTTATCCGTGGATTAAGCCATTTGATGTCCAGTTCTGTGCCAGGCTCTCCTATGCTTTAGAGGAAGAAAAAGGACTGGGCCATTTGTTGAATTTAAAATGATTCTTCAATAAAGTAGGAAAACATTATTTCTGTTTATATTATATTTCAGGTTCTAACCATGTTAGATAAGTGCTGACATGATTTGCCATGGGCCAGTAAAATAAATCTTGAAAGTTGCACAAGACTCATAAAAGAATCATCTTTGAGCCATGTTTGCTAAACATTCTTGAATTTCACAATAAAAACCAAGAGATAATTTCCATTGGTTGAATTTACCAAGGCTCAAGAGAAAAAAACTGTCACTTTAGCTGCCCGGAAGTTGGATTGAGTAATGACATTTAGTTGTGTGAGATGTTGGGGCAGCCTTGAGCATCAGAAGTTATGCAGGTAAGCCTCTGATTCTGAAAGTTCAACCCCCTCAGTGAGTGGGGTGTTGATGGGTAGAGAGTAGGTCAGTTGGTCACAACATATTAATGTATTCCTCAGAGGGATACAAAATGGGGATTATTACCCTTCATTTGAACTGGTATGAGAGAGGGAAATATAATTATTTTAGGCCTAGATACTAGCTTGTATTGGAAGTTAAGTGCAACCAAATTAATATGGATTGATTGTAGACAATGAAAAGGGAAGATGCTATGTTTTTAATATCAGTGGGGATGGATATGAGTTACAGAACCATGTTCCAAACCTGAGCATGTTTCCAAAGAAAAGTTTTGGTAAGGAAGGTTATCAGTAGAATTTTAAACTGACTGGATTTTAACAATCATTTCACTTAACTTGTTCTCTTTACTGATTAGAAAAGAACTGATACCTCTAAATGTCAAGTAATCCATAGAATTAGAAGAAGCAATCTTAAATTCCTACGTAATACTTCTCAGAGATTAAATAACTAGGGGGAGGGAGTGAGAGTGGGAAAGAGAGGGAGAGAGAGAGAGAGAGAGAGAGAGAGAGAGAGAGAGAGAGAGAGAACAGAGACACATGGATTGTTTGCCTCCCACTAGTGCCCTGGTCAGGACCTAGGATACAACCTGCAATCCAGGTATATTCCCTTGACCTGGAATCGAACCCACAACCCTTTGGTGTGCAGGCTGATTCTCTAAACACTGAGGCACACTGGCCAGGGTTAGATATAATTTCTTTCTTTGATTTAAAAACCATTTGCTCAAGGCACTCCCGAAAACCCTTAAGCCAATAGAATATGAATTTGTCCTTTTTGCTCTTTTAATTATGTGCCATGTAACCAATATAAATGTGGTAAACAAATCACACACTATTCGGCGACCTGATTGCTTCTGGCAGCTAGTGACTAAATCTTCATAATGTAATAAATTTGTGGTTGTCGGGACACAGAGCCTATATTTACTTGAAGAAACATAAAAGAAAACCCACTCTTCTAACATCCTGATAAATAAAATTAAAAATAGGTACAATTTTTTTGTTTCCCAGTTTCATATTTTGACACTACACTTGACTTCTTTTATACATCTACAGCATTTTGTATGATCCAAATTACTTAAAAAAGATGAGTGCAAAAATAACTCTCTTTTTAATGTCTGCTTTTAATGTATATAATCCTATATGGATTGTATAAGTAGTAGAAACTGTAAAATAAGATAAGCTATTCTCTTAAAGAAAAACAAATAAACATTATACATGCTATATATAAAGAAATTTAATAGAAATTAGACCAAGAACTGAAAAATCCATAGTGCATCTAATGTAATATGCTTTAACAGTATTATCTTGAACATTTCAATGTGACATACAAAAAACTGTTACTCTTCAATAAAGTATAGAAAATAAAGAATGGATTTATGTAGTATAAAATAATATCTCAACAAAGATAAAACTGTCAATACACTTCCATCTCTCTTTATGGTATGGTATGATCTTGTTCTTAATCACACATGAAATTTGAAGCACTGTAGTTTTATAAATAAAGACACAAAAGAGACTTTAATGGTGATTGATGCTAATTCTAAATATATAGAAAGATGAATGTAAAATCTATTTAATAAAATTATTTAAGATGTTCAAAAGGAGTTTGTATAAACCTAAAACAAGCTTTTGATTTAAATTTGAATTTATTCATTTTTTTTAAAAATGATATCATCAAAGATGTGTTTTTAATCAGTTATCATTGTTGATAGTTCATAGGGCAACATGTATGGAAAAACAATGGCGTGATTAACTAGGTGTTGAACTTGACTCATGGCACTGGTCCAGAAAGAACTTATTAGTTTGAGCTAGCAATAAATATGAAACCAAGGGCATCATAAATCACAACAGTAGGATTAATCAGAATGTGAATCAGATACATGGGTAAAACTGAGACATTCCAGCTAGTCCAAAAACAGCTACATGAGGTCAGTGGAGAGAAAATAATTTTCATACACATATCTATGTACAATCTTTTTCTTTTTAACAAGATATTCAATCAAAGAAAATAATCCTTATACTTCAGTAAGAATTTTCATTAATTATATAAATCACAAACATGGGTATTAAGGATGTTGGTGATGCTGGTCAGAACAATTTTTTTTTTTTTTAAGGAAAGGGTGTGCATTTTGTTTATCAGATTCCTGGTTAGGGCACATGCCCAGGTATGCTCATTCCCCAGTAGGGGGTGTGCAGGAGGCAGCTGATCAATGATTATCCTCTCATCAATGTTTCTATCTCTGTCTCCCTCTCCTTTCCTCTCTATGAAATCAATAAAAATGTATTTTTTTTAAAAGACCTACTCGTTTTTTCCCAGAGGAGCAGCTAATATTCACTGTGGTATAAGTCATACCTATGGCTCCTTTTGTCAGAGGATGAAACAATGTGGGATACCTAATTCCAGAAGGTTCAAGGGGAGAAGAAGAGATGTCTATATCTGTCTTCTTCCAGCTCAGTTCATTCCAGAAATGTATATAAACAAATTATCAGTCATTGCAATCTAGACCAAAAGCCTCCTCAAGTACCATTATTTGTCTTGGAGATTCATAGGACAAAAGAAGTATGAATAGAGTAGCAGACGTAAAATTATATTGCACATGTGATTACTATCTACGGGTGATGATACACAATTTTTTTCAACTTGTGTAGGAGAGGGTTAAAATAACTAAGAAAATTAAAAGATTCTATTGAAGGAAGTGAAAAAAATCCATTTTTATGATTAGACAAAATATGAAATTATATAGGGTAGGTGAAATTTTTATGTAATTCAATTTTGTTAGAATAGAGCAAGCCAATTAGATAAAATTAAATTTCAAGCCTGATTGATTTTTAAAATATTCATTTTAAGCACTGCATTTTGGTGTTTATTATATTATACAGAAAATATCAAAGACCGTCTGCTGCATCAAGGAATTAAATGAAACCTAAACTGTCAATAGCCTAGCTGGAGCTTTTGATAAAGGATTATGACATTTCTATATTATGCAGCACCATAAAATGTTAAACATACACAGAACACAGGACTATAAGTTTTAAAAAGCACATACTAGAAGCTAGAGTGTTTTGGCATTTATAGCTGGCTAGCACAGGAAGATAATGAGGAGTTTGATACCTTGGAAATCATAACTATGAAATATATAACAATAGTTTCCCATCAAGATGGATCATACATCATGCAATATTGGAGGATAATTCAAGTCTGCAATGCAATCTGCTTTTCATTTTATGTGGAGGGCGATGTAAGCCATAATTTACCCAGGTAGTACTCATGTGGGAAATAATGACAAATTTAATACAACTCATGAAAAAATTCCACACAGGAAAAACATGAAAGATTTGATGTCCTCTTGGCTCTCAACACCACCCCCAAACTACCTCCCACCCCTACTATACATTCCCTTCTCCTTAAGTGAAAAATCTTTTCTATTAATATGGATCCATGATGAAATACAAGTATTTAAAAATATATAAAGTATTATATACAATTACAATGTGGTATTTCCTAAATTGTTGATTGGGATGAAGTGGGATAAATTATTTACATGAGAGTTTATTGTGGGTATCTCAGTCTCCAGGTAAATCAGAATTTAATTAATTGGCTACTAAAATAAATTTCTATGTTAAGGTATGCAAAGATTCTTTTCTTGTACTTCAATTATATCTTTATCAAAAAAAGCACCTTTGTTATATAACCTAGAAATAGAGTTAGGGTAGCATCGGGCCAGTCAGCACTTCTGGTTTTGGAAAGAGCTAAATAACGGATATTCTGATTTAATTTTTTATTTCAATATTTAATAAAATATTGAGAGGTAGTAGGAAGACAGAAGGAATTGTGAAAAATAGAATAGTCCTTTGTGATCTGACAAAATAGAGGGAACTATATGTCCTCTGGCATTTCCCACCATCTATGGCCAGCTGCTACTTGGGCTCTCCATCTCGTGCCAATAAATGAAAATATACTTAATTAAAAATAGGCTTAGAGGGAATTTGATGATATGGACCTGAACTTTAGCTACATCTCTGCCTTTAATTACTTTTTTATAATATGAAGATATCTCTCAATTCTAAAATACAAAGATGCTGTATAAAGAATGGAGCAGACATGAAGACATTGAGCTTTATTGTTTCATCTTTGTAATTTTTTTTCTATGTAGGCTAAAGATTATGTTCATGTTTTCATCTTATTGAAAATAAAAGAAAAATGAGTTTGAACCAGTAGTCAAAAGATAGGACTATCTTTTCATATCTGATGGCAAATAGAATTATTTTAATACCTTAACATTCTTGTGCTTTTGTTTTGTTTTATTCATACTTATCAATATATTGATAGTAGCAGCAAATATACTATTACTTTTCAATTATTAAAGCTAACTGGACAAAAAATTAAATTGAGGTTGATAAAAATTCTCAATCATTTTAGTTTGGCTTTAAGACATTTATATCTTCACATTGCATTTTTTTAATTATAAGAGGTAAAGACATTATTTCAATTGGGCTGGATTCTTTGATTACTTTCAGAGAGAGAACAAAGAAAGCAATGAGTAAATTCCAGCATACAGTTCTCGAGTAAAATATTAGTTAAGCATAGGGCATTATTTTCCCAATGTTCATTTCATATTTTTAAACTTAATTACCTTCATTTTTACTTATTGTTTTGTAAAGAGATACAAAGCTGTTGTCAAACTGTTAACATCTTGAATGTTATCATTTAATTTTATTATAATCATTTTCACCATTAAACTCAAGTAACCTTAATTTTTTTTTACAGTCTTTTATGTTCTCTTTGCCAATTATGTAATCACTAGAGGCCCTGTGCACGAATTCATGCACAGGTAGGATCTGGCAGGCCCGCTCTGATGAGGGGCTGACCAGGCCAGGCCAGTGGGGAAGAAGGGGCGTGGGAGGTTGGCCAGCTGGCCCTGGCCCAGATCAGGGTCGGGGAAGCCTATCAGGGGCCGGGTCAGCCATGGGGAGGGGTTGAGGGAAGTTGGGGGGCCAATCGGGGCCCCAATTGGGCCGGTTGGCCACCACAATGCATGTCATAGCGACCACTCATTCTGATCGTTCCGGTTGTCTGGTGTTCCGGTTGTTGGGCATATATATATATATATATATATATATATATATACACACACACACACACACACACACACACACACACACACACACTAGAGGCTGGGTGCATGAAATTGTGCACTTGGGAGGGGGGTCCCTCAGTCTGGACCTTCACCCTTTCACAGTCTGGGAGCCCACCACAGACTCTGTGCTCACCAGCAGTGAGCCTGGCTTCTGGCTGAGTGGCGCTCCCCCTGTGGGAGCGCACTGACCACCAGGGGGCAGCTCATGTGTTGAGCGTCTGCCCCCTGGTTGTCAGTACACATCATAGCAACTGGTCAACCAGTCAAGTGTCTGCACCCTGATGGTCAGTGTACGTCATAGCGACTGGTCAACTGGTTAACTGTCTGATCCCTGGTGGTCAGTGTACATCATAGGAGCAGTTGAGCGGCCTTAGCATATCATTTGCATATTATGCTTTGATTAGTTGAATGGACAACCAGACAACTGGAAACTTAGCATATTAGGCTTTTATTATATAGGAGATTACAGATTTCTCCTCGAGTTTCTTTACACATAATAAAAATAATCCTTTTTATATTATTAACTCTTTCATAGATTTAGAATATAAAATAATAATTTGTATGATATAAAAATAATGCAGTCCTGGTCAGTATGGCTCATTTGTTTGAGCATCATCCCATGTACCAAAAAGTTGTCAGTTCAGTTCCTGGTCAGGGCACATGCCCAGGTGGTGGGGTCTGATCCCTGGTCTGGGTGTGTGTGAGAGTCAGCTGATCGATGTTTCGCTCTCCCTCTCCCTCTCTTTTCTTCACTCTCTAAAATCAATAAAAAGAGCCTAGCTGATGTGGCTCAGTGGTAGAGCATCAACCCATGAACCAGCAGGTCAGGGGTCAATTCCCCATTAGGGTACACATGCCCACCTTGCAGGCTTGATCCCAGTAGGGGGCGTGAAGGAGGCAGCCAATCAATGATTCTCTCATCATTGATGTTTCTCTCTCCCTTCCTCTCTTTGGAATCAAGAAAAATATATTAAAAAAATAAAATCAATAAAAATATTAAAAATAATAATAGAAAAATTATTTTAGAAAAATTACATAGCAAGCACTCATGGGGAAGGCTTAGGTTAAATAAATTTACACTTCAAAGCAAGGTTTAATTTACATTCACTTACTTATCTTATCTAATAAAAGAGTAATATACAGATTGATCATCACTGCAACACACAATATAGCTGCCCCATGTGGTCAAAGATCCTGCCCTCATGTGGACACAAGATGGCCACTACAAGATGGCCAGCAGGGGAGGGCAGTTGGGAGGCACCCGGCCTGCAAGGGAGGGCAGTTGGAGGTGATCAACCCTGCAGGAGAGGGCAGTTAGGGGTGACCAGGCCTGCAGAGGAGGGCAGTTGGAGGTGATCAACCCTGCAGGAGAGGGCAGTTAGGGGTGACCAGGCTGGCGGAGGAGGGAAGTTGGGTGCATACAGGCTGGCAGGGGAGCAGTTAAGCATCAACCAGGCTGGCAGCGGAGTGGTTAGAGGGTGATCAGGCTGGCAGGCAGAAGCGGTTAGGGGCAATCAGGAAGGCAGGCAGGCAAGCAGTTGGGAGCCAGCAGTCCTGGATTGTGAGAGAGATGTCCGACTGCCCGGGATCAGGCCTAAACGGGCAGTTGGACATCCCTCCAGGAGTCCCAGATTGGAGAGGGTACAGGCTGGGCTGAAGGACAACCCCCTGCCGTGCACGAATTTCGTGCACCGGGCTTCTAGTTTACTTATAAATACCCTGACTTATTTCACAAAGGAATTATCAGATCTTACAAAAATAAACATAAAAAAGATAAAACAAATAGTTGAGAGAGACACAGTAAAGGGAATAGCAGGGTTACATTCTAATTAACCCTGGTCATATAGAAGTATAAATATATGTATTAGACATGCTATAGTTTCTGAACGTGGGTCACAAATTTAGCCTCAAAGATTTCAGCAGTTAAAGGCAAAAGGGGAACGAGTATAGGTTATAAGAATCACAGTGATCCTAAGACTTAAAAAGGAAAGCAAAATGGAAAACTGTAATTCAGAAAAGAAAATACCTAACACTAAAAAATCTGAGAAATTTCTCTCATGGCTTCTCATGAACAGCTATCAGATAATGTAATATAAATATCCCTATAATAACTATAATGATGCATTGCATTGGACTGTTTCTTATAGTGCTTCTTAATAGAGGCAACGGGTATCAAGTTACTAATCAATTTAGTAAAAACCAATAAAAATGGTGCCAAGCATTTTGGTTTAATGCCCAGCTTTTTGGTTTTATTCAAAGATAGAGTCAAATATATATAAAAGAATAAATATTTAGCATGCCCAGCAGGCCTATGTCCACAAACAATTACACATAGCCCATGTTTTGATGAAGGTTAAATAGCAGAGACTTAAACATTTTTATCTGCCTGAAAAAAACTTGTAGTGTATCTATGTGGTGCTGTGGATTAAGAGCTGAATCATATTTCTCAACATTCAGTTAAACAAAAGTGAGTTCTTCAACTACCTTTCTTATCTGAGATACAGTAGGACCTAATCTTAAGGAAAGGTATGGAGAAGAAATAATATATCAGCCCAAAGGAATAGCTGAAATGTAATTTTCTTTATAGGGACCATCAGCTTTAAGACATGCAGTTCTAATGTGCTCGTGTGGAAATAATAACTATGGTTAGCCACAGGCTTCTTAGAGATAGATAAACTCAAATTCTGGCAGAATCAGTGCTACTGATGTTAACAAAAGGTGGGCATGGATATTGATGTTCATGGCAAGATGCGTGTTTCAAAGTAGGTTTTTTTGTTTGTTTGTTTATTTTTAGTATATTTGAGGTCAAACACCAATTACATTTAGTAACTGAGAAAGTGGTTTGAAATACACACAACGGACTATAAAGACAGTTTTGACTTATTTGGCTTTCCACAAAATTAAAAATGAAACGCTACTACTCATTTCACAAATACATCAACTGTTTGGATCAAATTCATTTTGGGTAATCTGAAGAATGTTCCATTGCTTTAAAGGTTGCATTTTTAGAGAAAACAAGAGGCTTGTTCCTCACTCCTAAGCCACCAAGAGAGAAATGGTAGAGAAGAGAATTCTGGGAAAAAATCACAGGTCTGTATTCTAAAGGAAAAGGACTTTTTATTTGCCGACTCAGCTCCTTTTAGGGCCACACAGCAGTTTTGTTCTATTGCTTTTTTTTTTGCTTTTTCTTCTTCTTCTTCTCCTGTAACCTCTTATCCCCACAGTACTGAAAGAGTTTAAACAAGAATGACTTTGTTTGGTTCTGCAGAATTAACACGACAACTCGGGCTTATTTCTAATTGAATGCAGATGTTTTCTAAGCAGAGAAAAGCCCCAGCCTTGTGTGCATAATTCCTACTCTGCCCTAATGGAGAGGAGTGGGTCCAAAATTAGCAACTTTGTTAAGCCAAATCTGGCCATGTGCCACATAGATTTATTTTTCTTTTCATTTTCCAAGGGCACCCAGAGAAAAGATCTTTAACAATCTGCACAGCGAGGGCCACCATGTTTCTAAGAATCTTAAAAAGGAAAGGAAGAAAGACAAACTGATCAGTGTGGCGCCACATTTACATCTTCCCTCTGCTCTCTGCCTCCAGAAATAAAACCTTGAAAAACTCACGAAAATGTTGATCTCTGCATGGCAGAGCAGCAAGCTCTGGAGGGAAGGAGGTCAATCCCAGGGTTTTGTTTTGACTGTCTTAAGACTAAGTTGCTGACATGGACAAACTTGTGAACACTAGATGAAGAAAGTGACGCTGTGTTCTTTCTACTCCTCCCTGCAACCTAGTTTGCCACTAAGAGGTTACACTTCATTGTTCTTTCCAGACCCAAGGCCTTGTGTTTGTGTCTAGAACAGCTGATTTGAGACTGATTATGTTGCCTTAAAAAATCAACTTTGATTATTGAGAATTTCATAATTAGGCAGCTTGTATACAATATCTGTGCTCTAGAGGCCTGACCACAGGACGGATGAGAGAAAAGAATGCACAACCAATGGAAATGTGTGCTTATATAGAGGATGTGTCCTGTTCTCTTTCTTTTCCATTGGTGAAGAATTTTAGGACAATTAAGCAAACTTTTAATATATGTGATTACATCTAATGTGAAAATAAATAATACCCAGGACGTACACATTCTTGATTGAGAACAAAATATTTGTGTGGATAGAAGGATAGTATAATAGTAATGCTAATGAATAAAGAAGGTCAGCCCCTGGCATACACAGTTGACCCTTGAACTGCGTTGGTCCCTTTTTTTGAATAACTATCCAGTCAGCTCCAGTATCCCTAAGTTTCCCATTTGGGAATTCAACCAACCATCCAATGAAAACAGTATATTTTTAATAACATGGTTGGGCATCCCCACAAGGGCAGATTTTATGCATCTTTCTACACAATTTTATATGAGGGACTTGAGCATCCACAAATATTGGTATCCCTGAGGGTTCTTGGAACAAATCCTCTGAGGATACAGAGGGACAACTGTGTTTAGCATTACATTTTGACAGATATTCACGTAAAGATGATTCCTGACTTTCACCAGCATCTTCAGCCCCTCACTCAACCCACTAGAGTGAGACTATTTCTAACCTGGAGCCTTCTTGCTGCCTTTTAGTCACTGGCTTTTTATTGATTGCAAGAATATGTTTGCATTTTATAAAAGTTCACCTGCAAGCATAACATCACACTAGATTTTAACGATTGAGAAAAAAAAAAATTGGCCTACCATGGATTTTTCAAGGATTTGGTCATACCATCATTCCAATCCTAGTTTAGTTAGAGGAAGATTCCTCTGGCACATGGTCGAGAAGAAGGCTTTTGAGCAAAGCTCAACATTTTGAGGAGAGAGGAAAGGAAGAAGTGTTTATTTCATTTTTATGGTTTATGACAGACCTTCTAAGGAAGGTTCTATAACAGAGTCAAATTAAGTTAGAACTTTGAGAAGCTAGAAGTGAAATCTGACTTCTCAAGAACTAATTTTTTTCTTGCTCAAATAGTATATATGAAAATAGAAAAGTCAGGAGAGCATATCTTACTATTTTTTTCCATATTGAAGAAAATTATTAATTGGGAAGTTTTATGGGTCAGCCAATTTTATACCTATGGAAGATGTGGGCTTTAATGATGAATAATTAGGATGCTATCTAAAAGTAAAAATTACAATATGAATGTCTCGGAAAAAGAATTGTGGGAGATGTAAGAAATGCCATCCACTTGAGTGTTCTTAAATATTCAAAGGTATTAAGTTTTCATATGCCAGTATCATACCTTTCTAAGCTATTATTTTACCAAGCAAAGACAAGATGAGTTGAATATAGGTGCTAAAAATTATAAGTGTATATAACATTAAAAAAACCCCACTAGCAAACCAAACCAAAACCTGCATATTTTCAATGTTTTCAAGGAAAAGAGTATTATTTCTGAAGCATTTTTACATTTAAATAGTGGTGGGAAAAGACAAATTATCGGTAATCAAGGAGAACATTTTAAGCCAATTTCAACGGAAGACTAACTCAGAATATTGAATTTAGTGAATAGTTTTGCTTTTTTTCCATGAAGTCCCAAAGAGGTTGGGCACACTGACACAGGGATGGAAAGCAGGAGGCTACTATGCCTTACAAGTTCAATATTAAGTAGTTCCAAATGCATTATTTTTCAGTTTCTTTTCCTCGGGTTTTAGTCTGTTTATTACCCGCTATATTTAGTTACCTCGTTCACATAGCTAATAGCTTTTAGCTAAATAACTTCTGCTTTTAAAGGGAATTCATAGAGTGGTAGTCTCAGGTTATCTTGCAATTGATTGTTTTTAATGGATGGGACTTTTTGTTTAACTAAGGATTTCTGACCTTTAAGACTGTTAGTATTTCTAGGTGATATTTACTCTGTTGATCTCTTGCTTTCATTGTTTCTTTGCACTCTTTGTGTGCAGTTTCTAAATTTAAGCTGGTGATTTCGGGTATTTTGAAACTAAACACTTAATCTCTGTGGTTTGTATACTTTCTGGTCTGTGCCTATAGAAACACTCTGCTAGCGCGTTAGAGACATGTTGGAATCTTGGTTTCAGATAAACCTCCGTGCTTCCGGTAGTCAGGGGAGCGGAGAGTCACTTCATGTTGCTTAAAGACTTTGCTTTATTTTCTATTAGATCTTTGTTTATCTAACAATATCAGGCCTTGGATTTTTAGAAACTCTCTTGAAAGAGGAAAAGAAAAAAATATCCTACAAGGTCTTTATACTATGGAATTATTTTCTACTTTCTGGGAGTGATAAAGGGTCACATGATACATTTAAAATAATGGTATTTATGCCCCAAGGACAATATCAGGTTATAAAATATCGACCAGATGGCTTGAGGCCAATTCTCTTAGGTTGGGGTAAGAGGAGAGGAAGAGGTATGTCCACATTTTACCAGTAAAATAGTTTTAAAAAATATGCTTCTGGAGATTCTAGAGGAAAGAATCAAACCAAAAGGGTGTGTGAAAGTAGAAAGGGTCAGTGGAGCTGTTTTTATCTCAGTAATGTGTGCTGTGCTTATGGACTTATCAGCAAGGGTCAGCCTCCAATTGGAATTATCTGGAGTTATTATTAGACTCACTTGTGATCTCAGTAGTCTGCCTCAATCCCAGTCCAGTGGCCTAGCCCCTGAGCCAGAAGGCAGGAATGGGAGCTGAATGCTGGCTCTGATTCACTGCTCCCTAACATGCATGCCACCCAATCTTCCAAAATCACTCCTCTGTTAGCTAAGCAATCCGGTTTGTAGATGTTTCCTGTTTGAAAACCTCTCAGGGGTCTTTGAAGAATAAAAGCAGTCATCAAAAGTGAGGTACTTAAGCAGCCCCGGCAAGCAAGAAAATGCAACAAATACCACTCCATTTGCTGGCTTTCAAAAATTGAAAAAAAAAGAGTTTTCGCACCAAAGTACATTTAAGAAAGAAAAATCAAGACAGTGTAGCAGAAGCTGCGGGAGGAGGAATCACGTGGAGAAAAAATTCCCTCTGAGCCCACGGAAAGCAATAAGAGTTCTCATTTAACCTGGGAAAATGACTTGAGAATCACTTGTACTTTGAAACGATTCTAAATTGCAAACTAATTTCCCAGTGGGATATGTTGATGGCCTACTATACACAGCATAAATAATGAGTTTGCAACCAGGACCCCAAATAAAGCAGTGCACGTTGGTGGAATTTATGAACAATCTTTTCTTCCCCATCTGACATTGCAATGTTAATGCTTCCAGTTAGGAGTTTTTACTGTGTCAGCAGGTGAATTCCCTGGCAGTAACTCAAGCTGTAATGGAACATGCTGGTAGAAATGATTATGCTGTAGCAGTGTAAAACTCTGGTGTCAGTCTTAGGCTTCTAGAGTACATGGGCACAGCCTGCTACCTACTCTGATTTCAGGTGTTCTCAGCTGTTTGACTTTTAATGCTACACTTCAAATTGACCATGACAAAAGGAAAACTTCTAGCGTATGAAGAATTTTAGAACTGGAAATTATATTATCTAGTCAAGCCTTATTTTTTATATAAGGAAGAAATGTGAGGCTTGACGGGCTGTGTGGCTGGTTAGATGATACACATTAATAATTGGTAGAACCGGGACACTAATTTAGGGCTCCTCTACTCCTTTAACGCTCTGCTCCTGCATCTCTTACGGATGCTGCCTTTTGTTGAAAAACAAATATGGTGAATGCAATGAATTTTATAATTATGTTTTCTAAAACTTGACAAATATGTGAATCTGAAATAATAATTTCATAACAGAAAGCCAATCATATAACCTTGTATATCTGAACATCCAGACTTCTCTGAGTCAGACATATAATAAGACAAGGCTACAAGTGAATAAGCTTTACTCGCAAATGTAAAGATTCAATGTCACTAAAGAGTTAATATGATGCCTATATACAGCTTGCTGGGTGGGGTGAAGACACGATGGTTAAGACCTCCCTTCAAAAGTGAAGAAATTCCTTTGAGTCAGAAACAATTGATGTTTCCCAAGAAAGGCTTGTGTGCCATATGGCTTAAGAAGGTACAGCCTGAAAGCATTCAGCCATAGCTCTTCTGCGATCACTCAGGAGTGTCTATACTGGGGCCATGTGGTTTCCTTTATAAGAGCAAGGCCCAAATTCTTAGACACTTATTCCAGCATGTTTACTTTGCTACACGGTGGGTGTCCTGTCCCTCAAAGCAGTTCCATTTATACAATTTTATCGAGCATCCCCAGTTTCGTATCATTCACCAATAGTGTTGTTTTCTTTGCATCTTCTTCATTAGACCCTCAAGCCTGCAGGTCAGATCTGAATTCTAGTCTAGCTGAGGATTGGTACCACCATTACAATGCCATCCCATCCGGGCTCATGATGCCAACGATCCTTTCCTGGTTGGTTCCTTTTCCTCCACTTTGCATCAACTATTTCAGTCAACCCTCCTTTCAAATCATCTACTTCATTCCTTCATCATCATTCTCCATAGATATGTATCCTTTCCATAGAGAATCAGTCAATAACACCTTATACTGCCACTCATCTGCAGCAGACCATGCCCAAACCATCATCCCATCCTTTCCTCTATATGTACTCCTACTGCTTGGATCCTATCTCAGTTTGCTTCAAAATTTGTCCACTCTTCTCACATAGCCTTTTCTTTTCTTTTTTTTAAAATACATTTTTATTCATTTCAGAGAGGAAGGAAGAGGGAGAGAGAGACAGAAACGTCAATGATGAGAGAGAATCATTGATTGGCTGCCTCCTGCACACCCCACGCTGGGGATCGAGCCCGCAACATAGTCATGCGCCCTTGACTGGAATCGAACCCATGACCCTTCAGTCCACAGGCCGACGCTCTATCCACCAAGCCAAACCAGCTAGGGCATCACATAGCCTTTTCCTTTCAGTGGGCAAACATGTTCACATATCTTAAATCTGAGAGCCAGAAAAAAGGCAGAAACAAAATTCAAGTGGCCACACATCTCCCTTTCACTGTTACTCTGCCAAATTTCCATAAAGAGCAACCTGCACTCCCAGACTTCTACACATCTACCCCTTCTCCATGAACGCACACCTCTGCCACCCACCCAGACACTTTTTACCAAAATTGTCAATGGCTTTCCAAAGGCCAATATCGTAGGACACGTTTAATTCTTCAACCTACTAAGCTTTTCTGCTCAATTTTTTCTGGATCACATCTCCTTCTTTTGTATTTCTTCTTCCTTTGATGTCAGTGATGCCACTCTGTCTTGATTTTCCTGTAGCTGTTGTTGACATCTATTAGCAGGTTCTCATTTCTATCTGTTTACCTTGGTTATTCCTCAGGATTCCATCGTCAGCCTTTGTTTTTCTCCTATTCCAACCACTCTCTTTGGCAGAAAATATGGCTATATAGGCTGCAACTACCATTTTTATGAGATAACTTCCAATCTGCACTTCTAATCCAGACCTTATTTGTGTGTAACAAACAAAGAGTTTCTACTGTCAACTAAATTTCTTTTGCAATAATCTCTGTTCGAATAGATGCAAATCTAAAGACAGCTCCTTTTTATCTGACTCTACTTAATCCTTCTGTTTTATTCATCTTGAGTGACATAGTCACCCAAGTTGTCTACATCAGGTAACCCAGGGATGGATTCTTTATTTGTTCCTCTTACTTACCTTTTCAATCCAGTTGATGACAAAAATTTTATATTTATTACTTTATCTTATTGTCTCTCAATCTTCTTCCTGTTAACTATCCTGATTCGACTACCTTAGTTCAGACCAATCAGCTCTCTTTCAGAATACAGATTACTGAAATGACAAACTACTAGTAACTGGTTTCACTGCCTTCACCTATGCCTCCTCTATTCCTTTACCCTAATGTAGATAGTGAGATGAAATTCTTCACATGTTCCCCATTTCAAAGTTTAAAAGCCAAACTACTTAATATAACATTGAAGACTCTGTCATTTCCTGCCTCTCTATAGTCTGGTACACATGGGGAGTTGCCTGTACAGTCCCTTCCTCTCTCATCTCTACCACAGTGTTTACACATAGCATCATTCTTGGTGTTCATATCTCCCTTTTCCATAAGCAACTAAGTGGATATAAGGACAATGTCTTTTAACACCTCACAATGCCTGACCCATAGTAATTACTCAATAACACTTAAGAGAATAGAGGAAAAAGTATCTAAAGTACATTATCATGACTGTTATCATACTTTCTCATGTATATGCTTTCATGTATTTTTTTATTATTTTGATCAATTATATGCATTTACAGACTATCAATCAGTACATTGCTTTTTTTTTTTTTGCTTTTTCATTTGTAATTCTTACTTAGCTCTTTAAGCAAATCAAAAACTATATTAATTTAGGACTTACTATTTTTCCTGGCACATTTTTATTACTTTACATGAATTTACTTATTTAACTTTTCAACAACTACATAGTTACTATTATTATCTCTAATTTACATATGAGAAAGTTGATGCACACAGAGAAGCAGAGTGGGGTTTGAAAGCTAGATGATGCAGGTCCAGAGCTCTGATTCTTAACTGCTATGACATCCTATCCACTGTCAGTGTTTACATGGCCTTGGGGTTGTGCTTCATCCTAGCTTCCCTTTCACACATTTTCCCCTACATATTCCTTAGAACTTTATACTTTTAAACATCAATAGTAATAAATCTCTCAACTTGAATATGACACCTCTTTCCAAGACTAGCCTCTTCTTGTCCCTGGAGGTCTGTAATATGTACATAGGATGGGGAACTATTTCAATATTGTGTGTAATGAAAGGATAAATCAAAATGGCATTAATTGCAAAAATATTAAAATCTAGAAATGTTTATGCCCAGTCAGTGTGGCTCAATTGGTTGAGCATCGGCCCATGCAACAAGAGGTCGCCAGTTGGAATCCTGGTCATGGCACATGCCCAGGTTTTGGATTCAATCCCCAGTAGGCGGCATGCAAGAGGCAGCCAATAGATCTTTCTCTCTCATCATCAATATTTCTATCATTCTCCCTCTTTCTCTCTATATAAATAAATAGAAACATATTAAAAACAAAACAAAAACAAAATAAAGGTGTTCAAACATTCCCTTCAGAATCCAGGCAGTAAAAATGTATTTAAAATATATTTAGATCATCTATCCAAAGAATTCCATAAAATATATCTATAAAAAATAGAGATTTATTTTGCATGTTTTGAATTTGTTGACTGAATTATGAGTGAACGTATATTCCAGTCAGTACTCACTACAAGAAGAGTTCTTGATATGTTCATATACCTCCAGAATCACATGATCCTCAAACCTCCAATTATTATAAAATCAATAAAAATGAAGTCTAGTTTTCCTATTCTAAAACATAGTTTTAAAGTGTTAAGCTCTTTCTAGCATTTTATGACTAGTATCTGGTAATAATGACAGAAGGAATAAATCTGTTCATTTGTTTATGCCCACAGTTGAAAACAAAGTGGATATCAGCCAACACAATTCAGATGACATTATTCTAACATACCCTCCTTCCACATGGAGCAGGATTTTATATTCCCAGAAAATATTTATCCCAAGCTGCAAACAATATAATATTGACTCTTTGTTTCAGACTACTCAATCACCGTACTTAGGTAGGTTGCAAATGCCAAGTCAGGTATCTGGCAACACATTGAAAAAATTAGGAATGTGGTGAAAAATATTATATATCCTTAGAAGGGCTGCATTTAATTCAATCAATTTGTGATGGATAGCAGCATTGTCTGCACTTACCAGCTTTTGTCCAAGCAGATGGCCACTTGCATGGGCCCACTGGTTAACTTGGACTGTTCAGTGTGCACCCACGGCAGTGTGGTCTGGCCACATTTGTTAAAAGGAGCTGGGGGAAGTGGGGCACTCCGTTATCCAGTCTCCACATTTACTTAAATGCCAAGTAGAAAATAGGAAGACATGTTATTGTCTGACCTGACTCTGTCTGAGCTCTGCAGTGATATCCAGTGTCAAATTATGATTTCCTCTTCACTTTCATTAAATGTTGACTTTAATTAAAAATAAGTGTTTGTCTTTTCCCTTTTAGTTGCCAATGTACCTCACATGTAACATGTATGAAATAGTTAAGAAGCAGAACCCAATAAGACAGACTTTATTTATTTTTATTTTTTGCTAAGAGTGAAGTTTTTATTGACTCCTTTATTTCTTTTCAAGCAATTATTACTGATACCTATAGTGTACTAAACTGGGCAATAGGAATGCAAATACAAAGATATTGCCTCTGCTTTCAAGAGGGTTATAATGCCCTGGAGAAAACGTGCAAAATAAGTTATAAGTTATAGTGGGATATAGAGATACTTTAGCAGTAATATGAGTAAATACTATGGAAAACAACAATAAAACGCTATAAATTTGTGAGGGTTAGCCTATAGCCTTATAGAGAAGAAAGCTTTGCCTTAGTTAGAAAATGGAAGTTCACCTGAAAAGGGGGTTTGCCTTGTCAATGAGTACGAAAACATCAAGTGTCAAAATGGTCTGACCTGTCTTTCAACTTTTCTGCAGCCACAGTGGATGGTGACTATGGTACTGGCAAGGGGTGAAGAATGAAGGGAGAGTTCTACTTTACCAAATGACCTTGAGCTTTCATCTCTGTTATTTTTATTTCATTTTAATTTGAGAAGGTACATAAATGTTTACCTATTGCAGACTAGAAGTTAGAATACATTTGGCAAATTTTTAAGACACTGAAAATATGTTGTACCTTTTAATGGTTATAAATATTACTTAGATTTAGACAATAGAAATTGGGAATCAGAAGACTTATCAAAATGATACAAGGCAAGAATAATTATGATCAATAGTGGTACAGAGAATTTCACATCACAACACAGCCAGTCTTTCATTGACAACAAAAGCACCCAGAGCCACAGAATTACAATGATGAAGGAAGATCTGAATGAAGAATCCCAATCAGACCCCCTTTTACTGTTGCTTCTAGATAAGGTTACAAATTCCATGGTGAGGAGATAATCCCATTTAATTGGTTGCATTATACCTGCACCTTAGTTTTCATTCTATATATGGGCATAACAGTTAATGGTATAATTTTTGGTTGCACATTTCTTGGCATGTGGGCATCTCTCCATGAATATATATGGAATGAATAAATACATTGTAAATTCCATAAAGTAGTTTTCTTTCCCTCATATTAAATCTTTATAGTTATTATAAAGTCCACATTGAAGGAATCCCTCTAGCTCTTCTTGAATAAAGGTCTTCGAAATGAAAGGACCTACCAAACATGTGCAGCTACTGTCGAGTATTCAGCTAGAAAGAGGACAGGTCAAGGAGAGAGGGGCAGACCTGGGCTCTGCAGTTTGAGAGAGCCTCCCTGTAGGTAACTTACTTTTAAACCTACAGTTCTTGCTGTGTTATAAATATAGGGGTTGGTAGCTTCTCATGGTGGGTGTAAGATTGATAACTCTTTTGTTGAGAGAAGAGTTTTTGAGGGAACCAAAGAGCAATCATGAGTGATATATGTTTAATGGCTTTTGTGGAAAAAGTAGCCTCGTATGCTCCATCTTTAGTAACTACTGCTGTTCCCCAAAGCCCAGACCATGTTAAAGAGCAAAGAAAGACATTCTAAGCCATTTTACAGCAAATAGGTGAATTTTAATTTTTAATGCTTTTAAAAATTAAAAGATATCTTAAATTTCACAGGACCCATCAAAGAATTTAAATAGCCCCAAACTAAAATAACTCATATCCAATTGTTGTTATCTACCATTTTTTTATACTATTTATTGATTTAGGACAAACAATAACATCCTACTTCTTTCTGAATCACAGAATAAAAATTAAATGCTGTACAATCTTATTGGTATGTATATTTGATAAGATTCTGTTTATTTGAATATTTGTCAATCATATAAATGTTATATATTCATTCATTCAAAAAAAAACACATTTCTTTTCTACAAATTGAGAGACAGCATGCTAGATACTAGGGGTACAAATAAATTGACTGGTCCCTGTTTTCAAGAAGCTTTAAACCTAGTCTATTAAAAACTGAAACTTTCTGTTTGTCACATCACTCTAGCCCTTTGTCTGTCACATTTAGCTAAGATAATGGATCCACAAACATTGTGCAAAAAAAAGTGGAGTAAAAGGACAGCAGGAAGAATAAAAAGATAAAAAAAGTCTTCTCTCACTTGTGTTGATAACTACACATTATTTGTTATTATTATTACAAAAAAGGGGTCAATTTTCCCCGTCAAGTAGAAAGCCTGCTATTAGGATACTCAGGCCAAAACTCATTCAAGAAACAACCATAGCCACATGGCGGTAAAGAAAATTCAAGATTCAAGGCAACTGAAATCATAAATAGCTCAGTGCTCAGCCTAATTGCTCTTTCTCCTCTCAATACCGCCTGTTAACATTTTGCAATTGGAATGTTTTCCATCTGTGCCTTTACTTGAATTGTGTTAATATGACTGATGAAAACTATTATCACTCTGTCTTTTCGTCTTCGATCTGCTTTGTGTTGACACACTCACTATCATAAAAAATGTTAGCTTGGTCATACACTTGATGTTATATATGCTTTATATCCCATGCTCAAAGTTCCCCATCTGTACCTCAAACTACTCATTTTTATTGCAACAGAGACTACACACACGCAGAAATATTATCCATAGGATCTATAATTGTGAAAGTTGTATTGGGTTTGTTTAAATATTCAGGGTAATATTAAATATCAAGACTCTATTGTATCAATAAATGAAAACAAGATAATATATTAATTTATCAAATATAGGTACTTGATAATGCTTTCAATAAAGTGTTTTATTCAGTTTTATCTCACATGTTATTTTCATATGTTCATCTCATAGGGCTATAATAGTGGCCAAATACTGTTTAAGAAGGCACCATTTACATCATAAATATATCAGGATGATGTGCCCTGAGATTGCCATGCACAACCTGCTGGGTTTACATGCAGTGGCCCTAGAGTAAGGACTTCATGACTGTCTTAGTCCTCTCAGACCAGTGGGGCCAGGTTAGACCAAACTCAGGTTAGAAAATGGAATAGTATTGAATATCAGAATGTTTATTGTTTTGTGCATGTGGAAATTGGTTAATTGTGAGATTGGAGAAGTAAATCATTGGAGTAAATGGGAAAATCAGATACTCAGACTTAAGGAGGGAGTGACCAAAAAGTGAACTTAAAGTCAGAGAGGGGAAATGGATATGCTACAGGGTGTTTATCATGTTTGAAATAAGAAAATAATGGCAATCATTTGACTTCTTTTGTATAATGACCTAATCTACCTTCTCCATAGGTAGATGATAGAAGAACGTTGAACTAGAAAATAAGTCACAAATGTATTATATATTTCTCTGTCTAAAATGTAAGTACACTGCCAAAACTGGTTTGGCTCAGTGGATAGAGCGTCGGCCTGCAGACTCAAGGGTCCCAGGTTCGATTCCTGTCAAGGGCATGTACCTTGGTTGCGGGCACATCCCCAGTAGGGGGTGTGCAGGAGGCAGCTGATCGATGTTTCTCTCTCATCGATGTTTCTAACTCTCTATCCCTCTCTCTTCCTCTCTGTAAAAAATCAATAAAAAAAAATAATATGTAAGTACATACTTTAGAAAAATGCAATTTTTGTAGCTTAGGTGATGCTCAAAGAGAAGTCAGTGATATATTTTGTTTGTTTCTTTCTTTGTTTTTTTTTTTTTTTTGTGTGTGTGTGTTTGTTGTTTTTTTTGTTTGTTTGTTTGTTTTTGTAATTTATGAGCTAGTGTGACTGAAAGGAATGCGACTGTTTCCTCCTCTATGACATGGTGATAATGTAAGTGTCCCTCCCTGAACCTTTTTGAGAACCAATTAATGAGGTCAAAAGCAGGAAGCAACACTTCCTCAAAAGCCACAATTCATGCATTTTCACATGGCAACCTCAGAAGCATAGTAAACAAAGATAATGCTGAAAAAATTATGTGTTTGAAATCCATAGTTTTTTTTCTTTCCTTTTCTTAGAGTAATTACATTAAGGGAATGCCAAGTAAATTAATTCTTAGTGAACATTATGCTTATTATTGACTGAATATTTTTACCCAACAAAATTCGTATGTTGAACTCCTAAGCCCCAGTGTGGCTGTATTTCGAATAAGAGAGTAATTAAAGTGAAATGAGATCATAATCGTGGGGCCTTGGATCAATAGGATTAGTGTCCTTTTAAGAAGCAACACCAGAGAGCTTGCTCTGTCTCTTTTCATGTGTGTGCACTAAGGAAAGACCCTGTGAGGATGTATCAGGAGGAAAGGCAGCTGTCTGCAACCCAAGACAAGAGGCTTCCAGGAACTGACCCTGCTGGATGGAACCTGATTTGGGACTTCTATCCTCCCAAACTGATAAATAAATTTCTGTTGCTTATCTGGCATGTTTACCATCCAGTCTATTGCACAGTAAGCCCTCACTTAATGTTGTTGATAGGATCTGTGACTTTAAGCATGATGTATAACAAAACCTATTTTACTATAGGCCAAGTAATATAAACAAGAGTTAAGTTCCTATGGTATCTCATCAACATTATAACAAAGCAACATTGAACAAAATAATGTTATTTGAGGACCTGCTGTATTTTGTTATGGCAGCCTGAGCTAACACAGCACTTTAAAAAAATGCTATAGCTAATTATATTTATTTACTGGAGGTCTGCTGCATGGATTCGTGCAGGAGGGGGGTCCCTCAGCCTGGCCTGCACCCTCTCGCAATCTGGGACCCCTTGGGGGATGTAGAAGTGCACCGAGTGGCAGGCAGCCAGGGAGGCGCCCAAGCTGGTGTGCCACTCGTGCTCATCCCAGCCTGCCGCACCTGCTCCCATTTGGTAGCACTGCCTCCGAGTCAGGAGAGGCTCCCACCGCCGCAGCTGCACTCACCAGCCATGAGCCTGGCTTCTGGATGAGCGACACTCCCCCTGTGGGAGCGCACTGACCACCAGGGGGCAGCTCCTGCAGTGAGCATCTGCCCCCTGGTGGTCAGTGCACGTCATAGCAACTGGTTGACTGGTCATTCTGGTCATTCATAATGGTCAGTTAGGCTTTTATGTATATAGATATAGATTATATTTATGGATATCTTTTGTTAAAACTTTCATTTCTAAAACAATTCATTGGAGAATTCTCATAAGTATCTTTATTATGGGTATTGTTCACATATCCTCCCCAATCCTCCCCATGTTTCTAGTTTCAGATACAAAATAAGCTACATAAGATACCAAAACTTATATGCAAATTGACCACTACCTAGTTGATTCTTCCATTGTGTAGCTCATCTTTCTGAGTTTCTCTCTCTAATTATTCTTTTTTCCCCTAAAAGGAGATAACAGAATGATCATAGTGGATAGTGCAAGTACTTCTAAACCTAAGTGATCCAAATATTCTATGTCGATGTCTAGTAATGTTGGTGGAAGATTTGGGCAGCTCAATCACTGGAATAAAAACTATTTCTATGTTTGAATAGATTAGTAGGTGATTAAGTTTGTAGCACACACTATCTCTTCCTATGACATATGCTGGCCGTTTTATGATAGGGGTGTGAAAGCACACATGCCTCTGTGTGTGTGTGTGTGTGTGTGTGTGTGTGTGTGTGCAGGCATGTGCGCTTTCAACACGTACAGACTGTTTCTCTAGGATTATCCAGGAAAGCATTTTTCCCGGAGAGCTTTATTTCTAAGCTTCACATGAACATCTGCAGTCTTCAAGGTGAAAATGATCCCTCATGGATTGATTCTAACAACAAGCTGGGTAGTGCAAAGTGAAGAGGATTACGGCAGACAATGTGACCACACACCAATTTCCTCCCTTACAAACTTTTTATATCACTTATCAGGATTTTAATTCCATCTGCTAAGTAATGCAGGTCCCCCAAGCAGAGGTTATGCATACAGTCACAGGTCAGAGCCCTCCACTGCCTTTTCATTACATTGCACCCTGCGATGTCCATGGGCCTCTTTAGTGATGGAGCCAGGAGTGTTTGAGTTATATGGGTAATGCTTTTGTTTATTTTTTTTAAGTAGAAAAAGAAATCATGGATTTTAGAGACCATTTGCCAATTCTCAGATATGAACAGGCCTGTGATACTTAGACCCAAATTGACATATTTCAGAACAGTCACCAGTCTTTTCTACTGCACTATTTCAGCATTATTTAAGTTAAGTATTTAAACATAATTCTTGGAATGGAGAAGATCTTTCCTTAACAAAGCTGGAGTACTCACTGGCAGGCTGCATAGATGGGCTGTGTTCTTGTCAATTTCTATACTTTTTATAAATGCCACCTGTGTTACCAACATTGATTTAAAGGTGATGTAATTTTCTTGCAAATCCATTAGTTTTATAGGTTTTTGGCAAGCCCCACTGCTATGTTGATTAGATATAGTAACTGTGTTAACCAGCATTTTAAATGTTTGGCTCAACTCTCTTTATTGGCTGGATAACAAGACATACAGTAGATGCTTTAACTCAAGGTTGTGCTAAGCAGTGATTTGACACATAGCTTAGTGTTTAGCCATTTGTGATAATAAGCACTTTAATTTTGGAGTTAATTGCAGGTACCTGCAAGACATACCTTTAAGTGATCTTGACAAATAAGATATAGACTCTCTACCCTCTTTAGGTGGCTTTATTCTACTTGTGTATCTCAAAGTGCAGTCCTCAGACAAGCAATATCAGTATCATCTGGGAACTTGTTAAAAATGAAAAGTCTTGGCCTCACCCCAGACCCACTGAATCAGAAACTCTGGGAGTGGGGCCCAGTAATCTATGCTTTAACAGACTTGATGCTTCCCATGCAAGTTTGACAACCACTGGTATAAGAGAATTTCTGACACATGGGTGCTGCCATATTTTTGCACTGAGCAATTCAATGTGAATCATTTTGTAATTACTCTTAATAAATTAACCTTCTAAATCCAAATTAGCTAATGCTGGAAAATCATTTAGTAATAATGAAGAGCTATCAGTCACCTTTTAATTTTTGAATATTTATCTTTACCCTGATAGGTAGTAGCTTATTATAAATGTATTAGGATTGAGGTTTGGGGTGAGGGAAAGCAGCTAATCTTTATTTTCCTTATCTCTCCCTGCCTTCTCTTTTTCATTATCTAAAGAAGTTAACATCACATGCTCCATTAAACAAGATGCAGCTTTTATTATCTTTTATCTCTCCTGAACCTTTTTATAAATGCTATTTGATTACTCTTGCATGTTGAGATAGACATTTAGAATAATCAAAACATCAAGAAAGTGATGCTTGGTTAATCTAGGGCAATGCAGCTTCCTTGACATAGATAAATGGGTTGAGACTGATGCAAATATAAGTTCTATTGGGTGAGCTGAGATGATGTTGTGGAGAGCGTAAGGAGAGAGCCCTGATGCTAGCAAACCAGCAAAATGGTAATAAATATATATTTTTTCCAATAGAAGAAGTGTTAAATTCCCTGAGGAACAAAAATGGCCCTAATTAATCATTTGGAGATCTGAAATTCACTACATTTAAATACTAAACATAAATAATTTAGTTGTTCATGCATTCATTTACCAAATATTAATTGAGGAGTTTTCATATGTCCTATTGTTGTCTGCCTTAAACTGAGCTACCACTATGTTTCTAGAAAGCTCTTCCCTACATACACCCAGATGGACCATAGAGGAGACATTTTGCATGAGATTTGGAAGACAGAAGTGAAAAACAGCCACGTTCTCTCCAGGGCACGGTGTCACTTATCCCTTGGCTCACCCTGTTGAAATGGGACAACAGCCAAGGCTACTACACTTCCAGATCCTGTTGGGCAACTCCTTCCAGATTCCTAGATTTCTACACCACTTGCAGGTTTACCTTCCTTATGAAAGACACTCTCTTCGCCAACCTTTGCAACTGTCATCAAAGGTAGACTCTTAGAGGTTGCTAGCATCCAATATGATTTCCAATGCATCCCTGTGGATTCCAGCTTTTCCTCATGGTTCCCAACCTAGCCTCATTCAGTCCCCACTCTCCACTTCTCACCCACCCTTCCCTCAGCATCGCCTGCCCTATTGATGGTGGGCCTCTGGTCAGACACCAGTGCAGCAGCTTCAGGCAGACTCTTCAACCAACTCTCACAATTTCATAAAATCAAACCCCTATAATCATTTTTTGATAGATATTACTCTTTTTTTAATTGCTGTCCTTTCTTTTTTTAAAATATATTTTTATTGATTTGAGAGAGGAAGGGAGAGAGGGATAGAAACATCAGTGATGAGAGAGAATCATCACTTGTCTGCCTTCCACACGACCCCCACTGGGGATCGAGCCCGCAACCTGGGCACGTGCCCTTGACTGGAATCAAACCCGGGACTCTTCAGTCCGCAGGCTGATGCTCTAGCCACTGAACCAAACCAGCTAAGGTGCTAGATATCACTCTTAATGTTTCTACTTTTCTGATTGACCATGATACCAAATTTTGTACTAGAAATGGTTCTGGGGGAACTAAATCTAAAACTGACAGTTTCTTTAAATTAGTTCTGAGTTTCATGTAATTGATTCCTGATTTTGTTTCAATTTAAAGGTACCACTAGCCCTCTTTCTGGTGGTAAAGGGACCAGAGCATACAGTGGCAGAGCATCTACTTATTACCTGCAACCCCATACACTTATAAGACAGTAACTTAGAGACCAAGTATATGGTTACAAAACTCAAAAATCTCTTTGATTTACAAGTCATGAAGAGTTATTTCTGGTTCATATTGCATGAAGACCTCTGCAGAGTTGCTGCAGGTGCACTCCACCTGTCTTTTCATCTTGCACCTCAGGCAGAAGGAGAAGTGCTAATCCCAGCAAAGCTCTTCTCAGAGCAGCATGGACAGCAAGAGTGCTGGGAAAGGAAGCCCATTCCCTTTACAGTCTAGGCTCAGACATGGCGGTGGGCACATGAATTTATATTTATCAGGCAAACATATCTCATAGTCAAAACAGAATTCTACAGGATAAAAATGTATCATCCTTTTCCAGAGAATAAATGAAGAATGAATGGTGGCCAATAGCCATGCAACCCAGCACAGTAATTTATTAGATAACTTGAAATAAGATTGGTTAGTATTCATTAGAGGCCTGGAAGATGAAGTCCCACACCATCTCAAAGCACAGAGAGAAAAAAAGTGAGATTAAAAAAAATAAAAATATTAGTTCCGGGGGCCGGGGAAACAATAATGGAATAGCAGCATTATTAAAACAGATAAGAAAGTAAAATTGCCTTGAAATAAAAAGCTCTGATTTTGCAACAGGTTATATTGATAAAAATATTACACCTAAGTAAATCCTGGAAAATTTTCTGACAATAAGAACTGATGAAAAAAAAAACTAACAATTTTTCAAGCAGAATTAATAAAATATCCTCAAAAGGAAAAAACACAAACAGGCCATCATCAGAGTATTCATCTCTAAAACTGGATGGGGGGGGGGGGGAAAGTCTATGGAGAGTAGTAAAAGGGAAAAGGGCTGTTGTCTACTGAATCCTATACCAGCTAAGACATCATTTGCTGGTGAAAATGAAAGATATATATCTGGGGTGATGCAATCATTCTGAGAGTCTTGTTTCTCATTTACAACAAAACAGCAACAATGTATGCACTACAAAAGAAACCTGAAAATTGTAAAGAAGAGAATAATGTAATAAAAAATTATATGTAGGCTACATAAGTAGATATCTAGCTAACTAGCAAGATGTAGGTAGATATCCTAGCTAACTAGCAAGATGTGGGTGGATATAGAAATATCTCTACATATAGTAACATGCAGGGCTCCATTTAGCCAGTAACTGTATAAACAAACTGGCAGTATATTCATGGCATCTGTTTCTGAGTTTGGTGCCCCCACTGATTGGGCTGGTTTCTATGCCATTGTTACATTTTGAACACAAGTAATGGCACATAACTATTTAGGGTATCTAAGATGGCATTGCTTATAGTAGCAAAAACTAGAAAAATTGTAAATGCGCCTCAATAGAAGAATGACACTGCTGACATTTGTTTTCTGTTATAAGTTCACATTTTTTTAATGTTCACATAAATTAATCTCCACAAATTCAAAAGTATCAGAAAAACATTCCTCTGATCAAAACACAGTGAAATTGAATATAAAAAATGAAAAGATGCCCAAAACAACACCAAGAATATCAGTGATGGCAACAACAATGAAAAATTATAAATTATTCTTGGATTTAATATAAAATAATAATTAATTTTAAGCATCTAAGAGAAGTCAACCCAGATAGTGATATAGGAAGGTCCTAAACTTGTCTATTTCCACAGATACACTAAATTTATAGCCACATATGGAGCAACTCACCCTGAAAGAGATCCAGAAGCTAGCCGGATGACTCCTACACATCAGTCAAATGAGAAAATATCCACATAATCACCACGTCAAAATGACTAGGAAAGACTGAGATACACTTTTATTATAAACCAAAAGAAAGCAGGGTTAGCTATAACTAATTAAACAAGATAGTCTTTAATAAGCCAGCCCAGCTGGTGTGGCTCAGTGGTTGAACATCAACCTATGAACCAAGGTTTGGGGCTATATCCCCAGTAGGGGGCATGCAGGAGGCAGCAGCTCAATTATTTTCTCTGATCATTGATGTTTCTAGCTCTCTCCTTCTCCCTTCCACTCTGAAATCAATATAAATATTTTTTAATAAAAAATAGTCTTTAAGCCAAAGACTGTGTCAAAAGGCAAAGAAGGTCATTTTGTAATGATAAAGGGATCAATTCATTAAGAAGACACAGCATTTGAAAATATTTATGCACCCAACACAGGAACTTATCTATACACTGAGTGGCCAGATAATTATGATCTCTGAACGCATAATAATCTGGCCACTCAGTGTATATATAAAAATCCAGGGTCGTAACATCCAAAATTACTGAAGGCTCTACCGAACGCCAGGCTGCGCACACAGCGGGCGAGTAGACTGAACTGCTGAACTCTGAGAGAGAGAGAGAAAGAGAGAGAGAGAGAGAGAGAGAGAGAGAGAGAGAGAGAGAGAGGTGGGGCTGATCAGCAGCGGCAGCAGCTATTGGTGAGGCTCAGAAAGAGAAGCAGAGTGATCAGACGCTGCTTCTCTCTCCGGGTCTTGCCAGCAGCCAAGCCTCTCTCTCCCTCCCAGTTCAGCCTGCTCACCAGCAGACTGGGGCAGATGCTGATCAGCCCCATCTCTATGATCAGGCCCGGAGATGCTGACTGGCATAGAAACCGACCAATCAGAATCAAATCTGGGTGAATTGCGAGGAGCCAAATGTTGCCTAGGAGGCGGAGCTTTTGATCCTGGCTGGCATAGAAACTGGCCAATCAGAACCTACTCTGGATAAACTGCGAAGGCAGAACCTAAGGTGGGGGCTGAGGAGAGGTTTTAAGGGCAACAGCTGTTTGGTGTAAGGTGAACAAAAGTGATTCAAATTTTTAATGACCGGTTTGGCAGTATAGTGCATATGGCTGGCTATCAGTCCAGATATAGGGATTATGTGTTTTTGTTTGCCAAGAGCATTTCCTCCTGCTGAAAAAGGTTCCCCCCCGCCATTTAAGTAATCCTATCCTATATAATCTATCTATACTAATAAAAGGGTAATATGCTAATTAGACCGGGTCAATGGCCATCTTCCAGACATCCAACTTCCTTCCAGATAAAGCCATAGTGATGGGGGCTGAGGCAGAGGCAGTTGGGGGTGAGATCAGGCCAGCAGAGGAGGGCTGTTGGGGGTGATATCAGGCTGGCAGGGGAGGGCAGTTAGGGGCAATCAGGACAGCAGGCAGAGGGGTTAGGGGCGATCAGGCAGGCAGGCGAATGGTTAGGAGCCAGTTGTCCTGGATTATGAGAGGGATGTCCCAAATTGTAGAGGGTACAGGCTGGGATGAAGAACTCCCCTCCATGCATGAATTTCATGCACCAGGCCTCTAGTAAATATATAAAACAAGTATAAATAGGTTTGAAGAAAGAAATAGACTGCACTACAATAAGAGTAGATGACTTTAATATCTTACATTTAATAATGACTAATCATCCAGGCAAAAAATAAATGAAAAAAGATTCAACTTAAATTACATTCAACTTAAGGACCTAACACACATACAGAACATTCTACTCAACAGCAGCACAATATTTATTTTTCTCATGCACACATAAAACATTCTATGGGAAAGATCATATCTGAGGCCACAAAAGAAGTCTTAATAAAGTTGAAATTCAATAGCAAACAAACAAACAAACAAACAATAGGCAAAGAACCTCAATACTTATTTAAAAAAATATTCAAATAGCTAACAGCTTTATGAAAGAATGCTCAATGATTTTCAATATCACTAATCATGAGGATAATGCAAATCAAAACTGCAATGAGATATGACCTTACACCAGTTAGAATATCTGTTATCAAAAGACAAGAAATAGAAAACTAGTAGTGAGGATGAAGAGATAGGGGAAGCCTTGAATGCTGTTTGATAGGAATTTAAATTGGTGTAGCCACTATGGAAAAGTGTATGGAGTTTCCTCAAGAAGTTAAAAATAAAACTACTGTATGATCTAGGATTTTCACTTCTGGGTATATATCCAAAAGGAAAAAAAAAATCATTATCTTGTAGAGCTATCTGCACCTTCATGTTCATTGCAGCATTTAAAATAGACAAGGTATGGAAATAATCTGTCACCAAATGAATGATAAAGGCATGTGAGATATAAATATATAGATATAATGAAATATTATTCACTTTTAAGAAAGAAGAAATCCTATCATTTGTGACAATGTGGATGAACCTGGAGGATATTATGCTAAATTAAATATACCAAAGAAAGACAAATACTACATGATATCACTTATAAATATGTAATCTGAAAAACAAATGTCATACAGCAACAGAGAGTAGAAAAGTCATTGCCATGGGTTGGGGTTGAAGATGCGGGGATATGGGGAGAGGTTGGTAAAAGAGTACACATTTTCAGTTATAAGATGAATGAAATCTGATGATGTCACATTAGTATATGATGAGTATAGTTCATAATAATTCTGTATTATACAATGGAAACTTGCTAAGAGAAGAGAACTTAAATGTTCTCATCCCCCCCAAAAAAAGAAGTAAACATGTGAGGTTATGGATTTGTTAACTCCATGGGGTGAATACTTTCACAATTTATACATATATCAAACCATCAAATTGCATACTTTAAATATCTTACAATTATATTTGATAATTTTACCTCAATAGAGCTGAAAAGTAAAATTACAAACACCAATTGATAGCCTATATGAAAGAAAGTGTTTTACCTTCTCTCACCTCTTTACCTTCATTTTGTAGTATTGTTCATATTATAATAACTTGGTACTATTACAATACTCCTAATAAATACGATTGTATTATTATGTACTATATATAATACTATTGTAATTATGTATCATGTGTAATACAATTGTAATATAATTATATAAACTAAACTTTGTGTTCATATTACAATAATATATTATGTAGCAATAAAAACGAAATAAACATAAGCTAACCAATAACAACACAATTCATGGGTTAAAAACAAAAATAACGAAAATGATCTATATAATAAAAGTCTAAGCAACCATTAAGGCGGAACGACCAGAACGACCGGTCTCTATGATGCACACTGACCACTAGGGGCAGACACTCAACACAAGAGGTGCTCCCTGGTGGTCAGTGTGCTCCCACAGGGGGAATGCCCCTCAGCCAGAAGCAGGGCTCATGGCTAGTGAGCACAGAGGCGGTGGTGGGAGCCTGTCCCACTTCTAAGGCAGCACTAAGGAGCAGCGAGCAGGCGGGTGGTAAGGAGCGAGGGATCCCTGACTGCTAGGCGGATGCCTGACTGCTAGATCAGGCCCAATTCCCCGGGCCTTCTATTGTTCCGGGGGATTGGGCCTAAACAGGTAGTGGGACATCCCCTGAGGGGTCCTGAACTGTGAGAGGGTGCAGGCCAGGCTGAGGAACCCACCCCCAGTGCACTGGGCTTCTAGTAAAGTATAACTGAAAAACAATGGAAGTCCTTAACCTCCTTTTACTTTCTACCTACTCATTTTGTGAAAAATTCACATATGTGATATTTATGTGTCCAACTTTCTAACATTAGCATTCTATTAGGAACCACAACATCTAGTTAATTAACCTTAGTTGCTGTTCATTACTGAAATGAACTTGATGCTGGCCACTAGTTATTTTGCCTTAGCTTCTCTATTCATCTTTTGTTTGGTTAAACTGCAACACCAAGAAATCTTCTTCCATCTCCATTACCACCAGGGATTATGGCTATTATCATTTCTGAGTTTTTATACATTTGAAAATATCTCTCTGTTACCTTTAAATAAAAACATTTTAACCCACATATTGTTATCCCTAGGACTCTGTATCTAGTGCCTGTTTCACTCTCTACTATCATTAAGTATTCCTATGGAGAAGTTGGGGCCAAGCTTCTTGATGCTCCTTGTTGATATCTATTTTTTAAACATCTGGATCACCAAGAAAATATTCCTTTGCCTTTAAGTCTAATTACTTCAAAAACATAATTTAGTATTGACTGCCTTGTATCATTTTTTCCTAGTAATGGTACATGCCATAACTGTCAGTTTGCAGATTCAGGTATCTTTTTTTTTTTAAAGTCTACTGTTTCTATTATGGTAGAGAATATAACTCAATTCCATTGTTTTAGGATTTTCTTCTAAAAAACAAGTATGTGTATCAAATAACTTTTATAGCCATCACTTTCCACTAAAAACTAATTTTGCTCATGCTGTCTTCTATACTACTGATATTGTTGATATTGTTTTCTGTCATGTATTTGGAATTTCTGCTGCTTCCATGTGGCTTTTATATTTCTCTTTTCTTCGTTGTTCTTTCTTTTATTAGTTTCAGGGAGAATAGTACATTAGAGACATCCTTCTTTTCCTGAAATATTTAACTAGATATGTCAACTTATAATATCAAAAATATTTGATCTGCTATGCAGAGAATTAAATAATTAGATGATGTGAAAACAAAAAATCTAGTGAAACTCACCTCTTTTGGGGAGAGGTGATTGGTACTTGGAATATGAATATCAGCTGTGATGGAGAGAAGTACTGCTGATATAATTTGTAATATAGTACATAAGTTTTGGAGATTGGTTAGATGTAATAGGTAACATTCAAGGAAGTGATTTTTAACTGCTATACATTCAATCATATTATTCCTGATTACACCATTAGGATTACATTGAAATTTTCTACTCATTATGCTTTTGCTTAAAATTATATATAACTAATCAACGAGGAAATCAATCAACAGCAAAAATCATCAATATATACACCAGCTCTACAGAAAATAGTGCTCTTATATATACATATACTTATACATATGCATATACATATACATATGCATAAGCATACACATATACATACTGTCTGAAAAAATGTATGCATACTTTAACAGCGGATCGCTGTTAAATGAAAATGAAATGTATTTTAATAAAAACTGCCTTTATAATTATTCAAAGTTTTTGGGACACCCTATATACATATACACTGAGTGGTCAAATTATTATGATTTCTGAACACATAATAATCCAGCCATTCAGTGTATATCCTATATAATAAAAGACTAATATGCAAATTGTCCCCTCTACCAGGAGTTTGACCAGCAGGCAGGCAGGCAGGCTGGTCAACTGCCCATGTCCCCTCTCCCTGGCCAGGCTGGTCGGACCCGACCCATGCATGAATTCATGCACCGGGCCTCTAATATATATATATATATATATAATCTGAAAAGTTGTATATATATATATATATATATATATATACATATATATATATATATATATATATATATATATATATATATATATATATATATTGAGTGGACAGATTATTATGTGTTCAGAGATCATAATAATCTGGCCACGCAGTGTATATCTCCACTCTTCTCTTTTTGATTTATGTGAACTAATTCTAGTATGCTCTTTTTCATTTTAATCAAGACTAAAGAATGTCATTGAGATATGAGATGATGACATATTTTTAATTGTGAAAAGAAAGAGACTTCAATATCCAGGAATAGGTTAGGTTGTAGTAGAAACCGTTAGATACAAGAATTATCTAAAAACTAGGGGCCCAGTGCACAAAATCTGTGCACGGGGGGTGGGTCTCCCTTAGCCCAGCCTGCACCCTCTCCAATCTGGGACCCCTTGAGGGATGTCCGACTGCCCGTTTAGGCCTGATCCCACTGGTGGTCGGACATCCCTCTCACAATCCAGGACTGCTGGCTCCCAACTGCCCTCCCCTGCAGGCCTGGTCCCCCCAAAACTGCCCTCCCCTGCAGGCCTGGTCCCCCCAACTGCCCTCCTCTGCTGGCCTGGTCCCCCCAACTGCCCTCCTCTGCTGGCCTGGTCACCCCTAACTTCCCACAACTGCCCTTCCCTGCAGGCCATCTTGTGGCAGCCATCTTTGACCACAGGCGGGCGGCCATCTTGTGTCTTGGTGTGATGGTCAATTTACATATTACTCTTTTATTAGATAGGAGGATGCCAGAAAACCATATAAAGCATCACTTTAAAAGTGTCAGTGAGATGGCAAATGATTAAGAAATACTCAAGTGAGGGAGTGACATTGCTCACACAAGGAGGTAAGCAGAGCAATGAAACTAGTTTTATCCAAGGAATCCAAGCCACCAGGTGAATGTATTCATGTTTTAAGGTCCTCACAAGGCTTAGAGTAAACAAGGCAAAGTCCTGCTAATCAGTTCCTCCTCTCAGAAATCTGAGTGGTCAAAAGCCTAAACTTTTACAGAGGTGTAAAAATGAGAATAAAGCAGTCCCTGAACCCATTTACCCCAATTGGACTGCAAGGAAAAATTCCTTATTTTAACCTGATGCTGATCTGGACATGGGGATAACCCTGAGGATTGGTACCAATAAGCAAGCCTTCTTTCAGACTTGCAGATTGAATTCATACCTCTGTGGTCTGAAAACCACAAACCAATGATTCAGTTTAATGTAACCCTGGATTTGTACTTGTCCAGGAGTCCAAGAAGACTCACAAGCACAAGCCTCTCTGGAAGCCTTCAATGTCTTCCAGACCTCAAATAAATCACACAAATATAATCCTTAATAAAATGAGCAAAATGAATAAAGTTAATAAATTCAGAAGGAAATAAAACACCACGAGGAAAAGCCAGCAGAACAACAGACTGCAGAAACAGATCTGCAAAAACTTTAGTTACTAACATGATCAAATCTAAATATTAAATAACTATGTTTCAGGTATTTAAACGTAACAATTTGAACAGGGTAAAAAAAATAATAATTTATAAAGAATGGTCAGACATATTTGAAACAGAATCAAATAGCACTGACAGAGTTGAAAAGTAAAATTTTAAATTAGGTGAATTTAGTGGCAGATAGGATATAGCTGAAAGAAGAATTAGTAATCTGAAAAGTTGTATAAAAAATTATCCCAAATATCATAGATGAACAGAAAGATAAAGAGATGAAAACAGTCAAGCTGGCATGGCACAGTGGTTGAGCGTCAACCTATGAACCAGGAGGTCACACTTGGATTCCAGGTGGGATCACATGCCTGGGTTGCGGGCATGCAAGAGGCAACTGACCAATGATTCTCTCTCGTCATTGATGTTTCTATCTTTCTCTTCCTTTCCCTTCCTCTCTGAAATCAATAAAGATATGTATTTTTAAAAGATGAAAACATAATTGTTTAGAGAAAATGACTGAAAACTTTTCTGAATAGATGAAAGGATAAAATCTAAGAATGTAGAAATCCAAATGTGGAGCATGTAGTGTGTAATAAAGAAATCTACACCTATTCACATCAGAGTGGCACTGCCATACAACAAAGATAAGGTGGGTTTCTGCTGTCTGTTATCAGATTATTAAAAAAGCTTTCCAATTTTTATATAAATTGACACATGAGTTCTCATGTCTTAATTTCTAAATCTATGAAATTTTATGTGTATTTTAGTAATTTCTCAATTTTTGTGTGATCATAGCATATGGTCTGTATTAAAATAATCCTCTTAATCTTGAGGAAGCATACTTTTGGGCACAGATTCTGGTCAATTTTTATGTATTCTTTGTGAGCTTGAAAAGAAAAAGTGCATACTTTAATGCATTAGATTAAGCTTGTTAATCATTTTATCAGTCTTTGCCCAGTCCAAGAAAACAAAAACCACACTAAATGTTTTGAATTAAGATGGATTTAGTTAATACCGAATTTTGCTACAACAGTATTTCAAGAGCTGGAGGAGCAAAATGGAGATGTTACAAGAACCTAGTCAGCTATTTTTGTTCTTCTCTCCTCCCCGCCCCTCCTCCTTCTCCTCTTCCCCTTCCACTTCCTCCTCCTCCTCCTCCTCCTCCTCCTCCTCCTCCTCCTTCTCCTGGTATCTACAGTAACTTGCTGCCTTTGTACCATCTGAGCAAGAGCTACTCTGCCACTGCTGTTGGTAGTGAAGCAGCTCTGAGAGTCGGATGGAGCCTGCTGTCATCAATGATAGCTGCTACAGAGCCATGAAGGCTGCTTTAAAATCCCTTTCAGAGAATTCTATCATCTCATTCATCTCAGTGTTGGCATCTGTTGATTGCCTTTTTTCTTCCCAGTTGTGATTTTCTTGTTCTTGGTACAATGAGTGATATTTTGTTTGTTGTGTTAGGAGTCTCCGGCTCTTATTTAAATCTTGTACTCTATTAGGCATTCATTCTCTCTAGGTTTGTGCTGTGGTCTTGACTGACTTTTGCAAGCTAAGGATCCATAGGCAAGCTAATTTTCAGAGCCTTTCTGGTGTTATTTTATTCTGTTGCATTTATTGCTACAGTGTCTCTCACTGGTTCCTGCTGAAATTCCATGAAAAGGGCAAAGGAGGTTTTTAGGCCAGGCCACTCAGTGTCTCCTGGTGGGGAACACATGTGGTAGGATCTTCCTCAGATCCCAACTATTCAAGTATCTACACTAATAAAAGAGAAGGATGCAAATTGACCATACCTCTGCAATGCCCATCAGACAATCAGGAGTGAATATGCAAATTAACCCAACAAAGATGATGGGTTAATTTGCATACACAGGTGCGAATGGCTGGGGGCAGGGTGGGATGCTTGCGTGGTCGCCATGGTGACGATGTAGGCGTTCCGCACCACCCCAGCCACTCTAAACCTCTGGGCAGCCTGGGAAGGTGGAAAGGTGGGTCTGGGCCAGAGTGAAAAGGCAGTGCTGGCAGTGCTGGCAGCCAGGGGAAGGAAGGCCCATTCTTTCACGAATCTTCATGCATCGGGCCTCTAGTCAGAAATAATATATGCATCTCCTTGGTATCTTGATGGGAAAGTAGAGGCTTCCTCTGGCTGCTAATGTTTGATGGGGCCCTCAATGGACACCTCTTACTAGAGTTGTCAGCCTTCCTTGATGTTGCCAGAAAGCTGTCCATTCAAACCAGAAGGAGAAGGAGCCTATCTAAACTGCCCACTGTTGCTGAGACCTCTGATAGAGGGAAGTGTTGGGCCTGGGTGGCCTTCTGTTAGGTTGTGTCCCAAACCAGCTTGCCATCTTCTCTACCACCTGCCCTCACTGTTCTTTGGTTGTTTATTGTGCCATTTCCAGCTTTCACAGTTGTTCTTAGTGGAGAGGAGCAAGAAAAAAAAAAATGAGTCTATGTTATCTTTTCTAGACTGGAAGTATTCTTATTATCTTTTAAACTGTATAAACAGATAAACAGTTTTAAGTGCTTTCTATGCCCTCTTGTTTAGATATTTTAAAAGTTAATTAGCATTTTAAAGATAAGATACTTACCAAGCTTAATGTTTTTGGTTTATTTGTTGTCCCATTAAAACTTACTCTTGGATCACTGCCTATAGGAAATGCAAACTTAGTTTACATGTGAATAAAATAATTTTTTTTTCTAACAGTACATTTCTAAATACAAAAATGAGATCCAGCAAGTATACTCAACAAGCTGTGATCATTCATCATCTAAACAATTACTTCATCTGCACTTTATGTGTAGTACATATTTATCTATTCTATTGGACTTACTGTATTCTGCATCTTATAATTTGTTTGAAAATATAGATTGATGCTTGTTTAAAAGGCATACAACAAATTGTCATGAAATTAATCAGTTCTTTGAGATGAACACCTATTTCTAGAGTAGAAGCAGCTGCTTTGCCTCCTGGCTGCCCTTTCTGCTTAGAGTTTAGTTGCTGATGAACTGCTAAGGCAGCATGGCTCTTACTGAACAGAAGTCATCACTGTTTTCATAGTATTTGTTATTTTAAATATATTAGTCAAGTTTTTTCATCATAACAGACCTACAAGCATATTATTATCTACATTATATAAATGAGAAGTGAGGAAACGGATACTAAGTTTTCCCCATAAGTTTTCCATGATCACAGAACTATAAAAGTGGAAAAACTGGGAAATGAGCTCATATCTCCTTCCAAAGTCCATGTACTGTTTACTATATAACTTCCTTTGTAAAAAATGACAATATCCAATTAACACTGTATAGAAAGAAAATGAAAATGTTACTAAGCTTATCTAATTTCTCTTCTTATGTTTTATTTTTTTATGGTGTATAACTTTATTATTATTTTTTAAATTTAAAACTAGAATTTATATTTTAGCAGAAAGTAAAAACATTAAAAATAGGAAATCCTGCAAAAATGGGTATCAAAGACATCTTTCTTTCCACTGCTTTATTTTATTTTTTAAATGCAATTAGAATCAGAAATACATAGTAAAAATTGAAAACAGATATTTGATTGAGGGACATAAATATCTTACAAAATTTAAAGAAATGTTCTCATCTCACTATATGTAAGTATAGAGTAGAAATGAGCTCCCCTAGTTTAAATTGGATAGTATTGCTTTGAGCGTATTATAAATATTTTGGGGAAGATTAATTGCATTCTTAGAAAGATTTATGAGAGTAACAATTTTCTCAGTGTATTCATAGAATTTACTTGTAGTTTTAAGCTGAAATATTTTTGCAAAATATAAACATTTTTAAGTGCTTTGTGAAAAGCAATTTCATTCTGAGATGGGTTATTGAAGACAATTTACTTTTTAATATTTTTTCTAGGTCCAAGTGATGCTGTACCTGTGAATAAGAGTTTCCATTTTGTAATTTCACAGAGAGACTTCCATTTAAACATCTGAGCTGTGGCTTGTTCAAGAAGTTTCACATATATTTTACTGGACTATACAAACATCTAAATAAAACTGGATGCATTATTCACTTGGAAAACAAAGGCTAAAAACCAACCATCATCCTTCAGCTTTTAAATCTATAAATGCCATCACTTCAGCCAAAGAAAGAACTCTTTGTGAAAAATTTTTTAATAAAAGCATACCTGATATCTTTTTTCAAAGTCTTCTTTTAAAAATTGGAAGTACTTCCAACATTAAGACACTCAATAAATAATCCTTGACTAGACACTTTATATCTCCTAGGGGTGATAGTAACCAGCCAAATTTCTTATAGTGATTACTTTTCTTCTGAAAATGCTTGGATAACAATGCTTCCCTACTGAGCATTTCCTTAATCCCTTTAAAGTTTAGGATATTTGGTTTCCTTTTCTTTTTAATTTAGCATTTAACTGTAGGCTCTGGAGCTAATGCCTTCTCATCCCTGGACTGTTGGCTATTTCTTGTCCTAGGATTTACTGCAGAAAGTCTTGGCCATTAGATTAATTTGCAAAAGTATTTTCTGCTAGGTTGTAAATTAAGATCACATAAGAAGAGGGTGAAATCATATACTGAACTCAGAGATGTAATCTGAAGTCAAATGTTATCATTGATTTTATTGTGAAACCAAAAGCCAAGAAAATGGCTAATTTCTTGAGGATGACACCCACCACCTCTCTTATGAAGTGTGTGTGTGTGTGTGTGTGGGGGGCATATACAATATATACACATTATATTTAATGTATATATATAATATGTTATGCTATAAATATTGATATATAATATATATTATATTTTCCAAATATATACATATATATATAGTACTAAAAAAAAAAACCACCACAATAAACCAGCTGATTTCCAACTCTTTTTGTTTAAGCTCATTTAGAGATTTCTAAAGCAATCTCTGAACTCAAAAGTACTCTGGTTTTTGTTGAAAGAATATTCTTTTAAGTAACACTTTTCTACATCTAAGTAGCATTTAGATTTGGTAGTGATGAAGAGAGTGATCAAAGAAATATAGACATTTAGGTTTTCCATAAATACTACTTATAGATATGAAAATAATACTATGTTGTGAATCTCATTGGATGTTTTTCCTTTACATATTGTAATTAAAGATTTAATTCTTTATTGCTGTACATAGCATTCCTACATTTGCTCTGCATGGATATCAAATTTTTTCCCTGGCTCTTCCTGAAAATGAGTTGGTCTTGGTTGATATTTTAGGTTTATAGTAAATTTAATATTTTCTGCATACACATTTTTACTTCAACAGACATTTATTAGGCATCTAATGTACATCAGGTCATTGGTCTCAGAGCTGTCCCTGATCACATCTAGTCACAGCAAACACAATAAAAAAGTCAGAGTTTGAACTGATAAACATAAATGCAACTCTATTCCTATTCTTAACTGTATCTCTATTGTCGTTCTTTTGTAATTAACAAATTCCAAAACATTATGTCCATCTGGTATTCCACATAAATACAACATTGACTATGTCTTCTTTTAATTACAAACAAATGATGGCTCTCCCCCTCACCTGTTTTTCTTGTACACAGTTGTTTTGAAAGCAAAAACTAACATAAATTATTAAATAATTTCTGAGCCTTTTTCTTTATTGCTCATGCCAGCTAACAACTGAACACTTTCCAGTGATAATTATGGATTGATAAAAAAATAATATAGGTTAAATGTAGAAACCAGATATTTGTTTTCTACTAAATGACATGTATATGCATATCTACCCTCTCTGTGAGATTTATTTTCAATTGTTTTATTTATTATAGGTAAAAACATTCACAGTAAACATGCCCTATAAAATACTATAAATTCAATATATTAGGTACATTCTAACAATAGTCTGCAAGATTTACCTTGTTAAACAAATGCTGCTGTCATGTTTATAATTAAAAGCCATAATTAATAAGGTATAACTTGCTTCAAAAATATCTCTGGCATAAATTTTAGAAGTTTGGTTTTATTTTCACCCAATGACACATTTTTCACATTATTTTCCTTTTAATTAAAGGGATACTGCTCCCATATCCTCTCCAGCTCAGTGATATATTTGTTATTGAAGATTTAAGTGAAATTGTTCATTTGTTGGATTAGAACTATGACTTTGGTGAGTCTGACAGGGCATTTTCATAGTGTAAGCATCTAGTGCCTAATCTTCAGTGAGGTCATGCATATTTTTATGGAGATATTAGGACACATGATTGCTTTTATTATTTCCTGAGGGCTAAAGGCAGTGCCTTGTACATAGTTATCACCCTATAAATGATTGTTGGATTAGTGAGTGGAGACTGTAGTCATTCAGAATATCAAACCTTTCCTATCCTTTATTCTCATCCTGCTTACCATTAGATTACCAGAAATTGTGTTTCTTCTCCACTTGAAAATGTAACTGTACTCACCCAGATGGTTGCATTCATGCAGATAAATTCATAACCTACTCATTCCTTAAATCCATTTTTAATGAACAATTGTGAAACTAAAAGCCTCAGCAAAGCTTAAAGCACTACTAGTTATTGAGAAACCCAAATGGTGGTAAGACTAGAGCATCCATTCAGTTGGGAATTAGTGCATTCATTAAAGGTTTATTTAAATAAACAAAATCATTGCACTGTGTAGCATTGAATAGTGTCATCTATGGAGTCGATGGTAATTTATTTTCATAAATTTGCTCTCCTCGCGAAATGCTACGGTTCACGCGGGAATTCGTGGAAAGCTGTGCCCGTGCAGTCGGGCTCCATTATCCTTGCAGCAGGGGTTCGCCAACCAAGTCACTTCATATGCTTTCAAGATTGAAAAAGCCAGGATGTGGTGGATTTTCAAAGAGCCCATCTGTGTAACGTTTCAGCTCTCAGCCACTGGTCTCTCTGACATGAGTGATAACTAAATCTCCATGATTTGCTAGACGGCACGGGCTGTTTTATTGGTAGTACGAGTCATCTTCTGGTGACTCCACAGGTGGCCAGAGCATGGTCAGCAAGCATGGGACTGATTCTTTAAAGCTTTTAGCAAGACAAATATGAACCATACATTAAAATAACTCAAACCGATAGGCTTTTTTGTTGTTACTTTTGTTTTTTTTCTCACAATCCATTTTGACTGTTTGACATGCATGTCCATATTGTACTGTGAGGCAAACACATGTGAGTAGTGGAGACCAATAATTCTAGATATCACTGGATTGAATGGAATTCAAGTTTTTAAAATATGATCACAGCATTTCTTTCTTTCCCCCATGTCAGATCCTTAAAATCTGTTAAGGGAAGATATTTTCAACTCATTCATAGTTGATTAATATGAGCTCAGGGAAGTCAGATTTTAAAGATTACAGAATTTCACTTATAATAAATTTAATTGCAAAAATCATGCTTCTATCCTCATAGAATATAAAAGGCTATTATGCTGCAAAGTCACAAGGAGTGTTCCATGAAAAATCTTGCTGTTGCCATATTAGGCATAAATTAATTATTTTGAGGTTAGTTTTTTAAGGTATAAATTATATAGAGTAAATTTCAGCTTTTGGGGGGGTGCACATTTCTATGAATTTTGACAAATGCATATGGTCATGTTGCTACCATTATAATAAAAACATAATTTCCATCATATAAAAGAATTTCCTCATGCACCTTTGTAGTAAATTTCCTCTTTCCTCCCTCAGGCCCTGCATATCAGTGGTCTATTTCTATCCCATTGTTTTGCAAGAATGTTACACAAATGGAGTTCTACAGTATTTAGTTTCTTGCGTGTGACTTTAGCAAATCATCACTCATTTGAAAGTCACCCATCTTTTTGTATGCATAAAAATTTGCTTTATTACTATGTACTATTCTATTGTTTGAATATAACATTATTTGTTGATTCATTCCACAGTTGATTGGCATTTGAGTTATTTCCAGGTTTCAATTATTATAAATAAAGTTTCCCTAAACAAATGGCTATAGATTTTTGTATAAATATATATTTTCATTTATTTTGGGTAAGTGTAATTGCTGGGTTGTATGATAAGTGCATGTTCAACTTGGTAAGAAACTGCTACTGTTTTCCAAAGTGGTTCTACCACTTTTTATTGCCACCATAAATTTATGACATGTCTATTGCTCCATATTTTAGCAATACCTGATATTGTTATTTGTTTTTTACCACTCTTATAGGCAAAGTGATATGTCATTGAAGCTTTAATTTGCATTTTTCTCATGACTAAGGATGTTGAGCATCTTTTACATGTTTACTTGCCATCCATATAGCATCTTTGATAAAGTGTTTGTTCAAGTCTTTTGACCAATTTAAATATTTGGTTATTTTTATTATTGAAATAGTAATTAATTAGATTTTTTATATATGATAAAAATCAGTTAGTTATAAATTCATCACATGTGCTATGTAAATCTTTTCTACCAGTTTGTGGTTTTCTTTATTTTCTGTATAGTATCTTTCAAAGAGGAGAAACTTTTAATGTTTATAAAGTCCAGTTTAGCAAACCTTTTTTTCAAAACTCATGTGTTTTGTCTTCTATTGAAGAGACTTTTAACCTTTGCCTAGCCCATGATCTCAAAGGTCTAGGAAAAATTACTATTCCATGCCTTGAGGTTGGTTTGTAAGGCACAGTGATCATGTATGGATAGCAGGTATCAGGAGGTAGGCTCTGAAACCTGGCCAATGTCACCTTGGTAGAAATGACCAGTTCACAGAATTTGAATGCCTAAGGGTAAAAAGACAGATAGACACAATGTCCAAAAAGGCAGAGCAAATCCACGTGTGATCCAGGTGACGGTGAGAGGACAGATGGATGGAAATGGTGAGGGCTTTGAGGATCAATGCAGTGGAATGTCATCACTCGGAAAATCTGCTCCCTGATGTCAAGCATTCAGCTGTCATGCTGGTGCAGAGCAGACATTCATTTCTGGCTCTCTCTTCTGGTGAAAACTCATTCTGTGAAAGCCTGTGATTTATTCTTGATTACAAGATCTCAGATCTTAATGTGCTGTTTTTCAAAGAGTGATTTCATTTAATGTGCAGATTCCAGGGCCCCACCTGAGGCTTGTTGAATCTGAAGTGTTTGGGGGATGGCCACTAAGGTTCTGGACTTTTTACAAGCTTTCCAGAAGACTGTTAAACTATTCCACTGACTTAAGGTATAACCAATATTAAACCTCAAAGGATTGGGAGAAAGGGAAGGTATGAGGAGAGGCAGCTGTGTGTTTTTATAGCGTTCCTACCTGTGGATGGCTTGTTTTAGGAGCTGGAGCTGTGTCTGATGCTAGAAGTAAAATAAATCAGTAATACTTCTGCACCAGATAAAAAGGAAAGGAAGAACCAATATTTTGAACTAATGTATCAGTTGGCAACATGTTATAAAACATATGATATATTCTATAAATAGATGGGTAGTATAGGCAGAGTAACTTACACCAATAGAAGTTTCAGTAATTATGAAAAACATCTATAATAATAAAAGTGTAATATGCTAATTAGACCGGGCGACATTCCAGAAGAAGCCGGGGCTGCGAAGGAAGCCCTGGTCCGGGTGCCTGCCAGCAGCTGGAGGGAAGCCCGGGTCCCAGGTGCCAGAGGGAAGCCAGTGCCGGCAGCCGGGGGAAGGAAGGCCTACTCTTGCACGAATTTTGTGCATCGGGCCTCTAGTATAAATATAATAATCCAAACAATTTTTAACTAAAAAAATTTGTTTTTCCCCTTCAATAAAATGTTTTATTTAATCATCTGAAGTGTCAGCATTATCTCTAATGATGTATGAAAATTTGATAAAATATTTAGGTTATTTTTAATATTTAATTGCAATAACATGAAAATATAAAGGTATCCCAGTCACTGAAACCTGGGGAGCCTTTTGATGTAGCTGGCCATGTACATTAATTCTTAATCAGAACTCCTAAAGGCTATTTCTTGGTTTTCTCTGTTGTTTGGGGTATTGTACAGTGATTATCATCACATTAGACTCTAAATTCCTGATTTCACACATTTGAAATGAGTCTCTAAATGCAAGTGAAAGTTTAGCCTGCAAATGTGAATAAGATTTTGAATAGGAATATGGTTTGTAAAACAAAACAGCAAGCAGTTTAAGTCTGAGACGTAAAGTCTGAGCTAAAAATATCAATTACAGGCCATTATTGTTTAAATAGAAAACTAAAAAGGGCCATAGACAATTCTCCTTAAATGGAAAGCCATGAGCACAGGAAGCCTCTGACTGCTCCTTTATGCCTATTTCACACGTGAAAAAGAGACCTTTGCCCTTGCGGGCTGTTCTGTTTCTGTGTTCTACCCCAATAAGTCACCAAAAATGAAAAACAGACTTTGGGTCTGTCAGAGCATTACTTAAAAAAGAATAAGTCCTACCAGTGACTGCATACAAGGGGGCTTGGTTTGGTTTTGTTTTTGTTGCAGCATAAATTAACAAGGTGTCAGATGAGCATCGCGACCCCATTTTTATCTCATGCACACGGAATTCGTAACTGAGAACAGGGCCTCCTTCTGCAGCTCAGCAAAACTGTGTGGAGAATTTCACCAGCTCAGCGGCTTCTGTGGGACAGAAAAATCTCTGTATCCTGACTGTCATCTGGTAAGAACATTTCCACACTCTGTGACTCACGCGAGCCCTGATCTCACGGTGCTTTCACTTCCCACTAATCATATTCACGACCCCGGCTTCCTTGCCTGAGTGTGGAGAATCTGCCATAAAGAAAGTGCTCTTTCAGCTGTAGTTTCTCTCCACGCAGCACTACCCTGACTTTGGAAAGAGCTCAACTCCTTGCCTCCCCTGAGCACACAGAATAGCAGAATGGAAGAGTGAAAACTGCCAAAATGCTAATCATGGGGGGAAAAAAAATAATAACAAGATCCAGATGGGACAAAATGGACATATTTCATTTATCCTGGGAAACTCTACAGTATATCATTTGTGATGCATAATACACCGAGTCTTGGTCCTTTGTAAACAAACACTACAGAGGCATATGCCACAAGATTATAAACAGAGTTGGCCATAAATTTGATTGGGGGCTCCACTCTACGCTGCACACACGGCTGCGGCTTATTCAGCGGTATCTGGGGGCTACAGTCTGTTCCCTTGGCTGCTCACCAAACCTGTAATCTCAGCTCACCCCACGGGGCAGGGTCCCAGAGGACCAATTCACCCTAATGAAACTCAGAGGCATTTCACACCAAAGAAAATACAGCTCCCTTTGACGGGGCCCACATTTGCCTTGGGGATCCATGCTCCAGGCAGCAGGAGGGTTTCTGAAGAGCTAGAAAAGCTGTGCTCTTTAGTGGGAAGAAATGGGTTGTTTAAGAAAGCTAAGATTCCTGGGGTCCTGGTGCTAATTCTCAACCTCGGCCCATCTCTACTGATTAAGGAGATTTGGGTGAGGGCTTCACATCTACCTTTTACCATGTTTTTTGGTTCTTTGGGTGACTCTGAAGTAATGTCTCCAGGAAACATACTTGGAGAAACACTGAAATAGGTGAATGATTCGGTACCTGCATTTATGAATGAGTCACTTTTTCAGCCTTATTTAGGAAGGACATTGTTCTCCATTCTAGAGGAGTATAATACAAACTTAATAGACTGTAACTAGCCACTTAGGATGGAACACCTCAGTCATGTATTGCACATCATAATATGCATTAAAAAACACTAGGCCCGCCGAGACCGGTTTGGCTCAGTGGATAGAGCGTCGGCCTGCGGACTCAAGGGTCCCAGGTTCGATTCCGGTCAAGGGCATGTACCTTGGTTGCGGGCACATCCCCAGTAGGGGGTGTGCAAGAGGCAGCTGATCGATGTTTCTAACTCTCTATCCCTCTCTCTTCCTCTCTGTAAGAAATCAATAAAATATATTTAAAAACATAAAAAAACAACAACACTAGGCCCAAAAGGGACTTTTAATGACCAATTTCTTATACTTTATGTGCCCTGCTTTACCTCTGCACCCGGGACCTGTGGCTTCCATGTGCATGAATTGTGTGTATGTTAATATCCAGAATAACTTCTCTTTGTCTTGACTGGTTTGCGGAGCAGGGTAGTAAGACATTGAGGTAATTAGGCTCAGGATAATTTAGCTAGATATATGACTTCATGGGAATTACTTTAATAGTTCTTCCCAAATCATTCATTTTAAAACTCAAGGTCTATGCAAAATTGTTTACAAGTTTGAGCACAAGGTGGGGCTATTCGAGGAATTTAGAAATTCCCCAGGTGAAGACTGGGAGTTTGTGGCCCTTGGTGGCAAAGGACACAGAAGGGCAGGGAGTATCTGGGGTATTTACTCTATCTGCTTTTCCCCAAGAAAATTCAAACTGATGCATGAGATGGAAGTAACAAAATGTTCTGCATCTTTACACACTTTCTTTGTGGTCATGGCTTTGCCTCCTCAATAACTTACGATCTATTTTTTAAAATAAAAAATGCTTCATGTTCATGTAATGTCCCTCTAATGTCCCTGGCATGCATTTTGTTTTAGATTGATTGAAGGCACTACTTACTTAATTATCTTTTGTCCTCTTCACTCTTGAGTGTTTAATCCTATGTACTTTCCAAAATAGTGATAATGTAGAAGACAGGACACCATGGATGCCTTTGTCTACATGCATCTATAGGGAACGGCCTGAAGTCTCAGTGAAGAGAGCATAATAGTTACATGGCAACATGGTGTGTCCCTTTAGTTTTTCTCTGGGTTAGAATTTTTGTGGGTTTTTTTTGTTTGTTTGTTTGTTTGTTTGTTTTTCTGAAAATATTCTACAACTTGTTATCATAGTAGGTTGTAGGAAAATCTAAATCTTATGAATCTTGAAATCTTGTCCAGATCTGCCAAGGCCTGAATATTGTGTCCCCTACACCCATTCTCTAATTCCAATGTGATGGTGTTAGGAGGTAGGGTCTGTGGGAGGTGGTTAGGTCATGAGGGTGGAACCTCCATGAATGGAATTAGTGCCCTTAGAAGAAGAGTCCACAGAGCTCTATAGCTCTCTTTCCACCATGTGAGGACACAATTAGAAATCAGTAGTCTGCAACCCAGAAGAGGGCTCTACTAGAGCTCTTTCATGCTGGTACTCTGTTTTTGGAGTTACAGACTCCAAAACGGTGAGAAATAAATGTTTGATGTTTAAAAGCCACCCAGTCTGAGGCACTTTGTTATAACAACCCAAACTGACTAAGACAGTTTGTAACTGAGACAAAAATCACTTGATTTTATTCTTTAGGGCCTTTCCATAAAAATTCCCAATACTTTGATAAGAAATAATATATTTTTCATGCCCTAGCTGGTTTGGCTCAGTGGACAGAGCATCAGCCTGCGGACTGAAGGGTCCCAGGTTCAATTCCAGTTAAGGGCACCTGCAAGGGTTTGGGCTCTATACCCAGAAGGGGCGGGGTTGGCGTGCAGGAGGCAGCCAACCAATGATTCTCATCATTGATGTTTCTCTCTCTCCCTCCCACTCCCTTCCTCTTTGAAATCAATAAAAATATATTTTAAAAAAAGAAATAATATTTTTTCCATACATCAACTTAATTCACTTTGTTCTAACTTTCTCTAGGGTAGAAAAAGCAAACTGCAGTCAAACTAGTTCTCCTACCACAATTTCCTCTCCGAGGCATCTAAATTTCAGGGCTTTACATGGTGTCATGCTCAGAAACTGTGGGAGCATCTGATTCTTGGTTATTATTATTGCATGCTAACATCTGTTGAGCCATATTTTATCTCACCTGCTCTGTAGACTTTAACCCGTACAGGGAGCTGTGGGGATGTCTCAGGCTTCTGACTACAGGAGCTCTCCAGTTCCAGCTCCCCTGGGAAACTGCTACCACCCACAGATCAGGCCCTGGAAATGTTTAGCTGCTTTCATTGACTTAACTGGGACATGAGAAACTCTGTGAACCCTCTGGGGCAATGAAAGGTCCTTTAACACATCTTTACTCTCCTGGGGCACATAGGAAATTTTTTTCATAACATGCAGAGCTTGGCAGTTTCCCATATTCCCTGTGGTTGGAAGATACACTTCTGTGCTCTAAGCTTTCCAAACCTACAGAAGAATTCTACTACTTCTCCACCTCAAAAAGGCTTAGGGAAAAAGGGTATCAGTACAAGGATTTTCTCATAATGTATTCTCTACTTCTCTTTTCCTCCTACTCATTCTCCTTTTCTTGCTATGTGGTAAATTTGATCTAGAATCTAGGGGTTAAAACCAGTTTCTGGTTTTGTATTCTTGTAATCTTTCAAATCTATTTTTTCCCTGGGTTTTGGCTTTCCATTTAAAAGTCAAAATTCACAAATTATATTATTTTGTTTGTTGTAGTCTTCAGCTTGATATGTCTTCTAAAACAATGCTGGCTGAGTGTTTTTTTGTTTGTTTGTTTTTAGTTTGGTTGGGGTTGGAATAGGGGTGTGAGTGAGGGAAAATAGAAGTACAGAAATAGTGGAAAGTTATATTGGCTAATAAATAAAATATTTTCTCATCATATTTATTTGAGATCTCATCTAAACATACCTTTAGATTTAATCACAGAAAAGTAAAGTTGGCGGGGTAGGATCAATGAATCAAATTCATTGTGTGAACCAAATTAATGAATTTGATTTTTAAAATGTGCTTTGAATTTAGGCTTTTGTTCAGTTTCCATAAACCAATTATATTTCATTTCACAGAGGCATAAACTACATGGAACATTGAACAGACTAGATAATAAGTACAAGGAAAATTTTAGCTCTCTTATGTTTTGGAAATTTCAAGGTTTAAAGTATATAAATGACACTTGAAAATGAACCATGACACTTAGTCATGAGCATTTGTCTTAGTTTGTGGTGCCCTAATTCATTTGGATCCTAGGCATAAGAATTTTTTTTTTCCTAGAAACATGTTCCTCTTTGTACAACTTTTTTTGACCTAATAATTAGAGCCATTAATTGCTTTTTACCCTGGATTTATTTAAATATAAGTCCCCTGGGTCATGGAAGCCTAGAGTTTCATTTCCTCCATAATAAAGCTGCTGGGGTGAGCACACAGCCTGGCAATGCATTAGGTAGAACAGAAGACACAATGCCTAGTGGGACAGGGAAACAAAAGTTGAGATCTAGGGCACAGTTTACCCAAAGTTCAGAGGGAAAGAAAGAGAAGCAATTATATCAATAAAATGTCTCCATTCTGTGGTTTACTTTAGACATATTAGAATTACAAAGGAAAATTTTAGGACTTACTATGTAATTTCACTTTTTGTTCCTTAAATTTTCAGGTATTTGAATATCTGGAATTAACTGATATATGTTGATTAAAATAAATAGATGTACTATGTCATGCTTGGAGGTAAGAAAGAGATGAAAAAGGAAATTAAAAAGTGTTGAGTACTAACTATATGAAAGACATTTACATTCATCCTTTTGGTGAACATTCATTGAATTTAATATGCATCACGTTTGTTTTAGGTATTTAGTATAAGTTGATGAGCAAATTTAAATATAGCCCCTGTCTTTACAGAATTTACAGCCTAGTGGTAGAAAGTTCAATAAAATTACCTTACAAATTAAAATAAAATTATAATCGTGCAAAGTGTAATGAAGGAGAAGACTTGAGGTTCTGTGATCTATAAGAACATCTTTCAGGAGTGGAGTTGATTGAGAGTGCTGCCAAAATCTGTAGGTAAATGCCTTCTAAGTCTAAATACTGGCATGCAGCTAATATTAAGTAATAACAATAAGATAATTAAGGTTACTTGCAACAGCCATGCTGGTTTTAAAATATTGATAATCAAGAGTTGGTAAATAATTGATTCTTGAAATCCCTTGGTGCCCATCTTTCTTGCCTAATCTACCTCCTCTTCAGGAATATTCTAGGTCCATGGTCGGCAAACTGCGGCTCGCGAGCCACATGCGGCTCTTTAGCCCCTTGAGTGTGGCTCTTCCACAAAATACCACGGCCTGGGCGAGCCTACTTTGAAGAAGTGGCATTAGAAGAAGTTTAAGTTTAAAAAATTTGGCTCTCAAAAGAAATTTCAATCATTGTACTGTTGATATTTGGCTCTGTTGACTAATGAGTTTGCCAACCACTGTTCTAGGTCATATCAAACTAGACCACACCGCAATCCAACAGCTAGCAGTTGACACCTAATAGACTAGGGTCCCTAAGATGCTTCTTCAGTGGCTTGCATGTGCTTTGATTGATTCCCATTTCATACTTGTTTAGTATTTTTAATGCCACCCATGGCTATATAGAAAGCTTAAAATACAATATTCTGAAAGGCCATTTAGCTTCTAAGCAGAAAAGCTACCACTGAAAAGCAGAGAAGCTATAATTGTGAGTTAACTTGGAAAGTTTGTGTCATAGGAAAAGTACATAAAGAGAATCGGTATGCATAGGCCCTGTGGTGTGAAGGATCATAGCACATCTGCAGAATGAAAGGTCAGTGTGGCTAAAGCACACAGAGGAATATGTAATATAGTAAAGTATGGCTTGAAACCCAGATAAGAGTTGGATAACATAAGGCCTTGGAAGTCATGCAAAAAATTTCTGTCTTCAAAGAAAGAAACAATAATAAAGGAATTTATGTAATGGGCAGCATTATTGCTAATTTTATGTGTCAACTTGACTGGATTATGAGGTGCTCAGATACCTGGTCAAACACATCTCCAGGTGTATCTATGAAGATGTTTTTGGAGGATATTAGCATCTGAATCATTCTGAGTAAAGCATATTGTCCTCCCCAGCATGGGTTGACTTCATCCATTCACTGGAAGGCATTATAGGACAAAAAGATGGCTTTCCTCCAAGGAAGAGGGAACTCTTTCTTCTTAACCAGTTTGAGCTGGCACATTGATATTTTCCTGCCTTCAGATTTAAACTTAAACATTGGTTCTTCTTGGGTCTTGATTGAGCATGCTGGCTTTCATACTAGAACTTATATTATCTGCTCTCTTGGTTTTTAGACATTTGGCCATAGACTTGAGCTTACACCATCAGCCCTTATGGTCTCTAGCTTACCAGTGGTAGATCTTGGGACTTTTCAACCTCCATAGTTGGATGTGCCAATCCTTATGATAAATCTTTATATTATCCTATTGGTTGTGTTTTGCTGAAAAATCCAGACTAATACAAGTACCATAATCAAAATTAAAATTTGCATTTGAGGAGCACCTCTGGCTAAGGTAGAAAATAAGAGGATTTAAAAATGAAGCTGAAAAAAAGTCCATTAGGAGGCTAATTATTTAAGAATAAAGTTAACTTGGTCTATAGGAGCAGTTTTCAATGGGAGTGCCAGACCCATTCAAGGACAGTTTTGAAAACTAATGAAAATATTGTTGTTTTTTTCAGGTCAGGGGTGGTAATGGTTACTTGCACTTATTGGTAGGTGGAGTCCAGCTCTAATAGGAACATCTTGCAATGTGCAAGACCTTTAAGCTTAAAGGGACAATTGTCTATATCTCACAAAACATTAGAATGACACACTAAAAAGCATAGACTTTCATATAAATGAAAAACATGTCTAGAATCTAATTACATTTGACATATAAACACACATGTATTTAAATATTTTTGCATGATTAATGTATACACTGAATTTTCTAGAAATGCACGCATCTACTATGTAACCAGAAATGTGATTGTACTTCAGTTTGTTTGAGAAGTTACTAAGAGCTTTGGCCATTTTGGAAAATGATGTTACTGATGGCAATGTTGCTCCTGGCATTTGAATCCAGCACAGTGGACTGGTATCAGTCTGTCTTTGTCACTTCCAAATCCAGAGTGATTCTTTATGTAGGTGCAAACTTCTGACAGCATTGTTAGGTCTTCTGGCCTAGCCACTACTTATATTTACATATAGAAATACAGGTTACGTTTAATATAATTTCCTTTATTTATACTTCATATTACAGGTTTTTTAAATTTTGCATGTAAGTTTGGTTATATTATATATGAACTTATCTCAATATATCAAAAGAGGTGTTATAAAATGTTTTTTTATAAATGAGACAGATGGGAATCAAAGGTTCTAGATTCATGTTTCTATCAGTAGAGATGGAAAAAGTAGATAGAGTCCAAAGGTTTTTAGAATGTGAAATTAACAAGAAGTGATGTGTGATTGACTATGAGGTAGGATGGGTTGAAAGAGAAGGAAGAATCAAAGATGACTCATGCATTAGGGCTTGCACAAATGAAGAGAGGGAGGAAGGCACCATGTACAGTGTTAGCAGACCAGGGAAGAGGTCTCAGTTGGGGAAGGTCAACATAAATTCAGTTTTGGTGCACATGGCTATGAAGTTAGATAGGATGATGGGAATAGGTAACAGATAAAAGGTCTGGGCTAGCAAAATATATTTCAGAGTCATCACATATAGTCAAAGTGAGGCCATGAAAGTAAGAATGAGATTCCTTTCCCATCTACATCTTAGCCTTGGAGAATTATAACATTAATGACACTTAACATTAAATTTCTACAACAATGTATTAGAGAGGCATTACTTATTGTTTCCATTTTATAGTTGAGAAAATTGAAACTAATTGAGATTACTCTGACGAAAGTCACCAAGGGAGAAAGTAGTGGATTTGAGGGTTGTGGATTAAAGAAAACAGTCTAAATCCATTCCTCATGCCTTTTGAGTGTGTTAGTGAATAAATAAAATATCTTAGGGAATTGGGGAGGGACATATAATAAACTGTAAGCATCATTACCATTATTTTTTATTTATCTTTACTAGAGGCCCGGTGCACGAAATTCGTGCATGGAGGGGGGTTGTCCCTCAGCCCAGCCTGTATCCCCTCCAATCTGGGACCCCTTGAGGGATGTCCGACTGCCAATTTAGGCCCGATCCCAGTGGGACATCCCTCTCACAATCCAGGACTGCTGGCTCCCAACTGCTTGCCTGCCTGCCTTCCTGATTGCCCCTAACCACTTCTGCCTGCCAGCGTGATCACCCCTAACCACCTCTGCCTTGCCCCACACCTGGGACCCAGGATTCCCTCCACTGGCCAGTCGCAGGCACCTGGGACCCAGGCTTCCCTCCCTCTGGCCGGCTACAGGCACTCAGGATCTGGGCCGGCTTTGCCCAGGCCGGCTGCAGGGTACCATGTGTGGGCGGCTTCACCCAGGCAACAGCCACATAAACTAGTGCCCAGGACCACAGGGCATGCGGCTTGTCCCTCTCCCAGGCTGCAGGTGCAGGAGTAGCTGCTGGTGCCCGGGACCACAGGGCATGTGGCTTGTCCCTCTTCCAGCCACAGCCCTAGCCGCTGGCTCCCAGGACCACGGGGCAGGCGGCTTGTCCCTCTCCTGGGCCACAGCCTGACTGGTCCCCATTCCTCTCTCCCCAGTGTTGAGTGTCTGAGCCTTTATGGTGTGACAGCATGAGGGTATGACGACCATTTGCATATTAGCTCTTTATTATATAGGATACCCTTTGCAGAGTATTAGAGGACTTTAGTTTTAATTTTGAGTGAAATGGAGAGTTAAGCATCAGAATTAGATGATTCAAGTTATATGTTAAAACAATCATGGTTGCTGCTCTGCTGAGATTATGCTTTAGGAAAGCAAGAGTAGAAGTAGAGTCAGTTTAGGAATCATGTATACTTTATTGTCCAAGGGCTTTAGTATTGTTTTCCTATAGATATTTACATCACGGTAAGACAAGCTTGCTTAAAAAAATTACTACTGTAGTATTTTCCCTACTGCTCAACTTAGAGTAAATTCAAATGCCCTGTCCATAAACTATGCAAAATGCAATGATGTGAGTAGCCAAGAGCAATGAGTATTTATCAATAAGACCAGAGATGATATAGACCAATAGCTTTGGTGAGCATGATGAGAGATGCTGAAAAAACAAATACACAGCATTTACCAACCAAGTTAGTGTTAACTATACCAGGTATCATGCCTTTATTAAAATACTAATTACTTTGGGATGCTAATAGACATCATTAACTCGGCAGGTGCAATAGATGATTGTGAATGAGGGAATTATTTTAATACAATCTACTCTTTCATTTTTTGCCTATTTAGATACAATCTGATTGGAATTCCATTTGTGCCCATTGGCACCTGCAACATTATATTTCTAAATGCCACAAAATAGATTTTCTACACTACTCCAACCAGGAAACTTCATTACAGTGTCTCTGCGGAGCTGGAGAAGAAGCCGCTTTGTCACAGCATCAGCACTCTAACAACCCCTCAATAGGTGGCTCACTGACTAATTTGAACCAGAATTTCATCATAGTCTTACAGCAGATTTTGACAGAATAGTAACTGATATCAAATCAGTGCATGTTCTAAATGCAAATCTGACTTCACCAGAGAGAGAGAGAGAGAGAGAGAGAGAGAGAGAGAGAGAGAGAGAGCAGGTGGGCCACCACATACTAGCAAAACATTGCTGGGAACCAGATGCAAAATGACCTGAGTGTAAGTCAAAGAATGGGATTTGGAAAGAGGAGGCAATTTCCAGTTTGCTTAGGGTAAGCAAAAATTCCACAGTCAACTGCTGACTAAATGAATTAACAAATTCACATATTTTCAGGTTAGGGAGAAAGAAGAATTTGCAAATGAACTGACAATGAATTTAACAGCTTTTAGCCTGAGGTGGTTTAAAATTTTGAACAGCACATGCCTAGGAAATGGGGGCAATCTTGAGGCAAATAATGGTATTAGATCAGCTTTGCTCTTACTTACAGACCTGTGGGTTCACTTACTCTCCAAATTGCTGTTGATTACTTCAGCATATTTCTAATTGGGTCACAAAAATAGGTGAACTTTCTGTGAGAAAGCATTATACACACATAGCAGGCTCACACAAATGAAATATGCTGTTTTCTGTCTGCTGTTATTCAAAATATTGAAATATGCCATACTCATGAAACAATGAAATTATCCAAATGACAAGGTGAGGTATATTCAAATATGGCTTAAAATGTCTTCACACACTGAAGGTATATATTTCACAGAGAAATATATGTGTTCAAATATTAATAAAACTAACTGGATTTTCTGCATTATGTCTCAGAGGCTTTTTCAAGGTATATTACCAGCCATAAACTATCCCCATTGAATACCTTTGCTATAGTATTACATTACAGGCAAGCATTCTACCCAATGATTTGATGAGGGGAGACTCCAATACAATTTTGTCTTGATTAAGCTTGTGTCATTGCCCACAAAAACATGATTTGTGCATTCCACCCCTGAATCCAGGATATCAGGTGCCAACACACACATGGCTAATTCTATTGTTAAAAATAGACCCTAATACAAAAGTTCATAGGACTGCCACTTTGATATCTACCCCTTTTTCTTACAATTAAAAGAGTGATATTTTTTAAACTCCAACAGAGGAAGTACTTTTTGGCCAACCAAGACTAGGATATTTGGGTTTAAGTGAGGCATGGGCGGGTGGCTAGTCTTTAGAGTCCATGAGCCTTGTAAGGGGAGGGGAGAGCATAGATGACCTTTCTCCAGCAGGAAAGCCCTTGTTATCTCTCTGTCACTTACAAAGGTGGTAGGAGAGAGTGGAAGTGGTTTTTATAAGAAGAGGGTTATTTCCTTCATTAGAGCAGGGGTTGATAGGAAGTCAAAGGTATTCATATCTAAGGGTTTTATTTTATCAGAGAATTTGGAGGCAAATCAGTTTGCTGAGAGTCTAGTGGGAAATGGGAACATCATAGGTTTAGGAAAAGAACTGTGTGTTTAGCACCGCAAAAGCAGGGAACAAGACAACAACCTTCAGAGGAAATAAAGTAAAATTGCAGGACATGATCACTGCTCTAGTTTCCTTTGTGTTTTATAAATGAGCTGGAAGAATAGCTGCATGAGAAAAGAGCTTCAGGTATATCTTTTAAACATAATATCTACATTTAAAAGAAGTTTATAGTCTTTTAAGGTAACTTTCTTGAGGGGAAGTCCATATTTATATGTAAGAGCACTGGCACTTTTAATTTAGAGAACACTATGCTATTACATCTCATATAAATGTACACTCTGGTAGTTATATTAATCTACATATGTAATAAAATGTCACAAACATTCGAACTATCCCAAACGGTGCCATCAAATTTCTAGTTTTAATATTGCACTGTAATTCTGTAGAATGAATTTACTGGGTGAAATTGCACAAAAGATAGACATACTATACTATATTTGCAACTTATTGTGAATTTATAATTATAAGAAAATAAAAAGTTAAAAACAAAACAAAACAAAATCACATTCCTCTTCATAAAGCTGAACATGTTTCTTTGGTGTGTTGTACAAGAGGACATTGAGCCAAAGGCTAAATCTGTAAAATAGTCTCCGTTTCCTGCTTTCTGTCAGCCATTGTAAACACAGATACTGCAGCGATTGAAAATGAGAACTCTTAAGTTACATGTTAAAAAATATGGTGTCAGGCTTTTTGTAGATATCCATATATGGTTGTTCCAGAGGAAGTTTATAGCCCCATTTTTATTTAAAGAGGTTTTCTTAACTTATCACAAATCATATAACAAGGGCCTGAAACCACCTTTAATTGATTAGAAATGAGTTTAGAATGTTATTCCAAGTACACAGGGTACAAAAGAACATAAATTGTTGCCTGAATGCCAAGAACAACTATTGATTATTAACTTCAATTTGTGTTTTTGAGCATAAGAAAAGCCCAGCGGGATATAACGGAACAACAAAGAAATCTCAAGACATGTCGCTGTAGTCAGTACCCTCCAAATCTAAACAAAGTAAATTTAAAAACCTGACAATTATGCCATCAAGACTGCACCTTTGCATCATCAACTGTACACATATAACCCTTAGAATAACACTACTAATTGCAAAAACATATATGAACATTATAAAATTCAAACCTCCTAGAGTACAATAGAAAATATTTCCTTTGTTTATGTTAGACAGTTAGCCAAATTTAGCTTTCATTGTAATTATTGCTCCAGACTTGAATTAGTAAAAATACTGTTCTTTGTATCTACCTTATGTACATTTAAGATTATGTGATGTTTTCAATGAACTCAAATGTTTTCCACAGCACACAATGGTTTCTTAAGATGCCTCAAAGAGTCCAAGGTTGAAGGAAATATTGTAATCATCTAAGAATATAATTCTTCTAAATTTACTTTTCTAATTATTTTCAAAACCTTTTAAAATGGAAAATTATTAATATTTGGGTCACATGTATTTTCTCACCCCATAAGATAGTTGTACATCTCTTAAATCAGATACTTAGTGCTTCCAGATGTGCTGAGCTGGCAAGGTTGTCAAGCATCATGTTATTCCTAATTTTCTGATTTTGAGAGAAGAAGATACTATAAGTAACAGCTGGAATGTCAACAAATAAATTACTAAACTAAAGAGTGTGTCCATTTCTATGAGGTGGGATGAAAACTGGAAGGATTCCAAATTGTTATGTAAATGAAAACCAAAACGAACAAAAATAAACACCGTAAGCATAAAATAAAATAAAGCAAAGCAGTGCTCTAGTTTTAAAAATTGGCTCTACGCTAGTGATCCTACTGGCTGGAACCTCTCCTCTGAACTTCAGACTCATAAATGCAATGCCTACTCAACATATCCACTTGGATTTCTTTCTAAAACACATATGTCTAAAACATATCCCCTGGTAGTCTCCCCAAGTTTGCTCTAACTGCCCTCTTTCCAGTCTTAGTTGATGACAAATCAGTTGTTTGGGGGGAAAAACTTAGGTCAGTCTTAATCCTCTTCCTTACAACATCAGTTGCTCTAGGGCAGTGGTTCTCAACCTTTCTAATGTCGCGACCCTTTAATACAGTTCCTCATGCTGTGGTGACCCCCAACCACAAAATTATTTTCGTTGCTACTTCATAACTGTAATTTTGCTACTGTTAATGAATCGTAATGCAAATATCTGTGTTTTCCGATGGTCTTAGGCGACCCTGCTAGAGGTTCTCTGCTGTAGAGCCTAAGACCATCGGAAAACACAGATATTTGCATTACGATTCATTAACAGTAGAAAAATTACAGTTATTAGGTAGCAACGAAAATAATTTTATGGTTGGGGGTCACCACAACATGAGGAACTGTATTAAAGGGTCGCGGCATTAGAAAGGTTGAGAACCACTGCTCTAGGGCAGTGGTCGGCAAACTCATTAGTCAACAGAGCCAAATATCAACAGTACAACGATTGAAATTTCTTTTGAGAGCCAAATTTTTTAAACTTAAACTTCTTCTAACACCACTTCTTCAAAATAGACTCACCTAGGCCATGGTATTTTGTGGAAGAGCCACACTCAAGGGGCCAAAGAGCTGCATGTGGCTCATGAGCCGCAGTTTGCTGACCACGGCTCTAGGACATTATAATGGTTCTACCTTCAGATATATCCCAAACCGTACCATTTCTCACCATAGCCCCTGACTACATATACCTTAGTCCCAGTCACATTTTTATTTTTTGGCATGGATAACTGCAATAGCCTCTTAATTGTCTTCTGTTCTACTTTGCATACCCCTATAATTTCTTTTCAACAGCCCAGGCAGGTCAATCTTCTCATTCCTTCTCAAACCTTATAATAGTTACTGCTTTCACTCTGCAGACAAAGCCCTCACTATGGGCACAGCATTCTATAATGTAAGACCTCTGCACTACCTCACTTTTCTTTACTAGCCTCCCTCTGCTCCAGCACACCAGATTCCTCCATACATTCCAGATATTTTGGGTATGATGCATTTGAAATGGTTGTTCCCTTTGCCTGATAAACACATGAAAATTTCCTCATATACTTCAAGTTCTTCCTCAAATTTTAAGTAAGTTTTTCAAGTATTGGTGAGGAAGTAAAGAGTTTTGGGCAGTATAAAATAATTCAGTCTCTCGAGGACAGTTTGGCAGTTTCTCATAAAGTCACACATACAATCACCATATTTCCCCTGAATTCTAGTTATTTACTCAAGAAAAAATGAAAAGCTTAAGGGAATTATCAAGTGAAAAGAATATATTTACATTACTAAAAGCAAAAAAAACCCTGCCAACCAAGAATAATATACCTGGCAAAACTGTCCTTCAGAAATGAAGATGAGATAAATATTTGCCTAGACAAACAAAAAGCTGAGAGAGTTCATCACCACTAGAAAGGCCTTGCAAATAATGATAAAGACAGTTTTGTAAGTTGAATCAAAATAACCCTAAACAGCCACATAGCCTAAGAAAGTATGAAATTCATTAGTAAAGGTATATATACTCAAAATACTAAAACAAAAAAAACAACAACCCTGTTAACCAAGGATATTATACCCGATAAGATGAGGAGAAATCAGAAAAGGAAACTTAAAAAGAACTGGTAAACGAGGTGGAAGGAATATTAGGAGAGTAGTGCTTTAACAGCAAAGTGAGAAAAATATTTTTATGTTGTTTAAAGCTTGCTAAGAGTTATTTATTTATTTATTTTATTTGAGAGAGAGAATCATCTATCAGTTGCCTCCCACACGTTCCGTGACCAGGGATTGAACCACAGTTTGAGTATATGCCTTGATCAGAAATCAAACACACCCCTCCTGGTGCATGGGATGATGCTCCAACCAACTGAGCCTCACTGACCAGGTCTTGAGGGCATTTTTTTAAGGAGAAGAAAAGTACAAACCACAACTAAATGCTATAGCAATTAGGACAAGGACTTGGATACAAATTTTGATTTTACCAACTTGACTTTGACAAGAGCTGGATTAGTGAAGTGGTAGAAGTGAAAGCTGATGAGAACTAATTGAAAAATTCATGATCTCTATCATCCTGGAAGGTACTTATATGCATCCAATATTAGTTCTGTTTCTTTAGAAATCTTTCTGACACAAAAGGATATAATATTTATGGAATATTGTATTTCTGTAAATAGAGGGGAGGGATGATAAGTGCAAGAAAAAGCTTATTATTATTAATACTTTTATATTTTCCCACCATTGATCATATCTCCATTTTCCTTTTTCTCAATTTCTATTCTGACAAAGAAAAAGAGATGTGACACCAGGCAGGTACTCTAGATAGAAATGAGGAGAAATTTGGAAAAAAATATGCAAACATTGGTCACTGATATAAGGCAGACTGGACTGGTAATGTGTAATGAAAGCATCTTAAGCAGTTGAAATTCCTAGAAGGGCACTGCATCCTCCATTGAGGAAACAGAGAGAGCAAGCAGGGCATCAAGGATTATGAGCACACATAGAGCAGCCTGATAGGTTCAGCCTTGTTGAATGTTGTGAATGTTGATACTATCAATAACACATGATGGCTTTGCCTTGAGCTGTTCTAGATTGCTATAAACACTTGGTTATGTCCTAGCCTAACCAAAAATAACAATAAAACTCACAGAGGTATTCAATTAGCTTAACAAATGATCAATTTGTAGAGTTCCTTGTTCATGTAGTAACATGCCCACAAAGCATCTCTTTGTGATCCAGCAGCTGTCCCATCCTCAATTCACAGCCTCATTAATCATGTGCTCTGCTCTCTATTATCTAAATTACAGAGCCATTTGAGAAGGGAAAAACATTGGAAGAAAATGTTGCCTACACTTTAAGAATTGAAATGGCCACACATGGGAATGTAAAACATATTTTGAACCAATGGTAGACTATTTTATTGCTACTTTAATTATACTATACTATACTATACTATACTATACTATACTATACTATACTATACTATGGTCACATATCTATCTTTATCTCTATCTCTGTCATCTCTATCTCATCTCTATCTCTATCTCTATCTCTATCTCTATCTCTATCTCTGTCTCTGTCTCTGTCTCTATCTATCTCTATCTATATCTCTATCTTTATCTCTATCTCTATCATCTCTCTATATCTATATACTAGAGGCCTGGTGCAAAAAATTCGTGCACTGGGAGGGGAGAGTCCCTCAGCCCAGCCTGTGTCCTCTCACAGTCTGGAGCCCCTCGGGGGATGTCTGACTGCCAGTTAAGCCAGCAGGCAGACATCCCTCTCGCAATCTGGGATCCCTCGCTCCTTACCGCCCGCCTGCACGCTCCTTAGCAGCAGGCTCCTTACCACTTGACTCACTACTCCTTAGAGCTGCCGTGGAGGCAGGAGAGGTTCCCATCGCTGCAGCTGTGCTCGCCATCTGTGAGTCTGGCTCAGGGGTTCTGGCTGACCGGTGCTCCCCCTGTGGGAGTGCACTGACCACCAGGGGGCAGCTCATGCCTTTAGCATCTGCCCCCCGGTGGTCAGTGTGCATCATAGAAACCGGTTCTTCTGCCATTTGGTCGATTTGCATATTAGCCTTTTATTATATACTAGAGGCCTGGTGCATGAAATTCGTGCACGGGGGGAGGGGTGTGCCTCAGCCCAGCCTGCACCCTCTCCAATCTGGGACCCCTCAATGGATGTCCAACTGCCCGTTTAGGCCCGATCCCAGTAGGATCGGGCCTAAACGGGCAGTTGGACATCCCTCTCACAATCCAGGACTGCTGGCTCCCAGCTGCTCACCTGCCTGCCTTTCTGATTGCCCCTAACCACTTCTGTCTGCCAGCCTGATCACCCCCTAACCACTCCCCTGCCAGCCTGATTGATGCTTAACTGCTCCCCTGCCAGCCTGTTGGCCCCTAACTGCCCTCCCTTGCAAGCCTGGTCATCCCTAACTGCCCTCCCCTACAGGCCTGATCCCCCCCAACTGCCCTTCCCTGGAGGCCCGGTCACCCTCAACTTCCCTCCTCTGTGGGCCTGGTCACCCCTAACTGCCCTCCCCTGCAGGTTTGATTGTCCACAACTGCCCTCCCGTGCAGGCCTGATCCCTCCCAACTGCCCTCCCCTGATGGGCATCTTGTGGTGGCCATCTTGTGTCCAAATGGGGACAGCCATCTTTGACCACATGGGGGCAGCCATCTTGTGTGTTGGAGTGATGGTCAATTTACATATTACTCTTTTATTAGATAGGATAAAGGCTTGGTGCATGGGAGGGGGCCAGCTAGTTTGCCCTGAAGGGTGTCCCAGATCAGGGTGGGGGTTCTCTTGGGGCATGGGGCAGCCTGGGCGAGGGATCTGTGATGGTTTGCAGGCCGGCCACACCCCCTGGTGCCCCAAGCGGAGGCCCTGGTATCCTGGATTTATTTATCTTCTATAATTGAGACTTTGTAGACTTGAGCGGAGCCAAGCCTCCTACTTGCTCCATGTCCACAGCCATTTTTGGGGGGGTGATTTATTTATCTTCTATAATTGAAACTTTGTAGCCTTAAGCCAAGGCCAAGGCAGGCCAGAGCTGTGGAAACTTGGCTTCCTCCATTGCCGGGGGCAACTCAAGCCTCCTTCTCTCTCCAGCTCCATTGCTGCCACCATTTTTGTTGGGATTTATTTATCTTCTATAATTGAAACTTTGTAGCCTTGAGTGGAGGTCTGGGCCAGCCAGGGTGTGGGGAAAGCTTGGCTTCCCCCATCACCAGGGAAACCCAGGCCTCCTGCTCGCTCTGTGGCCACAGCCATCTTAGTTGGATTAATTTGCATACTCGCTCCTGATTGGCTGGTGGGCGTAGCTTGTGGATGTAGTGGAGTGATGGTTAATTTGCATATTACTCTTTTATTAGATAGGAAGATATCGGCAGTCCACAGGTATTACTTTTTACCTCCTTATGAATTTCTCTTTTTGCATGTCAAATATCATAAATTAAATAAAAAGAGAAACACAACTTTTCCCTTGTCAAAGTAATTTTATGCTTTCTCTTAGAGAGGAAAAATTTGGTGTCTTCATGTGAAACACAACCATAAACTGATAAAACAAATATTATAGGTTAAGTTCACATGCTCTGGCTATGTTCTGTCAAGCAAGTGAGGAATCCTGCTTCTTGACTTCACCTTCTTTTTATTTGTTCTAGAAGAAATAAGACTGAAAAAAAAATTTTAAAAATCTCTAGTCTATTTCTTACCCAACCAGGAAGAGTACAAAGGTTGTAAGGCAGAAGTTTCAAATACTAGATTGCCTGATGTTTTCAGATATTAGGAGCCATGTGCTTCCAAAGGAGCTGACATTTTCTCATCCCAGGGCTGAATCTTGATTAGTCTAAGCAAATTCCAACAATTATTTCACTTGCCAATGACTTACTTAGGGAGAGGGATGTGATATATATATGCCAATAATTTGAAGACCTCAGCTGGGGACTTCTGGGAAAGTTACTCTTGCTCTTGAAAAGAGACACAATTCAAGAACAAATCCTCCTCCCTTTTTCTTGGCAACTTCTATTGAGTGATGGATAGAACAGCTGTAGTTGAGTTGTAAATACAGGCAAGGCTAGCTAAGCAGAAAGGACACAGACAATGGGATGGCGAGGGCCTGGCGGGGGGCAGGGTTGGGCTGGAAGAGGACAATGGGGAAAAAGGAGGGTTTATGTAATACTTTCAACAATAAAGATAAAAAAATAAAACACATTGAATAAAACCTCAAAAAAAAAAAAAAAGGAAACTTGAAGTTCTTCAAGCATTTTAAGTAACCAATCCTGGAATTACCCCACCTCTGAAGTTTTTATTATGAACACTTATAATAGTGGATCTTGTACTAGGTGTAATTTTTATATTATTTACATTTCATTGTTTTTCCTCATTGAATAAAACAGTCTGGCACAATCTGACACAATAATGATACTATGATTCAGTGAATACAGATAGAATTTAGAGGCCAAGGACCTGGGTTTTAATAATATCAGTTTCTAAGCTGGACAACTTGAGTCAGTTACTTGGTCTCCATTCATTTGATTTATTTGTTCATTCAATGGGTAAGTCAGGGCACAGACTCTTTTTGGCTACATATGCATATTTCACTCACTCCCACTTCTACAGTCCTCAGGGGTCATGGGCAAAGCATACAAATCAGTAGAAGAAACAGGTGACTTAGAGTTATCTGAACTTTTATATAGAGCTGAGGGAGATAGAGAGAGAAGAGAGAGAGAGAGAGAGAGAGAGAGAGAGAGAGAGAGAGAGAGAGAGAATCTCACCTTCTTGTCTCAGATCCCTGATTTTTTTTGGGATCTCCTCCAAGCAGTGATACTGAGCAGGTGATACCATGTGGATGCATAACTAGGTGACTCATTTATCAAGAGTTATTGCTAGCATTCAGTGAGAGAGGTAGAACTAAAAAATGTCCAGACTATCTCTCAAGCATACAAGTTCAAGTTAAGACTTTTGTATATAAAGTTTTTGTTTGATTTTTTCCCCAGCTGTTTGTTGGAGCCATCTATAGAGATGAGAGTAAGACAACTGTACATCAATCAGGAATCTTTCTTTTCATTTTTTCCAAGGCAAGCCAGTGTGTCACATCCTATTTAATAACATCATTAGTTATCTACAGCAAAACTTCTCTCAACTACTACTCAGATTATCTCATAAGTTGGAGAGAGCTATAATTTATGGAAACCACAACATTTCTTTCATTTGCTGTTATTTTATTTTCATTAGTTTAAAAAAAGGAGAGGGGGGGATCTTATTGCCAGCACAACCAGGAGAATACGTGCAGTGAGTATCCTCAGATTCATTCTATGCTTTTGTCTTTCCTTCTTCTTCTTCTTCTTCTTCTTCTTCTTCTTCTTCTTCTTCTTCTTCTTCTTCTTCTTCTTCTTCTTCTTCTTCTTCTTCTTCTTCTCCTTCTTCTTCTTCTTCTTCTTCTCCTTCTTCTTCTTCTTCTTCTTCTTCTTCTTCTTCTTCTTCTTCTTCTTCTTCTTCTTCTTCTTCTATTCATTATTATTAGTGTTAAAATAATGAAAACAACTTAGTTTTACTATTTTTTCTCTACGTTATTTCTCTATCTCTCTTAAAATCTCACTATTTTTCTCAATGTCCGTATAGTTTGCACATATTCTCCTTTACTAATATAAATATTTATACTATTTATATTTTAAATATATCCTATCTTATGCACTAGAATTCTCCACAATAGGTTTAATCATGATAAAAATGGTAACAAATATACCAGTTTATCGTAAGAGTTTAAGAAGATGTGCATGTAAGGGTTTCTTGTTAACTATTAATTATTATTTAGCTACTATTTTAACTATTAATAACTAAATTATTGACTAAGTCTTTTAAAAAAAAGAGCATTCATGTATAATGGCATCAAATTTTAATAGAAAAAGACACGTTTGGGAATGCCATATTTTATTTTATAAACCTGTCATGTAGTCTTCTATATTAAATAGAAATGTACATAGAAATAACATTTTAAAAATATTTCTCAGATTTAAAAAATATACCCAGTAGATTGCTAAACATTTTTAGTTGTCTTTAACATCATACAATGTAAAATAGTATATTAAATCCAACCCTAAGTATCCAAAAGAAATGAAAATAAGGACTCAGATACTCATATGCCAATGTTCATAGCAGACTTATTCGCAATAGAGAAAATATGCGAACCCAAGTTCCATCAACAGATGAATAAATAAATAAAAGATGGTGCATTGATAAAATAGAATATTATTCAGCCATAAGAAGAAATAACAAAAATGCAATGCTAAATAAAATAAACTAGACACAAAAAAAACAAATATTGTGTGGTTCAACTCACACAAATTATCTGGAAAAAGGGAAATAAATAGAGATAGAAAGTAGAGGTTACCAAAGGCAGGAGGTTGGTCAGGGGAATGGGGAGTTATTGCATAATGAGTAAATAATTTTTGTTTTGGGTGACAAAAAATTTTGGAATTAGAAACTCTTGATGGCTGCACAATATTGTGAATGAATTATACACCTAAAATGGTTAAAATGGCAAATTTTATTATATACTAGAGGCCCGGTGCACAAAATTCGTGCACGGAGGGGGGTTGTCCCTCAGCCCAGCCTATACCCTCTCCAATATGGGACCCCTTGAGGGATGTCCGACTGCCCTCTCATAATCCAGGACTGTTGGCTCCCAACTGCTTGCCTGCCTGCCTTCCTGATTGCCCCTAACCGCTTCTGCCTGCCAGCCTGATCACCCCCTAACCACTCTGCTGCCAGCCTGTTTTCCCCCAAATTCCCACCTCTGCCGGCCTGGTTACCCCTAACTGCCCTCTCCTGCAGGGTTGATCACCTCCAACTGCCCTCCCTTGCAGGCCGGGTGCCTCCCAACTGCCCTCTACTGCTGGCCATCTTGTGGTGGCCATCTTGTGTCCACATGGGGGCAGGATCTTTGACCACATGGGGGCAGCTATATTGTGTGTTGCAGTGATGATCAATCTGCATATTACTCTTTTATTAGATAGGATAGAGGCCTGGTACAGGGGTGGGGGACAGCTGGTTTGCCCTGAAGTGTGTCCCTGATCAGGGTGGGGTTCCCTTGGGGCGTGGGGCGGCCTGAGCGAGGGGCCTGTGGTGGTTTGCAGGTGGGCCATGCCCCCCAGCAACCCAAGCGGAGGCCCTGGTATCTGGAATTTATTTTCCTTCTACAATTGAAACTTTGTAGCCTGGAGCGGAGCCAAGCCTGCAGCTCGCTCTGAGGCCCGAAGCCATTTGTGTTGGGGTTATAATTGAAACTTTGTTGCCTTAAGCGGGTGGGCCCGGCCAGGGTGTGCATAAAGCTTTGCTTCCCCTGTTGCCGGCGGCAACCCTGGCCTGCTCTCTCAAGCTCCATTCTGCCGCCATTTGTTTGAATTTGTTTACCTTCTATGATTGAAACTTTGTAGCTTGAGTGGAGGCTTAGGCCTGCAACAGCTGGCAGAAAGCTTGGCTTCCTCTGTTACCTAGGAAACCTTGCTCTCTGTGGATGTAGCCATCTTGGTTTGGGTTAATTTGCATATTCGCTCTGATTGGATGGTGGGCGTGGCTTGTGGGTGTGTTGGAGGTATGGTCAATTTGCATATTTGTCTATTATTAGGTAGGATATGTAATTATAAAAATGAAATAGCCTAACCTGTTTGGCTCAGTTGTTGAGCATCGACCTATGAAGCAGAAGGTCACTGTTTGAATCCCAGTCAGGGCACATGCCTAGGTTGGGTTTTGGGCTCAATCCCCTTTGTGTGGCATGCAGGAGGCATCCAATCTATGATTCTCTCTTATCATTGATGTTTCTATGTCTCTATCCCTCTTCCTTCCTCTCTGAAATTAAAAATATAATTTTAAAATGAAATAATAGAAATAGTATATTTGGGTAGTTAATAGAAAAATATTTTATATTAAAATATTTTATTAAAATATATTAATGTTTCTATTGGAAAACATCTATAATAATAAAAGCATAATATGCTAATTAGACCAGACATTTTCTGGACATCATCCCAGACATCCTTCCTGACGAAGCTGGTGCTGGAGGGAAGCCAGCCGGGTCCCTGGTGCCTGTGGGCAGTCTGGGGGAAGCCAGCCAGGGTCCTGGCTGCCTGCTGGCGGCCGGAGAAGGGAGGCCCAGGTCCCAGGTGCCGGAGGGAAGCTGGTGCCAGCAGCCGGGGGAAGGAAGGCCTATTCTTGCACGAATTTTCATGCACCGGGCCTCTAGTTTTATTATATTTAAGATTTTTACTTTCTAGGAGAGCTTTGTTAGTCTATCGAGTCACTTGCTCGTGAAATGAACACTTCTATTGAAAGTGAGGCACAAAATATTCTGACCCAGAGAGGTTTAATAATCCTTTTATCTCTGCTGCTTTGGTTAAAACCTCATGTGGCTACATTGCTCCCATTGGAGGTTGGGACCCTTTACAGTGATGAATTTCAACTGTTTAATATTACTAGTTTTCACCTCCGTTTTTTCCCCTTAACAATATACAGCTCAGTTCTGCAATAAAACCCTTTTAAAGTATAAATTTATTCTGCCCATGCATTACAAAAAATGATGAGCAAAATGCAAAAAGTACAGGTAGTCCACATGGCTGGACAAGAGGGGTTCTCAGCCTACACTGATAGAATATGCTCTAATAACTATATAAGTAATAAGGCTGTGATAAATTCCCTTTTCTCATTTAAGTGCCTATTTTCTCACTGATTTTTTTCTCTCTTTTTGAGCTCTATTATAGAGCATGTATTTAGGTATTGCTTCTCCCTATCTGCAAGTATTACTCTAATATTTAGTCATGATTACATTGTCTCTCAGCCTGAACCTAATAACCAATGGTTATACCCATCTTCCCCCTACCCCCCTCCCCTCCACACACACACACTTAAAAGTCAGGTCAGCTTTGCAAAATTCTGAAAATAGCCATCATGATTACAGTAATGAGAAAACAAGGATTTACACCTTGTATGTAAGGGAAGGAGATTGGTGATAAGTCTGCAATGGGAATAGTCTGTCAGAGGCCCTGAGTCATCTAGACTCATGATGAAAGGGGCACATCATGGCTAGAGTGTCACCAGGAACAATTTTTATCCCCCAAAAGGATTTCCAGTTCTGGGGTGAGAAGAAGAAGAATGGTTTGGAAGATCATGAATAGTGGTCTATCTGTTCACCAGAGCAAGCTCAACCCTTGTTGATATTAAGAATCTGCCCCACCTGCCATAAAGACTTGGTTGTAGAAAGCCCTCAAAGTATGGGAAAATTATATAACTAATAAAGAACATATTCTGCCCTAGTAGGTGACATCAATGAGTAGTATAATCAGCATATAGCTCGTACGGCATGGATGTTTCCATTATTTTCAGGATGCCAGAACAAAAGGAAAAATTAGGTAGAAGTGGTCAGAACAATCTCAATAAGTAAGAAGCATCTATAATAATAAAAGCATAATATGCAAATCAACTGAACAGCTGAGCAGTGGAACAACAGTACAGATGACCTTCCAGACGACCTTCCGAACAAAGCCACCCCCGGCAGCCCAGGCTGCCGGGGCTGCAAGGGCCAAGGCAGCCAGGACTGTGAAGGACTACTCTTGCACGAATTTCATGCATTGGGCCTCTAGTGTAAAAATATTAAGATATCACTATTTTATACTTAAGTTTCAGAAAATATGAGTTTAATTTATCTCATTCTTGGGTATTCTTCCAAGATGATATGGGTAGGGAATACTTGACATTTCACTTGAATCTAAGTTATTTAGGTTACAGTTCATTTACCTTTTTGTTATTTAGAAAAAAAAATACACCAAGAAATGTGATGTGCACTGAGATACAAAAAAATAAGACATTTTTGCCCTGTCTTTAAGGACAAGTGGGGAATCAGACAAGTAAACAAGCAATAACTGTAACTATATAGTGTGGCGAGTAATGTGATGGTGCTGTGGGCATATGGTAATTTAGTCTAATTAACCATGTTTAGTAGTTTAGAGAGAAGTGAAAAACAGATTCTTGGAGGAGTAGGTAAGGTTTAGACTGATAAATATAAGATTTAAATTAGTCAAAGGAAGTGAAAATAGATTTGGGAGATGGGTGCTGAGAGAGATTCAGGGACAAACCAACCAACACTATTTTATTTTTATGAAGTCAATCCAAGTAAATTATATTGTAAGATATAGTTGAGGATTTTTTAAAGTATTATATCATTTTCCATAATATTTTATTATAAATGTTAAAGGACAGATAACCACAATCTCTCTTCTGAGTTTCATGGAGAAAATTCCTGGTCAACACTAATTATTAGTAATAATCCCATTGCCAGAGACATTGTTCATTGTTTATACAAAAGTGTGTGTATGTGTGTGTGTGTGAGAGAGAGAGAGAGAGAGATCTAATTGAAAACCAATATAACCAGGGAAGAAGAAAGAGTATGTAATATTACAAGACCATGGAGAGTATCAATTTTATGTTAACAGGAAATACAATGGCATTCCCTGATACTTGTCTGAGCCAATTTTAGTCAGGATAGAATAAAGAATAATCCTTGATATCATGAGGTTTACAGACTGGGAGGGAATATGAACTTTAATTGAGTAATTACAAATTTTAATCAGGAAAGTCTGATTATATGTATACACATATATGTAAATAAATGATATATGTAGACCTATCTGTTTATCTATATCATATATCTAGGTAGATAAAAATATATTATTTCTTTTTTTAATATGTTTTTATTGATTTGAGAGAGAGAGGACAGGACAGGAGAAAGAGAGGGAGGGAGAAAGGTCATTGTGAAGGAGAAACATCAACTGGTTGCTCCTGCATGCCCCACTACTGGGGATTGAGCCTGCAACCCTGGCAAGTCTCCTGACCAGGAATCGAACCAGTGACCTTCATGGACTACACTCAACCAATTGAGCAACACTGGCCCAAGCGATATGATTTCTTATAGGAACATGAATTTACCTAATTGTGGGATCAGACTTAAGCAGTCTCTGTAAGGCTAATGCTGGTACTGGAGATCTATAGGGCAGGCAATTGAGAAGAAAAATGGATTTAAAGTTTGTGTGGATGCGGGGAGGCAGGGAACAAGCTGGATTCATGAGCCAGAGCCTGTGAGGATAGACTGAAACCAATTCAGTTTTGGTTGCCTCTGATGGTGGTGGTATGGGTGTCCTGCAGAATCTGGGACTCTTCATCACAGAACTAATTAAGTACACACACCTGACCCAGGAAGTAGGAGACTCTGGAGGAGGTGTGTCAGCAATTAGCAGCAATGCCTGTGAGCTACAAGGCAGCAGCCACTGAGCTTCTGCACTCCCAGTCTCCCATAAGAACCTCTTTTGTGCCCCAACCTAATTGAAAACATATAAGAAAGGGAATTCTGAGAAACATAGTTTAGCAGAGCTAAATTGAAAACACATTAAAAAGCCACACAATAGTGTTTGAAAGCAGGGTCATCATCATAGCAGGCAAAAGAAAATGGTAAATGAGAGGGAAAGGGGAAGCCTCGGGGACGCTGGTCATGTCTTGCTTTTTAAATCTGGATGCTGATTACACAGGTGTGTTCACTTTTTGAACATTCTTTGCATGGTGCACTTACTGTTTATTTATTTCCTCTGTGTAGGTTATACTTCAATACAGAGTAAACCAAAGACAATAAATAATACCAATTAGGCACAAACACGGTGAACATTACTCATTATAGATACTACTAGTAGCCCGTTTGCACGAAAATTCGTGCAATAGACCTTCATTCACCTGGCTGCCTGCACCAGTTTTCGGCCGGCACCGGGGACCCAGGCCTTGGCTGTGGCCACCGCCTTCTGCCTTCTTTCAGGGTCGGGGCTTGGCCCCGGGCAGTGGCCTTGGGCTCGGCCGCACCCAGCGTCCCTGCTAAGGATCGCAGGAGCCGACCCCCAGTGGTTTCCTGCGATCCGTGCAGGCTCCCCACTGGTGCCCAAGGCCGGGAAAGCCGCGGGAAAGCCTTGAGCGGCTTTCCTGGCCTTGGGCTCGGCCGCACCCAGCATCCCTGCTACGGATCGTAGGAGCCAAACCCCTGGTCATTGCCTGCGATCCGTGCAGGCTCCCTGCTGGTGCCCAAGGCCGGGAAAGCCTCCGCCCGAGGCTTTCCCGGCCTTGGTCTCCGCCACACCCCAACATCCCTGCAATGGTTTCCTGGTGGGCGTGGCTGGTGGGCGTGGCTTGGTTGGTGGGCGTGGCTTGGGCGTAGCAAAGGTACAGTCAATTTGCATATTTGTCTATTATAAGGTAAGATGAGGGCTAATAAATAAATGGAGTTAACCTAACCAGGCACTCAGGAAAGGATACTCTATGTAGTTAACTTTTTTGTTGTTGTTAATCCTCACCTGAGGATATTCATTCCATTGCTTTTCAGAGAGAGTGGAAGGGAGGAAGGGAAGGGGAGGAGAGGAAAGAGTGAGAGAGAGAGGGGGGGGGGGAGAGAGAGAGAGAGAGAGAGAGAGAGAGAGAGAGAGAGAGAGAGAAAGAGAGAGAAACATCGATGCGATGTGGAGAGAGACATTGACTGGCTGCCTCCTGCACACACCCCAACCTGGGGTGGGGAACAAACCTGCAACCCAGGTACATGCTCTTGACCTGGAATGGAACCTGTGGCCCTTCAGTGTGCAGGCCAACACTCTAACCACTGAGCACACTGGCCAGGGCAGTTAACTTTTATTTAAGATGAGATGAAGCTTGAGCAGCAGCTATTCAAATGAAGGTGGAAAAGACAGTTATACCTATGATAAGTGAGTGCATTATGAGCACAGCTGAACTGAAGAGAATAGTGGGAAAGAAATGTGAGGCTTGAAGAAGATGCAGAGACCAAATAATGGTGTCTTAGTCAACTCAAGCTGCCGTAACAAAATGCCATGACTGAGTGGCTTATACAACAGAATTTTATTTTATCAAAGTTCTGAAAACTGGATCTAAAAGTCCTATCTTTAAATACAGTCACATTGCAGTCAGGGCTTTAACATATGAATTCTAGGGGCAGACAATTTAGTCAATGGAGAGCCTGAGTGTCATGGTAAAATCTTTGTTCTGCTGTCTTAAGTATAAGAATAAAGTGTTCAAAGTTTTAATATGTGGAAGTTATCTCTTTTAAGGTTTTGAAAGACCACTCTGTTTGTAGACTGGAATGGGTGAAGAGTAAGACAGGATCTATTAGAAGGAAATTGGAGTGTTTCGGGACAGAGGGAGGAAACAATGCTTAGATTAAATGGATTGGATAGTGCTGTAAAGTGGTACAGACAGTACAGGAAAACTTGAGTATGAATCCAGGCTTCACGACTTACCAGCTGATGCTTTGGAGCAATTCCTTGCCTAATGCATATGTTAATTTTCTCATCTGTAAAACTGAGATCCTCATAGAATGTTCTCCATTAGATATAACAGGTTCAGTTCCTTGGGACACAGAAGTTGTAAAGAATTGTGTGTATGACGGATCTTGGAGAGTGTTATTTGTATGGGATTGTATGATATGTGAGAACACGGGCCCCTTTCCAAGCTCCAACTCACCCTTCCATCCTGTGGCTAGAGTGAAGGTCATCTGCAAGTGGACTGTGAGACTTTGGGAGCCTGGCCAGCTCCTCCGTCAAGAGAGAAACTGCTTCTGAATGTGAGCCCGGATTGTAACAACTACAGAGAAACAGCTTGAAATTTGATTTCACATAACCTCCCTGCATGTCCTGTTTCCTTTGTTTTCTGTACTCTCTATAACCTTGTACTGAGAAAGTCTGAGTGGCAGTAGAATTTCACCAGCCGGCCACCCCTGGTACGCAGGTAAGTCCTAATAAACCCATGTCTTTCAGAGCCAGTTCTCTGGGTTCTTGCTTTGGAATTGACAATCAATACACTAAGGTTTTCTTGGACCTCAGCTCCTTGAATAACAGGGATACAATAAGCAGGATTGGGCAAGGAACAAGTTTAAGGGGGATAAAGTCACAGCAAAGAGCTCAGCCAATTTTAATGGGAGAACTGGAGCTGGGTGGTCTCCCACCCCCAGAATCCTTCCAAATTGGGGTGACAGGATTTGCAGTTGAACTAATACACTGACCAAACATTGGGAAGGGCTGAGACATGGGGTAATGCACTTTAGGCAAAAGCAAGTCCTAAAGATGGTCTCAAGTGAGAAGTGTAGGTTCTCTACCGACAGCTCAGGGGATGAGTGCTTCAGGGGAGGAGGGGAAATCTGTGCAGCCTCCTTACCAGGATTTTGTGAGAATTAAATGAGCTAAGGCCTGAATGCTGCTTTGCATAGTGCCTATTGATCATGTTAGCTATCTGTGTTCAAAAACAATGATGATTCCTGTGAAATGATATAGACAGACTTCCAGGATATACTAGTATTCTTATGTGATTGAAAACACAAAGCAGGATCATATACAATATGAGATATGCTTACACATTTTCTTTGTGGAAGAAAAAGGAAGAATGGATTAGGTCATATTTGCTAAAATACACTAAAGAGGAATATTAGAAAGAAAGAATGAAAAATGTTAATTATCAAGAAAAAAACCACACACACACTCACAAAGTAGTGATAGTAGGGTCATGCTTGGTTAAAAGATATCTAAGAGCTAAAATATGTAGATATAATGCATTATATTATTCATTGCATTCTGACTTGGACAAATCAATTGTAAAGCTCATATTTGGTATAATAAGGGAAAGGGAAATATAAACTTGCATTAGATAAGAAACATTGGAACACAGTGTGTTCGAGATAATAAACTGAAAGAAACAAGTTATAAGATAGCATGTAGAGTATATACTTATTTTGGTAAATATTATTTTGCACCTTTTATATGGATCTTCTAACATTCCCCAATGTGCTTTACTGATGTGTAAAAACAATATAAAGATGGTGAATAATAAAAATTGGGATTATAGAGAAGGGGGCAAATTCCCAGAAGGAGAAGACAGGGAGAAAAAGGAAGAAATATTATTTAAATGAATAATGGTTGAGTACTTTCCAAAACTGGAGAGAGATTTGAACATCCAAATTTATAAAACTGATATTTCTCCTCCAAAATTTAAGCCAAAATGATTTTCTCAAAGACACATAATAATAAAACTCTAAAATCAAAGACAAACAGTAAACCTTGAAAGCAGTGAGAGAAACACTTATCACTTACAACAAAACTCCCATAAGATTATCAGAAGACATATTAGGAGTGTTAAAAGAAAAAGAAATCCAAACAATAATATTGCATCAAAATTGTCTTGTTTTATACACAATGGAATACTATTTGCAACAACATGGATGGAACTGGAGAGCATTATGCTAAACAAAATAAGCCAGTCAGAGAAAGATAAATATCACATGATCTCACTCATTTGTGGAATATAATGAACAACATAAACTGATGAACAAAAACAGATCCAGAGACAAAGAAGCAGCGATCAGACCGTCAAACCTCAGAGGGAAGGTAGGGGAGGGTGGGGGTAAGGGGGAGAAATCAACTAAAGGACTTGTATGCATGCATATAAGCCTAACCAATGGACACAGACACCAGGGGAGTGAGGGCATGAGTAGGGTGGGGGTTGGGGGTTGGGGAGGCACTGGGTGGATAAGAACACATATGTAATACCTTAATCAATAAAGAAAAAAAATTAAAAAAAGAGTGATGATAAACAAACACATAAAAAATTGTCTTGTAGAAATGAATGAGAGATAAAGACTTTGCAAGATAAGAAAAAGCTGAGGGAGTTCCTCGCCATTAGATCTACACTGGAAAAAATGCTGAAAGGTATTCTCTAAGCTGAAATAATAAGAAGATTCTAAGTAATAACATAATAATATATGAAAATATAAAATAAACTGGTAAAAGTATGTATATAGTCAAATTCAGAGAACTCCAATATTGTAATATAGGGACAGAAATATTAAAAATACCTATAGCTACAATAATTCGTTTATGGATAAACAATATAATAACATATAACTTGTGACATAAAAAACATAACATATGGGAATGGGAAACAAAAGGGTAAAGTTTTTACATGTTAAACAAATTTAATAGCTCAAAATAGAAGTTATAAGATGTTTCACATAAACCTCAGGGAAATCACACAGCACCTATAAGAGATAAAACAAGATAAAGAGAAGGGAATCCAAATAAACCATAAAGAACATCATTTGTACACAGAGGAAGACAGCAAGAGAGCATGAACAAAATAAAATAACAACAAAACAGCCAGAAGACAACTTAAAAAATGACAGTAAGTTTTTACCGATCAATAATTATTATAAACGTAAATGAATTAAATGATCAAATCAATGGGCACAGAATGATTGAATTGATAGAAAAATAAGACCCAACTCAATGATGGCTACAAGAAACTCACTTCAAATTTAAGAATATAGATAGGCTGAAAGTGAAAGATGGAAAAGATACTCTAAGCACATAATAACCAAAAGAGAGTAGGACTAGCTATATGTATATCAGGCAAAATAGACTTTAAATCAGAACTATAAAAAGGGACAATGTTATTATGTAATGATAAAGGGGTTAGTGCATCAAGAGCATGTAACATCTGTAAATTATGTACCCACCTTTGGAGGACCTAAATATATGAAGCATGGACTAATAGATCTAAATGAAGAAGTTTCCAAAAATTCACTTTTAGTCAGAAATTTCATTATCCTACTTTCAGCAATGGATCTATAATCAAAACATAAAATCAACAAGAAAACATTGGACTTGAACTATAGTTTAGACCAAAGAAACCTAATATACATATCAGTATACAGAACATTCCATCTAACATCAGCAATTATAGATTCTTCTCAAGTGCACACAGAACATTCTCCAGGATAGATCATGTATTAGGAACCAAAAGAAGACTTAGCAAATGTAGATTTCAATCTAGTTATACTACATACATTTTACTACAGAAATGGTATGAAACTAGAAATCAGTAGCAAGAGAAAATTTGGATAACTCACAAAAAATGTGCAATTAAATAACAGAATCCTAAACAACCAATGCATCAAAGTGGAAACAAAAAGGAACTCAAAAAAATATCTTGAGAGAAATGAAAATAGAAACACAACATAACAAAACTTATGGAATGCAGAAAAAGCAGTTCTAAGAGGAAATTTTATAGTGATTAACACATAAGAGAAAATAGAAAGATCTCAAATAAACAACCTAACTTCACATCTCAATAAACTAAAACCAAAAAACAAATTAAAACCAATGAGCTAGCAGAAAGAGCAACAAAATTAAAAGGTGACCTATTGAATGAGAGATAATATTTGAAATCCATATATCTGATTAGGAATTAATATACAAAATATACCAGGAACTCTTACAAATCAAAAGTAAAGTAACAACAACAACAACAAAAAACCTGATTAAAAATGGGCAGAAGCAACGTAGGTGTCCATCAATAGATGAGTTGATTAAAAAAAAGCTGTGGTACATATACACAATGGGATACCACTTGGCTGTAAAAAGAATGTAAACATACCTTTTGTGACAGCAAGGATGAACCTACAGGTGTTAGGTAAGTGAAACAAGTCAAGTTGAGAAAGACAAATACCATATGATTTCATTTATATGTGGAATCTAAAGTACAAAATAATCAAAGAAAATTGAAGCAGACCCATAGATACAGAGAACAGATGGATAGTTGTCAGAGGGGGGAGTTGGGGTACAGAGTGAAAAAGGTTCAGAGATTAAGCAGTACAAATTTGTAGTTACAGAACAGTCACAAAGATGTATATTATAGCTTAAGGAATATATATATATAAAAGCCCAGTAACCAAATGGCAGAACAACCAGAACAACCGATCGACCAGTTGCTATGATGCGCACTGACCACCAGGGGGCAGACGCTCAACACAGGAGCTGCCCGCTGGTGGTCAGTGCGCTCCTACAGTGGGAGCGCCACTTGGCTGATCCAGATGAATGGCGCTCCCACAGCAGGAGCAGTCGCTCAGAGGGCGGGTCCACAGCTGCTCAGATGACCGGGATGAGCAACGCTCCCAGAGCGGGCCAATCCCCACAGGCCATCCCCCCCCCCCACCAGTGCATGAATCCATGCACTGGGCCTCTAGTATAGTCTATAGTATTGTGATAAATAAGTATTGGGCCAGGTTGGTACTTGAAACATTGGTAGGACCACTCTGTAAAAGTACATGATATTCTAATCACCTTGCTGTACATCTGAAACTAATACAGAATAATATTGAATGTAAACTGTTATTTAAAAATAGTAATAATAATAATAATAACATAAAATATGGGCAAAAGGCCTCAGTAGACATTTTTCAGAAAAGAGATCGAAGTGGCCAACAAGGACATGGAAAGGTATGCAGCATCACTCATCATCAGGAAAATGTGAATCAAAACCACAATGAGATATTACTTTATACCTGTTAGAAGAGCTATTACAAAAAAGACAAGAGATAAGTTTTGTCTGTCAAGTGTGTGAAGGAAAAGGAACCCTTGTGTACTGTTGGCTGATACTACACACAAAGAGTTACTTCCCCATTACATATATTGGACTAGTTGGATTTTGTGATCCTAATGTGCTTTCTAATGCTGATGCATGTTTATTTTCTTCTTCATTAAGTCATGATACTAAGTTAAGAAATCAGTCTGTTTTACTGTCATTCAAAGATAGGCTTTTTCAGTTTAGTTAATTGAGAAATGTTTTATATGTTCACTTCAAAAACTTAATATTCCAGTGCCCTTATATCAAGAATCTCAAACTCGTGGCCCATGGGCCATGTGGCCCACAATGAATATTTTTGCAGCCCAGCCAATATAACAGTATGTAAGAAAACTTTTAATAAAATTTTTGTAACTTAATTTTTACAATATCCTGTTATACATAATCTACACTAATAAAAGAGAAAAATGCTAATTGACCGTGCCTTCGCTATGCCCACAGCCAACCAGAACGAGTATGCAAATTAACCCAACAAAGATGGCGGTTAATTTGCATACACTGAGGGAGGGAGGAGTGAAAACTGAAGACAGCATAGAAGGAAGAGGGAGGGAAAGTGGAAAGCAAGGCGGCTGCTGGAGGGAAAGCGCGGGTGGCGCGTGCAGCCACAGAGGTGGGCAGTGGCGGCAGCAGCGGCAGTGGCATGGGCGGGTGGGCAGTGGCGGTGGCAGAGGTGGGCAGTGGCGGTGGCCCCGGGTGCGGCGGCGCGGGCAGGCGGGGCAGGGCATGCCCTGCCCACCCCGCCCTGCCCGCCACAGCGGGAGAGGTGGTGGTGGCAGGAAGGAAGCCTGCCGGAAGTCTTGCAGGAATCTTCCTGCAACGGGCCCCTAGTCCTATATAATAAAATCCTAATATGCAAATCGATCAAACAGTGGAACAACCAGCAGAAGGACCGGTCTCTATGATGTGTACTGACCACCAGAGGGCAGACGCTCAATGCAGGAGCTGCCCCCTGGTGGTCAGTGTGCTCCCATAGCTGGAGCACTGCTCAGCCAGACGCCAGGCTCATGGCTGGCGAGTGCAGTGGCAGTGGCAGGAGCCTCTCTCGCCTCCGCTGCAAGCGGGCAGTAAGGGGCGAGGGGTTCCAGACTTCAAGAGCCCCGGACTGCAAGAGGGATGTCTGACTGCTGGGGATTGTGCCTAAGCTGGCAGGCAGACATCCCCCAAGGGGTTCCGGACTGCAAGAGGGCACAGGCTGGGCTGAGGGAACCCCCCAGTGCATGAATTTTGTACACCGGGCCTCTAGTTATTAATAACAAACAATGTTCACTAATGACTGATTACTGTAATAGTGTTGCATTTATTTCCCTTACACACCATACACACAGGTGCACCATTTCTCTCCACTAATACTTACAGCAAATATTTTAGCAGCTGATTGCCACATCATTAGTCTTGTACTGACTTGTTTGATGTGTGTAACAGGAAATATTTTGCTTTCAGAGAACAAGAAATATAGGTTTATTTGCATTGTGCTTCTTAATCCGTGCAGTTATTCAGTGTCTCGTAAGTTAATGTTCAAGAAAAAATATAAATTTTTATTAAAATGTTCCATTATTTTATGTTAACAATTACTCATTTATTTCAGCCCTTTGTTTTAAGTATGTCTCTATCAAAATAAACATACATTTCTATGAAAATTGAAGCTTTGGGTTTTTTTTTGTGGCCCACATAAACTTAAACCTTGTTCATTTAGTCTGTATTAGCATTTGAGTTTGACATGCTTGCCTTATATTGATAAAGGCATGCTAAATTTCAGTTTACAGATTTTCAGCCCAGATAGTGCAAGCTATTTATAAATAACAAGGCACCACAACCAATTAGCCCATGTGATATATGTTGTTACAAAAAATGGGATAAAGCTTTTAGGCAAACAAACAAACAAACAAACAAACAAATTCTCTGGGTTTGATCCCAAAAGTGTTTTCATAAGACGAAAATTTTGGGGTGGAGGATCATGAAGGCACTTGGTTTCATTTGGGTTTCCATCTGTCTCTTTATTTTCCTCTTATATACTGACACAGTTACTCAAAAGCAAGGCACTGAAAGTAAAGCTAAGCAGATAATTTCATACATAATGGGGAACAAAGAAAAGTCTGTCTTTTTTTTTTTTCCTGCTCTGAATCAGTTCTTGCTCTGAAACTTCTTTTCCTTCAAGATTTAAAAAATATATGATAGAATTTTACTATGAAAAACAACTGAGACAGACCTGGACCTGTTTCCATGTTGAGTCCCAGCCCCGTTAGTTCATTTCTCAGGATATTTTATAAATAAATTATAAATTTCCATGTTAAGCACTAGCCCAGTCAGTTATCTTTTCATGGATCTTTATAAATAGTTATTGAATAAATTGGTCTTATTGGAATAATTATATTTCATCACATTCAGGTTCCTGTTCACAGAACCTAGGGACAAAACTAGAACAACAAGGGAAAACTGAAATGAGATCCAGAATGCAACCTTGGGTTTACCTCAGAACAACAACCCTAACCTTGTCTGTTCAAATTCTAGGCTTTCTGCTAAAGCAAAACATAGAATAGGAGCTGGCATTGGCAGTTACCTGACAAGTTCACTCACTCAAGCATCAAATATATATCCTGTATAATAAAAGGCTAATATGCAAATTGTCCCCTCGACCAGGAGTTTGACTGGGAGTTCAACCAAGGAGTGGTGTCGGCCAGCCAACTGCCCACGGTGCCTCCACCTGGCTGGCCCGGCCTGATCAGCGTGGGCCAGCTGGACCCCACCCATGCACAAATTTTGTGCACTAGGTGTCTAATATACTAGAAGCCCGGTGCAAAAAATTCATGCAGTGGGGAGTAGGGGTGTCCCTCAGCCCTGCCTGCCTGATTGCCCCTAACCACTTCTGCCTGCCAGCCTGATCACCCCCTAACCACTCCCCTGCCAGGATGATTTATGCCTAACTGCTCCCCTGCCGGCCTGATTGCCCCAACTGCCCTCCTCTGCTGGCCTGGTCACTCCTAACTGCCCTCCTCTGCTAGCCCGATCACCCCTAACTGCCCTCCCCTACCAGTCTGGTTGCCCCTAACTGCCCTCCCCTGCAGGCCTGATTGCCCACAACTGACCTCCCCTGCTGGCCATCTTGTGGTGGCCATCTTGTGTCCACATGGGGGTGGCCATCTTTGACCACATAGGGGCAGCCATCTTGAGTCTTGGAGTGATGGTCAATTTGCATATTACCACTTGATTATATAGGATTATATAGGATAGTGTGTGTGTGTGTGTGTGTGTGTGTGTGTGTGTGTGTGTATGTGTGTGTATTCTTTTATAAAATCGTACTTGGAAGAAACTCTTTATCCACTCAGATCAAATAGTTCCAGAAGGAAATCTCTCCCATTTGTTACCATCTCTAACTCTAAGGCCTGCTTTAAGACTCTTAATAGGTGAACTGTTCAGTACTCCTTAAATATGAAGTTTCAACACCTTTTATACCACTTTATTCCATGGCAACCATCCCCTGGCTCTGATTTGCAGACCTCAATCATTTTCAACTTGACTCTTCCAACCACCTCCCTTTGAATGTCTTACAATCATATAGTGTCCTTAATCCCAGACTGGCCTAGTCAATCTAGGTAGAAAAGTTTTCAGTTTTCCCTTATTGTTATAAAATAATAGCAATGGTTTTTATGTTATTTGAATATGCTTTGATATTATTTACAAACTCAGTGTAAATTACAAGTACTGAATTGGATTTGAAAAAAATGTAAAATTGTCAACATAATTATAGGAAGCTCAAAGTAAGTACTTTAATAAAGAAAATCTATTGGGAAGTATTATACTAATAGTATCTTTAGCCCTATCTTAGTCAACCACACTCTAGCAGCAATGAGCACATCCAGATTTTAGATCTTGGTTTCTAATACCATTCTCCTATAAAAGGAACCAAAGACTCTTAAAGAAATGGCTGATTCTAGGAATGAATCATTAAAACAAAACAAAACAACAACAACAAAAGATGAACTTGGAGTGTCTTTAGTGTCAGAAAGTGAGGATATGCTCAAAAACGAATAAAACAAAGCCAAAAACAACTTACATTGATGAAGTTTGTCAAAGGAATACAGGAGCCAAGTGAAATAGTTCTGAGTGGCCAAAGCTGAAATAATTTCAGGAACAAAATGAAGTCATATTGTTTTGTAACAATAAATGACTGAGTAAATAACTAAATGGGGAAACAATAGACAAATGTACCCTGCAGAAGTCTTCCAAATAATTTATGTAGATAGTCCATCTCCGAGGAGGCAGAACATAACTCCCCACTACTTACTTGTTGGCTGCAATAGTGACTTCCTCCGAGAGGGTACAGTATGGAGAGTAGAAGAAAAAGAGTAATTTTACAGTGTGGAAACCTGACACACACTACTGTTATTCAGATTTCTATAGTTTTTAATGTAATGTCCCATTCCTATACTATGATTCCATCCAGGAAACTACATTGCATTTATTTATCTTGTCTCCTTAGGCTTCTCTTTTTTGGCTGTGAGAAATTCTTAGACTTCCTTTGTTTTTCTGATGACCTTGACAGTTTTGAAGAGTGCTGATCAGGTACTTGTAGAATTATTCTTTATCAGAATCTGTCTGATGTTTTTCTCATGATCAGCCTCAGGTTATGGTTTTTTGAGAGGAAGACCACCATTGTAAAGTGCCATTTTCATCATATCACACTAAGGGTATGTATTCTCACCAAGACTTATCACTGTTGATGTTGACCTTGATCACCTAGTTCAAGTAGTATTTGTCAGTTTTCTCCACTAAACAGTTGTTCTTCCCCTGCCTCTCTTTTCATATTGTACTTTTGGGAGAGAAGCCATAATGTGTAGCCCAACTTAAGGAAACTGATTGTTGGGTATATAGGAATTGTCTGTTCTATCTTTATGTTTCTGTAATTATAAAATTATTCTAAAATAAAAATTTTATTTTATTTGAAAACTCAATTAGCTCACTTATTTTATATAATCATCTCTATATAGTGTGCAAATTGACTAGACCATGAATTCAACAAAATAGCTTCTACAGGAAAATATTATTTACTCTGTTCATCTACAAACTTAAAAACTTTCTACTGGTGAGTGAATGAGTGAAAATCTTTGATCACAATGGTTTATGTTTCCATCTTAGATATAGCCTTAGGAAAATAAACCCTAAGCATGAGAGAATGGCAAATAAAGGTTTTCACTAAATATACACACACACACACACACACACACACACACACACTAGAGGCCCGGTGCACGAAATTCATGCACGGGGTGTGTCCCCTCAGCCCAGCCTGCACCCTCTCCAATCCAGCACCCCTCGGGGGATGTCTGACTTCTGGTTTAGGCCTGACAGGATCAGGCTTAAACCAGCAGTCAGACATCCCTTTAACAATCCGGGACCACTGGCTCCTAACTGCTCACCTGCCTGCCTGCCTGATTGCATCTAACTGCCCCCCTCCTGCTTGCCTGGTCACCTCCAACTGCCCCCCCTGCAGGTGTAGTCACCACCAACTGCCCCCCCCCACCGGCCTGGTCACCCCCAACTGCAACCCCCCCGCCGGCCTGGTCACCCCTTAGTGCCCCCCCCCACCGACCTGATCGCCCCTTATGCACCCCCTGCCAGTGTGGTCACCCCCAACTGCCCCCCCCGGCCAACCTGGTCGCCCCTCACTGCGCCCCCCTGCTGGTCTGGTTGCCCCCAACTGCCCCCTCCCCATGGGCCTGTCGCCCCAAACAGCCTGTTGCTTGGTCGTTTGGTCATCCCTCACTAACCCCCCTGCCAGCCTGGTCACCACACACAGCCTGTTCGGTCATCTGTTTGGTTGTTTCAGATGCGATGGTCGCTTAGCTATATATATATATATATATATATATATATACCCGGCCACGCGTTGCTGTGGCTCAGTCTGTCAGTCTGGTTAAATGGAAAAGAAAGAAAAGAGAAAGCATATGTTTCTAATATGTTTAATTTCACAATGCTTGTGGGTATACAATATTTTTTGTTGTTCCATTGTCTGTGCAGATATAGAGATTGTCTGGTTTGCCGACTCTAGAACACGCAACATATAATTGTCCATGTGAGAAGCAATCCGTGTCTAGATCTAAACTGCACAATTCTAAAGATTGGCCCTGAGCTTTGTTGATGGTGATTGCAAATGCCAATCGAATTGGGAATTGCAATGTCTTAAATTGAAATGGCATATCTGTTGGAATCATAGGAATGCGAGAAATGAGGACATCTTCACCTTTGAAAGGTCCTGTCAAGATTGTTGCTTCTACAACGTTGCTCATTAATTTTTTTATTGCAAGCCGCATGCCATTGCAAAGCTTTGGCTGGTTGATATTTCCCAATGTGATAATTGGCACGCCAATTTTCAATTGCAGTTCGTGCGGTGGCATCCCTGGCAGATCGAGTGAATTCAAAAATTCTGTTGGATAATAAACTGCTTCATGTGCTTCCACAACAGTGTCGACGGACTTGTATGTGACTGCCTCACTTTGAATTTTAGACTGAATACTATTGTTAAGTTTGTAGACGTCTTTGTTCTTGGCCGCAAGAATAGCTCATTCACTCAGCCAATCGTGATTCATATAATTGGTTTGAATATTGGGAAATACTTTTTCAACCAATTCTTCTTTTGACATCACTAAATTGCAGAAGTTATGAGGCAATGAAATTCATCCTGAAGTCAGATCAAACGGCACCTTTCCATTCCCAATTTCCAGCAATTGATGAGAGAATATCACAGCTGATCGATCGTTTTGCAGCTGGACACTCATATTTGTCATTAATTTTAACGTCTTTATGTGTCGCCACAAAGTAGAGTATTTCAGGCAAGCATTTATTTCGTCCACTGGTGTCGATCGAGGAATTACAAGTAATGTTTGCCTGAAATCTCCTGCAAGCAATATTAATGCGTTCCCAAATGGTCTGATGTTTCCATGCAAATCTTGCAATGATCGATCAAGAGCCTCGAGCGATTTTTTGTGCACCATTGTGCATTCATCCCAAACTTTAAGTTTGCATTTCTGCAATACTTTTGCCATGCCGGATGCTTTGGAAATGTTGCATGTGGGAGTGTCAATGAATTGCATGTTCAATGGCAATTTCAAAGCGGAATGAGCAGTTCTTCCACCTGGTAGCAATGTCGCAGCTATTCTGGACGACGCAAGAGCTAAGGCTATGTCATTTTGGGATCGAATTGCTGCCAGAATCAATCTAATTAGGAACGTTTTACCAGTTCCTCCTGGCGCATCTAAGATTTCTCCAACCCCGTTATTGACAGTTTGCGTTATTTGATGGTAAATGCCTTTTTGCTCAAGCATTAGCTTAGGAATATTTGATTGCACATATGACAAAAGATCACCCGTGTTGTAATTTTGTTCACGACGCAATTCTACGTCGAACGAAGCAGCAGCAGATCGATTCAGTGATGGCATTCCCAACTGATTGAGAACTTAGTTCGCGATTTCTAAGCACAAATCTTCGATCATTATCAACATTGAAATGGAATCGTAAAATTGGAAATTTGGAAATTGTAAATGGATCGTAAATCGGAAACATTGAAATGGAATCGTAAAATATTTAGTATAGCGTGTGTTGCTTTTACGTCCAACAGATGGTTCTGTTTTTCAAAAAAAGCAGGTTTTTTACCTGTCACAGGTGTGACATCTATATTATAGTAGGTATAAGGTATATAAAAACATGCGTGTATTCAAATGCAATGTTGTGTCAAAATTTCAAAGCAATCGGTGAAGAACTTTCGGAGATTTAAGATTTTGAACAAACGAACATTTACTTTTGTTTTTTATATAGATAGTGGCCTGCAGATTAGAGAATAATTGGTGTTTAATTGGTGTTTTTTATTTTAACAGCAGAGTGGTTCCTCTGTAGAACATTAATGTTGGTACCCATACCATCTAAACTACTTAGTATGGTTCTTATTTTAGATTCATTGTGTGTGATAGAGTTCAATAGATGGAGATATGCCAGTATTCAATACTTTTTCCCAACTGCTCTACAAAGCTGCTTCTTCCTTTGAAAATATCAATTAACTAGAATTAACCTCAACACATGTGGAAAATTGGAACTTCTAGAAAGTGTTTAAAATGCTATGTATATTTTCTCTTTCATCCAGAATTTATATATTTTTAAAAGCATAGGTCAAATGTGTCCTTCTCATAGCAGTTATGCCTGGGTAAAAACATCTTAAGGGGAGTTTTTTTCCCTTGTCATATTTTCAATTCATAGAGGTCAACATCTCCCTTACTTTCTGGATGATCATATATTCTGAATCTTCATCTTGCATATTAATATTTATATTCCAGCCCTAGGTGGTGTTGTACAGTGGTTAGAGTGTTGATCCACGCATTGAAGGGTCGCAGATTCGATTCCTGGTCAAGAACATCTACCTGGGTTGTGGTTTGATCCCTAGCTCTGGTCTGGTGCATGTGGGAGGCATTGGATCGATTTTCTCTCTCACATTGACTCTTTCTCTCTCTCTCCCCCCACCCTCCCTCCCTTATGCTCTCTCTCAAAGAATCAGTAGAAAAAAATATCCTTGTTTCTTAGTGGATAATTTACCTCTGAATTGTATCTAAAATAAAAGAAATTTGCCCAGCCACAGTAGCTCAGTGGTTGAGCATCTACCTATGAACCAGGAGGTAATGTTCAATTCCAGTCAGGGCACATGCTCAGGTTGTGGGTTCGATCCCCAGTGTGGGGCGTGCAGGAGGCAGCTGATCAATTATTCTCTTTCATCAGTGATGTTTCTATCTCTCTCTCTCCCTCTCCATTCCTCTCTGAAATCAATGAAAATATATTTTTAAAAAAGAAAAGAAAAGAACTTGTTTTAGCAAAATTTTAGGATTTCTAATCCCAAATTCCAGTAATAACAACCACCTTACTGCTTGATAATTTGTTCTATTATATAGTTTGCTTCCTAAGAATCCTTTATAACACCTTCATGATTAAACTAAGGTTGGTTCATTCTAAAGCAGAGCATAAAAAAATTATTATCAGAATTTGTGCAATGCATACTGGACAATGTGATGTTTTCAAGCTTTGGGATGTCATAGATAATATTCTATGTACTGAAATGCTTAAATGCACCCACTACTCAAAATGCATACCTCTTAGCTACATAGTAACTTTTTATTTTTTAAAATATATTCTATTGATTTTTTACAGAGAGGAAGGGAGAGGGATAGAAAATTATAAACATCGATGAGAGAGAAACATCGATCAGCTGCCTCCTGCACACCCCCTACTGGAGATGTGCCCACAACCAAGTCACATGCCCTTGACCGGGATCGAACCTGAGACCCTTCAGTCCGCAGGCCGACGCTCTATCCACTGAGCCAAACTGGTTGGGCCATAGTAACTTTTTAATCAGGTAGTCTCTGGACTGCTGGGACATAGAAAATGTACCATAGATATGAAGCTGATAGTGTCCTTCTTTTTGTAATGTAATACATAGGAAAGATAAGTAATTCTTCTAATTTCCAAGTATGTTCCCCTTAATTCTTATGTTCTCTTTCTCATTGTCCACCCTGCTGTGTCTCCATGATTTATAAGATCTATTTATGCATTGTGCAATTTTCTATTTATTTAGTTTAAATTTTTTCCATTTAAGAAGTGTATTGAAAACTCTTCCCACAACAATACGTATTAGAAATTATTTCAATGAGCTTTGATTTAAAAAAGTGGCCTGGAACTAGATGTAAATACGCAACTTTGTTTTTATTCCCATGCACCATTGAAAACCAAATGAATGCTTTTTCTCGGAATGTAAGTAGGAAATGTAATGAATCCACAATCTCATTTAATATCCATGAAACCAAAGCCAATTCTTCTCTCTGGTTCATAAATTGAAGATAGCATATAATTGTGACAAACTATAGGGATATGTAATCCATTTTTATGAAAAATACAATGCTTAAGGGAGCAGGATTTATACATTTTCTGTGACTTTTGTTAACAAGCATATGAGAATCCCTTTGAATTAAAACCTCACATTAAAAAAAAAAAAACGTAGGCGAACCGATCAACCTCTTCAAAAAACAGCAATAAAAGTTACCAAAATAAATCTAAGCCATAAACAAATCTGTCTCATTTATTAAACTATAAATCAAATAAAGCAACATTAAAATATTTGAGCCAATAGTCCCAGTGATCCCTTCCTGCTCTAAGCTGCAGTGCACAAGACAAGGAGATATTGAAATGTCAGTAAAAATTCCATTTTGCAATACTCGTGCTAAACAAGAAGAGGCATTTGTCTTTGGCATCAAATTATTTGTCAAGAGGCAAGGTAGAAAAAATAATTGACTCTATAAAAAAAGTGTAATTCAATTGACCGCACTGGCTACAGGGAGAAAGGTCTAGCAGCAGCTGGAGAGCCTCCTGCAGCAAGATGCTCCAGTCAGACACAGGACGATGCTCATTCACCCAATAAAGTATGAGTGATGAGCATTACCTCACGTAGAAAAATTCTCATTGGTTCGTCAAACAGAGAAGAGGGGAAAAAATCCTGGCAAATTGAATCTCATTGACGTTTACATATATTTCAGTAGTGATGGTTTTAGACTTATTGTAAGAAAGGCTTGTTAACTCTCTGTTCTGGACAATGTCAATTATTTCTTTGGCCTCTTTAGTTTGATTTAGTTCCATGAGCAAGGCAGCTTCTACTATAAATTTTCTCCTAGTCAGTGTAAGAAAAAGAGAGTCATGCATTTCATTGGGTTATTATAATAGTAGAAATGACTACACCTGTTTTAAATAATATGTAACCTAATATATAATTATCTGTATTGAAATATATGGTTGATCATTTAAAAGTTCTACAGCATAATATATATACATATACATAATTATATTCCTTCAAAATATTGTTTTGAGTTTTCTTATTGTTTTCATTCAAGAGCATATCTGCTTTCCATAAATTTCCTCTTTTGTTACTTACTTGCTTTTCCCAGAATTTCCAACCTAAAGCCATCAATCATTCTTGCTAAAAAAAATTAAACTGAAGTAGTCTCTAAATTCTCTCTTTAATTTTCAGAAAACTCTGACATTTCCTGAATGCCTGGATAACTGGTCCTTTCAGAAAAGCCCATCTTTCTTAAATCACTTCCATGTGCCAATAATGACATTTTTTTCCTTTACTGAACAGCAAAATTTGAACCAGAGACTCTGCTGGCTACTTTTGGGTATTGTGTTTTCTACGTACAATGGAATTGTAGAGCTCAATTCTATCTTTAGTGGCGATTGATGTTACTAGTTCATCAGTCAATAGTCCATCAAATCTTATCCTCTGAAATGATTGTCTGTTCCCAGTACCCAGAAGCTACAGAATTATTTGATGTTTTCTAAAAACATATAAAATTAAGAAAAAGTCCAAGAGTATCAGCATGCAGTATATGATCATTATAACACAAACCTACACAGCTGCTGCAGAGGAGATAGTGACACATCCAAGCTCCTGACAAGAGACATTTCTGGTTACCTTAGTTCTCAGAGTCCAAATGCAAAGCCAAGCTGAGTTTAAATCAATATACTCATTTATACATAGATATAAACAAATGGAAGATCTCCTATTAGTAATGTGAAGGTAATCAAAATATATTGACTATGTTTAGAGTATTATTAAAAGGCATTTAAAAACTAACAATTGCCACTACCAATAGATGTAGAATTTCTGGTTCATATTATCCCCATTTATGAAGTAAGAATGTGAAACTAAACATGTCATATGATTATTCTTTTGAAGATTTAAAATATGAAACAATTCTTTGAAATGTCAGGAAATATATATATATATATATATATATATATATATATATAATACTTTATATTTTTCAATATATATATATATATATAAAGAATAAATACTTTATATATATATATATATAGTGCCAGTCATTCCTCTATATAGAACCCTGTAATAAATAAGGCAAACAGGGGTTCCTACTCTTAAGGAGATAATGAGTAAAGACAGCAATGAACAAGTAAATAAATAATAAATGAAATGTAATTTCAGACTATGAAAACTGCTATAAAGAAAATGAAAAAGAAGATTATGCAAGAGAATGATCATAAAATTGTCACCTTATATATTGAGTAGTCAGGGGCAGCCTCTTTAAACTTTGATTATATATTAATCACAATTGCAAACCAAGGGAAGATTTTTAAATAGGAGTACATGGTATTATTTACTTTACTTTTTCTAAAGAGCACTCATTGCCTCAAGAAGAATGCATCATAGGGTTCAGGGCAAGGTAAATGTGCCAATAGTAATGCAACAGACCAGAACCAGTAGCAGTAGAGATGAAGAAAAGTGGCAGCATTTGGGATGTATTCTGAAGGCAAAGTCAAGAGGATTTGTTGATGCATTGGATGGCATGGGTGTTGAGGGAAAGAACCAGATGAAGAATTATTTCTAGATTTAGTAATCATTTAGTACCATTTACTGATATAGGAGAGAATGGGTAAAATATTTGATTGAATATAAATTTCAGACATTCAAATAGTAAGATCCAAAAGGAAGCTGACTATACAAATGAGAACTCATTGAAGAGATTAGGGCAAGATATACTTTTCTGGGAGTCATCTCTGTATACATAGTTAAATCCATGGGTTGACCTGGTAGAACATATAGCAAAAAAAGAACAGACAGCATAGAACTCAGACCTGGGGCTCTCCAGCATGAAGAGTTCAGGCAGAAAGTGAAGAGCAAGCCAATGGGAATGTTTAGAAGTGGCCAATGAGATTGGAGAACAAACAGTGTCATCGTTCTATTTATCTATTGATGCCATGTAATAAGTCATTTCAAAAGTTAATGGATTAAAACAACTATAATTTTATTGTTATGTCTCGTGGCTTGGGGAGTTGACTGGGCTCAGCCAGGAAGTCTTCACTCATGGTTGTCCTTGCAATCAGATAGTGGCTAGAGCTGTAATTCTGTGAGGCAGGCTCAAGCACATCACATAACTAATGGTTAAAGCTGCCTAACAGGGACTTCACTCAGAACATCTCCGTGTGGCCTGGGCTTCCCCACAGCATGGGCATTCGGTTCCATGAATGAAGTTACTAACAGAAGGTGGCACACATGCATATACGTATTTTTTTAGCCAGACTGATGTTATTAATAAGTCATATTATGTAATTCATTTGCTCAAAATACTTGAATGACTTCCCATCTTATTTAGGTAAAGCCAAAATCTCTGCATTGCCTGGCTTCTCATGATCTCTCCAACCTATTTCCTACTTCCCGTTCTTGTTCTTGCTCACCTGATTTAGATTGTCAATCAAATATCATCTCAAAGGGACTTCTCCAAGCTTTCCTATTAAAAAATGCAACTTTACACACATCCCCTCTTCTTTTTTTCAGTTAATTTTTTTCTCCATAGTAATTATTCCATTCTAACATACTATGTATTTTTCCTACTGATTTTGTAAATTGCATTATCCTTCACCTGAATGTGAGCTAAGAGTAAACAGAAGGTTCAGTCTGCATCATTGCTGCATCCTCAATGTCTAGATCAGTACTTGAACTAAGAAGGAATTCTGCACAAATATGCTGAATGAATATACAAATGATGACTGGAAAATGAAGGCAGATGAGGAAATGAATGCCAGGATTTGAAGAAATAAACACTTAGTGAAAATATTTTAAATTGGATTAATAAAAACAGTTCAAGTTTTTCCTCCTGGCATTACTTTAGTTTATTACTTTTTTACTTTATTTATTTATTTATTTATTTATTTATTTATTTATTTATTTATTACCTTTATAACATTTGTTAGTTCATTTAAAATCTTACTGTTTCTGTCCACTAGAAAACCAAACAATTGTTTTTCTCTTTTCTTCTGCCATCATTCCATGAAATGGTATTTGAATTTTATCTGGAACTGTTCCATCATGGAACCAAGAAGGTTCTACAAAAACCTAAAGCCAACTAGAAACAGGCATATATAATCCAAAGGGTAGTTAACACTTATTATTGGGGAAATGTGGAATATGAAAGTAAAGATGCATTCGGGTAAATGTGCTTCTTCGTGCTCTCTTCCTACCACCAATTCATATAATCAAACAGAACCTGACAATCCCCAAACTTAAATTGGCAAAACAATGAATACCCACCAATGTAATAGCCCACCACAGTTTGCCCACTAGGAATGAGAGGATTCATGTCCCTTCCACATGAAAACTACCATCATACCCCTCCTAAGACCCCCAAAATCTTCTCTTGTTACAGCATCAGGCTCAGGCTTGAAGTGCAGAAACCTGTCATCTAAATTTGTTCCAGAGGCAGGGGAATCTGCTCAGGTGTGCTGCTCCTACAGTGTACTTCTTGAGTAAAAGGACTTGTGATATATGTTCCTCATGCAACAAACATAAAACAGAGGGAAAGAAGACTACAATAGACATTTACATTCTAAAAGCGGTAGAACCGAAGGTATTAGCAGTTACTGTTTCATTGTCATTCTGAAATTCAGATGGTATTGCTCTGGGAGCAAAGAATGTTCCTTGATTATGATGTGATTTGCTACGAAAATGGTTCATTGCAGCCTTTAGCTCTACCTTCCGTGATCTTAATTTTGCCCACTGAGGGACTCTCTCTCTGCTTTTTATAAGAAACTAGTGGCTGGGTTTTTATATATTAGGATGACCTGTGTTTGCAGATAGATAGTTTTCCCTCCTTTTGTTTCCTGCCTGTAGAAGATTGAAAGCCCAGAGGATTTATTTTGTCAGGTGTCTATTCCTTTCAATCTAAGTTTTCAGTGCCTTTGTCAATATGATGCTCTTAAAATTTTTGAGTTTTCCATGTATCTTATTATGTCCTTGGTTATAATAACACTCTCAAATCTCTTCATTATTTATTTATTTTTTAAATTATTTATTTCAGAGAGAGGCAGGGAGAGAGAGATAGAAACATCAATGATGAGAGAGAATCATGATCAGCTGCCTCCTGAACACCCCCTACTTGGGATTGAGCCCACAGCCTGGGCATGTGCCCTGACTGGGAATGAAAATATGACCTCCTGTTTCATGGGTTGACTCTCAACCACTGAGACACACCAGTCGGGCCAAATATCTTCATTATTTACATGAAGATGCAAGGCATGACACTGTAGAACAATTTTCTTATCATTGTTAGTAGCCCTTTGACTGAGCTCAAAGTCTCACTTTAAATCTTTCACAGGTGTTAACACAGCATTTTCTGCCATACCTTGATTTGATCTTTAATCTGAGGCCATTACTGAGAGTATCCAGCATTGAATATTTTCCCTAAGGCTATTTATAACTTGTGAACTTTTATCAGTAGGAGAAGAATCAGTAAATAAAATTCACTTTTATCTTTAATTCCAGCAAGTCCTGGATATATTACAATCCTTCTAAATTCTGCTTGCAAATTGAACAAATACAACATAAAAGAACTGTTGCAACAGAGGGCTAGGGATGTAGAAGTGATTTTAAGCTCAGATATGAGAGATAAAGAGAAGGAAAGATCCTGAGTAACTTTAGGGATGATTTAATCTCATACTCATGCACTTAGTTGACAACAGAATTTCATCAAAATAAAATTTAAAAATTCCAGAAGTCCTTTAGAACTAAAATACAGATGGAAAGAAAGACATGGTACCATAAGCCTTTGAATTTCAACATTGTCCCTTCTTTATTCCTTTAGTTAATTAAACTTAAGGTAGGATTTTAAACAAATATAATTCGTTACTGTAATTTATTAGCATGTTGTTGTTTTTTATTCTAAATGAATTGAGAGGTTTGAGATTCAGCATCAGAAAGCTCTGGTCTTACTAAAAAATGTCCCTATAACCTTAGAATCATCCAGCTTCACACCTCTGGGTCTTGAGTCCTCATTTGTAAAGATTTGTTTCTAATGTTACTTTTCTTTTTCTTTTATTTCAGAGAGGAAAGAAGGAGAGAGATAGCAACATCAATGATGAGAGTCATTGATTGGCTGCCTCCTGCATGCCCCCTACTGGGGACCAGGACAACCCAGGACCAGAATTGAGCCCTGGGACCCTTCAGTCCGCAAGCCCAAACTCTATCCACTGAGCCAAACCAGCCAGTGCCTAATGTTACTTTTATCTCTAAAATTCTATTATTTTTCTAGCCAGTTTTCTTGTTCCCTTTAGTTAATTCTGCCATTATTATGACATAGATTTCTGATTTCCAGATTTGAACTTAATTCGTTAAAGTAGTTCTTGTACCCATAAATACTGACATAATTAAAGCTGGACCTGCAAAAGATGGGGTGATAGAGCAAAACTTACTTTTGCTGCTTCTACCTCCATTTCAGTGCCTTCTTTTCTATGAAAATTTTTCTCTTCTTCTCCTCCTTTAGGCATTTGTAACTTATTATCACCTCCATATTTTCCCCATAAACACTGAACTTTAAAAAGATCAGATATTATTAATATTACCATATATAATACCTTAATAAAAAAAATAGAAAAAAAATATTACCTATCTGTTGCAGAAGACCAGAGAAAAACGAAGCAACGCTTTAGAGAAAAGGAGTTACACTGTTTATTATGCCAGCGGACACAGTGGAATAACTTCCCAAATCCGAGTAAAGTAACTTTCAGGAGGCTTCTCTTTTATATCTTTCTGGGGTCTTTGTCCCTCAAATATGGATTATGCTTCTGGTCCCTTCGCAGGCTTTGCAAAAAAGGCCCCAGGTGTTGGGGGTCTTAAGACCATATCTGATGGTCTAGCCTGGTGCCAGCACTAATAACCCCCGCCCTCCAGGGTTGTGCATTGTTTAGTGTTTATGGCCTCTGTATTTAGGTAATAGGTTTTGCAAGGCCAGTTTCTGGGAAAGAGGCAGTGACTTAATTATAGGTTATCAAGAATGTACACTGGGCTTGCTGGCACAGATTCAGATTGCTACCCCCCCCCCCCCAAATATCAGGGTTATGTTGGAATTAGCCTTTTTAGCCTTCTCATATCTATTTACTTATCTATCATCTATCATCTATCTAATCTACTTATTCTCTACTGAATCCAAAAATGATTAAGCTGAACAAATAAAGCAAATAAATGTAAATCATTCCAGGGTTTTTTATTTTATTTTAACCCTAATATCTAACTGAAGGAAATGCCTGTTTTTCATGGATATAAGTAACAATTGATGAAGTAAGAATGTTTTTAGATATTTTGGGAGAGGCAGAAATTTCAGGAATCACTCAGTTAAGCAGTAGGCTGTTCTCTCCTCAATTTAAACAAAAAATCAGTCTTGGTATCTCCCTCACACTTCTGATTTTACCACATGGTAATTATGCCTATGCAGCCTCCCCTTAATATAGATCTTCTGTGTGTGTGTGTGTGTGTGTGTGTGTGTGTGTATCAGTGGCTGGTGTTGGAGTAGTTGTTTTCCCTCTGTAGAAAGCTGCAAGCTGCAGGTTTAAGTTCAATCCTCACTCTATTATAGGTAAGAAGAGATAATGAATTGGTGTTTCTAACAAAGAAGATTATTCAGAAGGTTTTTGGAACAGACAGAGAAGTGGGGCAGTAAGCTAGTCTTTTATTAAACACATCATATCCAGGATATCCCTGAAAAATATCTTCCCTAGCTTCTGTAAATTTAAGGAGAAAATATCTAAAATCTGGGAAGTCTGAAAATCCTATTGTTTTCAAGTTAAGGAACAGATCACTAGAAGCTATGAATACAATCTCTCTGCCACAAAAATATCACATGCTTTATTTGCTTAAAAACACATAGGAGGGGTTGGGTGAGAGGGTAAAAGGCAAGGCAGGAGGAAAACCATGCCAGGCAGAGTGTTGCCAATGACCTTAACAGATGCCAAGTTAATTTGGGGGCCAATTTGTCAAACATTCCCTTTGAACTGCAAATTTAAAAAACACAAGAATATCACACTGTCTCCAGGAAACATTCCTCTGATAATCACGGTTATAATTACAGTGGAGGTGATGAAACATGTTCTTTAATCTATACTCTGGCTGATGCTGTCTATTTAATTCAGCTAACATTTTTTTCTCTTTGCCCCATTATCTTTCTAAATTTTCTATAAATGTCCTGCACAAGTCAGTTATGCCATGTTGCACATGCTACTGTATAAAAGAATACTAGTGCCAAGGTCTAAAGAAAATTTGTTATCAGGGGCTGGCAGCCTACAAATCACTATGACTGGTAGAAACATTCTTGCTGTTGTTAACAAATTGTGTCAAAAGCACATACAGTGAAATTCAAATATGCTAATGCTACAAATGCAATTTGACATTTCAGAGCAGATTCATGTTTGGACCCAGAACCAGCACTGGAGTATACAGAGCTATTTATCTGTTATTTTAGTCATTTATTGGCCTAAGATGTTTTATTGGAAAGCTACCTATTAAGGTAGAGACGGGAATATGGGAGTCAGGGAGTGGGAGTGAGGCTCAACTTAAGATGAAACTATTAGTCATTCCTAAGGCACTATCTTTAGCTGAAAATATGTTCAGGGTTGTTAAAAATTGCAGTGTTTCCATGGCAGAGTTTGATAAACAATTTTGAATTAATCAGAAGACTGACTCCCTGCACAAACACTCTGTTCTCTACAATCAATCCTACTTTAAAATAAGAAACAGAATGCTGATCTTTCAAATCTGGGATAATTCCTTCTAATTCTTCAAGCCAGGATTGTACATAGATGGTTCTGTTTGTCCGAAATGTGGTCTGTACTAGGTGCAGACAGAATTGTAGACTTTGTACCCAAATAATATTTTGTACCTAAAATAATCAGGTTTTTGGAACAGGCAGAGAAGTGGGGCAGCAAGCTAGAATTTAAACACATCATATCCAGCATCTCCCTGAAAAATATCTTCCCTAGTTTCTGTAAATTTAAGAAGAAAATATCTAAGATCTAGGAAGTCTGAAAACCGTATTATTTTTAAGTTAAGGAACAGATAACAAGAAGCTATGAAAAAATTTCTCTTTGTACCTAGATAATCTGTATAAGGCATAACATAGACAATAAAATATTTCCAGGGAGTAAATAGGAAGATAATGGATAAAAGGAAATAAATATTTACTTATTCAGAACTTGTTGCATGCAAGACACTTCATGTATGAAATGCGTACCTTAGATTTATTTTAATTGTTCTTTCCTATCTCAGCCCCTGTTCTAAGTGCTTGCAATACAATGCTGAGATAAACTGTTAAAAGAAAAAAAATAATACAATGCTGAGATAAACTGTTAAAAGAAAAAAATATGAACCTGATGGAGTTTATATTTCATAATGAGAAGATAGGCCATGCAATAAATATAATAAATAACTAATTTAAATAGGATATTAGAAACCAAAATGTGCTATAGGAAAAGAAACAAACGCTAGAATAGCCTGAGAGGTGTCAAGGTAGAGAAACTGTAGTTGAAATAGGGTGTCAACGTAGCATTTGAGCCACGGCATGAAGAGATAATGCACTAGCATATGCTGTTAAGGGAAAGAGTGTTCCAGAGGGGCAGTTAGTATAAAGGTCCTAAGGGGTGTTGTGCCTAAGAATATTAAAGGGAGTCTGGGCTGGGTTGGGTGGAGTTGGGGGAGGGACGGGTGAGATCAGAAGGAAACAGGAGCCAGGCCACATGAGACTGTGTGGACCACTCTGAGAATGGTAGGGTTTATTCTGAAAAAAAAATATGGAAATGTTAGAGGGTTTTCAGTAGAGGAGTCTCGTGATCTGTTGGATAGAACCACATCATTCAGAAGGTTTTGAACACATTCAGGTAAGGATTTATGGTGACTTCAACCAGTTACCGGGGTATTTCTGTTTGGAGAAATATAAAGTGGTTGGATTTGGATTCTTTGTGGAAGATAGAGACAGCAGAATTTCCTGATTAAATCCACGTGAGATGGGAGATAAAAGGAGAAGCTCAGAATGACTCTCAAGTTTGTGTCCTGAGCAATTGGAGTTTTTATTATTTACTGAGATATGGAAACAAGTCTGACAAGAACTGAGGGTCTAATTTTTTAGTGTATTTATTTGATATACTAAACATTATCTTGGAGATTTCAAGCAAGTTGTTGGATACATACCCTGGAATGCAGGAGTATGGTCTGGACTGAATTTATGAACACACACACACACACACACACACACACACACACACACACAAATAAAATGGTACCATGAACCTGAGTGAGATAGCCAAGGAGGGAGTATTCCTACAAAAGAGAACAAAACCATGAATCAAGCCTTGAACCATTCTGAAGATAAGAGATGGAGGAAAAGAGGAGGATTCAGCAAGAGACTAAAATAAACCACTAGTAAGATAAGAGGAAATGAAATAGAGTGCATCACCTAGGACACCAAGATAAGTATTTCAAGAAGAAGAATGTGATGAACTATGTGAAACGGTGCTGATAGTTTAATAAGAGTATATTTGAATATTGGATTAAGTGAGGTAGAGACCATCAGTGACATTTACGAAATAAATTGTATAGGACAGGAGAGAAAAATCTTTGGTGTAAGCTTAAGAAAAAATGGGAAGAGAGAATTGGTAATAGCAAATAATGACTACAATTTTGAAGAACATTTTTACAAAATGGTTCAAAATGAGAGTTACGTAGAGGAATAAGTAAGATCAAAGGAAAGGTTTTTTAGAATGTTTTTAATATAGGAGAAATAATATTTTTGTGCCAGGGTGAATAATCTAATACATAAGACAAAATGATGAGGTAGGAATGAAAGGAAGAACGATGGCTGGAATGATGTCCTGGAGTAGAAGGGCAGGGTAGGATTTGGTGAACAAGTAGAGAGATTGACTGTAGACAGAAGCACAAGGAGTTCATTTTTGTTCACTGAAGCGAACACACCTTTTGTGGGTGTACATGTCAGCAGTTTGGTCCATGTTGTGTTGAAAGTCTGTGGAAGTTCTCTTCTGGGTACCTTAATTTAATAGTAAATAAGGAGCAAGATCATCAGCTGAAAATGAGGATGAGGGAGGAGTTTCAGGCAAAAGGAGAAAGTGTAAAATAGTCATTTAGAAGAGTCTAAGGGTAAACCAATTTGGGAAATACAGAATGATCATAATGAGCAATAAAGTTCATCTGAGATTGTTGGTCATGAACTAAAGGTTCAACCAGCCAGCAAGGTTGGTTTGTTTCTGGTCATGTGCAAACACAGAATAAACAAAATGTGCAGAGAATATTGTTATCCTCCTGTGTCCAATGTTTAATCTGGCCTTTTGATAGAGCCCATACTTACTTCTTAGAGCAAGGGGGGAAATATAATATTTTTTAAAAATCCAGTTTATATTGTTCTGTACTTTCCAAATATTTAGCAATCTCTTTAGGTGAGGTCTGCCTGGAATAAAAATGCCTTATCCATGGCCTTCTACCCTGCATCTCTCTCTAAAATAGCTTGGTAAATGGGGTGTGGTTTATTTGACCTCAGGACATTAGAGAAAATGTGTGCTCTTTGATAGTTCTCTGTTCTCCCTCCTGTGTTGCCCATGATCCCCTGTGTTGTCACATGCCCTGAATGGAATATTGCCATGCACTGAGTAAGGACATTTTGGTCAATGACATACTTCATATATGACAGTGGTTCCATAAGATTATAATGAAACTGAAAATTTTCTATCACCTACTGATGCTGGTATGGGTGAGGCATTACTGTGTTTGTAGTAAAACTGGTATAAACTAATTACTCTGTTGCCAGTTATATAAAAGTATAGCACATACAATTATGTACAGTAACTAATACATGAGAATGATAAATAAATGACTATGTTAATGATTTATGAATTTACTACACTATATTTTATCATTATTTTATCTTCTTTTTTAAATACATCTTTAATGATTTCAGAGAGGAAGGGAGAGGGAGAGAGAGATAGAAACATCAATGATGTGAGAGAATCATTGATTGACTGCCTCCTGCATGCCCCACACTGGGGATCGAACTGCAACCCAGGCATATGCCCGGACCAGGAATTGAACCAAGACCTCCTGGTTCTTAGGGCAACACTCAACCACTGAGCCACGCTAGCCACGCTACTCTTTCTTCTTATAAAAAGAAAGTTTTGGGGTCCTAAGTTCAATTCCGGTAGGGGGCGTGCAAGAAGCAGCTGATCAATGATTCTCTCTCATCATTGATTCTCTCTCATCATTGATGTTTCTATAATTCTCCCCCTCTCCCTTTCTCCCTGAAATCAATAAAAATATTTTTTAAAAAAGGAAAGTTTTCTCTAAAACAATGTGCTGTGTTATGTATACCAGCAGCAGCCTCACACCTCTTGAATTAACTGTGACTCTTGATTGCATCATTTCATCTTCTGTTTGATTTAGTCTCATGCTGTTTTTTACAGAAACATGCTGTACACCCTTGTAGCCTGGGAGCAATAAGCTGTAACATGTAGCCTAGTTGAGTAGTAGGCTATACCATCTAGGTTTGTGTAAGGGCTCTCTACGATGTTTGCACAATGATGAGACCACCTTAGGATGCATTTCTCAGATTGCATCCCTGTCATTAAGCAATACCTGACTCTAATAACCTTGGCCCATATGCATATACAAGTTGGAATGACCATGGAAGGGCAGTCCAAACTTACCTGCATTACGCCATTGAATGTCATACTGGTACTGGGGACATGCTTGCTCAGCTGGGAGTGTATATGTTTCATTAGCCTTCCTTAGTCACTGTAGGGGTCCTCTTGGCATGAGCACTTATTTGGGGACAAGTGGGCCAACCACATGACCATGTGGCAGTGGAAGGGGATTTTATAGTAGAGGATGATGGGCACTGGCCAATGGACTGAATGATGGACTAAGCAGAGGGTCTCCGGTGAGCCAGCAGGAGCCTAGGTGAGACTGACTCAGCTGGGAGCACTGCTAGTATCTGACCAAGCATAGGGAAAAGGAAGGCTACTCTCAGCTTCAAATGGCAGCATTCACCAGTTATTTCCAAGGACAATCTGTGAAGTAAATACATTTCTGAGGGAGAGGCATAAAAGGGAAAAAGGATGAAGTGTACAAAACTGATTAATGATACTAATAATTATAACCTACATTTGAATAGCACTTAACTATTTTTGGAGATCTTTAAATCATGTCCCCCCTTCCTACCCTTTATCTTTATGCTAATTTCACTAAAAAAGCACTGCTTTCAAGGAGCTTTTAGTCTAGTGTAAATATAGGCAGAGCTTAATACATGTTGATTAAGTAAATGAACAGGAAGACAAATGCTGCAGGAAAGATATAATGAAAAAGTCAGAATTTTGAGCGAGACTATAAAGGATAATAAATAACAATTAATGGAACACATTCATAGCAGCAGCAAAATCACAGGAGCTAGAAAATATAGAACATGTTGGAATAATATCAAGTAGTCTACTTTTTTAATCATGCAAGAAAAAGATCATAGGACTACTCAGCAGATTTTGGTTCAAATCCAACTTCTGTCATTTATTTTCTGTGTGAATCTACAAGAGATAGTTCATCTTTATGCTCCTCAGTTTTCTAAGTAAAGAAATGGAAATAAATTTATATTATCTTTCAATATTGTTGGAAAGTCTAAATGTCACAATTTAGATATATCATTTAGCATCGAGCAAATCTTCATTATCGCTACATGAGAAATAGGAAGGAAAATAAGGTTTGATTAAAGTTCAGGATGAAATTCAAAGTTACTATAAATATCCAGACTAGATGCTATGCCACGGATGGTGGTGACTTGGTGAAAACTTATGAAATGCAAATGTTACTACTGATTCAATGGTGCATATTACCCCTGATCATAGCTTTGGGTTTTTCTTCATTGCAGCAAGGGAGGAATGGGGAGTGTCACTTAGAGAATGTAAGTCCTTATTATAGAATTTGGGTTGGGTAATGTAATTTTGGGGAGGAAGTTGGGCTTTTCTCTGGATTGAATGATGTCAGGAAGTGAGGTTAAGATTGGGTATTATCTTAATGAGTATCTTAAGGAGAGAAGATAAGAACAAGGACAAATCTATAAAGCAGCAACAGTCACACATATGAACCAATACATGGGCCATTTGTTCATTTTTGTTGTTTGCACTATGCTCATGTTTTTCTCTATGTTCAGAGGAGATTGCCAAGTGGTCTTGATTTTGTCTTGTTCCATCATGGTCCAGATTAGCCTTGTGAGATGTTTTGTGGTGGTTGTGTATGTTCAATAGAATATTAAGGCCTAGCTGTGAGTGTCAGACCAGCTTCTAGCAACACCAAGACCTAAGGACTAGCATCTGGCCAGCTCCCAGGTGTCTGGGCTGTTAGTTTGTTTTTTTCCTTCTCCTTGGTAAGGTCAAAGATATGTGCTTTAGGAGATATATGCAAAATTGATGAAAGAAAGCAGAACTGGATCCTCTTACATAAAATGAATGAAAATGAGAAATTGAACTAGAGATGCATGGAAGGGTGGTGATTCACCCCCAAAATTGGATTATTTATTCATTAGAAATAGTTTAAATGGGATTCCTGGGATGTGTGGTTAGTTGGACAGGAGTTCTAAATCCTCTTTAATGCTTATGTTTCCTAACTCTATACTTTTATTAGACATATTCTATCAACGAAGGTTGTTGTTTGTTTATTGTGATGGTGGTTTTGACTACCTGGTGTCACTTAAATTGTCAATTTAGTATAAAACTTATCAAGTCTCTTTCTCCAAAGCACTGGCATCTTGCAAAACTTCCTGAGATGCCACCTCAGGCCAGCAGAGAAGAACCAGATATGGACAATCTCTTTTTCTTTCTATCATATATTATGTGTTTGTTTGTTTTATAAAACTTTACTTTAAAAATGGGCCACTGCTTACTGACATTTCATTGCATGTTGTTATCTAAAAATCGGCATCCTGGACAGGAATAATTGTAGGCAGGTCTGGCTGTTTCTTCCTAGCAGACTGTTTGAAATGTAAATGTTTGTCCTGACTCAATCTTTGCCTATGGTTATAGCAAGCCCTTGCTGAAAAGCAAATAATTTTTCAATCTCAGCATTCTTGGCAACAATCACTTTGATAGCTTTTTGCCTCATTATGCTCCCAGTACACTCCATTATTAAGCAGAATGGCTTAAATGAATAAATGATTACAGCAAGGGAAATGGCTTTTCAATAGTATTTGCTTTATAAGTTCATTGGTCTTCTAGCTTGTTACTAATATTTTATCTATTAAAAGATATATTGGGCCAAGCAGACTTCTTAAGCAGTTTAAAAATGGAACTATTATGTTGTTTTTCATGCTTTTACATTACTAACACTGAAAATGCACATAGATAAATTTTGTGCAAAAGGAATTCATTCTCTCTACTTCTGCTCCAAAGTGCCACTCATACAAAGCTTGATTGTACATTCTAGACCAGTGGTCGGCAAACTCATTAGTCAACAGAGCCAAATATCAACAGTACAACGATTGAAATTTCTTTTGAGAGCCAAATTTTTTAAACTTAAACTATATAGGTAGGTACATTGTTATTAACTTAATTAGGGTACTCCTAAGCTGGCCTTTGCTAAAAACATCCTCAATCTGATTGAGGCATGTGGCTCGCGAGCCATGGTTTGCTGACCACTGCCCTAGGTTAATCTAGCCTAGAAATGTATAGAATCAGGCTTACAAAGGTGTAGAGAGGATTAGACACACATTTTAAGGGATTAAATATGGTCAATGTTAGATTGAGTCTTGTCATGTTTGGATATTAGTCCAATACTTTGGATATTTATCTAATCCTGTAGTTTATAGGATGTTGATTCTACATGTTGGCCCTTGTGTTTTGGTAGATATAAAATGTTGGTCAAGGCTAATGCTGTATATTTAGGAACCGAGTCTATATTCCAGGAAGAAAAAATGGTGAAAGGGTGATGGACAAAGGACAAATAGAGCAGGTTTGTCCATTCTGTCTTCTTTTAAAACCTCTTGGAGCTCCAACCCTGAAACATGCACATATATCTCTTTAGCCAGAGCTAGGTCTCTTGGTCAGTATTTCTGTGAGAGAGTCTGGGCGGTAAGTAGTTTAACAAAAATTTAGGTTTTGTTAATAAGTAAAATGGGATTAATGGATACTGTGTCGAATAAAAAATTGTGTGAACAATCAATGCTTTTAGTAATATCCGGACTCATTGCAAATCTCTCATGATGGATCACAAGACAAAGAAATGTCAGGGCAAGAAGGCAAAAAGAAAGAAAATGAAAAAAATAAGGAGACACTCAGATCTAGCAAAAAATGCCAGTCCTGCATGAGATCAAAAGTAGATCTGTCTAAAATCCAACTGTGCTTTCCTTTAGTAGTGAGGCTTCTATCAAGGAAATAGACTAGTGGAGACATCTCATTGCATAAAAAGTATGTACCAAAAAAAAAAAAATTATTCTCAAAACCCCAAACATTAAATAAAATTAAGTAAAGATAGTGTCTTATCAGATCTCTAGGTACAAGTGTTTTATGTCCATCAACATCAGATTCCTTTAAGTAAGCTGCTAAGGATAATTCTCCAACTGCAGGACTTGAGCAACTCTGCCTTGGAAGCCTAAATCAATCTACACTAATAAAAGAGAAAGATGCAAATTGACCATACCTCCATGACACCCACCAGCCAATCAGAAGTGAGTATGCAAATTAACCCAACAAATATGGTGGGTTAACTTGCATACACAGGCGCCAAGCCCGCAGCCTCCCAGGACCATCCCTGCCCTAGGAGGTGAGGGCAGCTGCGCAGCTTGACAGCAGACAGCAGGGCCTGCTTGGCAGTAGCTGCAGTGTGAGCAGGCAAGCGAGCCCACAGGCAGCACCCAGGAGGGCCTTCTTGGCCATTGCCAGGGCAACCCAGCAGCAGGCAAGCGCAGCCTGCAGGCAGCACCCAGCAGGGCCTGCTTGGCTGTCACTGCAGTGACCCAGGAGCAGGCAAGCATGGCCCATAGACAGCACCCAGCAGGGCCTGCTTGCTGATCGCTGTGGTGTGTAGCAGGCAGGCCCCACAGAGAGCAGAGAACCATGGGGAGCGGGCCTAAGCCATCAGTAGGACATTCCCTGAGGGCTCCCGGATTGGAGGGGGTGCAGGTAGGGCTGAGGGACCACCCCACCCCCCATGCACGAATTTCGTGCACTGGGCCTCTAGTGATATCGTAAGAATAAATGCATGCAAGAAGCTATAATGGAACTGGAGTAAAAATGTCTCCAAGTCACGAAAGTAGGTGCTGGGAAGTGGTGAGAATTTGCTACCACATATATTCCACGCTCACTGTAGCACCAGGGCACTGGTTACTCAACGTTCAAAGAGAAACTAGAAATAAAGATATTTTGAATGTGCTAGATGAAAATAAACCCTGAAGAATGGGACTACTGCCACTGCAAATTTTTAACTCCCCACAATAGAAAGCTTATTCGAATGCTACACATGGGAGAGACTTCTTTCTCTAAGACAGAGCATTTAAATAACAACATAATTAATTCCATAGTGAGATATTTCTCCATACTGAATGTTAATTCACAAGTCTTGAAGGCTAAACCCCCCTGCAACAAAATGATTGGCAAACTGCTGAGCCTGAAACCAGGATTTTCTTGATTTTATCTATTCTCCATTGTTCAGCTATCAGGAAATCTTAGGAAGAGTAATGTGGATCTCATTTAATTGTGGTTTTGGAGCCTTCCTTTTGCTTTGGGTAACTGCTATTAGGCCTGATTTTGGGTCATTGTCTTCATATTGTGAGTGTTTGACTTGTTCCTTGTTTTCAATGTAGACTTTGGACTTTTACAAATAGGGGCATGTGAAAAGACTTGGCAGAAGTAATCCAATCTCAGAGGCATTGTAGAGCTACAGCTTCTCCAGTGAGAGGCAGATAGGGAAAGCTGCTGATATTCTTCAACCTCTCTTCAGGCATCTGATTTATCTTTTTCTTTAATTTTTAAATATATTTTTTATTGTTGATAGTATTACAGATAGCTCCCATTTTCCCCCTTTCACCCTCCTCTTCCCATCCTTTGTCCCCCCTAGGTCTTTATTATCCTATTGCCCATGTCCATGGGCTATGCATATCCTATATAATAAAAGCCTAATATGCTAAGTGTCTGGTCATCTAGTCGTCCATTCAACCAATCAAAGCATAATATGTTAATGATATGCTAAGGCCGCTCAATTACTCGCTATGATGTGCACTGACCACCAGGGGGCAGACAGTTGACCAGTTGACCAGTCACTATGACATGCACTGACCACCAGGGGGCAGATGCTCCAATCGGTAGCTTAGCTTGCTGCTGGGGTCCGGATGATTGAGATTGAGCAAGAAGGGCTGGACACACCCTGGAGCTCTCCTGTGGTCCCTCCCCAGCTAGCCAACCTCCCTGGCCCCAATCATGGACCAATGGGGTCCCTCAGCCTGGCCTGCACCCTCTTGCAATCTCGGACCTGTCGGGAGATGTCAGAGAGCCGGTTTTGGTCCGATCCCACAGGTCAAGCCGAGGGACCCCACTGGTGCACGAATTCGTGCACTGGGTCTCTAGTAAGTATATAAGTTCTTTGGTTTATCCCTTCTTGTCCCCACAACCCCACAGCGAGGTATGTCACTCTGTTAATTGATCAACAAAATAAGACATCTGATTTAGAGTTCTGCAGTCTAGTTGAGAATTAAAAACAAAACAATTGACAATGATAATTTGTGGGCTTCAACTTGAAGATTTTGGATTTTCTTTGAATTTAATATTTAAAGGCATGATACTTTTGTTTTGAAGTTTACTTTTTTGAGATATTAACCCGAATGTTTTAATTTTTATTTCTGTGAACATAGATTAGTAGGATATTTATTATTGGCCTTTATTTTTTCTTTGGGTGTATGATAATGAGAGGTGTTTATATTTAAATTTGGGATAGCTCTATGTTTCTGACATCTTGTTATTAGAATGTTTTAATGATGTCATTTGATTTAACATATAACTTATGGTGAAAGTATCTTACACAAGGTGGCTGGGTGTATTTTGAGAATAAGTGAAAAGAGAAATACTTTTTTGTCCTAGGGAACAGCAGTCTCTTCATTTGATATATGGTACTGAGCCATTTCAGATCACTGTGGTGGAAAATGCAAAACTCCTCCTAGGGGTAGAAGAAAGCCCAAACAGCAATAGTGAGTATTTGGGGGATGGACTCAGGAAAGGTGAGTAAAATGGTCTTCATAGAATGGTGCCTGCCTCCTCTTGAGGGATAGCCACACAGCCAATGGAATGCAGAACCAAAAGTTAAGTACAATGAATTTAGGAAACAACAAGATGAAATGTACATGAAGAAAAAAATTATAGGTTTCTGTCCTTTTTCTATTGGGGAGGGCTTCCACTAGCGTAACACACCTGGTTTCTCTCCCCACCTCTTACTCATTCTTCTGCATTAGAAAAATTAACTATATATTGAGGAGGCATTAGAATAAATAGATGGGCATGGCTAGCCAGCTTCTAGTGAATTGAATAGTACTCTTCCTCCCAAGTTCATGTCCACTCAGAATCTAAGAATGTGACTATTTTTGGAAATAGGTTCAGATATAATCAACTTAAGATGTTTCTCTTTTGCTCTCCCTTCCTCTATTTCTAAAATCAATTTAAAAATTAAAAAGCATGATTAAACTATACACAGATCATATAATACTAAAAGATACATATAAAATACATATTTTATATACATATAATATTCATAAATATATTATAAAATATATAATGAAACTTTATGTATATTATCTTTGTAAATTATTGCATGATATTACTTGAGTCAAAAGTTAAATTCCATCTTGCATTTTGCTTTACTAGATCTATTCAAATTAAAACTCAAGCATGACATTTGGTTCATGAAATTCTGAATAAAGTTCCTCAGTAGTAAATAACACCAAGAACAGTTCTGCCTCTTACTATAGGACCATCATATCCTATATAATAAAGAGGTAATATGCAAATTGACCACCACACCCTCGCACAAGATGGCCGCTTCCATGTGGTCACAAGATGGCCAGCAGGGGCGAGCAGTTGGTGGCAATCGGGCTGGCAGGGAGCAGTTAGGCGTTGATCAGGCTGGCAGGGGAGTGGTTAGGGGGTGATCAGGCTGGCAGGCAGATGCGGTTAGGGGAAATCAGGCCGGCAGGCAGGTGAGTGATTGGGAGCCAGCAGTCCCAGATTGTGAAAGAGATGTCTGACTGCCGGTTTAGGCCCAATCAAGGGGTCCCAGATTGGAGAGGGTGCAGGCTGGGCTGAGGGGATTCCCCCCTCCATGCATAAATTTCATGCACCAGGCCTAGTTATATTATAATTATTTAATCATTTGGTTTCCCCCTATTAAGTAAAAGAATGGATAGTGTCTCATCTTTATAATTTAGCATTATACCTTAAAGCCTACTGCAAACTAGATGTTGAATAAACATTTTGTAAATTTTGGGGTAAAACAATTAATGAATGATCTCAGCAATTCTATTTCAAATGTCTTGATTGTTTCCAGACCAGTTGATTTTAAACAGCTTTAAAATCATTGAGATGGAATCTGATAGTCTCTTCCACTGTCCACTAAGTCCAAAATTTAAATACTAAATACCAACACAGAATAAGACATTCACCATTTCACTGATGTTTACAGGCAATATCCATTTATATACATCACAAATTCTACCTAATATTTACTAAGTTTACTGTAAGATGTTTAATCCTGATTAAACATCAGGGAGAAGAATTACAAGTTGTTGTCCCATTAATGTTATTGTTGTCCATTTGTTTTGACCTAAAATATTCCATTTCTGAGGGATCAACGGGGAAGGTTAATACTAAAATAATACCTAGGTAGATGCTCTACTTAAAGCAAAGTCATTGCTTATAATCTTCATAAGATACAATTGAGGAAAAATGATCTCTGTAAAGAAAATCCATTTCCAAAACAGATTTTCATTTAAACATGAGTATTATCTGCTAAAGGGAGGCATCATCATAAGCCTTGCTAAAACTCATAACAAACAAGGATGGACTGCCAGTGCCCTAACAGGGTTGACTGGTCCATGTCTTCTAAGAGAAGACCCAGGAATGTGCACTAAGAGAATGACAGGAATAATGAGGTAAGTAGGTTGTTTGGAGATCTGAAAGCAGGAGAACTTTCTTAGGTCTGGAGTAGAACAGTACATAAGATATCAAAATGAAGAATATTAGCTGACCATGGACAAACCAACTAGGAACACCATAGGAAATAAGAACTTCTAATTGCTAATGAAAACACATACACAAAGAGCTTAAGGTGATGTTTGTGAAAGAAAGCTGAAAACAGTATAAGATAGTGGCTAAGCTCTAAGAATTAAAGTCAGCAGTCAGACTTTAAAGTTTTGCTATTTTAATGATAATATTTGAGATGTACATTATAACCTTGTGTCTTCTTCTAAACAATGGAGAAAGTTATATATGTACAAAATTATAGTCATAGTTATTGATATTGAAACTAAATGAGATAATGAATGTCAAACACTTTACATCATATCTAGTACATATCAATAGAAACATCTATATCTATATATCTGTATCTATCTATATCTATATATCTATCTATATATATATATATCTACATTGTCTATCTACATCATCTATATCTATTTATATCTATATCTATATTACTATTATATTACCATACAGTCTTAAGTCAGGAAGCTACTTGGACACCAGATTGACAAATATAAAAAAAACTAGAGGCCCGGTGTATGGAATTTGTGCATGGGGGGGGGGGGTCCCTCAGCCCAGCCTGCACCCTCTACAATCCAGGACTGCTGGCTCCCAACTGCTCACCTGCCTGTCTGCCTGATAGCCCCTAACCGCTTCTGCCTGCCAGCCTGATCACCCCCTAACCACTCCCCTTCCAGCCTGGTCACCCCTCACTGCCTTCCCCTGCTGGCCCAATTGCCCCTCACTGCCCTCCCCTGCCAGCCTACTCGCCCCCAACTTCCCTCCCCTGCTGGCCCGGTCACCCCTAACTTCCCTCCCTTGCCAGTCTGGTCTCCCCTAACTGCATCCCCTGCTGGCCTGGTCACCCCAACTGCCCTCCCCTACAGGCCGGATTCCCCCCAGCTGCTCTCCCCTGCAGGGCTGGTCCCTTCCCAACTGCCCTCCCTTGCAGGCCTGGTCCCCCCCAAACTGCCCTCCCCTGCAGGCCTGGTTCCCCCTAACTGCCCTTCCCTGCAGGCCTGGTCCTCCCCAACTGCCCTCCCCTGCAGGCCTGGTTCCCCCCAACTGCTATCCCCCACAGGGCTGGTCACCCCCCCAACTGCCCTCCCCTGCAGGCCTGGTCCCCCCTAACTGCCCTCACCTGCTGGTCTGATTGCCCACAACTGCCCTCCCTTGCCAGCCATCTTGTGTACACATGGGGGAGGCCATCTTGTATGTTGGAGTTCAATTTGCATATTACCTTTTTATTTTATAGGATAGAATAGAATTTTGCTTTCCTGTGACTAAGAGAGCCATACAGTAAGATTCTATATAGAATTGAGAGAGAAGCGAAGAGGCAGATTGAGATTTTTTAAATGTCATTAAATCCTGGACCAAATGTAAACATCTATCAGGTTAGAATGAGGAGACTGTGTTCTGTCATTCACCAATTGCAATATAACCCTTGCTTCTGTGGCCTTAATGTGAGTTCAATTGTTATGCATTCTAAGTCATGGGTCACATGCTATATAGAACAGTTCAAAAAACCTAAGTGAAATGGACAAAATTCTACCATCATATGTTTTGTTATTAAAATCCCTAAACCTTTGTAGCCACATAAGTGCAAGATAACATTATCTCTTAGCCACATATCAGTTATATTCCATTCTATTCAACCTATAGTATTTCAAGGATAAATATTACCTAACTAGAGGCCCAGCGCATGAAATTCATGCATGGGGGGAGGGTGTCCCTCAGCCCAGCCTGCACCCTCTCCAATCTGGGACCCCTTGAGGGATGTCCGACTACTGGGATTGGGCCTAAACGGGCAGTCAGACATCCCTCTCACAATCCAGGACAGCTGGCTCCCAACTGCTCACCTGCCTTCCTGATTGCCCCTAACCGCTTCTGCCTGCCAGCCTGATCACCCCCTAACCACTCTCCTGCCAGCCTGATTGATGCCTAACTGCTCCCCTGCCAGCCTGTTTGCCCCTAACTGCCCTCCCCTGTAGGCCTGGTCCCCCCTAAGTGCTCTCCCCTGCAGGCCTGGGTCCCCCTCAACTGCCCTTCCCGGCAAGCCTGGTCGCCCCCAACTTCCCTCCTCTGCTGGCCTGGTCACCCCTAACTGCCCTCTCCTGCAGGCTTGATCACCCCTAACTGCCCTCCCTTGCAGGCCTGGTCCCTCCCAACTGACCTCCCCTGCTGGCCATCTTGTGGTGGCCATCTTGTGTCCACTTGGGGGCAGCCATCTTGTGTGTTGGAGTGATGGTCAGTTTGCATATTACTCTTTTATTAGATAGGTAGAGGCCTGGTTTTCCCTGAAGGGTATCCCAGATCAGGGTGAGGGTTCCCTTTGGGCATGGGGCGGCCTGGGTGAGGGGCCTGTGGTGGTTTGCAGGCTGGTCACGACCCCCGGCAACCCAAGTGGAGGCCCTGGGATCTGGGATTTATTTATCTTCTATAATTGAAACTTTGTAGCCTGGAGTGGAGGCCTGGGCCAGCCAGAGTGTGTGGAAAGCTTGGCTTCCTCCATTGCTGGGGAAACCCAAGCCTCCCTCCTGTTCTCTGTGGCCACAGCCATCTTGGTTGGGGTTAATTTGCATACTCGCTCCTGATTGGCTGATGGGCATGGCTTGTGGGTGTAGCGGAGTGATGGTTAATTTGCATATTACGCTCTTATTAGATAGGATTCTTTGTATCCTGGTTATTTTTGTTGTTAGAAAAAAGTTGTTATCAATCTTTACCTATAAAAATATAAATAAAAGTTATTAAAATCAGGGTAAAATAATTTTGAGATTCTTATGTGTTATACCCACCACTTCCAGGTTCTGAAGAAGTGTCACACTTAGTTTTGTCTCAACCAGCAGAGTAACTTCCTCCCAACACCCTATAAAACATGGCCACTGATTCTCTCCCTTTGTTCCTACTTCGAGTCCTTACTCTGACCCAAATTCCCTCTGACTTATTGATCTTTTGCTCATGTTTCTCATGACTCCCTTTCCAATTATAGCCTATTTGTTCCCAGATTTAACCTCAGCATCAATGCCAGGGCTGTCCTTTGTTTTGTCCTGTACCAGGAGGTGTTTTTTTCTTTGTTTCAGCTGCCCTGAGTTACTCTTTGTAAACAACCTAACTGACCAGCCAGGATTAGAGACCTTATACCTCACCACCTATTCTGAAAGGCAGATGTGCATGACATTTTCAGAAGAATCAGATTATAAGGGAACCCTCAAATCAGAGACAATTTCTGGGTATAAGTTTTAACCTCAAACCTGTGTCAAACATTTATTATAGTCATAAGGCTATTATAAAGACTCCCTTTTAACACTTTTCCTTTGGTTTGGTAAAAGCCCCACATTTCTGCTATCACAGAAAGGTCCAAAATCCTCTTAACTCTTCAAATTAATGCATAATTCATAATAATTTTGTTCCTTTTACTCAAGCTGGAACCTATTGTTCCCTTGTTTGCCGTATCTGGATGGGAGAGATGTTTGAATAAACACGGATGTTTCTGGTTGTTTGTCTCTCTCAAGACCATAGGAAAGGGTGCTCTTCTACTACAGCCCAGTCTTTTCCTGGTATCGCTATCAATCATTTTTGGATTCCTCGAGTTTATATTCTTAGAACTTCCTGGAATTTCTTCTGAGAATTTTGGGTGAGAGCCAAAAGTTAAGTGTGGGGAAATCAAGTAATATCTCAGACAAAATGGTTGTGTCAATACCATCATGATGTCATTTCTGCATCATTTGATTTTATATCATCCAGCAAAGGTACTGTTTTCTTCCAGATTCCTGCCAGCCAGGTCTTCCAACCTCTGATGTTACTTATAACTATCATTTTCCTCGATTTGTATTAGTCCTCCTCATTAGCTATGGAAGTGTGGGAGCCCTAATCAGAGTACGTCGGGTGCTCAAGGCCAATTTGCCATACGCAGGTGCAAAAGCAAGGACGCAGATTGTACTGTATGCAATGCGCAGGTGTGCCTTTCTGTAGTCCAAGTATTGATGTCACTATTTGGCAAGAAGTCTCTTCTGTCTAAGTAAGTGTAAGATGTGTTACTGGCCAGCTAAGCGAGGCTGCTTTTATGTAGGGCGCGGCTGCTTAGTCTGGCTCCCGTATTTGCTACTATATTAGCAAGGGCTACTTGGTGTGCGGCTACTATGTGAGGCCACTTTGAAGAACTGTTTTGTCTGATAGCTCCCTGGTGGCAATGGCTACTGGGTCTGTAATAAACACTCTTTTCTATGCCTATGACTACTCATGTCTTCTCTGTCTAATACCCGGTGTCCATGAAGGTCCAGTTCCTAGCAGAGAAGGACCTGTGCTCCCACAGGAGACAATTATGGAAGGCAGGGACTGGAATGATGATAATGCTTCAATTCTGAAACATTACTAGTCATAAGAAGGTGAGAGTGAGAAGCCTCAGTGATTCGAAAGTAGTTTCATGGGGAAAGTACCTATGACACATTGCTACCACAGATGTTTTAAATGTGAAAAATATCTAATAATGAATAAAATGTAACATCTGTAGATTATTATGTTTTACTGGGTCAGGCACCGTGCTCGGCACATATGACATGCATTAATGCCTTTATTCTTCTACTAGTCCTCTGTTGCAATTTTATCCATTTTGCAAATGAGGAAATTAAGTTTCTTATGCTTAATAAACTTGCTCAAGTTTACTGAGTTGGTAAGTGAAAGAAAGGCCTATGTTTTTAAAGCTCAAATACAAAGTTTATGCCGATGAAATGTCCTTCCTCTCAGTATGAAGGATCACTGGATTAGACGGACATTTAGATTATTTTTTTACAACCCAATCACCTTCCCCCACAAACTCTAAGTAACTCGCTCTCAAGATTACACATTCCCACTGCCTGAAATAATTTAATCCTCAAAGCTTTTTTAATCTAAAGCCCTACTCAAACCACAGCATTGTATGTATTTACGTCTCATGTTTTCTTAATTTTACTACATAGTTTACTGATCTCCCAGGCCCCTGAGGCCCTTTGCTTTCTTCCTATGTGTCCCACGTGTGTATGCACTGTCTTTTCTTCTGAACTTAAATCCACTGACCCATCTCCACATGTGCTCTTTCACCAATAAACTTTGCTCCTCTAACCCTCTGTCCCTTGCCAATTCAACTCCTAATTTAGAATAAGTGTAATCATTTTTTTGCTCTGTCAAGCACTGTGTTCAGAAAACCATGCAACCATTCAGATTGTATCCATTAAAAATATATATTTAGTGTCCAACAACCTAACTAGACCTCCAGCACTGCTAAGAATGTATTGTGTACTGTCCCTGGTTACCTTCCTCTCACATGTCTTATCGTGGTTTTTCCTATCTCTAATTCTTCTCATTAATTCCTTACTGTAGCCTGCCTTTTTAAAAATCATTTAAAGTATTAGATATGTCTCCTTTTTCCCCCATTGAGCCCTCCCCGGCCTCTCCCACCCCCAAACCCCACTGCCCCAGTGTCCCTGTCCATTGGTTATGCTAATATGCATGCATATAAATCTTTGGTTGATCTCTTACCTCCTCTCCCCTCCACACTCCTCTGCCTTCCCTCTGAGGTTTGACGGTCTGTTTGGTGTTTCTCTGTCTCTGGATCTATTTTTATTCAGCAGTTTATGTTGTTCATTATATTCCGCAAATGAGTGAGATCATGTGATATCTATATTTCTCTGACTGGCTTATTTCCCTTAGCATAATGCTCTCCAGGTCCATGCATGCTGTTGCAAATGGTTAAAGTTCCTTCTTTTTTATAGCAGCATAGTATTCCATTGTGTAGATGTACCACAGTTTTTTAATCCACTCATCTGCTGATGGGCACTTAGGTTGTTGCCAAATCTTAGCTATTGTAAATTGTGCTGCTAAGAACATAGGGGTGCATATTTCATTTCTGATTGGTATTTCTGATTTCTTGGGATATAGTCCTAGAAGTGGGATCACTGGGTCAAATGGGAGTTCCATTTTTAACTTTTTGAGGAAACTCCATACTGTTTTCCACAGTGGCTGCAACAGTCTGCAGTACTAGCATAAGAACAGCCATATAGACCAATGGAACAGTACAGAGAGCCCAGACATCGAACCAAGCCATTATGCTCAATTAATATTTGACAAAGGAGTCAAGAGCACACAATGGAGTCAAGACAGTCTCTTCAATAAATGTTGTTGGGAAAATTGGACGGATACATGAAAAAAAATAAAACTAGATCACCAACTTACACCATACACAAAAACAAACTCAAAGTGGATAAAGGACTTAAATGTAACACAGGAAACCATAAAAATCTTAGAAGAATCCATAGGCAGCAAAATATCAGACATATATCATAGCAATCTTTACCAATACAGTTCCTAGGGCAATGGAAAGTAAGGAGAAAATAAAGAAATGGGACTACATCAAAATAAAAAGCTTCTGCACAACAAAAGAAACCATCAACAAAACAACAAGAAAGCCCACTTCATGGGAGTACATATTTGCCAATGTTATCTCCAATAAGCGTTTAATATCCAACATTTACAGGGAACTCATACAACTTAACAAAAGGAAGATAAACAATCCAATCAAAAAAATGGGCAAAGGACCTAAATAGACACTTTTGGAAAGAGGACATTCAGAAGGCCAAGAGACATATGAAAACATGCTCAAAGTTATTAATCATCCGAGAGATGCAAATCAAATCGACAATGAGGTACCATCTCACACCTGTCAGAATGGCTATCATCAACAAATCAACAAACGACAAGTGCTGGCAAGGATGTGGAGAAAAAGGAACCCTAGCTTTCCTTTTTAAAATAGATGACCTTGCTTCCTGCTTTGCAGAGAAGGTAGAAAATTGAAGTCCCTCTTTTTCAAAGCTCATTCTCCCTCATGTACTTACATCAACTTCCCTAGCTATCTATAGGACTCATTCCATCAAGTCTTTCAAGACTTGGCTTGTGTGTGTGTGTGTGTGTGTGTGTGTGTGTGTGTGTGTGTTTCAATTCCAACCACCTTATTTAATTAAAAGCATCCCTTCCTCTGCTGACTTGGTCCTACTGATTCTTCTTAAAGCAGTCACTTTCTAGTATACTCTCTAATTTATTTATAACATTTACTAGAGGCCCGAGGCATGAAATTCATGTACTTGGGGTGGGGGTGGGGGGTGTCCCTCAGTCTGGCCTGTGCCCTCTCGCAGTCCAGGAGCCCTTGGGGGATGTCCGACTGACGGCTTAGGCCCACTCCCCATGGTGAGCCGGCCTAAACCGTCAGTCGGACATCATTAGTTCTGCCCTGGAGGCAGGAGAGGCTCCCACCACCACTGCTGTGCTCGCCAGCCATGAGCCCGGCTCAGGGTGTCTGGCTGAGCAGCAAGCGTGTGCCCCCTGGTGGTCAGTGTGCATCATAGCGACCAGTCATTCTACTGTTCAGTCAATTTGCATATTAGCCTTTTATTATATAGAATTATTATTGCTTATCTCACCCAAGTAGAGTGTAAGCTCCACAAGGAGCTTTGTCTGTTTTTAACACTGATGTATTCCAAGCACCTAAAACAGTACTTGGCTCATGGTAGGTACCAATACATATATGTTGAAAAAATGAATAAACATGCACAATTGTTTTGATTGTTTGCTCTCTTCCCTGTCCTCCCAGAGAGAGGGGTTACTTAACCCCTCTCCAGCTAACACTGATCATAACTGCTACTCCAGGAGAGATCAGGAAGATTGACTCATTTGCTTGTTTACATCTGAGTTATGACATTGCAAAATGGTGTTAAGTTTGCATACTTGACACCCAGTATGAGAAAGTTTTCCTTGTCGCTCTTCTTCTACTTAAGGGCAGAGAATGCACTTGCTGATTCCCTCACCTGTGACTACCTTTCAATAAATCTGGACAGAACACATATCACTATTCTCCTTGATTTCTGTCATTAAATGCTCCCCAAATAACTGGCCTCCAGGTTGACACAAAGGGATTGACTTCTGCTGTATTTCATTTTCTTTGATAGCTTTGGCCAAGAACTTTTGTCACTGAAACTAATTTTCTGCAGATTATAGTCTACCAGAGACTTCATTGACATCAACCAGTATATGTCTCTTTGGAACACAAGATGAACTTAAGTCACAGTCCTCAGTGAATAAGAATAGTCAAGTGTAGAGCAGTAACATATATAATTGACTATCCCCCATGGCTAAACATTTTCCTGGAGTTCACAACCTATTGGAAAGTGCAATGGAAACACCAGCTATTTATGAATTTCCTGCAATAAAATATGGTTGCAAGAAATACTTTATTAGATATATAATATTTTTAAATGTTTAATTTCCAGGTTTTATCAAGAAACTCTTCTTAGAAGATCCATTGTGTCTATACTGAGTGCCTAAGTCAAACAGAACAAATGCATTTTTTCTTAATGTTTAAAAATGCTATTATTGCCTGTCTTTTTATTCTCCTTTTGATGAAGAATAAAAAAGCACTTGTAAAAAGGTACATGATTTTATTATATTTACTATTCTGGTTTCTTTAATTCTTGCATTGACTCATACCCTTACCTGGGGTTGACTTCAATTTGTCTATGTCAAAACATATTTTTCATTTGTTAAATAAAATATTGCATGAAATAGAAACTTGATTGTGGTTTCTATAATATTCTATTTTTTAAAAAAAGAAGTGATGATTCAGTCTGTAATATTTATTTTTTAAAGGAATGACTGCCATCTGTCTGTTTGCTATGGGGGTAGGGGATCAAAAAAATCTGTAGTTAAATAAATTAGTTATGAAATTGCTGTTTTAATTGTTTTCACTGAAGAAGTCCTTTCTAGCTCTGCTTTTCCCTCTTTAAATAAACGATTGGATTAGAGATCCCACTTCATTTAGGCTATGACAAGGCTGAACAAGCTGCCGGTCTCCAAATTACAAATGCATTGTGTCACTAAAATGTGTTTATCTGCTTTAGGTTTTGTGAATTCCCTAATAACTTTTCTTTTATGAAGAAATGATATGAGTTAATGTAAGCCTCCTATCATGGTATTTTTGTGTGAGAAAAGTGTAGTAGGAAATATTTCAGGGTTTTTGCTCTTTCCTAACTCTTACCTTTCAATTTTGCTCTTCTGTTTTCATTATACTTTTTTTTTAACCTTTCGGAGGCTTTTTGTCTTTTAATTCCTCCAATTTATTATTTTTTATATATTTTTATTGATTTCAGAGAGGAAGAGATAGGGAGAGAGAAACAGAAACATCAATGATGAGAAAGGATCCTAGATTGGCTGCCTCCTGCACACACATACCCCTTCTACCACCACCCCTCCCCTCTGAGATCAAGCCCGCAACCTGGGCATGTGCCCTTGACCAGAATCGAACCCTTTGGTCCACAGGCTGATGCTCTATCCACTGAGCCAAACCAGCTAAGGTCCTCCAATTTATTCTTAATCTCTGAGCCCTCTAATGTGGCTTCACTTCCTTTCTTAACAAAGGTCATCCCACTTGTCCATCAACTTCACACTCATCAGCAATTTCAGTTTCTTTGCCTAGTTCAATAAACATTTATCAATTTATCATTCCTATTCATCTATCCTGACATGTTTGTGGTTTGGACCTTCATTTGAATATGCAACACAGTTTGACCATCTCCTTTGAAAATTACATAATTTTCTTTACGTCTTTGGCTTTATTCCCATTCTTTCACTCTCAGCAAGAAATTTCTGTGTTCCTTATAGAGAAATTAATGGCCCGGTGCACGGATTTGTGTACATTGCAAGGAAAATAATTAGAAGAAATATTTTAATATTGCTATTTGCCTTTTCTCCCTCAGGGCCTGGGAGCCTGGCCCTGCCACCCACCACCCACCACTCCATCCGGTCGCCGCCTGCAGGGGCCCAATTGCCCCGCCAATTGCCCTGCCGCCATCGGCTCCCAGGCACTGAGGGAGCCAGGTGGCACCACCACTGCTGGTCGCCCTGGGATCAGCGGGACATCAGTTCCTCACCCAGCTCCCTCAGCACCTGGGAGCCCAGCAGCGCTGGGGCTATAGGGTCCCCAGCCGGTGACCAGTGGCTCACACCTGCCCTGGCCTGGCACCATCCACTCACCTGCTCCACCATCCTGCCCTGGGTCCCACTCTAATTGGGGCCCATCAGGACCTCCACTGCCATCCGCTGCCAGCATGGCAACACCAATGTCCACCATGTTCCGTGCAGCCCCCTGGAGGTCAGTGCACGTCATAGCAAGTGGTCTAACTCCCAACAGGACTCCCAGTCGAGGGGACAATTTGCATATTAGGCTTTTGTTATGTAGGATTAGAAGCCACTAAGTATGCATTCCCTAAGCTTGTCACCATTATAAGCATTTGCTCTTTTCCTCTTTTCATTTCTTTCAAAGGAAAAGTTACTCTACTCAAGTTTAATTCTTCCACCTATTCTTTTGTATTTTTCCTTCTTTTTTAAACATCTTTCTCCATTGTTGTTGAATTCAACTCATAATTTTCATCCATTTATTTTCTACAAGACACTTTTTGAACGTGTATTTGAAAGTAATCTGTGTAAAAATAAAGTCGTAAAAATAAATACATAAAAACAATTTCTAAATTTTCCTCACATTTTCTCATTTTTTTGGTCCATCCCAACCAAGCTTCTGAAAGATTAGTCCGGTGGTAGAAGAGTTTCAAAAGAAGCCAAGTTCTGGGATGTGACTGTGGGGATCAGAATGTAAAATACAGTGGAGGTGAATGGACAGGATAAGAAAGGTAAAAAAAACCCAAAAAACCCAAGAGGCTATTTTGGTAGACAGGTGGCCAAAGTGAAGTTCAAGGTCAACTAAAATAAAGGTCCAACTTAACCAGGAGAAAAAGACTCTGACCAGGTACTGCAATATTAGTAAATGAGCAAGAGTGAGCAGAAAAGTCTGTGGATAATTTATGAGGTGGATGAGTAGGGGTTGGCATAAGCATCCAAGGAGCAGGAATTTTATTCCATGGAAAAGGAAAATAGTGTAGGTTCCAGAATGGAGGTCAGAAGGATGCTGACTCTAATTCCCAGAAGTGAGTCCATGGAAATGTCAGTAAAAGAGTAGAATACAAATGAAAGAGCTACAAGGGAAAACTGGCTTTTCATGGTAGAGTCACCTTCTAGTAAAAGTAGAGAAGAGTGGGAATGCTCAATGAAGAATTGACAAATGAGGGAGAAATTAGTAGCTGTGGATCAGGGTCTCTCCCAAGGCACATTGAGGATGAGTACTGAGCAGTGAGGTCAGACCAAGTGAAATGAGCCTGAAGCAGTTATATGTATAAGAATCTAGATTGCAGATGAGTAGAAACACTCAGATATTGGGCAATGAGAAAGGGCGACAGACTAAACTGGACACAGACTTCCATGATTTGCTGTAACAGTTTCCTATTCATTTGGGAGAAATTGGCCATGGCTTCAGTAACTATAGTAATTCTGAAGGGAAAGTTACTTAATGAGGAAATTCTGACTTGAGGTCATTACACTGGCTCTGATAACAGGCTTTGGGTCTGAGGTTCTTACTACACAGAGGCTTTCTCCATTGCAGGGAGTGTCCTGACCAGTGAGGGTGGAGATGTTATCGTCAGATGAGGCCTGGTCAGAGAAGCGGAGAGAAGTTCATTATTAATCCAAGATTTATAAATCCTCATGAGCAGCCCCACTGACAATGAGCATCTCCAGTAATTGTCCCAGTCTTCTACTAATTGACATGTCATACAGTGGGTGTATTACCCAGTATTCTGTTCATAAATCCCAGAAGTCATGATTGCCACACATGCAAGTATAGAAACACTCACCATCCTTTCACCTTTGGTTTTACCCAAGTATATATATACATTACTTTTGTTTAAAATGTAGCCATTCCATGAACTTATTTGGATCTGTTCCTGGTGCATTTACTGATGGAAAACAGAATTAAGCCAGCTTTATTTCTGGGTCCGATGTGCTTTCCAGATTTGTTAGGCTTAGCTGGAAGTAATCTTACTCCCCGTAGTGTGAGATGTTTAAAAGTGCTTTACTACACCTACGGACCAAAGCTTTTCACTGTGGCTAAGTGGAAATAAGCAAAGGGGCAGATTTAAAGCTGGAAAGATGGTGAATAGAAACAAAAAAGCTTTACTTAGCTAACCTAAATGTAGAAATAAAGTAAATTAAAACCAGGATGCATGGTAGGGCTACCTGTGTTAAAATTTCCAGTTTCCATCCAGATATTGTACAACAGGTAGACCCAACATATTAAAGTCTCCTCATCTGCAAATTATGTTCATTCAGATGTTATGTGTCTTATAATGAAAACACATCCAAAGGGGGAAAGTGGTTTTCTTCAGGTCAAATGTAATAAATCCAAACCAGGTAAGTCAGTTTTGCAGCCTGGAATCCTATTTGTTTGCATTAAGTTGACTTTTCTCATATATCTTTTACCAGTAATATCAGACTGTATATCCATTCTGATGATGTATAAATGGAAAATGTTCCGTGTAAAATCACATGGGAATGTCCTCAAGATCACTCTGACATGCTTTTTCTCTTTATTTTTATCCTGCTGTGATTCTGGAAGGCTGTACTTTTCTCCTGTTAAAATGATTAGTGCTTTAAGTGAATGAGATCACTTACTGAAATAAAAGTCCAGCCAAGCCATATTCTCATATTGTGATCTCATATAGGCTGAGCCTCAAGAGAGGCCCCTTGAGAGATTTTGCAAAATTGTTCATCCAATTGTTGTATGTGGCCTCTGTTCAGAAAGGAAACGTGGTTGACAAAATCTAGTAAAAAGGGCCTCTGGATGCCAAAAACAATATAAACACATGTGTGCCTTAATATAGGCTGTTATCTTGCAAAAATAATCTTCCTCTGTTGTACATATGAAGCCCATGGTGTGTGAAACACCTGAGTACTTATGTAATCCCCACTCTCTGCCTAGTGCGAGATCCAGGATGCTGAGCTTTATATGTAGCCCTGTGCCCACGAATGGTCCATGGATCATCTGGGGATGCAGAGACATAGCCTGCAAGCTTCACTTGGTTCCAGAGCTTTTGAATTGCTGTTCCTCTGATGTATTTTTCAATTACTAAACACAACTTGGGGCAGCGGTCATTGAACACATCTTAGAATCTAAGTAGTTCCAAAATGATCATGTAAACGTGATGTAAAGTAACAGAAGTTGATTTATCTGCAGGATTAACCTAGAGAACATGACAAATCATTGCCCACTACTTCACTGAGCTCTCTTTCTTGTGGTCACCTCTCCTCCCCATTCCTTCCTTCCTTGTCAGTTTTTCTCTTCCCTCTCTAACTCCTCTTTCCATGTTTATAAGTGATATTGGTCTATAGATCCACTTTCTTGTAATGTGTTTGGTTTTGGTATCAGAGTAACCTTGGCTTCATAAAATGAACTGGGAAGAATTCTCTTTTCTCCAATACAGTCATGTGCTGCTTAATGGCGGGATGCATTCTGAGAAATGCATTGTTAGGCAATTTTATCATTGTGTGAACACACAGAGTGCACTCACAGAAACCTAGATGTTATAACCTACTACATACTTAAGCTGTATGGTACAGTCTATTGCTGCTCCTAGGCTACAGACCTGTACAGCATATTACTATGCAAAACAACACGAGACTAAATCAAGCACAAGAGAAAATGATGCACTTAGGAGACACAGTAACCCTAGCCGATTTGGCTCAGTGGATAGAGCGCTGGCCTGGAGAATGAAGGGTCCTGGGTTCAATTCTGGTCAAGGGCACATGCCCGGGTTGTGGGCTTGATCCCCAGTGGGGGGCATGCAATGATTCTCTCTCATCATTGATGTTTCTATCTCTCTCTCCCTTTCACTTTCTCTCTGAAATCAATAAAAATATATTTTTAAAAAAGAGACACAGCCCTGGCTGGTTTGGCTCAGTGGATAAAGCGTTGGCCTGTGGACTGAAGGGTCCCAGGTTCAATTCCAGTCAAGGGCACATGCCTGGGTTGCAAGCTTGATCCCCAGTGGGGGGCATGCAGGACGTAGCCGATCAATGATTCTCTCTCATCATTGTTGTTTCTATCTCTCTCCCTCTCCTTTCCTCTCTGAAATCAATAAAAATATATTAAAAAAAAAGAGACACAGTAAATACAAAATATTATACATGAGGCTTCTTCCAGTGTAACAAGACATACAGTTTTACAGCAAACATCTACACTAATAAAAGAGAAACATGCAAATTGACCATCCCTCTGCTATGCCCACCAGCCAATCAGGAGTGAGTATGCAAATTAACCCAACAAAGATGGCTGCGGCCATGGAGCTGGAGCAAGCAGGAGGCTTGGGTTGCCCTGGCAATGGAGGAAGCCAAGCTTCCCGCCTGCCCTGGCCGCCACTGAAGGAGTGGCTGGGGGCCTGGGACTACTGGCTCCTAACCGCTCACTTGCCTGCCTGCCTGATTACCCCTAACTGCCTCTGCCTGCTGGCCTGATCGCCCCCAACTGCCTTCCCTTGCCAGCCTGATCACCCCCTAACTGCCCTACCCTGCTGGCCTGATCGCCCCCTAGCTGCTTGCTCCCCCATGCCAGCCTGATCTTGCCCCTAACTGCTTGCTCCCCCATGCTGGCCTGATCATGCCCCTAACTGCTTGCTCCTCCGCCAGCCTGATTGCCCCTAACTGCTTGCTCCCCTGTTGGCATGATCGCCTCTAACTGCCTCTACTTCAGCCCCCACCACCGTGGCTTTGTCCAGAAGCAAGTCAGAAGTCCAGAAGATGTCCAGTTGACCCGGTCTAATTAGCATATTACCCTTTTATTAGTATAGATACTTTTTCTTTGAAATTCATATTCTAGTATTTGAATTAAATTAGCATAGTATATCTTATTTTGGTACTTTATCTTTAACCATTGGCATATCTTTATTTGAAGTATTTTTTTAGATGGCTTATAGTCAGATCTTGTTTTCTATATCCAGTTTTACAATCTCTGCCATTAGTTATAGTGTTTAGAGCTAAGAATTGAACCTAATCATTGATATGGTTGGGTTTAAATCTTGCAGCATGCTTTTTGTTTTTGTTTTTAATTTTTTTCCATTTTCTGCATTTTTTGGAATAAATATTAATCATAATTTTTTTCCTTTGCTGGCCATTAGCTATGACTATTGTTTATTTTAGTGTTTGCTCTAGGGATTATAGTATACATCTTTAGTTTTTCACTATCTACTTTAAAGTGATATTTTGCTACTTCTGCATAAAATGAGACACAACAGTATACTTCAAAATCTTTGCTTCCAAACTTTGTATTATTATTGTTATACATTATACTTCTTCATATATTATCAACTTCATAATTTATTGTTATTACTTTTGAAATTTGCACTACAATGTTAAAGAAAAAGTGTTAAATAGCTGTTGAAGAATATTTTCCAAGTAGAAGAAAAATTATACCAGATGGAAATTTGAATATACACAAAAGATTAAGAGTCATGAAAATGGCAAAGAGAATGGCGAATGGAAATTTTCCTCATTTTTAGATATCTGTAGAAGACAAGGATAGTTTAAATCAAAATAATAAGCATACATAAAAATAATCACACAGTGAATAGTGGGTAAATGAAAATATTCCAATTTAAGTCAATCATACTATATGTTACCATATGTAATAAAATAATAGTATATTATTTAAATTTTGACCATTAAAATTAAATATTTATATTGTAAAGTCTAAAACAACTATAAAAATAAAAATAAAGGAGTACAAATACAATGGTCAAGTAAAAATGTAATGATACAATATGTCAAAGCAAAAGTAGACAAAATGGAAAAATGAAAAAAGAAAGCGTCTGCAGAGAACAAACAAAAAATATATAGCAAGAAGGAATATATAAAGGAAGAATAGTGATAATTATATAAACAATGAAAAGGTAAATTCAATTATACATATATATCAAGCCCCTAATCTATTTTATATGCAAAAAGCAAATATTATTGGGAATTAAGTAAAATATTTATAATCATAATAAGTTACTTCCTCAAAATGCAGCACCTAATAACAGGGCTTCAAAATACATGAAACCAAAATTGATAGAATGGAAAGAAGAAATCTATATTTATCGTTAGATTTATCAACATTCAGCTCAAAGTAATTGATAGCAAAATTAACAGAGAAAACATAAAAAATCAATAAAAATGCTTGAATAACACTATTGATGAAATTGATATAATTGATAATTATAAAAGTATTCCACCTATCAATAGCTAAAGATTAATTATTAAGTAGACATAGAATATTGGCAATCACACATATTTTGGGTGGTAAGTCTCAATAACTTTAACATATTTGAAACTATAAATCATATATATATATATATATATATATATATATATATATGTAAATAAATATATATATACCAAACAGAATTAAAGTAGAATTCAATAACAGAAAAATATTTTAAAATCTCAAAATATTTTAATTAAACAATAGTTAACATATGAAACTACATGACAAGTTAGAAAATATTTTGAACCACATGAAAGTTAGACAGAACATATTAAAATTTATTGTGTGTATCTAAAGTTAACTTATGAGGAGGGAAGGTCTTAAATGAATATTCTAAATATCTACCTTATGAACATGAAAAAGGAAGAGAAAATTAACAAAGAGGCAAAAAATGAATAAATAATCAATGATGTAGAAAATAGAAACACAATCAAGAAAACCAATGAGTTTATTCTTGTGTATGGTGTAAGTTGGTGGTCTAGTTTCATTTTTTTTGCAGGTATCTGTCCAATTTTCCCAACACCATTTATTGAAGAGACTGTCTTGACTCCATTGTATGCTCTTGCCTCCTTTGTCAAATATTAATTGAGCATAATGGCTTTGGTTGATTTCTGGGTTCTCTGTTCTGTTCCATTGGTCTATGTGTCTGTTCTTGTAAACTCAAAATGGATAAAGGACTTAAATGTAAGAAGGAAAACATAAAAATCTTAGAAGAATCCATAGGCAGCAAAATATCAGACATATGTCATAACAATATCTTCACCGATACAGCTCCAAGAGCAATGGAAACTAAGCAGAAAATTTTTTAAAAAATGGAACTACATCAAAATAAAAAGCTTCTGCACAGCAAAAGAAACCATCAACAAAATAACAAGAAAGCCCACTGCTTGGGAAAACATATTTGCCAATGCTATTTCTAATAAGGGTTTAATCTCCAAAATTTATAGGGACTCATACAACTTAACAAAAGGAAGTTGAATACAAATTACCAATATAAGCAATGAAATAATGGAAATTACTCAAGATTCCATTGACATAAAATGATAATAATGGATTATTATAATCAATTTTATGCCAATACATTCTACAACTTAGATGAAAGAAGCAAATTCCTTGAAGACACAAATTACCAAAACTCACTCAGGTTGTAATAGATAACCTTGAACAGCCTTATATCTATTGAGGAAATTAAATATATAGTTAAAAATATTCTCCTCAAAAAATAGGTGACATAGTGGTGATCTCTTCGAAATTTAAAAAGGATAAAATACCAATTTTACATGACATTTTCCAGAAAAAATAGACAAGGAAAAAAAACCCTGTCCATTTCTAAATTTAGTAAGGTCTACAGTTTGATTATTCAAATATAAGAAAAACGTATCAAGAAAAGAAAATCACAAGCCAAGATCATTAATGAATATAGATGTAAACATCCTTTATAAAGTATTAAGCAAATTGAGTTATGTAATGTAGAAACAAAACATATTATGAACAAATGCAGTTTATCCTAGAAAGTTAGTTAGTTTAATTTTTAAATGTCAATCACCATTATTCACCACATTAACAAACTCAAAAATAAATAGATGTAGTAAAAGCATTTGACAAAACTGACTCCTATTCATGATAAAAGCTTTCACTAAACTAGGAATAAAACAAAAATTCAACTTTAAATCTAACATCACTTTTAAGGTGAAAGAGTAAAGTTTTTCTCTTAACAGCAGAAACAAGGCATTAATATCAAATTTCACCACTTCTATTTTATGTTGCTCTTAAATTCCTAGACAATACTCTAAGGAAAGAAAAAAGGTATATGTAGTTGAAGGGGAGAAAAAATATTGATAAATGGCACGATTGTTTATATAAAAAACTAGCGGCCGAGTGCACGAAATTCATGCACTGGAGGGTTGGGGGGTCTCTCAGCCCAGCCTGTGCCCTCTCTCAGTCCGGGATCCCTCGGGGGATGTCTGACTGCCAGTTTGTGGCTGGATGGCCTTCTGCTGCTGCACAGCCTGCTGCTTGAGCTTCAGCAGCTGCTGCACATACACATGCTGGGCCACCACAGTCTGTCCTGTGAACACCATCAAGTGGGTGAGTCAAGCATGGTGGCAGGCTCACCCTGAGTTCCCTGTGCTTCCCTGAGTCACTGAGATGTTCAGACTGACTGCCTTCTACAGAGAACATCACCAGGATCAGGCCTAAGCTGGCAGTCAGACATTCCTCTCGCAGTCTGGGACCCCTTGAGATGTAGCAATGCTCCATGCAGCCAGGGAGGAGCCCAAATTGGGGCTGGGTGCCACACTGCTCACACTCATTCTGGCCCGCTGCTGCCACCTGGTAGCGTTGCCATGGAGTCAGGAGAGGCTCCCGCCATGGCAGTTGCACTTGCCAGCCATGAGCCCAGCTTCTGGCTGCACCAGGGGCAGCTCCTGCGTTGAGCATCTGCCTCCTGGTGGTCAGTGTGCATCATAGTGACTGGTCGTTCTGCAGTAACAGTCACTTAGGCTTTTATATATATAGATTCTAAAGACTCTATAAAAAACAAATGCTCCAAGAAATATCTGAGTTCGGTGAGGTCTCAGCATATAATATCAATACACAGGAATCAATTGTATTTGTATATATTATAAATGAACCATTGGAAGTTGAAACAAATAAACTTTAAATTATTTGTAGCAACATAAAAATATGAAATACTTGGAGTATAATTTTTAAATATGTGCAAAATATGTAACTAAAACTAAAAAAAAAAAGACATTGCTGATAAAAATAAAGAAGACCTAAGTTAATGGAGATATAGGCCATATTTATAAATCAAAAGCTAAATTTTGATACAGTATACATTTTCAAAAATTGATCTATACAACTCTCTCAAAATTTAGCAATGAAAAGACACAAGCTACAGATATTATGTGACTGAGTGGATGTATCTTGAAAGGATAATGCTAAGAGAAAGAAGCCAGACACAAGAGATTACAGGGTCAATGATTGCATTGAGTGAAAATCCTAGAAAATACTATACTGACAGAAAGTAGATACATTCGCAAGTGGCTGAAGGTCGGAGTAGCAGATTGACTCTAAGGAATCACAGGGTACCTTTTGTTGTGCTGAAAATACTCAATATTATTATATTACTCATGGCCCGGTGCACAAAATTCATGCACTGCTGAAGGGTGTCCCTCAACCCGGCCTGCACCTTCTCTAATCTGGGACCCCTCAGGGGATAACCAGCAGTAGGACATCCCTCTCACAATCCAGAACTGCTGGCTCCTAACCACTCGCCTGCCTGCCTGATTGCCCCTAACTGCTTCTGCCTGCCAGCCTGATTGTTCCTAACTGCTCCCCTGCTGGCTTGATTGCCTCTAACCACCTCTGCCTGGGCCCCACATCCGGGACCCAGGATTCCCTCCTCCAGCCGACCACAGGCACCCGAGATCCAGGCTTCCCTCCCTCTGGTCAGCCGTAGGCGCCCAGGCCGGCTGCAGCCATAGGGGATGGTGGGCAGGTGGCTTTGCCTGGGCTGCAGCCGCAAGTGCTGGCGCCTGGGACCGCAGGGTGGGAGGCTTCTCCATCTCTCAGGCCACAGCCAGACACAGGTACTGGTGCTCGGGATTGCGGGGTGGACGGCTTCTCCATCTACCAGGCTGTAGCCAGCCGCAGGTGCTGGCGCCTGGACTGCAGGTGGGCGGCTTCTCCCTCTTCCCTGGGATGCAGTGTGGGCGACATATCCAGCTGGCTGTGGCCTGGCATCACGGGGCAGGTGGCTTCTTCATCTCCCGGGCTGCAGCCAGCCTCAGGCGCTGGGGCCCAGTTTCTCTATCTCCCCCAGGACGTGGGGCAGGCGGACATGAGGCTTCTGCTGCTGGCTACAGCCTGGGATCACAGGGCAGGCAGCCTCTTCTTCTTCGGGGCCGCAGCCAGCCTCAGGCGCTGGGGCCTGGTTTCTCCATCTCCCCCAGGACGTGAGGCAGGCAGCTTCTGAGGCTGGCTGTGGCCTGGGATCATGGGGCAGGGGGCTTCTTGGTCTCCCTGGCTGCAGGCAGCCTCAGGCACTGGTGCCCGACTTCTCTGACTCCCACAGGCCCGAAGCAGCTGGGAGGTGGGGCTACCGCCATCTTTTCAGGTTAATTTGCATACTCACTCTGATTGGCTGTTGGGCATAGCAGAGTGATGGTAATTTGCATGTTTCTCTTTTATTTTTATATTATTCTAGTGTTGGTTAATTGATTATATGCATTTATCAAACTCATTTAATTATACCTTTAAGATTGGTGAATGTCATTATATATAAATCATCTCTCTATATATATATCTAAAGAGGGAATATGCAAATTGCCAGGGACACTGTAACATCGCAACCACTCAGGAGAAGGCTGCACTGCAGGTGGGTGGGATGGGACTGCGTGCGAGGTGAGGCAAGCCAAGGATGCCGTGGCGGCCTGAGCAGGCCTGGAGCGGAGACAGGGCCCGGCTCTGCACATGAGCTGCAGAGGAAACACCTTTTCTGACTGCTCATTGGCTAATCTCCTGGTATGCCACTTTCAGTGTTCGTGGTAACTTGGGTTGTAAAAATCCAAGAAAGTGATCTAGGTTTTTCTACCACACTACTGGAGGAAAAACGAAGGTCCACTGCTAGAGGGGCTGAGAATTGTCATATCCTGCCATAGCTGGTTTGCCTCAGTGGATAGAGCCTCGACCTGTGGACCAGAGGGTCTGGGTTTGATTCTGGTCAAGGGCATGTACCTAGGTTGCAGGCTTCTCCCTGGCCGGGGCCCAGGTCAGGGCTCATGCAGGAGGCAACCAATCGAAGTGTCCCTCTTACACTGATGTTTCTCTCTGTCTTTCCCTCTCTCTTTCACACTCTAAAAACCAAAGGAAAAATATCCTCAGGTGAAGATAAGAAAAATAAAGAAAGAAAAAAAGATCATGTCCTATGAAAGAGACATTTTGAAAATGCCTAAAGAAAGTTGTCATTTTTTCGTGGTGAAGGGACTGGAGTTCGTGTTGATAAAAACACCTTGGTGGCTGTGGCAGCCAACAGTGGCAGCAGCAGCGGGGTGATGGGGGTGGTGCCTTCCCTTGATCATCCTGGTTGCCTCCTGTAGAGGGAGGACAGACTGTGGCTTAGGCCCGCTCCTGGGGAGTGGACCTAAGCTGTCAGTAGGACATCCCCTGAGGGCTCCCGGACTGTAAGAGGGAGCAGGCTGCGCTGAGGGCCCCCCACCACCACCCAGTGCACAAATTTTGTGCACAGGGCCTCTAGTACTACAATAATGCTGATTAAAAGGAATAGTTTCAAAATGGTAGAAGAAATACCCTAAGGTATTAATTGGCAAAACAATACAAAATATAAAGGAAAGAGAATTTCTGTAGAGTGATCCAACACCTGAATTGTATCTCCAGAGATCAATGATTTAGAATGGTCTCAAGAACTAACCATTTTAAAATTATGTGGCCCTGGCCTGGTAGCTCAGCTGATTGAAGCATCATACTGATACGCCAAGGTTGAGGGTTCAATCCCTGGTCAGGGGACATACAAGAATCAACAATGAATGCATAAATAAGTGGAACAACAAATTGATGAAAAAATATTTAAATAATGATGTGAATTTTAATAGATCTGTATTTAAAATTCACATAAAGTTTTTGTGTGTGAGCAAGTGTATGCACATGTTTGGGCTGCCGAACCGGTGATGAAAAGATTGAGATATCAATAGAGAGAGGCTGAACTTGACTTGGGCCCTAGAAAGAACAGTGAAAAGGAGCTGACCAGGTAGGCTCTTGTGAAGGCTGCACAGATCTGCAGCATTGTTTTGAAAACTCTTTTCTGATAAATGCTCCTGTTTACATGCAGTAATGTATTTTCCTAGGTAACATATCCTGTGTGTAAGCATTTTTCCTCAGGAATAAAGGGGGTCCAGATTTGCAGTTAATAGGCAAAGTATTTCATTAAGCGATGTCTTTCAGTAGGCTCATTTAAAGCTCTCCTACTGCTATTGTAATAGATCGGATCTATAAATTGTTTCTTAGCAGTCAATGTTTTCACTAAACACAATCAAATGGGAACTTACCTCCAAGATAAACAAATTAGTTTTTATTCTGTTCTATTTTCTCCAAACAAAATTAATTTTACCACTGCTTCTTGCTGCCAGGTGTCTAGTGATGATATTTTCTTCTAGTCTTCTTGGAGGCTTTCTGAGAACACCAGCAGCCCCTTGTATTCCCTCTTTGTCCCTTGATGCCTTAGCATGGAGGGAGTTATCACAGTAGGGACAAATATACAGAAAAGACTGTATCTACACTTTCTCTTATAGCAGTCCTTGCTTGCTCCATGATTCTGACCATCCATACTTTGTTCCTGAAAACAAGCAGTGGTCTTTATTATTTTCCTTCAAAACTCTGGGCCCAAAAGATAAACAGAAGTGGGGAAGGCAGAGCAATGAAAAATAATTGGCTTGGGGAATGTTTGTTGATTTCCCATGAACATTGACTTACTCATTCACATTCATTTGCCAGATCGATCACAGAGGCAAGTAAGTGGTGGAATGATTTAAGACTTGTTGAAAGCAGTTGAGATACAAAATGACTGATGTTTGCCTTATTCCTTTCCATTCCACAGCAGAAAGCAGGATACACACATGGCTTTGTGTGGCAACCTAGGATTTGTACATATTTGCATTTCATCTCATTACTATTTCCTACAAATATGTCCTAAATTCTCCAGCGTAGATGATGTCCTACATCAACATCTATCCTCTCTCACCCAAAAACTGAACAAATAACCAAAAATAAAAACATTTTGACCTAGTAAGCCAACAAAAAAAAAGTTTTCACTGCATGAATAAATATATTCCATATGTAGTTAAATCTAGTTAATTATATTAGAGAGGGTTAAACTAGAGCATGCTGGTATTTATGTTAGTATGACAGAATTTACCTAAACACATTCAATTACCTTTCAGTCAGCGATTTTCAACTGGTGTGTCAGGGCATATTGGTGTACCTCAAGAATTTTTAAAACATGCAATACCTGACTATTTAGTCGGGGGCACTGACCTATTATCTCTTAGATTGTAAAAAAAAACAAAACAAAACAAAAAAATGACAACAGCCAAAACAAAAGCCATCCAGTGTGAATGAATCAAAATTATACCTATTTTTTTGTCAGCTGAGCAAAAAAATATTTTTTTGTGTGTGCCACAGAATTTTAGTAGTTGATGTTTGCCATGAGATGAAAAAGGTTGAAAACCACTGCTTTAGGTAACTATTGTCTTCTGTCACATGACTGTCCCTTGTTCCTTGACTCCCATTGATGTGTATGCAACAAAAAAAGAGACAAAATATAAAAACAAAACAAAAACATTTATGGTGATCTAAACATGATTAGTATGAATATTTATTTCTCTTTAAAAACCTAGGAGAACTACATGGCCAGCAGTAGTTCTTTGTCTGTTTTATCTTGTAATGAAATCTGGTATCTTCTGAAAACTTCCATGCTAAATGATCATTGTTTAGGAGGAAAATAAATTCTTCCTAAAATGATGAAATTACAGAATTGAATCATTGACTTTTACAGTGTTTAGGGACCATCAAGAACAAGTTGAACTCCAAACAACAGATATTTAAGAGAGTTCTAATGACTTTGCCCTTGAGTATGTAGCTTGTGTCAGAGTTGGGATTAAATTCTAGAACGTTTATTCTCAGTACCATGTTTGTCCCACTGCACTAAATAGTGGAAAGTATGGCAATGAAAACACTGGCTACAAGTATTGATTTCATATATATATATTTTTTTTCTACTGTATCTAGTCAGAGACTTTGTGAAAAACAACCTATTTCCACGTGGGCATTGAAAGTAAATCCAAACATAGATTCTTCATCATGTCCCCAACCCACATCAGTAAGAGAATTGTCTTACTCAAAATAACATCACAAAATGACCTGTCCTTGATAATTCACTGGATTTTCTTTCCACTCCATATCCTCTATTGTGGTTTAAATGTGTCCTTGGAGTCTTTATCTTCACAGTCTCTTTTTACCTTTTTGTCATAACCTATGGAATTTAAATGGAATGTTTGCTCCAAATTCAACAAATGCTTATGAGGATGTAGCCTACAACCTGCTTCTTGCTGAGTGCTGGCCACACAGCACTGAACAGACCAGAACTTGTCCCTGCCTTCATGTTCCTTACAATCAAGATTTCCAGGAAAATCAGCAGATAATGCAGTGTAAGTTCTGGGACCCCCATCTTCGTGCTTCTAATTGAATCAATTCTTGTTAGGCCCAGGATTCGGCATTTTTCAAGTATCAGGTGATGTTTAAATGTTTTCCAAAGGACTTGCTTGAAGAAAAACATGTACTTGGACAGCTTGACATATACACTGAGTGGCCAGATTATTATGATCTCTGAATGCATAATAATCTGGCCACTCAAAAAATATATATATACTAGAAGCCCGGTGCACGAAATTCGTGCACGGCGGGGGGTTGTCCCTCAGCCCAGCCTGTACCCTCTCCACTCTGGGACTCCTGGAGGGATTTCCGACTGCCCATTTAGGCCCGATCCCACCAGGATCGGGCCTAAATGGGCAGTCGGACATCCCTCTCACAATCCAGGACTGCTGGCTCCCAACTGCTTGCCTGCCTGCCTTCCTGATTGCCCCTAACCGCTTCTGCCTGCCAGCCTGATCACCCCCTAACCACTCTGCTGCCAGCCTGGTTGATGCTTAACTGCTTCCCTGCCAGCCTGTTTGCCCCCAACTTCCCTCCTCTGCCAGCCTGGTCACCCCTAACTGCCCTCTCCTGCAGGGTTGATCACTTCCAACTGCCCTCCCTTGCAGGCCTGGTCCATCACAACTGCCCTCCCTTGCAGGCCGGGTGCCTCCCAACTGCCCTCCCTTGCAGGCCGGGTGCCTCCCAACTGCCCTCTCCTGCTGGCCATCTTGTGGTGGCCATCTTGTGTCCACATGGGGGCAGGATCTTTGACCACATGGGGGCAACTATATTGTGTGTTGCAGTGATGATCAATCTGCATAATACTCTTTTATTAGATAGGATAGAGGCCTGGTACAGGGGTGGGGGCCAGCTGGTTTGCCCTGAAGGGTGTCCCGGATCAGGGTGGGGTTCCCTTGGGGCGTGGGGCGGCCTGAGCGAGGGGCCTGTGGTGGTTTGCAGGCTGGCCACGGGGAGGCCCTGGTATGTGGAATTTATTTTCCTTCTACAATTGAAACTTTGTAGCCTGGAGCGGAGCCAAGCCTGGGGCTCCGGCAGCCATTTCTGTGGCAGTTAATTCACCTTCTACAATTGAAACTTTGTAGCCTAAAGCGGGTGAGCCCGGCCAGGGTGTGCGAGAAGCTTTGCTTCCCCTGTTGCCGCCGGCAACCCTGGCCTGCTCTCTCAAGCTCCATTCTGCTGCCATTTGTTTGAATTTGTTTACCTTCTATAATTGAAATTTTGTAGCTTGAGTGGAGGCTTAGGCCTGCAACGGCTATGGAAAGCTTGGCTTCCTCTGTTACCTGGGAAACCTTGCTCTCTGTGGCTGTAGCCATCTTGGATTGGGGTTAATTTGCATACTCGCCCTGATTGGCTGGTGGGCGTGGCTTATGTAGCAGAGTGATGGTTAATTTGCATATTACCATTTTATTAGAGAGGATATATTGAGTGGCCAGATATATATTAGAGGATTAGAGGCCCGATGCATGACTTCATGCATGGGTGGGTCCAGCCAGTCTGGGGGAGGGGACATGGGCAGTTGGCTGGCCTGCCTGCTGGTCGAACTCCTGGTCGAGGGGACAATTTGCATATTAGCCTTTTATTATCTAGGATATACACTGAGTGGCCAGATTATTATGCGTTCAGAGATCATAATACTCTGGCCACTCAGTGTAAGTCATGAGAGGCATTATGTTATCAATGCAGACAAAATACCATAGAAACTTATTTCTCACAATTCTAGAGACTGGAAGTCTAAGATCAAGGTGTCAGTTTTGTCAGTTGTTTTGTTTGTTTGTTTGTTGTTTTAGTAATTTTAAAAGTGAATTTTAAGTGTGCAATACTGAATTAACTATGGGCATTATGTTATACAAAAGATTCCTAAAACTTGTTAGTCATGTATATCTGAAACGTGCATAGAATGTTGTAAGAAATTCTTGTGTAAAGAGCAAAACAAACAAAAGTTTTGCCTTCTTTGTATTGAAACATTACGTAGTGTGATGCAAAAAAGATGGCTCTATTACTGGTCTCTGTGCTCTTTCTGGCTTCAGATCTTTATTCAGCTGCCACCTGACTCCTCACTCTGATTTTTTTTGTTAATCCTTACCTGAGGAAAATTTTCCATTGATTTTTAGAAAGAGTGGAAGGGAGAGGGAGAAATGGAGAGAAACATGTATGTGTTGATTGGCCTCCTGCATGCACCCAACCAGGGCCAGGGTACCTGCAACCAAGATATGTGTCCTTGATCAGAATCGAACCTGGGATCCTTCAGTCTGTGAGCTGATGCCCTATCCACTGAGCCAAACTGGCTAGGGCTCACTCTGACTTTTACTCTGTCCCCTTATCCTGATCATATAGATTCAGTCAATGCTGCCTCTTTATTCCCTATTATCTCACTCAGCAGATTTCACAGTTTAGTGTTTGCTTTTTGGTTAACTACTAACACAAGGTGTGCATTCCCCTTTGCATGGTAAGTTTAGACTTCTGGCACACAGTAGGTGCTCAACAATATACTTGCCTAGTGCATACATTTATGGATCAATAGGCATTCATGACAGATGCATTGGGCATGGTTAAGAGATTCATAAGCATTTTTGCTTAGTTGTGTGTATTTTTCTCCCTTGGAAATGCAATACATGAAAGTATATTAATCCTTCCCATTAAGAACACCTTATGGCAAGTCACACTTCAGTATAGTTTATATGTCATGTTTAGTAAAATTAATTTGTTTTTAATCAGATTTTGAATCTTGCACAGTTGCCTGTGTTTATGAGAGAGAAAGAAGCAATGGACTTGATCTTCCTGAGGTTGCTTTTTATTTCCCACATGTCTCTCTAAATGAAGCTAAATGAAAGAAAGAGGCTGTTGCAATATTTTGCAGGTAGCCACCATATGAGAGAGTTACAGACATTTTTCATTCCTTTCGGTCTCAACACATAGCAGCTAAATTTATTGCAAGACAAACCCTTTGATACAAATAGAAAATATTTTAAAACATACTGGTTCAAAATTTAGCTCAATGTGCTCCTCATCCTTTCACAAGTCATCCCATCCTAATGTGCTTAGGCATGTAGGCATTATATAATTTCACTACAAGGAAAAAATGAAATGGAGACAATATAACAGAACTAATCCAACATAACATCATGGGTCTTTACAGATAAGCACATAATGATATGAAGGCAGACAATTATTTCTAAAAACAAACAAATAGAAATGTGGTCAATGCTCCTTACAATTATGGTGAACATACTCCAGTTTGCCTGTCCTGGCACATTATTTAAGGGACTAAAATATTTTCCCTGCACATTTTACAGAGCTATCCATTTCAAATAAAAAATATGTAAAAAAAACTGTCCATGCTGTTATTTTCATTCTATTCCATTTTAAGGCAGGTCCTGATAGCACTGCAACTGAGAAAATAGACAACTGTGAAGTGCATGAGATTCAGAATGTGATTGGGCAGCTAGAGGACCAGGTTTACAAGGTACCTTATGTTGGGCAAGTTATTTAGTTTTCGTAATTCTTAGTTTGTTCATGTGCAAAATAGGGATAATAACAGTGTTGACTTACATTCTCATGCTTGTGAGATAATGCAAAATATCTCATAAATAAATATTAGCTTTGAAAGTTCAGAGCAGGGTTGCTGTGATGATGGTTCCTTGCAGCACAAAATAGGTTGTAGAACCTCCAGCACTTCTACGAATTTGAATGTGTCTACACACATCTGAGAGATTCAACAAAATGGTGGGAGGGACATGAATTCAAAGTACTTTGGAAACAAAAGTAGTGGCAAACTTCAGAGATTCTATGTGTTAGAAGGTTGGGTTACTAATTAGTTCCTTCTATTCTCCTATATCTCATTATAGCTTATATCTCATTATATGAAAAATTAGTTTATAATATATCTCAACAGAGATATTAAGGCTGAAAGAAATTTAATATAAAAGTGTCACCAAAATGAAGAAAGGAGAGTGGTCATCATTATAGAACATTACTGGCTGGATTAAAGCTGATGGAATGAGACCTGGGATATGATCTTCAGAGATTTAGTGTGATCAGGAGAAAAATAAAGTGGCAAGTTGTTTTCCAGAAGCACCATCTTCAACAGTTGTCACTGTGGTAGAGATTGATAACTATAGCTGAAAACCCTAATAAAACCCTACCAAGTTACCTGGTGTAGCTTGTTTCTCACCTTAGAACACAGACTTTTCATAGCATTTTTCATAGATGGGAAATGGTTGCAGATTTTTACATTTCTGAGTAAGGTAATTGTGGGAGAATTGAAGAGAGGAAGGACAAAATATGCTCTGTCAACTTTTTTTCTGAAAATGTAACTTGTTTTGTAGCTTTTTTAAAAAATTTTGTTTAGCTCTTTGTTAAAAAAGATTTGATAAAAATTTATGTAAAATTTTATGTAATTTTATGTATTATGTGTAAAACATTGGAACTTTGATAATTTACTTTTCTATGATCTTGGAAGGGGAAGAAGAAAGACATGATAGTGAAAGGGGTAAGTCATTAAGTTTTAGCTCCGCAGATTGAGAATTGTTCTGAGCATATTCATAAATTGAAAGTTGATTAATCAGCATTGGCAATTTTTTAAAAATATATATTTTATTGATTTTGTACAGAGAGGAAGGGAGAGGGATAGAGAGTCAGAAACATCGATGAGAGAGAAACATCGATCAGCTGCCTCCTGCATACCCCCTACTGGGGATGTGCCTGCAACAAAGGTACATGCCCTTGACTGGAATCGAACCTGGGACCCTTCAGTCCTCAGGCCCACGCTCTATCCACTGAGCCAAACCAGTCAGGGCAGCATTGGCAATTTTTTATTGACATTCTCTATTTTGCCTTCTTGAATAATTGCTACTATTGATACCTCCCCTAAGATGGGCAGAAATGAGAAGAAACTCAACCTGAGAAGAAAACAAAAATAATTAAGGGGAAAAATCATCCTCAAGTGTAAAACCTTATAAATTGTGAAAAGACTACTAGTAATCAATGTGTCTTACTTTCTCTTTATGCAAATAGTATCGAGAATTATACATATGCAAATAAAGATGCTTCTTTATGACAGAGATTAAACACATACAGCACAGTGATTAGTATTCTTTGTATACATTCAAATACTGCAAGATTGATATACAAGCAAAATGAATTACAATCAGGAATAACACTCTATTATTATCATATCACTCAAAACCAGTAGCAAGTAGGCAATATAGCCTTCAGGGAAATGTGGAAATCTGGCAAGACATTAGCAAGAGAGAGGATGATTTCTCTCTTAGGAATATTATTTTATATCACTCATGTATACTAATAAAAGGGAAATATGTTAATTAGACCAGACATCTTCCAGACGTCCTTCCAGACAAAGCTACAGTGCCAGGGGCCGAGGCAAAGGCTGTTAGGGGTGATCAGGCAGGCAGGCAGGTGAGCGGTTAGGAGCCAGTGGTCTCAGATTGTGAGAATGATGTCCCAGATTGGAGAGGGTGCAGGCTGGGTTGAGGGACCACCCCCTCCTGTGCACGAATTTTATGTACCGGGCCTCTGGTGACAAAATAAAGTACAACAGAAATTATATAACAGTGTAACTATTTATGAAACAGAAATATCTTAGATACACTTAAAGACATTAGGTTAGATCAATCTTCAAAATCATAAAGATCAATCCACTTTTCATAACATTTTTTATTACTGAAGGAAACTATCACTGACTCTATTATTTTAGGGGGAAAAGCTAACAAATCCAAATTAGACATTCAATTTGAATGGTGTTTGGAGCAACCTACTCTTTCATTAGGTCAGTGATGTTTAAGAAAGGGATATGTATGTTAAGATAGAGCATTTACTCAGAACTTTCAATCACAAATTGTAACACATGCAATGATTAACACAAAATGTTTTCATGTACTATTTCCTTGAAAAAGTGAACCACAATAGCAAGTAATAATAATCTAAACTACAGGTTTATAAAGTATCCTATTATAAGTTTGATTTAGAATTTTGCTGAGGAAGAATAAATATGGTATTTCTGAAATCCATTTTTTAAAATGAATTAGTTTAAAATGTGGAAAGTAAATGGTTTAGTTCATATCCATTGCCAAATAATTTAAAATCACCAAGCCTCCCTATAATGTAGTCTAAACGGTGCTTGAATTACTGCAGTTACTTTTAAGTAATGACAGATGTGTTATCTAAACTAATCTCTAGTTTACATCTGACTTGGGATTTGGAAATGAAATGGCACATGAAAAGGTGAGAGTGCAATAGAATTTTTTTCTTCATCCTTTACTCTCTTCTGGAGTTTAAAAAAAAAATAGTTTCCAAACAATTATTGTATGAGCTTAAAAACCAGGTAATAAAGATAAAAAAAGAGAGACTGTGGAAGTTTAATACTAAAAAAAAAAATAAGCATCTTAAATCAAACGTATATTACTGAGAACCTAGTTTTTTTTTAATTCTGCATTGTCTCTGGAAAAATTTCAGATTAAGAACTGCCTAATCTGGTCAACAGATTAATATTGCCATTTTCCTATTGCTACTATTCAGAAAGGCATTATTTGCCCTTCCCAAACACTATAAATAATCAGTACTTAACTTCTTACTTGTATGATGATGATGACTACAAGGACACTAGCAAGACCACCAACAACATAGTTGTATAGAGCTATATCGTCTTCCTGAGTTCTCTTATTTGATCTTCACAACATTGAAAGGGACAAGGGCAGATTTTACCATTAACCTTAGTTATCTAGGGAGGAAGCAGTGATAAATGACTCACCAAGGCTACACTTCAAGGCCACATAGCTGAGGGAAGTGAGTGGAATCTGGGTGTGAAAACTCCACACCCAGTACTCTATGGTAGATATCATATAGCCTCTCTCTTCCTATCTCATTTTACAATAAACACTTCCTCAGTACTAAACTTTATGTACAAATAGATAAATTAATGTTTTGAATGAAGAATATCAGCTCATATTTCCTATATTATGTTCAGTTTATAACCTGTTTCAAAACTGAAGTTTGTTTGCATTTAAGTCGAAATATTCTATTTCTATGAGTATCACTAACAAATGATTGCTTTGTTTTGTTTTGTTTTTACCACATTAATATTTTTTGCAACTCACACTAAGGGCAAAATATCCATCACTTTCTTAGAGATCTCAAATCAAGCTTTAAATCTCTACTAAAATATGAACTTCAAATTTTGTTCTTGTCAACAATGGCACTGCCCAATTAATTTAATTTGTTTATTTTTATATTTATCAGTTTCATTGAGATATAATTAACAAATAACATTATATATATATTAAAGTACACAATGCAATGATTTGATATATGTAAAATGATTACCATAATCAAGTTAATTAAAATAAATTTTAATAAGTAATTATTTTTCTGTGATGAGAACACATAATATCTACTCATTTATCAAATTCCAAGTACTAGTATATATAAAGTATTATTAACTACAGTCACAATTCTGTACATTAGAATATCAGAACTTATTCCATTAGTGTACAAAAGGCTCATCCCAGACCAAGAATTTCAGCTTTTCCTTCCTGAGGATCTACCCTAGGAATCTGAACTTGTCTGGAAAGCCCCACTATTGTGTGTGTATAACCTCCTCCAGTTACTTTGAGTGTTGGTTTCCAAAGCTCACAGCTGCACCTTATGAGAATCACCCTCCACAGACTGAAGCTATCTAATACACTAAGAGATTGATTCAGCAAGGGGGAGCTTTTTGCCCATCACTCTACCCATACAGATTCTTGTGATTACATTGGACCTATGCAGTTAATCCAGAATAATCTTTGTTTTTTCAGTTAAATCATCTAAATTTGAGAGAGGTTGGTAAAGGGTAAAAGCTTTCAGCTATATAATGAATAAGATCTGAGGAATCTAATGTAAGTATCTTGATTACAGTTGATAACACAGTATTCTACATTGAAATTTGCTGAGAAAGTAGGGCTTAAAAAAGATATATACATGAAGTGATGAATGTGCTAATTAACTTAATGAGAGGATTATTTCACAATGTATATGTATATCAAGTTAACAATGTACACTTTAAATATCTTAAATTTTGTATGTCATTTATACTTCAATTAAGCTAAAATAAACAAACAAAAAATTCTAGTCAAAGTACTATATAATAGTTTTCCAAAGTGCACTCATCTTTTAAATAAAATTTTGTATTTTTTGACCAACATCCACTCATTTCTCCCACCCCACCTCCCATACCATAGCAACCACCATTCTGTTCTGTTTCCATGAGTTTTCCCTTTTTCATTATAGGTTCCACCTAAGTGAAAACCTACTTTGTCATTTTCTCTGCCTTAATTTCCTTAATATAATGTCCTTCAGTTTCATCCATGTTGCTGCAAATAGAAAATTTTCTTTCTTTTACAATTTGGAATAATATTTCATTGTGTGTGTGTGTGTGTGTGTGTGTGTGTGTGTGTGTGTGTGTGTGTGTATACACCACATTTTTTAAAAAAATCATCCACCAATAGACACTTAGGTTGTTTCCATATCTTGGCTTTTGAAATACTGTTTCAATGAACATAGGAATGAAAATATCTTTTTAAAACACTGATTTCATTTTCTTTGTATATATACTCTGAAGTGGATTGATGGATCATGGGATAGTTCTGTTTTTAATTTATTGAGAAATTTCCATACTGTATACCATAAGGGCTATACCAATTTACAATTCCACCAACAGTGCACAAGGGTTCCTTTTTCTCCATGTCCTCACAATAAATGAAAGACAATGAATGTGGATTCAGAGCTGTTTTACTCACCTAATTTTCTTAAGTTTTTCACCAGGCACATGTATGGGAGGCAAAACTTTACCGTACACCCTTCTAATATCTTCAGCTTGACTCAAAAATTAAATTGTCTTAAGCCAGTCTCAGGCAATCATGGGCACATACATTGAAGTCCTTCCTACATTCACCAGGCACATCTGAAATAATAGCCTGCAAAGACTGTCCTTACTGAACACTGAAATGTCTCTAATGAGAAAAACTGTTCTCCAAAATAGAGTGGCCTTGAACATTATTATTGCCTTGTAAGGAGGAACCCATGCTATTAATCAAACAGAATGCTATGTGTTTATGAGTCTGCTAATGTGTAATCTTTATTAAATTAAATGAGGACACAAGTGAACGCCTTTGAGTAATCCAACCTCCAGGAGGGGACTTAATAAATCAGTGGTTTGGATCATGAGGCTGTTGGTATAAAAAAAATTGTTACTTATTTTGGAAAGAATGATCTTAATCTCTGTTTTCTGTTGCATTGCCTACATTTTTGCTATAGTCTCAGTCTCCAGTGTAGCCAGAGAGTCACCCAACAAGCCCTCTCCATACTAATGAAACCCCTTGCTGATCGCTCAAGGCACATAGTGAAAGAGGGGGACGCGTAAGACTAAGAGCCAGTCATAAGGAATGAAGTATTGAAGAAGGCCATTGAGACGATATCATCACAGGTTGACCCACAAGCTGGACCTGGGCAATAGGAGGCACCTTATCTCCTGCCCCTCTCACTGGACTGTACATTCTACCCACCATTCTCAAGCCTAACTGGTATGGCTCAGTGGATTAAGCATCGCTCCATGGACTAAAAGGTCTGGGTTTTGACTCCCAGTCAGAGCAAATGACCAGGTTGTGGTCTCGATCCCCAGTAGGGGGTGTGCAGGAGGCAGTCAATTGATGTGTCTCACTGATGTTTCTATCTCTCTCCATCTCTTTTTTAAAAAGAAAGAGAGAAAAAGAGAGAGAGAGAGAGAGAGAGAGAGAGAGAGAGAGAGAAGGAAGGAAGGAAGGAAGGAAGGAAGGAAGGAAGGAAGGAAGGAAGGAAGGAAGGAAGGAAGGAAGGAAGGAAAATGAATTGTTTATAAAAAGAAATTGTTTTTAAAAATGTAGCCCTGAGAAAGCAATATATTATTGAGTCCATCTGGACAGTATAGGTGACTGAACCCAGGTAAGGCTTCTATGAAACACTTAGGATTCTGGTGACCAGGTGCATACATAAATCTACTCATATTTTGGTCACCCAAGACAAGCCTCTTAAGTAACTTCTCTTGCGTTTTAAACCTGCCACCTACCAGTTTGAAGTGGTCTGCCTCTTTTTTTCCCTATCATGTTGTCCTTGTTTGGGGGATCATTTTGGGAACCAACACACAAATGAAAACTTTTTACTTAGCATAATATCCACTACATTCACCCATGCTATAGCAAATGGTAAGATTTCATTCTTTTTATAGCCAAGTGATATTCCATTATATCTATATCTATATATAGATATAGATATATAGATATATATCTATAGATAGATAGATATAGATAGATAGATACATATATATCACAGCTCTTTTATCCACTCATAAAAAGTCATTCAGATAAAAATAAATAATATATGATTTCACTTACATGTGGAATCTAAAGAACAAATTAAAAGAAAAAAATAAATAGACTCATAGATGGAATAGATTGATGGTTGCCAAGAGAGAGGGGTGGGTGATTGGGTGAAAAATGTGAAGGGATTAAGAAGAGTTGGTAGTTACAAAATAGTCATAGGGATGTAAAGTACAGCATAGAAAATATAGCCAATAGTATTGTAATAACTATGTATGATATCAGGTGGGTACTGAAAATATCAGAGGAATACATTGTAAAGTATGTAATTGTTTAACTACTATGCTGTGCACCTGAAACTGATATAAAATAATATTGAATGTAAACGCTAAGTGAAAAATAAAATTTTAAAAAAATGAGAGAACTTTTGAGTTCATCAACATGAAGAAAAACTGAATACCATTAATTTATAAAAGGTATATTTAATTATTTAACCGTATAGAAGCTATACCTTAATAGTCTGATGTTTCTATCACAGTGAATCATTTCCTCAAAAGAAAAAGGAAGAAAGTAAGTGTAAAAGCCTGTTGTAGAGATTGGAACAATTGGTGGGAGGGTGCTGCAAAGTTGGGAGAGTGCAATTGTTCTGCAAGAAAAGAAACTGAAATTAGCTATGAATAAGAGTAAATTGAGACTCTGTGGCTCCTTGGAAGTTGTTTTGTGGTGTATGAGTATTTGAACTTATGATTTCAAAATCAGTTACATGAGTGAGCAAGGATAAAATGGAAGAAGTGGATAAATTAATAGTTAAATTGAATCTTTAGCTTTGTCTTAAAATGAATAATTGAATTTCTTGATAAGAATAAGTTTTTATTATTCATGTGATGGCACGTTTTCATTATGTCACATCTTAACTAATTTGGTGTTAGGTCTCTAAATATTTACTAGGAAAGTATTGATTTGCTCTTTGTACTTTGCTAAAACCTGTACAACTTTTGATGAAACAACAAATGAGCAGTTTATTTTATTATTTTATTTTGGTATTGTTCTAATTCCAAAGATTGTCAGCTCTTAGGAAATGCTAAAATATTTGAACATAGTATATTATGCCAAGAGTTACCACTGATTATACAGCAGCAACAACTAGGAAGCACGGGAAAAGTAATAGAAAAAACTAAACAATCTTCTTTTGACATGTCAGAAAACCTTGCACCTTTATTGGTAAATAAAACATCCCAAGGAAGAAGTATCATAAATCAGCGAAGGACAAGGCCAAATATTACATGTTTGATTTTAGACCCTACATATGGGTACATTTTAGCACATTATAAAATATGATCTCAAAACACAGGTAATCTGTAAAAAAAGTTAACCATTTCTATTACTATTTAACAGGCTGTTGTGTTAAAAGATCCATAAAAACTTGAAGAAGTTTTAAGAATCCTATAGTGATAAATATAACTGAATTAAGACCTGGGATTGATAGTTCAGCAAAAAGAAATTACTCCTGTGATTACCAGGTATATCACTTTTACAAGTGTATTTTTACTCCGTTATAGTTCCTGGCCTTATCTTTAAAATTTATTGGAGTAGATTATTATTTTTAACAGCTCTGCAAAGAGAGAAATCAAGTAGAGTTTTATGATTTAAAAATTATTTTGCTCAAGCAGCTTTATATCTGTAAGAAAGTAAAATTTCTGAAATCCAATGATGAAAATGGGCTTTCTGATTTTCTTAAATTAATGTATAAGAAATCTATATACTTTCAAATAATTTAAATAATCATTATCTGTACTTTTCCTCAGATTTTAAAATGGAAATGATGACACACTCGCTGTACCCACTTATTTGAATGTGATAAAGATTAATTCAGTATTTTCAATTAGAATACATAAAATGTTTAAAGAGTTGGGGTATGAAAAAATATGAACCAGGTTATTAGGTAAAAACATATTATTCACTGTGATGTGGTAGGTTTTTGTCTTGATGCAGTATTTTCTGTAAATTTCTTTAAGGCTGTAGGTTGCAATAATCTACTTAGAAACTTTAGTTGTGGGTCATTTGACATATGTCAAATTCCATCTCCTTTAACAGATTATCTCTATAATATAAGTCTAAGTGATTGTTATGACAGAACTACCAGAACCACCAGTCACTATAATGCGCACTGACTACCAGGGAGCAGACGCTCAACACAGGAGCTGAGCACGGACCACCAGTGCACTCCCACAGGTGGAGCACTGCTCAGCCAGAGGCCAGGCTCATGCTGATGAGCGGCGGTGGCAGGAGCCTCTCCCACCTCTGTGGCAGCACTGAGGAGAAGCGAGCCGAGCGGTAAGGAGCAGCAAGCAGGCAGGCAGTAAGGAGCAAGGGGTCCTGGTCTGTGAGAGGGCGCAGGCCCGGCTGAGGGACACCACCCTCAGTGCATAAATTTTGTGTACCGGGCCTCTAGTCTTTAATATAAAAAACATTCTGAAGCTTTCAATTTAATTGGCTGATTAATAGAACCTTAAAATATCCCCATCCTATATAATAAATAGCTAATATGCAAATGGTCCTCACGACTTAACAGCTCAGACACTCAACACTGGATAGAGAGGAATGGGGACCAGCCAGGCACAAATGAGCTCACCAGAGAGGAATGGGGACCAGCCAGGCACAAATCAGCTTGTGAGAAAGGAATGGGGACCAGCCAGGCTGCAGACTGGGAGAGGGACAATCTGCCTACCCCATGGTCCCGGGCGCCAGCAGCTGCACCTGCACCTGCACCTGTGCCTATGGCCCGGGAGAGGGACAAGCCTCCCACCCCATGGTCCTGGGTGCCTGCGGCTGTGGCCGTGGCCCAGGCGAAGTTGCCTGCCCACGGTCCCCTGTGTCTGTGGTCGGTGGAGGAAAAGCCAGCCCGTGTCCTGGGTGCCTGCAACTGGCCAGAGGAGGGAATCCTGGTCCTGGGGGCGGGGCAGAGACAAAGGTGATCAGGTGTTCAATTAATTTCTAGGAAGTCACATCTTATATTTATTGGGATAAGTACTAACTGTCTCCTCAAACAAGCTTTTATATAAACTCACAGCCTGTTGTTAAGGAATCAGAAGCAATGACCAAATGGCTAATTCTTAGAGGTCTTAGATTTGAAGGTGTTTTAATAGAGCCACCTGTAACATTCAGCCTATACATTTTATATAGACTTATATTTTTACAGTCAAGGTCATGAAATAAATAATTTAGGCTGATGTTTTGCTAACTTATAGAGAACATGAGGCACTAAAGAATGGTAAGCAATAGACATAGAAATATTTTAAAATTTATAAAAACAAGAGTCAGTCTGATTGTTGAAGATGCGCCACAAAGAAAATAATTATTTGGAGAGAAACTAAAAAAAATAGTTTAAATTTTTTAAAAGACCAAACATAAAAGAAAATATAAGATAAAGGAGGAAGAAAGAATTATCCAGCCCGAATGTCATGGTTCAATGGTTGAGCATCTACCCATGAACCAGGAGGTCAGGTTCGATTCCCAGCCAGAGTACATGCTGGGTTGCTGGCTGGATCCCCAGTGTGGGGCCTGCAGGAGGCACCCAGTCAATGATTCTCTATCATCATTGATGTTCCTATCTCTCTCTCCCTCTCCCTTCCTCTCTGAAATCAATGAAAATATATTTACAAAAAAAGAACTACCCAGAGGTGAAGAGTAAAATAAATAAAGTACAGGAGGTAGCTTGAAAAATAAATGAGTTTTAGAATGGTGCAGGCTGCCAATGAGTTGATAAGGAGAGAGGAATTCAATAAAGAACAGTAGAGGTTACTGAGGCAGAAAGAATGTCTACTTTAAAAAAACATACTCTTTGCAATAAAGATGTTTAGATTAACTTAAAATAATGCGTATAGTCCAGTCGGTGTGGCTCCTGGTTGAGCACTGGCCTGTGAACCAGGAGGTCATGGTTTGATTCACGGTCAGTAGGGGCATATGTCCAGGATGCAGACCTGATCCCCAATAGGGGCATTTAGGAGGCAGTTACTCAATGATTCTCTCTCATCATTGATGTTTCTATGTCTCTCTCCCTCTCCCTTCCTTTCTGACATCAATAAAATATATTAAAAAATAAATGCTGCAAATACCGGTGAAGAATATTTTGACTTTCTATGGCTTTGCATACTGAGTTGGACATGAAACTTGATTCATCTGAATTATACATTTGAAGTGAACACCTTGATGCTTAATTTATTATTTTTTAAATGAAGACTAAATCACAGATTCATAACAAGTCAATAACCCAATCCTAATTATTGTTTTAAGTTACTCATTGCGAATGTAACTGAATTGATTTACTCATTAGCCATAGCTCCTGTATAGTTATTGGAAATAAAACATGCAAATAATTTTCTCTCATAATTTTTGAGGCCAGAGGAAAATAGCAAAGGTACTACTGAAGTTTTTTAAAAGTAACCAAACATTGATTATTCATTAAATGTTTAGTGTTCATTATTTCTTAAAAAAAAAAAATTAGGAGGTAGCTTGCCATGAAAGCTACAAATACAGGACAAAGATTTAAGAAATAACAATAACACAAAGTGAAAAATATCTTTCCTAAAACCTAAGGCTAAATATAGATTTAATGCAAGACTTATATTTGACTTTGCTGGAGATCAGGAACAATGGGTAATATTAGTTGTTTTACAGATTTCATCTAAGGACTAGATATCAAGCCACAAGGAGAGAAAAAAAAACTCTCCGTAACATTCAACTATAAGGGGAATCAAACCCCTGCTTGTTTAAAAAGAAAAACACAACAAACTACAGAAAATGAATGAGGCAATGCACAATGTTTGTAATAACATTTTAGAAATAATTTTAAAGAGTCTTCGCTTTCCATAGCATTGTTCTTATTGGAGACAGTAATCATCCTATAATCTACATCAGATTGTGTCATTTCACTAATTAAATATTTCAATGGCTTCACATTGCCTATAACAGTCCTGACTGGAGCTAATTATTAGATGCAGATTCCTAGGTCCCCATTTAGATCTTTTGAATGCAAATATCTGAAGACAAAACCAAATAATTTGCATTGCAACAACTCCGTGGATGAATTTATGACACTAAAGTTTGAAAGCCTTTAGTCTCTAAGTTAAAGATTTTTCCATTTAGCAAATTTTTTTCTCCACTGATAACTGTACCTTACGGGCTATCTGTATCTAGAACCTTGTGTATCAGAGCCTCCAACTGCTTCCCTTGCAGTCCGTGTCCATCCTGCCTTTGACTAGGCTGAATCTTCTGCCTGGAGGGAGTGCCCTTTTTCCTTTTGATGCTGAAGAATTTTTGTCTTATAAGATTCTGGGCTGAAGATTTTCTCTCTATCTCTCTGATGCTTTTCCTAATCATTCAAGGTAGAAACAATGGTTTTGTATTTTTATCTCTATGACCCATTATATATTTACAAATTTCTTGGAGCTCTTAGAACTCATATCGAATTACTATACTCTTAGTTGCTAATATTCTCCACTTATTTTTTAGTATCTCAATGATAGAGATCTGCATTATCAACAAATATTCAAAATAAATTGGTAAGAATGTGAAAAAGTGTCAGAATTGATAACTAAAGGCAGTTTCCTGATAACTATTTATTTCAATTTTAAATATGCTTTCTTAAAGTTATTTGTTAAAGATATACCCCATGAAATGTACATTTGACAAGTGATTTGTAGCTACATGTAATAAATGACTAAATGAACATCTAAGTAACTTTCAGTGCTATTGTCATTGTTGGTTTACTTGCTAAATGGAAGATCACAATTGAAAATCTATTTACTCTTAATCAGAAATATCTATTCTAGGAGAAGAAGATGTTAAATAAGTAAAGAAAATAAGTAGAAGAACATACAATACAATATGACAGACACTGTAAAAATTTTAAAAAATAAACATATTCTACATGACTTTTTAAATCCTTTAGAACACCAAATGGGTTAATTTAATAATGATAATGATAATGATAATAATAATAGTAATAATAATAATAAGTAAAGAATGGAAGAACATGTCTGAAAAAGGGAGAAGAGCCCCTTGGATGAAAGCAAGTGATTTTTGCTTAAAAGCCTTATAAATACCACCTTCCTGATATAGAGCAGGTGCTTATACCACAGTCCCCAAGTCTTTTGTTCTGATGATGATAGTGATATTGAATTAACCTATGGTCCAGGAAACTGATTAGCAGTGGAGATATTTTAATGCACCAAGTATTTGGTGGAACTTTTGACCAAAGTTGCACTTCACATAAATAAATATGCATTGAAGTCTGAGCATCAATTTCTAAGGTTTCTGTGACCTACAGAAATCTGAACTTCTAACTTGTATAAAATCTAAACAAATAACTAGTTGTATAAAATCTGAACATGTAACTTTCCACTCTAAAATAAGATTATATGATTTACAACCCTTGATTTTCTTTCTTCCCCTATTCCCCACTCCAGATTTCTGTCTGGGACCCTGTATTTGAATCTTATTAATTCCCTTCTTTTTTGTTATCTCTAATTATAGACCTGTCACTATCAAAACCCACAAAAGAGGGAAATTTGAAAACATTCTGGATTTGTATTATACTATTGAATGCATTGTGGTTTTTTTATATACTAGAGAGAGACAGCTTTAAATGAACTTTTCACAGGGGGGAAAAATAGGTGAGTGTTTAATAGGAAAAAGAGGAATTGACAGATATGTAATTATTTTAGTGTCACCACTTTTTTTCTTTCTCCTCCTTTGTCAGCTGCCTTCTCTCTTGATTCACCAACATATCCCCCAAAAGTTATTTTGTTCTGGACTCTTTCATCACATGTACAAAGCAGACTGAAAAGACATCTGCTTAGGTTTTCTTCTTTAGGTGAAGCATGCAGAGTTGACCTCCAGGGATTTAGGGATTGAAATCTTCAGAATCCTGAAGGTTTTGGCCCAAAGCAAGAGAAAGAGAACTGCCCTGGAATTAGCAGTTTCAACACAAAAACTCTTCATGTGGGAACAATCCAGGAGGATCCATAAAAAATCCACAGAATACTTTTAATTTCAAAGGAGCCAAAAATGTTGAATTCCAACAATTTGTTTTACTACATGTGCATGTCAATATCCTTGTAATCCTACTGGTATCAATAATAATCACGATTCAGGTGAAGGAAATGGAAAAAAGTCAGAGGTAATATACAAAAATGTTTTTTACAAAATGCAAGGAAAAAGACAGGACAAAAATTCAGCTAGGCAATTACACTAATTTTATACATTGTAACTTATCTCTATGTATGGTAGCTGTTTCCATTAACTTGATTTCACATAGAGGTGTCATTCAAATTTAATAGATCTTATAAAACATATTCATGTTTCAAATACTTAGAAGGCTATAATTTGTTTTAAGGTGATGCCCCAATACATGCTTTGATATCTCATTGTCAAAAATGTTTTTATTCTTTTCTAAAATTTCTAAACTGAAAGACAAAAACAAAACACAACTTGTTATATATATTTTTTATTTTTGAAATTAAATTATTTATAGATTTTATATCAATAAAAGTATATAAAATAAATTCTACATAATGCTAAATTATGACTTGTTTATAACTGAATTATATTATCACAGCTATTTGAAACTGTATTTTGGATACATTGTATAAAAAAAGGAGAATGATGAACTAGAAAATTGCATTAGGAATAGTACAATATTTTTTCACGAATTCTTATCTGACATTATCCTTTGACCTTTCACATTCATCCTATAAATATATATTTATATAAGTTCATATTTGATTACTTTCATAAAACCTTGTTGGTGGATTGCTGAGTTTTCATTATATACTGGCTGATATTGGACATTATATCATGACACATTATATAATTCACTGGAGACCCAGCCCGGTGCACGAACTTCGTGCACGGGGGTGAGGGGGTGTCCCTAAGCCTGGCCTGCACCCTCTCCAATCTGAGACCCCTCGGGGATGTCCGACTGCTGGTTTAGGGCCAATCTCGTGGCCCTAAACCAGCAGTCGGACATCCCTCTCACAATCCAGGACTGTTGGCTCCTACCCACTCGCCTGCCTGCCAGCATGATTGCCCCCTAACCATTCCCCTGCCAGCCTGATTGACACCTAACTGCTCCCCTGCTGGACTGATTGCCCCCAACTGCCCTCCCTTACCAGCCTGATGGCCCCCAACTGCCCTCCCCAACCAGCATTATGGCCCCCAACTGCCCTCCCCTGCAGGCCTGGTCACCCCCAACTTCCCTCCCCTGCCAGCCTGGTCACCCCTAACTGCTCTCCCCTGCAGGCCTGGTCCCCCCAACTGCCCTCCCCTGCAGGCCTGGTCACCCCCAACTGCCCTCCCCTGCTGACCATCTTGTGGCGGCAATCTTGTGGTGGCCATCTTGTGGCAGCCATCTTGTGATGATGTGGGATGGCCATCTTGTGATAACGTGAGGGCATTGCGCAAGGGTGCGAGGGCCACCTAGGCTTTTATTAGTAGAGATTATAATTACTACAACTGTGAAATTTTACTCTGAAATCAGAAGAAGATGAACTAATTATTTTCCGTAAGAATTATAATAGTATCAGTTATTCTTAATGTAGATAGACTTGAGCCTCTGGAAGCCAGAATTTGGCTTAAGGAAACATTTCTTTTCTTCATAGGCATTGTGATAATATTTTTTATCCCATCCTACTTTTAAAGGTTGCTGAATTCCCTTCTCTTAATATACTGTAATTATTTTTAAAGTATGCAAAGTAGGGATTATATTTAAGGATTGCTTAATTATTGTAACTCTAATACCATCACACAATTATTTTAAGACATAGAAAGTTATACATCACAATATATAAGAGGTGTTTTTATTTGTTTTTTCAAAATAACTGGAAAATGTCAGATTTATCTAAGGGAAAAATATTATTCCTACTTTATATAAATTTCTTCTCTCCCTAAAATGCAAATTAGTTCACTATTTGGTAGTGACTAACGATAGTAATAAATGACTCATGATTGCTGGTCTAGTGATAATGTTGAAGTACATTCTTCTATAACAAATAACTCAATTAATCAAATTATCAGCAAATACATGTGATTAGGAAAATTGTATCTCTTCCAGCTTTAAAATTCCAAATTTTATTTTACTGTGGACAAGACTCATGTGCTCTAATGGTTCCACAGTTCTTAAGGTTAAGCACAATGAAAAAAGAAAACAAGAACTCACATTAAAAATACTTGTGCTAATTTTAGCTGAGGTAGTTTATTTTTATTTATTTCATTAGTTTAGTTGGTATGCAATATTATGTTAGTTTTAGGTGTACAATATAGTGATTCGACATTTATATAGCTTATCATGTGATTACCACACTTAGTGTCAACATGAAAATGTATCACAATATCATTGACTACACACCTTTCACCATTTTCACCATCCCCCCACTCCCCTCTCTCCTGGCAACAATCAGTTTGATGTCTGTTTCTATGAGTCTGTTTTTTATTTTGTTGTTAATTTGTTTTGCTTTTTTAGATTCCATGTATAAGTGAAACCATGTGGTATTTGTCTTTCTCTGACTTATTTCATTTAGCATAATATTCTCTAGGTCCATCCATGTTGTCACAAATTGCATGATTTATGATTTCATTCTTATTATTGATGAGCAATTTTCCATTATATATAATGCATCTCCTTTATCCATGCATCTGTCTATGCACACCTAGGACATCTAGGCTATTTCCATATCTTGGCCACTGTAAATAATGCAGCATTGAACATAGATGATTTATTTATTTATTTTTTTGAATTGGTGTTTTTATTTTCTTCTAATAAATGCCCAGAAGATAATAGCCCTTCTGACTGGTGAGATGGTATCTCACTGAGGTTTTGATTTGCATTTCCCTGATAATAAGTAGTTAAATTTTTGTTCAAAATTATTCAGTGCCATTCCCCCCTTCACTTTCATGGAAGAATATATTTCCCTGCTCCTTACTTTTGGGCTTAGCCATATAAATTGCTTGGCTAATAGAATATTAGCAGTCATAATGCAAGCAGGAACTTGAAATGTTTCCGGTTTGGTTGTGCATGCCCCTTTTGCCTCTTCTAACCACAATCATAGCTAACAAGCTTATTCTTTAAAAATATTCAAAAAGGAGGGAACCGAAAGCAAAGGAATGTAAATATAGAAATAATGCTAGCCTTTCTACTCAACCACTTATTAGAACTCCTGGGAGGAAAAATAAAGGCCAAACTGATTTGTCAGCATATAGGGCAATTAATTGGGCCACTGTTATTGATAAGCTGCTTTTTAGAAGGAAGTAGCTCAGACCCACTATCCTCCTTTTTCTTTCTCTCTCTTCTACTCTATAACAACCAGGTGCAATCCTATATAATAATCCTATATAATAAAGAGGTAATATGCTAATTGACCATCACAGCCTCGCACAAGATGGCCACCCCTATGTGGTCACAAGATGGCTGCTCCAATGTGGTCACAAGATGGCTGCCACAAGATGGCCGGTAGGGGAGGGCAGTTAGGAGCAACCAGGCCAGTAGAGAGCAGTTTGGGGTGACCAGGCCTGCAGGGGAGAGCAGTTAGGGGTGACCAGGCCTGCAGGGGAGGGAAGGCATTTGGGGGGGAACCAGACCTGCAGGGGAAGGCAGTTAGGGGCGACCAGGCTGGCAGGGGAGGGCAGTTAGGGGCAACTGGGCCAGCAGGGGAGGGCAGTTGAGGACAATTGGGCTGGCAGGGGAGCAGTTAGACATCAATCAGGCTGGCAGAAAAATGGCTAGGGAGTGATCAGGATGGCAGGCAGAAGCGGTTAGGGGCAATCAGGCAGGCAGGCAGGCAAGCAGTTAGGAGCCAGCAGTCCCAGATTGTGAGAGGGGTCCCAGATTGGAAAGGGTGCAGGCTGGGTTGAGGGACACCCCCCTGCCCAGTGCACGAATTTTTTGCACTGGGCCTCTAGTTGAATCATAAATATTTTAGGTATTTTTTTTTCTACCGTATTTTCTCCATATCTGTGTGATGACTCCTTTGTTTCATCTATGATCTCCTTTTCTTCAGATGTTTCACACTCTTATTTCTTAACAGTTTCATATCCTTATATTGAGCTTCTTTATATATATATATATATTGGGCACAACATTCACTTTTCAAATCAAACATTCCAAAATTGTTCTCACCATATGTTTTGGAAATTTGCTCCATCCTCATTATTACTTTTACCATACAACAGCCACCTATATGGAAATTTGGAAGTCTTTTCAGAATCCTTAATTTCTTTTATCTTTCACATCCAAATGGACACCAAAAACTGTATGTGACTCCTATGAAATATCCCTGAAATTCCTACTTTCCTAGTGATCATTTTCATTGACTTCATTTTGTTCTATCTCTTACCTAAATGAATACACAGGCTTGTTAACTGATCTCCCCACCACTAGTTTCTTTCTTTTTATTTTAAGTAAGTAGCTCTGTTTAACTACTTTTAATCATGAACTTCTCAAGTGAATCTGATTCTCCAGAAAAACATGTATAAGTGCATGTACATCGAAAATCATACCTGTAATTAACGGGGTCTGTGGATCTCTGAAGACCTAAGGGTTGTGGACCCAGTAAACCCTAAAGGGTTTAGTTGCTCTAAATCCTCTTACTCAATGAGGCAGGTATTTTTTTTCTAAAATGCAGATATAATCATCTCTTTCCTCTAATTAAAGCTCTTCAATAACTGCAAATCTTTTTTAAGATAAAATCCTAATATTTCAGTTTGAAACTTAATGGCTCATTATCATTAACCTCACTATACTTCTTTATTTTACCCCCTTTTTAAAGTCTTCAACTTATACCATCGGATTCAGTCATATTTAAAGCTTCTCAAAAGTCCTAAACTGCTTATTCCACCCTCTTCATCAGTTTTCCCTATGTCAGCACACTCTTTCCCACATGTTTTTCTGTGAACTCCTGACCCAGTTCCTCTGCCACTTTCTCAATCAGAGCACTCATCCCTTCTTGGCATAATTGATTTATCATATGTCAAAGGCAAGGAGTCCATGAACTCTTTGGAAACCAGAATGTGTCACTCATATTAGTGACATCCATTATCTTGCAGAGTATCCAGCTGTTAGTAAGCTCTCAATGAGAGTTTCTGTAAAGGAGACAGAGAGAGAGAGAGAAGAAAGAGGAGGAGAAGGAGGAGGAGGAGGAGGAGGAGAGAGGAGAGAAGGAAAGAAGGAAGGAAGGAAGGAAGGAAGGAAGGAAGGAAGGAAGGAAGGAAGGAAGGAAGGAAGGAAGGAAGGAAGGAAGGAAGGAAAGAAGTGAATATGGCTATAACACTTCTTGAACTGAAGATCTTACATGGGGGTGGTGTAAGGGAAATTATATTCATGAAAAGGGAGAAAATTAATATATACTGATTATGTATTAAGTAGATATCACATAGGAAATAGTCCCACTCCCACTGCTATTTAATTCTTATAGCAACTCTATTTGCTAAAGTTTATAGCTGAATTCAATGACAGCCAGAGAGGTCAGACAATTCACAGCACCCATGGGCTGGGAAGTGATGCCGCTGAGACCCTGTCTGAATCAAAACCCTACTCTATCACACCCATTAGTCCTCACAGCAAAAGTAAACTAGAATTTTGTCTTTCACTCATTTACATGTAATTTTACATGGATCTTATGGAACTGTGATTATGAAAATCTAAAAATGCATGCAGATTATATACCTACTTTCCAAAAATGCTAATTTTTGTTTTTCTAAGCAAAGTGAGCTCACTTAAAACAAAGTGATTATTGAGCAGATACCTATGCAAGTGTTCCAAACTTTCCTTATGGATATACACGTTTAGGACGAGGCCTTGTAAATTATTCTTAACTTACCTCCCAGTTAATATTTGCTTTTGCCTGACACACAAAATTAAGTTCCAATCAGAGCTAATATAAAATGTAAGAAAAGTAAGCCTGTTGCTTTCCATTTATTTTTCAAAAAATATCAACATAAAGAAACCAAGTTTACTTATTAGTGGTTCATGAAAAATAAAGACCCAAGTAAAACTAATGCTGCCAAAATTCAGGATCAGAAGCACCTAAAATAAGCTTCTACATCCACAAGCATCTTATAGGACAGAGCAAATAGCTGCCTTTGTTAATTTTACAGGAATATAGATGAGAAATGGCTACAGGAATATTTTTTAGTACAAATCACATTATTCTTCTGAATGAGGTTGCCTAAAGCACTGTATGTTTTTTTGCATCTATTCTCCAGCTGGCTGGTGCCTCCTTCCCTCATCCAGCACCCTCTAGCCCCGCCCTGTGTAGTGGGCTGGGCTGGGATTGCTTGAGTATAGGGTGAATGTGCTCTTCTTCTGGCAAAGATACCAGAAACTGACATCTTTTCTGAATTCTGGCTTATAAAGAGGGTGATTATTTTTGCAGCTGCTTTTGCTCTTTACCGCAAAAGTGTTTGTTTCTCAAATGTCCATTTTTAAATCATGGGGTGGTCTCTATTTTGGGCAGTAGAAGTGTTTCTCTTCAGTCATTTCTCTGCTCATTTTTTTTTTAGTGATCTTTTGATGGTTATCTTCCAAATGTTTTAATTCAACTTTTTGCTAACATCTTAAATGCTTTTTAAATACTTAATGATTCTTATCCAGTAGCTACCAAATACAGTCCTGAATTCTAAGCTTCTCCAGGTCATAAAAAAAACTAGCAATCCAATGGCCCCACTTTTTTTCTGATAGAACAACAACAAAAATAGAATTGTTATAAACAGCATACACAATACTGAATGTACTGTAGGGGTACTTTTTATTGTAGTGCTAGGTTTGTTTATTATAATGTGAATAAAGGAATTGTGAGCAACATTTAAGAAGTCTTCATGTTTAACATAAAACCTACTGGTTTGTTATCTATCGCCTCAGCAGTCAGACCTTGGCTAACTAGTTTCAGGATGCCTCCTTCCCTAAGAAATACAGCTAATTCAGCCAAACCTCTTTCGATCAGTAGTAGTCGTAGCTTTTGAAAAGTTTAGAATCTCAGGTTGTTAAGAGATGGACCTGAATAGTGATCAAGTTTAATCCTCTTTATTTTACTTAAATGCAAACTTAGACACAGAGACTGCAGGGTCAATTCTGAAATTTTAGTGTACTTCAGAACCTGGAGGCCTTGCAAATACACAGGTTGCTGGACCCCATGCCTAGGGTGTTTATTTCAGGAGGCCTGGATAGTCTTAGAGAATATTTACTTATAAGAAGCTGCCAGGTGATGCTGATGCTGTTGGTCATTGTGAGAACCACTGACCTAAAGGGTTATCCCAAGGGACCACCAGGATGGAAACTTGTACCTCCTCATTCCTAAAGCATTGTTTGGCCATGTGACTGAATGTCTTTTGCTGAGGTACAAGTTATTATTTATCATGCTTGGAATTTAATTCCAAGCATGATAAATAATAACCCCAAATGTCTTCTAAGCTGTATCACTCCATCTTGGAAGTTAAATGACCATGAAAATGAGATTGGGCTAAAACAGTATTAGCATCAGGTTTAGCAAAACCTAAAGTATCTCCAAAAAGGAAGAAAAGAAGGTAAAATGTGTGGGAGATCTTTACCTAAATTGGACACTGTCCACTTTTTTTTTTTTGTTTTAAAGAAGGAATATTTGAAATTCATGTTGGAGCGTCTCTTTTTAATGTAAGATGATGTAAGTTGAATAATCGTATATTAATATTATTAATATAAAACAGTATGTTACAATTTTGTTTTTTTCTAGACTGCTAGAGGATTTAAATACCAGGTAAACAGCCATGTCTAGTCTTTTCCAATTAGATTGCTGTTTGAAAACCATCCTAAGCCTAGCTTTATCTCTAAGTTGCAGGTGTAACTACAACACAGGCCTCCAACCCTCTATCTGCTGAGATAAGCGGGTCTTCAGCACCACTCAGTAGGCATTGCCACTTCCCATGGCTGCCAGTTTATGGGAAACTGGAACAGCTCATGGAGGTAGGCGCGCCTTCATTTGAGAAGGACCCACAAACAGCGATATCTGCCTATTTTAGAGTTATACTCCTTCATCACATCTCTGTTCCCCAGCCCCTTACTCCAATTTACCAAACATAAAAGTATCCATTGAAGAAAATTCATTATGGTATGAAAGAAAACTAAAGAAAAAGAAAGGCTACTTATTCTATAATCTGCAATTTGTATAATTTAAGGCTTCATTGTACCTTCTTTGTAAGTGAATTATAAATAGATTTATTAAGGTTAATAGTCAACATGAAAAAGTCACAAAACTTGGGAAAAATTGAGAAGTTACCTTAGAAATAGATATATACCCACTCTTGAAAACATCTTCTAGGGTTCCTAAATGGAGCCACTTGACTCGTGAAAAATTATGAGCAATGCTAGATACATTCTGCTTAAGCCCCAAATACGTTACAATTATCTATCTCTACAAATGAAAACTTTGCACTTTCACAAGTAATTGCAAGTTTTCCGCCACGTATTGCATGTTTCTGGTTGTAGTGTACAAGATTCATCTTTATTTCCCCTCATGCTCAGCTCCAGGTATGGGACACCTCACAACCCAGGTGGATCATCATCACAACCACATTGTTCATCAGTTTCTTCTTTTTGGAATGCTCTATCTCTTTATCCTTGCCTATTTAAATGCTCCCAATATTTCAAAGCCTGGACAAACATCTGCCTCTTTTGTTCAGCTGCCCTTATTGATTTTTGTTGATACAGCATTCCTTGCCTCTCTGTATGGTCACAGCAATAATTAATTTTTTACATTGAAGTTCAGCACTGGAGCACTGGTCTCCTTGCTTTGTTCCCAAGTTTCAGGGAGTATCTCTTCTGTTGGTATAGTAGGGGAACATGAGAGCAGCTTAATAAGAGCCTAATTATGAGTAGTATTTGATTTTTTTAAAATGTAACATCGTTTCTAGCTAATAGTCTCCAATCCTACACATGGACCATGGCCTCATTGTTAAGAACAGAGGTTTGAAAGTCAGACTGCCTGGGTCTGAATTTCACTTCCAGCACTTAAAATCTGGTAAGTTAGTGGTGTTGTACCTCAGGTTCTTCCTGTATAAAATAAGGATGATTATAATATGTATTTCATAGGGTTGTTGTGAATGTTAAATGAATTAATAAGGCAATTAGAACAGAACCAGACCACGCAGGCACTCAACAAATATGAATTGTTATCATGATTACTATTTATGAAAACCTTTATTGTCATCCCTAAATAGATTTTAACAGGAGATAAGTAAATTACAGCAACTATACTATAATTATACATCACAGTACTGGATGAGGAGTTAGATGCCAAGCTAAGACATAACCCGGTTGGTGTGGCTCAGTAGTTGAGCATCAACCTATGAACCAGGAGGTCACGGTTCCATTCCTAGTCAAGGCAAAAGTCTGGGTTGCGGACTTAATCCCCAATAAGGGGCATACAGGAGGCAGCCAATCAATGATTTTCTCATCATTGATGTTTCTATCTCCCTCTTCTTTCCTCTCTGAAATCAATAAAAATGTGTTTTTTTAAAAAGACATAATAGTAAACGTGAACTCAACCTCTTTATTGACCTCGAGTTTTTAAAATGAGATAAGCAATGAGACCTTCATTGGCTTGGATACATTAAACATACTATAAAGCAATACAAAGCTTTCAATAGGTGTTTTGTGCAGCAGCCAAGATCAGTGGCCAGAAAATCCATATAAATCACCCAATTCCTTTAGGAAGAGAGAGGCAAAGGATTTCTGGCTAATTTAAGGGCCTTGCAAAGTCTAAAGTACTTGACGGTCTATTGCTTCTGGTGTTCACTAAGACTAGTAAATATTATGGGAAAGTGTATCACAAAAAATAAGAAATGGAGCCCTGCCCTTGCTGGTTTGGCTCAGTGGATAGAGCGTAGTCCTGTTGACTGAAGGATCCCGGGTTTGATTCCAGTCAAAGGCACATGCCTGGGTTACAGGTTCAATCCTCAATAGGGGGCATGCAGGAGGCAGCTGATCAATGATTCTCTCTCATCGTTGATGTTTCTATCTCTTTCTTCCTCTTCCTCCTCTGAAATTAATAAAAATATATTTTTTAAATGGAGCCCTGAGTAAAAATGTAAGCACTGCAAATATAATTAAAACAAGAATGAGATGATAAAAGTTACACCCTTAAATGTAGATTATTTAAAAAACATAATTATCTCAAAATCAACTTCCTATCTGGTTTTTAAGTCTTCTAGATCTCTTTACCTTTTGTTTCTATTTAGTGATTGTGTGTGAATGAGAAACCTGATTGTAAACTTGCCTTCATCTATGATGTTGCCTGGTGGAGGCTTTTTCATGACAACTACTCAGAAAGGATATGAAGACAATGACTGGAATTCCCCTGTAGTGGATTTCTTCTTTTGTAAATAAACAACCTCAGATTAAAGTCAATTTCAAGAAAACAGTTATGCCCTTAGAAAATAAAGGCTTATTATAATATTTTAGGAAGTAATTTTTAAGTATACTGTGACTTTTGTCAAATACACACACATCACATTATTTTTGCTATAACTTTATTTTATCATGTACACTTCTCTATATGAAGCAATCATAAAACTGAAAAGATAGAACTATTCTTAAAGTACCATTATGGAGTATAACTTATTAAATTTTTAAAAGATTAGTTTAACTAACTAATAGGTAGACCATGCCCTATAGGAATTTAGAATCCAAGATGAGAAATGCTGAGGTTGTTATAAAATAAATACAATATCTATAGAAAGCAAGCAAAAAGAAGGGAAGGGAAAAATCATTGCCTTAATTCCATTTCAAGGGAAAAGTCTTCAAAGATGAATAGAGAGTGATGGAGCACAGAGTTAGCTAAGAATAAGTCCCTCAACTACTAAGTGCTGTGAGAGAACCAGAGTAGGCACAGAAATAGAATACAGCCGGAAGGTGAAACAGTCTCTGGTTGGTATATGTCTGCTCAAATTAGTCCCTTTGCTAAGAATTCCCCACTCTTTTCTATCTCTACCTGCCTGGACATACATTAAAAAAATAAGCCCATTTAATTAAGTCCATTCATATCAATAAAGTACTCAAACTAGAAAATAATAATCTATAGTATTAGAAATCAGGATAATGGTGAGCTTTGGGAGGGAAGTTATTGAATGGGCAAGCAAGGTTTTCTGGGTCACAGTTATATTCTGCTTTCTGCTCTGTGGTTTTCACTTTGCTATACACATTCATTGAGCTGTGCAAGTATTATTTGCCCACTTTTCTCAATATATGTTTTATTTCATAACCTTTACATAATTCAAATATCAACTCACATCACCTCTTCTATGAAGCTTTCTCTGCAATACCTTTTCCATCTTAGGTGACTTCTTAGACTTCTTGAACCTATAATATAAAGTTAGTTAAAAGCAAAAGACCATATTATTTTCCTGTATTATCACTGGCAACTAGAAAAGGACTATAAGTCTACTAGAGGCCTGGTCCACGAAATTCATCCACGTGGGGCGGGTGGAGGGGCTGTCCCTCAGCCCAGCCTGACCCTCTCCAATCTGGGAACCCCTTCAGGGATGTCCGACTGCCCATTTAGGCCCAATCGCATGATTGGGCCTAAACGGGCAGTCGGACATCCCTCTCACAATCCAGGACTGCTGGTTCTCAACTGCTCGCCTGCCAGCCTGATCACACCCTAACCACTCCCCTGCCAGCCTGATCGACACCTTATTGCTCCCCTGCCAGCCTGATTGCCCCTAACTGCCCTCCCCTGCTGGACTGGTCACCCCTAACTGGCCTCCCCTGCCAGGCTGGTCACCCCTAACTGCCCTCCCCTGCAGGCCTGGGCTCCCCCCAACTATCATCCCCTACAGGCCTGGTCCCCTCCAACTGCCTCCCCTGCAGGCCTGGTCCCCCCCAACTGCCCTCCCCTGCAGCCCTGGTCCCCCCCAACTGCCCTCCCCTGCCTGCCATCTTGTGGTGGCCATCTTGTGTCCACATGGGAGCAGCCATCTTTGACCACATGGGGGCGGCCATCTTGTGTGTTGGAGTGATGGTCAATTTGCATATTAATCTTTTATTATATAGGATTTTTAATAAATGACTAATGATGTAATTAATAATTGAATAACAAATACATATTATTTACATGAACAAAAATATGAGTGCCAAGAAAGTAAGACATTTAAATATTGATGACAATCAAGAACTTGAAGAAAATGTTAAGGACAGTTCTTAACTTGGACAGAAATGGTTAGTTAGCAGGTAGATACCGATTAACAGTATTTTATACTCCACAAATTTTAAATTAATATGGAAGTTGAAAATTATGGATACTCTTGCCTATAACTTATTATAATTATCATATATATATATATATATATATATATATATATATATATATATACACACACACAAAATATATATATAGCCTTATTCCTATATTTTATTAAAAAGGGCTACTAGTCAAGGAGATGTGTTTAAACCATTATTAGTAATTTAATAATAGAAACTTCCTGATAATGGTAACCTTAGAGTTTTTGCTAATTAATACTTATTGAATCTCTTCTGTTTGACAGAATTTTACATATTCTGGAGAAACAAATATAAATAAATTCATTTTCTCAGGTTAGTTACAGGTTAGTGGGAAGAGAGAAATATAAATGTAATAAGCATTAACTAAAGATTAACACAGAATGTTGGAGAAAGTTGTTGAAGCTACACTTAAGATAAAAATGTCCAGACTTGAAACTTTTGTAGAATTTCAAGCTAAGCAGATCTCTTGACTGCAAAGATGTGTCTTAATGTGCATTGTGATGACATACACTCCAAGGTCTTGAGACTAGAGAGCTAATGGGATAAGCACAATTAGGGCCTGAGGATACAGGAGAGTTATAGGAGGTTCGTGGATGTCTCATATTTCCTGTGGAGCTGAAAGCAGAAATAGTGTCCTTAGTTCATGACTATCATTTATAGTAAATTTTTATATTCTAGCTACCCAATCATAATTGTTGATTTTTGAAACCAGAGATACAGTTATGAATTCTGGTTTAATCTTTAGCATATAAAAGATTCTGAAGTCATCATTCTCATCCTTACAAGAAAAAGCTGGATAAAGTGAAAACCAATGACTTTTCTTAAACCCATCTGAGAACTACAGTCCTAATATCTTGAAAGAGAGAGAAATGCATCCAGAAGTAAAGCTGAGATTTGCTTACCTATCAGAAGCTGCTGGAGCCATAAACTGGTAGGAACTCTAACATGGTAATTGTGATGAATTTCAGAAGATCTGACATGCAAATTTGCAATAATATAAGTGCTTACAGTCTTTTGGGGTGGTCCACATTTTCCCCCAAGAAGATACACAGAAAATCCCCTGGTGGCTCTGGCAGGGAAAGGGGAAGAGTAAACATTGTTAAATATACTCAGAATCTTCTCCATAACAAAAGCCTATTCTCCAGGGAAAAGGATTTTGCCAGAGCTGGAGGAAGGAAACTTTTTCCACTCCCTTCCACAACTCTCTCATGTCTTCTGTATCAACTAAAATGGAAAACAAAACAACAGTAACAGCAACAAATACAAACAAACAAAACACACAGAGTCAACAGGTCAGGACTTTAAGGAAATGAATTGAAAAAGATGCAGCCAGGCAAGGGAGTATAAGGCATTTGTGAATGTTATGGCCCTGAGACACAGGCCCACAAAAGACTGATATGAAATCATAAGATTGTAGATTACACTCCTACTTCACACCAGTCCTCACTCTAGCAGGTCACCAGTATAATAAAATGAATTCCAGCTGAAAGAGCTACAAGACAGAATCTCTCTGAGAAGTCTCTAACACCTACAGGAAATGTGAAACACAGCACAAACCATAGCCAGATTAACATAAATCTTTAAATTCTGGCTTGTCTACTTCAGTTCCCAGTATAAAAGGAAACAACATGTTCAAGCTGTTGATGTGAAAATACAAGGCATTCCAAAAAGCAAGGAAACACAGAGAAAGCAACCATCATACTCAAACTCAGATATGACACAGATTTTGGAATTATCAGAATGGAAAGTTAAAATAAGTATGATAAATATGTTAACAGTTATAACGGAAAAAGTAGTCAACATGTAAGAGCAGATGGGTAATATAAGAAGAGAGATGGAAGCTCTAGAAAGAATGAAAGAAAACACTAGAAATAAAAACTCTGAAATAAGGAGTACCTTCAATGGGTTCATCAGTAGATGACATAGCTGAAGAATCACTGAGCTTGGTTACAGAGCAATAGAAACTTCCTAATCAGAGTGCAAAAGAAAAATTATGAAAACAGGCCCCCCAAAAATCCAGAATACCTAATAATGTGGGACAATTTCAAAAGGTATAACATATGCAAAATTATAATAACAGGAGAAGAAAGACTAGAGCAGAAAAAATATTTGGAATACAATGGTCAAGGATTTTCCAAAAACTGTTGAGCATCAACAAACACGGGTCCAGGAAGATTAGGCAACAACAAGCAGGATAAATATCAAAGAGCAACTGTAAAATCTCATACACCTAAAACTAAGATACTCAAACTATAAACAAAAACAAACAAATAAAAACAAACAAACAAAGAAGGTAGAGTTCAGAAAAAACACCCTACCTATAGAGGAACAGAATAAGAATCACAGCCGATTTCTTGTCAGAAACCATACAAGTAAGAAAAGAGGGACGTGAGATCATTAAAGTGTTTCAAGAAATGTTGGTGTGGTCATAGAGCTTAAAATTTAATATTAACAATGATAACCTGAAAAGCTACTTATAAATACAGAAAACTCTCCCCAACCTCAGAAAATTCAGACTGAGGGGCTCTTATGTAGGATCTGTAGGGCTGAATTTCATCCAGTAACTCAAGGTGATTCTGGCCCAGGTACTTTACAATGAGTGGCCAGATTATTATGATCTCTGAACACATAATAATCTGGCCACTCAGTCTATATCCTATATAATAAAAAGCTAATATGCAAATTGTCCCCTCGACCAACAGGCAGGCCGGCCAACAGCCCCTGTCCCCTCCCCCTGGCCAGGCTGGCCGACCACACCCATGCGCGAATTCATGCACTCGGCCTCTAATAAATATATATATATATATATATATATATATATATATATATATATATATATACAAACACACATACATATACATACTGAGTGGCCAGATTATTATGCCACTTAGTTCAGAGATCATAATAATCTGGCCACTCAGTGTATATATCACATTTTAAGAAACACAAACTATGTTACAACAAAAATGGGAAGATAGGATTAGACTTATAAAGGCTTTATTAGAACAAAGCTTATGAGTGAAAATGAGATGGGTACTTTGGGAGAGACCACCATGAAAGTTTAACCTTCAAGTTTAGAAGAGAAAAAAAGAAGGTTGAGTGGAAGTGTCCTAGGCTGCCAACTAGTCTAAGGAAAATTAGTTCAGGACCTTGGCAAGTTCTTGAGACAAAGTAGGCTGTCACAGGCATTTGCGAATGTTATGGCCCTGGGTCACCAGGAAGAGGCCAACTTTAGTGTTGTAGTCACACAGGGAGCATCCCATTGAAGTGTGTTCTCGGGACAAATGCTGTGATGGATTTCAGAGCACAGCATCTCTTGTTGTGTCTATACAACCGTGGCTGTGTTGTACTGATGTATTCTCATGTCAATCATAACAAAGAAATTATTAAATCAATGTATATTTTTACAAATTAATATCATTCTCATGAGGCAAGTAAATCTCAGATAAGTTATATATTTTTCCACTGATCACATAAATAGTAAGTGGGGGATTAAAACCAAGCTTTTCTTGTTCTTAGGCTATGAGTTATTATTTCTAATGCTAGTACTATTTCTACTACATGAAGAAAATGGAATTAAAGTATAACATGTAGAAAAAATTAAATGCCTAGTCTATTGATGAGGAAGGAAAACTGATTGTCCGGATCACTTTTTTTTTTTTTAATTACTGAAAGATAATCATTTCCATAGTAAATCAGGAAATAAATTCTACCAGCAGGTATTTTCCAACTTTTAGTTATTGTTTCTTAGCATCAAATCTATTCTTTTCTACTCTTTTAAAAATGGGAATGGAATCCTAAAGCCCTATTTCTGCTTGGCTATCCATCTCTCTGTTAGGTTTTGTCAGTAGGGACACAGGGAGGTGTCTACATAGCTGGAGGAGGGAGAAGGGACTCGGCCTATCATGATCATTTCCTGTAGGTACTCTGCTTCATTCTCACCTTTTTCCTGTTCCTGAGTCAGCCCAGCAATGCTTCTTTGCTCTAAGAGCATCAGTTCCTGACTAAAATAGAAACTGAATCAATAGCACTTTCAACAACTCTTGGGGAAGCAGCCTCATAGCATACACTCTCACCCGTTGGCAGCACTAGCCAGCTATTGCCTCCTCCTCAGAGGGAGAGAGTCTGGGTCCCAGCCCTTTAACCCTTCTTCAACTAAGAAAATCCAGCACAAGAGAAGCAGTGTCTCTTCCTCAGGATCCGAGTTTCTACTCATGAGGCTCCTCTAAACTTCCATGTTGTAATAATTCCAACCTCTTTCTTCTATTCCATAGCTCTAGGGGTGGAGGCTGCTTCCTTCAATACTAGCTCTGTTATTCCTAGTATTCTTTTCCTATCTTTTGAATAGGAAAACCACTTTAAATCCATTTGAACCACTTTATACCCAGTTAAACTACTTTATACCAGTTAATTTTTATATTGAGTTATTTCTGTTTGAATGACAAGTATGGTTTTTGTCTCCTGAGTGGACCAGACTGATAGGATGGGAAGAAATGAGAGAACAGTTAATCACATGCATATGGTATCTAACATTAGATTATATCTGGGTTAGAATATAAGTAAGAAGATATATGGTCCAAGACAAGTAAAAATAGGCATTAGTTAGAGTCTAAGAAATAGGTAAATCCACAAAGACTCAGAACAAGCCATTTGAAGATGTAGGCACTATAAGGCTGATTTTAAAAGTCCACTTGATAGTAAATAAATTTAGTTACTGCTAATTATCCACTTCTTAGGGTTATCTCTTTTTTTCAATTTTTAAAGTAACATTTCTCCAGATAACCTATGCCAGTGATTCTCAATGAAGTTGAAGGGAGTTGATTGAAATCGTATAGTTTAGCAAAACGTGCATAGCGTTGAGATGTGTTGCCCAAATTTTCTCCATGCATAGAATCAGAGCTGGTGGACATGGGTATCCCAAGAGTTACTGTTTTGCTACAATGACATCAGTAGATACAGAGGAGTGATCTCAGAAACATGCTTATGAAATTGTTCCATTTACTGTGTAATATTGTTGAAGATAGGTGTGTTTTTAAATTGTTATCATTATGGTTGTTGGATTAATCAAGATAGGCTAGCTTTGAATTAGTAACAAACATAAAAGTTTATTTTTCACTCACACAGTATTTATGGGGGGATTAATAGCTCTACGAGGAAGCTATTTTCAGTGACTCAGAGAAAAAAGGCTATTTCTTGTAGTTCCATGATTTTTTCCTCTAGGTCCGTGAAAAAGAAAGCATACGGGTTTCAATTTAGTCCTGAGGTGGTCCAGTCCATAAGAGAAACACATCAGTTTCAATTATGTCCATTGGCTTGATAATGTATGCACATCATCTTAACTTTCAGGTGGCTGAAAAATGTGGAGGGAACACACTGATATCCAATAACCAGTAAGTGTCTCTGCCACATCAGTCCTCATTGATTCATGGTAAGACTTGTGTAGTTCCGTTATAAAAATAATTTTGAATTTGAGGATTTGCAGACATCTTGGGGCATGTACCTCTTAGATGTCAAGGGTTTACTGCAAAGAGAGGAAGAGAGGCAGCTCAGGAGTTTGTCACGAATTGGTGCATTGTGGAGAAGAAGACTTTTCTCACAAACCTATTGGCTGTCTTCTATTTTAACAATCTTAGAATGACAAACTATTTTTTCCACATCTCAAGTATTAGAATTATGAAAGATCTTGCCATTATAGCAACAGGTTTAACCTTTTGCACTCGGATGTCGAGTGTGACTCGACATGGTTAGCATTAGAATAAAGGAACCGAGAAAAAAGCAAGCGAGTGCAAAGGGTTAATTTAAATCTGTACAATACAACTATAGCATTGCATTAAATGTGGCAATTTAAACTCACCTGGGTGAAAGAATAAAATATTCACAGTGATCTTATGGATAGCTGAGGTCATGAATGAAGCTTGATTTCTCCAGTGTGGTGTAATCATGCAAAGAGTTCAATGCATAAATAACAACAACAGCGCAAACAAATCCTAAATGTAGTCATTGCTAACAAGAAACAATTGTGATTATTTTAGACATTTTGCCAAAATGATAGTCATAAATAAAATGACCCTACTTTTTAGCAAGGAGTGTTAGTTGAATTGCTTTTACTAATGTTTGCTTGTTCTCCATGGAAGGTCATTCTTTTAAATAGTGTATAGATAATGACATTCATTCTGGAGCATGTATGACAAATTTAGGTCAGATTAATTTCAGGAAAAGTACTCTCATGAATAAAAAGCTAGTGAATGGGGACTATAGTTGATATATAGTTGACAAAATAAAGTCAAGAGCCTGACTATGTACAATTTAGCAGGGTTTCTTTTGTGAAGTACTCACATTTTAAATTGATTTTTGTCATTGGTTGAGTTTCACAGGAGCCCTGTGTTCTAATATTTATTTTACTCCTCATAAGGCACACCTCTGTGTACCCATAACAAATCGACGTTGTCTTTATTTGTAGAAAGTTATCATTAAGAATAAATTGCAATTAATACCCCTCTGATTCTCTCCTTACTCTGATGTAAATTAACCTAAGTGAAAAAGTTGCAAATGTTAGACCAAAAAGAACTTTAGAATTCCCCTTCTCCAGTCCAATTTATAAATTTAACAGATGAGAAATCTGAGTCCTAAATAGAGGACATGGCTTGTAATGTAACATATACATTAACTTACACTCATGTGCCCTAATTGTAAAGTGAAGATAAGAATTCTATTCTCATCTACTTCTAGAATCAGATTAGAAAATGTATGTAATTTTTTTGAAAACAACAAAACTTATAATAATAGTAATAGTAGAGATCATAAAGATAACATTTATTGAATACCTAGTATGGACCAGGCACTGTGATTTACATACATGATCTTACAAATTACCAAAACCCTATCAGAGAGGTTAATGATAACATTTAGTTCCCCAGTTTAAAAATGACAAAATGGAGTTCAAAGATTAGCTCTAGGTCTTAAGCTAGCCAGTGGTGGAGATAGGACTTAACCTAGGGGCCTAACATGAAGCATAACTCTTTCTCTTTGCTTATGACCTAAAAATTCACACCCTTTTCACAAGTGGCATCTGTACTGGACCACAATTTTCTCACTCACAGTACAGGGTGTTCCCATTGTTATAAATTAGTTTCATAAGGTTCTTTTGGAAACAGAGAAATGGAAACTGCCTATCCATTTCTAGGCCTGTTTTGATGTGTTCATTACTTTTAGCACTGAAGTTTTAACTAAGAACAGAAAATAGGACACTTTCTGACGCTATTATAGATGTTTCAGCCCAATGCCATGGTTTCCTATCTGCCAATGGGTCCTGGAAGTGCCCAGTGCTATCATATCCAAACAAACCTCTCATTACTTTGTGTTCTGTTCCCTTGCTGCAATAAGCATGAAACTGTAAATTGCCTACCAGGAATTTAAAAAAGAACCCAATGATCATGGCCATGGTACCTGTGTGTGTGCAGTACATACAGGTGCCTGATGATGTTAAAATGCTGCCACCTTCTGTTTAGCCCAAGTGCTGTTGATGCAACCTGTTCCCACAGCTTCCTCCTGTCCTCTAAGCTGATTTGTACTGATCCCGAATTGCATTTCTGCAATATATATAATGACAAGTTAAACGCAAAGCCTGCCAAAAAATCTTGATGGGCTCAGCTTTTGTGTGCAGCACTTGAAAAGACCATTACAACTGCCATCCCACTAAAGTGTGCTCAATATTTTTGACAGTGAATTATCTAAGCAACTGTTTGTCTCAGCATTCATGGGGGTGTCTAAAGATTCAAGAGAGGAAAGATAAAGTGGGGGTAGGTATAATTTTACATTGTTCAAGTGTATGGTTTACTCTAAGGTTTTCCAGATGTTGCAAGGGCTCCAAGTTTATTCTCAGGAGTATTTTCTGATGAGATGCTCAAAAGAAATGAAACACAGCATGAGCAGGATTGCTGATTTATAAGTGAGGGAACAGCACCAGCACTTGTTTTTTTTCTCCAACTGAGAGGGTTGTACTAAAGAGATAGTGTGTGCCAGACTCCAGCAAGCTGGGCCCCCAGCAGCTGGCTTATCAAGCCAATCACCTCTGTTTATCAGCATTAAGCTATTGTTTCCTCCAGGAGAAGAACCCTATAGCAATCACTGACACCGTATAGTCGATCCCCTAAATCTGGAGCTCTGCCAGTCTGAAATCCCATCCCTAACTTCTCCCCAGAAAATAAAGGCAGGGCTTCACTTTGTCTCAGTCCTATACCCCTGCAAAATTAGCTTTGCTGAGAATCATTTTAATAACTAGCACATGGCCACTTCCATCCGTGTGTATACACTTAAGTCTGGGTGAGTTGGGTCTCCTTATATCGTTAAAATACCAGGATTGTTCAGTAAGAAAGTCAGAAATGGAAAATAGTTCTAGAGGCCAAAACTGTCTAGTTAAGTGCTTAATGACCAACATTTTATTGACTATGGGAACCTTATGCTTCATACATTTATTATTACACTCAATCTTCTCTTGGGTCTGAAATAAATAAATCTGTCACCTATCTATCATCTATCTATCTATCTATCTATCTATCTATCTATCTATCTATCTATCATCTATCTATCTATTTAGTTTTATGTCTCTTGTTACAGGACACACAAAAAAATCAGAAATATATAGTATTTTCTCCTGAAGACTTATAGAAAAAAATCACCTAATCTTCCAACTTTTCATTCTAAAAAATAATATTTTAATGTCCTTATTTTTCCCCACTTATTCATCATTTTTCTAGAAATGCTTCTCTATATGTTTAGTCTTACATAAAGTTGATGCTCATCATTGGAGAAAATCTTACTGCTCTTAGAGTTTTCAAATTTTTAAGCTAATTAATTACTTAATTGTAAGTAATTTCCAATATAAATGTGGTAAAACTAGATTTTTATATTTTTAGGGGAGAATTCCACATTCAAGAAAAATTAATACCCAAGTGCAAAGTTACTGAGTAACCCTTTAGTGGACATGCATACAGAGGCAACTTCTTCTAGCCTGGGTTGAAATGATGACAGCTGAGAGCTGTCTTGAGTATAGAGTCCCTCTACATCTCAAAGATTAATGCCCAAGAGTCAGGCACCTACAATGGGACAAACATGAAAAGTTACTTTGATTTAGAAGAAAATCTTCCCTGGACCTAAGGTCACAACAATGCAGGTGAATACAATTTCCTCACGCACTCCAGTATTCAGATACTGATGTTTTTTTATCTTCAGTTTGTTCAAGTTGAGTGAATAGAAGCACTACTTTCCAATGCTCAGATTTAATTCATATACTATTTAACAACAATCTCTATCTTCTCTTGATAATTGAGGTTTGTTAACCTCCACTAAGTTTTACTGATTGGCTCAGAAAAAAAACCTAAGACAGAATCATACAACCTGCAACTCCAGTACCTTCTCAGGAATCATGCACAGTATGTAAATTATGCGACTGCAAGGGAGCTAGGAGAGACACACAATTTGTCAGATCCCAAGGCTTGAAGGAAGGAACTCTCAGAAAATCAAATCTAGAGAAACAACGTGTTCAACGCTAGATTGGACAAGGGAGATCTTGATCCAAAACCATCATTTTTGATGAAAAAACAGAAGTACAGAGAATGATTGGACCATGATGATACAGCTAGTTTAGTTAAAAATAAACTTAGAACCCAGTCAAATAGCCGATACTTTTCTCTTTCAACTGCAACATCAATTCTCAGACATTAATGTAAAAAAAACAAAACAACACACACACACAACAACTTCAGAAAGTTTTATTTGATATCAACATGTAATTGAGTAAGAAACAAACGATTCATGAACAGAGGCCTTCAAAACTGAACTTGGTGAGACACTCATCTCAGCGTGGTTACAATGAGTTCTATAAGACTGAAAGTGGAAGTTCATGGAGCTTAATTCTCCTGGATCAGGGTCAGTGAGTTACTTCAGCCATCACTGATTGGCTGCCAGGTACTGGGTCATGTTGAGAAGGAAATAAGGCTCAAGCTTTATCTACAACCTGCATTTGTATGTGGGTTTTCTAGGCAATCGTAACACAAGTGCCCTGCACTCCTTCATGTGGTAGCTTTCCATTTAATTTTAGGGAAAGATTTCTGGAACCAAAACTGAGAAATTATTCAATTATCTAACCAAGGGGTCATCAAGTTTGAACCAACTGATAATTGCTCCTCCATACTTAGAGTTTTGAGGCTGATTTCAGGGAAGAGAGCACGTGAGAAACAAAAACATGCAGAAATATCAACTCTGCTTAATTCTGACCCCCGTATTCCCCACAGCCTCTCCCCAGTAAGAAGAGATAGGGCCAAAGGCCTCCCTTCTCTCATTGGTCTCTCAAACCTTAAAAGTGTCAAGAAAAATGACAAATATTTCCTTCCTACAAAGGGCTCTCATTTCTAAATTAGTCCTTTTGTGAATATTCTTGATAGAAGTGAATGTGAGGTTCTTCTTATCAAGGTCACAAAGGGAAAATATAGAAACAGGCAAATTGGATTAAGTCACAGGAATGGACTAGATGGAAGCAAGATTTGAGGTTTAGTTTATTCCAGAGGCCCCACCACTTTTCTGCGGCATTATTATCTCTCATAAAAAGTGCCACAGAGAAGGGTGAACTAATTTGTGAAAACCATTATGATTTTCAGGATTGGCAGACCTGCGTCCACTGGAGCTAAACTCCCAAATATCAGGTGATAAGCAGCAGAATAGCAACAACCTGCTTCTCTGTCTCTTTCTTCCCAACCCCACTGAGCTGCAGGCACTAGGCAGGAAGAATAAAAGTAAAATTGATGCATTTCTTTTTCTTTCTGCTTCAGACAGGGAGCTACGGCCAGCTTCTCCATTAAAAGTGGGAGAGAAAGTGAACTCATCCTATTTGATTAGGACTGTCACCATCACACAGTGGTTGCAATTAGTCCATGCCAGGCTTATTCAGGCCTTTGATTCTTTTCAGAAGTGAAAAAGGGAACACTCCAGGTCTATTGAATTGGAGCGTGGCATCTGCCGCACACCGAGGGGAGAGGTCGGGGGTCAGTGCTTGATTTTGATAAAGCGTGCCAGATTAATTGTCTTCGGTAATCCTGTTTGTCATGGTAGATATGCAGAGGGGTCTTTGTGGCACAGGCTGACATATGGGCCAGCCTGCTGCTTGCCTATTCAACCCCCCCAGCACATGCTCTCTACAGTTGGACTGGTTCCCAGGGCCTTGTTTGCCAGGGGAGTGGGGCCTCCCGCTCCTATTCAGCCAGCCCCCATCTCCACAAACAGGCTTCCTAATCTTCAAGCCTGCCTGGGCTATTGAAAGAGGCCCCATTATTCAAAGAGGCCTAAAGAGAGAAAGGGAGAGAGAAGGGGGGCTGGTGAGGAGAGAAAGAAGGAGGTGAAGGGGGAGGGAGAAATTCAAGCACCAGAGATCTCAGTGAAAGACTCTACAGACTGGGGAGGGGTTTGGGGCAGAGAAATATAATTACACAAAATAGCAGCCATGTACTTCAGGCAGAGCACTTCAGGAGGCTGATTATAGCTCCTCTCCAAATCCGAATCTATCACCAAATTATACCCTGCCTCTTTTGTAAAATAAATGTTAATAAGAGGTAATTTGGGCCCTGCTGATTGTTAAGCTCAAAGGAGATAGACATTTTTTTTTTCTGCCTCTGTGTGTGTGTGTGTGTGTGTGTGTGTGTGTGTGTGTGTGTTTATTGTAATATCTGGAGGGCTTTTTTTTCTTCCAATCAGAATTTATATTCAACCACAAAAGATGAAACAAACATTTAAGGGCCTGACACAATGCCAGAAAATTGAGAACAGTTTGATTTTTATGATAAAGGGGGATGTACAGATTAGCAATTGACCCTTAAACCACTAAAGCATAGAGTTGGTGTGTTCGAGAGAGGACATCCTCCAGAATTTAGGAGACAGTGGAGGGGGTGGGGGGTGGGGGAGAGGAGGACTGCTATGCCTGCCTGGTGGGGAGGGGAGAGTCCTTGCTCTAAATAGCTTTTCTTTTCTTTGATTTAAAAAGCAGGACTTTTTTCCATTTACATAATCATTATTTTGAGTTGCTGACAATTCTTTTGGAGGCTTTTACATCTAAGAGCACAGAAAATAGAGACAATCCTGTGACAGATCTTTTGAAAATGTTCTTATGATGCGTATTTATGAACAGATCCAGAAATGGAGCAATTAGAAACAATGAATAATAATCTTCTGATCAGACCAAAGCATGGAGATATTAAAATATAAATCCTTGATCATAATAGCCCTGAAGCTGTCCTTCATGTACTTTACTATTCTGATCCTCATATCCACAGGGCAGAGATAGGGAGTAGGTCAACCAATAAATTCTCTGACCCCACACTGCTGGGTCTCCAGTTGTAGTTTCTTACTTAAATGCTTTGAATACTATTTTCTTGCCTGTAATATTTTGGTAATGCTATTATCTATTATTAATTTCATGGGGGAAATAATAGATTTTTAAAAATTTAAGAAATTGAACTGAGGAGAAATTATTCAATGGTTCCTTTATTCTAGATATCCCAAGGAAAAGGTTTTGGCAACCCCCCCGCCCCATGAGGTTGACTGCTATATTCACATTGCTTTTATTTTTTTTATTTTTTTAAATATATTTTATTTATTTTTCACAGAGAGGAAGGGAGAGGGATAGAGAGTTAGAAACATCGATGAGAGAGAAACATCGATCAGCTGCCTCCTGCACACCCCACACTGGGGATGTGCCCGCAACCGAGGTACATGCCCTTGATTGGAATCGAACCTGGGACCCTTCGGTCCGCAGGCCGACGCTCTATCCACTGAGCCACACCGGCCCGGGCTATATTCACATTGCTTTTAGATATCTAGATCTCACCATTTGTTTGGCTTCCTATAATAAAGCAGGCTGGGCCCCAGGGATTCAGGGAAGGTGTGTAGTAGAGACAGAAACAAAGCCTGTCTTCACAGACCTTGTGGCGTTTGAGGAGTCACTGTTGTTTCAGCAGTAGAGAACGGTGTTAGGCACATCCTATAAACATATTCAATTTATTCAAAAATATTGAATAAATAAGTAGCATTTCCAAGAGGGAAAACTTGTTTTAACTGGCACATTACATTATAAAGAAGAAGGGGAAGAGAAAACTAGGACGAGAAGGAGAAAAAAAATAACATTTGCGAGCAAATGTTCTTTGCTGGTATGAATATTACTCCATCTAATCCTTAACAGAACCTTTGGGCGGGAAGGGCTGATATTCATGCAGGGCACATGGTGCCTTTGTACTAGTTATAGGATAAAAATCATCTAATAACTCCATAAGACAGGTTGTAGCAGATGCCTAAACACCATTAACGAGAGCCTCTGGTGGTGAGGCCCAGGCATCAGTATTTTCCAGGCATTCAGACTTCCCAGATGACTCCTTTCTTTCTTTCTCTCTTTTTCTTTCTTTCTTCCTCCTTTTCTTTTTTTAATATATTTTTCTTTTTTTCAGAGAGGAAGGGAGAGAGAGAGAGATAGAAACATCAATGATGAGAAAGCATCATTGGTTGGCTGCTTCCTGCATGGCCACCACTGGAGATCAAGACCGCAACCCAGGCATGTGCCCTTGACCAGAATCAAACCTGAGACCCTTCAGTTTACAGGCCAATGCTCTATCCACTGATCCAAACCAGCTAGGGCCTCATTTTCTTTTTAATGGATATGTGTGTTTCATTATCTGCTTGCTAGGATGAAAAAGAGATAAAGAAGTATTGGTACAGTATTATTAAAAAGGGTCCTTGATTCAACCACATCCCTAGACCAACCCCATATGGTATCTTTACTTCAATTTCCCCCATTTTGTATACCACTCCAGGGGCATTTATTTCGTAAAGAAACCAATTAAAATGGAAATCTGTGAGGAGGCATTAATTATTTACATCTTAGCAAGACATGGTGCTTCCAGAATGCCCCGAGGCAGTGCGTGTGGGGGTTAGAGAGAAAGGGCAGACGTAGGTGATATACCAATTTGGGATACCAGCCAGAGGCATAATACCTGTGACTAGGTGGCTGAAACACAGATACAAAACAGATTCAGAAAGGGATAAACACCGGGCCTTTCTCTCTTTCTCAGCTGGATTTTTGGGGAGATCTGTTTCAGAGCCTTACAGCCTTTTCAGAGCTTGGCACTGGGAAAATCCCCCTGAAGAGATGGAAAATGACCAACACTTAACTAGCATCTTCCTCCCTCACTGTAGGAAGGCTGGAGCCAAACCCTTTTAAACCTGCATGGTTAGGCTCAGTGGGAGCCAGGAGCCCTCCTGTGTTCATGGGGAAAACAGGCAAACACTGCCCACCTTCCTCTCACGCTCTCTATGCAATTATAGCGGAGAAGTGTGCCTCCGAATTCCTGAAATAAGCTTCTATAGGATCTATGTCTCTTTCCCCTGGTCCGTAGGAATGAAGTGGAAACTAAGCTTTGTGCCTTTCAAGAGAATCATACACATTTCGGAAGGTCCAAATATATAAGTAAGCAACACTGTCCTCACTTTATTTCTTCTCAATTTACCTTTATTCAACATTGTTATGCCTTCCTTTTTTATTTTTTTAACCTATGTTAGCCAAAAGGCTTCTTTGTGGATTTTTGAGTCAGTTTGACAAGTGAGCCTCAGAAAATGCCTGAGAGACAAGTTGTGAAAAGGCAGCAGCCTTCTATCCTAAACATGCCCAGACAGACCGTTACTTAGAAGCAGCTTGCACCTATCGCTCTATTTCTACCCCAGAACAAACGGGAGCCCTGTTCACAATGCCTGGGCCAACTTTTACAAGGTCCACAATTATGTGATGGGGGAAAACAGCGTGAGGGAAACAGGAGAAGTCAGGCATCTTTTATTCAAAGGGCAGCTTCCTTAGAGTAAAGCATCATGCCTTTCAGGGCTGTCTCCAATGTGGAAGTTTAAGGAGTCTTAAAGCTTAGAGTGAAAACTTTGCTCATCCTTTGAGCTCTCCCCAGTGGGCTAAGGACTCATATGCTGGTTTGAATGCTTTTTACCAATTCAATACACTCAGACTCCTAATGGCCACTCCCGCGGCAGGTTGCCAACAGAAACCGGTCACAGTGACCGGTTCAAAATGCAGTCAGGTCGCTTGTGTAAGATTCATTTCACAGGATTTTATTTTCTGAGATAATACTGATGAAGAATTATTGCCTCTATCAAACAATAGTGCATATAGAGACATTGCCTGTTTCTTTCGTGAGATTATTTAAAACCAAGTTAAGCAAAGATGTGCTGCTTCTATCTGTGTGCTGCATCTCTCTCTCCAGGGGAAGGAAAATGAATCATCTTTAACTTAAAAATCTCCTAGTTGTTGGCCTGCCCACTAGCAGTTCCCCAATGTGCTTTAACAGTGATCTAGCATTTTGGAAATGAAAGGACTTGGGGAAGATAAAAAGTGGTAGCTTGCTTAGTCTGCTGCTAGACTGACTTTATCTGGGCTGGAGATTCAAGCATTTTTGAATTGTTAAATCCCAGTATGGACTCTTTTTCTCCTATCTGTTTTCATTCATCATCCTACATATCTCAAGAACCCTCAGACACTTCCTATGAATAACAACAACAATAACAACACTACTACTACTAATATATTATTATGAGTAGTTACTTCCTGCTCAGTTTATTTCACTTTATAATAACTCCAAACTTCACAGCTAGGTACTACTGCTTCCTCCACTCATAGAGGAAGAGATGAAGGTTTAGGAAGTGTTGGTAGCTTGCCTAGCGCCCCACAAGCTACCATCTAGTAGTGATTAGACTCCATGTCTACCCTTGATCATTTGTAGCAGAGATACAAAGAATCAAATAAGCAAGCACTTAGAGGACCCTTAACATAGAATTCGATGTGTTAGATTTAAAAAACACACACACACACACACACAAAAAGAAACAGAAAACATATAAGCCATGCCCTCAAAATTCTAGGAGTTACTTGCTAGGAATTTGCCAAAACTTGGTTCCTATTTTTGTAGATGTAAAAAATACATAGTCCTTGCCCTCAAAATGCTATACTCAAGATAGGGAAATATATGAGAAAAATAAAAACTCAAGTGACACTGTAAAAATTAATACAGAAATAGAGGGGGAAATAGATATCCCCTAAGTCACAAGGCAATTCTGACAAAATGCCAGTGAAGGATATGTCTAATTTAAGTGCTATCAATTTAAGAAAAAAAAAGTATCTAAGAAGAGAGATAATAGGAATAATGGAAATTCCATTTTGTTGCATTGAAGGATTCACGTTACTCTGGCTATTTTCTCATATAAATATTTAAATATATTTTAACTTCTTTGAATTGATCTCGATAGATAGGTTTCCCTAAAACACTAAGAGCCAGGCTGCTGAAGGAATACCTTGCTAATTGAATTCCATTTATGTTGTAGGCATTTTGTTCTCCTGAATAGTAACTGAGTGAAGAAAAGATCTACCAGGTTGTTTGTAGAAGCCTAAAGTTTTAGAATTGATTGTGAAACATAACTAATATTTGAGATTATGAAAAAGTAGTAATAAACAATGTGAAAAACTGTTCATATTTACTGTGTTGCAAGGCACAATCCTAAGGGTTTCATATGTTTTAATCCATTTTAAATCTCACAACAGCCCCAGAGATATGGGATTCTGGCAGTTACTAGACATTCACCGAAGCTTGGTTTCTTTTCTCCTGACTACATTTCATTGACTACTTTGCAGTTATCTCTGGCTTTGTGACTGACTTCAAAACAAACTGTGATCTTCTCTATTTCTAGTCCAGGACCACATCCATTTCATGCACATTTCTCCCTGCTCTTTTCTATTTCTAACTGGCTGGGATAGAAATGGCCCCACCTCTTTCCCCAACAAACACACAACATTCCCCTTCCCTCCACCCCCCCCCCCCCCCGGCCTCCACACACACACACAAGCACGTACTCATGCACAGGGTGGAATCTCTGGGATCTACATACCAAATAAGATGGAACCACAAGATAAAAAGAATCCACTTGTAGAAAGGTCATCCAATCTGGGACATAGATTGTACTGGGAACAAAAGGTACTGCTTTACTTGGTTAACCCATTTTGAGATTTACCCATTATGGCACCAAGCCTACCTTAAGATATACATTCCTATTTTTATTTCTTCCAGTTTAGAGATGAAAAACTGAGGCTCAAAGAGATTAAACAACTTGCATGGGATCTCTTGGGGGAACCAAGGTTGTAACACGGGAGACTCAGTTCCAGAACCCAAATACTTATCCACTATGTTAAGCTGTAACTGAACTCATTACTTTCTTCTATGTGACATTACTTACACCTCTGGCTAAAACTAATTAACGCAAAATCTTCACTATAACACTTTGGTGTGATAAGCTCCTCAAGCCAAGTAAAATTTAAACCAGAGTAAGTAGCTTTAAAAATATGTTAATTTTTTGTCTGCCTTTGTTTCTGTAGAGCATTATGTTTATTGTTTTCTGATAATTTTAATTTTGGGAGCAGTTCCTAATATTTAGCCTTACAAACTAAAGTTGGGATAGACAAAGTGAAATGCAGAATCAACTCTGTTTGTGGCAAGGCTGTAGACATTTTTTGAATTAGAACATTTAACAGAAATGAATCACCAACTTACTAACCAACAATAGAAGAAAACAACAAATTTTTCAATGCAACATTAATCCTTGTTCTGAATGTATAGTATTGTTGAAGGGAATACTAACCTGTAAAAAAATAAATAAAAATAAACACACAAAAAAACATGTTAGAGTATTTTTCAAAATTGCTGCAATAAAATTAATGTTGATTGGAATTGCAAGTCAAAAGTAGAGGGCCAGAGAGTAGTTGAGTCGAGATAGTAAACTAGATTTATAATTGCATATATTTTGGCCTTGGCTGGTGAAGATTATCACAGGTCAAACTTTCTGCAAACATAAGGGTACTCTTTCATACTTCTCCATCATCCAGGCTATTTTCAATCTCTTCTTGCTGTTTATTTTATTTTTTCCACAATTGTTTTCCCTGCCATACTATACAAGTGTCTGTTGATTAGGAAACTATTTTTATGCATATTTCTAATTCTCTCATGTCTAGTGTGATGTTTGCTCAGATTAAGCTATTCAATAAACATCTTCTAAATCAATGACTATGTTAATGGTCATTAATGTGATATGAGACTTAATTCAACTTTTGAGTCCCCTGTCATATATAGGACAGACAGTTATAATACCTTACAAATCTACTTCAGTAAGCCAAATATTAGTCATTGCTTCCTGAATAGCTGATTCTATGCCTAGATGTTCACTTTAAGTCCATAAAGCATAAGGAATTTTCATGACATTAAAATACAGTTTTAACTATTAGGATTTCAAATTATTGCAGAGTAAAAGTTTGATGTGCCATCTTTGAAAGAAAAATTAATGCAAAAATATATACAAAATTTTTGTGCATGCAAAAATTGGTGCAATCTGATTAACAGTTGGAAACTAGTTAATTGTGCTGTGCCAATCAATTTCCTGAGTTGATAATGCACTTTTGTTATTCATATTACCATTGGGGGAAGCTGGATAATGGGCACAAGGAATTCTCTACAAAAATTTTGCAACTTCTTTCAAGTCTATAATCATTTCAAAATAAATACTTTTAGAAAAAGTAGTGTAAAATTATTTTAGTAATAGAAGAGGATACCAGAAAATATGTATACCCTTTTAATTTGATATATTCATTTTGTGGTTAACAAAGAACATTTAGGAAGTTTTTGCATTGAGAACCAATATTATAAAGCTCCTTATATTGCTGACTAATGTGGTCTAATTTAGCCCTCCTGTCAGGTAATATGAAGTGGCAGAAATTATAGAAAATATATTTTGTTATTAGTACTTACTGTTTTTTGACTGCTGAGTCAAAGAATAATTTATGTATTCAAATTTTATGCATACCATGTTAATTTTATAGCCTTTAAACTCATTTGATATTGGGTCATTTGATACTGCTTTTATTGCGCTGATGGCGAGTTTACTGCTTTATGTTTTAAATATTCCCTCACTAATTAAGGCTTTGGAGATTTCTGCCATCTCAATGTTAATGATATAATTTTATGTTTGTAATGCAATTCATTAAAATTGTATTATACAAAGAGGCTAAATTGATCAAGTAAAATCCAACACACATGTACAAATATAATATTCCATGAACTTGGATGCACCTAATTAGGAAAAACAACTTCTATTTAGTTTTAGAATCCTCAAATAAGGTATTTCTTTATATTGTTTATAATTTCTTTTCTTTAGACTTGATCTTGCCATGTTCTCTTAAAAACTTTAGTAACATTGTCAGGATTATATTAAATAAGATTTTCTTCTATAACTAGATTTTAACGATGAAAGAGAGTTCATAAATAATAAATCTAACTGGCTCATTTATAGAATAAGAAACTGAGGGTTAGCCAGGCCCATGTCTCAGTGGCATAGTCTGGATTAGGAAACAGTCTTCTGGTTTTTCAGAATATTGTACATTTTGTTGTCTGACCTGACCCACCACATGAGAGAGAATGTGAAAAATCCAAAATTTTAGGAATTAAAATGACCATTTCAGATAATTTCTTCACATTACTTTCAGATATAACAGTGGCCTGGTGCTGACACCTAAGATATTTATTAATGGCTTTACACACTGTGCCCTCTACTTCTCTCGCTGTGATTAATCAGGCTACAGGGGGAAGAGAGAGAGAGAGAGAGAGAGAGAGAGAGAGAGAGAGAGAGAGAGAGAGAGATAGGAATTGCTTAGTCTGGGAATGCAGTGAGAAGGAGAAAGAGACTTGAGAATTATGTCAAGGTTCTTTTCCCCCCAGTGTCATTGTTCTGTCTAGATGTGAAGAATTATGCTGCCGAAAAGAATCTCCATTTCCTTGTCAGAGCAGAAAACGCCAAAAGGCATGTGTTGGCAGTTCTATGGCTGGTGAGATGTCTACTGTTTTTATGCTTTAAAACTACTTCCTATGTTGTTTAATTACCCAATTAGTCATTTTTTTTTTGTTTTGTGTTTTTTTGTTTTTTCTTGTGAATGCCATTTCATGAGCTGCAGTCACTTTTGGAAAAGCAGAATTTCCCCTAGTACACTGATCTTTGTTTTGTGAGAGCTATTATACTGAGTTTCTGGTATCCAGGGAAAGATGCATGGATTGGGAAGATGGACATATTGATTGGAATTTAAAAAGGCTTCCCTTATGCCCCTTGGATCATTCCACAAACGTCAATAGTCTCACCAGGCCACACCTTCCTCTTTTCATGTTCTCCCTGTTCCTATCTCCACTGATGTCAATTACTATCTTATGTAACTAACATGGAGCAGTTAAAGAAATGAATTCTCATTGAAGGTATTAGAAAAAAAAATGTGGAAAACTCTGAAATGGATGGGTTGCTTTATTAGAGTACAATATGTTGTGGAGTTTGCACCAGTCATTGTTTTTGAGCTATTTTCTAAGTCTCTACGTTGCAAATAACCAGTAGCAATGAAAAGAATTATTTTCCATTTCCAAGTGAAATCTGTCCAATGCAGACACAATTGCTTTTCCCCCTCCTTATGAAAAAAAGATTTATATCTGTTTCTAAATTTATTTGGACATCCCTGATTGAAATATATAAGTGTGGTCTGTTGAATTCTCATTGTAACATTTGACTGGTTCTCTCATCAATTAAATAATTGAATCACAAACTAGACATTAAGTATAATATATCCATTTAAGTACATTGTTTTAAAATTAGTGATTGTTGTTACACAAAATGAGACAGTCTTCCTATTCAAGGTTATATGCTCTGTTGTGATTCATTATAACTTGATAATTACTACTGTAATTACTAGTATGGTATTAGGCAGGGTAAGGTTGAGAGAATGAGACTGAGAGAAAGAGAGTGAATTAGTTTTAAGTTCATGTTATATGCTACTTGGCAGAGTCAGTGTAAGTGTAGGGCTTGGTCTTTAATTTTGTATATGTAGGAACTTACTTCATTTTACCAACTTATCAAACATTTTGAAAATGAATTTGTCAGTTAATCAGATTAAATCCAGACTGGATCATATGAACCAGATTTTTAAAGTATTATTTTATCCTGGGAACTAAATGTGACAAAATAATTAATTCTGGTTATTTCAAGAGTCTAAAGTGTACTATACAGTGTGCATATTTAAATGTTTTTAAGAGACTATATGGATGAAGCTACCATTATTTGTCAAATTATTGTCTTCAACTATATTTTAAAATTAATAAACAGTTATTGAGGCCAAAATCTTTGAATAGCATCTCTGAACAGTTTTGAAAAGGTACTGAAAAATTCTGTGTACACAGTCCTCTTTTTCTCTCCTATTATCTTTTATCATAAAAAAGTCTTCATTATGTACAATCCCCTTTATATTGTTTTATATTAGCTACATTCTATATTGATATGAACCATTCAAAGAGGCACCCTTGGCCCTCACCAAGATTTAGGAAACATTCTAGTTGTATCTACAACATAGTTTCAAAACATTTATTACTTAACTTTTGTTTGTTGGAAAGCATTTACCTTCATAGTTAATCTAATTTTACATCATGATTTAGAGGACTGACTTTTGTTTTAGGGTCATCTACCTATTTTTTTTTCTTTACACAAAATAATTATATTTAACTTGAGTGGTTTGTTCTTGCTACCATTAGTCAGAAAGAAAAATATTATTTTTAAGAAACTAAAGAAAAACAAAGGACCTCAGTATCTACTTTCTCTTCTAGACATAAAATCCCGGACCAGGATTTCGCAGAGATGATTTCCAAGAGAAAACCAAAGAGTCTGTCCATGGAGTATATTATAAAGGGGAGCACATGGCATCAGACCTCCGTAAAGATGAGTTGTTGTCACAGCCCGCCAAGTAATAAATGAACTCATTGGGTGAGCTTTCACTTGCCCCTGGACCTGCAAAGTTCTAAAATATGTCAAATAATTAAAGCTTCAAGCAGGGATCAGAAGATAGGAACAACACAGAGGGGCTATGTCTATTGTTGTTGGGAAGCATCTAACATAATTCAGAGGGAATTTTGGGGTGGCTCTCTGGTGCAGGGTCACTTTATTGATGGACACTGGTTGTCATATAGGGGGAAATGTGCCTATTTAATACTTCTAAAAGTTTCACATTGCTTGCCATCTAGCTGAAAAAACAACAAAGAAAGTTCGTTGAGTGTATGTGAAAATTTGCTAGATAAATACACATGTAAAATATGTAAAGACTACATGTCCATATACTACAGACCACATGCAGTATATTATGTTGATTTTTGACTGAAATAGTCAATAGTATTTTAAAGGAATTATATGTCTATGCACACATACACAGTAGCATTTAACATATGCAGTAAAAAGAGATTGCTTCTATTTTCTCAGATATTTATCTTTTTTGGTACTCTCCATTCATTCCTGAAAAGCTAGGTTCCCTCTGTATTTATTTACCTTCAATTCAAAAAACTTCTTTTGGTTTAAATTGATGTGGGTCTGCTGGACACCATTCTCTCAGCTTTTGTCTGCCTAAGAAAGTATTTATTTCATTGTCATTTATAAAGAATATCTTTTTAAAAAAATGTTTGTTAATCCTCACCGGAGGATATGTTTTCCTTTGATATTTAGAGAGTGGAAGGGAGGGAGGGAGGGAGGGAGGGAGAGAGAGAGAGAGAGAGAGAGAGAGAGAGAGAGGTGATGTGAGAGACACATCGACTGGTTGCCTTCAGCATGGGCCTTGACCAGGGCCAGATGGAACCTGCAAATCAGGTACCTGCCCTTGACCAGGAATTGAGCCCAAGGCTTTTTGGTGTAGGGGCTGACGCTTTACCACTGACCCACACTGGCGAGGGTGAAGAATGTTTTGGATGGATATACATTTCTGCTTTTTTGTTATTTTACTTTCAGTACTGTCAAGATGTTAATCAATTTTCTTTCTAACATTCTTCTTTTCCTGAAGAGTGATCAGCAATCATTCATATTATTGTTTCTCTGTGTGTAATATGACCAATTTTTCTGGCTGCTTTTAGTATTCTTTTTATTTGGTTTTCAGAAATTTGATCTGATTCCATTATCTTATTTGATATCTATTGAAATTCTTCTTACACAGGTTAATATTTTGAAATGTTCCCAGCCATTATCTCTTGAAATATTCCCATCCCGTTCTTTTTTTTTGGTCATTTCCTCTGCAATGTTAATTATGCACGTGATAGGCAATTTAATTTTTTCCACAGAAATTGTACAATCTATTCTTTTTTAAAAATTGTTTTTCTCTTTATGTTTCAGATGAATATTTCCTTTTGATCCTACTTTAAGTTTCATTATCCTTTTCTTTACCATATGCAATCTACTCTTAAGCTCATAGGCTGATTTTTTTCTCATACTGTATTTTTATTTTTTGCATCCTTTTTCATGGTTTCCATGTCTCCATTGAAATGATAATATCTTTATTTATATATGTTCACTTTTCCACTTTAATGTTTCATTATAGTCAACTTAAAGATTTTCCCCCAGAGACTGATTTTATTTTATTTGTTAAATTAATTGATTTTTAAATTTTTTCTTCTCTATTGAATTTATTGGGGTGATACTGGTTAACAAAATTATACAGGTTTCAGGGGTATAGTTCTACAACATATCATCTGTACACTGTATTGTATGTTCAACAGTCCAAATTTTTGATCATTCAAAAATTGGCACCTTCTCTTATTCTCCTTCCATTGACTAATTATTTGGTCACTTTTTAAAATGTGTTGTGTGTCTTTTGATTTTTTGTTGAATATTTTTATAAAAATACACTAGTACTAGAATTCTACCTGGAGCAAACAGGCAACATAAAGAAATAAAAGGCATCAAACTTGGAAAGTAGGAAGTAAAACAGTCTTTATTTTCAGACTAGAGGCCTGGTTCATGGATTCATGCACCAGTAGGGTCCCTTAGCCTGGCCTGCACACTCTCACAATTTGGGACCCCTCAGGGGATGTAGTAGTGTGCAAAGCAGCAGGCGGCTGGGGAGGAGCCCAAGCCCGGCTGGGCACTGCTCTGCTCCCCTCCCGCTCATCTCAGCCCCACTGCGCCTGCCTCTACCACCGCTGCCATGGAGATGGGAGAGGCTCACACCACTGCAGCTGTGCTCTCCAGCCATGAGCCCAGTGTCTGAGCTCAGCGTCTGGTGCCAGTTGGTCAGCTGAGCAGTGCACTGACCACCAAGGAGTAGCTCCTGCAATGAGAGTCTGCCCCCTGCTGGTCAGTGCGTGTCATAGCGACGGTCAAAAGGTCGACCAGTCGACTGATCATTCGGTCCCTTAGGGTTTTATATATATAGAAAATGTGAAAGAACACAGACCTCCTGAAAGAACACAGTCCTAGTCTGTTAGAGTAGGGACTGAGTCAATACAGTTGGTTGTTGAGGTCTGGGATTGTTAAAATGCCAGTTTAATTTAGTTTAACATTGCATTTAAGTGTTTTGAGGGTAGGTATGGTCTAGGATTTTAGCCTTATTGATTGATATTTTGGAGAGCTGCCTACACTTCATTTTCATTTCAAACTGTGGGGGAATCCCTTTTTGCTTTGCAACCTGCTGTCACCATTTTGGGTAACTGGAGAGATTTATTTGCTCTCTGGTTTCACCTGCTGTGTTGCGCTTATTCTCTTTTGGATCTTCTGAGACTACCTCAGCCACTGAGGTCATCTGTGGCTGTCCTATAATCTGTGAGGCTAGTATTTATTACCAGGGAGATAATATTTCTCTGCAACCTTCTTAGCTGAATTTCAAAGTACCTCAAAGCCTTTTTATCACCTTTCTTTACCTACTTCTGTTTATGGTATACTGATCCCAGCCCTGGGAATGTCTGCGACTAATCTTGGTTCTAATCTACCATGTCAGCCCACACTCTACCACTAAAATACTGGTAAATGTTACACTTTTAATTCCATCTATGGCAAATTGTTATCTCTGTTCTGTTTCAGTCTGCAATAAGAGCAACTAATCTTTTTCTTTATGCTTTCTTTTAGGAATTTTGTGGTTTCAGGACTTATGGTTAAGTCTTTAATCCACTTTGAATTAATTTTTATGAGTTATATAAAAGAGAGATCAAATTTTATTTTTCTGCATGTGGTTATTCAGTTTTGCCAGCAACACATATGGAAGACTATATTTTTCCTACTGAATATTCTTGGTTCCTTTGTGAAATATTAGTTGACCATGTACATGGGAGTTTATTTTTGGACTGTCAATTCTGTACCATTAGTCTATGTATCTATTTTTATACTATTACCATACTATTCTGATCACCATAGCTTTGTGGTATAGTTTGAAGTGTAATGTCTCCAGATTCACTCTTCCTTCTCAGGGTTGCTTTACCTATTTGAGAATGACATTGATCTATAGATAGCTTTGGATAGTATGAACATTTTAACAATATTTATTTTCTAAACTATGAACATGACATATGTTTTCATTTTTCTGTGTCTTTAATTTCTTTTATCAGAGTATTATAATTTTCAATTTATAGATCTTTCATCTACTTGGTGACTGTTTTTGATGCTAATGTGAATAGGCCTGCTTTCTTTTTAGATAGTTTGTTGTTAGTGTGTAGAAACACAAGTAATTTCTGTATGTTGATTTTTATAACCTACTATAGTATTTACTGAATTAGTTGATTCATTTTTAACAGTTTTTTGGTTGAATTGTTAGAATTTCTGTACATAAAATAATATTATCTGAAAATAAAGACTGTTTTACTTCTTACTTTCCATTTTGATGCATTTAATTTATTTATGTTGTCTGTTTGCTCCAGGTAGAATTCTAGTACTATGTGGAATAAGAATATTAAGAGTGGGCCCTGTAGTTTTGTTTCTGAGATTAGAGAAAAAGCTTTCAGCTTTTCACCATTGAGTATGACTTAGTTGTGGGCTTGTCACATATGATTTTTATTGTATTGAGCTATGTTCCTTCAATACAAACTTGTTGACAGTTTTTATCATTAAAGGATGTTGCATTTTGTCTAATGCTTTTTCTACATTTATTGAGATCATATTATTTTTTTCATTGTGTTAAAATGTGTACCAAATTTATTGATTTGGCATATGTTGAACCATTCTTGCATCTTAGTAATAAATTCTACTATATTATGATGTAAGATCCTTTTAATATGCTGTTAAATTCAGTTTGCTAATATTTGTTGAGAAATGTTATATCTATATCAGGAATATTGGTATAGGTCTTGGCAACAATTTTTTTTGGATGACACTAAAAGCACAAACAACAAAGGCACAGCAAATAAGTAGGTCTACACCAAAGTAAAAAATTCCGCACAACAAAAGAAATAATCAGCAAATGAAAAGGCATGCTAAGAATTGAAGAAAATACCTGATAAAGGCTTAATATCCAACATATATAAAGAATTATCAATAACAAAATGGTGAACAATCTGATTAAAAAATGGACAGAGGAACTGAATAGACATTTTGCCACAGAATACATACAAATGGCCAACAGATACATGAAAAAGGTGCTAACATCACTCATAATCAGGGAAATACAGATCAAAACCACAATAAGATATCACCTCATACCTCTTCAAGTGGCTATAATCAAACAGATAACATGAACTGGCAAGGATATTGAGAAAAGGGAATGTTGTGCACTATTGGTGAGAATATAAATTGGTATATCTGTTATAGAAAGCAGTGTAGAGGTTTCTTAAAATATTAAAAATAGAACTTGCATATGATCCAGCAATTCCACTTCTGGGTATATAATACAAAGGAAATAAAAATGGGACATCAAAACAATATCTGCCATACAAAAGGGAAGCTGGGTGAAGACCCCTGTGTATTTATACTTTCTTGCCCCACCCATGGGCCTCCTGGATGACCAAGGTGTTTGGTATTATTGGTAACTACATTAGTCAGGGGATCAGCCCACGTAAGGAGTCTTACCCATGAAGGGTCAGGAGCATAAGACCAAAATACTTACCCTCTTGTCCCAGGTAAAATTACCGTACATCTGATGATTGCTTAGCATGGCTAGAAAGGCGTTCTCAGGCATTCTTGGGTTTCTGGTTACCTCACAATTTCTTCCCTGAGGTTTGACGTTCTGATTGATGTTTCTCTGTTTCTGGATCTATTTTTCCCATCAGTTTATGTTGTTCAAGAACAGACCCAGAAACAAGGAGGCATGGATCAGACTGTCGGGCCTCAGAGGGAGGGTAGGGGAGGGTGGGGGTAAAGGGGAGAGAGCAACCAAAGGACTTGAGTACAAGCATATGCTCCTAACCAGCGGTTGGGGACAACAGGGGGGTGGGAGCATGTGTGGGGAGGGGTGTGGGATGGGAATGGGGGGATGAGGACAAATATGTGATACCTTAATCAATAAAGAAATTAAAAAAAAAAACAAAAACAAAAACAAAAAAAAAATATCTGCACTATCATGTGTATTTTATCATTAGCCAAGACATGGACTCAGCATAAATGTCTGCCAATGAATAAATGGATAAAGAAAATGCAATTGATATAATGAAATATTATTCAGCTGTGAGAAAGAAGGAAATCCTGCCATTTGTGACAACCTTGAAGGACCTTGAAGGCATTATGGTAAGTGAACTAAGCCAGGAAAAGAAAAACAAATATTATATGATATAATTAATATCATACAAAAAAAAAAGCCAAATTCTTAGAAGCAGGGAGTGGAGTGGTGGTTACTGGGGACTGGGGTCAGGGGAAATAAGATATTGGTCAAAAAGTACAAATTTTCAGTTAGAAGATGCATATGTTTGGGGGATTTAATGCACAACATTGTGATTATAGATAACAAGACTGTACTATGTATTTTAAATTTGCTGACAATGGCTCTTAAATGTCATCACCACAAAAAAACAGGTAATTATGTGCTATGATGGACGTATTAACTTACACTATAATGGTAATCATATTACACTACCATGGTAATCATCCTATATAATAAAAGGCTAATATGCAAATTGTTCCCTCCACCAGGAGTTTGACTGAAGTTCAAACAGGGGGCAGGGCCTGCCAACTTCCCACAGCCCCTCTCCCCAGCAAGCCCCAACCCCCGATTGCCCCCCCACCATAATCAGGGCAGGCTGGCCGGACCCCACCTGTGAACAAATTCATGCACCAGGACTCTAATATTACTATATATGTGTATCAAATCAACACATTATGTATCTTAAAGTTATACATGTTGTATGTAAATTGTAACTCAAGAAACTTGGAAAAATATTTCTGTAATAAATTTTTAAAAAGTGCAGCCCCAAATTTATTTTACTCTTATAAAGGTCTTATCAATTTCTAGATTTTAGATCTTTTATGTTTGTGTGGCTCTTATTCTCTTGGATGGCTTTTAAATCTTTGCTTATGTAACCTATCTGGCTTGTTTTAATTATAAGGATGAGAATAAGGGTCTTTTGAGATATCTGCATGTGAACCAGAAACATCTATAATGATTTTTCAATCTTTTCAGCAACCTCTAGTACCTAATATGCAATGCTGTAAAATTGATACTCAATACATATTTGCTGAATAAATAGAGATAAGAAAGCAAATTTATTCTACTTTGCACCAGAGTGCAGCAGAACTAGGAGCAAGGAATGAAGTTATAGGGATATCAACTTGGGATCAATATAAAAATGTACTGTGTAGAAAATATAGCTAACCAAAAATCAAGTAGTTTTACTGGTGAAGTAGTAAATTCCAAGTTATTTAAGTAAAGTTTCTTAAGTAAAGATTTTAGGGTATACATAGAGGAATGCTTATATTTAAACTAGAGGCCCGGTACATGAAATTCACACATGGGGGGAGGGATGGCGGAAGGGTCCCTCAGCCCAGCCTGTACCCTCTTGCAATCTGGGACCCCTCAGGGAATGTCTGACTGCCAGTTGAGGGCCAATCCTGCCAGGATCCAGCCTAAACCAGCAGTCGGACATCTCTCTCACAATCCAGGACCACTGGCTCCTAACTGCTGGCCTGCCTGCCTGATTGCCCCTAACCACTCTGCCTGCCCGCCTCATCGACCCTAATCATTCACCTGCCTACCTGATTGCCCCTAACCACTCTGCCTGCCTGCCTGATCACCCCTAATTGCTCGCCTGCCTGCCTGATCACCCCTAACCACCTCTGCCTTGGCCCCACCAGGGCTTTATCCAGAAGGACATCCAGAATGATGTCCAGAAGGTCGTTTGTCTGTCCAGTCTAATTAGCATATTACGCTTTTATTATTATAGACTAGAGGCCCGGTGCACGAAATTCATGCACAAGGGGGTGTGTCCCTCAGCCCAGCCTGCACCCTCTCCAATCTGGGACATCCCTCTCACAATCCAGGACTGCTGGCTCCCAATCGCTCGCCTGCCTGCCTACCTGATTGCCCCTAACCGCTTCTGCCTGCCAGCCTGATCACCCCATAACCACTCCCCTGCCAGCCTGATTGATGCCTAACTGCTCACCTACTGGCCCGATTGCCCCTAACTGCCCTCCCCTGCCAGCCTGGTCACCCCCAACTGCCCTCCCCTGCCAGCCTGATCGCCCCTGTCTTCCGCTACAGGCCTGGTTCCTCCAAACTGCCCTCCCTAGAAGGCCTTGTCCCTCCAAACTGCCCTTCCCTACAGGCCTGGTTGCCTCTAACTGCCCTCCCCTGCCAGCCTGATCACCCCTAACTGACCTCCCCTGCCAGCCTGGTTGCCCCTAACTGCTCTCCCCTGCAAGCCTGGGTCCCCCCCTCAACTATCCTCCCCTGCAAGCCTGGTCGCCCCCAACTGCCCTCCCTTGCAGGCCTAGTCCCTCCCAACTGCACTCCCCTGTTGGCCTGATTTGCCCACAACTGCCCTCCCCTGCTGGCCATCTTGTGGCAGCCATCTTGTGTCTACATGGGAGCGGCCATCTTGTGTGTTTGAGTGATGGTCAATTTGCATATTACCTCTTTATTATATAGAATGATTAGGTAGATCTCTATAGTTTAATGATTCTACATTATTGAAGGAAGAACAAGTTTTTATTTTTGCAGACCATATAAAGGAATTTTCACACACTACACAGATATACACAGAAAATATGGCTTCTAAGTATTTTCAATATTATGTATTTTACCAGTTCCCATAATGTATCCCATTTGACCAGTCAAGAAATATTTTTTTGAAGTGGCTTCTGGCATGGCTTGACTAATGATCTTTACAAATTATATCATTACTGATCTCTCCTTAAGTTTAAGGTGTCCACAACAAAGGAAAAGACTGCATCTGATACCTTAGTCCTTAAACTCCATGGATGGCTTTCTCCTAGCTCACGTTGGCAGAAGTAATGGCTTTTTTCCCTGTGGGAAATTACTCTGATGCAATAGTCGCCTCTGAGGACATAACCAAGCAAGTTATACTCAAGTCACGTAACAGGAAAGTTCATAGGCCAAATTGAAATGAGTGATTCACATGGTTTATTTAATTTAGAGTGCCAACTGTGACCTACAGGGAAAGGAATAGAGTAAGTTAACTCACACTTCCTAAAGTCTAGGTTATACAGTGTTTATATAGCCTATCTATTTCTGAGCTGCATAAGTCTTTTACAATGATGGATGAGGACCAGAGTTGAGATTTCACAAGAAATCACAACAGATGGAAGGCATCTGGGCCAATAGACACTTGCTCTATCAGAGGTAGATCTCAGCGGCAGAGACCTCTAGTAATACCACATAGCTAACTTTTGCCAGTGAACTGCTGAGCTGCCATTGATTTTTACCTGAGTGTCTCAAAAGGAAGACACTTAAGGTCAGAATGGGTATCACCAATGGAATTTTATTTAACATTTCATGCATTTCAAGTGCCTCATGAAACTTATGTATATTTAGTGCATCATGAATACTTGCTGTTTAATTTGTCTTTCCATCTCTAGTTTCACTCACACACATATATCCCACTGACTTTATATGCATCTGCTATAGGCAAAGATATATAACTTGAGGGGACATTAAAATATCAATTAGTATTTTAAAATGTATCAATTAATTTTAACATATTAAATATCATTATTATCAGAAATGAATTAATATTTATTGTTTTTAGTTGATATCTATTATGAGCCTGTTTTGTGTCAGACACTATACTGGGAATGGAAAATGCAACTGTGAACTAGAGTGTTTCTTAACTATCCTATATAATAAAAGGCTAATATATGCAAATCAAACAAACGGCAGAATGACCAGTCACTATGATACACACTGACCATCAGGGGGCAGACACTCAATGCAGGAGCTGCCCCCTGGTGGTCAGTGCACTCCCATGGGGAGCACCGCTCAGCCAGAAGCTGGGCTCACAGCTGACAAGCAAAGCAGCGGGGGTGGGAGCCACTTCTGCGGCAGTGCTAAAGATGTCTGACTGCTGGCTTAGGCCCACTCCCTGCCTAAGCCGGCAGTTGGACATTCCCCGAGGCCTCCCAGACTGCAAGAGGGTGGGCTAAGGGCCACCCCTGCCCCCAGTGCAAGAATTTCGTGCACCAGGCCTCTAGTTATTTTATAACCTTTAAACAGTGCCAATATTTACACAATGTTCTGCAGTTACATAGATGATCCACTAAAGTGAACTGACAACCTTAAACTTTTTAAATAGCACAATCTGCTATAAAAATTGATATTAGGCATGGTTTATTCACCAAGGGGCATATTTATTCTTTCATTAATCCTAAAGAATATAACCATGCATTGCATGTTATACTTTTTAAAATATCCTTATTTGAAATATAAGTGGATCCTTAGGTTAGGTAATATTGGAGGGGTGGAGATCTGGGGTATCAATGTAGAGGAGAAAATTCTTAAATATTTTCAACATGCAATATCTTAGCACTGTGTATATAATGCACACACTGGTATGTATTATAGACAGTCACCTCTACATAAGACAGTTACCCTCTTACTAACAAGTTCCCTCTATTTTTATTTTATTTTTTAATCTTTACCCCCTGAGGATATGTTTTTACTGATTTTAGAGAGAGGGGAAGAGGGAGGAGGGAAGGAGAGAGAGAGAGAGAGAGAGAAACATCAATGTAAGAGAGAAACATCTATTGGTTGTCTCCTGTAAACGCCCTAACCAGGAATCAAATCCTCAACCTTTTGGTGTACGGGACAATGCTCCAACCAAATGAGCCACCTGGCCAGCAGGGTTCCCTTAATTTTTATGGGTGCAAATTTTTGGAAGGAGAAAGTGGTGCCTAAAAAGTCAACTTTTCATATCTATCTATCTTCTATCTATCTATCTATCTATCTATCTATCTATCTATCTATCTATCTATCATCTATCTATCTATCATCTATCTATCTATCTATCTATCTATCTATCTATCTATCATCTATCTATGTATCATCTATCTATCTATCTATCTATCTATCTATCTATCTATCTATCATCTATCTATCTATCTATCATCTATGAGAAAAACCCATATGTGAGATTCCATAGCCAGCTGGAATGCATGAAATACTAGAAACGGTCATGTTCCAAGATAGGAGACAACTAATTAACTTACAAACACGTAATGCTTCCATTACCCACAACATGAGCAAATTTGAATACATTCTTAATCACTATTTCCAGGTTACAATGCCAACTTATCTGCCTCTGATTTTACTTGCTATCATTCTATCTGCATTAACATATTTTATAGATAGCCAACTATCCATTTATAGATTATTTTCATGAAGTTCAATGGTTGTAAGTCTTCTATTGATATTGGTGTTGCTTTAGTCTTTTCAAATGAGAGGTTTCAAAGCACAATACTCTTCTTGTAGCTCTGTAGTTATCCCTTATAACCTTCATCAATATATAATTAGTTGATGAAAACAAGCTAATCAAATTCTGTTTCTTTTTCATTGTACAGTCTTTGGATCTCTTGATTTTGTCAACTTTCAAAAGCTATTGTGTCCCTCTCCAGTTCTCTGAAATGCCAGATACATAAGGAAGTCTATCATGTTTGAATGTATCATTATTAAATTTTCTTGTGGGTTGGTGTGGACTTTCTGCTAGTACATTTGTAAAGCCATTGTATTAGAAGTCCGTTCTGAGTTTCATCTTTGTTTAATGACAATTAGTCAATGTCTATAATTACACAGATGTTCTACAGTTACAACTATGATCCACTGAATCGAATTGATACCTTAAACTTTGCTAAATATCACAATCTTCTCTAAAAGGGACAAAAGTGATAACTAAGGTAGCTGTTTGATTTTCCTGATGGTACTCCATATTGAAGAGTAGAAAAGAGAATCAAAAGTAACACACTCAGAGCATATTATTTTACCTCCAAAATGATAACTGTACACTTTTGCTAATAGTTTCTACTCAATAGGCTCACTATCCAATACATTTTGAAACACAAATTTAGATGCCACTAAAAAAATTCAGCTGGCCAGTTTAAACATTAGTTTGTTTGTTTTTTTAGGAAGTTCTGCCCTCTCTTAGATAATACTATTATAATGAAAGTATGCAACATTTAGTATTTGTGCTAATTTTTGATAATTACTGTGAAATTATATTCATTCCTACAGTAATCCCAAAGTGAGACTGGGAGCAATGGAACACAAGGTCTCTGTCCATGTTAATCCTGTTTTAAGCCAGTGGTACTAGGATTGCTTTTATATGCCAATAAAATCTCCACCTAAGCAGAGGAAGCTCTTGGCTGTTCTAAAATGCAAATCCTCTCTTAAGAAAACAACTGACTTGAAGCACTTTTGTATCTGTGGATCATGCTGTCAGGATTTTAGTGTCCTCATAACGCAATTCTAATGAGTTCTTATGATTTATTCAATAAGTACTAAAGGTCTTTTATATAATCGTTACCTTGATGGCTAATATAAGAAATGAGTATCCTAGTTAGTTCTAAAATTCTACATATAGATACTATTTAGCTTTCATCTTTGAATAATTAAAAAAGTAATCACAATTCCTTATTAAATAAATTACCATTCTCTAAATTAGTTTTATTTTTTAGTCTGGAAAGCTGCATAAAATTTGCCAGAAAAAAAAATCTGGAAAGTATAATCTCTCTTCAGGCAGATAAAAGTCATTTTAACTGTGAAGAATGGTCATTCAGATGAAGTCAATTTATCTGTTATGGATTCCATTTGTCCAGACAATTATGTTAATATATAAAGATTGGGAATTCAACACTGAATCCTTAAGTATTAGTATCACCCCTTTTAATTTTTCTCATGTTATTATATTTCTGTGATTTTATGATTTTCCAAAGCATTTTAATGATCTGCTTTTTTTTTTCTTAGTGAACTTTGCATATATCTACTCAAATAAATCAAGATATTCATTCTTCTAGTTGATTTACCTGACTGGAATGAGATGGTTGTACAAATCAATATAGTCAGTGTAAGATGAAACATTGGGCCAGGCGATTATTAAACTTAAAATTTATATAACTTGGAGTCTTGGTACTTCATTAAAAAGTTAAAGTACTTGTGAAACTTTTGTGATACGGATTTTTGTGAATTTTATCTTTGTTATCTTCTACATTCTCCCTTTTCTAGGATCACACTCCTAACCTGGTGTCTGCAATATTTTTTATGCATCTACTGTGCCTCACTATATCAAGCACTGAAAATAGCATCAGAACTATTGATTAAGATGTTAACTAGATTTATTATGGTGATCATTTCTCAATGTATTGAGAAATTATATTCAATCATTATGCCACACACCTGAAACTAGTAGAACCTTGTATGTCAATTATATCTCAATTAAAAATCTCTCTTCAAGTGTTTAGAAATTAATAGATGTTTAAAAACTGAATAACTTCAGTAGCTGATAAGATAATGAAGCAGTTTTGTTTGTAAGCAGTGAAGGAGAAGCTGTTAAAGTCAGGCTTAAGGCTTTTTGCATCCTGTTGCATGAAGAAAAGAATGGGTCAGTCCTGTAATTTTCTCTGGCTTCTATGTGTTGTTTTTGTTTTTAGATGTTTAAAATCGTGGGGTGTTTTTATTTGTTACATAATACATACAAAAATGTAAGAGTAGACTACATATGAGCCATGAAGCATAAAAATAGTAGCTATAATACTTTTACATCTACCTAAAAACCTGCCATGGAATCAATAATTAAAACAGTACCCTATGTAGAGTTGTTCCTTATTAGCAGACAGGTAGGTAACTTGCAACATTTGTCATTTCAAGCTGTATAACATGTCTAAATATTTAAAAACTCCTATTATTATTTCTTCCTTGATAAAGCAGTCAAATTTTATGTCATGTAATTTGTATCTTAACAACACTAAGAAAGAAGACATAAGAAACACAGTTAAATCAAGGTTACTATAGGGTTGTTGAATTTTCCATATCTTTATGAAGTTCTCTTATGCAGATCTATAAATAACTGACAGTACTTTTGAAACCTCTAACTGTAACAGTTATATTTTTCACTTATCTCTATATTTCTATAATTTTTTGTTTTATATATTTAAAAACTATTTTGGGTGCATATATTTTTCTGATGTGTAGAATATTTTATTATATGGTGACTTTCTCTACCATAAAACCCACTCTGTCTTAAAGGCCATCTTTTCTGATTTAAATTGAGTTCTCCTAATTTTCTTTGGCTAGCATTTTTCATAGTTTTCCACATTTTTCAATCATACCGTAGCCTTATATTTTAAATGTGTTTCTTATAAATAACTTACAGCAGGACTTTTAAAATATATATAACATGTCATAATATCATATACAGAATACATTTTTGAATAATTTAAATTCTTTAACCAGCTTTATTTGTGTTTTCCTTCTGCACTGCTTTTTGTTTGTTTGTTCTTTTTTTCTCTCTCCTTTTGTTTAGACTTTTTTTAATTACCCCTTGCATGGTTTGATTTCTTTTCCTCCCTCTATCCCAGCACTATATCAAATAATCTATTTCTAGATATTTACTATTTATTATTGATGTTTTACTGTATTTCCTTAACCATATATACTCAGAAGAACATATAGGTAATCCAATCTTTAAACACCTCACCATTCCCACCATGAAAAGAATGTAAGAACTTTTCAGCACTGATGATCATCACCTATCAATTTGTATATCATATTGATCTAATTATCTTATTTTGGGAAGTCTGTTGGACATTATTTACTTTCCTTAAAATAAACTTTGGTAAACACATTTTGGTGGTAACCTGACAGTTTTTGGTTTTATCCTAAAATGTCTTTATTTTGTTCTCTTACTTGAAAGACAATATACAACATATTCCTGTTTTGATATAGAGTCAATATTAAATTTACTAGTCTGTTTCTCATTAATTCAATAGCTGTAGGATTTTGTTTCCCCTGTCTTCTCTGCTAGCTTCTTATAACTTTACCATATTGCACATGTGTTCATTTTAAATATTGGTACATTTCATAAAATTATTTCCTCACTACAGAATATATATTTTATAATACAGGAAGGTAATTTTGGAGGTCGATTCTTATTTTTAAATGAAGTGAATATGTTGACAGCCTAATAGGAGTATGTAGATAATTTATCTATCCTTGATTTCTCATAGTATGGTATAATTACTAATATTTTCTCACTTTACTTATAAGAAATTAACTGACCAAATAATGTATCACACAAGTGGGGTATCTCTTGGAAAGAAAAGTCTGTACTAACTGAAGCCTTGAGATAGTTCCTCATCTTACACACAGTTTCATTTATTTTATTTTTCATATATGCACTAAAACTTTGATAGCTCATCACAACACACTTAAGAATTATTATGAGACTAAAATGAATAATCAATTACAAATGATAGAAGCAAGTGTCTGCTAAGAATGATCAGTGTGATGATTCTTCCTTTCCTGAGTCCAGAACAAAATGCTTTCTACAGAAAACTATCAGGTTTATTATTGGCAAATAAAACTAATTTTTTTTTTACTATAGATTTGTAGTCAAGAGAATTTTTAAACTCTCCTTTTTAAGCCCAAACTTTTAGTCAGACCAAACCTAGACAACTTGGAGTCAAATAAACAGTTTTCTCTTGTATGCTTTTTCTGTGATGAACATGGCCCCCATCAGCCTACCTCTCATTATACAGGGGGCAAGGCTGGAAGGATTTTAGTAATCATGAAGTCAAAACCCTCATTCTCCAGGAAGGCAACCTAGCCCCAGATTGGGAAAGCAAATGAAAGGGAGCAAAGCCAGTTAACTTGTTGGTGGATCAAGGACAGAACCCACTTTTTTTCATGACATACGCTGCTTCTATTCTTTCAGGAGCCACAAAGCAACCAATAGTCTCAACGTATTGATGAATGAAAGATAACTAACATTTATAGTACCCTATCATTGAATTCTCAGGATACTCATATGTGATATTTATGGTTGTTATCTCAGTTCTACAGGTAAGTAAATTGAGGCACAGAAGGGTTAAATAACTGACCCAAAACTACACCATTAGTAGCATGGCTGCAAATCCATTAGTCAGACTAGGGAAACTGAGTTCTCAGCTGACCTAATTCTGCTAATTTATTTGATCAAATAAGGAGCTAACTTGGAAGAAAAATCCTTGGTTTTAAATCAGATAAGATTAGTCTGTTCTTGAATTTTTCTATTCCTGGTTGTTACTGAACAAGCATGAAAGAGTTTAAAATAAGGTTTAGGTCCCCTCCTGTTTTAGAAAAGTCCTAAGAAAGAACTAAGTAGATGAAAGCGGATATTTCATCCAGTTGGCTGGATTAAAAAACACACAAAAAACAACACCTAACTGTTCTACAATGCATCCCAGGGATGAGTGTCAGCTGGAAATGCACACATGTGGGCCAAAAAATAATGATGGAAAACAAATAATAAGAAAAAACAGCTCTCCACACAAAAGCCCTGGAGAGATGGAGAGAAGAATGTAACCTCTAAGGTGGTCTGACTTTGAGAGTGAGCTCCACTTCCCTCCTTGAATCTAATCTGATCCCAGTGGGGAAGTTTTACTAATACTTGCTTTCAAGTCTGTAAAAGGAGGCATGCAAGTTTCAATGATTTTTAAAAATTACAGTGTTGGCATTTTATCAAAGAGCATGTTAAAATATATTAGGGAATCTAAGATGTAATAACTCATAAGTGGATTTTCATTATATTTGCTAAATGCATATAATAAAATTTCATACATTTTAATAAAATGCTAAGAAAAATCACTGAATTTTAGGTAAAACAAGTGAATTTTACCATTAATTCTGCCAAGAAACATCACTGTAGGCAAATTAAGTTACAATAAAATAAAAGTATTTGGCTTGAATAGGGGTCTCAAAGTAGAGTCCAAGTCAAATCCACCTACAAGAATGCTTAATTTGGGCAGCATAGGGTTGTTCTTTTTTAAATTAACAGTGTACAAGTATTTAATATTTTTCCCAAAAGATTTTGGGAAGTATGAACTTGATAGTTTAAGAAAGCATCAGATATAACTAGAATTTGATTTTTTCCCCCACAGAAATAGACTTTTTTTCTCTCAAAGTTGAATTGATATTATAAATTGGATTATATTATTTTGCTAATATAAAGTAATTATGTACTCATTTTAGTTATGTTACTATCTCCAGTTAACTAGGCTTTTGAGTTATTAACATCTGAAATTCCTCATTTCCAATCATGAAAGGGGTTTAAATATAAACTCAAGTATTCATTTATTCAAATATTCATTTATTTTATCCTTCACTCAACAGTCACTTTAGAGTCTATGTTCATGACAAACCCTGGAGATATTACAACGAACAAGAAATGCAGTTTGCCTTCTCAAAACTCACCTACTGATAGAAAACCGCAACCCTCAAACACTTAGACACATTTGTTTCTGTCCAAAATGTCCAGAGAGACATTAGGTCCCTACCAAAAGATCCTTGGTATTTGGTCCTGTTCAAAAATCCAGGGAGACATTGGCCCATAGTGAATATAAATCTGGCTTTTCTGCAAGATTCTAATCCTGGCCCATCCACCCAGTACCATGTGCCATTACCAGCGAGGCTACTGAGGCAGAAAGGGTTATTATTGTCCATATAACCACATCATAATTATTGGACCAATAAAACAAGATAATATTCTTATGTATTAATCCTGTTAACCAAAAGCATATATACATGTTGTGGGCTATTAAACTCTGAGATGTTTTCTAAGCATGGGCATTTTGGATAGGACCAAACATCAAGAAGCTTATGGTATGGATGTTTCAGACAGGATCTAATGTTTGCTAATACCCAAAACAATCGTAAAACAGTATAAATGGTAGGGGTAGAATAGGGTGCCATGGGAACATTGAGGACTGGCAACTGACTTGCTGTTCCCGGAAGGTTTCCTGGAGAAAGTGGATATTGTTAACATACAGCAATTCCACCTCTTCTCTCCGTCAATCTATACCTATTGACTCTGAAGATCTATGCCTGAACTGGAAAGATACAATGTTTGAGGTTAACAGGGGAGCAATATTGGCAGTTTTCTAAAAGGCAAATTGATGATGTTCAAAATGTTAATATATTTGATCTAATGTATATATTCTAGAAATTAATCCTCCACAGGTACTCACATATATAAACAAAAATTGGTGCTCAACAATATTTACTATAATAGCAAATGTTGGGATAAATTCAACAATGGGGGATTAATAATAAATTATAAGGATACACAATGTTAAAAATGCTATGCTCAGGTAACTAGCAGAAGTAATGCCAAAAATCAAATAAAATAAGACAAAGCTTTTCTACAATGAATATGTATCACTTAAATACTAAGAAATTATGAATTCCTTTAAAAATTTTGTACTTTTAAAACACATGTACATCATTTGTATCAGACCATTCTCTATGTTTTGAAGCTATATCCAACTCACTAATATTCTAATCTATCAAAATACTTTCATTTACAGTACTTCATTGCATCTATTTTACAAACTTGTGGGGGGAAATTGGCTTTGTTTTGGTAGTTCCTAAAGTGGTGTAGGAATTTGTCGAATTTTTTTGGGGGGGATAAATGTTGAACATTTATTGAGTATTTCACTCTCTAGAAGATTTAAGGTTCAGTAATTTACACCCATTATCTTGTTTAATCCCTTGCCACAACAATAGCTCCCTGAGCCAGGTGATATTAATATTTTTATATTGACCAGGCTGAGGTTCAGACATATCAAGCTACTCTGTCAAGGAAAGACAATGTCTGTGACAGGGCTGTAATTTGAAACCAGGATGCACGCATCTGCAGTCTGAACTGTTTAATAGAGTATACATTATGATGCCAACTATCTCAATTATGAAGAAACTGAGGTTCTTTTAAAAATATGTTTTTATTGATTTCAGAGAGAGGTGGGGAGAGGAAGAGAGAGATAGAAACATGTCACTTCCTGCACTCCCCCGACTGGGGATCGAGCCTGCGACCTGAAGATGTGCCCTGAACAGGAATCCAACCCTGACCTCCTGGTGCATAGGTCGACACTCAAGCATTGAGCCACATCGGCCAGTCGAAACTAGGTCCTTAATCATGAAGACACTGAAAGACCACATCCCGTGTATAATGTCATATTTCGACTAAAGCTGCTGCTGATTTTCAAATCTCTATGTCCTAATGTTAAATTTCATATCCCCTCCTCCCTCCCCACTACATTTCTCTATATGCTTGAGATGCAATATCCTATCAATTTCCAGCAATAGATGGATTTTCAAAAATAAGTAAAGTGCAAAGGAGTGTTTGAGGGAAATGCTGTTCCTGGTGGTTTTCCTATTAGTCTTCCTAACTGCATAACTCTAACAAATAAACATGTTCCATGGTGATTTGGCCGGAGGCTCTGAAAGCCTGATTTCATCTATTTAGGCTCTGCAAGTCCTTACTTGACTTGCCCTTTAGACCTTCTGTGTCATCTCCAGGGCTACAAGGTGGTGGCATCTTGGGCTTTGGATCTTTCTCACCCTCACTCAGATTCATCAATCTAAGGATATATACCCGGTCTGATTTATAATATACAAGTCAAAATAGATTTTTGAACAAATAACAAGCACATATAAACTCAAACAATACCTTGTTTAGTTAATCCTACCTAATAATAGAGTAATATGCAAATTGACCGCACCTTCGCTACGCCTAAGCCACGCCCATCTTCCAAGCCATGCCCACCAGCCAATAAGGAGAAAATATGCAAATAAACCCAACCAAGATGGCTACAGCCACTGAGAGTGGGAGGGAGGCTTGGGTTTCCGCGGTAACAAAAGAAGCCATCCTGTTGCCAGCCTAAGCCTCCACTCAAGGCTACAAAGTTTCAATTATAGAAGGTGAATTAACTCCAACAGAAATCACTGCTGGCCGTGGAGCAAGCAGGAGGGAGGTTTGGGTTTCGGCGGTAACAAAAGAAGCCAAGCTTTCCACGTTGCGGGCCTAAGCCTCCACTCAAGGCTACAAAGTTTCAATTATAGAAGGTGAATTAACTCCAACAGAAATCGCTGCTGGTCACGGAGTGAGCAGCAGGCTTGGCTTTGCTCCAGGCTACAAAGTTTCAATTGTAGAAGGTAAATAAATTCCAGATACCAGGGCCTCCTCTTGGGTCACCAGGGGGCATGGCCGCCTGCAAACCACCACCGGCCCCTTGCTCAGGCCGCCCCACGCCCCAAGGGAACCCCCACCCTTCAGGGCAAACCAGTCAGCCCCCACCCATGCACCAGGCCTCTATCCTATCTAATAAAAGAGTAACATGCAGATTGACCATCACTGCAACACACAATATAGCTGCCCCCATGTGGTCAAAGATCCTGCCCCCATGTGGACACAAGATGGCCACCACAAGATGGCTAGCAGGGGAGGGCAGTTGGGGGCAATCAACCCTGCAGGGGAGGGCAGTTAGGGGTGACCAGGCCGGCAGAGGAGGGAAGTTGGGGGCTAACAGGCTGGCTGGGGAGCAGTTAGGCATCAATCAGGCTGGCAGGCAGAAGCGGTTAGGGGCAATCAGAAAGGCAGGCAGGTGATCAGTTGGGAGCCAGCAGTCCTGGATTGTGAGAGGGATGTCTGACTGCCCGTTTAGGCCCAATCTGGGATCGGGCCTAAACGGGCAGTCGGACATCCCTTGAGGGGTCCCAGATTGGAGAGGGTGCAGGCTGGGCTGAGGGACACCCCCCCCTCCATGCACAAATTTCATGCACCGGGCCTCTAGTTAGAAATAAAACAACATCAACAATAACAAAGACATTACATGTCAATTTCTCAATTGTCTTCTATCTAGTTCACCTGGAAAACAAAACTTTCACATGCAAAGGTGACAACATTCTATAACTGATAAATGAAAATAATGAGTTTCTTCCACTTGTTGAAACTGGGCCATCCACAACTATATCATCACTGAGGTGGAAACCAATCACCACTCAGCCTACATTAATGTCATAATATTATGGCTGTGATTCACTCAATGGCCTGCTGCACACAGCTATTCTTATAAATAAGCCCCCTCATTCAGAATGCCACAATATGTGCTCAGGCAACTGGCAGAGGCAGCATAAATATTGATCATCATCATAATTGTAGTTTATATTGGCATAATGTCCTCCTTATGAAGCATTGAAATGGCTCTCAATATTTTCCTCAAATATTTCTTAATTCAAATATGGTTGTAACTGGTGTTTATCTCTACCATGATATGAAAAATAAATTAACAGTATAAACACAATTTGTGTTTTGGGAAGAAGATAATATTTGGTTTACTTAAGAAACACATTCATGTTAGCCCTTTAAAATACTACTTGGCAGGTATTTATAATGTTTCTGTAAGCATTTTACTAGTAACAAATTAATTTCATTTTCTCATTCAAGCATGTATGGTTTTTCTCTTGGATAACCATGAGAATACTTCCATGGTTTGACTCTTTTATTTTTTTATTCGTCTCAAAATTCGAGATATACTTAAACTTCAAAGTATTAAAAAAAACTTGGATACTGTGTTTCAAATGGAGCTTACTCTATATTGAGGACATATCGTTATTTCTATAAGTAAAATAAACCACAGTGAGCTTTTTTAATAACGAAATTTAGAGCATACAATCTTCCAACTTAAATCCCTTTGATGGCTTCCCATATCCTTACTAGTAGAATAAAACACGGTTTCAACAAGGCACTTCGAAATGTACATTTTCCTCTGCATTTTACAGCACACTCACCATTTTCATTAATATTTACTAACACAGTGGTCGGCAAACCGTGGCTTGCGAGCCACATGTGGCTCTTTGGCCCCTTGAGTGTGGCTCTTCCACAAAATACTATGGCCTGGGCAAGTCTATTTTGAAGAAGTGGCGTTAGAAGTTTAAGTTAAAAAAATTTGGCTCTCAAAAGAAATTTCAATCATTGTACTGTTGATATTTGGCTCCGTTGACTAATGAGTTTGCCGACCGCTGTACTAACACAAACTTCCTTTCTGTAACAAGGATTTTTCTGCCAAGGCGTCTGCTGCCTAGAGCACTCTTCCTATGGTGCTTTTCCTCAAGTCTCAGCTCGCAAGTGGCCTCGGTATAGAGAATTTCCCTAAATACAATACATAAAATACCCCATCTGCACAGCTCCCCAATTCACCCAATTACTCTCTAACACATCGTTCTGTTTATTTTCTGCATGTCACTCAACCATTCCGTATTGTAATTATCTTGTGTGTATTTAATTTACTTATTGATCTTCTACTGGGAGCGTGAACATTATGAATTCCACTAAACCAGGCTACTTGTTGTCCTTTACTCATTTTTTCTCACCACCGAGAAGAGGGCCTGTCACATAATAGGTATTCAATAAATAGTCATGGAATGAACAATAAGACTGTCTTTATCACAATTCACTTAACCTTAATATGTCCCTTCACAAGAATTAAATAAGAATTTATTATATGTAGCAGTTGGTAAGGAACTAATGTCTGTCAGTTTTTAGAAGATAAGACAGCATAATACAACCCAAAGACCAACGCCTGCCTGCTGCCTGTTTTTGCAAATAAAGTTTTATTGGAATATTGTCATGACAATTCACATAAAATATTGTCATTGGCTGCTTATGTGCTGCAAAGTCAGAGTAGTTGCAATAGAAATTCTCTGTTCTGGCTTGGGAAGTCTAAAATATTTGCTACCTGATCCTTTACAGAAAAAGTTTATTGACCTTTATTGAACCTTTATTGACCTCTATTGAACTTTAGAAAATTCCAGTGTGCCCTAGCCGGTTTGGCTCTGTGGATAGAGCGTCAGCCTGCGGACTGAAGGGCCCCAGGTTCGATTCTGGTTAAGGGCATATGCCTGGGTTTCGGGCTCGATCCCCAGTGGAGGGCTTGCAGGAGACAGCCGATCAATGATTCTCATCATTGATGTTTCTATCTCTCTCTCCCTCTTCCTTCCTCTCTGAGATCAATAAAAATATATTATAAAAAAAAAAGAAAATTCCAGTGTGATAATTGTTTCAATAGAGAACCTTTTTTAGTTGGGTTTTCAAAACTAACAATCAAACAAAGACTTTTAAGGACAGGCTAATTCATTATATAGATAGAAGATCAAGATTAATGGTCATTTTTTGTTTTGATCTCCTCATATTTATAGTCCTGAATCTGCATTCAGGAGTCCCTAGTTTTAGTCATGATGTATTCGTTAACATTTGCCATGTCCTGAATACTTTTGAGTTTAAGTTTCATTATCTGTATGATGAGAACAATAACATTTGCTTTGACTAATTGAATTAATTCTTGTGAAGAGAGACTGTGGTGTCCCATACCTGTGTCTAAGTTTTGTTTTTGACTCCATCTTTTTGATGGCTCCTTAAGTATTAGCACTCTTCTACCTGTTCCCAGTCTTTGAAGAAGACTGTTTAGAGTAGAGGTTATAAACATGATACATAATTGACATATTACATTGTTTTAAAGTTAAGGTATACAATATATTGATATGATGCATTTGTATTGTAATACAATTGCCATTATAGCATTAATTAATAACTCTATCACATAATTATAATTTCTTCTAGTGGTGGGAACAATTAAGTTCTAGTCTCTTGGCAGCTTAATATTTATAATACAGCTTGTCTATAGTTGCTGTACTCTGTATTAGATCTTCAGGATTTATTTATTTATTGGTTGCAGATGTTGATAAGTTAGTTAACCCCACAATTCCCAGAACCTTACTGGTAAAATGAAAAAAAAAACACACACACAAAAAAACAAGAGCTAACATTGTTTTGAACCAGCTATTGCTTTAAGCCCTTGAGATATATTCATTCATTTAGTACTTTCAACAACACAATGAAGTCAGGTTTGTTGTTATTATCATCTCATTTTACAGATAATAAAATTGAGGCATTGAGAAATTAGATAACTTGTTCAAAATGTATGGTCCAGTAAGTAGAATAGCTGAGATTTTAAACCAGTTCTTGGGCTTGGCCTCTTATAACATAAAATTCTTGTTAGGATTAAATGGGGAAAGTGATGAAAAATCCTTGACAGTTCCTGCATTAATAAGCATGATATAAGTGAATGTTACTTTATCTAATCTTCTATAGGCTTCAATTCTGAGGGGGAAATGCCCCACTGAATTACCTTAATTACTTCTGAATAATTTAAATAAAAAATGAATATATGTAGTTGATCCATTTCTATGATATCATTTAAATAGCAGCAAAGCCCATTGTTTTACTTTTGTGTGTGTGATGTAAAAGACCCAAACACACAGATAATCCAAATATTTTGTTAGTCCAAATATTTTGACAAAGTAGAATTTTCTTCTAATTCACCCTTGAGCCTATCTATCCCTGAGATGTCTACAACACATAATAGGTCAGGAATTAAATCTAGGAAGAATAAAGTGAAGTGAGTTGTTCTAAAATTTTCATTTTTCAACTTAATTTTTTTAGAAAAAATAGTGTTTACCAATAAATTTATCATACAGCAAGCCATGGCCAGTCTTCTTCACTAATTCTCAAGTAAGCCCAAAGATACATTGGAAACCAAAACATGAGAGTACCCAGGTAGTGTGAAGATAGCACAACAAAATTATCCTTATAATAGTGTGGAAGAGATAAAACAATTTGGCAAATCTTTTTTTGGCCTTGACATATTCTGATTTTAATTTCATTATTTGGTTTCAAATCTGAAAGCCCTATTATGCATAGCCTTACCTCTCAACACTGCAAGTAGAGAGATGACTTTACTCTGGAGAAATCTGAGATCACAGATAAAAAAAAAAAAAAAAAGCATATGATTTGGAAAATTTTCCTATTTGAAGCTGGGGTTTTTTTGTTGTTTTTTTTTTGATAGAACATATTTTAGATTACAAAGAGTAATAATTTAAAAGCTATGTATAATATATAGTACATTGTAAAAAAAATTATACATCTTCTCAAGTCCTTTTCCCCCTAAAATAGTACCAATACGAAACTCTTGAAAAAATGGAAGATATCTCAGGTTTGTAACAATAATCCATCCATGCATTGTGCTGTGGCTCCTGATTTCCTCAGGAAAAAACAAACAAACTTGTGATTACCCACATAATGGAATGGTAATGGAGAAAATTCTTTAAATGGAAAGAAATGATCTGAAATATATGGTGGGAATATTGCATGAGCACAGGGTCAGGGACTAGTATGAGCAATGTGCACCTAATGAAATTTGAGATTTACTTTGAAAAGAAGAGGTTTAATGCCAAGTAATGATAGGCAATACTGTTGAGTATTTTGAGTCCCCAAAGCATAGGGCTTTTGAATGCAGACTTAAGGATTTTGCAGTAGGTAGAAGAGGATAAAGGGAGGATAAATGATGACAGGAGACTTGACTTTAGGTGGTGAACACACAACCCAGTATATTGATGATGTATTATAGAAACCTATATAATTTTATTATGCAATGTCATTCCAATAAAGTCAATAAAAATTTAAAAATAAAATAAAATGTATATAGCATGTAAAATTATGTACAGGACATAATACTTGATAATGATATAAACAACTCTGTTACTGGTTTATGTATTTACTATGCTACACTTTTTATCATTATTTTAGATTGTACTCTTTCTACTTATTAAAAGTGTACTGTAGAAATGATAATTTTTGAGTAAGTGGGGAGCTAAAGGATTTCTCTCATAATGCATTGATATGGGAAAGACTGCAGCATTTTAAACTATTTGTCAGCTCAATGCGGTACCCATTTTGTTCAAAGATATAATTGCAACCAACGTGAATCATGGAATTTTGTTTTCTTTTTTGAAACAGGGGCTTCCAATATCATAGCATTGTGGTGTGTTTTTTTTGAAACAGGGGGTTCCAATATCATAGCAATATCAATCAGCAGTTCTAGAGTTTTTAGGGCCCTTTTATATTTGTTTTAGTCTATTCAGAGTGTCATAACGAAGTCCCTTCAACTTGGTGGTTTAAACAACAGAAATTTATTTTTCTCACACTTTGGAGACTGGAAGTCTGAGGTTGGGACCAGCATGGTGAGGTTCTGGTGAAGGTTTTCTTTCTGGCTTATAGATGGCTGCCTTCACCCTGGGTTCTCACTTGGCCTTGATAGAGAGAGAATGAATGTGTGTGTGTGTGTGTGTGTGTGTGTGTGTGTGTGTGTGTGTGTGGAGAGAGAGAGAGAGAGAGAGAGAGAGAGAGAGAGAGAGAGAGAGAAAGAGGAAAGAGAGAGAGAGATCCCCCTCGTCCTCTTTTTTCTCTTTTTATAAGGCCACCAATTGTAACAGGTTAGGGCCCCACCCTTAGGACCTTATTTAATCTTACTTACCTCCTAAACCCTTAACTCCAAATACAGTCACATTTGAGGTAAGCCTTCAATATGTGAATTTTGGTGTCACATGATTCAGTCTGTAGCAATACTTTCAAAATTATTGTGGCTCTCAAAGAGCTTTTGTGTATTTAGGTTATATCTATTTACTATATTTGAAATTAAAATTACGGAATTTATAAAACAGAATACACAGTGCACATTTCATTAGCTGTCTAGAAATTCCACTTTATACTTATGGGAAAATAGAATGAGGAAGGGAAGTTGAACTTTAGTATCATTTTGAAAGTAATTTTGACCTCACAGACACCATGAAAGGCTCTCAGGGATTCCCAGAGTTCTCAAACTTTGAGAACAACTTACATAGAAAAAAGGTTGAGTTCCCTAGATATTTCTTAAATAAGCAAAGAAACCTTTATACAATTTTTTTATTGGCAGTTATCGCAGAGTTTAAAGATTTCCTTTTTAGTCCCAAATGTAAGATAACACACAGAAACCACAGGCCAGATTAGCCTCCCCCGATCCTGAAACTGCCATTTTCATACACAAACCCAAAGGCAGTTATAAGCTTTCATTCTTATCTTTATGACAGCCTACTCTTCTCTTAGAACAAATCAACTTCAGGGCTGTGCTCAGGGGCCAGACAAAAGATAGGCAGATAATTGATTTTACCAGGAATGTCAGATACATACTTATGCCCTCATTTTATTTCTTTACATGAAACTCTTATCATTCTTACAGCAATACACACACACACACACACACACACACACACACACACACACACACCATCTTGATCTTCAAACACATCAAAGCATTCATTGAAACTATTTTAATATGAAAATAACACTGTAGTATGGAATTCCAAATTTTTAAAAACACAGATTTCTATAACAGCTCATTTCTTCTAGTACTGGCTGAGATTTTTCTTATTAAATGTCATTGAATGTTTTGCCACCAAAGATTTGGTCTTACCTTTTAACAATTTTATCAGCAATTGAAATTCTTGGGGCAGAACTTCATTCTAGAACATCATTCTCTTCTTTGAAAGATATTGATGCTTTATATAATTATTAAAAACACTGTAAAGTTAGTATCAACCCACTGAACAATGTTTTTCAGCAATTTGATATGTGCAAATATATTATTGCTTTTTATGTCAGAATTTCAATATTATGTTGACTTTTAAAGACCTAATAAAAATAAAGTTTACATTTTGACAACTGGAGTCAAAATTAATATAAACAAAATGCTTGAAATGAAACTGATTTAATAAATAAATAGCAGGACTTGGGTTGGAAAAGATATCAGTCTTAATATAAAAGAATCTCAAATATGCAATCATGAATATTTCTATTCCCCCTTTTAAGCAGATGGTAAGATAAATGATCTGGATCCTCCAATCTATTTTATGGTTATGTGTTCCAGAAATAATTGCTTTCATGTACTCAATATTTGAATAATATCAAGAAAAATTTACCACCTTCAGAAAGGCATTACAAATGGAAATTGTAGATATTAATAATGAAATGACAAAGTGTTTTGTTTGACACTAGATTTTTCTAGATAATGTGTGTCTTATTCAAGAAGTTAGGATATATAACTGCTATAATCAGAGAGTGACTGAGTTAGCAACTGTGTAATAAATAGCACATATTTTTAAAGTTTTGAGTATAATTACTCATAACATGTATGTTGATTTCAGTTATTCTTTACAAAAAAGAAATGCTGCATTAAGAAAGCAGGTAACTTCACTACAATCTTTGTGGTCAGAAAATGGAAAACAATAATTGTATCAATTCTCTTTATTTCTCTAAATCCAATTTTGCTTTTTGTCTTCTGCCTAATTACTCTAGAAAAAAAAATCAAATTATTTTTTTCTCTAATATCCACTCTTGTTGAGAATAAAATGATATTAGAATGAACAGCCACTATTCTTCTGGCTCACTTAGGAATATTTAAAAATCGCCTTAAATCCACATCGTCTAGATTCCTTCCACCTTGAGGCACCAATTAATTTACTGTATTCTATTAAGTTCCATTGGGCAATGTTCTATACCCCAAATTATTATTCTAAAGCTTTATTTTTAAGGCCAGAATGAGGAAAAGAAATAAACACAAAGTCATTTGCTTCATGGTTGCAAAAGGATATCAAGTTAAGGGAGATCTGATATATCAATAGGAGAGGGCAGTTCTGAATTCTAAATCAAATTACACCTTTTTCTGTTGGGATTTCAACATCTGCCTCTGTGTAGATTGATTAGAATAAAGCAGGCCATCAGCGGCCCTTTGTCTGTGTTTGACTGGGTGAAGCAGCTGACAAGTGGCCATCAGATTACCCACAGAGGGGCAGCTGCAAGATAGGAGTTTGACAGCTGACTTCATTATAATTCCTACACTGCAGACTAAAATGGATTTGTCCTTTAATTGAGCTGGGCCAGCAAACTGCCCAGAGATGAAACGGAAGGGAAAAATGGTTGGATACTGATAACAGAAAAAGTAGCAGGTGAATCCCACTCTAGGACAGAACAGATAGTGGCAGGAAAATCCTGGAAAGAAATATTTTGATATATTAGGAATTGCAATCACTTTAATTGAAATTTTCATAAATTGGCTATTGAAATGTCATCAAAAGTCCTTTTATTGATCAGGGACCTTTTATTTCCCTTACCAGGCAATTTCCAAAATATTTGCCTATCACTTCCTTTTGCACATGGATTTCAATTCAATGTAGAAAAAAAAATAAGTTTCTTCAAAAAGTATGAAAAATTAAGTATTAAAAAAAGGTTTGCTGTGGTTAATAGGATTCTGGAGGGGTTTCTGATAGAGAAAAATTTACAGATTGTTAAATTATATGGTTTACTATGATTCAGTCTGCATAGATATATTCAGGAACATAAAGTGGTATAAGGTCAAATATTTTTTAAATGAAATCTTGCAATCTGAAATATCAAAGGCAATTGGATTTAATAAAACACATAGGTCAAATTATATACTGAATACATTGAGAAAGTGTTCCAGATTTCACTTTGGGAAAATAACTTTGTAAAAGGTTTTGACATTTAAATATAGGTAGTTCTATAACTTGTCTTCATTTGCTTCAGGTAGATTTTTCTCTGATCACAATAAGGAGTCAGTGTGAAATAATTACTAAAAAATTTACACTGGTCATAAATAAAATAATGAGTATTGTTCAATGTCACTCATAAATGTTTTTTATGAATGTTACCATTTACATTATTATAATTTTATGTTATATATTGAAATTTTTATAATAATAAATATAGGATTAATCAATAAGTTAACCAATAGTATTACAGTCGTGTTTTTTGTTAACATCTTCAATTTCCTTTCCTATTAAAATTCTGTATGTTAATTATAAGAAAAAGCTCTTTACATTTATTATCATGGTTCACTCTTCCTATCCGTAAATTCAAATTTAGAAATGTAAGATACTTAAATAACAAGCAATCAAAAGAAGACACATTGATAATTGTTTTTAGAATAATCGAATTTTATGCACTCAAATATTTAGTGGTAATATCTTCAAATAACATTTCTTTTTGGTGTCGTTAATCAATGTGGTGGTAGGGTGACATCCTAGGACTAACAGCATGTTAGAAACTTTCTGAACAGAGGAATTTGAGGTCTGGTTTAGTGAGGCCAATAGTTGAATTTTACTGTCAGGCTCTTTGCAGAATGTCAACACTAAACTCATGAAGGACATTCCCTTAATATATAGAATTATTCAGAATACAGGCTATGAACTAAACTGCTTAGGAATAAATTTGTTTTTTAAAATATATATTTTATTGATTTTTTTACAGAGAGGAAGGGAGCGGGATAGAGAGCTAAAAACATCAATGAGAGAGAAACATTGATCAGCTGCCTCCTGCACACCTCCTACTGGGGATGTGCCCGCAACCAAGGTACATGCCCTTGACCAGAATCGAACCTAGGACCCTTCAGTCTGCAGGCCGACACTATGTCCACTGAGCCAAACCGATTAGGGCCTTAGGAGTAAATTTCAACAGTATCATTTACTGTTCATATATTCTTAGGCAAGTCACATTTAAATCTCTTTGTGTCTCGTTTCATCATCTGTAAAATTAGGAGTCTAATATTACCCACCTTTATAATATGAAATATTTTCTCTCTGTGTGTATGTGTGTGTATAATAACAAATGCATGTAAAACCTTTAGAACACATATTAAGTAAGCCTAATATTAAAGTAAATGTGAGCTATAATATACCTTCTCTTCCCCCAACTTGTCCCCTTTTTTTTACATGATAATCTCTTAAAACATAAGTAAATGAATAACACAAAAATACTTTTTTTATGAAAATAGCATTCATTAATAAATTTTACAAAATTATCTAAATTACTTGGGCAAATGAACATTTCAGAAATAAAATTTTCAAGTGAGAGGAATCAATTCCAAAAGTAGTTTCTGATTTATTCTTCTTGAGATTTTGCTTCATTGGTTACACCCTTTATTTGTAATGTTTTCCAGTCACCAAAAGTCACTGACACATTCACCCCTGGATATGGGAGAAGGGAGAGAGGAAGGATACTAAAATCAGTCAAGCTGATAAAGTTATATCCCTTATGTGAATGTCAGATATATTGCCAGAAACAAAGGTGTGGGGTAAGCACTGCTTTGTAAAATAGTGGAAATGAGTACATTTAAACTAAAAAAAAAAAATAACTCTAAATCTTTTTGTCCCTTTCCCTGAGACACATAATGTAGTAATCGCCTAAAAGAATTCTCATAACAGGTCACAGAATAATAATATCTTATTCCCTCAATATTATAATTTACATCCAATAAAATGTAGCATACACATAGAGTTAGGTGTGTTTTCCCACAAAATGTAAAGCAATGACACTTTTAGAAAAGTAAATGTGTCTATTATACAATGTCCATTAACTTAGGTTATTATATGACATACATTATATTTCTATAACAAATAAAATAATAGAAAGAAATATAATTTATTGATCACCAATACTGCACAATCTTGATTGAGCACACTAAATCTCTTTTGGATAGAGAATGCCACTTTAGATGTTACATGATTTGTGTTTATATGGCAGAAAATGTTAGAGATTAAAATAAGGTGACCAGATTTTAACATTGGTAAAGCGGGAAACCATTGACCGGGTGTGTGTGTGGGGGGGGGGGGGTCTTTTTTTTTTTTTAAATATATTTTATTGATTTTTTACAGAGAGGAAGAGAGAGGGATAGAGAGTTAGAAACATCGATGAGAGAGAAACATCGATCAGCTGCCTCTTGCACACCTCCTACTGGGGATGTGCCCGCAACCAAGGTACATGCCCTTGACCGGAATCAAACCTGGGACCCTTGAGTCCGCAGGCCGACGCTCTATCCACTGAGCCAAACCGGTTTCAGCCCGGGGCGGGGGGGGGGGGGGGGGGGGGTTCTTGATTAAAAATTTGGTCTATATTGTAATCACTTTTGTTTTTTTTTTAATAAAAGGAAATTCACTTCTTAGACCATCGTTGAATTTGCATCCTCTTTTCTTACTCATTATGTTAAAAATCTAAAAAAAATAATTTAAAATTATATTATAAATTATTATATGCATATTGCTTAAAAACACAGTAAGTAGGTACATAATTACATGAACATATTTTATTGTTAGTTTATAAATTAAATTAATTTGATTGTTATAAAGTAACTATATTTTAAAAAGTATTTTAATCCTATATTTCTTTCTAAATAATAACAATACTAACTTGTATTATTTTTCCTCTGAATTTGCCATAACGTAAGTCGTAAGTGTCACTTTAAAGGCCGGTGCTAGACTTTTTGCCGCCACTATAAAATATAAATAATACGAGTACTGTGTGCTAAATTCAAGAAAATTTATGTATTTATGAAATAAATAAATAAATTACTTACCTAAATTATCTGAATAGCTGATTTGTAATGACATCACTTGTTTAACTAGCTTACTAGCATGCAGTATGATGTGTATCGTCTGAGAGACAGTTACAAAATGTTTTCGTCGTTGCCAATCCCCAAAAATGCCATTGTTCATTAAGTCCAAACAATGGTGGTCGAATTCTAACAACTGATCAACAATGCGAACTTTGATAAGCAGTTCTCGATAATCAGTTCTCAAAAATTATTTGTTATTATTAAAGTTTAACATTATAAAATTAACAAAAATAATATAAAACTCATATCCTGGCTAAATAGCCACATGGCAGCCGAAAACCGTATATTCCCTTCTCGTTCTCCCACCGTTCCCTAGTTTGTCGTGCATTCTTTCCAAAAATCGGGACTTTTTTAAAACGCCGTGGGACGCGGGACAAATTGTTAAAAATCGGGACTGTCCCACCAAAAGCGGGACATCTGGTCACCTTAGATCAGTGATGCGAACCTATGACACGCGGGTCAGCACTGACACGCGTAGCCATTTCAGATGACACGTGGCTGCTGAGGCGGCCGCATGCCGAGGATGAAACACTTGCTGCTCCGGAGGATGAAACATTTGCGACTAGAGTCTTGGAACTCCAAGACTCTAGTCGCAAATGTTTCATCCTCCCCTATTAGACACTCTGTGCCGGAGGTCTGTAGGCCAAAACAACAGAAGTCCGGCACAGAGCGTCTAGTTCTGGGACTTCCGGTTAAGCTGGGATCTTTGCCCTCACTTCCGCCGGCAGAGCAGGGAGCAGTGAAACGCAGCGGGGGACGCATCTCTGGGGGCCCTGCCATTACCAGTAACCAAATAACAGTTAACCACAGCAACCATTATCTACTGTTCTGGGGTGTCATGGATTTCTAACCCATCATTACTGAGATAAGTGAGGGGGAGGCTGGGAGAGGCGAGGGTTTGTAGCATGCTATGGGTGCCGTTTCCCGCCATTAGAAATAGCGGCAGCCATTTTAATTCACATAAGGAACACCATCTTGCTCCATAGTGCAGATTCCATTTCACCACTGTTACTGTTTTGCATCCTTATTAACCCCTATTTCTGCTTATTAACCCTGCCCTTTCCTAAAAGACAGTTATAGGCACCATTTTGTGGTTAGTTAGGCTAGTTAACCCCTAATTGCCTGCAGGCCTAACAAGCTATCTATAATTCTATCTTCTGTCACTGCCCCCCTGATGGAGAACCCAAAAATTAAAAAACTAAGGTTAAGTAAAGGAAGTGGTAGTAGCAGTGGCCGACCCTTTCAAGAGACATGGACTGAGATGTATGGCTTTATAGAAAAAAATGGCACATCATTTTGCGTTCTATGTACTGAAACGGTAGTAAGCAGAACGTGGAATATAAATAGACATTTTGAAACTAATCATTCCCAGCTCTTGGAAAAAAGTGAGGATGAAAGGAAGGAATACATTTCCAGGCAGCTACACCTTTATAAGAGCCAATCTAATTCCAACCTTAAATTTATGAAAGGCTCTACAAATTTAACATCTGCAAGTTTGAGCATTGCTCACTCTATAGCTCAGCATGGAAAAGCGCTCAGTGAGGGAGAATTTATTAAAGAAACTCTCCTAAGATGTGCAACAGTTCTATTTCACAATATGCAGAATAAAGATGCAATTATTAAGAGAATATATGAGTTACCACTCAGTAGAAATATCATAAAAGACCGAATAATGATACTGAACACAAACGTACAACATCAATTAAAGAGAGACATAAGGAAGTGTAAATATTTTTCGATATCTCTTGATGAAACTACTGATGACACATCACATGCTCAGTTGGCCATTATTGGTCGATATTCTGATGGTCTCACAATGAGAGAAGAGTTGATAAAGTTAGTATCAGTGTCAACAAGTAAATCAGGAAGCGAAATATGTAAGGTTGTTATACAAACATTTCGTGACCTAAGCATTGATATCTCTAAAGTTGTGTCAGTGATGACAGATGGGGCACCAAATATGGTGGGGGAAAAATTGGATTTGTCAAATTGTTTACAGAAGCTATTGGACATCCGATTGTGCCTTTTCATTGTATTATCCATCAGGAGGCTTTATGTGCCAAGGCAGGATTCACTGACTTAAACGACTTAATGTCAGTTGTTACAAAAATAGTTAATTTAATAGCTGCTCACCCCCTTCACAAGCGAGAATTTTTGGCACTTTTACTGGAGGTTGATTCCACCTACAGTGGACTGCTGATGTACAATAATGTAAGATGGCTGAGCCGAAGCAAAGTTCTTGAGCGCTTTGTGGAGTGCTTTGAAGAAATTAAGGTATTTCTTGACAATAAGGATCTGGGAAACTTTCCTCAGCTTAATGATGATAAGTGGGTCAACACCCTGATGTTTTTTACAGATCTCTCTGTTCATATTAATGAACTGAACTTAAAGTTACAAGGTTTTGGCAAAAGTATTGACGTTATGTTTGGATACATAAAAGCTTTTGAAAGTAAAGTTAAAATTTTCAAGCTAGATGTAGAAACTAAAACTTATAAGTATTTTCCTCGAGTAACAAAGTATTTTGAGAAGGCCAGTGCAGCTGTACAAAATGAAATGGAACTCTTGTATGTTTTAGACTCATTACTTGACCAGTTTAGTGATAGATTTAGTCAATTTAGAAGTCCAGAACAGACCATGAAAATAATTAAGTATCCTGATGTAGTAGTCTACAGTAGTTTGGAATTAAATGGTTTCCAATGGATGCAAATTGATGATTTGGAGATGCAACTTGCAGAATTTCAAGACAGTATCTGGGCTCAGGTCTTTGTCGACTTGAGGTCAAAGCTGGAGAATCTGGAAAGGTGCCGCTTGGAGAATCAAGAGGAGTGCCACTACGAACAGGAAATTTGGAGTGCCTGGAACTGACTACCAGACACTTTTAGCACCCTGAAAAATATAGCAATGGCTTTACTCACAATTTTTCCCTCTACATACTTTTGTGAGGCCTTATTCTCAGCGTTAAATAATATCAAAACCAACAAAAGAAACAGATTGACAGATGAAGTTAGTAGAGCTTACTTGGGCCTGAAGTGTACAAAATACCAACCTTTAATTGAAGATTTAGCCAATGAAATTCAGCAACAAAAAAGTCACTAATAGGCAGGTTAGTTAAAGAATTCCCCCTCCCCCTCACTTATCTTAGTCCACACAAGCTAAATAATATCAAGACCAACAAAAGAAACCGACAGACGGATGAACAAAGAAGTCACTAAGCAGGTAAGTTAAATATTTAGTTTTTGGTTTATTAAATACAATTATATATAACAATTATACATTTATGTTATTTAAACTATAAATATCGCAAAGTAATATTTTTTCCTCAAAGTGACACACTACCCGAGTTATGCTGTTTTTTGGAGAAGTTTGACACACCAAGCTCAAAAGGTTGCCCAACACTGCCTTAGATTAAAATCAAGATTTTGTGTAAACTAAGTGAGGACACTTTCATCATTGTTTAAAACTTGTATTGCTAATAAGGTAAACTGATTATAAGCTTGTTAAAACTTATTAATATAAAAACATAAGCCTTATTATTATTACTGTTTAATTTCTTGAGTCTGTCTAGTGTCTGTGATTTGGAAGTGATGCTCCATTGTCAAGTCAGTCTTGTTTCCCAGATCAGATCTTAGCATCGGATATAAGGACCCTTCAGGTTCTTTTTCTCATTTTGAATTCAGGCATTCACATGAGTGGTCTACAAGCTTAAGAATGGGAAACACACATAAAGTTGGAGTGTTTTTTTGAGTGTTTTATTTTTGTTTTGTTTTGTGTCTTTTTAACATAATCTACTTTACCCAAAATTTGTTGCTTGTTCCCCTAATAGTTTCTGTAGAAAAATAAAACCATTTGTTCTGGTCCAGGATTCCACCTAGGATCATGTCTCTTTGCATTCATTAGTCTGGAACAACTATTCTTCAGTCTTCATTTATCTGTCATAACTGATATTTTTGAGGGTTCAGGTGTATTATTTTGCTGCATGTTCTTCAATTTGGATTTGTCTGGTGTATTCTCATGATTAGGTTCATATTATGCATTCTTGGCAGGAATACTAAAGAGGTGGCACTGTGTTCTTTTCTATGCTGCTTATCAGGTGGCCCACATTGACTTGACTTGGTTAAGGTGGTATCTGTCAGCCTTCTCTACTATGAAATTGCTATCTGTCTCTTGGATTACTGAATATCTTGTGGAGATATACTTTGAGACTGTATAAACATCCTGTTTCTCATCCTAATTTTGCACAATAGTTTTAGCATCCAATGAGTAGTTTACAAAGTTAAAAATGGGGAACAACACAAAGTTTTGCACTGAAGCAGTTTTTATTTTTAATTTAAATACTAGAGGCCTGGTGCACAAAATTAGTGCATGGGGGGAGGGGTCTCTCAGCCCAGCCTGCACCCTTTCCAATCCAGGACCCCTTGAGGAATGTCCAACTGCCAGTCAGACATTTCTCTCAAAATTCAGGACCACTGGCTCCTAACTGCTCACCTGCCTGCCTGCCTGATTGCCCCTAACCCCTCTGCCTGCCTGTCTGATGCCCCTAACTGCTCCCCTTCCTGCCTGATTGCTCCTAAACGCCTCTGCCTGCCTGCTTGATTGCCCCTAACTGCTCTCCTGCCAGCCTGATCACCCCTAACTACTCCCCTGCCAACCTGATTACCCCTAACTGCTCTCCCCTGCCAGCCTGGTCACCCATAACTGCTCTCCCCTGCCTGCCTGATTGCCCCTAAACACCTCTGCCTGCCTGCCTGATCACTCCAAACCACTCTGACTGCCTGCCTGATCACCCCTGACCAATCTGCCTGCCTGCCTGATTGCCCCTAACTGCTCTCCCCTGCTGGCCTGGTCGCCCCTAACCACCTCTGCCTTGACCTCCACCACCGTGGCTTTGTCAGGGAAGGAAGTCCAGAAGGATGTCTGGAAGATGTCCGGTCTATCTTGTCTAATTAGCATATTAACCTTTTATTAGTATAGATTATTGATTTTATAAAGAGAGAGAGGAAGAGAAAGGGAAAGGAAGAGATAATCATCAATCTCAATTGGCTGCACACCCCCTACCAGGGATTGAATCTGTAACCCGGGTATGTGCCCTGACTAGTAATTGAACTCATGACCTCTTGGTGCACTGGAAGATGCTCAATCAACTGAGCCACACTGGCCAAGGCCCAATTATTTATTTCACTAGTTTCTATTTTTCATTGTGAATATACATTTTTACATCCTTGAATGGTGTTACAGTTGCTTTTTAAAATAATTGTCTGCTAATTGTAACATGAGGATTACCTCAGGATTATCTTTTCTATTCAAAATGAGTCAATTATTTTTGGTTCTTCATATATAGAATACTTTTGGATCATATTTTTATCATTGTTAGCCTGTGGAGGATAAGTACTCTTATTCATTCAAAAACGTTTTAAATTTTGTCGTTATTTTAGCTGTTTTACAAGCAATTAACTTATAAAAATTAAATTTCAGATGTTGTATCTCAAATCTCAGTTTAGTTTAGTTTATTTATCTTTTGCTGGAGGCTATCAAGAGCATATATGGTTCAGGAGTAAAACAGATTTGAATAAAATTTATACACAAAATTTTGGAATTTCTTTCTCTTCTTTCTGGAATTAGTTTTCATCTTTATTGTATCCTTCTCACTTTTAAGCAGCTGTTAGGTGACTTGAATTCTGTTCTCTGGTTCTTCAATGTGTGGATATTTTATGTAGGGAGCGGCTATAGGGTTAAGCCTCAGATTGACCTGTTGGCAAAGCCACAAAACAAGTCCCAGCTTAGAGGGCACAGCCCTCTTAGCATAATTAAGCTTGACCTTATGATGCTCCCTAAATCTTATCTGGGTAGCTAATGGGCTGTGGGAGATGCAGCAAGTGCTGCCAAAACAAGTGAAACTCACAAGAACATTGTAACTATGGTGAGCACTACCTTTTTTACCTCTGGCTATAAAATAAAGCATCAGCTTGCCCTCTGGATCTTTTTCTGTGGCTTTAGCCAGGCACAGGAGATCCACCTAGACCCAGCTTATTCTCTTGGTCTGTCTTTTTTTCAATCCTTCGCCACCCCCGCGACCCCCCCACCCCCCACCAGGTTCACAAAACCCTTGGCTGTACTGGCAATGCACAATTTTACATTTTAGATAAAAATGTTACTTGATCTGTGTACATATAACTTTGACTAAAAGCCTTACAAATAGGAAATCATTCAAGCTGTTTTTTTCCTCCCCATATTTTTACTCCTGAAAGAATCTGTCTGCTGGCATTCACTTTTATTGTCATTCTTTTTAAAAATTTGGGTGAAGTGCATCAAAAGGTATAAACTTCCAGGTATAAGATAATAAATTATGAGGATATAATGTAAACATGGTGATAATCCTATCTAATAAAAGAGTAATATGCAAATTGACCATCACTCCAACACACAAGATGGCTGCCCCCATGTGGACACAAGATAGCTGCCACAAGATGACCAGCAGGGGAGGGCAGTTGGGAGGGACCAGGCCTGCAAGGGAGGGCATTTGGGGGTGATCAAGCCTGCAGGGGAGGGCACTTAGGGGTGACCAGGCCGGCATAGGAGGGAAGTTGGGGGCGACCGGGCCTGCAGGGAAGGGCAGTTGGGGGGGACCCAGGCCTGCAGGGGAGAGCAATTGGGGGGACCAGGCCTGCAGGGGAGGGCAGTTGGGGGCACCAGGCCTGAAGGGGAGGGCAGTTGGGGGGACCAGTCCTCTAGGGGAGGGCAGTTGGGGGAGACCCAGGCCTGCAGGGGAAAGCAGTTGGGGGGGACCAGGCCTGTAGGGGAGGACAGTTGTGGAGGACCAGGCCTGCAGGGGAGGGCAGTTAGGGGTGACCAGGCCAGCAGTGGAGGGCAGTTAGGGGCAATCAGGCTGGCAGGGGAGCAGATAGGCATCAATCAGGCTGGCAGGGGAGTGGTTAGGGAGTGATCAGGCTGGCAGGTAGAAGTGGTTAGGGGCAATCAGGAAGGCAGGCAGGTGAGCATTGGGAGCCAGCAGTCCTGGATTGTGAGAGGGATGTCCAACTGCCTGTTTAGGCCCAATCCCAATAGGGATCAGTCGGACATCCCTTGAGGGGTCCCAGATTGGAGAGGGTGCAGGCTGGGCTGAGGGACACCCCCCCCCCCCCACCGTGCACGAATTTTGTGCACCAGGCCTCTAGTATATGTAATAATATTGTGTTGTATATTTGAAAGTTCCTAAGAGAATAGGTCTTAATAGTTCTCATCACAAGAAAGAGTGAAGTCTGCACTTATGTATGGTGAAAGATGTTAACTAGACTTATTTCACAATATATCAATATTGAATCGTGTACATCATTTTACAATATATAAATATTGAATCGTTATATTTTACATCTGAAACTAAGTTGACATACAATTTTGTATGTCAACTCTACCCCAATAAAAAATAATAGAAAATGACCAGAGTTTGTAGTTTTTACCTGAAGTGGGCTAAAATTCTATAGAAGATTATTGGTTATATCAGAAGTGGGACACTGATCATTGTTTCTAGAAACACAGGAAGCTCTATCTACCTAAGAATATTTGAACTTTGGGGGCTGGTTACCTGGTTCTTTAAGTGGTAATGAGTTGCCTAGTTACCTTTTTCCTGAATATCTATTAGTAAATGGAGCCTGAAAAAGAAAATCCCTCTGTGGCAGCAGGAATCCTACCACTACATAAATATCTGAGGCAGCAGAGAAGTTGCAATATATACCCTGGCTTTAATTCCAATAGTAATGAACCCCTTGGAAAGATGAGCAATGAAGTGAGAGAATTTCTTGCTCAAAGGTATTTTTGAATTAAATTTCTTCTTCCCCAGTCACCTAAATTGTTTGGTAAATATTGCAAGGTTCTCTATCATAGAAGATATGGTATAGACTTTTTTTTTTACATTAAGATTGGACTGTCAATAGGAATATAATTAGAGCCATGTTTTCTGAGAGTAGTGATGCTTCTGAGCCAATCATCCACAACACCTTACTTAGCAATTTCACAAATAGAATTTGCAGAATAGATTACTAAAACTTCAGGCTGAAAATACTAGTATAGTCACAGATAGAAAAAAAAGAGTAACTGGAGTAAAATGAATTAATTTTTAAAATAAGATTTTCCTAAATACATGGGGGAATAAATGGTTATAAAAGTATCTAAATATTTAAGCCACTCGGATGTAAAATGCTATCAAGTATATAAGCTATTCAAGAAAGATGGAGGTGTGTTTTGTCAAACAAAAGACAAAATCAATGCAGCAAATATTCAGAGTTTTGTGGAAGTGTGTGTGTGCGGATGCACACACACTTCTGTAGCTGTTCATACGATTCTCATTGAATATTTTTAATGCAAGAATTGCTGAAGAATCTTACGGTCATTTATTTCTATGACTTCTTCTTTTTTGATATTATTCTAATTTATTGTTCATGCTGAGCAGCTTAAAGAGTATGGTTTAGTTTCTTACTAAATATCATTTTCATTTTTATTGTTTAATCCAATATGAATTTTATTAGACTTGCTGAAATTTAACACCAGTTTCTCTGCAATATCCTAATGAGTTTTCATCACTGCAGAGCATTGTATATTGCTATCAGATTAGTAGTTGGAGCACATGTTATTAGACTTTCTATAAATAATGCATATTCACTTATGCAGTACCAGTCAATACTGAAAATTTCTTAAGGAAAGTAAAATTGTAAAGTAAAAGGATAAGAGAAAACCAGTAGTCAAAGAGAGAGAGGTGCTGAATTTTTTATTTCCTAGACTACGGATGTCTGCTAAGTGTTAAGACACTCTGGGTAAATATTTCTATTACACTTTCATATATAAACATTTAACAACTTTATATTCAAAAGCTAGTCATTTGGAGAGATTTAAATGTAAGCTGTAACAGGAGGTACATGGCCAAACTACCTAATGACATAATTCTCTGGGTTTTATTTTATATAAATCAAATAGAGATAGAAAATAATGACAAAGTTCAATACTGGTTAGAGTTGAAGACAACTGATTTCTCAATCACCATCAATTAAGTATAAATTGGTATAACTGTTCTGGTGGGAAATTAGGCAATCTAAAGCTAATATCATAAAAACTATAAATTCCATTAGATAAAGTCATTCCATCTCTTGCTTAACGCAAGGAAATGATTGAAAATATGATGAGGCATTAGATACATAAATGAATGTCAATTAGGGCACAGGGCAAGTTGGAGCAGAGGAGACTGTATCTGTTCCTCTAACACGCTCTTGCTATGACTTTTGTAGCAATCAGGACATTGTATCACTCAAGCCATCTTATAGACTAGACTAGAGGCCCAGTGCACGAAATTTGTACACTAGGGAGGGAGGGGTTCCCTCAGCCCAGCCTGCGCCCACTTGCAGTCCTGGAGCCCTCAGGGGATGTCTGACTGATGGCTTAGCGCTGCCACAGAGCCACTGTGCTCACCAGCCGTGAGCCCGGCTCAGGGCTTCTGGCTGAGCGGCACTTCCCCTGTGGGAGCACACTGACCATCAGGGGCAGCTCCTGCATTGAACATCTGCCCCTTGGTTGTCAGTGCACATCATAGCAACCGGTCATTCTGCAGTTCAGTCTATTTGCATATTAGCCTTTTAATATATAGGATATACATTGTGAGGGTGCAGGCAGGGCTGAAATGTATTAAAAACCTCTGGTGCACCATCTCATATCTCTGTTCTCAGCTACTGGGTGTTTTGTTTGTTTTTGTTTGATTTTGAAAACATAGGTTAAGTAACTGGTTATTTGAAATTGGTGGGGAAAAATGTCAACGCCAATGAGTACAAAATTGAAATTTATTTCCATGATTTCTTGTGTAAGATTTTGAGTAGTTTCAAGATTATGAATAGCACATAATTTATATGTGTTCAAAACTTGTTAGGAATTCATTTTACCAAATCATGTTCCTAAAAGTATCAAATACTAAAAAATCCTAAAGTCTTACATAATAATCTCTTGAATCACTAACAGTTTTACTCCTAGAGAATAGAATTTAGAAATGAATATAACAGATTACATACAGACTTCTGATATACCTTGTAGAGGCCTGGTGCATGAAATTCATGCACGGAGGAGTGGGGTCCCTGAGAAAGACCTGCATCCTCTTACAATCCGGGACACCAGTAACCATACTTTTCATACAGGTGAAAGGCATCTTGCTGTTGTATGAGCAGCTACATTTTTTTTTTTTTGCCCTGATTATAAAAAGTAGTACATAACATGATCCTTCTGAGGCAGTAATAGCATTTCCCCCATCTTCTGGGTGGAAAAACTGAAGCAGAGAAAAGTTAAGTAATTGGCTTTGTCACACAGTTGTAAGTGTCAGAATCCGGGCTGACCACAAAATGTGCAAGCCAGAGTCCATGCATGTCATCGCTGCATCATCCTGTGTTTTCAGTGTTAGAGTAGCCTTGCTAGGTTTTAATTTTTAAATCTAAGAGACTGTTCCCAATATATAGGGTAGGGTCCCTAGGCCTGGCCGGCGATAAGCACCATCTATGGGGTCACTGGTGGGTGGGGCAATCGGGGGGGGCTCTGCTGGCACCTGTCTTGGCTGGCTGCCTGGCACTGCCCGCTGGCTGGCCCCACCCCCTGAATACCGCCACTGGTCACCTCCCTCTCAGGGGGCAGACTCTCAACGCAGGAGCTGCCCCCAACTGGCAGGCACTCAGGACCCGGGCTTTGCTCTGGCCCCTGGCAGGTACCCGGGACTCCGCCTTCCCTCCAGCCCTGGTCATCTGGAAAACCATCCGGAATGATGTCTGGTCTAATTAGCATATTACCCTTTTATTATTATAGATGATTTCTTTTTAATAATTTTCTTTCTGTATAGAGAATTTCCTTTAGTCATTATTTTTAGGTAAGAAATGCTAGTTACAAGTTCTCTTATTTTTCTTCATTTGAGAATATCTTGACTTAAGTCTCCTTTTCTAAGAATATTTTTACTAGATAAAGAATTCTGGTTTGACATATATTTTTTAGTATTTCAAAATGATTGTGTCAATTCCTTCAGATCCCCATGGTTTTCTGATAAATCATCTCCTGGAACTCTAATTGTCTTCTCCAAATGGTAAGTTCTTGCCACTTTCATTATTTTGTCTTTCTCTTTAGATTTGTAATAGTTTGATTATGATGTGTTTTGGAGTGGAATACTTTAGGTTTACCTTCTTTGGTTTCTTGAATTAGCAAGTATGTCTTTTGCCACTTTTGAGACATTTTCAGCCATTATTACTTAAAGTACTGTTTTATCTTCCCAATGCTCCCAGCTTTCTCCTCTCCTTTTGTGATTCTGATTATATGAGTGTTAAACGTTGTTGTTGTCATTATATTTCTACAAGCCCTTGAAGCTCTGTCCTTTTTCTTTCAGTCAAAAAATATTTTATCCCTGTGTTTCAGATTGAATAATTTCTATCACTCTATATTTCAGGTCACAGATTATTTTCCCTCTCCTCTCTATTCTGCTGTTGAGCATATCTACGGAGTTTTTTATTTTGGTATTTGTGTTTTTCCAGTCTAAAATGTTTAAATTACTGCTCCTACTCCTATGTGACCTCCATTGATTCCATACATGGATAAGCCTTGTTGCTGCTGGGTGTTGAGGAAAGTCCTGACACGCTCCTAGGACTTCCCTGATAGGAACCAGCATGCCTTATGCTTCCAGGAAGCTCCCCTGTGTTCTACACTCTCACCTGAGGGACAGGCCTCTTACAACCTAATGGACATGTAAGTGTCAGCTCCTTGCTGGCCTTTCTAACACTTCTCTGGAAGCAGCGTTGGGATGCCCTAGACCAGTGGTCAGCAAACTCATTAGTCAACAGAGCGGCAAACCGCGGCTCGCGAGTCGCATGTGGCTCGCGAGCCGCAGTTTGCTGACCACTGCCATAACCCAACACTGTACCCATGATTTTATTTTAATGAAATTATGTCTTTACATTTACCTATATAGCTATCATTTCTGGTGCTCTTCATTTTTTTGCATCTGTCCATGTTTCCTTCTGAAATCATTGTCCTTCTGCTTGGAGACCTTCGCCTGAACATGTCATTCACATCTGTAGATGATAAATTAATTCAGCTTTTTAAATATCTGAAATACTATTTGGTTTTTATTTTTAAAATATTTTTTGTTAGGTACAAATTTTTATTTTTATAGTTTTCTTCTCTTAATACTTCAACACTTTGTTTCACTGAATTCTAGTTTGTTTTATTTCCAACAAGATACGTGCTGTTATTTTCTTATATTGATTTTTTTATATTGATTTCAGAGAGGAATGGAGAGGGAGAGAGAATAAAAACATCAATGATGAGAGAGAATCATTGATTGGCTTCCTCCTGCACACCCCCTACTGGGGATTGAGCCTGCAACCTGTCATGTGCCCTGGACTGGAATCGAACCGGGGACCTTTCAGTCCATAGTCCGATGCTCTATCCACTGAGCCAAACCGGCAAGGGCTGTGTTGTGATTTTCATGACTGTTTTATTGTCATTTTAACTGATTGCTTTTTAAAGTATTGCTTTATCTCTGTTTTTAAGCGAGCTGAATATGATAATCTTTATAGAATTTGCATAATGGTTTCATACATGTGTGAGTGTGTGTGTGTATGTGTGTGTGTGTGTGTGTGTGTGTGTGTGTGTGTGTGTCTTTTCTTTTTTAATCTGTGGGTTTATAATTTTTATCACATTTGGGACATTGTTAACCATTATTTCTTCAAATATCACCACTCCACATTTAGAACTCCTATTTCACATATATTTGGGTGTATGGAATTTTCCCAAGAACTGATCATTGATGCTGTGTGTTTATTATTTTTTCCAGTCTTTTTTTTCCCCTTAATATATTTCACTTGGGATATTTCCTTTTGCTATGTATTCAAGTTCTTCTCTTCTGAATAGTTTTAATATACTTTAATTTCATCGAGTAAACCTTTCATATCAGATGTTGGATTGTCATCTCTTGAAATTTAATGTGTGCCTTTTTATATCTTGTATATCTCTTCTTAATGTGCTTAATCTTTCATTCTTTCCTTTAGTCTCTTGAGCATGTGCTATTCCGTCATATATTTGTTTTAGTAGCCTACTCTATAAATACTGCCATCAGTATCATTTCTAGGTCAATTTTAATTGATTGATCTTTGTTGTGTTTTTCTGCATCTTTACATGTCTGATAATTTTTAGTTGGATGTCAGTCATTTGAATTTTATATTATTGAGTGTAGTATACATTTGTGTTTTAAGAATATTATTGAGTTTTGTTCTGGATATGTTTAAGTTTTTTGCCAATACTTTTATCCATTTGGGTCATGTTCATAACAGAGCTGCATTTTCTAAAGTTAATTTCTCTCCAACAGTTAAGCAAGAGATTCTGAGTATTCTAACCAGTATGCTCCCTGAATTAGGAGGTTTCCACTCTGGCAGTGTTTGTCTCTCTTCCCTCTAATACATACAGGTGATTCTTTTCCTGGACTTGTGTACTTCCTCACATACATGTTGTGATCAGTTCTCAATTAAATACTCAAAGAAGATTCCTGGAATCCTGTCTCTGGACACCTCTCTCCTCTTTCATGCTATGCTCTATGAAATGGAGCCTTCCGGTCTTCATTGGACTCAGCTTCATCTGCTCAACTCAGGGAAAGGCCCAGGCTTGGTCTGAGTTTTTCCTTTCTACCCCCTGGTCTAGAAACTTAAAGGGCTTATAGGACAATCATAGTGCTCACCTCATTTGTATTCTGCATGTAATGTTCAATATTTTAATTGTCATTATAATACTGTAGTTTCTTGTTTACTTTTGCTATTGTTGCTGTAATGTATGGGAAGAAGGTAAATGCTTTGTCTATTTCTTCATCTTGACTTAAAACATCTTGCTCTCCTTCTTTGTTTTATTTCTTTAAAAATATTTCGCTTACATGTGACTAAAGAGTATATACTGTCATGTTAGAAGTTTTATTTTTAACTTTATACAGAATAGCCTGTTGTAAAATATTTGCATGTTTTAATTTATCTGTGGCAATAAAATTTATTTGTTTTGACTGTGGCATAATGCCCCATTGTTTTAATATATTTTAGTTGATTCATATACATTCCTTTTGATGGAAATCTGGTAATTCTTTCTATTTTGAGAAAACTGTTATGGAATCTTTATACATATTTTGTACTATATAAATGTAAGATGTTCGTTGTATATACAAGCCTAAAATTAAATTCTTTTAAGTGTACATGAGCGTTTAAATGTGGGTTTTCCATAGTTTGTACCAAACATCCCATTCCCAAGAGCAAGTTTAAGAGCTCCTATGGACACATGTCTCCAGCATTTTGTATTATCACACTTTTTCATTTTTACCAGTTGAATTGGTGTAAAATCGTATTTTGTGTTGATTTGCACTGACTTCCAGAAGGACCAAATTATTACATATTTTCCTATTCTTAAATATGATTTAGCTCCCCAATTATTTGTATTTTTAAATTCATTTTAATATATTTAATTATTTTACTTATAGAAGTATTTTGAAACTCTTTCAGATTTCCAGATTGTTGTTATCTTTGGGTTTTATTATAAATAACTATCTTTTTTTAAATTACATTTTTCATGTGTTTTTCTTGGTACATATACTTTACATTCTTATCTATATAGTAAAGGCCCGGGTGCACGAGATTTGTGCACTCCGGAGAGGGTGGCTCCCTCAGCCCAGCCTGAGCCCTCTGGCAGTCCAGGAGCCCTCAGGGGATGACTGTAAGCCATCAGTCAGCTATCCTTAGGGCTGCTGTGGAGGCGGGAGAGGATCCCGACACTACCGCTGTGCTCTTCAGCTGTGAGTTTGGCTTGTGGCTGAGCAGTGCTCCCCCTGTGGGAGCGCACTAACCACCAGGGGGCAGCTCCTGTGTTGAGCGGCTGAGTCCTGGTGGTCAGTTCGTGTCATAGTGACAGATTGTTCAGCTGTTCGGTTGATTTGCAAATTAGCCTTTTATTATATAGGGCAGTGGTTGGCAAACTCATTAGTCAACAGAGACAAATATCAACAGTACAACAATTGAAATTTCTTTTGAGAGTCAAATTTTTTAAATTTAAACTTCTTCTAATGCCACTTCTTCAAAATAGACTCGCCCAGGCCGTGGTATTTTGTGGAAGAGCCACACTCAAGGGGCCAAAGAGCCGCATGTGGCTCACGAGCCGCAGTTTGCCGACCACAGATATAGGGTATAGAAGCCTAAGCGACCATTATGACTGGACGACTGGATGACTAGATGAGAGCTATGATGCAAACTGACCACCAGGGGGCAGACGCTCAACACAGGAGCTGCCCCCTGGTGGTCAGTGTGCTCCCACAGCCAACATCCCACGGTTGGCCAGTGCCTTCCCCCTCCCCGCCCCGGTTCCATCTGGCCCCAATCAGCCCTGATTGCAGGCCAGGCTGAGGGAACCCATACATGCACGAATTCGTGCACCAGGCCTCTAGTATAATATACATTTATAAAATCCTATATAATAAAAGCCTAATATGCAAATTGTCCCCTCGACTGGGAGTTCTACCAGGAGTTCAACCAGGGGGCAGGACTGGCCGACCACCCACGGCCGCTTCCCTCAGCCGGCCCCGCCCCACTGGCAGCAGCAGCTGGTGGCTGGGGGAAGGGAGGCCCTGGCCGGCAGCTGGCAGCCTCTAAGGATCCTACCTATGCATGAATTTTGTGCACTGGGCCTCTAGTTATATATAAAATAGACATACCATGTATAATAAATTTATTAATGCACAAAATATAAAATTATATATACAGGCATATAATTTTCTAAAATATATCTATATAAAATATTAAAATATTTTTTAAATTATATAGATTTTTATATCCATCATATGTTAAAGTTTTAAATTTTCTTGTGTACATTTCTCTTACCTGACTCTTGATTTTTCCAATAACTATGACTTTTTAAAACTTACTATCCTGCGAGGTTCCTTTTTTTAAACCTAGTTTCTCAGCTGTTGTCTAGAAACTAATTACAAAAACTTCTATGGTGATATAGCTGTCAATCCTTCAAAATATTTGTGTTTTATGGTTCTAAATGTAGCATAATGGTATACATGCATCTTATATAGAAGGAAAGAGTAATTATGTATGCATTTGGTAAACTTCTCATATTTGATAATTAAATTCTTCCCTGAGTGTGTATATACTATATACTGTATATTGGTGTTATTTTGGCCTAGGAAGCTGAACATAATGAAGAATCCTATAACCAGAAAAATTAATAAAGTCTTTATGTAGTGATTAAGTCAACAATAATTATTGAGTTAAGGACATGAAAAGGGACACATTCCATCATGCATTTGTTTATTAATTTATATACTCATTCTGTTCCATGAAAGTTGATTGGATGCCTTCTTTGGCCTAGAAGTTTACCAGGCTGTGAAATATATAAAATATGCATAGTCATGGTAAATCAATACTGCTTTTTCATGAGTGCCTAATAAGTTTATTTCTGGACATCATAAAAGATTCAACAGAGTCCTAACTGGTTTGGCTCAGTGGATTGAGCATCGGCCTGCAGACTGAAGGGTCCCAAGTTTGATTCCGGTCAAGGGCACATGCCCGGGTTGTGGGCTTGATCCCCAGTGTGGGGCGTGCAGGAGGCAGCCGATCAATGATTCTCCCTCATTATTGGTGTTTCTATCTCTCTCTCCATCTCCTTTCCTCTCTGAAATCAATAAAAAATATATTAAAAAAAAGATTCAACAGAGATTGCCTTTTGTTTTTATAATTAGTCAGAGACATATTTAATATATATATTCAAAATTCATTTATTTTAAAAATAGTATGTATTATGAGTGTGGCAGCAATACAGATTTTTATAACTAAAGGTAACCTAGGAATTATCACCTATACTGAGTGAGGTATGTCAGATTTAAGATTTTATTATTCCCCACTCCTTGCTTTCTCTTCTTGTGAGAGAATTATACTTTTCTGAGACATGGAAATCAGATGTGGCCCTATGACATGGCTTAGCCTCTGAACTGTGAATGAACCTGACATACACCATTTTTTACCAGGAGCCTTAAGAGCAATTGCCTAAGTTCTTTCTTTCTCTTTTGTTTCTCTATAAGATCAGCATGACCTGGTATGAGCTGAATCTTAGGGACTCAGAATGAAGAATTTGTAGAGCAGAACCTCAGCTAACCAATGATGAATATGTATTGTGGTCAAGAAATAAACTATTGTTGTTGTAAACTATTGAATTTTCAGACACTTCATTACCACAGAAATGACCTTTGCTACTATAGGATAACTTAGTAAATGCTGATTACTATAGTGAACCATGTATAATCTTTGCATATTGTCTCACTATTTATTTCCATGGTAGCAATGTCTGCAAAACCTGCCAAATACTATATGGTTGAATGTTGTGAATTTTATTTGGCAATTTTATTTGTAAAGTGCTAATCTTTCTGGATTCAAGTTGAAAATATGAATGAGTAATTTTTTTTTTCAGTTTTCATCCAGATGTTTGGCAACATGCAGACAGAATAAAATGTTAATAGTTTCTAAATGAAATTAACTCAGACAGTTAGTCTCATTAGGGAAAACTGTATTTTAAACAGTGAGAAATAGGAATTGTCTTCTGGAGGCTAGCTCTTATTCTTTTATTAAGAAGTTTCTTATTTGTCATCTGGTCTGAAGACAGATTTATTCAGCTCAGCTCAAGCAAAGATAACTAGATAGGTATTTTGGTAATACTAGTCACACAATAATAGCCAATGAAAATACATCTTTTGAGGCTTTTGCAACACTAAACGTTATTAAATTCAAAAAGCATGATGAACATACTATCCTTGGTAAAAAATTGAAATCGTATAAAATTGCTTAAATGAAAATAATCACCATTACGAACAAAAACAAACAAGAAATTTTTTATAATTGTCCAGTGGAAGTAAGGCTTTATAAGGTAATGTTTATTGGGTGGTCTGCTTTTTTTATGTTTTTGATAATGCATTTGAAAGGAGATGCAAAGTACTGGACATGGAAGAAGCAATCCCCATTGCTTCAAATGCCATGGTGGGAATATGCTTCTTAAACTCTTTTAGGTATTAAAAACTCTTTTAGATATTGCTATTAAATCTCTCATACATATTTGTATCTCTTTGATATTTAGCAAAAAGACACGGAATCCAATAAGTTTAAAAAATGAAAAATAATCAGATTTTGACATGTAAATTGTGAGTGACAATATATAGCAGGAGCTGCTTCAGAGAAGTGATGAGGGTAGAGGCCAGATTGGAGATTGTTGAGAAAAGGGCAAGATGTACTAAAATGAATACAGTGTACTAACAACTTTTTCAAGAAAGGAGATAATGGTAGTAAATGGAAGATGATATAGATTAGAAAGAGGTGGTTATTTAATTTTATTTTAGTTTGTAATAAAGGAGAGTCAATGCATATTTACATACCAATGGGATTGGTCATTTGCGTGGAGGAGGATACCAGAGAAAGGAAGAGATACACAATAGTGAAAGGTAGTTAAGAAGAAAGAAAGGGTGGAACTCATATTATACACAGAGTCAGTTATCTTGAATTGGGAAAAAACACAGTCCCCTTATTATAACAGGCAGGAAGAAGAAAAGGATGTGAAATTTTTTTCCAGAAAGCTAGGAGAGAGATGCCTATTTTCTGAATTAGGGAAATAGCAAAGGCAGTGAAAAGATGTGATCAAGAAAAATTTAGTAGCCGGCTGGTGTAGCTAAGTGGTTGAGCATTGACCTATGAACCAGATGGTCACAGTTCAATTCCTGGTCAGGGTACATGCCCTGGTTGCCAACTAGATCCCCAGTCAGGGGCATGCAGGAGGCCGCCAATCAATGATTCTCTCTCATCATTGTTGTTTTTCTCTCTCTTTCTCTCACTCTTTCTCTTCCTCTATGAAATCGATAAAAATATTTTTTTAAAAATTTAGTAAATACTAATACTAATTTGTTACTGATTAAATTGGGGAGGAGTATGAACATGAATAAAAAGGGGAATATAGGAGTAGCTGAACTTCCAGCTTGAATAGGTGGGTAGATTATAAAACTATTTGTTATTATTGAGATCTAGGAAGATGTATAGATTGGAAGCCCATCTCAACTGAGAATTAAATCTGCATGAAAATTTTCCCAGAAATACAGATCAGAACAACCACAATGTGGGTACTACCCAGTCAGTGTAGTGAAATGGTAAAAGGAACCAGGCATTAAGAGATATGAATTATCTTCCTCTGGTCCACCATTATATTACATTGATCTGTGTACACCTTTGATGATCTCATTGTCTTTATTAGACCAAATCAATTTTTGGTCCTTCATAATATTTTTACTGGAAAACTATGTTTGATAACATTTTCAAAAACTCAAGTTTCTCTTCTTTTCTTCTAGAAATGTATGATGGTGTTGTGGGTTTTGTTTTGTTTTGGTTTATGGTGTTTCTTGTTTTTTAGCAAAGAGAGTGATTAAAAAATATCTATAGTTTTTGGAGTCATCTTTTAGATTTATATAATTTTACTATTCATCTCATAATTCAATATGAATTTGTTAAGCACCTAGTATGTGCAAAGTGCAATTTGGAACACTTAGCACAAGTAAGAGAAGTCCTGTCTCCTCTCAAAAAAATAAAATAAAATAAAAATCTGGGCCTTCGTGAGGCTTATATTCCAGTGAGAGCAAAAAGGTGATGAGCAATAAGCACAATAAATGCATTATTAGTAAATGAGGTAGTATGTTTGAAACTAATATGCAGTTTGAAAAGATAAAAAAAGCAATGAAAAGGAGATCAGGCATGAAGATTAGTAGCTATATTATAATTTCACTATAACATATGATTATAATCTGACTATTAGCATGGGCAATATTAAAAAGCTAAGAGTTGAGCAAGGGGTGAGAAATTTAAACATTTATATATTTGAGGCAAAAGAAACAGCTGGTGCAAACACCAGTGAGTGCATGACATAAAGCAAGAGTGCCAGGTGGCTGGATCAGAGCAGGGGAGGGAGTAGGTGATGAGGTCAAAGAGATAAAGAGGTGATAGTTCATTGGCTTCTTCTCCTGAGTGAGATGGAGGGATGGTCACTAAAGTAATTTAAGCAGAGGAGAGGCATAATCCAATCTAGGCTTTATAAAGATCATTCCAACTATTTTGTTGAAAGGATTACTCTAGCTGAGGGTGAGGGATGAGTTCAAGGAGTCCAAGAAGAAAGCTTTTATAGTTAAAGTAAGAGATGGGCGGTGGTTGAACCAAGATGTTAGCACATTATGATTGTATTTTAAAGGTGAAACAGAATTTGCTGACACATTGAATATGTGTATAAAGGAAAAGGCAAACTTTAAGGGTTTTGACCTGAGAAACTAGAAAGATGGAGCTGCCATCAACCGAGATGGGAAGACTGTGGGAGGAGTAGGTTTTGAAGATATAGATCAGGAAGTCAGTGTTAAATGATTTAAGTTTGAGATCTCAGGGCAGACATTCCAGAGAGTTGGAGGCATGGATCAGGTTGTCAGTCTCCCACTTGGTACAACACACTTTATCTCATTAGTATCTGAATAAATGACACAGTACAGCACATTTGTGCAAAACATATTGCATATTTAATAATTGGTTAAATTCAGATACTTGATATTCTACCAGAGTTATTTATATTTGTTTGAATACTTTTTGATGGAATAGAAATATATTAGGATATACAAAAAACTAATTTAGATGGAAATAGATCAGATATCCAAACAATGATTGAGCCACATCTTTCAAATGTTTAAAGAGCTTCTTATTAGGAGAAGCTCTCCAAGTTGTTTTAAATATAATTTAGATTTTAATATTGCTCTGAAGTCTCTATCACCATTTCACATGACAAATATACTTTATTTTTATATTGCAAATTTCTAAAATAATGATTCTGTAACTTTTCAGTCAAGAAGAACATTTCAGTATGTCATAATTAAATCATGAAACATAGAATAAGACTAGGCTTATTCTATGTTTCTCTCACTCTGCCTGTAGGTTTAAGTTATTACTGATGAGGAGATTAATTATACATATTCAAGTCAATAATGATTGCCAGACAGTTTTATGGGATGGAATGGCTTACATATCATTCAGGGATCTTAATTATAGAGTGATATGAAATATATTTGCAATATTTTCTCTTAGTTATTTTTATTTGCTAGGCTTATAGCTCTGTAAATAAAAGTGGCGGATTTCCCAAAAGAATTAAATTTCAGCTTATGAGTTTATTTTATGGAGCCCCTATTCTACCTGCACAAGTACTTCACGTGGTAGGTAACATAGGCAAATAGAAAGCAACATCCTATTTTATTTTATTAGTGTATTTTACAACAATTCTGCAGATACACAAGCTTCAGAGATCATAAACACTCAAGGTCTTGAAGACTTTACCTTCCTATAAAGTGCTTTTTGAAAAGTGGTACTGCCTTCCAACCTATAAATGCACTGCTACCCTTGAGAAAGCAAAGATTTATCTCTTCTCAATTTACAAGTAAATTTATTGTTAACCCACCTCACCTCTTCACCAATAAAGCCTGATTTATGATCAATGGTCAATGAGTCCATCTGAGGCAGTTTCTACTAAGGCTAAAAAAAGTAAGTATTAGAAAAAAACTAGTAAATTGTGCACCATTTAATGTAGATTAAATGAAGTGAGCTGTATTATACTGCACAGCACCAATCCTAAGGAAGCCTGTGACTGTTGCACATTATACTTTCATGATGAGAATGATCACAAAAGCCAGTAATTATTCCTCCAATAGGACATTGTTCATGATGCTTGGGAATGAGTTATAGCTGTTGCCATGGTCAAGTCTCAGATAATCTTGATAAATTACTATCTATAGTCACTTGCCCATCATTTCCTTTCAAATAATTTTAGAGTCAATTTCATTGTTTACACACACAAACACACACACACACACACACACACACACACACACACATTATTAAAGAGCAATGTTAAAGAGCAAAAATAAAATGAAATAACACGTTATATGTTTATAAAGAAACAATGTGAAAACCAAGAAATTGAAATAGAGGTGGTTCTTATGACAGAAAATTTTCTTAGTGGAAAGATTAGTGTATGAAATTCAAGATTACATCTCAAATCCTCCACCAGCTCTTCCTTAGAACACACATTCTTTGGGTTGTAAAGCATAGTTGTCTTCTTAAAACATATTTTCTAAGGTATAAATTTTCTTAAAGATCCTTCATTGTTCCTTTTAGAGGATGAGCAGCCAGAGAACCATGAGGAGGATGAGCATGTGATTCTAATACATCATGGTCAAAAAACCTTAGAGCTTGGGACCTGGGATGGATCACAGAGATCAGTAACCTCTTTCCCATGTTGTATGGTACAAGAACAGTTGAGGAATCCTGCATGCTGTGCCCTCTTTTTGGAGGTTTGTAAAGCACATTAATATTTAAAATGCTCTGAGAAGTTCTACAATAGAGAATTCTATCCAACTTTGCATGATCCACCCTTCTTCAAATGCAGGGTGTGGCAAAAGTAAGTTTATAGGAAACACAAAATTTATTCTTATATTACTAGAGACCTGGTGAATGGATTTGTGCTCCGGTGGGGTCCCTTGGCCTGGCCTGTGGGGATCAGGCTGAAACTGGCTCTCCCCCTAGGAGTCCTGGATTGCAAGAGGGTGGTTCTTGGGTGACACACCCTGGAATCAGGCTCCCTCCTCTCTGGTTCTGGGTGCATCACCCGAGAACTGCAGCTGCCAAGTCACTGCAGCTAGGCAGCTCCTTTGTTGAGCGTCTTCCCCCTAGTGGTCAGTGTGCGTCATAGCTACCAGTCGGATGGTCGAATGGCCAGACAGTCACTTAGGCTTTTATAAATAGATAGATAGATAGACAGATAGATAAATAGATAGATAGATAGATAGATAGATAGATAGATAGATAGATGATAGACAGACAGATAGATAGACAGATTATTTATTAATTACTGTACTATTTTCTATATAAACAACTATAAACATACTTTTGCCCAACCTATATATTACAAGATAGGTTTTTTTGTTGCCAAGTTGAAGTAAAATTTATTCACACATTCATTGGTAATGTTAGTCTAGTACAATTATTCTCAAAATGAGGAAATTGAGATCCAGAAAGGTAAATGATATGCCCACGATCTCTCAGATTGTATCAAAGCCTACACTACAGCTGGGATATGTGGATTACAAATTCAGTGCATCTTGGGGATTTCTACTAAAGCCTTTGTGGAAAAGTAGAGCTGTATGTAAGCTCAGGGAAAATACAGGAAAACAGAAGAAAATGTCTTTGCTCAATATTTTAAGAAACCTCATTTGCCCCAATATTTTATTTTATTTTAATATTATATAAAATATTTTGAAATATATTACCTTATTTACTACATTCATCTGACAATAAGGTGTTATATTTAGTGAATTTTCCAGAAACATGAATTCTTCTTATGTAAACACAGATAAATTAAATTGCATTTTCTTATATTAGTTTGCTCCAGCTATCATAACAAAATACCACAGACTGTGTGGCTTAAACAACAGACATTTATTCTCTTCCAGATCTGGAGGCTAGAAGTCCAAGATCAAAGTGTCCATAGGATTGGTTCCTGGAAAAACCTCTCTGTAATTGGCCACTTTCTTGCTGTGTCCCTACATGGCCTTGCCTCTGTGCTTGCACAGAGAGAGAGACCTCTAGTCCCTCTTTCTCTTCTGATAAGGAATCCAGTTTTATTGAATTAGGGCCTTACCCATATATCTTATTTATCCTTAATTATCTTTTTAAAGGCCTCTTCTGCAAATGCAATCATACCAGGGGTTAGGGCTTCCACATAGGGATTTTGAGAAGATGCAAATCAGGCCCAAACATTTCTATTGATATTTGTATTTTCTGCTATTCATTTTTTCAGGAAACATTTCTGTTTCATCACCATTTCTAATTGTGTCCCTTTCTTTCTTGTTCCTGAACATTCTACACATATTTTAACTGAAAAACTCTAAAGGCTCAATAGCAGTCTTGAAGATTTTTATTATAGGCCTATTTTCCTGCACAGACCAGTTCTCAGCTTTGGAATCCTGCTTCAAGGCACAGTCTGCTGTACTTTTCTAGCAAGCATCCTGTCACAACATGCCTGTGGTCCTCTCAAAATAATTAGCTCATCAATTGTAGTTTTATAGGGTGGGCTCTTGGGCAATATCCCATGTAGGACATAAAACTTTTTAATTTGATACTTGTAGTATCAATCTGTTCAGTCTTTTTTTAAAAAAAACAACAGCTTAAATACATTAACAAAGAAATAAGTATCATTGCATTGTGGTTAACTTGACCACTTCTTCTAACATTCTGTTAGTTATTGCCAGGGTATAAACATGGTATGTATTCAGAGAATGTTGGTTCTGTTTCACATTCACTGAGGCAAAAGAAGGAAGAAAGAATAAACAGACCAACCAAAAATAAGTAAGTTATATCTGAGTAGAAGCCTGGTACACAAATTCATGCACAGATGGGATCCCTCTGCCTGGCCAGCTATTGAGCAGATCAGGACCATCTTGCCCAATCCTGATCGGGGCAGATGGGGGCTGGCCAGCTGGTGAGGGACCAGGGGAGAGCTCCAGGGTGTTTGGCCCTCTCACCCAATCCCAATTGGCCACTGGACCCCAGTAGCTACTTAATCTACTGCTCAGAGTGGCTGCATGTCATAGCAACTGGTCAAGCAGTCAACTGATCCATTGGACACATAGCATATTATACTTTTACCAAAGGCCCAGTGCACAAAATTCATGCACTGAGGGGGGCAGGGGGCTCAACCCAGCCTGCACCCTCTCCAATCTGGGACACCTCGGGGGAAGTCTGACTGCCGGTTTAGGCCCGATCCCCACAAGCCAGGCCAAGGGACCTCACCAGAGCACAAATCCTTGCACCAGGCTTCTAGTAATATAAGAATAAATTTTGTGTTTCCAATAAACCTTCTTTTGCCACACCCTGAATTTGGGATCAGACCTAAACTGGCAGTCGGACATCCTTCTCACAATCCGGGACTGCTAGCTTCTAACTACTCGCTTGCCTGATTGCCCCTAACCACTTCTGCCTGCATGATCATCCCCTAACTGCTCCTCTGCCAGCCTGATTAATACCTAACTTCTCCCCTGCTGGCCCAATCGCCCCCAACTGCCCTCCCCTGCTGGCCCAGTTGCCCTCAACTGCCCTCCCCTGCAGGCCTGATCTCGCTCCCAACTGCCAACCCCTGCCAGCCTGGTTGCCCCCAACTGCCCTTCCCTGCCGACCTGATCGTTGCTAACTTCCTCTGCCTGCCTGATCACCCCTAACTGCCCTCCCCTGTTGGCCTCATTTCGCCCCCAACTGCTCTCCCCTACAGGCCTGATATAGCCCCCAACTGCCCTTCTCTGCCTGCCAATTTGGTTCTGATTGGTCGGTTTCTATTCCAGTCAGCGTCAGAAGCTCTTCCTTCTAGGCAGCCACTGGCTCCTCGCAATTCACCCAGATTTGGTTCTGATTGGTTGGTTTCTATGCCAGTCAGCATCTCCGGGCCTATCTCCGGGCCTTATCATAGAGGCGGGGCTGATCAGCAGCTGCCCCAGGCTGCTGGCAAGCAACTGAACTGCTGACCTCTGGGAGAGAGAGAGAGGCTTGGCTGCTGGCGAGGTCCGGAGAGAGAAGCAGGGTCTGATCACCCTGCTTCTCTCTCCCGGCCTCGCCAGCAGCTGCTGCTGCAGCTGATCAGCCCCGCCTCTCTCTCTCTCCAAGAGGTCATCAGTTCAGCCTGCTCGCCTGCTGCGTGCACAGCCTGGCAAACAGTTGAGCCTCCTGATCATTTGCGGATGTGATGGACCCAGGGTTTTTATATATTAGGATTATATAGGATTACTTTCATAACAATCTTTACATTGTATATTGTTACTGTGTAATTAAAATAACTAACATCTCTATATTGTTTTTATTCATGCATTTTTATTGCTCCCCATAATTTTGCAGAGTGAGAAACAGACATAGGTAGTTTTATGACTTGGCTAGGATCAAACAGCTATTAAGTGGTTGAACTAAATTTAAACCTAATTGATTTAAACTGAAATTCAATAATTAATTCATTCAACATCGATTGCATGCCAGACTGTGGTAATATAATGGTGAGCAAAGAGAAGCACCAAGTCTGCCTTTGAGAAGAACCAGGTGATACAGACATACAGACATTAATACAACAATTGGAAATATATTGTAAAATTGCAACTCCGAGCAGTGCTGATTGCAGAAGCATATGTTGTAATGAGAATGAGTAAGAGGGGGGTTGCCTTTCATGACCGTGGTTGGACACATTAAAATTCCATATGATTAAGTAAACAATATCTCCTATATGGAAATTTTACTGGCCATTCAAGTCACCTGTTTGCAGAGCTGAATAATCCACAAACCTAATATTCCAGGATCATCTTTCTTTCCAATTATCAAAAGGTAGGATTACAAACAAGTAAAAATGTACTAAAACAAGATAACAGAGCTCCAGTATTCACCATAATCAACTATATCAGAGAGATCTTAGAAAACACAGGCAGAGCTGAGATTCAACCTTGCCCCCTAGACACTGGTGGAAAGACAAGCACATTTATTATGACCAGTAGAGGTAACTACCAGGCTGTGACTGGCCACAGACATCAAGAAAGGGTGCAGAACAATCAAAGTATTTAAATCTGAGAAGAGCATCCCAATCATTGAAAGGCACCAGAGAATGGTGAAAGATATAAGTAATTTTTTTAAAAAAAGTCTTCAGTTGAGATAGATAACAAAGACAAAATGGGATACTACAATGAATGTAAAATATTGGAAATATTTTTATCCTATTTAGTAAGTGCTATTATAATGAGAATTAATCATAATATGCACCCATTTCCAAAAAGCTATTTATGGTTAGAAACATTTTAATTTCTAATTAAGCATGACTCTTTTGTCTCAATCTAAGACTATAAGGACTATTCCACTAAGTCAAGACAATGAGCTAAATCTGATTTAGATGTCTGATATTAAAGCTACAGAATGTGGGTGTGAGTGCCATCAACCTGAAAATGAAAGATATACCCTAAACTTTGCCATAGTGGCTAATTATCAAAAGCTAGTTTTAAAGAATACATCCATCTTTCATATATATTCACTACACCTTGGGATATAACATTCCTCAATTCATCACTCACTTAATATTGTACTTTTATTAAATATTTATAACCTTTTATATGTCAAGGGATATCTTTATTCCTACATTTGGAATATAAATTTTGTACTTATTGTGTATGCATCATTCATATTTAAAGAAATATCAGAAACATCAGTTTTTATCTTTACAAGAAAAGACTTAGTTTATTTGATCATCTCACAATTTATGCAGGGACATAGTAATTATTCTCTTTCAGATACAGTTCTATGCTCAATAATATTTTTATGATTGTTTTTGAAAAATATTCAACATATTTACTTATAATTATTTTATAATTACTTTAAACTTACCTTTTTAAATCATCCACAGAATACAACAATAATTACCTCCTATAATGCCATCTATATATTAATCATTTAATTTCCCAACATGTTGATTTTCCCTCTCTATTAAGGGAGATTTATTTTCTCTTGCCATAGAAGAGTCCAGAAAGATAAAAGCCAAAGCATGCAAGCAAGTAGTTATCAGAAAAGCTTTTTATGATACATGATTCTAACGTGCCAGAAGAAAATTGCACTGAAAATGATGTAGTCTAACTAATAAGAAATACATTTGAAATTGAAAATTAAATATACTTTTGCATATCCTGATATGCTACTTTACTTGCCTCATTTGCATGCAAATAAGGGCTCAATAACTATTTTAATTGGTATATTCTCCCAAAAGCAAGGAAAGAAGATTCAAAATATATATATTATTTTGTATGGGAAAGAATGTTAATATTCACCAAATAATTACCTAATTTACATAGTGATTAGACTCATCTGCAATAAAGTATTTTTATAAATATACAGAGAGAACATTAGACGTTGTGAAATTTGACAAGTGAAATAACAAGCAAATCTAATAAGGAAAATTATACGCAGGTGAAAGACTTCTAGTATGTTATTTTTAATATAACTTTATTACTAATGTCAGAATAATAAGTCAAATCCTTAAGCATTCTGTGCATCATATTTGGTAGGTAAGAGGAGAAAAACAAATATAATATAGTTTAAAATATTGAACATGATCGAACACATCTGAAAGAGATAAATTCCTAGGGGAAGAATTTCCACCTACATAATTTCAAGTGGAATAATCTATTTTCTAATTAGCAAGGAAAAATCCCCTGTATATGACCTTGAATTTAAAATATTAGCTCAGAGGGAATATTTACGATCCAAAGGCTCAAATGCATAATGAAAATATGGACATGACTTTTACTGTTGTTAAGGTTCTTTTTAAATCATTCTTAGGCATAATCAGCCTATGTTGACTGACATTTATAGCATGGAAATTGGTTGGAATAAAAATGCAATGGCGTTTGACATTAGAAAACACATTACTGAGGAGGCAGGTTAAATATTTGTGGTGTTCAAAGCCATTTTTCTTGGTAGAAGCAATACCTTTGTTCATTTTGATCAAGCTTATATTCTAAATGAGTTTTACATACTGAAATTATTTTAGTTCTCCAATGCATCTTCTTTTGTCATTTCACATGTAGTTGTTATTCTTTTCAGAAAAATGTATTTTTCAGCTTTCAACATTTTAAGTATGATAAAGGAGGGGCACTTTAGGATTTAAACATGGAGAATTTGTCAGCTAGAATGTGTGTTAAGAGAAAAACCAAGTACTGGAATTAATGAATGAGCAAAATGACCACGCTGATTATAAGCAATCTATTCACTTACTTGTGTGTGGGTTTGTAGTGATCTAGAAACAATCATAAGATGAACAGTGAAGCTGAGCAATGAATATGAAAAATAAAGATACATGATTTCAAAAAGCCCAGTTCACAATCTATTTCCAAGAATCTGGGATTAGATAAGATTCCTGACTTCTGGGAGAATGCTGAGGTGCTGTCTACACTGAGTTGGAAACTAAAATTTTAAGTAAGAGAACATCACTGTGAAATGTATCTGGATTTTGGAGGCAGCCAGAAAGATCTGAACTGAAAGCCTGACTCCTTTATTCATACACTATCTGACCCTAGAAAATTACCATTCAGAAGCTCAGATTCATGTAAAACAAGATTAAAAATATTTGCTTTCAGGGTTATTGTAAGGATTAATAAGATTGTTAATAAGCATAAAGTCTGTAGAACATGGCCAATTTAATAGATAATGGAAAATATGAGTGTTATAGTAGATCTAAGAGTATAGACTCCTGAGATATTTATCCCTTCAGCAACTGACCTCGCTGATACCTTGAGATACAAGAATTCTGCACCTGCAATGTTTTCTATGAAATCTTTATGAGAGCTGACATTTAACATCCACTATGGCACAAGTCAATCATGCATGTATTTTGAAAGAGTAAATTAATGCAATGATGGGAAATCAAACTCTATATGAGTAAGACTATAAAATGTATAGTTATCTAAATGTTCATTCATGTGTGTTCATTGACCATGAGATGATGCTAACTCCAGGCATAAAGTTTTATTGACACCTTAACTGACACATAGAAGTAGCTGAAGTTTATTAGAAATGTGCTTATTTTTAAAAAGTGGACAATGTAGCAAAAGTCTGTGAGCTTCGGAGTATTCTAAGGCATTGAAGACATTTCTATGATGGAAAGAGACAGAAACTGTGACACTCAGGAGAGCCATCCTGCATAAGGGCATCCAGAGAATGGGAAATGTGGGAACACATCCAAATAATTCTACAAGGGTTTTGTAACCTTACTGTCAAACCGAAAAATGTACATTGAAGGCCAAATATCTATCTATCATCTATCTATCTATCTATCTATCTATCTATCTATCTATCTATCTATCTATCATCTATCTATCTATCTATCTATCTATCTATCATCTATCTATCTAAGGGAGTTTTTCCAAAGAATGCAAGAAGGGCTTAGCATTAGAAAAAAATTAGAAATCTGACTCTCTACAATAAAAGATTTAAGGAGAAAACATACAGATGCATAGATGTATAAAAAGCATATGATATTATTTAACATTCATTTGTAATTTGAATTCTTTTCACACTAACACTTAAAGGAAATTTTCTTAACTGAATAACTGTGGTATATAAATAGCTTATCAAAGAAGAAACCATTTAACTATAATGTTAGGACAATTGTTTATTCTAGAAAACTATATTTTGAAAGGCCTGTCTATTCTCTATGATGTATGTGTCATGAAACCTAGAGCAAATGTCATAAATTGTGCTGAAGAATTGTGATTTCTGTAAAAGGGATGTTGCCTGGCCCCTAACTTAATGAGATGAATTCAACAATTAAAGGAGAAAGAAGCTAATCTATCCTGTGCTTGTTGTCAATGTGAAAAAAAAAAAAAAGGATCGCTGTGTGATGCACTTCAGTTGATACCCGTTCTGTGCTGTTGTGCCTCAATGACTCCTGCTGTCAAAGTAGACAATATTGCTTTCACCCCTTGGTACTCTGAATGTGGTGGCAGAACCAGAAGCAGTGACTTCACATGGGAGATTATTAAATACTAGAGGCCTGGTGCACGAAATTTGTGCATGGGGTGTGTGTGTGTGTGTGTGGCCCTCAGCCCAGCCTGCACCTTCTCCAATCTGGGACATCCCTCTCACAATCCAGGACTGCTGGCTACCAACCACTCGCATGCCTGCCAGCCTGATTGCCCCTAACCGCTTCTGCCTGCCAGCCTGATCACCCACTAACCACTCCCCTGACAGCCTGATTGATGCCTAACTGCTCCCCTGCTGTCCCGATTGCCACTAACTGCCCTCCCCTGCTGGCCTGATTGCCCCTAACTGCTCTCCTCTGCAGGCCTGGTTGCCCCCAACTGCCCTCCCTTGCAGGCCTGGTCCCTCCCAACTGCCCTCCCTTGCTGGCCTGATTGCCCCCAACTACCCTCCCTTGCAGGCCTTGTCCCGCCCAACTGCCCTCCCCTGCTGGCCTGATTGCCCACAACTGCCCTTCCCTGCTGGCCATTTTGTGGTTGCCATCTTGTGTCCACATGGGGGCAGCCATCTTTGACCACTTGGGGGTGGCCATCTTGTGTGTTGGAGTGATGGTCAATTTGCATATTACCTCTTTATTATATAGGACTAGAGATCCGGTGCATGAAATTCTTGCACTGGGGTAAGGGGTCCCCTGAGCCCAGCCTGCACTCTTTCCAATCCAGGACATCCCTCTCACAATCCTGGACAGCTGGCTCCTAATCACTCACCTGCCTGCCTGCCTGCCTGGTCACCCCTAACTCCCCCCCTCCCCCGCCGCCAGCCTCATCGCCCCTTACTGCCTCTGCGTGCAGGCCTGATCGCCCCTAACTGCCCCCCACTGGCCTGGTCACCCCTAACTGCCCCCTAACCAGCCTGGTCACCCCCAACTACCTCCCTCTGCCAGCCTGGTTGCCCCTAACTGCCTCCCCTGCTGGCCTGGTCACCCCCAATTGCCCCCCCCCCCACTGGCTTAGTCACCCCTCACTGCCCTCCCCACCAGCCTAATCACCACCAACTGCCCCCGCTGCCGGCTTGCTCACCCCCAACTGCTCCCCCCGCTGGCCCAGTCACCTCTTACTGCCTCCCCTGCTGGCATGGTCACCCCCAACTGCCCCCCCGCCAGCCTGGTCGCACCACACAGCCTGCTTGTTCAGTCATTTTGTCATAATGCCCCTGCTGGCCTGATTGCCCCACGCAGCCTGCTTGTTCAGCCATTTGTTCATTCTTTGGGCCGGGCAGCTGGGCAGCCAACATCCGAGGCTTTCCTGTGCCTTGGGCTGGCCCTGGGCAGCTGGGGGGCTGAGGGGATTGGGTGACTCCGGAGGCAGGTGCGTGGAGCAGCTGGACCTGCCTGGGGACTAGGCACTGCCATCTTGTGGCTGTGGGTGCCACCATCTTTGAGGGTATGGCAGTCAATTAGCATATTCCCTCCTTATTGGCTGTGGACGCCACCATCTTTGTGAGGGCATGACAGTCAATTAGCACATTCCCTCTTCATTAGATAGGATTTAGGGTCTCAATCAGATCCCACCCCAGACCCACTAAATGGGAGTCTGCATTCTAACAAGGTCTTTGAGAATTTTCCTGTATAAAGGAATACTGTGGCTCTGGGCTACTGATCTTCCTGTCTTCAGAAATACTCAGGATCATTAACTGCTAAGAAGAATTGTATACTTTTGGAAAAGAACATAAGTAGTAGCAAATGTTTTCTGATTTTTTTTTTTTTTTTTGGTTTGTTTTACCTGAAAGTATGGGAATTTCTGGCAATTTTCCAATAATCTATACTAATAAAAGGGTAATATGCTAATTAGACTGGATGTCTTCCAGACATCCTTTTGGACAAAGCCATGGTGGCAGGGCCCAGGCAGAGGTGGTTAGGGGTGATCAGGCCAGCAGGGGAGAGCAGTTAGGGGGATCAGGCTGGCAGGGGAGAATAGTTAGGGGGATCAGGCCAGCAGGCAGGTGAGTGGTTAGGAGACTGCAGTCCCGAATTGCGAGAGGGATGTCCAACTGCCAGTTTACCACAGGGATCAGGCCTAAACTGGCAGTCGACATCCCCTGAGGGTCCCTGGATTGGAGAGGGTGTAGGCCGAGCTGAGGGACGCCCCCCCCCCCCTCCATGCACAAATTTCGTGCACCAGGCCTATAGTGGTAATAATAATAGATAACGATTTTTAAACCATTTCACTTTCAAGTCACTGTCCTAAGCTTTTCATTTTTCCAACTCCATTGCAAACTGCATCACTACATTGTACTGAAAAGGTAACACAGAGACTGTTTAATTTGCCCAGTGTGAAAGTTGGTAGGACCCAGAGTTGGCTTTGGAGCCAGGAAGTCTGATCCCCCGGCCTGTGCTGTTTAAACTCGCCTGGGCTAGCTCTCTGATAAAATAAATATATTTGAAAATTTTGATCAGATTACTTAATCTTTTCAGCTTGCTTCTTACATATATCAGTATATTTAACAAAGTTTTATGCTAGACACTCTTTTTAAGCATGTACATTCATTCACTCATTTAGTTTTCAGAACTGTGTGAATTTCATTGTGCTTTGTTTGTTTTATGGATGAAGAATTTTATATTTCTTTTACAGATGTAAAAAATCTTAGCCCAGTGACATATGATTTGCCCAGAATCAGACTAGTTAGCTATGAAGAGTAAAAATTAATAAAATAGCCTAGTCCCTGTAGAGGTAAATTCAGTGTAATGCTTGTTCCAGGATTTTCTACTTGGCATTCTCTGGAGCAGCTCCATGCAATAACATTTTTTTAATTCTGAGGACAGAGGTAACAACTTCTCAAAAGTAATTTTAATTTAAAAATGCTTGCCTGTCTAGCTCCTGCGACTATCTCCTTCGCTGCAGAACCTGCCCTGAGGCGAAAGCTCCTCTAACAAAGAATGCCAAATGCTGGGGATGGTGCAGGAGACAGGTGGAAGGTCACAGAAGCCAGCATATTCTGTGACAGTGCTGTCCACTAGAAACACATCGTACTGCACATGGGTAACTCTAAATTTTCTGGTGTCTGGATTGAAAAAAGAAATAAGAAACAGGTGAAGTTTATTTTTTTTTTATTAAAAGTATATATTTTACTTGAGTTCATTTTACTTATATCACATTCAAAAGGAAACTTTCTAGGATGTCATCTTTTCCATTCACTTAGGCGAGTTCCAATATCCAAGTGATATCCCAGTATCATATCATTAAGGTAATAAAATAGACTTAATCAACAGATGTTGGTAAGAGATAGGATGCTAAGGTCATGACCTAACTTTATATCCATATCCAAATTAGTTTTGCAAATATTAGAAAATTTGGCTATGTTAAAATTTTAATAGGCATGTGTTGGTTGCAATTGTATTTGAAGTATTTTAAAATAAAGCCTAACAGCCCTCCTACATTTTTTTCATTTTTAATTTTTTTTTCAATCACAGTTTACTTTCAATATTGTTTTGCGTTAATTTTAGGTGTGCAGCACAGTGGTTAGACAATTATATAAGGTGAAGTTCATTTAAATCAGCTATTTTATTTAACCTGTTATGTAAAAAATATCATTTTAATATCCTACCTAATAAAGAGGGGATATGCTAATTGACCCTCACACCTTAGCAAAGATGGTGGCGCCCACAGCCAATAAGGAGGGAATATGCTAATTGACTGCCACACCCTCAAAGATGGTGGCTGCCTAGCTGCCCAGGGCCACCTGAGGCTCAGGAAACCAGGGCTGGCCAAGGCTTGCGCTACCAGGAGTGACAGCAGCAGAGGTGTGATGGGGTGTTGCCTTCCCCTGATTGCCAGGTTGCCTTCTGACCCTGAGGGCTCCTGGACTGTGAGAAGGGGCAGGCCAGGCTGAGGGAACCCCCCCCCTCCAGTGCATGAATTTTCATGCACTGGGCCTCTAGTAATTAATATAAAAACGTATTAAAGAAATACTTAGTATTTTCTTACGATGTCTTTAAAATTGGTGTATATTTTAAAGTCACACTGCATCTCATTCTGACTAGTCAGTTTTCCAGTGCTCAGTGGCCAGCTATAGTGTGCAGCTACTATACTGGTGTATTAGACAGTCCAATTTTAAAGGCTCTGAGTGCCTGAAAAAAATTAAACCAAGTGTGTATGTAAATAAGGCAGGAGTAACTCAATCTCAATAAATATGTTTAATACCAAAGGCATAATCCATAAGGACATCATTGTTCACATACACTACTATCCTATTTCCCTCCAAGGTCTGTGCAATTATACCATTCACATTTCTCTTATTTTTAAAAAATTGGGAAAAAATAGCATGAGGTTTTATTCTGATTTTTATTTTATAATTTATTATGAGCATAATTTCTTTTTGTCCAACATTATTTTAACAAATGATATCAATAAGTGCATAATATTCTGTTTTAAAATCAAATATCTGGCCAGTAGCATGTGTATAATTTTTTCTATTATAAACAATATCTTGAAGACCTGCTATAAAAATATTTGTGCCCATATTTGATTAGATATATACATTTGTAATGCCTTCTATGATAAACAAATTGCTTTCAAGAAAGATGGTAACAAAGGTACCCATCAGAACTTCTCCTTTACCACTCTGCCCTACCCTATTCTCTTTAGAAAATATTGTTGCCATTTTAAGAGATGACATATTGGTTCTTAATTCTAATTTGTTTTTCTTTAGCTACAGGTTGGACAAAGTCTCTCTGTGTGTATGTCTGTGCACAAATGTGTATCTGTGTGTATATTTGCAATCCATTTGTATTTCTTATGCATTTTCTGTTTCTGACCTTGAACAAGTTGTTTATATATTGAGAGAATCAATTACTTTTTAATCAGCTTTGTTACAAATATGTCCCTGTTTGAAAGAAGATATTAAGGTGACTTGGGGTATTTATAATTATGTAGTTCTATCTACCAATATTTTCAAATGGGTCTACCCCTTCACTTTTATATTTACAAAGGAATTTTTACCCCCAAATTAAATATTAATCTACATTTTCTCCCTGCTATTTTATTGTTTTTCTATATTTAATGTTTCAACCCATATCATATTTATTTTTAGAAAGTATGTAAATGAAATGTAACTTTAATTTTTTAATTGATAGTTGGTTCTACCACATACCTTATTATTTCTTAAGCTTTTAGATGCATAGAATTAGGGGATTCATTAACTTATAAACATTTTATTTTCTTATAAAGTTTTGGGCTAGGTTTTGCATAAAAATAGTGTAAGTGTTTTCCTAATTCAGTCCCAAAAGATGTGAGAAGTGTGAAGTTTAGAATTCACACAGTATTTCTTGTACCTGGTCAGTCCAGTAAGTGGAGAAGCAGGAAAAGAAAGGAGAGAGCCTAACGGAAGGCAAATGCTGCAATGGCGATGTTGGGTTTTTTTCCTTGTGCTGAAACACTTCTTCTCTGTGCTGGTGCAGCATCTTGTTTGTTTTTCTCACCCTGGCTTCTTCCATCCACAGCCCACCCTGGTGGAGCCACGGTGACTGCCTGGAATGAAGAGCCATGTCAGGTGTAAACAGGTGACAGGTGCCTCCATAGCCTCAAGGCTTGATATATCAAGAACCAGATTCACTTTCCAGAATCCTGATGGGACCCAGCTATTCTCCCCCAGAACTCTCCCTTCCTCATGGCCCCAACACACGTGCTTCCCCAAACACCACACACACACACACACACACACACACACACACACACACTTCAAATATCGTCCAGGAACATCTGGAACATTCTGCCAGGTTTTCCTCCCTTAGCTTCCCTGGCACACAGGTCCTCCCCATGAGAGGAGTCACAGCTCACTCCTCAGTTTGACTCTGTCTTGAATGAAGTGGATCCAGCAGAAATACTTTAAAGTTCCTGGCAGGGGGGAAATGGGAGATATCTGTAATGCTATCAACAATAAAAAATACACAATTTTTCCCTATTTTATATTCAACTGGTATATTCAGTAAGAAATCTGGAAGTGAGCAGGTTAAAGGCCTTTTACATAGTTGTATTATTAAGTGAAAGACAGCATATCACTGACATACTAACCATACTGTTAATGCATAACTGTTTTTGCATTTGCTTGTGATAAATGCATGCATGTCAGAAAACTGTACAGACTGTCTCCCAAGCACAAATCCAGCATTATGTTTGCAGGTGTTCTTGGAATAGCATTGAAAAGGCCAATACATTTGAGTATACCTCACTTGCTGTCAGCAATCTCAGCAGAGGGGAGAATAAAGTTAATATATGGAATATCTCGCTTGCATACACAGAAGGCACAGACTTTCTCTGTCAGTGGCCATGCATTTTGCACATATTTTCAGTAAAGTAATATAAACCTTCATTTAAAAAGCTGGTTGAAGGAGCACTCTTTGATTTTATTGAGACTATAATGATGGAAAAAGCCATTCCTTTGGTGCCCTTCCTGGGGTTATGCTACGTACCTCTCTCCCAATAACTGTATATGGCAATAACAAGCCAGTGGCATTATGGGATAATTGGCTCCTCCTCACTGCATTTATAGGTAGTCAGTCTGAGAATTACTGAGATTGAACAAAAGCCACTGTTACTACAAGACTGAGGCCCATATTGATCTAGGAATAGGATGGATCTATCAGGTCAGGCAGAACACATCATGCTCTTGGTAGGAGAATTCTTTCCACAGAAAAGGGAAATAATTATTCTCTCCAATGAAACACTTGAGACAAAAATGCACACACTTATAAAGGACTCTGATACACTCTTGACCATGAAAAAGCAATAGTTCCCCTTCCCCCTTTTTTGTTTGTTTGTTTATTTTGTAGTTCCTGCTTGGAAAAATATCCCACTGAGGTTCTCTGTCTTTCTGAGTTTCCTTCAGTCTATCTGGGCCTTTTTATTTTTTAAACAGTGTATTCACATTTTTCAAACTCTGGCTTTAAACCTTCAGTTGAAACAGAAAAGGGCAAATTCATTTAGTGTATATGAAGTAGGCAGTAATTGCATTGGAAAACCCCAAAACACACAAACCAGAACCAGCTGTAACCAGGCATGTATGGAAAGCAGTGCACAGAATTTTCCATGGCCTGCAGCAACGATGTTATACAAATAGTCCCTGAGGTGTCTCAGCAGCTTCATACACAGTGGAAAGAAATTAGATAATGCTAAAGACTTACCAGATGGATATTCAATTGGTACTTTTATGTAAAATTCTCTCTCTAAATTGAATATTGAAGAAATAGCTACATTGGACTTATAAAATTAACATCTTTGTTTTCTAGCACTCTTCCCTGACATGAATGCTTAGTCTTAAGAATACAGAGGACAAAGTAAGTGTTATATAAGTTATAGAAAACATGAAAAAAACTATTAAGAATAACCTAAAAATAATTGGCTAAAAGAAAACAGAAAGTAGAATATGAGAAAATGCACAAAAAGAATAATTCTTAATGCCCTTGATTTAAGATTTGAGATAGCAAATTGCCTTTTTAAATAAAAAACAGACTTTTTGTTGAAATCATTGGCTTCTTGCAGAGTTCTGCAACTTTCAACTATATGTTTCTTGTTGCTCTAAATCCCAACCTTTATATTCATTAAGTCCCTTTATAATCAAACTTCACTTTACCTGGATAAACACATATCCTCCTGCTCACTAATACAGAACTTACCTCTATCAATCTAGTTTCTACTATATACAATGTATGCTGTTATCTGCACTGCTAGACAGTGTTTCTCTAGGCATACCCTCTTTTTACCTCAACATGTTCAAATTTTGCCCCACTTTAGAAGCCTAGTCTATGTCTAATCTCTTCCATTGTTACTTCAAACTTCAGTGAGCTCCTGTCTAAAGTCTCTTACCGTAGGAGCAAGATTTTGTTTCATTAGGACCAGGAAAGAGGGTAAGGCACTCTCATTTTAGATAACAGGAGATGGAAGGGCTGGAAGGAAAGCCAACTCGAAATGTATAAATAAAGGCACTGTTAAAAATCTGGGTATAGAGTCAATATATAGGTGCTATATGTGAAAAAACTATAGGTTTGGAACCAAGGAACAACAGTGTTGGGGAACTGGAGAGTGTTGGAGTTGGAAGCTGGTGCAAGAGTAGATTCAGATACTAATAAGATGGCCTCTCCAGCCAATCAACATAAATTGCACTGCTCTATACCATATTAGAGAGTGCCTTACAGATCTTCAATATCCTACAGGTTCATGGATTCATGGAAGTGTTCAGAATAGGGTAGAACACTTCCTTACTAGAAGATCAAAATTGTAATTGCTATTGGAGTAATTAGTCTTATTAAAATAAATGTTAATACCTCTATCATTGCCGAAACCGGTTTGGCTCAGTGGATAGAGCGTCGGTCTGTGGACTGAAAGGTCCCAGGTTCGATTCCGGTCAAGGGCATGTACATTGGTTGCGGGCACATCTCCGGTAGGGGGTGTGCAGGAGGCAGCTGGTCGATGTTTCTCTCTCATCGATGTTTCTAGCTCTCTGTCCCTCTCCTTTCCTCTCTGTAAAAAATCAATAAAATATAAAAAAAAAATACCTCTATCATACCAGATGGCTGTTAACCTAAATGAATCTAGTACCTATTAGTAAGATATTAGCAGTGGAGGTGTTCCTCTAGGATAACAGGAATTGGCTCACTCAACTTACTCATGGGCTCTGTGCTCATAGGGCTCAATCAATGTTTTATGAATGATTTTTTACAAGTGAGTAAATTTGCATATGCTCATAACTATGACTAATCTGGCCACATTAAATGCACCTTAGGAAATTATAAAAATCTAGTTCAATTTGAATGAGTAGCACATTAACCATAAATTATATTTGTTAAAACAACACCCTATGTGACCTCTTGAGGTCCCAAATCCATGACTATTCTATTCAAGTTGTTCTTGTCTTGGGGGTCTGTAATTTTTCAGGTAACAGTCCTTACTCAATGCACATAAAACTCTTAATCTTTGATAATGAGTATGTTCAAAGTTTACTTTATGCATCATTTTTGCATTTCTCAGAAAGTCTGTAATTTGTTGGCTGCCTGCTTTGCTGAATGTTTTAAATGGAAGTATACTGTTGGTCAACTCTTCCATGTTTCTTTAAGTGGTACAATTCGTACTTTAAGGAAACTGTACTAAGTAAAGGAGATGATATATAATCCCTAGAGAACTTTATAGAACCTTGGAACATTCTCTATGTCCTTTGTAAAATGTCACCAAGAGGCTTTCCAAGGTGACCTTAATAAGGGAAGTCTCCAGTCATGCTGAGATCAGAATATTTTATATTCTACAACACCTATCTGTACTTGAAAATATTTATCTATTTCTTTTTCATTCATTTGTTTTTCTTTCTATTGCAGTGTAAGTTTTTTGAAGGAGAAACTCAGCTTTTTTATTCTTCTTAATAATGTATACGCAGTGCATTGAACAGCATCTAGCACATTGAAGATATAAAATGAATATCTCTTGAATGAGTATAAAATAAATGTGAGGCATGATATTAAGTGCCAAAATATGAAGCTGAAAAAAGAAAATTACAAGTCTGGCTAGGTGGTATAATATTTATAAAAGCCTTCACTTAAAAAAATATTTATTAGTTAGCATTGTCCCCAAGGCATAGTTATTGAAAAGTAACCAAAGCTTTTATTTTTTAAAAGAAATCTGTAAAGGTGAAAGTCCACTGGATTGGGAACATCTTTAATAGCATACAACTTAACGTAAGTGAATTGATACAAAAGGAAAACTTGATAAGCACGTACCAGGGGTTAAGCATGGTCTCAAAGGAGGGGATATAGCCAAAACTGGAACACAAGAAAAAAGTCCAAGACAATAGCTTGACAATTTTCCCAGGTCTAATCATGAATGAGAATATGATTAAATCTAGTGCCATTAGAATTTTATTGAAACAACCTAACCCTCTTTTTCCTCAATCCTTAAAATTACTGTATTATGCAATGACAGTTTCTTAAAATGAAAAAAGATCAATCCCAGAAATTTTTTTAAAAATCAATTATCCAATGGGAGAGAGATGGATTACCATTGATTGCATCCTGCCTGTGTTAGAGATGATGGATGACTGCAGTCATGGCATTGATCTTTGGGAACAGGCTTACACTGGTCTTGCATGGCTTATTATAAGGCCACCCACTCAGAGAATGCATAACATACACAACACATTCCATGTTTTACATTCTATCAGGGTCTTTCAGCTGTTCTTTTGTTCCTATAACTTTGACTATGTCCCTAAATTCAAGCATTGTTACTTGCCTTAAAAAATGTGTTCAGATAGAATGATTGTAAAGAACTCTTGGACAGACAAGTGCAGTAACAGAATGAGAGAACAGCCATATAAATGATCTGACAGTCACTGTAGTTTGTTCCTAAGTGAAGCGCCTGAAAGCCCATCTTGTAACTCATACAAATCTTTCACATTTTCAAATAACCAGGGAACATGTGAAATGTTATAGGTTTATTCCAACCAGCAGCATTTCAAGATGATAAATATTCCCAGTTCAGGTTCAATTTATATACTCTATGAAATGCTACATATATAATTTTTTATCAAGAATGACTTGTTAATTAAGTGGAATGCATTCTGACTTCTAGAAGACTATTTTTATTTAAATTTATTTAAATTGTACATTCTTTCTTGAAAGGCATCTCAACTGCAGCCTCATCTACTGTTCCAAGAATCACATGAAGTCAGGACTGGTAACAAGAGCCATTTCAGATTCCACAATGCATTGACTGTTTCTTTGAGTGTTTACTGAATGCAGCAGTTAAGCTAAACTGCCACATCCTTTCCTCACTGAAGACTGGCTGATGAGCAAAGCTGCCAAATGTACATTTGCAAGGAGGCTTGTTGGAGCTGTGTTAACCATTGTGATGCCAATTACACAGGACAAATATGAACTTATCCTCATCACCATAATATTTGTGGTACTCTCTAAACAGAATAAGCAGGAAAAATAAATGTTGACCAAAAACATAGCAGAAGAAGTAGGAAATATATATTTGTCTATGATACACATTAACCAAGTCAGTTTGACTATTCAGCCTATATTAGTTTTCCATTTCATTTTATTTTATTTTATTTCGTTTTATTTTACTTTATTTTTTGGTAAATGTTGGTAAACTCTGGGATTAAAAGAGAGAAGACAATGCATTATAAAAAAGGGGACTCTTATTTCAAATTTTACCAAATGTATTAACATTTAGTAAACAGGTATAGGATAGTCATACAACCTGGTCTGACTGTGGGGAAGCCTTGCCCTGGACACATGGAACTGCACCTGAAATGAATGGCCATTCCCCAGGCACAACACCAACAACTCAGTGTAACCAACCACTGACTGTCGTAGATTAGTGTTAACTAGCACATATGTTTGACACATATATTAAATATATCTTGATAATAACATATTTAATAATTATTTTAATGCAAATTACCAGGCAGACATAATAGTTTTAAACTGAAATTTTTCATTTTGGGGCATCGTTTAACAACATAGCCAGGAGTTACCATCTATCTTGTAAGAAATATATTAAAAAGAAAATAAATAGAAATCATCCTTCTCAAGACTCTGTGAAACTCTTCATATTTTCTCTATATGACATCTTACCATTCTGTTTTTCAAGACTTAGTAAAATTCACCTTGAATTACCACATGGGAAAATAGAATTTCATTTGACAACTTAGCATAATTCTAGATAACTAGAACTCATGTCATTATTTGCAACTGGGGCCTGAAATTAGATGAATTAGGTATGATTGTTATGTGAATGTTTATATCTGAATTGGTCATAACCAGGCCCAATATTATACCCAAAGGTATAAAAAAATGAGAAAATATTTCTTGAGTTATCACATTGCTATAAACTAATATGTCAGATTTTGTACAATTACAGGGCAGGCTAATGGATCATTTATGTTAGCTATTTTTATAGAAAAATAGCTGTGATAAACTCAGTGCAAGCTAAGAAAAGGAGAACAGGGAGTAAGTAGTCATTAAATGCTTATGTTTAAGGTACAGTACTAGTTGTGATCACATATACCATCTCCTTTATTTTTTAGACTAGCTCGGTGAGGGGATATTATTCTTATGTTTATGGATGATGATACAGTATCACTCATGCTAGATAGAGCTACTTACAAACATCAACAATTCTATTGTAAAATTACATTAAAATACTTTTGACATTTGGCATATGAAACATCTGGATTTCTCCCTGAAAATGAACATTTTTATTGATTATACTAGAGACCTGGTGCATGAAATTTGTGCACAGGGAGGTGGTCCCCTCAGCCCAGCATGCACCTTCTCCAATCCGGGACATCCCTCTCACAATCCGGGACCACTGGCTCCTAACTGCTCACCTGCCTGTCTGCCTGATCACCCCAACTGCCCCCCCCCAATGGCATTGTCACCCCCAACTGCCCCCCCTGCCAACCTGGTTGCCCCTAACTGCCTCCCTGCCAGCCTGGTCATCCCTTACTGCCCCTCCTGCCAGCCTTGTCACCCCTCACTGCCCCCCCATGCTGGCCTGGTCACCCCCAGCTGCCCGCCCTGCGGGCCTGGTCACCCCACACAGCCTGCTGCTCGGTCGTTTGGCCGCCCCTCACTAACCACCCTGCCAGCCTTGTCGCCCCATGCAGCCTGCTGCTCAGTCATTTGGCCGCCCCTCACTAACTCCCCTGCCGGCCTGGTCGCCCCACACAGCCTGCTGCTCAGTCCTTTGGTAGTCCCTCACTAACCCCCTTGCCGGCCTAATCGCCACATGCAGCCTGTTCAGTTGTCCGTTTGGTTGCGATAGTAGCTTAGGCTTTTATTATTATAGATATCATTTAAATGCAGTTGTACCCTAACCCTGAAACATAATTTTACCAAATTATCACTTCTTTTTTAGAAGGTAATTCTGTACTGTTTTTTCTTTCCTGGGCACTATCTAATCATTTTGTCATGTTTGTGTTATTTTTGTATCCCTAAAGAATGTAAAGATGGTGTTTTTGTGAAGATGAGTATTCCTTTTACTTTTACTCAGAATGGTAGAGTATATTGTTGCCTACATCTAAAACTGTTGTCCATCTAGGCAGGGTACAGGATGGAACCCATAGAAAGTATAACACCTGCCTTCAAAGAGGTTATCTTTGCCTAGATATTAAGCTAACCTTTTTCTTGGTATGCAAGAACTCTAAATAGTGTAGCATTGAAACTGATCAATTTCATCTTAGATGGGTTCTTTTGCTCTTTATTCATAAAACCACCTGGAAACCAAGAGAGTTTATACATAAGTTTTATTCTAAATGACACTCTCCTTCCACCCCCCAACCCCCACAGAAGTTTGCAATGGGCTAATGGGGAAACATAAAGATTGGCAACCTCACTCCTCTGACCTGCTCTTCCCTTGTAAAATATTTATACTTCTTCTGTAGTCACTTACAACCCTCTGTTGTGGTTAATTGAAGGCACTTAATCCCACTGCTAACTTCTTGCTGTGATAAATATTTTATCACAGAGGGGAAAGCTCCTTTTTTTCAGAACATACATCTGTCTGTGACTCTTGAAAACAGAACAAAAGGCACTGTTACCTGGAAGGAGCCTTCAATCCCTAGTCCAGGGTTTAGAAAGGTCCACATAATTACCTCTGCTGAGAAACAGTAGTCTTCTCACTGACTGTCTGACATTTAGACATTTCTCCCCTCACCACTTCCCATTGGTGGGAAAAGGAACTGAATACAAAACGAAAGTCCACTTTGCTAGCAAATTCCTTACCCATCACAAAGTTAGGCTATGGATATCTGGTATGTCACTCGAACTGTGTCATTTTTCTCTCCAATTAAAAATAATGGATGCTCTTGGCCTGTCAAGCTGTACAATATTCCTGTAGGGAGAAAATTTAGTTGATATCTCCACAAAGCTATTGTCCACTAATTTGAAGTTCAAGGTCTGACTGCGATCCATCTCTATGTCTCCCTACTTAGCAGAGTGTCACAGAGAATCCACACTTCCCATGGGAAGAGCCTGACAGGCACTATTACAGCTGAACCCATTTTTCCCAAGACAATTTTTATGCAAACTAGGAGTGAGAAAAAATTATCACATCCTTCAGTTACTCAACTATATTTCCTGAAAACAAGTCTTCTGACTGTGTCAGTTGCTCCTTCATCGCTGGGATGTTAATATATGATATTGGCCAATTTTCTGTGGCAAATGCACTTTGAGGGGGGAAAAAATAAGCTCTTGATATATCACGTATTAGAAGAGAATGAAGGGTATAGAGCCATCATTAGTCAAAGGAAGCAAACTATTCTACTTATTTGTGAATAGGTTACTCTTCGCATTTTGATTCTCCAATAGAGAAAATAGTGTACAAGTTTTCTGTTTGTCCATCTTAGGAAAATTGGGCTGCCAATTGCTAATAGAATAAATGCTGACAATGTGAATGTTAGGTACAAATTATCGAAGAGGTACAAAAACACTTAATTAAATCTTGTAAGCCAGAAGTAAATTTTAATAGTCAAAAACATTTCATTCCTCTTTGATTACACCCTATTTGCCTTCAGGGTCTTCTCTTTGAAAGTGTTGCTGCTGATAATGACAACTTTCCTAGAAGGGAATTATGTTCTGGGTTATAATTGGAGCCAATATTAACTACTGTTTGAAAACTACCGCTCTATTCCCATCTCTAAAGAGTGCAAAATATGTGTAAAAAGAATATAAAAGGAAGAAATAAACACAATGAAAAATACTAAAGAGGTAAAACTTAAATTATTTTAAGACATAATCATTATCTCCAAACTTAGCAATATTCCAATAATTAGAATATAGCTAAGATAGAGCATTCTGAAGGGGAAGAAACTGTCTATGCTTAGCTAACTATACTAAGGTTTTTCAATATCTTATCATGTAATATTTTCCCATTATAGTTTCTCAGAAAGTTGTTGAGGATCCTTTGGGATACAAGCTATAACAATTTAAACCATATAGCATGATTAAAGAGAAATTTGCAATTATAAAAGTGTTATTTTCCACTTTAATTTATTACCTACTTTTATACGTTCAAAAAGTATGCTTTAAATTCATATAAATTTGCAGTTAAAATATTTAGATACTTTTACTTTGGTTCATTTTAAGATTATATCTTAAATATTTCTTCTTATTCCTAATGGTCATTCACAATTATTTTAAGAACTACCTAGCTTAGCATTTTATTTGTCTGACATTAAGTTAATTTACATTTTTGTGTGTAGATAAATTTCCAATTGGAATATTTGCACATATGCATTACATATCTTCTTCAGCAACTTATGAAAGTTCAAGTAAATGTCCTCATATAAGATTTAACACATTTAAAATCTATCTATAAGTTATAGGAGCAATAGCCTTGGAAATTAGAAACTTGCTACCTCAAACTATTACCCCTAAGAAAATATTGAAAAATATTTTGAAATTATTAGAAAGTAATAGTTTAGAGAACAATTGTTTTTGGAGTTTTTCACCAGTTTCATTAGTTTTAACAGAATAAACATTTCTTGTGTGAGAAAAATTTAACAGCATTTCACACAAGCAGTTGTATATTTTTGTTCTTAACTTCCATAGTTCCATAAGTGCACATCAATTAATCTAAAATATCTAAGGGGGAGGAGCCAGAGAAATACAGGACAATAATTCAAAATGTCTATTTTTACAGAAGAATCAGAGGCCCAGCTAAAAGAATGTCTTGTTTCCTTATTCCCAGTCCAATAGCCTTTGGACTACAATCATATTTCTCCTTTAATGGGAGGCAAATCAACTACAGAATTTCTTGGTAGAAATAAATTTTTATTTTAATTGTAATTAAAAATAAAAAACAGGCTATGGAGGTCATAGATTAAAAATGAGTCTTTAATATAGTAATATTATAAGATATTTGACAATGATGCATTAACTGAAATGCTTTAATATCATTTAATTCATTATTCTCAATTGAATTAGGATATAATACTTTGTTTGGGTTCCACAATTGACTTATGGAGTGCATTTATAGGAGAAGAAATAATTGTTGAATTCTTTGCATCTTTCAGGAAAACACTTGAGCTTCTCTTAAGCCAGTATAGGGAGAAACTATTGTTAGAGAAAGATTATTACTTAAGAAATTTCAAGTATACAAAAGAGGATGATTCAGAAGATCTAGAGAGGTGACATATTACTATTAAGACCAGAACAGGAAGTGAATTTGAAATGTATCAGGAGGGAGTTAGGTTAGATATTACAGAACACAGAAGCATGGATTTGAAACACAGTTTCAACTTCACATTATTTTAATGTGTGATGAAAGTGTCTCCCCAGGAGAATTGGAAAAGCCAAAAGGAAAAACAAAACGGAAATATCTGTTTAGAACATTAATATAGATGTCTACATACAGAGAAGTTAGTGAATTCTGAATGCCCTTCCAATCCTAGAATTCAGATTATCAGTGACTACAAATGTAAAATCTCCAGCTAACCACAACTCTTAAAACTTCACATATTTAAATTTTACAAAATCATATGCAGAATCTTATACAAAGTCATTTAACTAGAAATAGAAACAGAGTGATCTCTACTCTTTCAGAAATTGGTTAAAACAGAAAGAATTTATGTAAGAGATAGTTACAAAGAAAATGACTTATAGCATATGACTGCAGATTCATATGAGACACACACACATATTCAGTAGATGGATTTGTAACAAAGAAAGAGTTTGGGGTGACACTTAATCTTATTTTAGTTAAATGGGATATTGAAGTACATGCTTCTACTTTACAAAAAGAAAAGTTTATTAAAATAAGACATTTGGAATGAGACTCTGTTGTTGTTTTTTAGATTAAACTAAAGTTAGATCTTATTTTATGTGATACCAATCTGTTGCCATAGTTAACATTGCAAAAGAGGCAGGGAAGGAAAAACATTTCAATGACACAGTTCTTTGAAGACATGAAGGTTGTCTGGGCTGTCTTAGTATTTTGTTTCCTCTCCCTTCACTCAAACCACAGTACCACTACCACAATCTGTTTGACACCCCTTGCTCCAATAGAGTAGGACAGAATTATACAATCATGTTACAGTATGTAACTTCAGGAAATATCTATTATTTTTCTGTTGCTGTAAGAAATTACCACAACCTAGTGACTTAAAACAATACGAATTTATTTTCTTATAGTTCTAGAAGGCAGAAATCTGACATAAGTCTCATAGGGTAAAATCTAAGTGTCAGGTAAACCAAAAAACTTGTATACTTATAAGGGTAGTGAAGACCTGGGTGGGTGGTAGGGGCTGGGAAGAGGAGTGGAGAGGGGGGAGAAATGAGAGATATCTATAATATTATCAATAATAGAAAATATATTTTAAAAAATCCAGGTGTCACCAAGGCTGCATTCCTTTCTGGAGGCTCTAAAGAAGAACCTATTTCCTGGTTTTGTCCACCTTCTTGAGGCTGCCCACATTCCTTGGCTTGTGGTGCCCTCCACATCCAGCAATGGTAGGCTGGTTTGTTCTCACATCATATTATTCTGCCCTCTTCTTCTGCCTCCCTTTTTCATTTTAAGTACCCATGTGATTATATTGAGCCTATCTGAATAATCCTGGATAATCTCCTATAACAAAATCAGTGATTAGAAATCTTAATTCCACTTGAAATCTTAAAAGCTCTCTATAATCTAACCCCATGGTCGGCAAACTGCTGCTCACGAGCCACATGCGGCTCTTTGGCCCCTTGAGTGTGGCTCTTCCTCAAAATACCACGGCCTGGGTGAGTCTATTTTGAAGAAGTGGCCTTAGAAGAAGTTTAAGTTTAAAAAATTTGGCTCTCAAAAGAAATTCCAACCTAACATAGTCTCAGGTTCTGGGGAATACTACATGGCATCTTTGGTGAAGGGAAGGGCATTATTCTGCCTACTACAGAGTCAAAATGCTGACCCTACGCCTCAGCCCTAGACACACACACACATATGAGAAATTGAACCACCATATTTACAGATACACTTGAAGAGTTTTCCTTGCCTCAACTTTAGATAAAATAGAATTTCATTTGGCAAAACATTTGTGTGTGTGTGTCAAAACTAGGGCTGTTGTTTTGTATTTTAGCCTAATTCTCCACCTCATAGTCATTCTCTAAATGACCACCCAAAGTGAAAAGAAAGAAAAAAGGAGGAGAGAACCAAGATGGCGGCATAGGTAAACACCTATACTTGCTGCCTCTCACAACCACATCAAAATTACAACTAAAATGCAGAACAACTACCACCCAGAACCATGGAAAAGCTGGCTGACTGGAAGTTCCACAATTAGAGAGGTGAAGAAAGCGCATTGAGACTGGTAAGAGGTGCAGAGGCGAGGAAAGTGCTGGCACCTGGATGTGCTGCTCTTTTAATCGGGAGGGAGATACAAGCTCCTGCTGGCTCTGAACTCCAGTTCCGGATGAGACTCTGGGGGACCCAGACACATACTGGGAGAAACTGGAATCTCTGGCATTGGAACAGGAACGCGAGGGCGGCTTTCTCTTAGAGGTGCTTGCAGCAATCATTGTTCCTGCAGGGGGCATGGGCTGTGGAGACCTGGGGACCTCTCTGGTGCAGGGCTGACTGGCAGCTATTGCTGTTTGCTCCACCCTGGTGATTCCCAGAGATCCCACCCCACCCAATTTACAACTCCACCCAAGCTGTGCGCATCAGGTTTTGCATATGAATGGCCTGTCCTTTCTCTGCCTAAAACCTGTCAAACTGCAGCTGGGTCAGAGAGCCCCAGAGCTTCCAAAAGAAGGCCCAAGGCCCGACAGCAACAGCCTGCCTTGCTTCACAGCTGGGCTTCATCTGGGCACTTCCAAATCCCATACAAAGAGGAGGAATCTGCAGATCTCTCTGTAGCTCCTGCTGACCAGGCAGTGGCTGACCTTGCACCTACTTGGAGATCCAAGAACCAGGGTACCCAGTGGTCAGAGTGAGACCATACTGGATTACAACTCTTCACATCCATAAGAGACACACTCAAGGGGCAGACTCAGTGAGCACCAGAGCCCCACTGAAGCAAGTCCTGCCCCATAAGGGTGTCTCCTGAGCAGCAGATCTTCTAGTGTAGACACAACTCATCATCACAGCCAATTGGCCTGGAGGTCAATTCCTCCCAGTGATACCAACAGCAATCAAGAATTAACTACAACAAGACTGTGCAAACAGTCCACAAAGGGGTACACCAAGAGCGTCCACCTCAGGTGACTGGGGAGGCTGAGTCACTGGGCCCTATAGGACACCTACCACACAAGTTCAAGGAGACTTAGCAGCTACCCAGTACATAGAAACAAACACAGGGAAGCAGCGAAAATGTGGAGACAAAGAAACAAGTCAAAAATGAAAGAAATGGATGAAAGCAAAATACTGAATATAGAGTTCAAAACCATGGTTATAAGGTTACTCAAAAATCTTCTAGAAACCTCTGAGAAATTTAGTGAGACTCTCAAGGATATGAAAAAGGACCAATCAGAAATTAAGCATTCACTGACTGAAATAAAGAATAATATACAGAGATTCAACAGCAGACTAGAGGATCCCAAGAATCAAGTCAAAGATTTGAAATACAAAGAAGCAAAAAACACCAAACCGGAAAGAAAAAGAAAAAATAATCCAAAAATATGAAGATAGTGTAAGGAGCCTCTGGGAAAACTTCAAGTGTACCAACTTCAGAATTATGGGGGTGCCAGAAGAAGAGAGAGAGCAAAATATTGAAAACCTATTTGAAGAAATAATGACCGAAAATTTCCCCCACCTGGTGAAAGAAATAGACTTACAAGTCCAGGAAGCGCAGAGAACCCCAAACAAAAGGAATCCAAAGAGGACCACACCAAGACACATCATAATTAAAATGCCAAGGGCAAAAGACAAAGAGAACCTTTTTATTTTAATATATATTTTAATGATTTTTTACAGAGAGGAAGAGAGAGGGATAGAGAGTTAGAAACATTGATGAGAGAGAAACATCAATCCGCTGCCTCCTGCACACCTCCTACTGGGGATGAGCCCACAACCAAGGTACATGCCCTTGACCGGAATTGAACCTGGGACCTTTCAGTCCGCAGGCCAATGCTCTATCCACTGAGCCAAACTGGTTAGGGCGACAAAGAGAAAATCAAAAAAGCAACAAGAGAAAAACAGTTAGTTACTTACAAGAGAGTACCCATATGACTGTCAGCTGATTTTTCAACAGAAACTATGCAAGCCAGAAGGGAGTGGCAAGAAATATACAAAGTGATGAATAGCAAGAACCTACAACCAACATTACTCTACCCAGCAAAGCTATCTTTTAGAATTGAAGGTCAGATAAAGAGCTTCACAGACAAGAAAAAGCTAAAGAAGTTCATCACCACCAAACCAGTATTATATTATATGAAATGCTTAAGGGTATTCTCTAAAAAGAGGAAGAAGAAGAAAAAGGTAAAGATAAAAAATTATGAACAACAAAGTGACAACAAATACATATCTATCAACAAATGAACCTAAAAATCAAATGAATAGAAAACCTGATGAACAGAACAGACTGGTGAATGTAATAGAATCAGGGGCATGGAAAGGGAGCAGACTGACAATTCTTGTGGGGAAGGGGTTGTAGGGGGTGTGGGAAGAGATTGGACAAAGAGCTTACACCTATGGATGAGGTCAGTGGGGAGGCCTGGAGTGGAGTGGGAACCGGGTGGAGGGAAGCTATGGGGGTGGGGGAGAGGAACATCTGTAATAATCTGAACAATGAAGATTTTAAAAAAAGAAAAAAGAGGGAATTTAGATAGATACTAAATTTGACCCTTTTGTAAGCATTGCTTTTTTTGTTTTGTTTTTGTTTGTTTTGTTTTTTTTGTATACTGGCTTTAAAATTCACTAGAAAGATGATGCTGTAGATATGGAAGGTACAGAACTTCCCAACCAGTAATACTGTTGTAAAAATAAAAGATTTCTTTCAACATATTATGAAATTACTGAATTAATTATTTTATAAGAAATGTTCATCAATGCAAAGAAACCAAGGAAAAAAGGCATCTGTTTTCAATTAAAGTGTGAGGCAGTACTACCTAGAGAGGTAATGACCAAGAACTGATTCATGATAAGAGAGCTGTAAAGAAATAAATATTTTTGGCAGAGATAAAAACAGCTCATCCACTTTTACAATGTGGTTTTCTTATTTGTTTCAGTGGTGAATCCTCAGGAGTCCCATCCAGAATACCAGGTGGATTAAAAGGAAATATTCTTTAACTATCTTTGAAATGGCTTCTGTGCCTTTGTAGTTGCATTTTAGTAAGCAATATGTCATGTCACATAACTTGATGTGACATTTGAGGGCAATTCATTAAATATTATTTTATAAGATCTGGCAAACTCCATGCTTCTGATTTTTTTAGACAGAGAGGGTATGACCAAATATTAAGACACTGATAGTTCTATCAGTAATTTATTAAAACTGGATTGCATGGTAAGATGAAATGTCATGTTGAGTGGAAAATAATCTTTCAATAGTCCAAATCAGAACATCCAAATAGTACTGTTCTTTAGCATCCTGACCAGGCATTCTTAAATCCAAATGCAGATCTATTGCCCAGTAGTTTTCTTTGCAAGTTCTATTACAATCAAAACATTTTTAATGGTCTATAAAATAAAAATAGATTAATGACCAGGACTTTCTTTCTGCAGTCAATGAAAGCCAAATGGTTTAGAGTATATTCTTTTCATTTGTAACCATCAGAGAAGTTGATATTTCTAAAACTATCCACAATATTGCAGAATGCACATACCTCACATTCTGCTCAGCTTGTTGTTGAACCATATCAGTGTACATGTAAAATGCAGATTATTTTTAATATGTGGTGCTCTTTATGAAGGGCATCAAAAATTAATGTTCAAAGTTATTTTGACATACAGTCTAAGAATAGTGATGATTACAAAGTTGAGGCAAAGTCACATATCTGCACTGTGAATAGTAATTTTTACACAAGGTTTATTTTTCTCTTGTAAAGTTTAAATCCTAGAGCACACAGTAAAATTTGGTAAACGACATACTTTCATTAATCCCACAGATCCATCCAATGACATGCTCTCAGGTAAAAACTGGCTGGCAGTGTTAATTTTATGTAGAAAATATTTGTATGGCATAGACTACCAGGAACACAGCAAACATACCAAATTGTGTCCTTATAGTTTTTATTTTGTTCTTTTTATTAACATATAATGAAAATATCCTGGCATTTAAATCTAAGACAGATTGATAAAATTATGAGTGCCTTAAAACAGTTATTTAGGATTTAGCATCTGCTTTACTATACTCAAAAGCTTCTTACATTTCCTGAGAAGGTCTTGCATTTCCTGAATGTATCCCACCATTTAAACAAAAAAAAAATTGTTGTGTTCAGAAAAATTATATTTGACAGTAGTGAAAATTACTAAAGTGTCAAGACACATTCTGCGTTCTGTATGTCCTTTATTGTTTCCATTGCTTCTCTAACTCATACTTCCCTGCCTTTGCAGTAAATTCAGGATACAAATAAAGGACCTGTGTGGGAGCTTGGTCTTGTCCACCTCACTCGCCATTTTGTGCTGGGAAGATCACACATCTTAGCATGTTAAACATTTGTTATCTTTCTGCTCAATTTGAGGGGACACGGGCAAACTAAAGGGGCAAGACCTTGGAATTATGTTATTCCCCTGGAAGGACAATAAAATAGTGAGAAGAAAATACAATCTGAATTCTTGCTCAAGAGATGACTTGATTGTGTTGTGTATGGTGGTAAGACTTGTGGTCCAAGTTTCAAAGGTCATTTTAATGGGTAAATTCCACTTTCTGAGTTTGGGCTGAGTTCCCTGTGCTCAGATGTGTTTATTGGATATCCCTTGGAGAGGCAATAAGAGACAGCATTGCCATGTTCTAGTTTTGAGATATTGGGGCGTGGGGAAGGTGAAAGAAATAAATGGAAAGTGAGAGAAAGAGCATTGACACAAATATCAATTTTTAATGTATTTTAAAGTGTAAACAATGAATATGGATCCTTTGACTGTTTACACAGCCCAAGTAGATGCCATATACTTGTTGACATTTCAGCCAGTCTCTTATCATCTTAAAATCATAAGGAAAAAACGTTTCAAGGAGTTAAATTGCACATGTGCCTGCACCCTGAAGGCCATGCTTTGCACTGGGCAGCTTTGCCCTTTAACCCTCAGGCATTTGTACAGAGTTCTGACTAGCCACAGATGGCTATTTCATTGAAATATAGGGATGGCTGCTTTTAACACAGCGTATCTTTCCTTAAATATAGGTGTGCTTTCCTGGAAGCTTATCTTACATATGCAAATGTGGGTTTAAAAAATAGGTAATTTAAGATAGAAAACTATTTGTGTGTGCATTAATAAAATAATACCCTTGAATTGTGTGCATAAATTGAGTTTCCAAATTGAATTAATTTTTTTAAAATTTTAATAACAAAAATACTATAGCTACTGGATTCTATTACTTTATTCATCTATCTATATATCTATCATCTATCATCTATCTATTAATTATCTATTACCTATCATCTATATTGGTTTTACCTCACAGATGCTTACTTGCTACTAAATTGTAAGTGTTCTGTACTTTTTGTAGATTAATTTACAAATTAGTATCATAAGTCAAATCTGAGCTTCACCATGATATTGTCAGTTATTTCCTCATTCATGGGAAACTGAGTCTCAAAGAAGCTAACTAGCTTGCTGAAGGCCACACAGCTAATAAGCCCCATGATTCAAATGCTCAGTCCAAGCCATGTTTGAAAGCAATCCGCTTTCCATAGAGGCAGCCTTGCTTGCACCAAAGGAATGGAAAGTTCATTCTTCATAAATTGACCTACACTTCAATTCTCTGAGGGCAAATTCACTTTTTATTTTGATTAATCCAGATAAGCTTTTTGTGAAATCAAAATTCACAGGATAGTTGCCAACTAATTCTTATTTGTGCTGTGCTAGAACAATCAGGCCTAAGAGGCTTGTGATATAAAAATACTACATTGTTAAAATACATTTATTACATAGATTTTTTTTCCTCCTCCCCCTCCAATCGAAGAAAAATGATGTGCCATGAGTATTGACATGCTCTTACTATACTATTATTTCTAAACCACCTTGAAGGGAGGATACAATAAGGGTTCATTTGTTATGTGCCTACAACAATAGATAGATTTAAATGGTTTTTTTCTATTATTGCATTCACAGCAGATTTCTTATTGTGTGATATAACATGATATATACAAGCAAGGAGCAAAATTCCCAATGTGGCTTATCTTATTTTTCTGGAACTCTGATGTTAAGCAGTATTATGTTTTACTACTTGTCTCGGTTTCTTATTGTTTTGATACACTTCATTGTAAATGGTGAGCCATTGTTCATTTCCAGCTTGTTTTTAATCTTAACCTGCAGAAAAAGTAGAGGTCATTTGTCTGCCTTATCAGAATCACTCAGCCAATTCAAATGGATTTTTAAGACATTTATCTATTTCTATACTGTGCATTATATTCGTTTGTTTTTCTGAATCTTTATTACATGTAGGTTTTACTCTAGGAAAAATACTCCAGAAACAAATCACTTCCAAATATATTATTAAAATTATTATTATTATTTATTTCATAAATTATGAAACAGCATGATTTACACCTTAGTACAACCATGTTCTCATGCTAACCTCTATCAATTTTCTTTTAGAGCCCTTGATTGGTAAGTATTGTTAAAAGCATGTTGAGTTTAAATTAGAGAGGGCCAAGTAAAGCTTGACAAACAATTAGATGAAGTTAACGAATGATACAATCTTTCATAAAACTTAGGTAAAGATGCTTTGTTTTTAATTATATATTCTTGCATTTAAATACAAACTTCTCACTTAATTTTTATTTTGAAGAGATGGCATAATTGTATTTGTTAATAATTGTATTAACAAACCAGCAGTCTGTACCTACTGCTGCTATCCTCTGACAAAGGGTTGATGTGTATAAATAAGTCCAGACATGCTAGGCTCAGGGGGCTTACTGCCCATAGTGATCATTCTTCAAGTGGAAGGAGCTGACAAAAAATGCCAACCTCTCTCCCCTTTTCTTAAATCAATATTCTTGAATAGAAAGTTAAAACTCCACCGATCTGCCTAGGAAAAACCTCTGAAGCAAAAGCTTAACGCTTGAAAATGATGAAGTATGGGTTTGCCACATTCACACAGCCATGCATTTTTCATTTTCAAAGCCTCATAAAATGCAGTTTGTGATTTTCTGCAACAGGCATTAGGAATTTATTCAAGTGTACTGCATACTCTGATATCTAGGAAGTGAAATATAGTTTGAAGAACACTGACCAAAATGCAGTGTCACAATACTTCTGTACCCCAAACTAAATGTCTTCAAACATCACATTAACTCTCAGCTTCAAAGAAGGATAAACTGAAGTTATTCACATGGGCATTAAAATGTGTATATATTTGCTTGATTGGTGTCTCTCTGGTCAAACAAATCACTTAACCTAGTGTGCCAGGCACCTGAAGGGGACGACTGATCAAATTCTGTGCTTTGGATCCATTCGGGGGGAGGGTATGAAAACTTCTTAAGAAACAGTGATCAAAGTGAATTTACGATCTAATAAGCAGGGAATCAAGACAGAAATTATCAAGGAGCCAAAACAAAGGGACCTCGAGTCCTGAAACGAGACAATGGAAGTAGTGACCAGAGGTCAAGTCGGGGCCATAACAAATGGATGTTCCTGATGTTTATTGTGCAATCACATAATAGACACCGAGTGATTTGTGTGGCAGTGGGTGTAGGACATGGAGATTCTGAGCTTCCAACCAAGTCTGGAAAGGAAGGAGGGAAGATCCTCTTGATAAACCCACACTGATCCTCATGATTACACACACACGCACATGCATGTGGAGGATGTTCACATACTCTCACCGGAGCTTGCATGGCATCGCTCTGTCCTGCCTCATCACATACCCTCAGCAGTATTCCCTAATATCAGCTGTCTGTCACTCCCAAGGCCTAATCTGCTCTGGGCAAAGGGAGAAGAAGGCCAAAAGCATATTACTACTCATGGCTTGTCCGACTTAATAGTCGGGGTTGACGAGCAGGTGAGATCATTTGAGAGAACTTAGGGTAGCTGTCCTAAGGGTTGGAAGTGATCCCAGAGAGACCTGTTGAGGTTAATTAATAATGTATTAACAAAAATGTTTTATTTAAGGAAGTGTATATAAACATGAGTATATAAACCAGTACAGACTTGGTCTCTGTGTCCAGGAATAGGCCAGAGACCAAGATACCATACAAAAGATGGTGGTAACGAAGTGTTAGACATTCCTTGCCAGGAGCAACTTAGATGTGAAAGTACTTTTTAAAAAAGGCTTTGTATAGTAGCTGTGCATACTGCACAGCTTTTTATTTATTTGTTTATTTTTACTTTTTATTCTTTAGATGTGTTCCCTTTTACCCCCAGGGCTTTGACAGATACTCTTCCATCTACTTAAAGGGTTTCCTCCTCAACTCCTCTACTTCCCCACATAGATCCTTTCCATTCTACTAAATATTTATGCATCCTTTAGCCTTCCCCCAAAAACCCTGCCCTTGGGGTAAACCTCCCTGACAGATTCAATGGCAGTCTGTCTTTTTTTTTTTTTTTTTCCTAAGTTCAATGACAAGCTGTTAAAGCAAACCACATCTTCTTAATGGTATGATCACAAGAGTTAAAATACATCTATAGTAAAGATCTACTAGATATAAGTTAAGATAGCAAAAACATTTTACATTTTTTGTTGTACCAGGCACCATGTAATGCACTAGTGATAAAACTGTGAATAAATGTGGCCCCTGATTTCCAGAAGCTCATACCTGAATGCAAAAATTCCCCAAAAAGTAAAAAGTATATAATCATAGTATTTGTGAGCATCTGTAATAGTAAAAGTAGATGTAAAATTCAAAATTAACTGGAACAATTAAGTCTGGATACTATGAAATTCACAGAAGTCTACTCTGAGCACTTGATCTCTTATGAGGACTTTGAAAATTTAATAGAGCTTTTTCTAGACAGAGAGGCTGATGGCAGCAGAGGTAACAGCCTGGGCAAAGAAATGAGAATACAAAACATCATGGTGCATATGCATGTGGGAATCAGGAGAGAGTGGCTGTAAGTAATTTAGCATTTCAAGAACATAAAGCACACAGAAAGAATGATAGAAAATGAGGCAGAAGATCCGTTGCACTTGAGCAAACAGCAGTGAGTATAATTTGCCTTACCATAGGTTTAAAAAAAAAAAAAGTGAAGGCGAAGAAAAGGAAGCAAGCTTGGTTGTAGAAATAGCAGCAATTGAAAGGGAGACAGGACAAGCAAGGTAAATAGAAGAAACAAAAAACCAAAGTGGGTAATATAATTTTCTTTCCCTTTAAGGAAAGTTGCTGTACTTGTGATTACTGTGTTCTGGGACCTTGGGAGCTTGTGCGGGTCCTATTCCGCCTTCTCTAGCTTTCTATACTTCTCCCCACTCAATCCTCTCAACTTATTTGATTTCTATCTTTCTTTCAAAACCCAGCTCTCTCTTGGGCTTTGGAAAAGAGGTAAGAGTGAGAGAGTATTCAGAAACTCTTCTTGCATATTTTTTATTCCCTCTGAATGTTAATTTCCACATTTCTAATTTACTTACAGAACATCTGATATTCATCCATTGTCCTATAAATAATCATGGGAACTTTATTGGCTACAGAACTCATGCACAAATACCCTTGACTGTTTACCAAAGGGGTCTATGATCAAACAACTTCCCAAAGGACATGGTGATCTGCTCCATGAGTGGACCGTGAGGAGCAAAGGTCTATGAGGGAACTCTTGCAATTTTTTTTTTTATTCCTCACCAAAGGATATGTTTATGATTTGAAAGAGAAAGGAAAGGAGAGAGAGAGAGAGAGGGAGAGAGAGAGAGAGAGAGAGAGAGAGAGAGAGGAATGTCCATGTGAGAAAAAACATGGAACATCAATAGGTTGCCTCCCACACAGGCCCTGCCTGGGGATAGAATACTCAACTTAGGTATGTGCCCTGGCTGGGAATCGAACCTGCAAGCTTTTTGATGTATGGGACGATGACGCTCTAACCAACTGAGCCACCAGCTGGGGCTCTTTCATTTTTAAAAGCAAGTAAACCATATTAAAAATAAAATAAAATATGAATGTTCCTTCTTGATATGTATAACTTTTATAACTCTCAGCTTCATACCTTCAGGCAGGAAGGAAGAAATGTAATATTGGAAAAAAAATCCACTAGAATTGGCTGAGAATTATGTGTTTCTGGCACTCTGAGATACTTAACACCTTTCAAAATAAAGGAGGAAATTCTCTGAAATGTTTTAGCAAGGCACACATGGAGAATATTCTTGATCAAGACAGGCTGTCAGTACTGTATTTCACTATTGCTGCTCCCCCATCCACTTCCATCACTAAATGTTCTGTGTTATTTTCTCATATGGGGTCAACAAAAGTCTAAGAATTGGCTATGGCTTCTGCCCTGTCTCCAGTAAATTTATTTGAAAATGGTGTTAGAAAAGAATTTATTTCCAAAACAAACAAACTTACAGATATATATGGACTGGTATTAGTATTTAATTAGGTAGGTAAAGATGGTACTGCATTGGCAATATTTCAGGACATACACATGAGTTTAAAAAAAAAAGTTCATATAAAATAAATGTTCCTCTTTACCTCATCAGGCTAACAATACGTCTCTCTTTTGGAGAACTATCTTGAAATATTTTTCTATAGTAATAGTTTGATCAAATAAATTGATTGTACTGCAGTTTATTTTCAACAGGTTCACACCTTAACACAAACAGTGTTGAAATCTAGTGTGTTGGAACCCATTAATCAAACTGGGACACAGGTCCAAAGAGTGGTAGGCAGCACTTCAAATCCAATAGGAGAGATTTAGTCCAAAACTTTAATGCCAAACTTTTGGAAAATGATAAACAGATGAGAGTAATCAAATAAGATGGGATGCACTTGAATCTGTTTTAGTGAGCAGATGTAATTTAAAGTGAAAAAATTGTTGGACAAGGTATCAGCAGATTTGGATGTGAATCTGAAGTCTGTTCTGCTTATTAGAGGTTTAATTTTAAGTAACTCAACCTCTCTGGATGTCAGTACTCCAAGCTGTAAAATCTATATATAGAAAACCCTAAGTGATGGGTGGACCATTTGACCAGTTGGTATGACATGCACTGACCACCAGGGGGCAGACGCTCAACACAGGGCTGCCCCCTAGTGGTCAGTGCGCTCCCATAGCAGGAGCACAAATCAGCTGACCTTTGGGCGCCAGAGGCTGGGCTCACAGCTGGCGTGTGCTGCTGCAGCAGTGGCGAGCCTCTCCCACCTCCTCAGCAGCGCTACCTAGCAGCTGCAATGTCAGGCAAGCGAGGCAAGGCTCGAACTCCTCCCTGGCTGCCTGTTGCTTCAAGCACTACTACATCCCTCCGAGGATGTCGGACTGCAGTTTTCGGCCAATTCCCACAGGCCAGATTGTGAGAGGGCGCAGGCCAGGCTGAGGGACCCCACCGGTGCACGCATCCATGCATCAGGCCTCTAGTGGTATAATAACGTCTCTCTCAGAGTGGCTTTGGAAGAATTAAACTGCTTTAGCATATTAAAGTGTCTAGCAAGAGCTTGGGGGTACTTTAAGTTTTCAGGATATGATTGTTGAATCAAAATTAAATGTGTTCAACCTACAGATTAAGAAGCCTGCTTTTCTCCAGACTGAACTGAGACATTGATTTGCAATGTTTGACAATGTGTTGAGGTCTTGACACAGTGTTTATAGAATGCCTACTCTATCCAGACTTTAAAAAGCCTTTCCCAGACTTCACCTTGGGTTCTCACTTCATGTTGGGCCACTCAAAGACCAAGGAAACTCCCCAGACTCAAGAAAATTTTTGTTTCAATAACTAAGATGAGCCCCCATGGAAAAGAGAAAATACAATTACTTCTTTAAAACTTAATCAAATGTAAGCTAATCTCACTAACGATGACTGACTACTTGCTATGTACTAGGACTATACTTAAAAATGAATGCATATGTCAATAAGTATTTAACATAATGCTGTACAATGCAAAGAATAAAGAGTATGCTAAAATAAAATAAAGTTTTATTTGCTCATGGAGATAAGGAATTAAGGAGCATAGTTGGGTATTTTGTTGGGTGGCATTACCCTTGAAGAGCAGAGGTTCACATACACGGAGATGTCTAAAGCCACTTAGAACTGAGGGTTTGGAGCAAATGAGCAGAGGCACAAATATCACAGAAAAGAGCTTGTCCTTAGAGGACATTTGTGATGTGTCTTTGGTGCATTGGCTACCTCTTTTTACTTCCTTTATTCCTTTTATCTCTTTTTTTTCCATCTAGACGTCCTAGAAAAATGATACCTACATTTTCATACTGTCCTGGTCTCACCAATTAGAAGGGAAATATATTCCATACTGTCAGTTAGGCTGGAATTACCCCCCAGGGAGAACTTGCACTCTGTAAGAGTAACTCCTAGAATGGAAAATGAAATAAAAGATACTCCATAAAGTTTCCCCAAACCTAGTGGTTCTGAGTGAAGAACATGTGAGGGGGCGAGGTAAGGAGCATAGAATGTGACAGAACGTGTCCATGCCCATTGGTGGAGGCTCCTTCTCCAAGGGTAACCTAGCTTGTGCTTTCTCATAACGACCGTTGTTGAAAGGGGCTGGCTTCTTCTAAAGGAGAGTGGTAGTGAAGGGGCCAAATGAAGCCTTTGAATACTCAACAAAATTGCTCCCATCATTTTTTAAGATTCCGGGTTGACTCGGCAGCCATCACTATGAAGAGTGTAGGAACACGGTGGGTGTCTGTGCCTACTAGGTGCCGCAGAAGGCTGTGTGCTGGGAGTTGAAAAGGGCAGAAGGAATGCAGGTAGAGAATACGTTCTGAATGCTAGTCCCTCATTCAAAGTTTGTTCACAAAACACCAGACAGAAAATGCTCTTATATTTCTACGCTAACAGGTGGAGATTCAAACAAGCCTTCATTTCCTGCCCGTCAATGAATTATCCATGTACTTCATTAAACCACTGTCACTTTTTCTCCAGAGATGACTGCTTTTCAGCTCTGGGTGAATTGACAGCTAAATATAATGGAGCATAAATCAATTTGCAGACATCTGCTCCAGGGGCCTTTGGAAGGAAAGGTGGTGGAGTGTACATAACATATGTAGATGCTGTTACAAGGCTGAGTTTATCGCGATGTTCCCCACATTCTTTTGAGAGCCCAGAATGTGAAAAAGCTACTCCAAGGGAATAGGAAACCCTGCTTCTCCAGTGTATGGCCTGCACATCTTTGCAGCAGGAAGCATTTCATTAAAGTTTTTCATAAAGTTTTTTAGTAGAAGAAATAATCTTGTGTTTTGAGTAACAAAACATAACTTGAAACATATACAAAGAATAATATTTAATATCAAAGTAAATTATTAAAAGTCTCTTTAATAATAACCATAGTTTTACTAAGAAAAAAATCTTAAAACATTTGAGTTTCTCTCTGTCTCTCTCTCTCAAAAAGACAATGCATGTGGTTTTGAAAATACAATTCTCATAAAGGGTTTATGATTATTTATAGTGATACTGCTATAAATAATGTACATTTAGTTTTTATTCCATTTCATCAGAATTATGAAAAAAATATCAATCTATAAGCCCTAGAGACTTTCTCTCTGAGTTATGGAAATAAACGCTAATCCATGGGAAAATTGCAAACATCATACAATGCAAAGTTAATATATTTTAAAACACGTTGTTCTGGTGTGTTGAACTATATGAGTTGGGCCCATAGTTTTATATACTGCTGATATAAAAGGCCTCAGTATTTTGCTAGGGAATATGAAGGCAATTCAGAAGGGTGTTTTGCTATAGAGCATGTATTTTATGTTTGTCTTGCTAAATCCTGCCAATAGTTACAGGTTATAAACCTCAAAATGAATTTGCAATAGAATATTCTGTTTTTACTACAAAATCAAATTGGCAAAGCTCTTGGCTAGTAGATAGGGTTTGGGGATGACCCAATCTAAGGCTTGGAAATGAGTTTGGACTACATAGCTAGGATTATGTATTTTAACATCAGGAGTATGCTGATATTCTAAAAAAAAGGAAAAGTATAAGTCCTCTGGGATACATGTAAACCAAGAATAATAATCTGTTTCACATTTCCAAATTGAGTGTAGCATGCCTATTTTTACCATTATAACTGCCTATACTCTCACCATCATCCTATGTATATAGATTCTTTAGTAGAAGCTAATTTTAGGGGATACAGATGGTTCAAATCCAAGGCTGTCAAAACATGAGGAAGTTAGTGATTTTTTTACTGTTAAAGGTGATACAATATATGATACCATGATCCTATATGCATCAACAGTAATGGAAAGCTTGTATGCCCTGATTAGAAATTGTAATATTGAAGTGATAGATGTGCTAACTAATCTTACTTAATAATCATTTCATAATATATGCATGTATCAAATTATCACATTGCATACCTTAAACATACACAATAAGTCAAATATATCTCAATAAAGCTGGAGGGAAAAGAAAGTGAATAAATGAAAACACTGATTTCACATTTTAAAAGTCACACTTTCAAGGCACAAAAGGAAACAGTTCAACAAATAAATGTTGAGAACACAATATATGCTAGAAAATGTGCAAGGTACTGAGGGTATAATTGGGAAGAAATAACAATGGAAAAACTAACATTTATTTAAGAATGCTAGATACTAACCTATATACAAATCTACATGTATTAAGTCCTTTCCCTCTAGGAATTTACAATTTGGTGGGCAAACAGATGAAGTAGTAGATGCAGTTCAGTATAATAATGGATAAGAGAGGGTTTGTTCAAGAACTTAGGAGGTGTCCAAATTTTTCTTAAGAAGATGGCATCAGTGTGCCATAATTATGGGAAAGAGATGCCCTTAAAAGTCTTAGCATTGAAAGCAGATTACCTATTTTGCTCAAATAATCATTAGATTACTAGAATAACAAAAGGAGGTGTGTGTGTGTGTAAGTGTGTGTGTGTGTGTGTGTGTGTGTGTGTGTGTGTGTGTGTTGGGTGGGTGGAGTGGGTGGTGGGTGGTTATATATAGAACTAGAGACCCCGTGCACGAAAATTTGTGCACTGTGGGGGAGGTCCTTCAGCCTGGCCTGCCCCCTTTCACAGTCCAGGAGCCCTCAGGGGATGTCCTAATGATGGATTAGGACCGTCCCAGGGAGAGCGGGCCTAAACCACAGTCTGGCCTCCCTCTGTGAGAGGCAACCGAGCTGATCAGGGAAGGCGCCGCCCCCATCACCTGCTGCTTCTGCCACTGTTGGCCGCAGCAGCTTAGAGGCCTGAGCCCCGGACCTTGCAGCCATCAGGGCTCATGGCTGCTGTGAGCCCCGAGCCTCGCAGCTGCCTGAGACCATGGCTGCCTGAGCCCACAGCTGCTGTGAATCCATGGCTGCTGTGAGCCCCGGGCTTCGCAGCCACTGTGGCTTTGTCCGGATGGACGTCCGGAAGATATCTGCCCTAATTAACATATTACCTGAGAGGAGCCTGCCCTGAACCCACGTGGTGTCTTCCTGGTGAGCCAGGCCACAGCCATGGGGACCACAGGGGCTGCTCAGGCTCCCTGTAGGTTCATGCAGGAGCCAGTCTGCGAAGCTGGCTAGGAGAGAGCACACTTCCCACCTGGCTTGTGTGCAGCGTAGCTGGGTGGCCCAGAGGCCCACACTGAGCCCTGGAGCTCTGCGTACAGCTGTGCTCACCACACCTCCACATGGAGACTTGGACACCAAGACTGAGGTGGAGGGGGGCATGGAGGGACCTGGGGGCCCAGGTGCTGCCCAGGGCTCAGAGGTCAGTTGGGACCTTCCCTTCCACACCAGATGCTTGCACTTTGATCACTGGCCAGGCCTAGGGACTGTACCCGTGCACGAATTTCTGCACTGGGCCTCTAGTTTTAGTATGGTTGGTTTCTGTGATTAGGCTGGCTCAAACTGCCCTGTATGTCCCTGCCTATGTTCCACCTGCCTTTGTTTCCCACTGGACCCCTGCCCTGTGTGCCTTCGTTTCAAGCTAACTTCTCTCAAAAGGGGGCCTTGGAGACAGGTCCAGGGGGTTAGCCCAGGACAAGCTGCCATTGCTTATTGCTCCTCTGGTTGCAAGTCTCATGGGGTCCCTTAGAGGTTAGGGGATAAATTCCTGTGGGGGGATGAAAGTAGGAAAGAAATTACATGGGCCTACTGTCTGGAGTGAGAGTGCGCTGGGATCTTCATTTTCAGGGTTTCTAAAGGTTGGGCCTTTAGGGGAAGTTTTAGGGGCTGATCAACAGAATATTCATCAGTTTTATGCTGATGTACCAAAAGGAGATGTATTCTCTTAATTTGTCTGTCCTTGGGTGTGGTTGGCAAATGGCACTAATTGGATTTCTGTAATCTGTCTCCCTGAGTAGGGTGGTTAGGGAGGAGAAGTGCAAACTATTGATTCTTAAGTGTCCTTGTTTTAGGAAATATAGGATTTACTAGGTTGCTATAAACTGTTTAACTATCTGTCTTAGTTTCCCTATTCTATTTGTCCTGGAATTTTCCTAGCTTCTTACTATAGCAAAAGCATTAGATCTCACATGTTAAGGGTTCAGTTCTATAAGTCTATTCCTCAACCACCTACACACACTTCAGCTACCAGCTCTGGTCCTAAGATCTTATCTGTACATCTGATCCACTGGCTATAGATTGGAGGTTCCAATGACCCCCTCCCACTCAGAATGGCAATCACAAGTCCAGGTTGTTAACTGTACTTCTAACTGACTGATTATAAATTAGAGGTGTGGCTATAAACCAAATGTTACCACAACCCCCTACTTGGGTTTTATTAATTTGCTAGAAATGCATACAGAACTCAGAGAAACATGTTACTTACTAGATCATCAGCTTATTGTAAGGATATACTAGAAACTCAGGAAGAGTCAGATGGAAGAGATTCACAAGGCAAGGCCTATGGGAAGGGGTGCGGAGGTTCCATGACCTCTCCACGTATAGTGTTCCAGTCTCCCTGAATCTCTACATGTGCACCAATCCAAAGCTCTTTAAACATGTCCTTTCGGATTTTTGCAGAGGCGTCATTAAATTGTCATGATGGATCATTGGCTACTGACAATGGATTGGATTTCCAGCCTTGCTACTCCCCTGAGGTAGGTGGGGAAGTGAAAGTTCCAAACCTCTAACCACATGATCTCTTCTCCTCCCAATAAGCCCTCACCCTTGGGTGGGGTCCTAAAGTTACCTAATTAACATAAAAAAGCCATTTTTATTACTGTCAACACTTAGGAAATCCCAAGGGTTTTGGGAGGTGTGAGCCAGGAACTTTGGATGGAGACCAAATACCTTACAACTCAAAATATCACAACTTGCTTTGGCCAGTAAAAATTGAGCATTTTTGCTCTGAACACAGACTTTAAATATGCTTATGTGGTTTGGTTTGGCTTTTGTACTTCTGCTGTCTGACATGATAGCATGCCCCATATATCTGCTGATATCAGACTGACTGACCTGTGGAAAGTCCAGAACATAATCTGATGTAGAGCTATCCTATTCAACCCATAGTCCTGTTCACAGGGGGTTTGGGGGTGGAAGGGGGGGAAACATGTTAATCATCAGAAACCACTGAAATTTGGAGAGTTGTTTATTATGTAATGTTTTTGCAGAAAAGAAATCTCACTACTAAAATATTGTCTTGAACAAATATTCTTCATTGTTTCAATGGGCAGACACTGAGTGTTATGTTAGAGAAGAACAAAGGTATTCTATGGATGGCTGTATCATAGCTTAGATGTTCCACTTAGCAAGTCAGAAATCAGAACTACATGGACTAATACATAAGAATTTCTTAGTAGCAGTTGAGTCATCAGTTGTATAAGCTTTGGAGTCAGCCTTCCTTGAGCGGTACCTTAATACTGATGTTTCCCAGGCAGGTGATATTGGGCAAATTAATGACTTCTCTCTCTCTCTCTCTCTCTCTCTCTCTCTCTTTTTTCTTTTTCTCACTCTCATTTTTATGTAGCAATAACATTTTCTTCATAGAATAATGAGGATTGTGATAAATTAGATAAAGAATTTAGCACAATTTCTGGCAAATAGTAAATTGCCTAAAAATTAGACATCACTAGATAATCATAACTTTACTGTGCCTATCTTGAGTGAAATTTTCATCCAACCTTTTTCTTAAGTCTTATGTTTCCTGTGATATTTTAGTGCCACCATGACCTTTAGTATCTATGGGATGGTAGCACCCTGAGGAAGTACCCAAGATTTTTACCCTTTAATCTTGGTTGGCCTATAAGGGCCTAGAAATCTTTAATAAGTTAAACTTATTTAATAAACAATAATCTAAAATCACATAAAAGTTAGATTTTTTAGAAGATCATAATGTCTGAGATTAATTTTAGACGGTTGTTTCTTTAGAAACCCTGAAAAGAATAAAAATGTATCTATAGGTTTCTCTAATGGAACATTTTCCTCCAGCAAATATACTTTTTAATTACATAGCAGCCTTTAATTCACAAAATGTCAAAGAGAAATAGTGTTAGCTCATTTAGCCCTCCACAGGAATCTATTTTTGTCTAAGATCAGGTATCTTTAGGATCAAGACTTTTTATTAATATATTTTCCTAGTCAGCCTCATTTAGCCACTACATAGCAAGGTTATGTTTCAGAAACGTGGGAGTCTAATAATAATGATGTTTTCTTCATGAGGTAATGTTCCTGAAATATATGCTGGGTAATTCATGACCCACTAAGTCCATGAGGTAATGGGTCTAAAATACATGCCATAAACCACAGAATTTTTTTTTTTACCACAGAAATTTCTTGATGGGAAAACTGAATATGGATTATTCTAGTTCTCTGAATGTCAGATCAGTCAGGATAACTAAAACTTTTTTTTCACTTTCCTTCTCTTCTTTCACAAAGACAACATTAACACTACCCATTATTTTGTAAGAAAAAAAAAGTTGTTTATAAAAAAATCTTTCTGCAAAAAAGAACAACAATTTGACAGTTTGAAATGTGGCAAAATATGTTGTGAAAATCCCCCCATGTGCACACATTTACATAATTACTCTGAGTTCTTATCTATTAATTAAATTACAGGGATCAGAAAAACACTTTGAAGGAAAAATTATTACTATAAAAACCAAGACCAACTGATTTCAAAATAAATATATTTTTTTCTTAGAAAGAGTCATCATTTTGCCAATGAATATTACAACTGAAGGCACAAGAATGAAGCTATTTTAAAGGCAAATATGTAAGCATGCATACACATATACTTCAAGAATCTTAGTAACCAATTGGTTTAAACACTTCATTTTGTAGATGATGAGACAAAGAGTTAAAATTTTTAAGTGGTTTAAAAATATATCCATATATTTTTTATAAGCTCCCCTTAAAACCTAGAGACTAATTGTTCTGTCCTGAGAGTAGGACAATCTTAGTGACTTACTTCTAAAGATTAGAATAAAGCTGAAATAATAGTACAGGACTTGTGTGACTAGGTCACACAGGGCATTGAAAACTCCTCTTTGCTTGCTCCCCTGGGTTGCTTGATTTTGGAGAAGCTAACTGCCAAGTACTCATCAGTGGAGAGCCGATGGAATGTGGTGGGCAGAATTCAAAGATGTCCCCATGGTTACATCGTGTTAAATAAGACCACCATAGCAGACTGGAGAGAAGTCCCCCTGTAGCCTTTGAAGAAGTTGCCATATTATGAGAGGGCCACATGACTAGGACCTGAGGACAGCGTCTAGGGGCTCAGAGAGGTTCCTGGCTGTCATCCAGCAAGAACAGAGGGACCTCATCCCCATAGCCAAAAAAAAACAAACTGGTTTTGGCAAACAGCCTAGATGAATTTGGAGAAGGACTCCGACCTCAAGGTGAGACCACAGCTTGGCCAATATCTTGATGTTTAACCTCAAAAAGAGACCATGAGCAGAGGACCCAATCTAATCTGTACTTGAATATTGACCCACAGAAACTCTAAGACAGCAAATTTGTGTTGATTTAAGCCATTAAAAGCACAGTAATTTGTTACATAGCAATACAAAGGAACTAAAGCCTCCTGCCAATAACTGGCACCATTGGAAGCAAATCCTCCAACCCCAATCAAGCTCTTAAAAAACTGCAGCCCTGTCTATCACCTTAACTGGAACCTCATGAGAGAGCCTAAGCTAGAGCCACCCAACTAGGCTGCTATAGTAATCTTTTTTTTTAATATTTTATAATGTTTAGACATCTTGAGGGGGCTAACTGTCTGAGGCAATACCGCCCCTCCCAGGCTTATTAATTCCTATAGATAATAAACAACTTATCTGAAAACACATATGCAAACCAAGCAATCCTGAATCCAAACCCTTAACCAGCTCCTTTATGTAACTCGCAAACACCAAGCCAGTATTTCCCCAGCCCTAAATCAACTCAGACAACCAAAGAATACTGCTACAGTCCAGAGTCTACTGACAGTACTCAACTAGCCAACGCTAACTGTATCCCCTTTCCTGCTTTCCCCCCAGAAAATAAAATAAAGCCTCTGTTTTCTCCTTGTTCTGGCTTCTGCCTCCTGACTGATGCTAGTGCTTCTCCATGTAGCCCTGCATGGACTGACGTACCTCCACTTCTCTTGGGAAATCTAAGTAATAAATTATTCCCATAGTGTTAGCCTCCCCATGTTGTCACACAGTCATCTCCATAAATTAAAATCCCCTGAGTATTTTGTAACCCAACTGCCCCCTAATTTCTGATCCACAAAAGCTATGTGAGATAATGAATATTTACTTCTGTTTTAAGCTGCTGAGTATGGGGATAATGTATTATGCAGCAGTAGATGACTACTATACCATCTTTCTCACATTCATCAGCAAGTCCAAGTTCCTCACCTCCCAGATGAAGGCTAAAGTAGCAAAAAGAGCAAAAGTTCTGAACTCTGACAGGTTGTAGCTTAAATAAATGCTCTGCTGTTTACTTTCTTTTTGAGATTGGTCAGGTTCCCTTAATAAATCCAAGACTCCATTTTCTCATCATTAATACTGAAATAATATCTAAGTCACCGGTATTTCATGACAGTTTTGAGGGCTGAGCAAGATAAAGCTTACAAAGGACTTTGCATGGAGTTGGAGTTCATTAAATATTTTTTTCTAATCTGTCATTCTCTCCATTGTCATTATCACACTTGATAATACAAAGAAGTTTTATCTGTCCTAATATCCCTGAAAGAATTTCTTTGTATAAGCAAAGTAGCATTTGAAGATAATGGTAAAGGGCTGGGACAGGCATCAGACCAAGGAAAATAATAAGGGATAAACATGCATGTGTACCAAAGGCAAATTACCATCTTGAAAAGTGTCAGTATCCCTTTATAATATACTAGAGGTCCAGTGCACGAAATTTGTACATGGGGGGGGCGTGTCTCAGCCCAGCCTGCACCCTTTCTAATCCGGGACCCCTCGGGGGATGTCTAAACCAGCAATTAGACATCCCTCTCACAATCTGGGACTGCTGGCTCCTAACCACTCACCTGCCTGCCTACCTAATCACACCTAACCACCTCTGCCTGCTAGCCTGATGTCCCGAACTGCTCCCCTGCCAGCCTGATCACCCCTAACTGCCTCTGCCTGCTAGCCTGATTGCCCCCTAACTGCTCCCCTGCTGGCCTGATCACCCCTGACCGCCTCTGCCTTGGCCCCCATCACCGTGGCTTTGTCCAGAAGGACATCCGGAAGATGTTCGATCTAATTAGCATATTACCCTTTTGTTAGTATAGATTTTATAATCCTGGGTTGATGAGGTGAAAGGAGCCAGGTGGTTCAGATAGAGCCTGAGCATTGTGCCAGATCACCACTATTCTGGAAAAGTGGTGGAAAATGAGGTGGAACATTGTGCTCCTCTATTTCTTCACATCTCCTTTTTATTGCTAAGACCTCTATCCCTATCTGCCTGTCTTTTCAGTGATCTACTCTTTCCTGATAGATATCATGTAATAAAAAAATGGATAAATGCTAGTTAGCCCACTTATATATTTCTTCATCTAATAAATTATGCCAGCAAGATGTATGAAATTTGACTCTCAAGGAGTTTGTATCCAGTTGAGAATAAAGTTGTAATTTACATAAAAGTAAAAGTAAAAACTGTGAGATAAAGTCATAGACAACTAGACCTCAACATTAATAGTTAAATCTCAAGTGAGTGCTTCCGATTATTCATTTTTAAATGGAATATTCTCCAAAATATTAATGAATTCTGATATTTATATTTTCTTCAATGCTGAAAATATGGGAATAATATAACTCCCTACAGTATATATAAAGTCAATTTTTCTCTCTTGTGGTTCATGCTATCAAAGAAATTTTTTGATATGTCAAAATGTTTCTCTCTATGTATTGCAGAAGTTTATAGTTTTGAATTTAATCTTTTAGACTCTGATCCATTTTGATATAAATTTTGTATGTGTATTAATTAATATGAATATCCAATTGTTCCAGCATCATTTGTTGAAAAGTTATCATTTTTTTATTGTTTTATTTGTGCGACTTTATCAAAAATAAAATGACCATATATGTCTAGATTGACTTTTGAATTAATTATTCTGTTCCAATGATTTATATCTCTATTCTTATGTCAACACCATGTGTTGCTTTTGTTGTGTTTTTTTTTTTAACATATATTTTTATTGATTTCAGAGAGGTAGGGAGAGGGAGAAAAAGATACAAACATCAATGATGAGAGAGAATCATTGATTGGCTGCCTCCTGCATGCCCCCACTGGGGATTGAGTCTGACAGGGTATGTAATGGTGACCTCCTAGTTTATAGGTTCAACTCTGAAACACTGAGCCTTCCAGTCTGGCTTGGTGTGTGTGTGTGTGTGTGTGTGTGTGTGTGTGTGTGTGTGTGTGTGTTTATTGCAGTAGATTTATCATAAGATCTAAATCAAGTAATGCAAACCATCCAATTTTGCTTTTCTCATTAAAAATAATTTTGGATCTTGTACTTGCTTTGTATTATCATGTAAATTTAAGAATTAGATTGTCAATTAATTGATACAAAGTTATGTGTCAGTGTCAATTGGGATTTTTTTTTTTCGTGTTATATCACTGTGAGGGTAATTGACATCGTAATGTAGATTTCCAATCCATAAACCTAATCGATGTCTTGAGTGGTTTTGTTCTTATTTAATTTCTCTCAGCAATATTTTGTTATTGTAAGATACAGGTATTGTACATGTTTTTTAAAGCTTTCCCTAAATTCTTACATTACATTTCTATTATATATGCTCTTTTTAATTTCCAATTTTTCATTACTAGTATATAGAACTGCAAATTGACTTTTACAAAGTTTGCCTCCTGTGACATTGCTAAACTGACATTTTAGTTCTAGAAGTCTTTTAGCAGATGATCATGCTATTTGCATGTAAATAGAAATGTATTTCTTTAAAAAACACTGAATGCCTTTTATTACATCTTTTTCCCTTTTTGTGTGGGCCAGGCCCCCAGTACAAAGTTAAAATAAAGTAGTAAGAGTGAATACTTCTGTCTTCTCTGTCTTTGGTGGAAAATACACAATTTACTACATTTTAGAATAATGTCAGCTGTAGATTTTTCATAGATACCCTTTATCAGGTTAAGAAGATTCCTCATTCCTACTATGGATGTTGAATTTTGTCAAAAACTTTTGAATATTTATTATTAAAATAATAATATGATTTTCATTTTTAGCCATTAATATGGCAAACTACATAGGTTGATTTTTCAAATATTAAACAATTTCTGGGATAAGCCCCATTTGATCATCTTATGGTGTCATTTTATTAAATTTTCTGCACTCAGTTTGATTATATTTTAAGATTTTATTCCTCAATTCGTGAGATGTATCTGTAGTTTTATTATAGCATCTGTGTCTGATTTTATCACAGTAATGCTAACTCATTAATTAATTTGAGAAGTATTCTTTTCCATTTTTGGAGGGAACAGTTTATTTAAAAGTAGTGTTGCTTCTTTCTTAAATTTTCAGTAGAAATTAACAGTAAAGTCAAATGTCTTGGATTACTTTGTAGTAGGCATTTGTTTGTTTAATTGAGTTATATTTATTTTGTAACAATAGGACTATTCAGCTTATTTAATTTTTTTATTGTTGACTCTATTTCAGATGTTTCCCATTTTCTTCCACTTTGCCTCCCTCTACCCTGCCTCTGTCTCTCCAAGTTCTTCACCACATTATTGTCTGTGTCCATGGGTTATGCAAATATACATATATATTCTTTGATTGATCTCTTCCTGTTCTCCCCACCCTCTGACAGCAGTTAGTCTATTCCATGTATCCATGCCTCTGGTCCTATTTTGTTTGTCAGTTTATTTTGTTCTTTAGATTCCACATATAAGAGAGATCACATAGTATTTGTCTTTATTTGACTGGCTTATTGTGCTTAGCATAATAATCTCCAGGTCCATCCATGCTGTCTCAAAGGGTAAGAGTTCTTTCTTTTTAATAGCCACGTAGCGTTCCATTGTATAAATGTACCACAGCTTTTCTTCTTGAATTAATTGTGGGAATTTGTTTCCTTTAAGGAAATGGTCCATTTCATCTAAATAAATTTATTGTCATAAAGTAGTTTATAACACTTTCTTATTGTTCTTTTAATATGAATAAATTCTATAGTGACATATTTCATTCCTAATATTGATCATATTTGCCTTCTTTTTCTCTTCTGTTTGGCCAGAATTTTATCAGTCTCATTGATGTTTTTAAGAATCAGTTTCACTTTCATGGATTTCTCTTTAGTCTAGAAACCAGAAGTTTTCTATTTCATTAATTTCTTATTTTTTCCTAATTATTTTCTTCCTTCTGCTTGCTTTGAGTTAAATATGTTTAACTAAGATTCTACCTTAAGAAGCTAGAAACAAATAATTAGTTTTAGACTTTTTGTTTTCCTCTAAGGAAAAAGTTGATGATATAAATCTCTCTTAAAATATGGGATTTAATTTCATTCCACAAATGTTGACATGCTTTATTTTTATTTTCATTTAAGTTCATTTTTAATTACCCTGTGATTTCTTCTTTAACCTATGTGTTATTTAAATTGAATTATTTAACTACTAAATATTAGATGATTTTCTAAATATCTTTTCTGTTACTGATTTCTAATTTAATTCCATTCAGTCATAAAGCATTTGTGTGTGTATGTGTGTGTGTGACTATCATCTTTTAAATAGATTGACATTTGTATTATAGCCAAACATATGATCTAGCACAGAAAGTATTCCATGTGCCCTTGAATAATTGTATGTAGGTTTTCTTACTTGTGTGTTAGTATTTGAGTTTTAGTTTTTGAGATAACCATACTTGCCCACCATGGTGCCAATTGAAGGAATAAGTGAGATGGGTAATTTGGGGAAAGAAGATTCTTACAACTTTGAAATGGAAGCTGATGTATTGTTAATTTATTTTAAATCACTGGCTACATTAAAATCCTGGCTGAAAGATAGATGGGTTAGATGAGGATACTTTTTTATCCCCAAATATAGTGGTGGAGTGAAATGTATAAAAGAGGACTTGCTAAAAGGGCATTGAAATTATAACTGATAACATATGAAGGGTAGTTCTATTAGACATTGAAATAGATTCTATTGATTCCTTAACATATTATCATACTTTTACTGGCTTAAAACAATGCAAATGTCTTATCCTACATTCTGTAGGTTAGAAGTATGATGTAGGTCTTACAGGATGAAAATCAAGGCATCAGTGGAGCTATGTTCCTTTCTGGAGACTCTGGGTAAAATCCATTGTGTTGCCAACCAGAAAGAGATCACCCATGTTTCTTAGCCTGTGGCTCCCTTTCTCCATCTTCAAGGCCAACAACATTTCATCTCTTTGATCATTCTCCATAGTCACATGACCTTCTGCCCACAGCCAATAAAATATGTTTTTTAAATATATTTTATTGACATTTTACAGAGAGGAAGGGAGAGGGATAGAGAGAAACATCAATGAGAGAGAAACATCGATCAGCTGCCTCCTGCACACCTCCTACTGGGGATGTGCACACAACCAAGGTACATGCCCTTGACCGGAATCGAATCTGGGACCTTTCAGTCCGCAGGCCGACGCTCTATCCACTGAGCCAAACTGGTTAGGGCAAGGTTGTCTACTTTTAAGGACTCCTGTGGTTATACTGGTGTTACTAAGATAACCTGGGATAATTTCCCCATCTCAAGAGTCTTAATCATATCTGCAAAGTCTCTTTGCCATCATATTAACAGGTCTCATGGATTAGGAAGAGAACATTTTTAAAGGGGCTGTTATTTCATTTACCACACACATGTCATATATTTTTTGACAAAGTACAATACAGTTGACCCTTCAACAAGGTGGGGTTAAAGGAGCAGATTGCCCCTCAACACTTAAAAATCTACATATAACTTAAGTAGTTCCTCTGCATACATAGATTCTCAAACACTATTGAAAATAATGCTTTTGCGTTGCAGTTGTTGAATCTGGGATTTGCAATCCTGGGGATAAAGGTTGAACTGTATATTTATTGAAAAGAATTGTGTATAAGTGCACATGCACAGTTCAAACCCATATTGCTCATAAGTCAACTGTATAGTGTTTGAAATGGTGCTTCTAAATTTGGACATTGTCAAATTTGTGCCTCCATGGAGGATCACAAATGACAGTTAAGCATATAAATTTCCTTGGATTGAAGATGTGATGTCCAAGAATGTAAATGTGATATGTTGAAATCAATCCTAGATTCTTTGGACATGGGTACTTCTGACATAAGGCTCAATGTGCAAGTAAAGCAGAAACTGTGATGGAGAAGAGCTGTTCTACAACAGACATGCCGGGGAAATGCAGCTTGGCTACTGGAAAGCCTGTCATAAAGAAAGGCTGTTGACACTTACGGAACAAGAGTTTCTGTCCTGATGAACTCTAATCCCTTAATGTCTCTGGCTATCTTATGTTCCCTCCTCATCCCAAGGATCTTTTTGCAATAGGGGAGGGAACTGGGAGGGAATTTCTAGAAAGTCACAGTGAAGGTGATTAGCACACTGCATTTTGAATGCTTTCACAATGTACTAATGCATCTTTAGAATACTTTCTAAATGGGGAAAGACTAGTCAAAAATCTCCTACAACTCTTTGACCTATACACACCTTCATATTCTGTACAAGATTCAGTAACTTCATATGGGTAAGATTAGTTTCTTAACTGATTTTTCATATTTTTCTTCTGAAGATGAAGTAAATGTAATATTATAACTAATGGAAAATATATCAATACTAGAGGCCTGGTGCATGAAATTTGTGCATGGGGGGCGTTCCCTCAGCCCAGCCTGCACCCTTTCTAATCGGGGACCCCTTGAGGGATGTCTGACTGCTGGTTTAGGCCCAATCCCCTCTCGCAATCTGGGACCGCTGGCTCCAAATTGCTCATTTGCCTGCCTGCCTGATCACCCCTAACCACTCTGCCTGCTTGCCTGATTGCCCCTAACCCCTCTACCTACCTGCCTGATCACCCCTAACTACTCCACTGCCAGCCTGATTGCCCCCAACTGCTCTCCCCTGTTGGCCTGATCACCCCCAACTGCCCTCTCCTGCCAGCCTGATCTCGCCCCCAACTGCCCTCCCCTGGAGGTCTGATCTCACCCCCAACTACCGCCCCCCCCCTGGACTGATTGCCCCTAACTGCCTCTGCCTCAGCCCCCACCACCATGGCTTTGTCCAGAAGGAAGTTAGACATCCAGAAGATGGCAGTCGACCTGGTGTAATTAGCATATTACTCTTTTATTAGTATAGATAGATTATATATGATAGGATTGCTTAAATGTGGGGGGAAAGCCTTTTTCAGCAGGAGGAAATGCTCTTGGCAGACAAAAATTCATAATCCCTATATCTGGACTGATAGCCAGCCATATGCACTATACTGCCAAAGAGGTCATAAAAATATTGAACTGCTTTCTTACACCTTACACCAAACAGCTGTTGCCCTTAAAACCCCTCCTTAGCCCGCACCTTAGGTTCCGCCTTCACAGTTCACCCAGATAATTTCTGATTGGTAGGTTTCTATGCCAGTCAGTGTCAAAAGCTCTGCCTCCTGAGAAGCCATTGGCTCCTCACAGTTCACCCAGATTTGGTTCTGATTGGTCGGTTTCTATGCCAGCCAGCATCTCTGGGCCTATCTTCAGGCCTGATCCACAGCCGCCACAGCAGGCCCTGCCTCTCTCTCCAGGCCTCTCTCTGGGCCTGATCCGCAGCAGCCGCGGCAGTAGTGAGGTCGTTAGGCCTCTGGCCCAGGCCCGGCCAGGAGGCTAATGACCTCCCCATGCCCGCCTTGCCCCGCCCACACCCCACCACCAGCCTTGCTATGATAGGAGCCTGTGGGCCGCAGGAGAAGGACCGAGAGGTGCTCCATGAACTCCCTGGTGACCAGTTGTCCATCTGGTTGTTTAGGTCATGATGGCCCCTGGCCTTTTATAATGTAGATCCTCCTAAATGAGCAGGTTTATGAAACTGAGAAATATTAGGAAAATAATTCACTTCCCATAGTGTCTTTGTATTATTATTTATATATATGGACTCACCTCCTTTTCTTACATTAAAATAATTAGAAGTTATTCATAAAAACTAGAAAGTCTCGTTCTAACAGACACTGTTGTTTTCTGTCTACCAGAGGAAAGTATGTTTGCTTGGACATGCATAGATTGGGAGATCTGTTCTTAGTCTTCAGAGAAGTTCTGGCTATATGCAAATGGAAATATGAACCAATGGCTCACTGCCTCATGTGGTTCTGTGTGTCCCAAGAATGTCACACTGACTGCCCATCTCTGATTGACTTCTCAATTATAGCCCAACAGGTTAAATAATTTTTTGCTGTTATATGATAAGGTAATGTGTTTATATCCATTAAAACTTGTATTTATTTTGGAATAGTATAATTTGTGTTATTGTTTTAATGTATACTTGGATACTTGGTGTCTATTATTTTTATTCCTCATACTCATCCCATATTCCTTAACAGATGCTTATAGATGAATTTCTGAATTATCAAAAGCTTGTAGCCTTAAAAAATGCAATTGTTTTCAAATTGGAATTGTAAGGGAAAGTCAGATGGTTTAATAATCATGGTGTTGAGAATACATTACCAGGACATAATATAACTTGAACTTTTATAGTTTCCCACCATGAATAGAGACTATATGTTTAAAAAGCTAACCGGTTCCCAGTGATCCTTGTTTTATAAGCTTGTTCAGACACACTGTGGATTAAAAGAAACAAAAATTTGAGAACTATTTGCAAAAACTCCCACCAATAATAATGAAAATTAATATAGAACCTATGTTTCATATTCTACAATGCTCTTTACTAGAGCTTCTAAGTATAGTTAATAAAGTGAATATAATATGATTTTATCTTTTTATTCCCACCCACAAGCCATTTGGAGAAATTGTGATTTCAAGGATTTTGCCATAAGGTAGGAATAGAAGAAGGAAGATAGATGCTGACAAATGCCAAATCTATTTAAAGTAATGCACAGAAATAAAATGATGTGTATTTAAATATGTTTTTTCTTCTGAAGGACAGGAAAACCATAGTCTTTGAGATGGACAGATTTTATGTTAGTTACCTGGTAACTGGATCCAACAGGTAAAATGAGATGAGCACACTCACTTAAAAGGTCAGAAATGCCATTTCCTGGATTATTAAAATTCCATATTTTTCTCAGAGAAAGAAATTATCTATCTATAATTTATTTATCTCTATCATCTATCTATATCTAGACATATATCTAAATCTATAACGTGGTTATATATTATCTAAAATTAGAGATAGAGAGATGATAGAGGTAGATAGATAAATAGAGATAGACAGACAATAGACATACACATGCTTTTGCTTATAGAATTAATTCCCTTACACATGGGGCATGCCAAGATTAGGAGCACTCATATATATATATATATATATATATATATATATATATATATATATATGTGTGTGTGTATATATATATATATGTGTGTGTATATATATATATATATACATATACATATATATGTGTATATGTATATATACACACATATATATGTATATATATATACATATACATATATATTCATATATATATATGTATATATATATATATATATATATGATATGTGTGGAGTGAAACAAAAAAAAAACTATTTCTTTCTATAGGATTAAATGTTTCTGACTAAAAAATTAATTAGATACCTCAATTGTAGAAGGCCAAGCCACTCATTCATTATTGGAATTTGATGAGAATCAATAAAACACAGAAACATTTATTATTGTAAAGATTTAAAAAAGGGAGCATTCTACAAAAAACAACAAATAACCCCACAGAAATGTTTGCCATACTTTCGATTAATTTCAATAGCCAGCAAGTGTTTCTGTGTTGACAAAATACTATCAGAACTCAGAGTCCAAAAGCACTGCTCTTTGTAAAATGGTTTTGAAAGATAGATCACATTGCTTAATATAGAAGCTTATTCCTAAAAACAATTGCATGTAGCTTTGAATCAATAAAAAATAACAAAATATAAACAATAAATTGGGAAGGATAAACTAGTGAGAGCCATCTCCAGAGGGCAATACAAATAAACCAACCAAAAAGGTCCCTGAAAATTGACAGAATCAGGGCAAAATACAGATTTTTGAATTTTATAAAATGATTGGTAAAATACTTTAGTGAACTGCATATACACACAAATCCAGGTATGGTGTAACTATAAAGTAACAGGGTCTATTTAAGCAATCTCACATACAAATGTGTTTCCCTTCAGGTGCTGAAATTGAAAACTGTCAATTTTCCTATGGACCATTATAGCTCCTGTCTATAAACAGACACTTTTCATATTGACTTGGCTACAAAGGATGTTGACTTGCTCTCTTCTTGGTTTCAAATAGAACAATTATGCATTTTCCAGTCAAGCTTAAAATAGGTCACATTGAAAGTTTAATGAGATTTCTTCTCACGTGGAACTTCTCCCTAAAGACTTCAAGGCCACTTTCCTAACCAAGGAATAGGAACCATCCTTTACACCCAGACATCCAGATTCATATTCTTAATAAGTCATTATCCAGAAGTTCTTTTCCATGTGAGGCCAAATATTTAGATGCTACTTTTTTTAATGCTTACATCACATAAGCAAACCACTTCATGTGATAGTGTATAGCTATAGATTGTAGGCCTCATATAGTCTACACCAGTGATGGCCAACCTTTTGAGCTTGATGTGTCAGGTGTGTCAAACTTTGCCAAAAAACTGAGCATAACTCGGGTAGTGTGTCACTTTGAGGAAAAAACTAACTCCAAGACTCTAGTCGCAAATGTTTCATCCTCGGCATGCGGCCATGTGTCATCAGAAATGGCTACGCATGTCAGTGCTGACACGCGTGTCATAGGTTCGCCATCACTGGTCTACACTAATAAAAGAGAAATATGCAAATTAACCATCACTGTGCTACACCCATAAGCCATGCCCACCAGCCAATCAGGAGCTAGTATGCAAATTAACCCAACCAAGATGGTGGCTGTCCACGGAGCTGGAGCAAGCAGGAGGCTTGGGTTGGCCCAGTGATGAAGGAAGCCAAGCTTCCTGCCCGCCCTGGCCAGCCCTGGCCTCCACTCAAGGCTACAAAGTTTTAATTATAGAAGATAAATAAATCCCAGATACCTGCTTCCAGCCCCTGCTTCCAGCTGGCCCTGGCCTCTGCTCAAGGCTACAAAGTTTCAATTATAGAAGATAAATAAATCCTAGATACTTGCTTCCAGCTGGCTCTGGCCTCTGCTCAAGGAAGTGCTGAAAAAAAAAAAAAAAAAAAAAAAAACAGAAAAAGAAGAAAAGGAGTGGCTGTGACCTTGGGTCGCCCAGGGGGGGTGATCAGGCCAGGATGGGATGGCAGGGGCAGTTGGGGGTAAGCAGGCCAGTGGGGAGGGGAGGTGGGGGCAAGCAGGCCAGCAGCAGGGGGCAGTTGGGGGTGAGCAAGCCAGTAGGAAGAGTGGTTAGGGGCAATCAGGGAGGCAGGCAGGCAGGTGAGCGGCTGGAGCCAGCAGTCCCGGATTGTGAGAGGGATGTCTGACTGCCAGTTTAGGCCCGATTCCTATAAACCATTAGTAGGACATCCTTCGAGGAGGTCCCAGATTGGAGAGGGTGCAGGCCGGGCTGAAGAACACTCCCCCCCCCCCCCCCCCCCGCCCACCATGCATGAATTTCGTGCACCGGGCCACTAGTAAATAAATAAATAAACAAAAACAAACAAACAACCTTAGGATAGTCCTCCCTCATGTGAAGCTTTAACATTTCTAAGATTTAGTTAACTTGAACGTTATGACAATCTTTGAAACTTGATTCTCACCTGAAGAGAATGGCAAAAGAGTATATTCTGAGTCATTTGCTTCTGTGTCAATGACAAGGAAAATCTAACACAAGAAAGTCATATTCAATCACTAATGACAATATTCAGGAAGTCTGGAATTTAATCGGTTTGAATCGTCATGTCTGCAATCAAATAATCAGATAATTTGTCATATTAAAAATGCCTTCTAAATTACCTCCTTAATTAATTGTAACATTTGTAATTAATGAACTTTGCAGAAGAGATTTTCCCCCCACGTTTGCTTTTTGTGATCCTTCCCAAAATCCAGGGTTATCTTCATTAAGTGGAAACTCCTCATATTCCATTAATTCTTTTCATTTTTTTTGGTGTGAGTTTAGGTACCAAACTTTTAAGATTTCATTTGTTAGTGTATATATGTTTTACCTTTATTGACTTTATTGCCACAAGTTTTTCAGCATATCTCTTTACTAACAGCAGAGATCATATATGTTAAACTTGATGAAGGAAAGAATCTTCACTGAAAAACATTGATCATCACTGTAGTATTTGCTTTTATTTAGTTTGATTTTTTTTTTTTTTACTTTTGATGTGGAAAAATACTGCATATTTTAGAAGAAGGATGGGGTTATTACCAAGAACTTGGTAAGATATCAACTCAGCAAGAGTTAGTAATGGAACAAGGATTGTACCTCTCTAATGGCACATGGAATCTTCATGAAAAAGTGGGAAGCAATATGCAGATGCATCTGTGAGTCAGACAGGGAGCTCTTTCTTCTTTAAATACCAAACTGGTTGATTAACTATTGAAAGTGTGTTACAGTAATTTTGGTCACAGTTTTCAATCACATGATTTATATATGGTCTGGAAATTAATTCAAGCAGTAATGCCCAAAAGTCTACGGACTGTTTCCTGACATACTTGAGCTCCCATTAGTAACCCCAAGCATTAGTGCAATTAAACCATAATCAATATTACTGCAGGCACGGGGAATACACATCATTGCTCACTTCATAGTGTACATCTTGGATCCATCCTTTGCTAACGTATGGCCTTGCTCAACTACTACACCTCGTTGTACTTCAGTTTTCTTATCTTTAAAAGGATTAAATGAGATTACATGTCTTTCATGGCCTACCTGACTAAGATCTGAAATAATCTTCCTACTGATTATTTTCTACATGGCAAGTGCATAGCTGCTGTAAACACCTAAGTCAAGTCATCTCAGGCCACTTACGATTCCTCAATAGCTCTCCATTATTTTTAGGTGAAAGCTGAAGTCAGTACAATGGCCCATATGACCCTATACAATCTGCCCTCACTCCTGGTCTGTTATTTCTTTATCATCATTTCCTACAACACTCTCCTGGCTCAGGCCACTCCAGACACCCTGTTCTTGCTTCTTCACAAACATTAAAGACATGCTCCTGCCTCAGGACCTTTGCACTACCTGTTCAACTCCAAGGAATAACTTTTGTCCAAATAGCCACAGAGTCCACTTCCTCTTCTTCTGAACCATTGCCTCAGTTTCACCTTCTCAATGTGGGCCCATTTAAAATGACAAATTGACCCTTAGCTCTCTTGCTTTCCTTTATCCTGTTCTTTTTGTTTCTTTAACACTTGATACTCTCTAACATGATTATATTTATAATCTGTTGCATTTTCCCCTATAATTAATTCTATATATAGAATGTTTAATCATGAAGGTAGATTTTCTTTCTCAGCTTTGTTCACTAATTCATCCCTCACACATAGAACAGTGATAGATACAACATAGGTACTCAAAAAAATCTACACTAATAAAAGAGAAAAATGCTAATTGACTGTACCTTCGCTACACCCACAGCCAATCAGGAATGATATGCAAATTAACCCAACAAAGATGGCGGGTAAATTTGCATGTGCAGGCAGCAGGAGGCAGAGGCCCTATGCAGCTGATGGAGTTGGGGACATGGGCAGGCAGCAGGGGGCAGCACCTGAAACCATCAGTGGAGCCAAGCTGAGATGGGGACCTGGGCAGGCAGTGGGTCCCCATTTGCTCAGGTCCAAGCCGCCACACCACCTGCCCAGGTCCAAGCCACCCTGCGATATCGGGGCAAAGAGCCATGGTCCAAGCTGCCCTGCAATTGCGGGGCAAAGAGCCCGGGTCCAAGCCGCCCAGTGATCACAGGGCAAACAGGCCAAGCCGAGCTGCCCCACGATCACAAGGTGAAGAGCCCGGGTCCAAGCCTCCCCGCGATCACGGGGCGAACAGGCCAAGCCAGGCCGTCCCGCGATCACGGGGCAAAGAGCCCGGGACCAAGCCCCCCCATGATCACGGGCGAACAGGCCAAGCCAAGCCGGCTTCAGGTGCTGCCCCCTGCTGCCTGCCCAGTGATTACAGGGCGAACAGGCCAAGCCGAGCTGCCCCACAATCACGAGGTGAAGAGCCCGGGTCCAAGCCTCCCCGCGATCACGGGGTGAACAGGCCAAGTGGGGCCGTCCCGCGATCATGGGGCAAAGAGCCCAGGACCAAGCTGCCCCATAATCACGGGGCAAACAGGCCAAGCTGAGCCGCTCCACGATCATGGGGCAAAGAGCCCAGGTCCAAGCCGCCCCACGATCATGGGGTGAACAGGCCTAGCCGAGCTGCCCTACGAACATGGGGCTAAGAGCCCGGGTCCAAGCTGCCCCGTGATCATGGAGCAAAGATCCCAGGTCCAAGCCGCCCCGCAATCACAGGGCGAGCAGGCCAAGCCGAGCTGACCCACGATCATGGGGAGAACAGGTCAGGCCGAGCTGACCTGTGATCATGGGATGAACAGGCCAGGCAGAGCCTGGCCAAGCTGCCCTGCAATCCCAGGCGAAGTTACTCTGCTGACCAACCTGCGCTATGGACCTGTTCCCCTCTAGTCTGCAGCCATGGGAAGTCTCCCTCTCCCCAGAGTTAGGAGCACCAGCCCAGGTCTACCCAACAGCCTGGTCCTGACTATGGGGGTGAGTTCCTGCAGGCTGGGGTTTCATCCTTATGCATTAGCAGTAGGAGACCAGTGCTTTTGTTATTGCTGTGTGTCTGGGTTTTAATTGGACAAATGCCCAGCGGTCCCGGTGGCCAGCTTAGCAAAATTTTTTAGGAGGAGAATTCTGTCTGGGTTTCCTCAAATTCGCTCAGCCCCTACTCACCCCTCTATAAAGGTGCAGAACAAGTGAGGCCCTTAAATAAAAATCAGCTGCTTCATGAGTGTGGCATCCCTTCCTATTTTAAAGGAAGCTGAATTCCATGTATACTATGCTATGATATCTGAGGCACAGGACAAGGAAGGCCCTAAGTGTACTATGCTTTGATATTTGAGTTATTCTTTATTGTTCAATGTAATTTATTTCTGTACGCCTCAGTTTTGTAATAGTTAAATTACTAGAATAATACATCTTGCTATAAAATATTACTAGAAGATCAAATGATCAGGTGACATTTATTGTTATTTTCTATAAATGAACACAATCTCTGGTATGCTAAAGTGATAGGTATTACAGAAATATTCAGATAGAGAGACCTACAGGCTTGATTACAAGTGAGGCTTACTATCACAACCCAAATTTATTGCTTGAAAAAAAGCAGGGAGCCAACTAGAAACTGAACCAAATATAAGCCCTTGAAGGGAAAATGTAAATTGGATAATCTTTGCTATTACAAGAGCAAGAATGAAAACCACATTGCATCCACTCTAAGTAGCTGTTAAAGAAAAAGAATGGTATACTATGAAAATACTTAATACAGATTGTAAAGATATTTGTTCAAAGTAGGTGATATTTCAGTTAATTTTTTTAAATGTGAAGAGGTTAGCTAGATAAGAAAAAGGTGTAGGGGTCCCGAATTGCTGAGGGTGCAGGTAGAGCTGGGGGAACCCTCCCTCCGTGCACAAATTTCGTGCACTGGGCCTCTAGTCCTATCTAATAAAAGTGTAATATGCAAATTGATCATCACTCCAACACACAAGATGGCTGCCCCCATGTGGACACAAGATGGCCACCACAAGATGGCCAGCAGGACAGGGCAGTTGTGGGCGATCAGGCCAGCAGGGGAGGGCAGTTGGGGAGGACCAGGCCTGCAGCGGTGGGCAGTTGGGGGCAACCAGGCCTGTAGGGAGGACAGTTGGGGACAACCAGGTCTGCAGGGAAGGACAGTTTTGGGGGACCCAGACCTGCAGGGGAGGGCAGTTAAGGGTGACCAGGCCTGCAGGGGATGATAGTTAGGGGTGACCAGGCCTGCAGGGGAGGGCAGTTGCAGGGGACCAGGCTTGCAGGGCAGGGCACTTGTGGGGGACCATGCCTCCAGTGGAGGGCAGTTGTGGGGACCAGACTTGCAGGGGAGGGCAGTTGGGGGTGACTAGGCCTGCTGGGGAGGGCAGTTAGGGGTGACCATGCCTGTAGGGGAGGGCAGTTAGGGGTGACCGGGCTGGCATAGGAGGGCAGTTGGGAGGGACCAGGCCTGCAGGGGATGATAGTTAGGGGTGACCAGGCCAGAAGGGGAGGGCAGTTAGGGGTGACCAGGCCTATAGGGGAGGGTAGTTGGAGGTGACCAGGCTGGCAGGGGAGGGCAGTTAGGCACAATCGGGTCAGCAGGGGAGCAGTTAGGCACTGATCAGGCTGGCAGGGGATTGGGTAGGGGGTGATCAGGCTGGCAGGCAGAAGTGGTTATGGGCAATCAGGCTGGCAGGCAGGCGAGCGGTTGGGAGCCAGCAGTCCTGGATTGTGAGAGGGATCCCATATTGGAGAGAGTGAAGGTTGGGCTGAGGGACAACCCCCCCCCCCCCCCCCGCCGCCCCGTGCACGAATTTCATGCACCGGGCATCTAGTCTATAATAATAAAAGTGTAATATGCTAATTAGACCAGACATCCTTTTGGAAGAAGCCAGGACTGTGAGGGCTGGCAGAGGCAGTCAGGTCTGGGAGGGCTGAGCCCCTTGCACAAATTTCAAATTTCATGCATTGGGCCTCTAGTATTTGATAAATGAATAAATAATGAATAAATGATAGTACATTTTTGCATTACTATTTGGCCTATTTTTACCTCCTTATGACTTGGTTCACTGCCATCTCTGTCATTTTCCCCCCAGGCTATGGCATATGGCAGGTTAATCATTTCTCCCAAGGAGGCGCAGGCCAGTTAGGAATCCAGACAGCCTTTAGCTACCTCAGAATATGATCATTCCCCATTTCTCTGCATTTACAAAATAGCTGCACAGCAGTATGCCTTTGAGTGAGCATTCAGGAGACTGCAAGAACACTGCTTTCTTTGTTTCGCTGTGAGGGCTGGGGAGGAACCTCAACAAAACTCAATCTTGACAAGTGTGACAATTTTCCTCCTTTTCATGCCCTGCAATGCAGTCAGCTCGGGATCCACTTTTCAGCCATAGCTGACAATGCCTGGGTCCCTGTGACTCCAGCAGACTCTGTGACCACTGGCTGTGAGTAAGGCCTCAGATAGACTGATAGACTAAGTCCAGCTTTGCTACAGATGAGAAGAGTCACTCTACAGTCACACAAAACATGCAAATCATGTTGGAGAGTGGGGTAATGATGAAAAGTTTAAAGATTACTTTCTCTTAAGTAAAAGTCTGTAATTTGCTTCTCTCCCCTCTTCCTTTTTCTTATAAATACAAGTAGTGTAAATTAGGAGATGACAGGGAGATGAGGGAGATGACAGATGGTGTCAGAGAGAAAATGTGAACAGCAGTTGCTTTGTTTTCATTTGGACAAACAAGATGAGAGATGCTCATACCACAGCATGTGAGGAACAGGTACGGTGCTGATGAAAGATTTACAATATTTTAATAAGCTTCATTGGGATTAAAAATGGACGGTTGTGCATGGTATCTACATAGCTCTACTTTTAAGTTAAATTGAAGAACAAGTCAAAACACATTACCCAACAATGGAGTTGGAGTGAATAGTTGCATAAGGGACCACTTTACCATGTTTAAAATCACAGAATAGAACACAATGGTGTATGAATAACAATATATGAAATTATTCCAATAGAATAGTCCCTGTAGGTAGATGGCAATATAATAAGTAAGCATTGTATATAGGTATTGGCATATGACTCAGCAATATACTCAACTCATTCATTATTGCAAACTCCTTATTAAGCTTTCTCTATGGGTGGCACTGTGCTAAACTTTGGGGAAAAGATGGAGGCAACTGTTCTTGCCCTCAAGAAAGTTACAGCTGAATGTGGGAGAAGGATGAGAAGTATAAGAATTTACCATGTAATATAATTACAATCAATTATAAGGTAAGTCTATGGTTAAGGGAACATAAAGACATTAAGGACACCAATCTCAAGTGGGAAGGCAAGCATAATACATATTTCCAAGAGGATACTACAGACCAGCAAAATCTCTAGCAATGAATAAATTGGAGTAAGCTAGATGGAGAGAGACTGAGTGGGAGAGGATGTGATTCGCAAAAGGAGGAGCATGAGCAAAGTGATGAGGGCAAAGAAGGCTCTGCTAGAGACAAGAACCAGGCAGCAGATTATGGAAGGCTTTCTGTGCCATCTTGGGAGTTTGATTTTCCCAAGCTACTAAGAATTTGTGCAAGGAAAGGCCATGAGTTTTACTATTTTGAAAAATAATACCACTGACAATACAAAAAAAGTATCAAAATTCAAGGAACTTGGTAGATAATAGTTTCATTCATTGAGAAAAAAAGAATGAAAAAGAGAATAAACTTTTGACAAGGTGGAAGGTAGAAGCAAATTGATGCTGAATTCAGTTTGGGATGTGATTAAGTTTAAATACTTAAGGAAATGTTTAGGAGAGTTGGAAAGATAAGAGTTTGAGTTTAAGAAAGGGATCAAAATATGACAAAAAGAGTTGAGATCATGAAGCTTTCCATCATAGCATGCATGGCCTCTTGACACACTTTTTATTTCCTGTCTTCCCTTCCTAGAAATAAAACCATTGAGGGCAAGGACTTGGCTTGTTTATTTTGTGATTCTTGGCATCAGAACTGTGCCTGGATCACAGTGACCACTCATGAAATAATTTCTGAAAATATTAATTATTCATAATTGTAGTTGAAGGTGATGTGTTTGGATAAGATCACTTCTTATAATAGGGAGTGGAAATCAGAGAAGACAGAGTGTGATACTAAGATAAACTCTGGGCAAATGCTGCCATTTGATGCTGAGAAGGAAGCAAAAGGGAATTAGCTTCATTAGGAGGTAATGGTGTTGTAGAAGATAATGAAGAAATTGAGAAAAACTGCTTTAAGTGCTGTAGAACAGTACTTATTAATGATCTCATAAAAAGGTCCCGTGTGGTTCTAGTGCATAGGTGGGAATAAAACCAGAGAGCTGAGAATTGGGAAACTAAATGAGGTGAGAATGTCATTACTCTTTTCAGATGCATTGGATGGAGAAGAGGAAGAGCAATAGCTGTTGAGAAATATCAGGTCAAGGAAGAATTGTATGTCTATGTATTTACATTTTTATTGGGAGCTGCTTAGTTATGGTTAAGTAAGGGGTTAGCAGGAAAGTAGATTATTTTTTTAAAAAAGATAGGGTGTTAACTGGAGGAAGAAGATCTATGAAGGGTATAAGAACAGGTCTGTCTTGTTGGCAGACATGTCCTGAGTTGCCTCTAAGTGCAGACTACAGAGAAAGCACTCTATAAAACCTTATTAATGGAATGAGATAATGCTGAAATAAGTGAATATACAAGGGTCAGGGTTAGGAAACATGTAGAATAGTTGCTTTTGTCTTATCTTACTTCTTCCAGGTAATTATGGCTTTATACCAACATACATATGCTTCTCTTTTCTGGATATTAACAGGTTAATGGCTTTCTGGGCCCTGATCTCCCTTTCTTCTCCTAAACCCATATCTTTGGTGTTCTTCTTTTTCTATATAAAATTAGATATGATGTGAACACACATCTGTCTCCAGTTCCCCTCTCCTCTACCTTAAGTGCTTTAGTTCCCCTGGCTCCATGCCTTCACCATTCATTTCATTTTACTTGCATGTGTACATCCTCAGCTCTAGCAAGATAAACCACCTTTAAAATTTAAAATATATATATATATATTTTTATTTATTTCAGAGAGGAATGGGGAGGGATAAAGTGATAGAAACATCAATGATGAGAGAAAATCAACGATCCACTGCCTTCTGCACACCTCCTACTAGGGACTGAGACTGCAACCCAGACATGTACTCTGAACAGGAATTTAACTGTGACCTCCTGGTTCATAGGTCAATGCTCAACTACTGAATCATGCCCAGCTGGACGATAAACCACCTCTTAACAAACTCACTCACACTCTGCCTAGTCTCCCTACCCCACTTCTGCTCCTATGTATGGATTATCTGAGATTTCTAGACAACCTTTCTTGTTTCTTGCAAACAAACCTGCTCCCCATCTCTTGTAAAAGCATGTGAAAACCTTACCCTCCTTTATGAAGTTATCAAAAACTCCTCACAAAGTATTCACTCAATGGTATAACGCATCTGCTGTTTTTATGAATAGATTAACTTTAAATTGTTTATCCGTGGCAATACACATGACTACAATATTTACTAGCATACCTGTTTCACCAAGGTACACCTGGGAATGCTGATCAGTTTCTCAAACATGTGCTGTAATTTCTCCCTTTTCTCCTATTCATAATGGATGTGAATATGTTATGCTATGGAGACAGCACTAAATCATCTCTAATTAAATACTTTAACCCACATCCGTATAACTTTAGTAGCAAATATTTTTAAAAAACCACACCAATGTTCCAGACTCTGTGAATAGATTAATCACAATTAAAGAAGACAAGTATTTTAAAGGACAAAAACTTTACTCTTTATGGCTTCAGACTATACCTTAAATCCTCACTAGTTATCTTACTTATTTGAAATTTTAGCAATGCAGGGATTTAGACAAGATGTTCCATCACTAAATTAATCACCAATCCTGTTCTAGCCATCCAAAGTGTATGCTTTGTTCTTGACTAAAATACAAGATGGTTAATATTGATTTACATTATAGAAATTTTATTAGTTGTTTATTATTGCATAGTAAATTACCTTAAAACATAGATGTTGAAATCCATTTTTTAATGTTGTTTTCTTTTTTACTTCTTGCTCAATGTCTGTGGATCAGGAGGAATACAGGAACAGCTCAGAGTCTCTGATGAGATTTCACTTATGATGTCAGTTGGGGCTACCATCATCTATAGGGTTGACAGGGCCAAAGATGTGCTTCAAGGTGGCTTACTCTTATGGCTAGTGAGTCAGTGCTTGTTGGTGGTAAGAGGCCTCTGTTCTTCATAATGTGGACCTCCCCGCTGAGACTGCTGGAATTCCTGGAACCAGTGGCATAAGAGAGTAAGGCAGAAGTCTCAGTGTCTTTTATGCTTGGCCTGGGGTCACACGCCATCATTTCTGCAGGACCTTACTAGTTACCCAGGTCAGCCTCCTTCAGTGTGTGAAGGACTCCACAGAGGTATCAAAAACAGCACTTGAGCCCTAACTGGTTTGGCTCAGTGGATAGAGCGTTGGCCTGCGAACTCAAGGGTCCCAGGTTTGATTCTGGTCAAGGGCATGTACCTTGGTTATGGGCACATAACCAGTAGGGAGTGTGCAGGAGGCAGCTGATCGATGTTTCTCACTCATCTATGTTTCTACCTCTCTATCCCTCTCCCTTTCTCTCTTTAAAAAATTAATAAAAATGTATTTTTTTAAAAAAAAAACCAGCACTTGAGAATTGCTGGGGTCCTCTTGACTCTCACGGAAGTCTAGAATTTAATGAGCAGGGACTACAAGTATGCATAAAGAGGTATTAAAATATTAAAATACTTTTAGATTATGTGTTCATATGTCTGTTTTTCCTACCAGGATTCACCTTACAATAAAGATGCCTTATTTATGTCATATTCATTACACGCTCATAATATTTACCTAGTGCCTTCACTATATTTAGTGCTCAATATAGATCTATTGGTAATAGAGAAGATATATACGGTTTGCTTTTAAGGATCGCAGAGAGAGCTAAAAATCCAGATTGGTTTTTACTTTAGCCAAGTCAGTTGGCTATGTTAACGCCAAATACCCATGCATGACTTCAAGGGAATAATGGATATTACAGAGAAGTTCAGTCCTCCTCCCAGAAAGCTGGAACCCCTGCCGGGATGTGGGTAGCAGATGTGCAGGCCTGACACTAGGCACTGTGTTGTGTTTCTGGATTAGATGCTCATCAAGGGAAAGTGATGTGAAGAAGCTTTATCCTCAGGATTTACCGCTAATGCTTTCCAGACCCATAGGCATCTTCTCCACTTATTTTTCTCCAGTAACCTGAAGAGACTTAGCAACAGTCCTGGAAAGTCTGAGACTAGTTCTGAGTCTCATTGATGCAGAGAATTTGTCGTCTAATCTTCGAACTGACTAGAAGCAGAAGAATGGCCTAATAAAACCTTGTTTATGTTACATGTATCATTTGCCCTGAACACAGATATGGAATCCAGAAAATTGCTGCAAGCACATTGGAGCAGTGATCAGGATTACCCCCATCCCCATACAACTGCAGTAACATTGTACTGTACAACAGGCCAGCAGGAACTTGGAGTTCAGGGGCAAAGCATTTAATGCATTCATGTCTCTGTTTCTTCTTTGCCTTGTAAAATTAGAGAGATGACAGCTGACATGTCTTACAGCTCTCTTGTGACAAATAGCTAATAAAAAGCCAAGCAGAAGCACTCTATAAATACAGAACAGTGCTATCTGAAGCATGCTGTGACATGATGATACAGTCTAAGAGACTTAAATGCTTTTAGGATAATTAGGATATTTTGGCAATGTCCTCAATATCACTAAGGCCTGAGTAACCCTGTCTTCAAGAAAACCATTCTGTGTTTGATTCAGAGACAAGACTCTTCCACTTACCAGGATCCACCTGATTACTTTTTGTGTGGCAAGACTAATGCTATTTAACTGAGTCAGGTTGCATGGTGCCAATGAAACATGAGTTATGTAACCAAAAGACCATTTTAGTTGCACTGATAAACATTGGACCTGATATCTCTTTACTCTGCCCACTTGACTCCTTTTGAATTCTGCTTTGTGACTAATGACACTTTGAAGTGATCTAGTAGAGAAGATTATGGCTGTCAATCAGAACGTTTTACAGGCTTTTCTGTATACAAGGAAACTCTTGGGTGGCTTGTTTATGCACCTGTCTCCCATAAACAAGAGCAGATTTGTTGGGTGAGGATATCAAAACAAGTATTGAGAAAGTGGAATGGAGATGGGAGACTTTAATTGTATTTGATTTTGTAACCTACACCTTAACCTATCCCGATTAATATGCTTTTTGACAAAATATTTTTATTAAATTGAATATATTTTATTCTGAAATGCTGGAAGAGGATTAGGAAAGTGGGAAAAAAATTGTGTTAAATCTTCTACATAAGGGGAAGATAATAAAGGGAAATTTCCCAGAAAGTAACCCAGTAATATGGAAGGACATCAGAAATGGAATCCCAGTTTTGTCAACTATTAACTATGTAAAATTGACAAATAGCTTATTATTCTAATTTCATATATGAGAAGAATGAGACACAAATGTGAACATCTACCTGTACATGAGGGTTAAGTGAAATAAATCTGGGCTCTATTTTGAGCATTTTGAAATCAGCAATAGATTAGGGCTTTTAAAAAAATTAAATGGCTCCATCCAAATGTGTGATTAAAAAATTTCAGAGGTATATTGTATGCTATTTACAGCAAGATAAAAATGCATTTTAAATTGATCCTTAATCATATTTTCATTTTTTAGAACTTGTTCTGCCTCATTTTCTCTGTGATAATAACTATAATTATATCCATTCCTCATTATAAAGGTGCTTTTTTTCTTTCTTTCTTGACATTCTGCTTTCATTGACTAATGATGGTAAAGCTATTCCTAAGATTGTTTACAAAATTCAGGAGATTGGGAAGGAATGTTATATGCAGTATGCATTATATGTATTATTCCAATCTTCTTACCTACAAAATAAACTTGTCAAAATTTATGTTTGCAACATAAACTAAGTACCTATTTCTCCATGTGTTAGCTTCTGAGAATGAAGTCAAAGCTATCCTATCTAAATTGACCAATGCTTCACAATTCTCTGTCCTTAAAACATCAAGGTAAAGTTTACCATTTTATCATTCTTCTTTCTTCCTTCCTTTAACCTTTGCAATGATTACTGGAGTTTTGTTTCACTCCCCTTTCTTCTCATGCCTGGAATCCTTAGTAAAGATTTTATATGAAAAGCATTCCACTTACAGTCTTAGCATTTCATAGTTAAAATTAAGTTTCATTAAAGGGAGAAATGTAGAATACTATTCAGACTTTTAAGGCTTTGGGGAGTGGGATTGTGGAAAGAAATGACATTCCATATTTTCTTATAAATAAATAACCTATGTCTATAATCAATACAGGTCCTCTATATGTAATGTATCCTTTTCTTATGCATTGCCCATTAGAGATGACCTTGTGCCTCCTGACACATTTTCAATTGAATGATTTTTATAAGACGCTTCCTATATTATTTTATCAAGTTGCATGCCAGTTTGACATTTTCTCTCTTATAATCTTAACCTTTTCTTTATTTGAAGTAATTGTCTAGTTCATGTAAAACTATTTACTTTGGTTACTTTACTTTAAAGGTAAAGAAACTCCAATATACAGTGATTTTTTTCTTTTACAGACTTAAATATACACTTTATTATTATGAAAACCTTCCCTTACCTAGCTCATATCACCTTCCACTCCTAATCAGTAGTTCCTAGCATATTGAATATACTTTATTCCTTTTTAGTCTGATTTGTAATTATGTGGTTTTTAGTCTGTTCCACATAGTAATTGCAAATTCTTTGAGGATATGGATCCTGTCTTATTCAACTCCATTTTTAACACATAGCATTATGAGTGGCCATAATTATTTCAATAAATATTTGTTGATGTATAAATAAGTATATGTCAACTAATTTTTATTTATATTTAAAGATATAGTTTCATTTCTTGCCATTATTGTCTTTATCCAATGTCATATTTTTAGTTTGTTTCTAAATACATCAACAAAAAGGTGACAATAAGCAAATTCTTTTTTAGATGAATATGCAAGTTTAGAACTAGTATCACTAATTAATTATTTTACTAGTGATTATTGTTTTTTGTTTGTTTATTTATTTGTTCTTTGTTTGGATTATTATCACTAATAATCACAGTTAATTATTTTATTCAAAACATTTGTTTCTGTATTATTTAATTTCTTTTCAAATAAATCTTTGAACTAAGTATTTGTTAAAACTATATTTATTTATCTTTAATATATTCTTTAAATTCTAGCAACTCATCTTGGTGAAAGTTAATTAAATCACATTATAAAACATTATAAAATTCTACCATTTAAAGGTACCCTAGAGTTTATCTAATCCATTTTTTCAAAAATTGATAATGTGCCCTAGACAGATAGCTCAGTTGGTTAGAATGTCTTCCTGATACACCAAGGTTGTGGGTTTGATCCCCCGTCATGACACATACAAGAAGTAACCAGTGAATGTATAAATAAGTGAAACAATTAATTGATTTTTTTTATTTCTCTCTCTCTCTCTCTCTCTCTCTCTCTCTCTCTCTCTAAATCAATCAATGAATCAATATTTTCTTTTAAAAATTGATGGTGAAAAGCATTTAGATTGATTGATATTTATGCACCCAGGAAAGATAGGTAGAACATTAGTCCATTTTATTCATTCCAAAGAGAAGCTGTAGAAATAAACTAGAACATATTTGAGTTTTAAAATTAGGCCCATGTTTACAAGGCTGAGAAGGGTGTACCACAGTGTGAGTTGGTGGTGCAATATTAGTCTTGATAACAATTCAATCTCAGCTACTTACCACACTAAAGTTTATTTCTGGTTCACACAAGTCTGATGCATTTGGCAGAGGGACTTTTCCCTTCCCAGGCTCAATCCAACGTACACTCCCAGCATGGACATGTCAATGAAAGCAGCCATGTAGGTGGCATACCAGTTTTTAGTCACCTTGGACCAAAATTATACGTGTCACCTTTGGCCAAGTCATCCTTCCTGGTCACCATTCATTAAATGCATTCTATATACGTAATAGATTGACCTGTCTCCAAGGTAGCCAGTACAAAAGCTATCCAGTCCCTGTATCCAATTCAAAAGGCAGAGTCATTAATTGTGTGCAGTAAGGAAAGGACCAAAAATGAGAATTCATTGGCAATCTCTACATCTTTTGATCAAATATGGTACATTAAATGTTTTTCACAATCAAAACACTGTACTAAATCACATTTTTATATATCACAATTCAGTTCTCTGTAGATACTAAAAACAAAGAACAAATAAACAAACAAACAAAAAACAACCAGGGCATTGCTTTTAAATCAGTTTTTATAGAAAATGTCAGTAATATTGGTTCATATCCCAAAAAGAACTAGACATAGCAAGATTTAATACCCATCAAGTTAAGACCTTTGGCTTGCTTAACTTTTTTTTGCAGTAAAAACTCAATGTGCATTTTTATGAACTAAGAAAAGAGTGAGCTCATTTCATTACCCATGAAATGATCCCTGAATCTCCCCATTCATGCGCTGCTGTCCAAAATAAGAGAATGAAAGAAGCGCAATTAAAATTCATACCTTTTTTATGGAGACTCTGAAGTAATAAAATTCTGCAAAGTAGCCTGAAAATAAATTGCTACATGGTTTTTTGCTTTCCTTTGCTTTCAATCAGATCCTCATAATGTCTGTGAAAATCACAGGCTGCAAACTGGAGCAAGAGATGGCCCTACAGCAGTGCATGTTTTAAGGTTTGTCTGCTGTGAGCTCTCTGAGGATGAATAAACATGGTTAGCAATGGCATATTTCTGAGCTTACATTTGACTAAAATGTAGGCTGAAACCAGTTAGCAAAAACCAGCTATACAATGGTAACATTAGAGAAATGGCTATAGGGCCCATTGACAGTTTTTCAGGAAAACAGCAGCTATCAGCCCATATCCATCACATAGAAGTTTTCTAAGAGTAACATCTAGCACCAAATAAATCAATCTGAATTTTCAGTCTAATAGGTTCTTCTTTAAGGCATAACCTATATTTTTAAATGTAAATAGAATAAAAAAGCTGCTAAGCTAATTCAAGTGACAATAGTGTCCTTTGTACCACTCAGGAAAATTTATTATATTTTCTATCTCTGCCTTTGTTTATGCATATGTAAAATGGCATTTTTGTTGCATAATTTTCTAATTATTATAGCAGAATTAGAAAAAAAATATAGGGCCTAATTTCTAATAGCACAAAGTTCTAAGGACTTTTGGGGGGAAAGTCCTTTAAAGTATATGTAATACTTTAAACAATAAAGAATTAAAAATAAATTAATTAATTAATTTAATACTTTATGTTTTGTCTCATTTTACAAAAAAATCAAATAAAAAGAAAGTGGGGGATCTTATGAAAAGACATTCAGAATAAAAAAGGCTAGATGATAGGGATAAATATAAATTATGATGTAGCCAGAGATTATATTAGTGGAACAAATGCAGCCTCAAATTCAGGTCTGTGCTTTACAGCATTCAGTAAAAAGAAAAAAAACACACACATATTCAATTAGTCCATAAGAACTAATCAATTAATTCAAAATGAAAGAAAGAGAAAGAAAGGGGGGGAAGGGAGGGAGATTCAATCTTCTCAATGTGGAAGTACTTTCTGGAATTGACAACTGAAAGAAATTTCTTCCAATGAGTATATATACAGGGAGATGGAACTAAGTCTTAAAAACATCTTGGTAATAAATGTGATATTAAGTTCCTATGACTTCTCTTCATGTTCCATGTTTATGACTCTAATGTCTTATAATGTCCCATTTATTCAATCATTGGTTTGCATATATAATTACTGTTTGGTGTTAAGGGAGAATGGTGACATCTTGTCCCTACCTTTGTGGTATTCACAGCCTAGAAGACATGTGGAAATATAGGCAATTAAATCATATTATTAGATGAGCTAACCTAAGAGGGCAAAGAGAGTGGTGGTGGGGAGGATCTTCTAAGACTCTGGGCAAAGTATGTAAAGGCCCTGAGGGGAGAGGGTCAAGGTTATTTTGAAAATTGAAAGCATGCACATTACACAGGGGACATGGAGGAAAGATAGAGATGAGACTACAGATATAAGCAGGTAATTATATTATGAAAGGCCTTATAAACCATGTTAAGAAATTTGGCCTTCATAGTGAAGACAGTGAGCCAAAGTAAACTTGCAATTTACCAAAAATATAGAAAGAAATATAACCTACAACAACACTGAATTCCAACCATGCCATTGTTATGACTTTTAATAAGATGAAATGTTTATAGCCCTATCGCCAAAAACAAGGAATGTAATGCTTCTTTCATGTGACCTCTTCCCAGTCCCTTATGGAGCAGTTTGTTCCTATTTCAGGAGAGACTGGCTCACAAGAACATAGCAGTTCCCTTATTGCCTTGAGACTCTTACAACAGATACACACTTGACCATCCTGAAACAGGTCACACATCTAGCATGGCTTTCTCCCTTCCAGGTAGGTCATTAGTCCTGTCTAAAATGCTCATGGAGACCTATAGTCCACTCCAAAAGGTCCTTGATAGTTGGTTAAGTCCAATCTATACAAGGACAATTTGGTCCACACCAAAAAGATCCTCACCTAGTCTAGAGAGCCAAGAAGCATTATTATTGGCAATACAGTTCCAACACCATTACTGAATGAATAAAACATAATAGTAGATGTTATGAATTAATCCTGCAAATCAAAAGTATAAATACAGGGGTTTCTGGTCAAAATGGTGGCTTAGGTAAATGTGGTACTTGAATCCTCCCACAACCACATCAAAATTACAGCTAAACTGCAGAACAACCATCATTGAGAAACACCTGAAATCTAGCTGAATAGAAATTCTACTAGGATATAAAGAAAACACTACATTAAGAATGGTAGAAAGGGCAGAGATGCTGATCAAGCTGGTCCCACATCCAGCTAAGTCAGATAAAAACTGGGAGACATATCCTGGCTTCAGAGGTCCCCCCTGAAGATCAAGGGGTCCCATCCCCACACTGGGCCCTGCATCCCAGGGATCCAGTGCTGGGAATAGAAGTTTCCCTAACTTCTGGCTATAAAAACCAGTAGGGATTGTGGCTGAGTGAGATTGAGGCTCCTGGAGTTCCATGCAGTTCCTCTTAAAGGACCCACACACAGACTTACACAGACTCATCCATTCTGAGCTCCAGTGCTAGGGCAATAGCTGAAAAGGCACTAGGGATATACGGGAAGGAACTGTCTGACATGAGGGTGAGAGATGGAGGGTTAGCTTTCTTCCAGACAGAAGTGCTTGCAGAGGACATATCCTTTTTCTGGTCCCCCCCCCACCTGCCGCCAGAGGGGGCAGACTGAGGCCATATCAGAGTCTCCATCAATCTGGTTAACATTGTTGGTCCCACCCTGGTGATTCCCTGAGGTGCTACCCCACCCAACTTTCAGGCCTACCCAAGCTATTTCCAGTGGCTTTTTCATACAAATGGATTGTCTTGGTTCATGCTTTAGACTTCCCTAAAATCGTTCAAACAAGAAGCATCTGGCCTCTGCATGCCCCATACATCTTGCAAAGTGGCCCAAGGCCCAGCACTGGAGGCAGCTGATATTGGTTTGCAGCTTGGCCTTTCCTGGACACCTCCAAGCCCAGCACAAGTAGCAGCCATCTGCAGATCACTTTGTAGTCAAGCCAGATAGCCCCCAGGGCAGGACACAGATGGGTGATTGAACATGGCCTGCACCTCCTGGGAAGCCCTAGAGCCATCTCCACAAGCAATACATTTAAGGGGTGGACTCAGTTGACACCAGAGCCCCACTGGAGTAAGTCTTGCTCTGTGGAGTATTCCCCTGAATAGCTGATCCTCCATGGAGGTTGCAAATAGAAGCTGATCTGCCTGGGGGTATATCCCTCCCATTAATATGCCAACCACAATCAAGACTCAACCACAAGAGAAGGGTATACATAGCCCACACAGGGTTCACACCTGGTACCCAGCTCAGGTGATCGAGGAGGCTTTGCCAGTGAACCCTGTAGAACACTTAATATATAAGGCCACTCTATTAAGCCCAGAAGATGTAGAATACCTAATATATAGAAACAAACATAGGAAGGGTACCAAAATGAAGAGACAAAGATATATGTCCCAAGTGAGAGAACAGAACAAAACTCTAGGAAAAAAAGTAAACAAAGTGGCAACAAGCAATCTACCAAGTGCAGAGTTCAGAACACTGGTTATAAGGATGCTTAATGAACTTAGAAGAAGAATAGATGAAGTTATGAAGAACTTCAACAAAGAGAGGAAAAACATAAAATCTGAACTAAAACATATAAAAATGAACCGGAAATGAAGAACACATTAACTGCAATGGCAGTCAGTGCTGGGTAAACATGGCGGAAGTAAGTCCTACAGTCAGTGCTGGGTCGCCGTGGTGACCCAGCACTGACTGCTGTGTTGTGGGCACCTCAGTGACACAGCACTGACTACTGGGGCTGTGATCAGAGGCTGGAAGAGAAAAGCAGGGTCTGATCACAGCCCCTGTGGCAGAAGTAGTCCTACAGTCTGAGAACATAGGGTCAATTAATATTAAGTGAACATAGGGTCAATTAATATCTCTTTGAGAGGTCTTGAGAATATAAAGTACAGTGTAGAGCAATTATATTATTTGACATAAAACTCTTTTCAACTAAGATATTTTCCTTTATTTAAAATGTATCTTTATTGTTGAAAGTATTACAGATGTCCCTTTGATTTAGTTTTTTTTTTTTTCCCATTCATGTTCTCTACCCTGCACCCGTCCCTTCCAGGCCTTCTCCAGTCTTTTGTCTGTGTCCATGGGCTATTCCTATCCTATCTAATAAAAGAGTAATATGCAAATTGACCATACCTCTGCTACACCCACCAGCCACACCCACCAGCCAATCAGGAGCGAGTATGCAAATTAACCCAACCAAGATGGCTGTGGCAACGGAGAGAACAGGAGGCTTGGATTTCTCCGGCAATGGAGGAAGCCAAGATTTCCACCTGTCCTGGCCTGCCTTGGCCTCCACTTAAGGCTACAAAGTTTCAATTATAGAAGATAAATAAATCCCAACAAAAATGGTGGCAGCCATGGAGCTAGAGAGAGCAGGAGGCTTGAGTTGCCCCTGGCAATGGAGGAAGCCAAGCTCCCGCAGTCCTGGCCTGCCTTGGCCTCCGCTTAAGGCTACAAAGTTTCAATTATAGAAGATAAATAAATCCCAGACACCAGGGCCTCCGCTTGGGTCACTGGGGGGCGTGGCTGGCCTGCAAACCACCACAGGCCCCTCACCCAGGTCGCCCCACGCCCCAAGGGAACCCCCACCCTGATCCGGGACACCCTTCAGAGCAAACCAGCTGGCCCCCACCCATGCACCAGGCCTCTATCCTATCTAATAAAAGAATAATATGCAAATTGACCATCACTCCAACACACAAGATGGCTGCCCCCATGTGGTCAAAGATGACTGCCCCCATGTGGACACAAGATGGCTGCCACAAGATGGCCAGCAGGGGAGGGCAGTTGGGAGGGACCAGGCCTGCAAGGGAGGGCAGTTGGGGGCGATCAAGCCTGCAGGGGAAGGCAGTTAGGGGTGACCAGGCCAGCAGAGGAGGGCAGTTGGGGGCGACTGGGCCTGCAGGGAAGGGCAGTTGGGGGGGACCCAGGCCTGCAGCGGAGGGCAGTTAGGGGTGACCAGGCCTGCAGAGGAGGGTAGTTAGGGGCAAACAGGCTGGCAGGGGAGCAGTTAGGCATCAATCAGTTTGGCAGGGGAGTGGTTAGGGGGTGGTCAGGCTGGCAGGCAGAAGCGGTTAGGGGCAATCAGGAAGGCAGGCAGGTGAGCAGTTGGGAGCCAGCAGTCCTGGATTGTGAGAGGGATGTCTGACTGCCCGTTTAGGCCCTATCCTACTTGGATCGGGCCTAAACGGGCAGTCGGACATCCCTCAAGGGGTCCCAGATTGGAGAGGGTGCAGGTTGGGCTGAGTCCCCCCCCCCCCCCCGTGCACAAATTTTGTGCACCGGGCCTCTAGTGTAATACATAAAAATCTAAAAAGATTTAGAGAAAATAAAATAAAATATATGCCATATAAATATTGAACAGAAGAGCTGAAATTGCTGCATGAATACTGGATACAGGCTTGAAGCCAAAACACAACTCATAAGATCAAGTTAGTCATTGTAACATAACAAAAGGTTCCTTTCACTAAAGAGATAAGATGGTTCCCTATACTTATGCACATAATAGAACAGTGTGGGAGTTCAGAATGAGCCTCATCAAGATGTGTCTCAGTGGTATGCAGATTTTTGAGGTAAGGGCAATTTTAGCTTCAGGCTCAAGTGAAAATTCTGCCCCTCCCTTTAACTACCTAAAAAAAAATTGAATTAGAGGCCTTGCCCATAATAAGACATTATCCTATATAATAAAAGGCTAATATGCAAATTGACAGAACAGCAGAAGACTGGTCGCTATGACATGCACTGACCACCAGGGGGCAGATGCTTAATGCAAGGAGCTGTCCCCTGGTAGTCAGTGTGCTCCCACAGGGGGAGCACCGCTCAGCCAAAAGCCGGGCTCATGGCTGGCTAGCACAGCAGCAGTGGTGGGAGCCTCTCCCACCTCTGTGGCAGCGCTAAGGATGTCCGACTGATGGCTCCATAGGGAGTGGGCCTAAGCCATCAGTTGGACATCCCCTGAGGGCTCCCGGACTGTGAGAGGGTGCAGTCCAGGCTGAGGGACCCCTCCTCTGAGTGCATTAATTTCATGCACCAGACCTCTAGTATTATAATAAATATGTATGGTGTCAGGTGGGTACTAAATCGATCAGGGTATAAGTTATAGTAAGTTATATAATACCTAATCACTGGGTTGTATACCCAAAACAAATATAATATTGTATGTCAACTGTAATTGAAAAAAATTATTTAAAATAGAAAAAAGGTATAAATACACATGGGCTATATATAATGTAGGGACACTTTCTCAGTGTAGACTTTTAAAAATTTTTTGATTTGAGAGACAGAAATATTGATTTATTATTTCACTTACTTATGCATTCATTGGTTGCTGCTTGTATGTGCCCTGACTGGGGATCAAACCACAACCTTGGTGTATCGGGATTATGCTCTTACCACCAAAGCTGTAAGTGTAGACATTTTTGACAGGACTAAATATCAAAGACAATCTGGCCTGGATCAAATATACTCATAGGACCAAATTTCAAGGACCTTTGAGTGTGGACCAAATGTCCATTAATTGGCTACTTATATCAGCAACAATAGTAAAAAATGCACTATGGGCCAAGGAGCATCTGTTTGTCTTCATGGCTTGTGGTGATGCTGGAGGCTTTATGTTTTTGCCTAAAAACAACAGCTTTACAAACTGTCAGCAAATTCTTTGTTATAACTACTATGTCTAGAGTGAACTGAGGACAGAGAGCTTTTCTTTCCTTAGAAGATGTGGACTTAGAAACTTCTCTTCCCTGTGTGTCAGGAGAGAGGAAAACCACATGACTTCTATAAGGAGCCTCACCCTTTCTTAGGACACATCCAGGTCTTCTCCCCATAGCAACCTCACCCCTGCTGAGACACATCCACCCAAAAGGAATTGCTCTCTCATGGAGTTGGAATTTAATTTCTTTATGCACTGAAGTATTAAAATGCTTAAGTAATAAAATTCACTAACATTGTCTGCTATCTGATAATGCACAGAAATCAGGCAATTATGCTTCACCTCAGGTGGCTGATGAGGTCACTTCAAATTGCAGGCATTATCTAATAATATCCCTTCCTGTATCTAAGTGCATTGGTATAATTATTAGCTGTAAGAAAGTGGGTGTATGTATGGGGAAAATAGTTTTAATTATTTAATTTTATGGTATAGTAATATGGCCTTGCCATTGTCATTCCTGCAGATTCACACTTCACAATAGGCACATCATACCTCGGTATCTTGGTGTCTCTGCATGGATTCTAGTTTACATATGGGAAACTATATAATTATCACTTCAAGTGAAGAGGCTTTAGGCTCAGGGTACAACTGCTATCAAGGCTATCCTAGATAATAAAGAGGTAATATGCAAATTAACCCTCACACCCTCACAAGATGGCTGCCTACGCCAGGCCACCAGGGGGTTAGTGAGGGATGACCAAACAACTAAACAGCAGGCTGCGTGGGGCGACCAGGCCAGCAGGGGTGTTAGTGAGGGATGACCAAATGACTGAACAAGCAGGCTGTGTGGGGTGACCAGGCTGGCAGTGGGGGGCAGTTTGGGGCAGCCTGACTGGGGGGGGGGGCAGTAAGGGGTGACCAGACCAGTGGGGAGGGCAGTTAGGAGCAGCCAGGCCAGCAGGGAGGGGGAAGTTGGGGGCAACCTTGCTGGCAGTGGGGGGCAATTAGGGGTGATCAGGCCAGCAAGCAGAGGCAGTGAGGAGCAATCAGGCAGGCAGGCAGGTGAGCGATTAGGAGCCAGCAGTCCAGGATTGTGACACGGATGTCCGACTGCCTGTCAGACATCCCCCGAGTAGTCCCGGAATGGAGAGGGTGCATGCGGGGCTGAGGAGACCCACCTCCCCCGTGCATGAATTTCATGCACCGGGCCTCTAGTATTAAAATAAAAGTGAAAACATACTAAGGGATCAGAGTGTCTTGGGCAATGGAACTGCATCAAAAATTTCAATGCTTTAGTCAACCACAGATTATTTTAGAAGCTATCTTTTTCATTTATAGACAAAGATTCTCACAGATAAATATTAATTTCTCTCTTAGATATAGTCTGGGGAATGAGTCATCTTTGATAAGGCGATGGTATGTGCTAAAGAGAAATGTAAAAGTGCTTGATTTTGAAACCAGTAAGCATGCTTCAAAACAGACCATAATCCTCTCCATGACCTCATAAGTCACAAGGCTTTAGAGTATTTCTCCAGGACACTGAATTTCCAAATAGAGTCTGCTCCACAGATATGTGAGGTTAAGCTATTTGGCTCATGCAAAATAATTGGAAATGACAACACTATGCATGTTAAACTTAGAAAAGAGGAACTTAGAGGATTTAATTCTTGTCCTCTATCATTTGCTAGGCCAGTCAAAAAAAATTTGGGATTTGATCTATTCATCTTCATTGTTTCAGTGGGAAAACTATTTCAGAGAGGTAAAATATGCAGAGAAGTAAATTTTTCCTTAATATATATATTTTTTATTTGAGTCATTTGAGATATATATATATATATATATATATATATATATATATATATATATATATATATATATCTTATAGAGAAATTTTCTGCCCTGAGTGGGAAGTGGCTAAGAACAACTCCAGGGTCACTTTCAATTTTATACAATCCAAATCTGTATAGAATGGATACAGGACAAAGAGAATGGCTAGTGATCAACATGTGTCAGCAAGTTTAAGTCTATTTCATTGAAAAGGGTCTCCAAAAGATTGTAGGCCAACTTTCCCCCATGTACCTCCACTCCCTCCTCCCACTGCACACCCCACTAATGGTTTCCAGTGGCAAAAGTCCAAGACACAGTAATCCTGTTTGTTTGATGACTAAACATCCTTTTATGCCTGGAGGACCAGCTCTAACAGTCAAACAAACTGAATTAGTTCCTAATGCTAAAACCAGAGCACTCTCTGGACTTTAAAGAGTGGCCCAAACCACCAATACTCCAGGCTGATTGGTGTCTCCCTAGCGGAGTAATCACTTTATTTCATTTTAGTTGGTTATGAAACCTTGGGGGATATAACTGACCAAAAGGACACTGAATTTCAAATGCGTGTTGCAGTTCTTGGGCAGCATGAATCCACAGCTAGTGTACATAGAGGCCATGAACTGACATGTGTTTCTCAATTTCAAAAAGCAAATGTTTTGATTTGACTTGATTTGCATTTGGGATAAGTAAAGTTGAAACAGAGATGAAAGTGTAAGCTGTTTAGAAAGAAGAAACTAAGTCTGATTTGAATTTTACCTAATGTAAATTACCCCTTTAGGGAGAATAATTTAGTAGTATTTATTTGTCCTGCTCATAGCCTAGCTAGAGTTTATGGTTGCCAACATGACATCATTTCATGAAATATCCCTTATACTATATTAAAATCTTTCTTCTTTTAAGATTTCTCTCCCTCCCAGACCTCAATGAGATAACCCTCTCTCTGGGGACATGACAATAGGGAAGATCTGACCTTGAGGGATTCTGTTGCTGTTAGCTATTTATTATGAAGAAGGAATATGAGACTCACTGGTTGTGTGAGGGTCTAGTAGATAAAAACAAAATGTAAAAAGAGAGGGTAAGAGGAAGCCAAAGACCACAGACCACAATTTCTACTTCATTATATGATTTCAGGCAGACTTTCCTGATATAATCCTAAAATAGAGATTAATGATTTATGAAGTGGAAGTATTGAATACTAATATTCCTTTCTGTACTCTTCTTTTATGCTTTTCAAATTCCAGTAACTCTAGCATCAACAGATTATTCATTATTTTAAAAAAATTATGAAGACCATGCAGACAGAAACAATATGATCATGGCTATTAGCATAGTAGGAGCAATATTCAATAGGAAAATTTATTTCAGATATCAGACTTTAATTATTGTATTCCTTAATATGGAATAACCAATATTTAGAAGAGTGTCATATGTCATCACTTGCTATAGATTTGGCACTTCGCTGCATTAAAAATGGTGTGACTCTTACCCAGCTGGTGGTGGCTCAGTGGTTGAGCTTTGACCCATGAACCAGGAGGTCACCATTTGATTCCTGGTTGTGCACAAGCCCTGGTTGCAGGCTCGATCCACATTAGGGGGCATGCGGGAGGCAACCAATCCATGTTTCTCTCTCATCATTGATGTTTCTATCTCTCTCTCCCTCTCCCTTTCTCTCTCTCTCTCTCTCTGAAATCAATAAAAACATATTTTTTAGAAATGGTGAGACACCAATTGAACCTGTTCTAAATTAGTCTCAAATTTTTATTGAAATACAAAACAATGCTTAATATTCTACTCCTGGGTCTCTTGCCAGCATAGAGCATGATGAGAAAGTCTTATTTCCATTATAGGTAGCCCTGAATGTTATATCCTACCAACATTATGTTATACACTAGAGGCCCGGTGCATGAAATTCATGCACGGGGGTCCCTCAGCCCAACCTGCACCCTCTACAATCCAGGAGCTCTCAGGGGATGTCCTACTGATGGCTTAGGCCCACTCCCCATGGTTCTTGGCTCTCTGCAGGGCCTGGAGGTTTCCCTGCAGCCATGGAGATGAAGCCCCCATGCCATGCTGTCTGCTCTCTGCCTGCTGCTGCCATGTGCCATGCAAAGGAAGCCCCAATGCCCTGCAGTGTGCTGTCTGCCAGGCCTGGGGCCTTCTCCGACAGGGACACACTAAGGAAGCCCCCATGCCCTGTTGTCCGGGCTATGTCTGCGGGGTCTGTGGTGTTCCCACCACCACCTTGCTAAGGAATGCCCCAAGCCCTGCTGTCTTGGCTCTGTCTGCTGGGCCTGGGGGTGTTCCCGCTGCCTCTGCACTAAAGAAGCCGCCATGCCCTGCTCTCTGGGCTCTGTTTGCAGGGCCTGGGGCTTCCCCACTTCCGCAGAAGCCTCCAAGCCCTGCTGTCTGGGCTTTGTTTGCTGGGCCTGGGGCTTCCCTGCTCCCGCACTAAGGAAGCCACCATGCCCTGCTCTCAGGGCTGTGTCTGCAGGGCCTGGGGCTTCCCTGTTTCCGTGCTGAGGAGGCCGCCATGCCCTGCTCTCCAGGCTCTGTCTGCAGGGCCTGGGGCTTTCCCACTGCCATACTGAGGAAGCCGCCATGCCCTGCTGTCTGTGCTGTGTCTGCAGGGCCTGGGGCTTCCCCGCTGCCGCGCTGAGGAAACCACCATGCCCTGCTCTCCGGCCTCTGTTTGTTGGTCGGACAGGCCAGACACTCCAGCAGCGGGGCTGAGGTGACTGGGCGCTGCCATCTTGTGGCTATGGGGCCGCCATTTTGTCGCGGAGTGATGGTTAATTTGCATATTACTCTATTATTAGATAGGATTATTTTGGAAATATATCTTTTTTTTAAATATATTTTATTGATTTTTCACAGAGAGGAAGGGAGAGGGATAGAGAGCTAGAAACATCGATGAGAGAGAGACATCGACCAGCTGCCTCCTGCACACCCCCCACCAGGGGATGTGCCCGCAACCAATGTACATGCCCTTGACCGGAATCGAACCTGGGATCTTCCAGTCCGCAGACTGACGCTCTATCCACTGAGCCAAACCGGTTTCGGTTGGAATATATCTTCTTTTTAATAATCTACTCACTCAGCTGTGAACCATCTTTACCACTATAGAAATTCACATAACATCCAAAATCTACGCAGATCTTTTTGTCTTCCTGTATGCTGATTTAAATAGTTTGTTTAGTTTTCAAAAGGGTAGGAAGGTAAAAAATTAAATCTGAATAATATATGTAAGTATCACTTTCACCCATCGCATGTTGCTTCTTTTATAAAAATATTTTATTTATTTATTGTTGATATTATTTCAGATGTCTCTCATGTATCCCCCTTTATTCACCTCCACCCAGCTCCCGCCACACCCTCCCTCTGGCCATCACCACACTGATGTCTGTGTCTATGGGCTATGCATATACGTTCTTTAGCTACTCTCTTCACCTTCTTTAATCCAGTTCCCCTATCCCCCTTCCCTCTGACCTTAGTCACTCTGTTTCATGTATGTTGCTTCTTAATTTCCAACTCAATATTTATCTTTAATTAAAAAGAAATAATACATGTTATATTAGCAGATTAAGTTAATTTTTCTGTTTTATTTTCTCTATTCCCATCCATTTTGCAACAAACATTGTTCTCCATTTTATGATATTACATTAATTGGATAATTCTAAAGAGCTACTAAAAATTCAGCTTTAATTTGGGGGAGTGAGTGAGATAGGGAAGTAATAAAAGGAATAGAGTGCAAACTGGAAGGAGTAAAATTCTGAGCAATGCCCTTATCTCTTTAAGCTATGGCAAATATTTATTCTAAGTACAGAAGATTGTTAAGCAATTATGAATATCATTTGATTATTACTGCTTTTGTTGGGCCCAAATTCTGAATTGCATCAATCCCTTTACTTATGTATCATTTCTATTACCATACAGACTGCTCAAGCATATGTGGGTGTTTCATTCATTCATTCATTCATTCATTCATATTTAGGATACTTTTTCCCCTTTATTTTTTAAAAGTAATATATCTCATTGTATAGCCTTCTTAATTTTCCTTCTAAAGAAATAGCATTAAAATTTGAACCTGTTAAGAACAAGTTAATTTTAACCATTAGTTTGAATTCAAATACCAAGTTATGATAAGTGATTCCTTATGTTCAAATGCGACCTGCAATGTAGTTTCAAATTTGTTTATTGCACAGTTCTGTTATTGTGTATTTGAAAAGATGAAATGTCCAAAAATATTTTAAACGATTGACCAAAATGAGAGAGGGTTTTTATGACCTGACATTTCTAAATATAATGGCGTCACATAATAATGCTAATCACCAATAATAGATACTGTTCATAAAGAATTTTAGAAATTCAAGAACACATAGCAAACACATCATGCCCAAATCATAATCCATCTGTTTTCAGAAATATAAGAATAAAATAACAGTTCTTTCTTATCTGAAATGGCTAATACAGTTGTAGTAAAAAGATATGCAGGCTTGTTCATCAGATTAAAAACAAACCAAACCAAAATAAAACAAACAAACCAACAAAAAAAAAAACAACACCTCACTCTGAAATGTGATCAGTATTTCATGTTTTGCTTTGAGAAATTTCATGACTAAAAAAGTCAATAAGGTCAATAAGTCAAGCTGTTTCCTGGGCTCTGAAGAAATATGTCGTAGTAAAAAAATTAAGGACAAATGTGTTTCTTCTCCTTAATCAGTTTGGCTCTCTGAAGACAGGTGGTGTTGCCAATAAGGAATTTCTTGAGTCAGGTTCTCAAAAGAGATCCAGTCTCATCTGTTGTTGTTCTGTTTCATTTTTTTTAAAAGAAAAGCCCCCATCAAGGGCAGATATTTTTATTGGTTTACTCTTCCTGTGCTACATTTTTTTAAAACATATTTTTATTGATTTCAGAGAGGAACTGGGAGGAAGAAAGAGATAGAAACATCAAAGATGAGAGAGAATCATTGATCAGCTGCCTTCTGCATGCCCCACACTAGGGATAGAGCCTGAAACCTGGGCGTGTGCCCTGACCAGAATTCAAACCGTGACCTCCTCGTTCATAGGTTGATGCTCAACCACTGAGCCACACCAGCCTGGCCCTGTGATACATTATTATGCCCTGTCTCCCTTCCTTTCTACAGGACATACACCCTCATTCCCATTTCTTGAGCCTGCCTTGATTAGAGAGGAAGGGTATAACTAGAAAGAAGCAGTCATTTGCTTAGATGAGCACATGCTTTTGGGAAAGGCAGAAGAGAAGAGTACAAATTTCACTTTCCAGGGCAGGTCCTGAAAAGTGGCATGTGCTTCTAGTTAACAAGTAGCTGATTGAGAGTGAAAATCACAAGGCAGTTGTGGTCTGTGAGGGAAATAGAAGAGATGAGAAAAAAAACTAGATGTTGTCATGGTCTATAGGTTTCCTTCAATATTGTTAAAAAAACACACAACTCAATAGTTTTATTTATTTTAAAATCTACATATATAAAAGCCTAAGCGACCATTATGACTGAACTACGTGAACGACTGGAACGACCACTTGACCAGTCGTTATGGCACGCACTAACCACCAGGGGGCAGATGCTCAACACAGGAGCTGCCCTCTGGTGGTCAGTGTGCTCCCACGGCCAACCTCCCACAGCTAGCCAACATCCTCCAGTCCCTCCCCCCATCCTTCCTCCCAGCCTCCAGCCCTGTCTGGCAGCCAGCAGGTGCCCCAACTGGCCCAGCCCCAATTGGGACTGGGTAAGATGACCTCAATAGTTCCTGATTGCCAGCCAGGCCTAGGGACCCCACCCGTGCACGAATTTCGTGCACTGGACTTCTAGTTACTTTATAAACTGTTGAACTGTTTTTCTTGAATATGCCATAGAGATTAAAATAAGAATACATATCATTTATTAACATCACAATTGTAAAAGAAGGCCATTATGTCTATCTTCTTGTAAATTTATAGTTCATTTGTTAAATTGACACAGCTTATTTTTAAATAGAATGCTTTGTGTTATATATTATATAATTGCTTTATTTTCTTTCAAAATTTTGTTTTTAATACCTTGAACAACACCTTGTACATTATGTTCAATTATTACATACTTCTCCATATTTTAACTTTTTTGTGAGAAAGCTCCCTAAAAGGACAAATATAGATATCAGTGAGTCTCGTTTATTTCTACCAAAAACTAGCAAAATAACTTAAATTAGCTTCAGCAATTTCTTTAAAAGATAAAAGCTGCTTCTTATTTGTTTGCTTCATTTTTGTTGTGTGTGCTTTCTTTGTTCCTTATCCAAAGTTGGTTTTTTGTTTTTTGTTTTTTTTTTCTTCTTTGTTCATTTTAGTCAGAAATATTTTAAGGAAAAAAGCTGCATATCCTCTGTCATTTTATAAAATTTGTATGCCCATCTGTTCAAATTAAAAGTAAGGAGGCATATATTGCTTTTGTATAATATGTATAACACAATATTCTGGGTGCTGTTGTGGTTATAGGACATATGTACTCTCAGTAAATACTGTAGTATTTTTAATAGGTCATGTAAAATGAGAAGCTATGTGATTCTTTACATTTTACGTAAGATTTATCACTTTTAGTTTGTTATATGTGTCAAGGCTATAAATTGCTAAAGAGCATGAATAAATATATATTTATATATACAGATTTATTATTTATATAATTTACGTTTATATTATATATGTCTATATATACTCATGTGTATATATGTATATCTTATACATGTATATGTTAATTAAGTACATATATGAGGATGTATTTCTGCATATATACTTTCAAAGATATATATCTGTATATACATATATATTATTTTAACATAATATTGAAAAATAACACTTTTCAAAAGCCTTAAAATAAAACATTTTGAGCATCTGCACTGTAAAACTGTTTACCAGGTGCTCATCTACATAAATTGGGAGAAAACAAGTGTCTTGATCTGACATGTTTATTTTATTCAAGCAGGTCTAATAATTGAGCTGTGAAAGCTTAGAACCATTTGGTTTGCTGTATTTACTTTCTATTCTTTAAAATTTGACACTGTCCTTCATCTAAATGAAAGTGATAATAAAATTACCTTTTAAAATATCTTGGCATCTTAGCAGCATGCTTTATAAAAATATTTTTGATTGCTATATATTTTTTAACATCAAGAACTACATAAAAACTAGAGGTCCAGTGCATGAGATTCACACACTCGGGGGCGGGGGGTGGGGGGGTTCCTCAGCCAGGCCTATGCCCTCGCGCAGTTCAGGAGCCCTTGGGGGATGTCCAACTGACAGCTTAGCCTGCTCCTCACAGGGAGCAGGCCTAGGCCAGCAATCGGATATCCTTAGTGCTCCCGCCACCGCCGTTGAGCTCGCCAGCCATGAGCTTCTGGCTGAGCTGCAATCCCCCTGTGGAAGTGCTATGACGACATTGGGGCAGTTCCTGTGTTGAGCGTCTGCCCCCTGGTGGTCAGTGTGCATCATAGCGACCAGTCGTTCTGCCGTTTGTTTGATTTGCATATTAGCCTTTTATTATATAAGATATTTTCAGTGACTAAAATAAATTAAGCCATAATTGGTTTTGGCTTTCATGATTTGGTAAAGCCATAGCATCTAATACCTTGGAGATTTTCTTAGACTTTAGTTTGTGTTTCTCTTCATTATAAGCATCTAAAAACAAGCACAAAGAAAATCAAGGGCAACTGGCAGAAGTAAATTGAAAAAAACAATAGATGGAAGCTGGAATTACTGACTAAAAATATCAATCATTTATATTTTTGTATAATAATGAATATTAAAAAGTCTGTCACAAATTAGAGTGACACTCAAGTTATTAAGCATTAATTAGGTACTCACTGATTTTCTTAAACATGTAGATATTTACTATTATATAAACATGTAATATACTTTCCAACTATATACATTGGAGTTTAGAAATTATTCATTTTATTGTTACACTTTCCACGAATTTCACTGCATTGAATATAAAGTGCTTTAGTGCTATTCCTCTAAGAGTCTCAGCTAAAAGCTGCAATTATACTTCTATTTCAGAGGATTTTAAAGTGTCTTTCAAAGTACTGAAGTCCATGTCTCAACATTTTAGCTCTTGGTTCCTCATCACTATTCCCTATCACCTAGACTAAACCTGTAAATTCATCATACCCACAGATATAAGGCTCTGACATGAAGTCATTATGATAGTTTTTCTAGTACTATCTGAACATATCAACTGATATTAATAAATTCTGATTTTTAAAATTTATTTAATCATGAGCTCTGTTGTTAGATGATAAACAATAATTTTAAAGAAATTTTGTTCTTTTCAATCCATTATTTTTGCATCTGGTAATATTTTTTAAGAATGATAAAATGTACTAATCCACTATGGGGATTAAATTATTAATTGCATAATGATAATACTTAGAATTGATGGGATATTGACTTACTTGGACAAAATAAATCACTCTTTTCAATAATAGGACAAACTTCAAGGACTAATATTCATAATGCTCATGCAAATAGTTTTACATGTTGATAGGAGAGTGTGAGAGAGTAGTGGGATGGAAAGAGAATTCAACCATTGTATATAAAGTAAGCAGAGAAGCTTAAAACTAAGGTTTTCTCTTATTTGCCAGTTTTTTAATACATATGCTTATAAGTTGCCTCCCTAGTGTCTATATGTTTACCTTTCACAAGGGAAAGATGCAAAAGATGAATCTGAATTTCACCTCAGTATTTGGTTTCCTGGAAAATGTTATGATCTCTGCCAGACTACACAGAGAGATCTCTAGGGATAATTGTACTTGTTATGGGTTGAATTTTTCCCTCCTCACAAATTCATAGGTTCAAGTCTGGACACCCAGTGCCTCAGAATGTTACTATATTTAGAGAGAGACTATTTACAGTGGTAATAAAGTAAAATGTCTCTAGAGTGGGTCCTAATTTAATATGACTAGTGTTCTTACAAGAAGAGATTAGGGCACATGTACAGAGGGTCAACCATGTAAAGGCACAGGAAGGAAAAAATGGCCAACTACATGTCAAGAAGAGAGTTCTCAGAAGAAATCAACCCTTCCTACACTTTGTTCTTAGAAATCTAGCCTCCATATCTGTGAGAAAACAAATTTCTGTTGTTCAAGCCACCCTTCCTGGTACTTTGTTATGGCATCCCTAGCAAACTAATACAGTGCCAATTCTAAACCTACACCAAAGCAGGTAGACTAGTGCAGAAAAAAGAGGAATAGAATCTTAATGAAATCATTACTGTGACTTAAGTTCTTCTGACAGTTAAGCTATGAATAATTATTTTCTTTTTGGTTTATGCTATATTAGCTCAATGATATTGTGCTGAAATGGTAAACCTAACCAAGGATCTCTAATTGTTTCTCCAAAGGTATTTATCTCCTTGACTATTAAGCTTTGGGTATTTTCATAGAGTTAGAAGTGCCCTGATATTGATTACTTTGCACCACTAAAGCTTCAAAGCTTGGAATGATGTTTAATGTAATGATTTTTTTTTCTGGCTCTACTATAGTACAAAAGAAATAGGGATACCTGCCATGAAATCAAAGGAAGACATTGATTTATGCTCTGGGAAGAATGAATTGAAAATTGAATAAAGACAAGAGAAAATAAAATTTCCTAGACAAAGAACAAATGGAAATTGATTTAATTTACTGAAAAGAAATCACCTCTTTGCATAGTCAAGAAAAGCATTTGGATCTTGCTGACTACCAGGAAAGGACAAATTAGAATTAGAAGAATCTATGAGTATGTGGACTCCAAATTACTGTAGTACCTTTCTGGTAAATTTCCCCATTTTACACAAAACATTATGTAACATTTCAGGGAATCGGGTATTTTCCCCCACCAGTAAACTATAATTACATTAAAATATTTCCCTTGTCTAGCCTTTTAAAGAAATATTAAATTATATGCAATCTTGCAGGCATACAACACATGCAATTTTGATAGTGGTGTTTAAAGCATGTGGGCATTTCACTGTCTATGGTTTTCCTAATAACTTTGGACTCCCCTAAAACAAACTTCAATCCTAGATCCATGGATTGGAATCGTTGGACAGTGAGAGATGGGGATGGTCACAAGTAGGGGATAGACTTCTTGTTACTATAGGACTGACCCCAAGCAACACTTTTAGATTTATAACATGAAAGGCTCAGAGCAACCTGGCAGCCTACCACCTGTAAGGAAGTGACAACAATGGAAGCTAAAGAAAAAGAAAAAAAAAATCCCTATTCTGAAGAATTATGAGGTAGAATTGGAATAAAAGTAAAGGACATAAAAATGCTAATGACTGGAACCTATTTTTTAATTTCACCTTGGAGGAAAATTGCAAAAAAGCAAGTACACAGTGTAGCACAAAATGTATTGAAGTATTGGTATCAGGTGTGTGTTGTAATTTAAAACAGAATAGAGAAGACGGGCTATACATGTGTTTCTATTTGGAAGCCACCTCCAAACTCCTTGTTTTGGGATAATCCCCTCTTTGGGAAATGGTGTGGTCACATATCCATCATCTGGTAAAAAAGAAGGGAGGTTAGCTTTAACTGGTGGCTTGGAGAATCGCCTCTTCCCCTGGCTAGACTCAAAAGACAAGTCCCAGCAGTTAGAATCACTACCTATAGTTAGTTAGTTATCTTTGTTATTACCCAGCCATCTTTAAAGTGGTCATATAGATAGCTTACTGAAAGCTATGCTTTGGGAATTAAGGGACTAGTTATGTCCATGCTTGAGGTAAAGCAATTTCTGGCAGAACAAGTGTTAATCTACAAGAGTTCAAAATGAATGATTTTGCAGATTAGGAGACTGCTATGACGACTGACCACCAGCACAGACTTTGAGAGTTCATAGTAATTACTTCTCAAGAAGAGTCTGTAGAAGAACACTGGCTTCAAAAATCTATGGGATAAAAGCTGACATCACTGATCTCTGGGTATTACAGAAAGAACTTCCTAAGACCTCAGAGAGGCCCAGGATTATTAGCTTAAGTCATTTGTCTATACATGGAAAACCTCTGAAAATGAATTCATGATATTGCCCATTTGAGGTCTGTTTTAGATATAGAAAACCTTAATTAAAATTGAACTTATTCTGGGGTCATGGGCAACCTTATTTGTGAAATGAGTATATCCGGCCATCTTAACCTGACATGCTCAGGCTATATATATTAAATACTTAATTCACCCAGATCTTTTTCTTCCAAATATATGCTCACCGAGCAGCATTTTTATTATGGTTTTCCTTCTCATACACACCTACTTCATTAGCACTCCAAAATTTCAATATAGGAAGATATTAGGGGTTACCATATAGTTGGAAGTATGGAATTGAAGAGAAAACTCAAGGCTGGGCTTCTGTAATGTGCATATCTTTGAGAGATTTATTGTATTTCTAATGGGGGTCGGTTGCAGAAGGACTAATGGAAACTTTGGTAAGCTAAAGGTGTCAATACTACCCTATACATAGCATCACTTGACACTGAAATTATTTATAAAGAGACAATGGTTGGTTCTGTTCCCTGACATTTTATATCCCTATCTAGTTCTACTTTTTCTCCTTGGTTCTTATTACTCTCTAGGATGTTCTACATTTTATTTAATAATGCCGGCACTGTTGTTCTCTTGCATTAGAACACTGACTCCATTAATTCAGAGACTTTGATCTGTTCACTATTTCCCTAGTACCCAGATTTTTTGCAATGGACATAGTAGATATTTAAAATATTTGTTGATATTAGCAACAGATGCCATCTGTAATATGGGGAGCCTTGGACAAGGTGCTCCAAGTATTTTGGGTTTCAAGTAGGACCTTTCCTATTGTGAAATTGTTCAGAATAAACTTAACATTCTTGCTCTCCAATGCTTAGCTGTTATACTCACCTTTTGGTTACATAGACATATGTTTAATTTTATAACTCCAAATACCTTATTTATTTACTGATATGCCTTAATTTCTTCAGGCCAAAGGTCTTTCCTGCTTTCTGTTTCTTTGTTCATCTATGTACTTTTATTTACTTTAGACTGAAGGCAAACTTATTCTAGATTATATATGGAAGGATATTACTTGTCAATTAAAATTTTATTTTCCCAATAATTTTGAGGGGATGATGTTTCTGTTATGATTTCTCAGGTATTTTTTATTCTTTTTTGCCTTCTAATGACTTGAAAGTCTAGTTTGCTTAATCTCCCAGGAGGTTCTCAAAGATAAGTCTTGATCTATAACTGCTAATTTAGTATTTAAAGAATAAAATGCATATATGTAAAGGTATCCTATCTAATAAAAGAGAAATATGCAAATTGACCATACCTCTGCTACACCCAGCAGCCATGCCCACCAGCCAATCAGGAGTGAGTATGCAAATTAACACAACCAAGATAGTGGTTAATTTGCATATCCAGGCACAGAGCGAAGATTGAAGACAGCGTAGAAGGAAGCCAAGCTCTGCAGAAGGGAGTGAAGCTGCGGAGAAGCAAGCAAGCAGGGATGTGGAGAAGGGAGGGAAGCAGGCAGGGTGGGGGAGAAAAGAGGGAAGCAGGAAGGGCAGGGGAGAAGGGAGGGAAGCAGGCAGGGTGGCAGAGACCGCCGCAGGAAGCCCTATTGCAGGAATCTTCCTGCAAGGGGCCTCTAGTCTATATATAAAAGCCTAAGGAACTGGATGACCAGATGACCAGCCAGTACCTATGACGTGCACTGACCACCAGGGGGAAGACACTCAACAAGTAGCTGCCCCTGGTGGTCAGTGCGTTCCCTCAATGGGAGTACTGCTCAGCTGACCATTGGGCATCAGACGTCCGGCTCTTGGCTGGTGAATGCAGCTGCGGTGGTGCGAGCCTCTTTTGTGGACACTCAACCTGGGTGCCTGAGCAGGTGCAGCAGGGCCGGGATGAGCAGGAACAGTGCGGCACCCAGCCCAGGCTTGGGGTCCTCCCTGGCTGCCTGGCACTTCTCACACTACTCCATGCTGTGCTGGATCGAAGTGGACAGTGGGCTGGAGCCTGACGAGCTGGTGGGTAAGGCTGGGCTGTGGTGGTGTGGAGGTACACTGATCCCCTGATCCCTGTAGGCCAGGCCAGGGGACCCCACTGGTGCACGAATCCATGCACTGGGACTCTAGTGGAGATATAAAGATAATTCCAAAATCTTCTCTAGCTCACATAAAATGTCTGTTACCCAAAGAATTCAGTAATTGAATATAGTGCATTCTTCTTTCTCACCTCCCAACAAGTGCTTAAGTCCATGCCATAACATCCCTGAAATTTAAAATCACCTTGAGAGTTTCCTTTGACAGAAAACACATTATCTCTCACATAGTTCATTTCATTGTCAGACAGTTCTAAAGAATAGGAAGTTCTCAATATTGAAACAAGCTTGTCTCCTAGTCCGTATTCCTCAAGCCACTCTAGTCTGGCTCTTTTCCTTGCAATTCCTCCAAATTGGCTACCTATGAGTTTTATGACAGTAAATCCAATGGGTCTATGCTAGAATTATCTTATTCACTTAGCAGCAGTTGACTCAGTTGGCATTCTTGACTTCTGGAAGGTTCCTTCTGCTTTTTTTTTTTTTTTTCAATTACAGTTTACATTCAATATGATTCTGAATTAGTTTCAGATGTATAGCAAAGTGGTTGGAAAATCATACACTTTACAGACTGCCCTCCCCCCCCTGACCCCCTGCTGAATCAAGTACCCACCTGGCCCCATACATAGTTATCATGATATTATTGACTATATTCTCTATGCTAAAATTTACATGCCTGTGACTATTCTGTAATTACCAATTTGTACTGCTTAGTAGCTTTACTTTTTTTTCTTCTTTTCTTTTTTTACTCACTATGTCACTTTCCTCTGGATGTTTGCTTATATCTCTGGCATTGCTTCTCAATTTCCTTTGCCAATATATCCACCTCAATTCAAAAATAAAAATAATAATGATTTCCAAATATACTTTGTACCACACAAAATATTTACTTAAATTTTAAGGGTTTTTTTAGGTTTATAGGTAGTCCTATATAATAAAAGTCTAATATGCTAAGTGTCCGGTTGGCCATTCAACCAATCAAAGCGTAATATGCTAATGATATGCTAAGGCTGCTCAATGGCTTGCTATGATGTGCACTGACCACTAAGGGGCAGACAGTCGACCTGTTAACCAGTCGCTATGACGTGCAATAACTACCAGGGGCCAGACACTCTGACTGATAGGTTAGCTTGCTGTTGGGGTCCTGCCGATCGGGACTGAGCAAGTCAGGCCAGACACGTCCTGGAGCCTTCCTGTGATCCCTGGCTGGCCAACCTCCTACATCCCTCCCTGTCCCCGATAGTGCCCCAGTGGGATCCCTCGGCCTGGCCGGTGCCCTCTTGCTATCCGGGACCCCTCAGGGGATGTCGGAGAGCCAGTTTCGGTTAGGCCGAGGGACCCCACTGTTGCACAAATTCATGCACCAGACCTCTAGTTGACTTATAAAAGCATCTAGTATTGGTCCTGGAACATACAAGGTACTCAATAAATAGAAATAATTTATTTTTCTACTTTGAAGGGTAACATTAATTTGGAAATTTTTTAAATAAAAAAGATATATAAGCCAAAAAAAATCAACTGATAATCTTATTTTATATTTGTTATTGAACTTGATTGAATGATATTTAATATCGGCAACATTTTGAAAAATTTATCTTGGTTAACAGTTGATTTAAGCAGAATATATGTCATTGATGGTTAATGATTTAAACAGATTCAAGATACGTGTACTTAATTTTTTTCTCAATTTTCAGTTATATTCAAACTGTAGTGATTAAAAATAAATCAATCCTTCTGCAATGAAGAAAACTATACATGTTTTATAATCCACAAATGTGGCCAGTTTTGCTTTAATGGGCTATATGTCTTGAGAAGATAGCTTCATGCAAAACATGTGAAAGATTTAAAGGTGAAGCAAATTCCCTTGTCCTTTTCTTTAATAAACACTATCACAATTGACCTTTAAAGCTGATAAAGCTATAAGGAAAGACAAGAGCAGATGCAATATTCTGCCAGACCTGTTCGAATATATTTAACAGATGGCCAAGGCAATGATTCTTTATGCAAAGAAATTTTAACTTGAGTTTAATTTCTGTACTGGTACTTTGTAATATCAAGGTTTTTTAAATGTATAAAATAAATTGTAAAAGGAATTTTAAAAATAAAAGGAGCTTTTCTTTTGCTGGCCTTAGAGAGGATTTGAATACAATAGCTTCCAGTGGCATAAAGAGGTAAAATACACAAGCAAGCATCTATGTTTGTTAGTTCTATGTCAAGTCTGAGGAATGATCTCAACACTATCCACGGGGTATGGGAATTAGGTTGCCTTTTATTTGACCTCGAAGTTTCTGATTTGTTATATTGTCATTTAGTCTGTGAAAATGTTCAACTTAATCTTTTCAGACTCTTATAATCAACTAGAGTGGTATTGATCTTCATATCATACTCATACCTTTGGAAATCTCATATGAGTAAGAATGTGCACACTCTTATAGATGATCTAAAGCTATTTGATATGCTCTTAATTACAATTAGCTTCTTCTAAATTTACTACAACTATAACATTATTTAATGTATACACATATATATTCTCTGCCTTATTGACCCATGCACATTTATATTCATACTTTTATAGTCGCATATGCAACAAATTTCATTCCCAGATGTCTCATTGCCATATCTATTCTGTACTTACCCTCTAAACAACCTGAAGCCATTAATAGACACTTGGCTATGAATGAATTGCACACACAGCTCCCTGGCAAACCCTGGCAAAAAGTTTCCCTGAGCTGGCCTCAGTTCATTTGTTTTCTAATCTTTCAGCTCTAGGTAGGAGGCATCACTCAGGATCTAATCAATGAAAAGTTTAAATACAACACAACGGATATTCATCTACTCTTCACTATTTTCAATAATTATTAATATTTTACCATTATTGCTTTCCTTTTATCTGTATGTTTTAATACCTTTTGTTGTTAATAGTGACAGTCAATCCTTTGAGGTAATTTTCAGACATCATGATATATTACTTGTAATAATTTATCATGCATTTCTTGAGAATGAGAACATTTTCCAATATAATTACAATAAAACAAAAACACGTAACTGTTAAAATTAATTTAATATTACCTAGTTTAATCCATAATGTTGATCCATGTCACGAATTATTTAGGAATGAGACCAGTTTTCATGTAGATTGTCCCACAGTCTGGCTCTCTTTGACTGTTTTTTCATGAGTGGTTACTTTATATTAACTTTCTCTCTTTGGCAAAAACGTCACATAAGAGAGGTTGTGTGGTTTTTAAAATTGCTTCATGTAAAATGCCACTTAAGTTTTATTTCACTATTGGTGATGCTAAATTTGATCACTTGGTTAAGGCGGTACTACAAAGTATGTCCACTCCAAATGTACCCACTCAATTTATTATAAATACACAGTGTATGAGTGATATTTTTAAATGCGGTGAATATGTAATATCCCAACATCATTCATTCAATGATTATTGCATCAACTGATAATTGGTAATTGTATTTATCAAAAGAAAGTTCAAGTTACAAAATTAATTCATTGCCACAGTTTAATAATAAATAGACACACACACACATGCATGCACCAAATAAAATTATTAATATGGAGTTCATAATTTCTTTATAAAACTCTAAGATAACCTAAAATATTAAGGTCAAAAAGGACTTTTAGCTATTTTCTGATATGTGATGAAGATGGGAATGGGTACAGCCTTGGGGACCAGAGCTACATGTGTTGTTTATGGACCAATTCTCATTAGATTTAAGCATCTGCAAAATACCAAGCTATTGATGAGAAAATACTGTTACCATATTAAAATCACTAAAAAACATTTTCATGCTTTTGTTTTTCTGTGCTTCTCACTTTCTCAAGTCCTGTCCAGACTGTTTATTTGGATAGAAAATGAAAGCAGAGCTCTATAATGTCAAGGTCCTCTATAAAATGTTTTTTTTTCAATTTTATTTGTTTTACACCCAACAGCACCAATTAATTTATTTGGAATTGGAATTGAAGAGACATTTGACAGTTATGAAATGTATGTCTATTTTGATTCTTCTAGTTAGTTGAACAACTAAATCTAGGACAAATTACCAGATTAATTGTATAGTATTTCTTTAAGACTGGGTTTTTTCTGTTATTTCAAAATTGGGATCTTTTAATATGAAGTTAGTGAAGGTCATCATGCCTGTTTTACCATACATTTGCTTCAGCTTAAAAAAATCTCCCTCTCTAGCTCTTGCTGATAAACTGGGATATACTGGGCCAATATCAACAGGTCTACCACATGCCTGTTGCTTAGATTTGTATTCTCTAGCCCACAAAGAGTTTCCCTATAGGATCAGTTCTTACCAAATGCCACTGCTGTCACCTATGTCACTCTGCATGAAGACTGATTTACCCAAAGGAATGACAGAGAGAATTTGAACAGCCTCTGCAGAATCCCGGTGGTTCTATTCCTTGCACTTGGTCCCACGCTGCCAGGGCCACTGCTGCTGCCTCCTTTTTACTTCTGGCCCTGGCTCCACCCACCCACCTGCCTGCCATAACAATGCCTTATGGACCACCATTTCAGTCTGTCGGTGCTCAATGGACAGGAAGTATCTGGGTGACCAACTTCCATTTTTTAATTGAGGTATTTTTAAGAGACTCATTAGAAATAACACTAAATGCATTCTCTTACCCAAATTTGAAAAAGTAAGAAAAACACAATGAACTTACAGAGGTGTGGTAAGCACTCCTACTGAGGGTATTTAAGTTTTCCTAGAGAAGGCAAATAAAATTATGAAGGGATTTGAGCAATAAGAAATTACAAAGAAAAATGAAAGGGAGACCTTTCATTTTGGAAAGTCAAAGATTGAGTGAAAATAGAACAGCAGCACAAAACGTTTGCAGCACAGCAAAGGAGGTAGTTTTAGGGTCAGTAACATTTTGAACAGTTGCAGGCAAAAAAATAAAATATGTTGCCATCCAAAGACTTGCAGGCTGAAAACATAAATTTAAGAAGTTTGACATAAATTAATGGTGAGATACTTAAATCTAAGGGTAAATACAAGCTAAGAATATTTGAGAAGAAATGTGTGAAGAGCAACTACCTTTGTTATTAAAATAAAATTATTTTTTCTGTTTTCAGAGATAGGCTCCTAAAATAGTTACATCAGGGAACACGATAAAAAATTCTATAGTTCTATACTTTACACCATGTAATTTCCTATTTTTGAAATATACATCACTTCTGTTTTCAAAAACAAAACAACAAAGAAGAATCACAATTATCCTCTTGTGTGTTGATTTCCAAAATATTAATAGTTGTCTTTAATTATAAAAATAATACATGATTCATTTCTGAGAATAATAATAAAAATATTAGTGAATTATTCCACAACTGAATGGTTGCTACTAATATTTAGTGTATTTTTAAAATTCTTTTTTCCAAATTATTTATTTTTATATTTGGTTCACACTGTATATGTAATTGTAAGCCCTATCTCATATATTGATTATCTTTTTAACTTTTGAATTTGGAGTCCATAAGAAGAAGAGCATCTGTCTATATTGCATGCTGTGGTTCTTGACAAATAAAATTTTTAAATGACACAAAAGCTTCACTATGCCAATAAAATAGTTCTCATGGAAAAAAGGTGAACTTTCAAAATCCTACTGCTCTTCTTTGTTTAGCATTATGATTAAAGATCGCCCAGGTGCAAAACTTCTTTGACCCATTCTAAATGACCCATTCTAAACCTCTAAATGACCATTTTAATTATGAAAATGCAAATCTAGAAGGCATGATTTGCCCTCATGAAACCTTTCTGTAGCTTAGCCAATGCTATCATTCCTAACTGTCCTTAGTTGGCATCATTTTCAGCAGACACAAGGTCATTTTTCTGTGGACTCATTGGACCTTCTGAGTGGGAAGCTTCAAAACTGACCCAGATTTGGAGAATGGGTTGGAGTAGCTGTGGCTGAAATCTGGAGGCAGGGAAGAAGAAGGAAAGCCCCAGAAGAAGAAGTCACTGTGAGGAGAGCAAAGCTTTTCCAGCAGGCTTGGGCATTTCATGGAGAAGGCCTGAGATCAGGAGAGTATGTGACTGCAGCTGGTACCCATTCATGGCTCAGCTTCACAACCACAGTATCACGTTTGGAAGAAAACAGCCAGGCCTATGAGTGTGAACGAAAGGGCCTGCTTCTGTCATACCCATTTCTGGGCCACTCCTGAGGCCTGTGCAGATCTCCGGGTTGCCAAAGGCATTATAGTGCACACAGCAGCACATCAGGCACCGGGATGGAAGTGATGAAAGCAAGACCACTAATCACTCATTCTAATCTCGTTTTCTCCTTTTCTTCTGGCTTTTGAAAACAGGCCTAACTCCTTTAAACTGAGTATGACACCATAGGTCTTTGACACTTCAGGTGAGTAGCTTGAGAGGGAGATCTTGGACGAACTGTCTGTACCAACCAATTATTAAAAGTATGGAAATAAAATAAATAAAACAATGTCTTAGAACTTCAAGGTGATATAGCCAGTGATGCAGTCAACATGATTCTCCCCAGGCATGAAGCAGAGCCAAGAAAGCTAATGGCCCAAAAGAATTGTTCTTTTCTGAGTCACTCTTGCTCTGAGTACAAAGAAAGCTAGCCAAGTAGAACCACCTGACATCATGAAAGATGCATCCATTCTCTAGCTGACATTTGCTATTTTTTCCATCTTGATTTTTTTAAAAGAACAAATTTAACCATTAAATGCACAGAAAGTAAGGCTGCCATTTTAATTTGCTTTCTTATCATTATTAACTTACTAGAAGCCCGTTGCACGAAATTCGTGCACAGAGAGGGGAGGTGTCCCTCAGCCCAGCCGGTACCCTCTCCAATCTGGGCCCCCTCAAGGGATGTCCGACTGCCCTCTCACAATCCAGGACTGCTGGCTCCCAACTGCTTCTCTGCCTGCCTTCCTGATTGCCCCTAACCGCTTCTGCCTGCCAGCCTGATCACCCCCTAACCACTCTGCTGCCAGCCTGATTGATGCCTAACTGCTCCCCTGCCAGCCTGTTTGCCCCCAACTTCCCTCCTCTGCCGGCCTGGTCACCCCTAACTGCCCTCCCCTGCAGGGTTGATCGCCTCCAACTTCCCTCCCTTGCAGGCCTGGGTCCCTCTCAACTGCCTTCCCTTACAGGCCTGGTGCCTCCCAACTGCCCTCTCCTGCTGGCCATCTTGTGGTGGCCATCTTGTGTCCACATGGGGGCAGGATCTTTGACCACATGGGGGCACCCATATTGTGTGTTGGAGTGATGGTCAATCTGCATATTACTCTTTTATTAGATAGGATAGAGACCTGGTGCAGGGGTAGCGGCCAGCTGGTTTGCCCTGAAGGGTGTCCCGGATCAGGATGGGGGTTCCCTTGGGGCGTGGGGCGGCCTGAGCAAGGGGCCTGTGGTGGTTTGCAGGCCAGCCACGTCCCATGGCGACCCAAGAGGAGGTCCTGGTATCTGAAATTTATTTACCTTCTACAATTGAAACTTTGCAGCCTGGAGTGGAGCCAAGCCTCCTGCTTGCTCCATGGCCGGCAGCCATTTCTGTTGGGGTTAATTCACCTTCTATAATTGAAACTGTAGCCTTAAGCGGAGGCCTGGGCCTGGCCAGGGTGTGCAGAAAGCTTTGCTTTCTCCATTGCCGGGGGCAACCCTGGCCTGCACTCTCCAGCTCTGTGGCTGCCACCATTTCTGTTAAGATTTGTTTACCTTCTATAATTCAAACTTTGTAGCTTGAGTGGAGGCTTAGGCCTAGCAAGGGCAGGTGGAAAGCTTGGCTTCCTCCGTTGCCTGGGAAACCTTGCTCTCTGTGGCTGTAGCCATCTTGGTTGGGTTTATTTGCATACTCGCCCTGATTGGCTGCTGGGCATGGCTGGTGGGCATGGCTTAGGTGTAGCAAAGGTGCGGTCAATTTGCATATTATCCTTTTATTAGGAAGGATTAGTATAATTCTGTATGAGGAGGAAGGCCTAGTATTCTACTTTTTAAAAACATAAGTAATCATTATTACTATGCTCTTTGAATCTGCTTGAATGAGAATAGGCGTTTGCCAGTATATAAAAATGTGGTAGTGGTTTTGGGACCTAGTGGAAGCCTAAAACCTTGGAGAGTCTGCCCTGTCTTTTACTAGTCACAGCCCAGAATAATAACCAAGCACGCACAATAGTCTGTGGTTATGATCACATCTTGAAGTTCTTTCTGATTTGATGGGAAATAGGAAGATGGAAGTTTGGGCATTATATAATGTATATAAGATATACAAAATATTCACAAATATATATTTGCCCAAATTCTGTACCATACTAATTCTGAGTCTTCATTTGGCTGATTCACAGATCATTGATTTTAGCATGTCCAGTGATCTATTTATGTTTTATTTAAGGGTAAAATTATAACCTTGCAAACAGCTTATTGTTACCTTCATTTACTGAATGATTGCCTTGGTAAGTGTAACTCTCACTTTTCAGGCAATTAAGCAAATATTTTGAGAAATATAGAATTTCCCCTATCAATAAGGCCATGAAGTTAACTGAATTTTAACTGCTATAAGTAAAAGAATAATATGTTCTTATGCTCCCCTACCTCCTAGGCTATGTGAATAATTATTGTTTAAGGAAAAAGAAAAGAAACTCCCTATGCACTTAATCAGACTAGACTAGCCTATTTGGTAGCTGTCACTTGAAATGGATGTGGTGTCACCTTTTCGTGAATGGATGAAAATGTACCACCAATAAACAAGAACCAGCAGCCACAGAGTGCAAAGGAGTGGGTAAGGGGGTAAGGTGGGCATAATACAAATAAATAAATAAACCAAAAGGGTTTTTACAAAGTGCAATGATAAATCTCTCTAGGCTATTGTTGTTGCATTTATTTGGAAGACAGGGGGCATCATTTTATTTTTACCTGTATACAATTGCATTTTCACTTCAGGGACAGAGAAAAGAATAGGAAAATAAAATCCAAACAAAAGAGGGCAATAAAACAAGCACCAGAGCTCACAAACTTGAGTTATTGCTAATGTCCTAATGTCCCTTTCAGCTGGCCCTTTACCAAGATAGGATTCAGGAACTGAGAACCTTATGGGAGTTTTGTATCCATTGCTTCTTCAACTTTTGAAGATGGAACAGTCAAGCTGAATTACTACTTAGATAGAAAGAAAAATGAAATGTTTAACTGCAGAAAATGGTAAAGCTGATCAATTATATTGTATCCCTGCCAGCTATTGACTTACTATAAACTCTGGGAGTGAAGTCGATTTGTTTAAACAATAAGAGAACAGAAAGAGATGAAAAAAATTATTGGGAAAGTGGTAGAATCACATATGGGAAGAGATCTCTTATCATTTGAGAAAGAATTCAACGTATCACATTAATTTTTCCCAAATAATGATTAGTTTAGAGTAGTGGTCGGCAAACCGCGACTCTTTGGCTCTTCCACAAAATACCACGTACCCTAATTAAGTTAATAACAATGTACCTACCTATATAGTTTAAGTTTAAAAAATTTGGCTCTCAAAAGAAATTTCAATCATTGTACTGTTGATATTTGGCTCCGTTGACTAATGAGTTTGCCGACCACTGGTTTAGAGCATTAATATCATTTCTCCTGTCTTTGTTAAATACTATATCTCTCTACCAAAAGTAGACAAATCAGAGAAGGGCAGAATGGGGAATATATTAAAGGGAAACCTAGCACGAATTCTGTCAGTAAGAAAGCTATTTTCTCAGTAACCATTACATAATGCCCAAACTTCCTTCTTCCTATTTCTATCAAACCAGGAAGCACTTCTAAGGTGTGATTATAGCCGCAGACTCTTGTGAACACTTGGTTAGTATTCTGGGTTGTGTACATGTTGACATCAATATTAGAGTCAGCTTGTCAATTTCTACAAAAATCATGCTGAAATTTTGATTGGGATTGCATTCGAACTCTAAAGAAATGTGGGATCTCTCATAAAAATCCAGAGTCTCCAGATTTGTGTATATAGTATTTCTCTCCATTATTTAGGTCTGAGAATAAGCAACCTTTTATTACCCAATTTGGAAATACACTTTTAATATTTTACAATTGTGAAGTTAGCTGTGGGTTTCTCATAAATGCCCTGCATGATATTAAGAAAGTTTTCCTAATTTTCTAGTTTCTGAGAAGTTGTATTAATGGGTGTTGAATTTGTCAAGGGCTTTTGTCACCATCAGTTGAGATAATCATAGGATTTTTCTCTTTTATTCTGTCCCTTTGGTAAATTAAATCAATTTACTTTTATAATGTTAAACTAACCATATATTTCTGAGGGAAAGCCCTCTGGTCATGATATATTATTCTTTTTATGTGTTGGTATAATTAGTTGACTATTATTTTAAAAGAAATTTGAATCTGCATCACAAGAGCTTATGATCTGAAACTCTGAAATTCTTTTCTTTGCCTGATTGTCATTGTCAGGCTTTGCTTCACAGTTACACAAATCTCATAAAAAATGAGTTGGGAAGTTTTCTTATCTCTTGCTAAAATTGGTATCATTTCTCACTTCTTAAGGTAAAAACAGAGATAATTGTTTTTGTATCTTTCTTCCTTTCTAGTAAATACACTTAGAGCTAAAAATTTTCTTCAAAGCATTGATTTATTATTCTACAACTTTTGATATGTTGTATTCTCATGTTCATTCCATTTGAAATAGTTTTGAATATCCTTTGTGATTTCTTCCTTGGCCATAAACTATTTAAAAGTAATTTTGATTAATTTTCAAATACTTGAAAACCACTAGCCTCGGTACAATATACAATAGAAATATATGGTGAGCCAGAGATATGGTTTTAAATCATCAAATATCCATATAACAAGTTCACATAAAATAAAATAAAAATTTTGTAAGGTATTTAACTCCATATGTCCAACATAAATCATTTCAACATGTAATCAATATAAAATTATTAACAAATTATTTTATATTATTTTTGTAGCAAGTCTTTGAAATTTGATATGTATTTTACCATTAAAACACTTCTCAATTTGGTGTAGTCATATTCAAGTGTTCAGTAGGCACATGTGCCTGTGGATTACCATATTAGACAGGATAGCCCTGGCAGGACAACCTTTCTTCTGAGAGTCCCCATCTTAGGTTTCTCTCTATGCTAACATACTTGATTTGGAAATGTGAGAAGAGGAACATGAAAATAATAGTCTATCTCTGCTGGGGGCTAGGTCTAGGATTCTCTTATCTGAACGAGGTCTCTGTTTTTCCAAATAGAGTTGAAAGTAGATGCCTCTGTAGACAGTTGAGTGACAAAAGTAGCATTTTAACTCACACAGGAAGTAGAAGATGGAATCCTTTGTGCCTCAGAAAGTTGAGCTTGGGCTCATTCTTGGCACACTCAGAAGCCTCACAAAATAATAATAATAATAGAGATAGTTCTCTATCTTAAAGTCATTTAAGAGATCAGTTTTGCTTGTTGGAATCTATTATACCACCTATCTACCACTTTTACATCCATACATGAACGCATGTCCATATGGATAGATGCACATATGTATATTTACCAGCATGTATCTGTATTTTATGTTTGTGTGTGTGCATCTATAAAAGATTCTCAGACTTAGTCACTTAAATCTGGCCATATCACTTCTCAGGCTCATATTTTTTGCGTATTAAAGCCCTGACTTTTAACATAGTTTCTCTCTATGGAGATTGTGCTTTCAGTTACTTTGCAAGACCTCCCACATTTACAATTAGATCACGAGTTACTTTCAGCAGTCAGCCCCTTGACTGTATGAGATGGGGGTTTCCATCAATGCCACCATGGAAGTACTTTGGTTTTAAAGTGTAATATTTAACCAAACTTGGCATAGCATTTTCTCTTTTCAAGGCTTTCAAAACAATAATAAAAGCTGCATAGCTTCACAATCCTTCCACTTACAAAACCCCCATATTTTCAAAGTGCCACAGCTATTATATAATTTAATGCTTTGAAAACTTTACTGTGCATCTGAATTATCTGAAGGACTTATTAAGCCAAAAGTGGCTGGGCTGCACCCCTCCACCCCCTGAGTTTCTGATTCTATAGATCTTGTAGGGCACAATGATTTCCAGTTGTAACAAAGTCTCAGGTGATGTTAATGCTGCCTGTTCTGGGATAATCCTTTGAGAACCATTGTTAAAACAAGGCTTCATCTCCCACCCATTTCTTCTGTCAGTCCTCCATAGTGAGAAAATTTGTAATTGTTATACTATCTAGGAATTTCTGAGTAGCATTATTAAATACTAGAGACCCGGTGCATGAAATTTGTGCACAGGGTACAGGGGTCTCCTCAGCCCAGCCTGCACCCTCTCCAATCTGGGACCCCTCAGGGGATGTCCGACTGCCGGTTTAGGCCCAATCCCAAGCCTAAACCGGCAGTTGGACATCCCTCTCACAATCCTAGACCGCTAGCTCCTAATCACTCACATGCCTGCCTGCCTGGTCACCCCTAACTGCCCCCCCCCGCTGCTGGCCAGGTCACCCCCAACTGCCCTCTCCCTGCTGGCCTGGTCGCTCCTAACTGCCCTTCCCCCCCCACCGACCTGGTCACCCCTTACTGCCTCCCCTGCCAGCCTAATCACCCCAACTGCACCCCCTTCTAGCTTGGTTGCCCCTAAATTCCCCCCCCCATGCTGTCCTGGTTGCCCCCAACTGCCCCCTGCCAGCCTGGTCGCCCCTCATGGCCCCCCCGCTGGCCTGTTCGCCCCATGCAACCTGCTGTTCAGTCGATTGGTCGTCCCTCACTAATCCCCTGCCGGCCTGGTCGCCCCACACAGACTGCTTGTTAAGTTGTTTGGTCATCCCTCACTAACTCCCCTGCCGGCCTGGTCATGGGCAGCCAGCCATCTTATGAGGGTGTGAGGGTTAATTTGCATATTACCTCTTTATTATATAGGATACTTCAGAACTGTCTACCCCAGAGAATAGAAGAAGAAAACATTGCTACAACAACTCTTCTATACTACCAGGCAAGATTGGCCCCCTGGACATTAACATCCCTGACCTTGTAGGTTGCTCATGCATGACTAAAGAAGGGTTGCTGGTGATTTCCTACCATGTCTTAGAGAAGTTCCAGGGAAGGAAACAACAGAAATACAATGCTGGCCTGAGATGCAGCAGTGTCTAATTACATCTGTGTGAAGTTCCTTAGAGCTTGCATGAGACCGATTTTGGCAATAAATGCTGAAGTTAACAAATGCAGCGGAGGGGATTTTGAAGGAAGAACAAGAGCCCAGTGCAATAGTATTTGTGCTAAAAAAAAAAAATCCTCTCTATTTTATTGTTAGGCTTGAATTTGGCTTTACAAGGGTATTCTAAATATTTTTACAATGTGATCTATTGAGGTTTTTGGTTGAAGAGAAATTTGTCATAAAAAGAAAAGGAAATAATAAAAATATTACTTAAGAAAACTGATATGCTTAATTTGGAAGATTTTTTATTCTTATTTTATTGATGTCCCTGTTTTATTAAGTTTTCTGCTATTATGCAGTTAAACTAAATTCCTATATAAGTTTAGACCTCAGGGACCCCTAATAATAGCCTGTGTTTTCCACTTTACTGCTCTGTGAAGTGTTCTGCATGCAGTAGGCTGCACTATATATTTATCCTAAATGTTCAAAGCAGTAACCAGACACAGAACTATATCAGCAGTCAACTTACCAGAAAAGCCCCACTCATTGCATCTTCACCTTTTTTTAATTCCTTTTAAATATTTGTGCATAACTCATGGATACAGACAATAGTATGGGGAAGGCCTGGGACGGGGGTAGGGGGGGACAGGGGTGGGCTAGAAGGGGTCAATGGGAAAAAAGGGGGACGTGTAATACTTTCAACAATAAAAGCAATAAAGATTTTTTTAAAAAAGAGAGTCAAAGATGGCAAAGATGAGCTGCCATCTTTCAAAAATCTCACCCTCTGGCTAAGCTCATGGACCAAGGCACCGAGCTAGGAATATATCTTAAAATCAAGGTCAAAGCATACTTTTAGTTCTGATTCAGTCCCCTGGCAAGAAGAGCAGAAGTCCCAATTTGCAGCCACGTATAAGGATTTAAATAGCATAGCTTTGTCTACCAGAGACTCTGGAAAGCTTTGTGAATCCATAGCTTTGACTCTCCCAGTGTTTACATCTTCCAAGTGTTTTTGATAAATTCCAAAACAATTTGGATATGTCACAGAAATGGAAGTCATACGTGTTTGTGTGCTATTGTACTGTTTTTAAACAACTCATTTTGGATTCTCTTTCTGTCTAGGCCCTGGGTAACCTCTCAGTTTTATTCGTGGCTGAGTGCTCTGTAGTTGTACAAATATTTAGGAGTTAGAAGATTTTTCTTTTTTTAATGAAAGAAAAGGAAGCACATGGATTTATTTTTAAATTCATTAAAATTGTACATGTATTTTTAAACTTCATTGTGCCTTTGTATAAAAATGAATAAATTTGCCCTGGCGAGTTTTGCTCAGTGGTTAGAGTGTCAGCCTGCACCAAAGGGTCATGGGTTTGATTCCCAGTCAAGGGCATGTACCTGGGTTGCAAGTTTGCCCCCTGTCCTCAACTGGGGCAGGTGCAGGAAGCAACCAGTTGATGTGTCTCTCTCACATCTCTCTCTCTCTCACCTCTCTCTTTCTCTCCCATTCTATCTGAAAAGCAATGGGAAAATGTATCCTCAGGTGAGGATTAACAATCAAACAAACAAAAATACATTTGGTTAGAGTGTGTATAGGGAAATAATGAGTGAAAAGGCTATAATCTTCAATATTCTATACTTTAGATTACTAACAGCCTTTGGGAACCATGATATTTTCTTGTTGTCATATGTAAATTTTTGATAATTTTATCTTTACTTATTTTTGTTTTTATTTTAAGGTTAAATAAGATAGTAATCCTAGGTGAAATATGTTTACACTCATTCACCCATTTTTTTGTATGTCTTAAATCAATGAGGATATTAGAGAAGGACTATATTTATAATTGGAGATAGCACCCAAATTATTTCCCAAGGCCTTTATTTTGTGGCTTTCCCAACTTGAATACTAAGATTAATGAGAATTTAGTATGTAATGAAAGGTTTTTAGCACATTTTTAATATTGTAATAAGAGATTAGATCCTGATAATTTCAAAGGAATGTAAATTTTTTTCTAATGCTAAATGTTATATCTTGTTTTGCTATGCTAATGCTACTGATCCACTATCAGTAGGATGAGAGATATGAGAATTTTTTTCTAGTTTTAGTATTTTCATTTAACTATACTGTGAACTAACTCTCCAGAACCTAGACCCATGCTGGCTACTTAGGAGGGGCTCCATAAATGTTCTTGACTTGATTCATACATTCCAATAGAGAAGAAACAGAGCTAGAAATATAGGTTACTGTCTGGATGGTATAACTGACTGGCCCCTAAGTACATTGAACATATAACCATGTAGGTATGTGCCCTCCAACCAGCTAAGTAATTGCATTAACAATCTACTGTCTATTAATTTATTGATACAGTCACCAAGTATTTTAAATATATGCTAGGGCACCTGGTTATTTGCTCAAATAATAAGAAAAGAATGAACATCTCTGCCTTCCTTGAAGTCTGTGTCTAGTGCAGCTGATGCACCCACTGACAGCTAATTTTAGAACAGTAGTGAGAAGTAGAAAGATGTGTGCATACACAGCAATTATGGGAGACTAATAGAAAGTAAGCAGTCTAGTTAGGTTAAGGGCACCAGAGTGTATGAGGTGACAAATGATTTAGATGATAAGCCAATGGGTAAGAGAAGGAAAGAGAAAGCTTTCCAAGAAGAATGTATTTAAGCAAAGATCTGTGAATAGTAATTATGTGGAATAAACTACAAGTGGTTAGGTTCTGCTAGATTTTAGTGTGAAGCAGGAGTTATGGTGGATTAGGCTGAATGTCCAAAGGTAACATTCCTTTGTCTCAGAGCTTGGACTTGATCCCAAAGGCAAGGGGCTTGCTGAATAGTGTGAATTATCACAAATACAAATATTTGCACTAATGTCGGCATAGATCCAAACCTCCTATTACAATGTCTGTATAATACACAATTTAGTCACCTTAGTCCTGGGTTCTAGTTGTGACTGTTTAATTAATAACTTAAAATGGTCATTTAACTTTGTTCTCTGTTACTTTAGCTGTTAAATATGAGTCATTTTCCTGTTTCAAGGTATTGTTGGACATCTATATTAATAAGAGGGTAATATGACAATTAGACCAGATAGACCGGATGTCTTCTGGATGTCAGTCCGGATGTCCTTCCTGACAAAGCCGGGGCCCGGGCAGCGCCACTCAGGGTCCCAGGTGCCTGCAGCCGGCCAGAGGGAGGGAAGCCCGGGTTCCAGTTGCCTGCAGCCGGCCAGAGGGAGGGAAGCTTGGGTCCCAGGTCCAAGGGCCAAGGCAGAGGTGGTTAAGGGTGATCAGGCAGGCAGGTGAGCAGTTAGGGGTGATCAAGCAGGCAGGCAGAGAGGTTAGGGGCAATCAGGCAGACAGGCAGGCGAGCATTTAGGAGCCAGCAGTCCCAGATTGCAAGAGGGATGTCTAACTGCCGGTTTAGGCCCAATCCCTGCTAAACCGGCAATCAGACATCCCCCAAAGGGTCCAGAATTGCAAGAGGGTGCAGGCCAGGCTGAGGGATGCCCCCCCCCAACATGCATGAATTTCATGCACCGGGCCTCTAGTCCTATATAATAAAGAGCTAATATGCTAATTAGACCAAACAGCCAAACAACCTTCTAGACATCCTTCCAGACGACCTTCCAGATGAAGCCAGGGCTGCGAGGGCCAGCTGAGACAGCCAGGGCTGCAAGCGTTGAGCCCCTTGCATGAATTTTGTGCATCAGGCCTCTAGTTTTAAATAGAATAGCAGATGTGACAGCAACTTCGAAATGCATATTCACCCAATATGTATTTTTCATATTATTTCAAGTTCTTAGAAGATGGATATTTGATGCACAAAACCATCACTCTCCCATGAAAATGCTCATTCATTTGGATAGTCTATAACAGTGCATAGAAGTAAAGTGGGAAAGCACTGGCAAGCTATATACTACACTTTCGATAACAAAAACGTTTTTGTGTTTTCCTTTATATGCAACTGAGCTAAATATTCAGTATGTATCTTTCTTTGATATATATATATATATATATATATATATATATATATATATATATATATTAAATTTACATATGGCAACAAGAAAATACCATGGTTCCCAAAGACTGTTTGTAATCTAAATTATAGAATATTGAAGATTATAACTTTTTCACTCATTATTTTCATATATATATATATATATATATATATATATATATATATATATATATTCATGCACAGGTGGGGTCTGGCCGGGCCAGCTGGGTGGAGGGGCTAAGGATGGTTGGTGGGCCGGTCCCATCCCCTGACCCCCTGGTCAAACTCCCAGTCGAACTCGCAGTTGAGGGGACAATTTGCATATTAGTCTTTTATTATATAGGATATATGGCATATTTCAGGAAATATCCACAACTAATAACAAAGGATTTCTGGTTTATAATTTCTTTGAGGAGGCTAAATAATAAATTTATATTTGAAATGAGCTGCTCTCTGTATAAGAGGAAAAGAAATAAGAAATCTCATATATAATGATTGCACAAGATTAAAACTAAGTCTTCACTTTCTTAGGCTTTGTGACTTTCAAACCATCACTCTTCATTGCCCCAGTTTTATTTTTTATGTGCATTTATATTAGAAAAAGAAAGAGTTGGCAGTTCTAGTAGTTCAATATCACTTTCAACCTTCTTCTCTCATCTCCATAGAGAGCCACAACTTTTGGAGGTCTTGTTTATTGAGTCATCCTACATAAGGCATTAGGGGCTTATACAGGTCACATTTGCAAGTAACATACATACAGTTCTGGGCAGCATTCATTTGTTTCAACCTCCTCACCTTCCACTCTCTGTGCTCACGGCACATACACAGCCCTTGGCTTCTATTGAGTTTAATGAATGCTCTTAAATGTTATGGGGAAGAGAGCAGAGTCAGGGAAAAAAAGGTGCCATAAAAAATGTGCAAGGGAAGTAGTGTTGTCACTGATGCTTCTCTAGAGCAGATCACAGTGCTATGGCCTCAGTGTAAGTCCTTCCCGAGCCCAGTAAAAACTAAAACAACATTGTAATAAATTAGCTGGAACTGCACTTCCCTAGGGTTCAGTGACAGCATGATAAATAACCCTGCTCAGGTACGATCTGGCTTCCTCTCTGCCAAGCTTTTCTACCACAGTATTTTCAGGCCTTAAGTCGTGATCATCAACACTTGATTAATACAAGGAGGGAAAATTAAGATAACACCTGGGATATGTTTCCTTGGACAATACAGCATATTAACAGTATAATATTGTATCTGGGTAAAGTTTTTATTGCTCCCCATAAGGATTATTATTTTTATATATAATTCGTAGTTGAAACATTCCAACCCTTCTCATAAAGTAAGTAAATTGAATAATCCTAGAGGCACATCTTAGGTTTGTTTGTCTCTGATTTTTGAGGGATATTTCCTGACCTTCTTATTTTCTGATATTTGTGAAAGAGGTGCTTAAACTTCTCAGTATTATTTGTGTGCAAAATTTATTCCTCAGTACATTTTCCATTATACACATGAAATATATATGTAGATATTTATAAATTATGTATATAATACAATTGTGTTTTATAAATATTTATATCACATTCACTTAACCTCAATCCATCAAATAAATTCAGTTATATTTGTATAACTTTCATAGGGAAGGAATAACTTAGTATATAACTTTTCTAGCTAAACTACTATTGTCAAAAATAAATCTGCATTTACTCCCTGTATCCCAATCATCTTTGTTTTTCTGATGAAAAAGAGGTAAGCTATAAACATCTCTTTGTCATTAATTATTGCACCAGATAAAATGAATGTTCAAGTGAATAACAATAAAACTGATTTTTACTGAATAGCAAAGCTGGATAAAAGAAGAATAACAAATGTGATTTTATTTTTTGTGGGATGGTTTGCATCAACCTGACTCCATAATACTGAACTTAATTTAGTATCTATACATACATTTACATTTTGCAACATTTCTCATCTCTCAGACCCTAAATTATATAATGAATTAAGATGCTTATGATTCTCTCTATTTGGGCTAGTGTGTTTGCATATGTGCACAGCTGTGGTATGTGTTTCTGGTATGTATTTTAAAACAGCACTAATAGCTATTATGTATTCAACATCTAATTACATATATATGTATATGTGTATATATATATATATGTTACCATTTTAAAGTTTTATTTTTTTTCTTATTTAATTTGCAAAATGATTATATAAGCATATCATACTACTAGTGGATCAGTGCATGAAATTTGTCCATGGGGGGGTGTCCCTCAGCCCAGCCTGCAATCTGGGACCCTCTCCAATATGGGACCCCTTGGGGGATGTCTGACTGCCGGTTTAGGGGATGGGGCCTAAACCGGCAGTCGGACATCTCTCTCGCAATCCGGGACCACTGGATGCTAACCACTCACCTGCCTGCCTGCCTGCCTGATCGCCCCTAACCAATATGCTTGCTGGCCTGATCACCCCCAACTGCCCCTCCTTCTAGCCTGATCACCCCTAACTGCCCCCCCTGCAAGCCTGAATGCCCCTAACTGCCCCCCCTGCCAGCCTGATCGCCCCAATTGCCCCTCCCTGCTGGCCTGCTCACCCCCAACTGCCCCCCAGCCAGCCTGATCACTCCAACTGCCCCTCCTGCCAACCTGCTCGCCCCCAACTACCCCCACCTGCCAACCTGATTGCCCCAACTGTCCCTCCCTGCTGGCTGCTTGCCCCCAACCGCCCCCCCCAGCTGGCCTGATCACTCCAACTGCCCCTCCTGCCAGCCTGCTCGCCCCCAACTGCCCTCCCCTGCCACCCTGATTGCTCCTAACCACCTCTGCCTTGGCCCCGCCACCATGGCTTTGTCAGGAAGGACGTCCGGAAGGTCTCCCAGTCTAATTAGCATATTGCCCTTTTATTAAATAGGTAGTCCCTTTTAAAAATGAGATATCAGGACCAAATAAAAAATTTGCCTGAACCTTTTATTGAGAAAATGGCAGGGCCACAGTTCAAAATCTGTAAGTTAGGAACTTCAGCTTCTAATCAGTGTGCTATAGTTTAAAAAGGGTTTTGACATCAGAGTCAGAACAAGACAGCATAATTATCTCCAAGGATCCTTCCTCTCAAATATATATTTCTCAAAGCTAAATATAAATAGATTTCATGGAACTCTTACAAATCCTCCTCAAGGATAAATCTTTCTGATTAAATTTACCATGTTGCCATCACTTTTTTACTATGCTCATTCACTTTATTTAAATTAAAAGTTGAATTAAAATTGAAAAGATCTGAATGATCATAAAAATTGGTGCAGTACACCAAGCTTTGTGAATATAGAAATGCACTGTTATTGAATGCTGAAAGTTTACCAGATAGTAGAAGAAATGACCAGTGAAGGGAAATTTATTTTGTCTGACCCAAAGCAGGCCCTATGTTCATCTTGCAAAAAAAAAAAAGAAAAAGATAATTCATGAGGTAGAAACCATGTCTTATACATGTTTATAGCTTCAGTTCTGAGTGTGATACATAACAGGCACTCATTAAATATGTTACATCAGACATGCCTAATTGACTCCGACATATTCAACAAAATATTTTATTTTACAATTTGAATAGCAAGAGCTCTCACATGGAATAAGTAATGTCTTAGAAAGACTTTGTGTTTCAAATGACACACAAAAAAAATCTTACTCTATCTAAAATAGGAAGTTATTAGAAAGAACCCCTGGAACTCAAGGTCAGAATTATGAAACTGGATTTTTAACAGGCACTGGAAACAAATTGGAGTTATCCCAGTAAGCCCAGTTGATTGTCTCTCTCTCTTTAGTCACCTGTTTTATCACCATTGGTTTCCTCTCAACATCTCTTCATTCTTTTCTTCCTTGGGAGTCTACATTTTTCTGCTACTTCTTACATGTGATAGAAAACAATAAGTCCAGTCCTGTTCCTATGTGAGCTCCCAGCTTAGTGGCCCCAACTAACTGACTCAATCTCTCCATACTCTAAGTCTAAATTCTTAGAGCCAAAACGCAATTGACCCAGCTTGGGCCAAGAATCTACCTCAGCAGAGACAATGAAAAATATGTTCTGAAATGTGAGGGCAGACTGCTGCTCAAAAAACAAACAAACAAAAAAGGAAATGAGGGGATGTGGAAATCATATTTGGTAAAGGGAAAAAGAGATCATTTTTAAAACCTTTGTAGTACCCTCCGCAGAACAGAACTTTTGTGTGGTCATAATGTGATGTCATTTTGCAAGGAAATACAATTATAACCTCAGTGTATTTTCCATTTTTGAACATTCATAAAGTAGCATCTAGATAGTATCAAATCTCCAGAACATTTAGGGGGAAAATTCAGCTAAGTATTTATTTGAAAGCCAAATATCTCACATTGAGCAATGCAGAAGCATATTGCTTCCTTTTTTCATCAGTTATCTACATGAAAAAGAATAAATAGAAAACAACAAAATAGTTTGGTCATTCAGTATCCACTTCAAGTGACATTATTCAATATATATAAAATTAACATATTCATATGAAAAAATATACACATTTTAATTCAAAGTTCAACCTTATTCATCTGCATTTTAATTTTAATAAAATTAGAAATATAAGGATATAGAGAGATAAATATTGTGTTTGGCATTCTATATTCTTTGAAAGAAATGTCTTTTGTCCATCCTCCACTGTTTTTTGTTACAAGTGATATGCTATTAGTTCTGTCTTTTAACATTACTACTTGGCAAATTAAAAAGATTAAGTATTAAGTAGGTATTGCAAATATTTTTGTTTACTTTTTTTTGTTGGTGGTGGTAAAGGGGAAAAATAAAACAAACTCCTATTTTGTAGTAAAAGCCCAGGCACACTAAGGACCTTAACACAATAAGATCAGAAAATAGTCAAGGGTTCATGGAAGAGAAAAGGTCAAGGGAAAGTGTAATTTGAAACGATGACAGCTGAGTATATCTTGTAGCTCTGAGTTTTGTAAAAAGGGAGTCAGGAGGAGCATAATTGTTTTCTTATTCTCATCCTCGCATACTGAGGTGGATGGGAGAATGGCCCCCAAAGCCTTCCATGCCCTGATTCTTGGAAACTTACTTGGCAAAAGAGACTTTGCAGTTGTCATTAAAATCTTGAGAAGGGCATTGTCTTGGTGGGCTCAATCTAATCATGAGTCCTTAAAAAGTGGGGACTTTCCCAGCTGCAGAAAAGCATGAGGATCCGACACCCCGTCACCGACTCTGACAGGCAAGGAGTAGAAAGAGGCCTCCAGAAGTTAGAAAAGGCAACCGGGGACTCCCCTACACTCAGAAGGGAGTCTGACTGCATGACGACTGACTTCCCAAATGGGAAGATAAGATGCTTGCGCTGTTTCTAGCTACTAATTTTGTGGTAATGAAAGACAGTAACAGTAAGAAACTAATACAGGTAAAGAGGTACAAACCTGTTCATAGAATAAAAATTATTATTTTTTTGTTTCCTTAGTCCAGTTGCATGAGAAAATTTTACACCTAAAAGCTTTATAAAGGACGATTATACAGCCTAATGAAAAATAATCCCAATTGCAATATTGCAAAAAAGGAATTGCAGAGGCATTCTTTATATGACTGTCTTATTTATTTTATTTATTAATGTTAATGTTGGTGGGGTTTTTTGTTTGTTTGTTTTAACAATAGTTTAAAAAAACAGTAGGAAGAAAGAGGGATGCAAATCATAAATGAAACCTGGGGAATCTTTAGGAATAAAGAGTTAATATTTCCCAAAGTAAAACAAAACAACAACAACAACATCAACAACAAAAAACATACATTGTAAAATGCCATTCATTGGTTACAATAAAAAAAACCTAAAAAATAATAAAACTATTCTACTATCCATTGGGGTGATGATTTTGGCAGCTGCATAGTGACTTTCTTGATTTGAATTCCCTGTAACATCAGTTACATGGAGCACGAAACCAATTATGCCCCTCATTTGTCCAGTCAATGTGGCATTAAGTATGTGGTGAGACATTAAGATATAGCAAATATTTCAAATACTTAATAAAACTCTTGATCTAGGCAACTGAACTGACAATACTACAACTTTCCTATACAGTCATGAGCTACGTAATGACATTTTTCATCACAGGACCACATACACGGTGGGGGCCCCATAAGATTATAATGCAGCTCAAAAATTTCTATCACCTAGTGACATCATAGCCATCATGATGTCGTAGTGCAATACACTATTCACATATTTGTGGTGGTGCTGGCCTACACAATCAACTGTGCTGCCAGTCTTATAAAAGTATAGCACACAATTATGTACAGCACATAATAGTTGATAATGACAACAAACAACTATGTTACTGGTTTACATGTATCTATCATACTATGCTTTTTTAAAAAATATATTTTTATTGATTTCAGAGAAGAAGGGAGAGGGAGAGAGAGATAGAAACATCATTGATGAGAGAGAATCATTCATCAGCTGCCTCCTGCACGTCCCCTACTGGGGATCGAGCTCGCAACCCATGCATGTGCCCTTGACCGCAATCGAACCCAGGACCTTTCAATCTGCAGGCTGACGCTCTATCCACTGAGCCAAACCAGCTGAAGCTCATGCTATGCTTTTTATTGTTATTTCAGTATACTCTCTCTACTTATAAAAAAATTTGCTGTAAAACAATATGCAGTGTTATGCCTCAGACCTCTCGTGTTTACCATGTCTCTAAATTGCATCATTTTCTCTTCTGCTTGCTTCAGTCCTGTGCTGTTTTGTACTGTAACCTGTTGTACAGCATAGGAGCAATAGGCTATCGCATACAGCCAACGTGTGTAGTAGGCTATCCCATGTAGGTTTGTGGAAGGGCTCTCTCTGATGATTGCCTAATGACACATTTCTCATAATACATCCTGGAATTAAGAAACTCATGACTGTATCTTAAACTTTTAAGTCACTTCTTGTTTTGCACAGCAGTGTTATACCGTGAAAATGGCTGTGTAAGCTAAAATCGTGCAATGTAATTATAATAATGAAAGAAAAAAACCCACACAACTGTTCTGTGACCTTTAAAAATAGTGTCAAAACATTAAAAACTCTCCTAATGCCAGCCATAAATATGTGGAGAAATAAAGATTAGTAAAACAAATATGTATTTAGTACATCATAAATTCAAACATTATAAACATTGCAAATTGGTGCTTTCGTTCTTTGTAAAGCGATAGTCAATTGTCACTTAAACAGTACTTGCTTTCTCTCATAGTACAAAAAAGAAATAAGGAATAAGAATCTTTTCTATGCCCTATTGAATTGTCACGCTCCTTTCTAAGTTTCCATCAGCTTTCAACATTTTATTTTTGGTTCTCCAAGTGATATCAGAGTTCCTTTTATATGAAGTTTTATGTCAATGTCATTTGCTCTGGGACATCTTCATCCTTTTTATCACAACACTTTTCTTATTTATGTCAATATGTTTGCCTTCATGAGGTTTTTCTGGTTGAATATCTACAATCTAGGCAGCTAACCTAGAGTCTAGCATCTAGGGCATCGGAGTCAACATTCTTGGATCAGCTATTTCTTCTTACACTCCATTTCTGTTCAATTCAAATTTTATTCCCAATGCTATCGTGTTTGTTTCTTTGCTGCACTTTCATGTCTGTTGGCCCATTTCCAAATTCAAGTACCTATTGTTGTACAATGTCACCTGGTTGTAGCACTGAGAGAAAAGAATTAGAAGCACAAGTACATGCTTTGCAGTTTGTGCTTGAACTGAACAACAGCTGCACAGGAACCAATCGTCATCAGACTTTGAAAGGAGTGACATGATTGATCATTAGTTATGATGCTCATCTGTTATCAATGTGGTGATTTGTGGACTGACGAGCTAGCAGTGAAGTTTGTACTTCATGCAATTACTCACAGTTAATATACCATGGTAGTTGAACTCTGAATATGTCATTTGAGCCCGGGTGTTATTTAACTAAGATAGGGTAACAAATCCGTGCATGTTGCAACCAGGCAAAGGAAGGATTGTCTGTATGAGGAGTGAATATACAAGAAGGTCAAATAATGGAAATTGCCAGTTTTAAAAAGACATGGAGGGAGAGGGAAGAAATGATATGTAAAAAAACACAACAAGAAGTAGTGTTAAGTAAGTAAAAATGTTACCGAATGCTTCTTACACAGATAATTTCATGCAATATGATATTGAGGAGTATTAGAAAATAGGATATGATATAAAGATATTCTTCTTATCTTGAATATAAGTGACAAAAAAAAGACCCTTAAAGAAATTAATACAGAAGGCAACACAGAAGGGGATTGGGGAGAAAGCCAGCCAACCAATGCACATAGCATACAAAGACAGTTTTATGAAGGCTAAACATGCTAGCATTTTTCCCACAAAGTCCTTGAATTATGATAAATGTGAGTGCTGTGTATGTACATTTGGAAAACCAACTGTGCCTTCTGCTTTTGTTGCCTTTTTTTTTTTTTGCACCAATAATTCCTTAAACAATATTCTATTTCTACAGCATAACTCCATCACTGTAGTGTAGCCACGCTTTTCTTGGACAAATCAAGTACTAAATAATTCATCGGTGCACTGTGGGGAGAAATATCCACAGCATAGTGCTACAGAAAGTTCCCTTCCTCATAAACAGAACAACTTAACTCAGGTATGCGGAAGCACGTCCTCGCCTTGTGTAAGCGCCTTCCAAATGAATCAGGATGGAGCACATACATCAGGACGGTCAGCAGTCTGTTCATTTCATTAAAATATTTTGCTGTCATTGTTCTTTAACTGAGGTTAAAGGCATTATATTTACTTAATTAGCTGGGCATACAATATGTTCTTTTACTCAAGAAAAATATAATGGTTTATGTATCTAAGTAAGAAGGTATAGGAATTTGTAGGGCTTATTTTTTGCATTTCCACTTTATTACAGATTTTTTTCTTACATATTCTTAAAAGAGGCATGAGACTATAGGATGGTAGGGAGAGAACACCTGTGCTTGAACAACAAAAATATTGTGTAGACATAATGGCTAGGATGGCTCTTTCCAAGGATTATAATATATTTGATAAGGGAATATATAATAAGAATATGTATATCATGTAAATCACTGATGAGGACACAGAAACGGTAAAAATTGTTTTTAATTACTTTTTTCAAAATCCAAAGAATATAGTCAATGAAATCTGATTTTATTTTTAAACAAATATCAGTGAGTTTGCTAGGTATATTTCTCTCCCATTTCCCAGGTATAAAACAAGTTGAAGGAATAATGTTTATAATCATAAGATATTTATGTTGCATATCTCTAGGGGTCTTGACATGCTTGGCAAAATTCATATAATTAATTCTTCCTCTATCCCTTTGAGATAGGAAGCAAGCAGGTGTTATTAGGCAATAATATAACTCATGTGCCTACATGGAAGCAGGAAGATTGGTGGGGCTTCAGAGGAGCCCTGATCAGCTGGGTTTCTGCCTTTGGGGGAAACCGAATGGCTTCAGGGTAACTGTGCTCCTTCCAAGTCTACCCATCCCTTCTCCTGCACTGGGAGATTTTTTTTCCTCCAGTTCTTCAATAACTAAATCTATCTAAGTAACTACCTAAAATAAATACAAAGATAAATCTTCAAGTTAGTGAACTTTCTAGCTCTCTTCTATTCAACTTTCTCCCACTTCATAACAGCAGGTTGTTCTGTAGTTTGAGTCCCTTGGTCCATAATCAATGGCTAAGCAATAACTGTTAGTAAATTGTACATATCAAGCTCTATATCCAGAGGCTCAGATGGAAATCCAGGCCTAATTAACTTTATCTCCACTATTTCTGCAAATCCACAAAAGTTGTCCCTCTTGCAAATTCAAGTCTTCTCAAATTTAATTGAAAACGATTTTTAAATTCTATACAATTGTATTGCTGCTCTCACGAATGGATCATGGAAGTTTGGCTGTAACAAAAAACATCTGCCTATTCAACATGGTGTTATATTCACAATCATCTCTGCCTGGACTTTGGTCTTTAAAAAACAGTGGTATTATCTTTATAACTGAATCTCTGTGATACATTATGTTACATTTACTATAAGTTTTGCAATGTACTAAATACTTCACGTTCGCTTTCACATAAAATACTTAGAAGGGTGGCATTTTTATTATATGTATTTTTAGCTTCAAGAGACTTTAAGCTCAGCTTATAACGTGCCCATAAACACACAACTCAGGTGTGGAACTCAAACCCATGATTTTTTCATTATAAGTCATATGTCCTGAACCACTAAATTTCAATATTGCTAAGAATTGTGTGTGCTAAGCAATGTTAGGCTATACATTTTTTATTATCAATAAATAATTTCAAGAGGGCAAGAAAGAGATTCAAAAGTGAGGTGTTAGGATTAGTTGAGTAATATGCCAAATGTCTTATACTTTTACTTTTTTGTCTTATAAAAAATTATATTTTTACACTGTAGCAGAATGAACTTGACTTATGTTTAACAGTTTATGTAGCTGCTTGCATATATTTTTGATAGCCCTATCATATTTCCAACAAATACATTTGCTCCCCACCTCACCTGCAACTTGAGACCTTGTAATATTAGAAACAGGTTTCACTTCATTGCAATGAGTATGAGGTGATGGAAGGGCACATAATGAATAAGTAGAAGAGGTAGGAATATGACCCCAACTTCCTGACATTTTGATGAGGACACAATATGTCCCTATTGTTTTTTTATCAAGAAAAGTATGCCAGATTTGTATGGTAGCAGCATTCCAGCAATATACAGTATATGGGGGTAGGTATTGCTTTGTTATTTTCTTTCAGGACTAAAGTTGAAGCTATAGGTAAAATATGAGAATAATATTATCATTATGTCAGGAACATAATGTATTTAATATCAGCGTTTCTCTCACCACTTAAGTAGTTAACAAAGCATAAACCTGGTGAATATGACTGTGTCCTTGAATTTATTTAAATATATTTTCACTATTCTGGAAGACTTGGGGGGATTATTTGCAGAATTTTTGTTTTGCAATATGTAAGTATTGTTGGACTATTAAGAACTTTTAGAGCTTTACATCAGTTTAATTCCATATAATCCTACCTAATAAAAGGGTAATATGCAAATAGACCGAACGGTAGAACAACCAAACAACTGATTGCTATGATGTACGCTGACCACCAGGGGTCCCGTGCAGAACAAGGTGGTCATTGGCAGCAGGTAGCAGAGGGCAGAACATGGTGGGTGTCAGCAGCAGGCAGCAGAGCACGGTACATGGTGGGCGTTGGCCGTGGCGGGATGGTGGAGCAGGTGAGTGGGGGCGCCAGACCAAGGCAGGATGCTGGTTGCTGCCATCGAGGTGAGCCTTTGGTGCTGGCCCCAATTGCTTCACGCCATCAGCGGGTGTGAGCAGGGCTGGCACTGTCAGCACGTGGGAGCAGTGGTGGGAGCAGAGCTGCCAGCAGAAAGTGGATTGGGGGTTACAGCAGGAGTGGCCGGGCGTGGGGGCACAAAGGATAGGCCAAGACCTGTCCCTGTGCCCACCGCAGCTTCATGGTCCACAGTTCCTTTTAAGGTGCACAAATTTGTGCACTGGGCCACTAGTAGTAATATAAATGATCAGAGACCTGCTGTGTCCCAGCTTTTGGTGTACATTACAATAAATTAAACCAAAGATGAGTAAAATGGAGTGTAGAGTGTTTGTCAAAACACCCACAGCCATTTTCAAACACTGTGAGTTTAGCCCAAATGGAAAGATGTTTACCAATTGATTTCCCTTTTGCTTGTACTTTTATGTCCTTCTGAACTTAATAAAAAAAAAATCAATCTTCTTATTATGATTATTTGTCCTTATTTGTTTCTATTACATTAGTTTGTTTATAATTTTCAAGACCTCATTTTTCTAGAGGAAGAACAGGTTAGTTTATGCCTATAATATTCTTTTATATATCCAAATCCATAATTTTCATCGTTTTCCTTTCACAAGATTTTTATATTACAGGATCTTCTTCTTTTTTAAGGATGAATAATATTCCATTGTATGTATATACCATATTTTTTATTTGGTTGTTTTCATATTTTTGCTATAATGCACAGTGTTGGAATTAATATGGAAATGTGAATAATTCTATGAGATCCTGATTTCCAAAGAAAGAAGTAAATCCTGTAATATGTGATAGCATGGATAAAACTGAAGAATGTTATGCTAAATAAAATAAGCCAATAACCAACAAACAAATACTGCATGATTCAGCTTATATGAATTATCTAAAATAATCAGACTTATGGAAGCAAAGAGAATTGTGGTTACCCAGAATTGGGAGGAGGGGGAAACCAGGAGTTGCTAATCAATGAGCATAAAATTTCCGTTATGCAGTTATGTTCTAGATTATCCATACTACATTATACCTATACATAATAATACTCAATTGTATACCTCCAAATCTAAGAGGGTAAATTTCATGTTAACTGTTGAAAACTTAAAAATAAAATTATTTTTTAACACAATAAAAAAAGGTCAAGTCTTGGAAGTCAGACTAATGTACTAATTACTAATTAATACTGATTAATAATGAGTAATCATACATAAAATAAATAATAAGGCATGATATTCTATTATATAGGTCATTTAAAATTTATTCAAATAATATTTACCAATCAGTTACTGTTACGTTCTTTGAAAGACACTAGAAATATGAACATGAAAAATTATAATCATTGGCTCAAGAAGTTTAAATTGATGCACAAATCACAGTAGATATTCTTAGGTTGGAGTAAGGGAAGAATAACAGTGTTGTTGACAATTGAATCTTAAAAAGTAAAGACCAGCTTAAGAGGTAAAAAAGGGACTGGCAAATGAATGGATCTCTAGACTAACTAAAAACACTTTTAAAGGCATAAAGATATGATATGGTTAGGGGGTTTATATACTGTATGCAGCATTATTAGAACAGATGTAACTGAGATAACAGGGGGTGAGGGGAGGAAAACTATATCAATGCCTGCTAAGTGATGAAGCTGATAGGAATAAGTTAGATCATAGTTTTGTAAGACAGGCCAAGAAATTTAATATTTATTCTGTGGTAATAAAAGGCACTGAAAGATTAAATCAGGGATATATGATATGAAGTTTTTGTATCAATAAAATTATATCGGCAATATGAAGGGTAGATGAATAATAAAAAGCAAAACCAGACTCAGGGCTACCGGTTGTGGATGAAAGGGGCCACATGCTAACCTGACAAGCTCAGGGAAGGCCTGCATGGCGGTCTTGCAAACTCTAAGACCTAAAATAACCACAAAGTATGGTATAAAATTAAACTTTAACTAAAAGCAGTTAAATGGGTAGTCACCTCTTAGGCTGGTATATTCCCTGACAAGGTCAATCTTTACCTTAACTGAGTTAATTGTCTTTTTGCATCTATGATAACATATCATTGAAATGTCAGGGTAAAGTGTTAACTTCCCTTTTTTCCAGACCCCTCAGGGCACAACCAAATACCCTGGGCGCCAGGACAGATACCATAAATTCCTTCATTGTCATTGTTATCATGTTAAGTGTTAACTGTTAACTATCTTGTACCCACCTTAGTAAAAGAAGTACGTGTCTGTCATTTTACTCTTTATCCAATCCCAGAGGTTTTCCTGCTTTGCTTTCTCCTACTTCTCTAATCTATCACCTAAGAATTTTGTGTAACCCACCCATGTCTCCTCCTTTGATTGTAAAGTATAAAAATAGGTGAAAAGCTGCCATTCTCCAGAGCCTTATCCCTGCTTTCTGCCAATTGCCCACAGTTTGGCTCAAATAAACCAAAAATTCTTTACAGGTTTGAATGCTTTTATGTTAACACCATCATGTTTCCTTTGCAATAGTCTAGAGAAGAGACAATAAAGACTTGCATGAAAGCAGCAAAAGTAGAAAAGGAGAGAAAGCAAATGAAAGAATTGTTCAGTAATATAACTTGAGAGTAATTAATAACCAATGATATGTAGATCATAAAAAAGGGAGAAATATTAATAATGGTGACTGAATTAACTAGTTCTGATGATAGAACTCATTTTAAAAAGACCTAGAATTTTAGAATTAAACAGATTCCAGGGAAAATAATGAATTCAATTTTGGAAATTTTATAATTTGAGATTAATAATTTAGAAGTAAGTCATTAGAGTTGGACTTAGGAGTCATTAGCATTTGCATAGTAACCAAATCACTGGAACAAATATTATCAAGGAGGCAAATAGAAAAAATAAAATAAAATAAAAAAACACAAAGACAAATAAAGGGATAAATATAATGGTTAGAAGACAGGTAGAACCAGAGAGAGGAGAATCAGTCACAAAAGAAAAAGTGTTCTAAAATGCAAAAGAGCCCAAGACTTCAGAAAAACTAAACAAAAGAATTGAAAGTATCCAAGGTTTCAGCAAGTAAGAGTTCATAGACTATTGATATAGTGGCATTGGTGAGGGTGTTGCAGAAGACCAAAGAAATACCAAGCACGCTTCCTAGAGAAAGGGAGGGACCCCATTTATTAACACTAGTGGACTCCAGGAGTAATTTCCAAATCAGATGAAGAAACATGCAGAGGGCTTCACTTTTTATAACCTTCTGGGGTCTTTGTCTTGCAGATATGGTTCCGCCCCCTTTCATGAGCTTACAGGAAGGCCCCCCGGTGTTGGGGGTTCCCAGGCCATATCAGATGATCTTTCTTGGGGCCAGCGATAAGACCCTTCCCCCCCACCCCCCAGGGCAGTGCATTGTTCACAGTTTTTATGGCCTGACATGCCTTGCAAGACCAGTTTCCTCCTCAAGGGTAGAAACCAGGTAAACTCATGGGAGAAATCTATGAGGTTGAAACATAGGGACATAAGGATAAATACAGAAGTGTCTTGTCTGTGAAGAAAGAGAGGGACGTTGAAACTGTTAGGGGCAAAAATAGAATATTGGGGACTAGTTATGGTTATGGAAAATATTAATCATGCTCTGTTAACCATGATTGCCTTGTGTTGGTTAAAGAAAGGACATTCTAACCTGGCTGGAAGTTGTATGTCTCCAGGACCTGGGAGTCAACCTTGGACCTGGGTGTCAACCTTGGAATGTGGTTCAAGAACTATTATCATGGAAGGATTAACAACCTTGTTGCCCAAACAATGGAGTCCCACCCCAGCCCCATTGCCTACTTCCCCATTCCTGTAATTCTACTTCTCCATGAAATCGTCAAATCTTCATGTATATAAGCAGCTGATTTATGAGGGGCTGCAGAGCAGGTTTTTGTGGGTGACCTGCTGCTCTCCTTTACTGATGGCAGTATTGGAATAAATGCTCACATGACTCAAGCCTATCTCTGCTGAATTGGCTCAAGTAGTCACAGGCAGCACAGCCCCATTGATTGTCCGGTTACAAAATCAAGAGGGGAAATATTGTTTAGATAGTAAGAGTGACTTCATCATATTCAGGATTTGTAAAAAAAAAGAAAAGAGGCGGCAGGGGGGGGGGGCGGTGGGCAGAAGAAAGTAAATGGATTAAAATACAGGGGAAATGGGATATTTAATGAGGAAAGGTCCAGGAGAGACTAGAGGAGTGGAACAAAGATTATAGCTGGAAGGATCCTCCCTGAAGGAGGCAGTGGGGGAGAGAGGGGAGGTAGGAGGATGAAAATGAAGATACAGAACAATCTTGATGTTTGGAGGCAAGAAGGTGAGAATTTTTGCAAAAAAGGTCTCTATTCTCTATCAAAGTGATTTCCAGCTGGAGGGAAGTGAGAGACATGAAAGGCTTGATTAGAATGAGCAAGGTTTAGAAGGCCACTGAGAAAAAAAATGCAGGATAAATTAACCAAGAAAGCAAGGGAGGCTTGACTGAGATTTGATTTAATAAACAATAAACATTTGTTCATTCGTATATATCTATATGTGCTAATTTATTCAACAATTATTTATTAGGCATCTACTATGCCCAGGGATTGTCTGGGTGTTGAGGTAAACTATCTAAATTATACCCTATCACTATTCTCTGGCATTTTCCTAATGGGGATTCCAGTTCCTATTTTCACAGGTTGATGTCAGCTCTAAGTAAGCTAATTTATTTCCACAAGTAATGAACCATGACCCAGACCTCCAAAACAAATTTTGTAGTTGATGTGTGGAACTTAATGGACATCAGAAAAACAATAGGAGAGAAAAACACAGGTTCACCACAGGATAAAAATGTATTAAACAAAAATTATGAATGATTATTAACATCAATAGAGTGCTTTTTATCTACCCACTAAACTTTGCATGTGCGTAAGATGAAAAGGCTAAAAAGGGCTAATTCCAATGTAAACCTGATATTTGGGGGGCTAGCAATCTGGATCTGCACCAGCAAGCCCAGTGTACATTCTTGATAACCTATAATTAAGTCATTGACTCTTTCCCAGAAACTGGTCTTGCAGAACCTGTTATTTAAATACTGAGGCCATAAAACTGTGAACAGTGCACTGCCCCAGAGGGGGGGGGTTATTAACGCTGGCACTAGGCCAGACCATCAGATATGGCCTGGAGACCCCCAAAACCTAGGGACCTTCTTGCAAAGCCGCGAAAAGGACCCGAAGCGTAATCCATATTTGCGGGACAAAGACCCCTGAAAGATATAAAAGAGAAGCCCCCTGCATGTTACTTTACTCAGATTTGGGAAGTTATTCCTCTGGGTCCACAGACGTAAATAAATAGTGTCACTCCTTTTCTCTAAAAGCGTTGCTTGTTTTTTCTTTGGTCTTCTGCAACAAAGAGATATGACTATAGTTCAGCTATTGTAGAATAGGCAGATCAGTGTTATTCAGGTATATAAGCACTTGCACAATAATTCTAACACAATGTGTAAGTGATATGGCAGAAATACAGAGAAAGTGCTCTGGTGTGACTAGTTGTCCCTGGTACAGCCAATGAAAGCCTTCTAGCTAGTAATACTAAGGCTGATTCTTTAATAATGAAAAGAGTTTCACAGAGAAGTGAGCAAGGAGGCAATAGAAATAACAATTCACCTGCTCAATTTTCCCCATTTTATTATACAAAGACAGAACATCAAAAGTCCTGGATAACAAAACTGACACTCCTTGCAACAGCCTTTGACCAAAAGAAAATGCAGTTCAGTGTGAATGTGGCTTTCATCAACATGTCTCAGGCCCCATGTTCGTCAACTACTAGCTGTAATAATAAAAGCGTAATATGCAAATTTATGGAACGGCCGAACAGCGGAACAACCATCTGGATGATCTTCCGGACGAAGCAGGGGCTGCTAGGGCCGAGGCAGCCAGGGCTGCGAAGGCCTACTCTTGCACAAATTTCATGCATCAGGCCTCTAGTACTACATAAAAGGGAGAAGACCAAGTTGAATAGTATGAAAAGCCAGGACTGTTGTGAAACAATTTGTGATTGAATTTCCTCAGCAGACTGACTATCCAGGGCTTCGTGTTTATAAAAGTATTTTATTTAAATTACCATTAAAGTAAAATTAAGTTGGTATTAACCTTGTCTTTCCAAATGATGCCACTGAAAGGTAAACACACCATTCTGGCATGCATAAAAATGAGATGATAAATTGATACTCATAGCGCTGGGAATGGATGGAGTTCTAATGAGTGATTATCTATGGTGTAACTATATTGACTGTGTTTGTAAATGTCAAATGAGGCTGGCAAGGATGAACTTGAAGAAATCAATCTTGGAACTTGCTGTGATAGCAGCCTCCTATTTTCACAGGTACTAAATCATGAACTTGAAAAAAAAAAAAAAAAAGACTACAAAAGTTTGTAAGGTACCAATCTCTTCCGGACACTATTTGGCATGGTGAAGGATTTCTTGTCAACTCAGAAGACAAACATGGGTTCAGATAGTGATTTGTGGAGGACAAATAATTACAAGAGTTCATTTGGAGACACACATTTTTCCAACTCCTATTCTCTTGATATAATGAAGAAGAGTTATTTCTTTCAATTTGTTTTTCTCATAATTAAATAATACATTTGAGACCCACACTATTCTAAACTCTCTTCTCTCAATATAATGATGAGTTATTTCTATTCTACATTCTACTAATATAGGTTGGATTTAAGATTTATTAGAAAAGTTTATATTTTTATTGGGAACCACTCTAAGAGTAAGTGTACATGCACATACAAACCATACACACATTCATGTGCACAGTGTGATGGTGTGTGCTGTCTAGCAGTGGTTTGCTGGCAGAATAAATAAGGGTGACTACCAACTCTTACAAATTCAAACAAAGAAGTATTAAGACCTGTGGAACTCCCAATGGCATGAAATAATGTTTGCAGCTATTCTAGAAGAAAAATTGCTAAGGCAGATTTGGAGTGAGGACTGCTCACACATCAGATAAAACTGCAAAACCCACTTCCCACATTCGCTCCAACACACCTGAAGCATGCCATCCCCTTGGTTTCTGAAGAAAAGCTTATGAAACTTGGGCTAGAATGCCCACTTACTGACCCTAATCTCCCCTTATGGTAGAGAACAATCCTTTCATTTTTTTTTTCTTTTTTAAAGAAAAGGAAGATATGCATAATGTCTAGATCATCCTGACACAGCAGCCTGGCAGAGCAATATATTTCTAAACAGGCCTGGTGATTTTTCTTCCCCACAGTAGTGAAACAGGTCAGTTCAAGGACACCTGGATGTTAGAGTAGCCTCAGAATGTCACCTACTTGCATGTCACTTTCACTGCTTTTAACTCATGCTTTTAAGCACTTTAGGGGGGGAAAAAACACACAAAACACCTTATTTCATGAATCTCTAGTAAAAAAAAAAATTATACCCTTTATCTTCCTTTATTAGTCATTAATTTAATTATATCATTAGTTATGGAAAAATATAGAAAAATGGGATATTTTATCTAGTGAACTTGCCAGTGATTCCTGCTGGTCAACATCATGTCATCTTATGCAACGCTAAGTTAAAGAGCGCAATCACAGTGCAGCCAGTCTTCTGTAATTATCTGGGATGGAGCATTCCTGTGCGGAGGCTGACACACGCAGAACTCTTGGCTACATGGACCATCTGCTTAAGTGGGCGAGGGATGTTACAGACTGTAATATGAATACAGGAGTTCAGCATGTGCATCTCCTTAGCTATGTACCGCAACTCCTACCAGGATTTTTTGCCATTTCTTTCTCCACCGGGTGCTCTGAAGCAGATGCAGTCGGAGCGAGCATTTCTTCAGAAGTGGTGCAGTGTCTTAGATGCAAGGGGCTGTATTCTGATTCTATAACTCAACTTGCAACTTTTAGCCAAGGATATTCTCTAAAGGAAAATTATATTAGATTCACCTCCTCCTTACTCTCTCGAATATTATATATATAATCCAGCTGGAATGCAATTTGAGAGCTTCCCTAAAAGGAAAAATTAAACAAGGACATTGCTGCATGTGTAAGGACAAAGGGAAGATGAATCTTTCACCCTGATGAAGGATTTCTTACAATCTTCTCCCTTAACTTGGAAAAAAAAAGAAAAAAGAAAGAAATAGATGCATTTTACCAATTACTGCCCTATTAATTAATCCAAAATTCATTAAAAAATAATATTGCAATTTTTAAAAATTGTTTGAACTCTTACATGTTTAAAGATTTTCTCTTTCTCCTTTCCTTTTTACCTTAATGAATATTATAAATACTTTAAAAGATGATAGCTAGCTTCCTGAATGAAGTAATGTTCGTATGGGTTAGATATCAGACATATTTTTTATCATTTTAAGATTCAGCTAAACAGCTGAACCAAAGTTTTCCATTTTCAATTTTTGGATCAATAAAGGTGTTTTATAAAAATGCTATTTATGTAATTAAATTATTGTGACTATGGATTTTCAATTTGGTCCCAACATGTTGGCATGCTTCAAATGGGGTTGGTTTATTTTTAAGCCTACATAATTTTATTACCCAATGTCACCCCAATAAATTTAATTTTAAAAAGTATATTAGAATTTTAGTTATAAGAGCATAGTATGTGTCTGTGCACATTTTGTAAGTAAAACTAGTACTGAAACTTGACCTTCTTCAAGGCTGCTAGAAAGTACTGATCAGTCTTAGAGGTATTGTTGAGACATTTCTAAGATAAAATCTTCACCTGGGCAAAAAATTAAAATAAGATAAAAATTGAGAACCCTCACTGAAACCTAAGGTTTCAAAGAGACTTAAAAAGTAGTCACTGTTGCATGAAATGCAAGTTTCACTTTTGTTTCCACTTGGATAGAAATAACAGCACCAGCAATATATTCTCATTAAATAATGATATATTACAAAAGTAATTTCCAAATTGTAGGAAATGCATAGAAGCATTAAGAAAAAATCAAAATTGCCTCCAATCCATCACCTATTAATGTTATGCATTCTATACCTGCTTCCAATGTTTTTGATGCATAATTTCCATAGAATTCTGAAAATTATAAAGGGCTATATTCTGTTCTTTTACTAAAATTATTATAAAAGCATTTCCCATACCATTGAAAATTAGATAATAAATTTTTGAATTTCAAAAATAATGATAGATAAACAGAGATAGAAGTAGAGAGAAATGAAATAGTTGATTAAGGGCACTGCTTCATTAAGTAATGGATTTTGATTATGTGTGTGTGTGTGTGTGTGTGTGTGTGTGTGTGTGTGTGTATGTGTGATATTTAAGGGAAGTGTCACATTCAAGACACTCATTGTGTGGATCTTTTATTTTTGTTGGAATGTCAAAATTAACTCAAAAATACATCTAAGACCATAAAGGTCAGTCAGCTGGAGTAAAGATTAACACTTTCTAAACAGATATCCCATAATAATTTTTTTTAGTATTATAAAATATCACATCTAAATTCAAAACACTATACCAAACATGTTACATCTATGGAGTCCTTTTGGCAAGTGCCTCTCTGTTCCTTGCTTGGCTATCCCTACTTCCTTGTTCTTCATTCTCCCATATCATGTTTTTTTTTTTAAAACTTTATTGTTGAAAGTATTACAAATGTCCCTTTTTTCCCCTTTAGAAAATAAACTATGGATTTTGATTACAAGCTGAAAGCTTAACAGCTTGCCCTAAACCCCAAAATGCACTATTTATATTAATTTTATAGCCATGTCGTGTTCAATATTGACATTTATTTCAATGACTAACTATAAAATAACTTTGCTGTTGAAAAATTGAATTCCACTACTCAGTGTTATTATGGTTGAATCTAATAGACCCACTGCTTTCATCTCCTTATCTAGTATTTCTTAAGTTAATTTACTCCCTTCTTTTATGCCCTCCTTATTTCTCCCAACCTTTTTCATTTCTGTCTGCCTTTTCTTTTTTCTTCATTCTTACTGTATTCCTTTTCTTTTTCCATGTTTTTACACTTTTATTCAGTAATATTATGCATTTTATACTTATTTGAAGGTGTTCAATACTTTATTGAAATGTACTGAATGCTAGCTATACATACATACACAGCTGGTGTCCCACTGCAACCTGGATCTTGTGCTTATTTCATCAGAGTTACAGACATGACTCTCATATCAGGAATGAAGATCATGGTGCACTAAAGTCTATTATAAACTCAACTTCTTTTATACAGACAGAACAAATGAACTGAAAATTCCACCAACTTTAGAGAGCCCTCAAGGTGTTAATGTTTGACAATGGAGATTCTATACAGGCTGCTTGGCAAAGCAATAAATGCCTTAAATGGTTTGGGGACCACCAGTCCCTGCTTTGTAAAGTATTCATGAAGTGGAATTACCAGGACCTGCTACCTTGGTACAATTTTCAGTCGCCTCAAGCTCTCTGCATTCAGTTTGACCTCCTTTGCTACCTTTGACATTGATCTATTCTTCAGATTGTAGCTATAGGCTTTATGTTTGAACATAAGATTAAAGTTGGAAATAAAAGTAGCCCTTTGTATCAATCAGAGTGACCACTGAAGAGTCCATTTGGACAATAAGATCTTCTGGGACTTGAGTTGTAGAAAATTCAGCAGAAGGTTATAAGGAAAGGAGGAAGAAAAGGAATGGTGTGACACTAAAGATAGCTCTTGCATTACAGAAGGAAGTCAGAGGGAGTTGCTAAAAATGGCCATAAGCACTTTGTATTTCATATTGGCCCATCCAATACATTCAGCTAGAAATGACCAAATCCATCGCTTTTCCTTCTCCTGTAGGACTTATTAAAATGCCTCCCTAAATTTTATTTCCATTACTCTTTCCAATATACTTGTTTTACTACCAGGTAGGTTTTTATTCTATGCCCCATCCCCAGTATAGTCTGGAATATCTATGCTTAACAATAATTTACCACCTTCTTCTGTGCCCTTTGTGGCTTTGTACAAAGAGTAGCAACTTGTAAAAAATGATTTCTCGTGTGTGTGTGTGTGTGTGTGTGTGTGTGTGTGTGTGTGTGTTTCCTCTTGCTTCCCCCTTTGTTCATCCTTTCTTCCTCTTTTTTTTTTTTTTTTTTTTTTTTTTTGGTGGGGAGGGAGTATCCTTGAGTTAGTCAGAATAAAAAGAAAATGCATAATTAAGTAATGCAATGCCAATAGGAAAATACAATTATACCTTCCTGATACTGAAAGGAAGAGCAGGAGGAGAGAGAGAGGCAGCAAAGCAAGTCTGATAATGTGGGTGCCATGCCTTCCAGGCAAAGGGGCTCTTTTCTCTAGCTAATCTCTACTTAGAAACAAAGGGCTTTTTATCTTTTTTCTTTTTTCCCAGAAAATAGGAAGGGAAAGGGGACTGAATGATGCTTTAATTTGCATTTCTGTTCACATAATATTCTTGTTCAATTGACTAGAGAAAGGTTCTTTTTTCTTGCTACAAATGGAAGCACCTGTTAAAAATAGTTGAATCAAATTTTATTCACAATTAATATTTTGCTCAGGCTTGTCTCTGATAACCAAAAAAATAAATTATGAAATCTATTAGGTTTTTGTTTTGTGTTTTTTTTTCAAATCTGCACTAAATAACTTGAAGTGACATGGCATGATAAAAAAGAACATTGTTTCAAGAGTAAGAAGATTTAGGCTATAATCTAAACTGTCATTAACTCTGTGATATTAAGTAAGTCATTTAATTTTTTTGGTCTTCATCTTTATTCTTACAAAATTAGGAATTCACATTAGATAATCTAGAATATCCTTCCAGTTAAAAAATGTAGTTGGTCTTCTTTCACCTTTATCACTCAAAAACCTTGTCTCTGGCCCTGACCAGTTTGGCTCAGTAGATAGAGTGTCGGCCTGTGGACTGAAGAGTCCCAGGTTTGATTCTGGTCAAGGGCACATGCCTGGGTTGCAGGCTCAATCCCCAGTTGGGGGTGTGCAGGAGGCAGCCGATGAATGATTCTCTCTCATCATTGTTGTTTCTGTCTCTCTTTCTCTCTCCCTTCCACTCTGAAATAAATAAAAATAAATTTAAAAAACAAACAAACAAAAAATCCTTGTCTCTGAAGCAGAAATTGTCTGTACCCAGGTCTGTTGTTGGAAAGCCATCCTCATTTCCCCTGGGAGGAAGGAACATGAAAATGGCTTTTAGATTTAAGCAGCAGAATGAGAGGTGGCACTTGGGAAACTTGCGCAGGCGCTCTGGAAGGGGCAGGGTGGAGAAATTTGCAGAGCCCTGCCCTGAGGCGTGACCTGGTGGTCTGCGCCTGCCTGTGACGTCACAAACCCGCGCCGGCTGGCCAAAGCAGAACTGAGGCTGGCTATGGGGCAGGCCGTGGCAGTTTTTGCTCTCCTGGGAATGCCACACAAAGGAATACTAGTAGCTGGGCGGTAGGCGTGTCCTCCCAGCATTTTCTCTACAAGTCAAAGTTTACTGTGGCATTATTAGAATACTACTAGCCCATTTGCAGGAAGAATCCTGCAAGCGGCCGCTGCGGCCACGTGCGCTGCCTCTGCCGCTGTCGCCGCCACTGCGGCCGCTGCGCCTGCACCAGCGCACCGCTGCCACCTGCCCCGCTCCTCCCCACTCCGTCCTGCCCCGCCCCGCCCCACCGGGGCTTTCCCTCTGGCAGCCACCTTGCTTTCCGCTTTTCCTCCCTCTTCCTTCTAAGTTGTCGTTAGTCTTCACTCCTCCCTCCCTCAGCGTATGCAAATTAACCGCCATCTTTGTTGGGTAATTTGCATACTCGCCCTGATTGGCTGGTGGGCGTGGGATTGGCTGGTGGGCGTGGCTTGGGCAAAGTGAAGGTGCTGTCAATTTGCATATTATTATTTTATTAGGTAGGATAACAATTTATTAGCCAGATTGAAAAGGATTAATTTATTTGTTCGTACCAAATCTTTAATGGTAAAACCGGTTTCAGTTTTAATATCTTTAATTTGGGTCTATTTGACAGCTTTTCTGAATGTAATATTTCAAGAATTTAACTGAGAGACAGCTTTGTGACACCCCGAGGGCCCTGAGGTGATGCAAAGATTTAATCTCTCTCCCTAAAAAAAAAAAATATTTTTGAACTAAATTAGACCAATACAATATACTTGAAATTGCACAAGGAAACTGCCAATTTTTTTAAAAAAATTAATAGCAGTATTCTATTTAAAATACATATACTTTGAAGGTTATAGGAATTTCAGTGTTCTTCAGGAAAAAACTTACACAAATTCAAAGCCAAGTTCAAAGAGGAAACCTTCAGTCAGGGAAAAAGGGCAAGTGTGATAATTCTCTGTCTGCCAGTGACACTCTGGGGGTTTTATATTTAATTTATTGGGATTTATAAATTGTTTTCAATGTTTAATGCACTGTCTGCAATAAGCCATGTGCCACATGTTATATATACAAATTGTTTGTTGTACTAGTGTTGCAGAAGACTAAGAAGACCAAGGACGCTTCTGAGGAAGTTGGAGGGACACTGTTTAATAACGCCAGCGGACTCAGGGAACAGCCGTCCAAATCTGAGTGAAGGAACACGCATGGGGCCCTCCCTTATATCTCCTTCCCTGTGCTCTTTGTCCCACAAGCATGTGTCATGCTTCCGGTCCTTTTCTCGGGCCTTGCAAGAAGGCCCCCAGGTGTTGAGGGTCTCCAGGCCATATCTGGTGGTCTGCCCTGTCGTCAGAGTTAGGAGCCCTCCCTCTGGGCAGTGTACTGTCCATAGTCCAATGGCCTCTGTAACCGGTTCTGCAAGACCAGTATCTGGGAAAGAGGTAGTGACTTAATTATAGGTTATCAGGAATGTACACTGAGCTTACTGGCTTGGATTCAGATCACTAGCCCCAATTATCAGGGTTACATTAGAATTAGCCCATTTAGCCTCCTCACTAGAAGGTTGTTGTCTCAGAATGTTATTAAGTAAAGGTTTTTATCAATTACATTTTAAACAAATCTATAACCATGCCATTTTTGAATTTTGTCATATTAGACAACCATTGCTTTACTTTGGTACATTTAAGTCTTTAGAAAAAACCATGGAAAGGACTCTGACTTAATCTAAATTGCAGGCTTCTAAGCAGGTCATATCTTGAAACCAAGTGAGGGTTTATAGAACTTCAGGAAATTATTAATTATATATATATATAGAAGGTGGTACCCCCTTCCAGCATACCTGAGTGAAATATAGATGAGTACTAGATATTCAGGGCTAGATTTGAGCTTAAAAAGGGGGAAATAAAAATATTTTCCACCAATATTCACCATTAATAAAAACTAAGAAGGTGTGCCTTTTCCCTAAACTGTTCCCTGCAAAGTCAACTAGCATGTCCCTCTCCCAGGCATTTTTGGGGGGAGCAACCAAGTTGGTTGCCCGGTTTAAAATAAAGTAAAATCTCTAAGATGGCATTTTAAGGTTTACTAGTAGAAGTAAAATGTGGATGAAAGGGGCCACATGCTAACCTGACAAGCATGGTTAGGAGGTGAGGAGGCTAAAAGGCTAATTCCAATGTAACCCTGATATTTGGGAGGGGACTAGCAATCTGAATCTGTGCTAGCAAGCCCAGTATAAATTCTCGATAACCTATAATTAATCACTACTTCTGTCCCAGAAACTGGTCTTGCAGAACTTGTTATCTAAATACAGAGGCCATAAAACTGTGAACAGTGCACAGCCCCAGAGGGGAGTTATTAACTCTGGCACCAGGCCAGACGATCAGATATGGTCTCAAGACCCCCAACATCTGGGGCCTTTTTGCAAAACCTACAAAAAGACTGGAAACATAATCCATATTTGCAGGACAAAGACCCCAGAAAGATATAAAAGAGAAGTCCCCTGCATGTTACTTTACTCAGATTTGGGAAGTTATTTCTCTGGGTCCATATAAACAGTGTCACTCCTTTTCTCTAAAAGTGTTGCTTGGTTTTTCTTTGGTCTTCTGTAACAAGGGGAGGCCTGTGTGACAGTCTTTCAAACTCAGAGACCTAAAATAACTACAAGGATGGTCTGAAAATTAAATATTTAACTACAAACAGGTTATAGTGGGTAGTCATGTCGTAGGCCAGCATTTTCCCTGACAAAGATCAACTTAGATCTTTACTGAGCCCATTTGTCTTTTTGCCTCTAATATAACTGACAGGTGAAATGACTGGGTAACTTGTAACTTCCCTTCCCCCCCCCCCCCCCCGGACTCCTCAGGGCACAACAAATGGCACCAGGACATTCCCTCATTGTTATTGTTATCAAGTTAATTGTCAACTGTTAATTATGTTAAACTATCCTGTATCCATCTATGTAAAAGAAGCATATGTCCAACATTTCACTTTTTACCCTATCCCAGAGGTTTCCCCGCTTTGCTTTCTCCTACCTCCTTAATCTATCACCAATGGATTTCATGTAACCCACCTACGTCCATTTCCTTTGATAGCAATGTATAAATACAGATGTAATCTGCCATTCTCCGGAGCATTATCTCAATTCGTTGAGGTTCTGCTTCCCGGCATATGTCCACAGTTTGGCTCAAATAAAGTCACAAGAATTTTTTACAGATTTCGATGTTTTTTTCCATTAACAAAAACAACAATTAAGGGTCAGTAAAACTAAAAGTTAAGCCAGTAAGCAGGAAGTTTAAAGTACTACATTTGGCTAGAAATAGATTCCCTCCTTTCACCAGTAAAATCAGGCAGAAGATGAATCCTTTAATGATGAGGACAGACAAGGGGTGGGACCAGAGCCATTGGATCTCTGGGTTCTGGCCAGACCAGGGTTCTGGGTACTGTGTAAACTCTCTTGAGTTCTCATCCTAAAGTAAGCCCCTCAGAAATTTAGTCCAGTTGGTACTTCAAACATTACAGCCAGCTCAAGCCCTTTTAATCACAGATAAGGGACCTGAGAGCAAGACACAGGTTATACATGCTTCCCCCAGGAGATAAGGGAGGAACCCATGACCTCTGGGTAAGCTCGGGTCGTTGAGGTGCGGTGGTAAGTACGGTTAATCCACCCAATAGCCTGATCTGTGACCGTGCGCAGTAAGGGCCACTCACTCCAGACTTACGAGTGAGGTCTTCACTCCGTAATACACCCTTGGCCAGGAGAGGAGGTGCCTCGTTGGCAAAGGTACCCTTGGTTGGGAGGGGGACATGCCCCTGCACCCACCAAAGGGGCATATACAGTGGATGCAGAACGTCCTTTGTGGGTACAGGATGCTGGACATCCTTGTATATTTCCTTTTCTTCTAATGGGAAGCATGCCAACCACATTACATAAAATACAGCTCCTCAAAAATTGGGATAAGTTTGACCCACAAACCTTAAAGAAATAACGCCTGATCTCTCTCTGCCCTCAGGTTTGGCCTCAAATGCCAACTAGAAAATAGTAAAAACTAGCCCCAGAGAGAATTTTAAATCTTTTCAGTAGGAAAAATGGGAAGTAGTTGCAAGTCCCATATATCCAGGCTTTCTTTACGCTAGGGGACAAGCCAAAGGCAGGTAGGAAACTATAAATTTAATCCTTTGCTCCTAGCAATAGCAACCCAAGTCCACCAAGGGAGAAGGCAGAGGCCATGCCCCTGCCCAGGACTAAGCTAACCTTAACTTGCCCCAAGATAGATAAAGGATCTGGCCATACTTTAGCCCAGATCCCCTTCTCACCCTGCGACATGAGACAAACTAAAAGTGATTTAGGATCCTAACAAAGAGATTAAAGTCTTCCAAAACCTCATTCAAGCATTTGATCTCTCATATAGAGACATCATGCTCATATTAAACATGACCCTCTCAGCCAATGAAAAGCAAAATATACAAGAAAAAGCAAGAATATTTGGGAATAATCACTTTCTTACTTATGTTGGGGGAATAAAGAATTCTGAGGAAAGAAACAGGGATTTCTTAACAGGACAAGAGGCAGTTCCCCCTGCGGACCCTCAATGGAATCCTGAAACTGAGAGGTGGAAAATGAAGCACGGCCAGTTTTGTATTATAGAAGGCCTCAGACATAGTGAAACAAAGCCTGTCAACTACTCTAAATTACCGTAACCACCATTAAGCAAGGGGCTGACAAAAACCCCTCGGCTTTTTTAGAAAGGTTCAGGGAGGCATTGGCCAAGCATACCAACATTACCCCCAATTCAGAATTGGGGCAGCTAATTTTAAAAAACAAATTTATCACCCAGGCTGTCTCAGACATCAGGAGAAAATTGCAGAAATTGGCTATTAGTCTCAAGAATATTTTAAAGAATCCCCTGAAGATTGCCACCTCTGTGATCTATAATAGAGACCAGGAGGAGGAAATGAGGATAAACACGAGAGACCAAGCTAAGGCTACAGAAATAGAGAAGCCACGCTTAGGGAAAGCAGAAGCTCCCAGCCAGAGGCCAGAGGCGAATGGTCAGTCCGGGTCACCTGCTACAACTGTAGACAGGTTGGACATATGCGCCGGAATTGGCCCAAGAGGCATATTAGACCCCCGAAACCCTGTCCTGTGTGCCAAGGAAACCACTGGAAGTCGGACTGCCCCCAGAGACTGAGGTCCCTTGGAGTGGGCCTGGCGACCCAGCGGGCCCAATAGGACTGACGGGGCCTGAGGTCTCTCAACCCAGGAGCCCCAGGTAAGCCTGACAGTGGGGGGCAAGGAAATTAATTTCCTCCCTGATGCTGGAGCCACCTTCTCTGTACTCCACCCAAACCCTAGTAAATCATCCTCAGAGGCTGTAGCTGTTACAGGCAGGTCTGGGAAACCAAGAAAGAGATCTTTTTCTCAACCTTTAGGGCGTAGCTGGGATAAGTTGTTCCTTTCCCATGCCTTCCTGACCCTGCAGAAAGCCTCATACACATCAGAGACAGTATCCACCCAACTCTGAGGCTCTAGAAGGACTCAATATTCTAATAGGCCATCTGTTTTAGAAGCCCAAGGTTTATTGAAACCTTGTCATAGTCCTTACAATACCCCCATCTTAGGGTACAAGAGCCTAATAGAGGGGGAGGACTAGTTCAGGACTTATAACTAGTAAATAAGGCAGTGATTCCTATCTAGTCAAATGTCCCTTAGGCTTCACTTGCCCAGACTCCAGAGGACACGGAGTGGTTTATAGTACTAGATCGCAAGGATCCTTTTCTGTATACCCCTGCCTCCTAACTCACAGTCCCTATTTGCCTTTAAAAGATCCCAATAACTAAAGCAGTCAGCAAATATGGACAGTACTGCTCAAGGATTTTCGGGAATAGCCCTCATTTATTTAGGCAGGCCTCTAAATATTTAGCTCAAAAAGCCCTTTTTACAGGCACCGGTTTTAAGGCTCCCAACAGGTCGGCAGCATCAACTCCTAGATCCCTGTATCTCGAATAAGCCTTGAATGCCAGCACAGGAGAAGGACGAAGCTGCACTACCATCAGCTGAATGACCAGATTCCTATTTGTGTGAGCCTCTAAAGGGCCTGAAACTTCTCTTTTGAAGGGATCCTGAAGAGTCACTAAGTACCAAACAAGTAACATACTCTGGTATTTCTAGATAAACAGTGTTTTCATTTTTTAGTAATTCTTATTCTGTCTTTTTATAAGTGTCACCTGAACCCTAGGCTGCTACCTGGAGGAGACTTTCCCTGCCCTTGTTTGGACCCAGAAACACCACGAGATAGCTCCTACTTATAGATCCTTTTTGTATCCTTAATGTAGCAAATTTTTCAGCCATACTGGCTCCCCAAATCCCTAACTACTAAGTATGTTATAAGCAGCCCAATTCAGGGGCAAATAATCTCAATTAGATATAATCTCCCACGTCTCTTTTAGAGTAAAATGTGTTAAATCTTAGTCTATAGGACAATTTATGCTACCACTACCACCAACCAAACCGGAACCACTTCTCAAGCCTCTACAGATTTTTATTCACAGAGAAGCCCTCGACTGAGCAGAGGAAAGTCTGTGCCATGAATAACACTTCTTGCTGCAAGCAGCTTAGCTAAAAGGAAGGCCTCGTAGCCTCTTGCCCCAGAAGTCTGGGCACCAATTAAAGATATAATGCCATCCCTATTAGCTAACTCCCTCTTACAGGCCTTGGTTTATACTTTATTATTATTATTATTATTTATTATTATTATTATTACTCATCTTTAACTATTGCCTATTTAACCTTTGGTATGTTTCGTATCCTCCCATTTAGAAGCCCTAAAGCTACAACTGGTCCTCCGCATGAAACTGCAAATGGAGGCCGCTACATCCATCTTCCTTGGACCCTTAGACTGCCCACTTCCAATGGGACCCTGACTGCTGCCCCCAAACTACAACCCCTTTGCCAGCAGGAAGCAGCCAGAAAGACGCAGCGTCCCCTGTCCCCAATGGCAGTTGGGGTTTCCTAATCGGAGGGGGGACTGAAACAAAAATTTTACGGAAATCTAAGCAGGCTTAGGGAATTTTTAGAGTTGGGGTCCATGGAAAAAACATAGGGCTACAGTCTGGGAGAAGGTACATTTCCAAAACACAAGGAAGCCAGGTGCAGTTACATTTCCATAAGACAAGAAAGCAACAACAGGTACATCTCCATAACACAAAGGAGAGGCAACAGCTACATTTCCATAAGCTAAGGCAGTGGTCAGCAAACTCATTAGTCAACAGAGCCAAATATCAACAGTACAACGATTGAAATTTCTTTTGAGAGCCAAATTTTTTAAACTTAAACTTCTTCTAACGCCACTTCTTCAAAATAGACTCGCCCAGGCCATGGTATTTTGTGGAAGAGCCACACTCTAGGGGCCAAAGAGAGCATGTGGCTCTCAAGCCGAGGTTTGCCGACCACGGAGCTAAGGGAACTGGGAGTAGCCAAGAGGTCTATATTTACAAAATAAAGAAGGAGGAAGAAAGCCCAGAAAGAATAGAAGGACAATGAGGGAGGAGGGTCTCAGGAGTTACTATAGTAACCAATACCAAAGGGAATATTGACTAATCAAAGGTGATACCAGGACACAGGAACTACAGCCTTTATAAACCATGGAAACAGGAAGTCTGTGGGACTCTTTCCCCCTACCCACATGGGAGTCTGTGCTGTGAGAACTTTTCCCTTTCCCCACGTTGGAGTCTATACTTGTTCTTCAATGAATTTCCACCTTTGCTATACCACCTTCTGTCCGTGGATTCATTCTTCGACTCGGCTGGACAAATAATCTGGGTTCCAGTCCAAAAATTCCATATCAAAACTAATTTAACTACCTGTATCTCTTGATTGGTAAATTCAGTGTCAGGCGATATATGTTAGGTTGATTCATGCTGCTATTTTTAAACACAACTCCAAAGAAATGGTGTACTTAAAAGCGATGATAATTTTTTTCAGTTTTAAAAATTAAATATAACATTCATTCTGTGAAAGAGAACAGTCTGTTAGGGTCACTGAAGGAGGAACGCACAAGGCCAAAATGGTAAGGGATTAAAAATTTATTAGGTCATCTGGATAGGCTAAACCCCAAAATGGCACCCAAAGACGGGGAGTCAGAGTTTATTAAAGGACTCTAGGCAGGCTTTTTCTGGGCGGAGAATTCTCTGTGCAGGTCTGGATTCTGGGAAACTCCAGAGGGGAGACACAATGGTCGTAGCAAGTGGAATGTGGTCTAAGCAAGTGAAATGTCCACTGTGAAGTGGCCTAAAGGCCAGTCCCAGGGGAGGAGGTGTCGATTCAATTATTTGATCAGACCTAACACAGTCTACTATTTCCTTACTTCTTTTGCTTAACTTTTTCCCCTTCCTTTTGTCCTTTACATTTCTATTCTTTCTGCCTTTGTTCCTTCATTAAAAAAAAAAGATTCAGGACAAATCTAAGTAGAATGGACATGCTGTAATTCTCTCTATGAAACGTCCTACTATCTCCTCTGTCTCCTGCATGCTCATCACTTTGGCCTCTACTCCCCAATCACCTCCCCTCCCCCCACCCCTGTTACTTTTTCATTACTCAGCTCTGATTGGCCTCTTCCTGAAAACCTTCTTTGACCGCTTCAGCCAGCTAAGGTGCCATTCTGTGTGTTAACAAAGCATCCTGTGCTTACATTTTCCAGAATCATAACTAATGTAATGGCTTTATTTATAAAAATTGGGGGACTGTATTCCTATATGAAAATGAAATCTGCTTAATATGACAGCTGACAACACTGATAACATTTCAGTGCAAAGCCTTCAACCTGGTTCACTTGCTTTCCCTAAATTTTTCCTGTATCAGGAATACCATTTTACATTTGCTATGATATATTTGTAAATGTTTAGTCTTGCTACTATCCAAAAACTCTTTTATAGCAAAACAGAACATTCACATTTTTGTTCCAATTTTTCTCAATTTTCCTTTCACTCTCTGGCTCATAAGCATACAAGATAGTAAAGATGCTGCAGAGTCCGATGCCCTTAAGATTAAACACACGTTCCCATGCATGGGGTTCTAAGGCTGCATCATTTAAGGTCATGCTACTGACTCTCCTGCTATAGTAAACTGCCATTTCTTTTCCGGATGCACAGCATTCAAGTATTCCTCTCTCACTTCAACATGGTCACATTCTTTTGTTTCTTCTCATTTTTTAACACTCAAGCCCCGAGAAACTATCAGCAGTCTCATTTCATTCAAGGAGGCAATTAGATAGAAACACACCTCCCAAATCTTTGATGATGACCAGGCTTCTGATACTCTGGAGAATTGCACTGAAGCCTTTACACATGAAAATAAAATAACCATAAAGGAAATAAAATTACCTCATTAGCTGGTTTAGACATATACTTGTCTAGAGGATGAGATAAAGCAGCTTTTAAAAATCTTTTATATTTATTAAATATGGTGATACTCATTTTTCCCTTTTGAATTCACTGATAATTGTAACATATATTCTCATGTCTAATCCTGCCACAGGAAACACACAACTGGTAGGAAACATTCCTACATGCTACTAGCGGGATTCTTCTAATTCAAATCATGTGGGATTGCATAATGAATTCACTTCTAAGTATTCTAAATTGTATAATAAAATACACCTGAAATATAAATTAATACTGTTTATAATAAAACATGCTTTTCAAGGACCCCTTGACATTTCCAATAAACAAAAGATACATATTTGTTGTAGTTTTATCAAGTGGATGTTCAAACCATATATTTTTACACCTATGCTAATTCCTGTATTATGCATAGCCAATGATCAATTAAAAGGTACTTTGTAGATGTTAAATCTGTGCAAATACATGATCATACAAGGAATTCAAAAAACCCAATAGCCAAAGGCATAGATGAGGGAGTGAGGGAGTCACATTCCAATTACTTTAATAAATGAACAAAAATACATTTCCTGTGAAACACTAAAACAAAATGTGTTTTTTATTTCATTAAATGAGTCTGTGACTGGAAATATTTGAATCTAATGTGGAAAACTGCCTTTAATTGACAAATGTGGTGAGGGGGGGGGTTCTGATTATTGAAATGCTGTCAAGAAGGTAAGTTGGGGCAGGCCAGTGTAGCTCAGTAGTTGAGCATTGACCCATGAACCAGGAGGTCAGGGTTCGAAACCCAGTAGGGGGTGTGTAGCAGGCAGCCAATCACTGATTCTTATCATTGATGTTTCTATCTCTCTCTCCTTCTCCTTTCCTCTCTCTGAAATCAATAAAAAAAAACAATGTGTTTTTTTTAAAAAAACAAGGTAAGTTGGTAAATGCAGTGATAGTTTTAAACTTTGCAAAGTAGCTATAAAGATATGGAGTGGTGTTGAAGCCAAACATCTATATTATCTATGAAAACATATGACTGAGTAGTTTTAATCTTTTTTTTTTTATATGTTGGAGGTATTTTTAGGTTAGTTTAGCAATAGATTTAGGTAAAATAAAGAAAAAACATTTCTCTATTGAGCACTGTCTGTGCTAAATGTTATCACTTAAACCCCCCCCCCATCATCTATCCAATAGTCTATCTATTCATATATATTATCAATATATTGTCTCATATCAGCGAGGTACGTTTTATTTCCCCAAGACTACAGCAGAGAAAATCCATCATACCTTGCCCAAGGGCACCAGAGCCAATTGAGATCTTGAACCCACATCAGCTGATTCCCATCTCTGGGATCTTTTTCTGTGATGATGGCTTTATTTACAGGGATGCCAACATTGTATCACAATAGGCTTCCTAGTGCTGTCATCTCCAATAGACTATAGGATCTTAATTGCAGGGGTCGTTATTATTATTATTATATTCACACCCACTAGCAACATGTCTGGTGCATAGCAGGCCCTAAACAAAGATGTGTTGAAGTGAACTGAAACATTCTACCTGCACTGGTTTAACTGCATTATTACCTCAGGTATTTCCATAATCTCCATCTTGTACAAAACAGTAAAATGAAAAGGAGGACTGGTGTGAACTGACCTAATGATATCAGGCCAGTTCTTTCCTTTTCCAGCGTCCCCATTGTTAAGTTAAACATCACCTGATATTAACTCAATTCACATGAGAACAAAGGAAACTTTCATCTCATGACTTTTTTGTTTTGGCAAGCACAATTTCCATGTCCCTTTTTTCCACCCAAATATTTCTCTCCCCAACACTCAGGAAAATTTTCTTTCTCCTGTTTTCAAAACAATGTCAGTCACTGGTTTAGCTCATTATAATTTCATAGCTTCACTGTGTACTAGTGTGCCTGACATTCAACACAAAGTAAATAAGCTCCATAAGCACGTGGTGGTTATTTTTATTATCCTAGTCATACATGTAAGGAAATGTTACAATTCACAGTGAATGTTGCTGGCATGAATACAGAGCCCACAGAAGAGAGATACATATTGATAGTGACAGGTGCTTTGTCGCGTAAGCTTTATCAGGACATACTGGGGAAAGTCCCCTTTTTAGAGTTCATTGTCCCGACTTGCACTTTAATGGTCCCTGCTGGCCACTACAGTTAAACTCTAAGTTCAAGTGAAAATGATCCCCAATGCCTGCCCCATACCTTTGACTAGTGCAATCCTGGGTTCTCAGGGCCACCAGTCTCCTACTGGATGGTGTACCAGTCAAAGCAACAAAAAGATTCTGAAGAGTAAACAAATGCTTTTCTTCTCTTCCCCTTACCTAGCAGAACCCATTCTTTTAACAAAGGGTGAGGGTATTAAGTTGACAGTTTCCATAATGCTAATTAAAAAAAAAAATCCATTATGTCTGTAGAGACTGAAGCCTAGAAAGCAACTTCATCTCCAAAGTGAGTGAATGGCCTGGAGCAGGGTGTGACAAACTATGGTTTCTGGCCAAATGCAGTCCCTCCCTCACCTCTTTTGTATGGCTCACAAACTAGGATTTCTTTTCCTTTTAATTTTAAGCAAAATAGAGACAGAATCATAGCTAGAGAGCTGGCACACAGCTCTGGGGGGTGGAGGAGTGGAAGGATTGAGCAAAAAAAGAGAGAACTCATGGACATGGACAACAGTGTGGTGATTGCTGGTAGGTGGAGGTGGTAGAGGGCAGAGAGGAGATAAATGGTGATGGAAAAAATTAAATTTAATTTAAAAAATAATAATAAATAAAGGTTTTCCTGAAAGAAAGCAAAAATATGCAATTTTAAGACTTTCAGATAACTGCATTTAATCTCAATCTAGATTCTTTACATGGGATTAGCAATTTTTTTTCTTTAAAGGATTAGACATTGAATGTTTTAAGTTTTGTGAGGTTTATCCATTTGCATATATTTCTGTGTTTTTTCTTCCTACAATCCCTTAATATATAAAAAAAAATTAAGACCACATTTTTCCTATGGAGCCATACAGAAACAGAAACATATTTGTGGCCAGATCTGGCAAGCAGGTAGGCTCCCACCCTAGTGGGTGGTTGACCCATTAGATAGAATGGAAAATGAATCTTCACATGGAGAAAACTACTCCATCAACCAAAATTCTTCCTACCAGATTCACCTGCCTTGGACTTTTAAGAGACGAATAGATGTCCACTGTATGTGAGCCAGGACATATGTTTAGGTCTATGGAACACAGTAACTAGCTTACCCTAACTAATACAGAAGGACAGGTAAGACAGGGTTCCCCCAAAAGTGACAGTTAAACACACATCTGAAGGAGAGAAAGCCATAGAGATATTTGAGTGAGCAGTGTTCCATGCAGAGGTCCTGAGTCAGGAGCATATCTCTAGTGTTTGAGGGACAGACAGGAGGGAGGTATGGCCACATTAGAATGAGCAAGCAGGAAAATATCAGTATCTGAGGTCATAGAAGAAAGAAGCAACTAAATTGGCCAAGACCTCATGGATCATTTTTTTTTGGGGGGGAGAGGGTTGGGGGGGAGAGGAGTGTGGTTTACTCAGAGGAAAATGGGAAGCCACTGAAGAGTTTTATGTTGAGTAATGACATGATTAGGCTATCTATTCATATATATTATCAATATATTGTCTCATCAATATATTGTCTCACAGTTTCACTCTGGGCTGCTGTACTAAAAAAACATAAAGGCAATCAAGTGACAGATTAGTTTGGAGACTAGTGAGAGACGATGAAGAGTTGGAATAAAATTGCAGCAATGGATAGGACTTGCGGAAGAATTGATGTGATAGATAAGAGAAAGAGAGAAGCTTATATTTTGTCCTGGGTAAAGTTGAATTTAAAAAGACTGGAAGAGGACTAGGTTGGAAAATATGAGGGGCTCAGTTTTCAACATGTTAAGTGTGAGATGTCACAGCCAACATAGATGTTAAGTTAGCAGTTGGAAATAAATGTCTAGTATTCAGGGGACAGATTAATGGGATCCCTCTGTAGTATATATTCTTCTCTGTAAGACTCCTATGAGACTTTTTATAGCATAGGTGTATAATGTTTTGTTCAATTATTTTCCTCTCCTTCTAGTTTGTTTACTCATTAAAGAAAAAAATGATTTTTAAAAATAATTTTATGTCATATACAGACCACAGTAGTCAATGAATGTTTTTCAAATGAATAAATGAGTGTATTTAGGCGAGTCTATGAACACCGGCGGCAGGGTGTTACTCAGTAGTTACCATGTTTGTTAAACATAGTAATTATCCACAGAGCTTCTACTCTGAAATAATACAAAATAAAATGAACCCCACATTAAAAAAAATGGAGAATATTTAATATCCTTACAAAAATATGAAGAGCTTATGTCTAAAAAATTCACCAAGTCTCTGGATAATTGTAATGCTAACTAAAGTTTAGGAGTCTTGCTATGTAACTGTGATTACAATTATATATATTTATCTGTGGAAGTATTAATAAAGATTATGTTCAATATCTAAGTTTTATGGGAAACTACCATCAATTAAATATTTTATTTCCTCTTCTACCCTTGAGATCTGTTTGTGAAGGTCGTGTCTACACAAATATAGAAAAGCAGCCCAGGTTCCATTAGTTTCCAAGAAAAATAACAATAAAAATATGAAATGGAGAAATCACCATCATGCAATATCATAAAAATCTTGTATCTGCTGAAATAAGTTCACAAAGTGTGTTACGTATGGAATTCACAAAAATGTATATACCCTTTAACAGTTGATAGCTCAATTGATGTTCCTTTCTTTTCGGATTTAACTGATTGGAATTAATAGTTATTCAAAGTATATATACAGTTTGGGGGCACCCTATATTTATCATGTCAGGGACAAAATCAATGCTGTATTTCACAAATGAATTATGGGTTATAGCATTCCTTAGAGAAGTAAATTATAACAGATATTAGATTATTTATTTGGGTTTACAAATAACTTTAAGCATCTTTTTTTTCTAGCTTCCCAATGAATACTGCCAGGAGCCTTCAAGCAATGTGGTGTTTGTTGCCATTTGCACCTGTGAGTATGCTGTAGTGGGTGGAAATGAAACTTCATGTTTTAAATAGATTAAGGAGTAAGAAGGGATCTTTAGCAGGTTAAAGCAATTACTTGGTTTTCCTGGCGGTGACAGATTTTCATTGTTCCCAACCATAACACTCTACACAAAGGGAGGTACATGTTTATTTGTTTTTCTGCGTGTGCGACTGACTCATCTGTCCCTTTCCTAACCTCCACAGCCACCAAGGCACCTGCACACCTCCCACACACAAAAAAAATCCAAACAGGTTGCGAATCAACAGTTATAAAAATCTATATACATATATTTGCATTTCTAGAGTTTTCAAGTAAATGACACCAGTGGTTTTGGGGTATGAATGAACTGTATGCCACTTCTATTTTATTGCTGTTTTATTTTTAAATTTTATTTTTCAATTAAAGTTGACATTCAATATTATTTTATATTAGTTTCAGGTGTACAGCATAGCAACTTGACAATTATATAGTTTACAAAGTGATCCCCCAATAACTAAAGTACCCACTTTGCGCCTGACATAATTATTGCAATAATATTGACTATATTCTCTATGCTGAACTCTGTACATCTCTATGTGACAATTTTGCAACTACCAATTTATACTTAACCCCTTCATCTTTTTTGCCAATTCTCTCTGGCAACCATCAGTTTGTTCTCTGTATCCATGAGTCTGTTTCTGTCTTGTTTGTTTATTTTGTTGTTGTTTTTAAAAATATAATTTTACTGATTTCAGAGAGGAAGGGAGAGGGAGAGGGAGAGAGAAACATCAATGATGAGAAGGAATTTTTGATCCACTGCCTACTGCACGCCCCCCACTGGGGATCCAGCCCACAACCCAGGCATGTGCCCTGAGCTGGAATTGAACTGTGACCTCCTGGTTCTTAGGTCAATGATCAATCACTGAGTCATGCTGGCTGGACTTATTTTTTTAGATTCCATATATATATGAAATCATATATTTGTCTTTCTCTGACCTATTGCATTTACCATTAATAACCCTGTAGGTCCATCTATGTTTTGCAAATAGTAAGATTTCATTCTTTTTTATGGCCAACTAATATTATATTGTATGTAGGTACCACAACTTTTTTATCCACTTATCTATTAATGGACACTAGGGTTGCTTCTATACCTTGGTTATCTATATACTAGAGGCCTGGTGCATGAAATGTGTGCACGGAATGGGGGGTGTCCCTCAGCCAGGCCTGCACCCTCTCTAATCTGGGAGCGCTCAAGGGATGTCCGACTGCTGGTTTAGGCCCGATCCCTGTGGCTCCTAACCACTGACTCCTAACCGCTCACCTGCCTGCCTGCCTGCCTACCGCCCCTAACCACTCTGCATGCTGGCCCCTAACTGCTCTCCCATCTGGCCTGATCCCCCTAATGGCTCTCCCCTGCTGGCCTGATCTCCCTAACGGCTCTCCCCTGCTGGCCTGATCGCTCCTAACTGCCTCTGCCTCGGCCCTGCCCCCATGGCTTTGTCCGGAAGGACGTCTGGATGGTCATCCGGAAGATGTCTGGTCTAATGAGCATATTACCCTTTTATTAGTATAGATATAAAACCCTAATATGCAAATAGACCCAATGGCAGAACAACCAAACAACCGGTCGCTATGATGTGTGCTGACCACCAGGGGGCATGCGCAAACATGGTGGGCATTGGCCATGGCAGGATGGTGGGGAGCAAGTGAGCGGGAGCGCTAGACCGCTGAAAATTCTTTGCTCCTGTGCGCCGCGGTCCTGCACAGCAATCATATCTGCTGCCAGTGCTGGCCCCACTCGCACCTGCTGCCAACACTGGAGCTGCTGCTCATAACCTCTTCTGGTGCCTGACACCACCCCTGATCGATCAGCGCCATCAGCGGGTGCGAGCGGTGGCTGCTGGCTCCGATCACCCCTGAGGGCTTCTCTACCTCCCCCTGCTCCTGCGGGGCGATCAGGGGCAGCAGCCACCACTCACACCCACTGATGGTGCCCCCAACTCACACTCGCTGCTGGTGCCGGCCCCACTCACTCTGCTCCCTCAGCGGGTGCAAGCGGAGCCGGCACCATCAGCGCGTGAAAGCAGAAGTGGCGGGAGCAGGACTGTCAGCAGTCAGGAGACTGGGGACTGTGGCAGGAGGGGCTGAGACCCCTTCCTGTGCCCACCACAGCCTTGTGGCTGCCAGTTCCTTTCAAGGTGCAAGAATTCATGCACTGGGCCCCTAGTTGTAAATAATGCTGCAATGACTAGAGAGATGCATATATTGTTTCCAAATAGTGTATTGGGTTTTTTTGGATATATACCCAGAAGTGCAATTGTTAGCTCATAAGTCAGTCCCATTTTTATTTTTTGAAGAACTTCAATACTGTTTTCCGCAGTGGATACATCAATCGGCATTCCCACCAACAGTGCATGAGGGTTCCTTTTCCCCCACATCCTCACCAACACTTGTTTGTTGATTTATTGATGGTGCCATTCGGACAGTTATGAGGTGATATCTCATTGTGGATTTAATTTGTATTTCTCTCATGATTAGTGATATTGAGCATTTTTTCATGTCTATTGGCCATATATAGGTCCTCTTTGGAAAAGTGTCTTTATTCAGGTTGTCTGCTCATTTTTTAAATTGAATTGTTTGGGGGTTTTTTTTGGTGTTAAGTTGTATGAGTTCTTTATAAATTTTGAATATTAACCTTTTATCTGATGTATCATTGGTGAATATCTTCTCCAACTCAGTAAGTTGTCTTTTTGTTTTATTGATGGTTTTCTTTGCTATGCAAAAACTTCTCAGTTTGATGTAGTCTCACTTGTTTATTTTTTTCTTGTTTCCCTTGCCCTAGGAGATATATCAGAAATAAATATTGCTAAGACAAATACCAGAAAGTTTACTGCCTATGTTATCTTATAGGTGACTTATAGTCTTTAATAAATTTTGAGTTTATTCTTGTGTATGGTGTAAAAAGGCAGCCTACTTTAATTTTTTTGCATGTATCTATTCAATTTTCCCAACACCATTTATTAAATAGACTGTCTTTACTCCATTATATGTTCTTTCATTGGCCATATATTAATTAACCATATAGGTATGGGTTTATTTCTGGGCTTTCTATTCTATTCAGTTGATCTATATGTCTATTTCTTATATAAAAAATAAGTTTTTATTACATATTTTTTTAGTATAGTTTGATATCATATAATGTGATGCCTCCAACTTTGTTCTCTCAAGGTTACTGAGGCTATTTAAAATCCTTTGTGATTTCATATAAATCTTGAGAGTATTTGATCTAGCTCTGTAAAAAATGCCATTGGTATTTACATAGGGATTGCATTGAATCTGTAGATTGCTTTGCATAGCATGAACATTATAATAATTTTAATTCTTCCTACCCATGAGCACAGTTTATGCTTCCATTTATTTGTATCTTCTTCAATTTCTATCTTCAATGTCATAATTTTCTGAATATAAGTCATTTACCTCCTTGGTTAAATTTATTTCTAGTTTTTTTTTATGCATTTGTATATGGGATTTATTTTTTCAGTTTCTCTTCTGATAATTTATTATTCATTTATAAAAATGAAGCTGATTTCTGGATATTGATTTTGTATCCTACTACTTTACTGAGTTCATTTGTAAGTTCTAATAGTTTTTTTGGTGGAATTTTTAAGGTTCTCTATATATAGTATATGTCCTCTACAAATAATGACAGTTTTACCTCTTCCTTTCCAGTTTGGATGCCTTTGACTTTTTCTTCTTGTCCGATTGCTGTTGTGAATTTATTGACTTTCAGTACTATGTTGAATAAGCGTGGTAAAATGGGACATATCGGTCTTGTTCCATATCTTAAGAAAAATGCTTTTAGATTTTTCCCATTGAGTATCTTAGCTGTGGGTTTGTCTCCTATGTCCTTTATTATTTTGAGGTATGTTCCCTCTATTCCAACTTTGCTGAAAAGTTTTATCATAAACTAGCAGCCCATTTGCACAAAGATTCGTGCAATAGACCTTCATTCACCTGGCTGTCTGCACCAGTTTTGTGCCGGCACCAGGGACCCAGGCCTTGGCTGTGGCCACCGCCTTCTGCCTTCTTTCAGGGTCGGGGCTTGGCCCCAGGCAGCGGCCTTGGGCTCTGCTGCACCCCAGCGTCCCTGCTACGGATCACAGGAGCCGACCCCCAGTGGTTGCCTGTGATCCGTGCAGACTCCCCGCTGGTGCCCAAGGCCTGGAAAGCCTCTACCGCACCCCAGCGTCCCTGCAACGGTTTGTTGGTGGGCGTGGCTGGTGGGCGTGGCTGGTGGGTGTAGCAAAGTTACGGTCAATTTGCATATTACTTTATTATTAGGTAGGATTATTAGGTAGGATTATTAGGTAGGATGGGTGCTGGATTTTGCCAAAAACTTTTTCTGCATCTATTCATATAATCATATAATTTTTATTCTTCATGTGGTGTTGTTGGGGAGCACAAAAAACTTGGTTGGAAGGTTGTAAGGAGGACATTCTGAGAAAAGGGAAGTGTGTCCAAGGCTGCCTGCCCTGTTTATCAGAATTTCGACTTAGGGGAGTGTTGAAGGCAGTGCCCCTAATTATTCCTTGACCTTTCCAATCAAGTCTGTGCACATACAGACCCCCGGGTGTTTACTGGAATCCTTATGCTTAATCTATGGATGCCCTTGCCTAGAGGACAATGTAAACATGTGTCCTCCCAAGATTACTCACCCTCCTGATTGTATCTAAAGATAAAAATTCCAATAAAGACCTAATGAGGCAGACAATAAAGGCTGCTCTGGCTACTAAAGCCAGGGGCCCCTTAGCACTCTCTGGCACAGTCAAACTGTGTCTGAGTAAACTATTCATCCATTGTTCAGGGGATGCTGGTCAGCCCCATGGGGTATGGTATATAACAGTAATTGATTTGTGGATATTGAACAAATCTTGCATCCCAGAAATAAATCCCACTTGATTATGATGTATGATCTTTTTAATGTATTGCTGAATTTGTTTTGCTATTATTTTGTTGAAGATTTTTGCATGTGTATTCATAAGGGATATTGGCTTATAATTTCTTTGTTTATAATGTCTTTGTCATATTTTAAAATCAGCATATAATGCTCGTCTCCTAAAATAAGCTGGGGGACCTTTCTTCTTCTTAAATTTTAAAAAATAGTTTGAGAAAGATAGGTGGTAATTCTTCTTTGAATGTTTGGTAAAATTCAAAAAGTTTAAGGCTTTTGTTTGTTGGGTATTTTTATTACTCAATTTTTTAAATCTTTATTGTTCAGATTATTACAGATGTTCCTCTTTTTTCCCCCCATAGCTCCCCTCCACCTGGTTCCCACCCCACCCCATGACCTCACCCCCCAACTTTATTCATCCATAGGTGTAAGATTTTTTTCCAATCTCTTCCCGCACCCCCCACACGCTCTTCCCCTTGAGAATTATCAGTCTGCTCCCTTTCTATGCCCCTGATTCTATTATATTCACCAGTTTATTCTGTTCATCAGATTTTTTTATTCATTTGATTTTTAGATTCACTTGTTGATAGATATGTATTTGTTGTCACTTTGTTCATAATTTTTTATCTTTACCTTTTTCTTCTTCCTCCTCTTCTTAAAGGATACCCTTCAGCATTTCACATAATACTGGTTTGGTGGTAATGAACTCCTTTAGCTTTTTCTTATCTGTGAAGCTCTTTATCTGACCTTCAATTCTAAATGATAGCTTTGCTGGGTAGAATAATCTTTTTTGTAGGTTCTTGCTATTCATCACTTTGAATATTTCTTGCCACTCCCTTCTGGCCTGCATAGTTTCTGTTGAGAAATCAGCTGACAGTCATATGGGTACTCCCTTGTAGGTAACTAACTGTTTTTCTTTTGCTGCTTTTAAGATTCTCTCTTTGTCTTTTGCCCTTGGTATTTTAATTATGATGTGTCTTGCTGTGGTCCTCTTTGGATTCCTTTTGTTTGGGGTTCTCTGTGCATCCTGGACTTGTAAGTGTATTCTTTTCACCAGGTAGGGGAAATTTTCTCTCATTATTTCTTCAAATAGGTTTTCAGCATCTTGCTCTCTCTCTTCTTCTGGCACCCCCATAATTCGGATATTGGTATGCTTGAAGTTGTCCCAGAGGCTCCTTACACTATCTTCATATTTTTGTATTCTTTTTTTCTTTTTGCTCTTCCGGTTGGGTGTTTTTTACTTCTTTGTATTTCAAATCTTTGACTTTATTCTTGGGATCCTCTAGTCTACTGTTGAATCTCTGTATATTATTCTTTATTTCAGTCAGTGTATGCTTAATTTCTGACTGGTCCTTTTCCATTTTTTTGGCATTCTCACTAAGATCCTTGAAGTTCTCACTAAGTTCCTCGGAGGTTTCTAGAAGATTCTTGAGTAACCTTATAACTGTGGTTTTGAACTCTATACCCAGTAGTTTGCTTTCCTCCATTTCTTTCATTTGTGACATGTTCCTTTGTCTCCACATTTTGGCTGCTTCCCTGTGTTGATCGAGTGGCCTTGTGTGCTAGGTGTCCTATAAGGCCCAGTGTCTCAGCCTCCCCAGTCACCTTAGGTGGACGCTCTTGGTGCACCCCTTTGTGGGCTGTTTGCACAATCTTATTGTAGTTAACCCTTGATTGCTGTTGGTATCACTGGGAGGAATTGACCTCCAGGCCAATTGGCTGTGAGGACCAGCTGTGTCTACAATGGAAGAGCTGCTGTGCAGGAGACACCCTTATAGGGCAGGACTTGCTTCAGTGGGGCTTTGATGCTCACTGAGTCTGCCCCTTGAGTGTGTCGCTTATGGATGTGCAAAGTTGTAATCTGGTATGGTCTCACACTGACCACTGGGTACATTGGCTCTTGGATCTCCAAGGAGGTGCAAAGTCAGTCACTGCCTGATGCCACCCAGCAGGAGCTACAGAGAGATCTGCAGATTCCTCCTCTTTGTATGGGGTTTGGAAGTGCCCAGATGAAGCCCAGCTGTGAAGCAAGGCAGGCTTGTTAATGTTGGGCCTTGGGCCTTCTTTTGGAAGCTTTGGAGCTCTCTGACCCAGTTGCAGTTTGACAGGTTTTGGGCTGAGAAAGGACAGGCTATTTATATGCAAAAGCTGTGTGTACTGCTTGGGTGGGGTTGTAAATTGGGTGGGGCGGGGTCTCAGGGAATCACCAGGGCAGAGCAAACAGCAATGGTTGCCAGTCAGCCCTGCACCAGAGAGGTCCCCGCATCTCCACATCTTGAGCCTCCATGCAGGAACAATAATCGCTGCAAGCACCCCTGAGAGAAAGCTGCCCTCGCATTCCAAACTGATGCCAGACAGTCCAGTTTCTCTCTGTATGAGTCTGGGTCCCCAGAGTCTCTCCTGGAACTGGAGTTCAGAGCATTCGGGAGCTTGTATCTCTCTCCCAATTGAAAAACAAAAAAACAAAAACAGCGCACTGGTTGCCTGCCCATTCCATGCGTGCCTCCGCACCCCCGTACCTCCTACCAGTCTCAATGTGCTTTTTTTTTTTCCCTTCTAGTTGTAGAACTTCCAGTCAGCCAGCTTTCTCGTGGTTCTGGATGGTAGTTGTTTTGTCTTTTAGTTGTAGTTTTGATGTGCTTGTGAGATGCAGCAAGTACAGGTGTTTACCTATGCTGCCATCTTGGTTCTCCTTCCTTATTATTACTCAATTTTGTTGGTTATAATTGTTCTGTTCAGATTTTACGCTTCTTCTTGATTCAATATGAGAGATTTTATGTTTCTAGAAATGTACCAATATCTTTAACATTATATAACTTTTGGCATATAACTGTTTGCAGCATTTTCTTATAATCCATTGCATTTCTGTGGTGTTATTTGTCACTTCTCTTTTACTTCTGATTTTATTTGAGTCCTCTCTTTTTTTTTTTTCTTAATGATCCAATTATCATTGTCTTTTCAAAGAATCAGCTCATGGTTGCATTAATTGTATTTATTTGACTATTTTGTTTCTGCTTTGATCATTTTTTATTTCCTTCTTTCTGCTCACTTTGGGCTTTGCTTATTGTTCTTTTGTTCTTTTTTAGGCTTAAGGTTAGATTGTTAAGAGAGTTTTTTTGTTTGTTTGTTTCTTGAGATAAGCCTGTATTGCCAATTTCCCTATTAGGATTACATTTACTGTATCCATAAATTTTGAGTTTTTGTGTTCTGATTTTTATTTGTTTCAAGATACTTTCTGACTTCTTCCTTGATCTCATCGTTAACTCATTCATTGTTCACAACATGTTATTTAGATTTTGTGTGTTAATGTGTTGTTCAGTTTTTTTTCTTCATGTAATGGATTTCTAGTTTCATACTATTGTGATTAGAAAAATGTTTAATATCAATTCAATCTTTCTAAACTTATTGAGATTTGTTTTGTGGCCTAACATGTAGTCTACCCTGAAAAGTGTTCCATGTGAAATTGTAAACAATGTATATTCTGCTGCTTTGGGGTAAAATGCTCTAGAAATAACAATTCCATCTGGTATAATGTGTGATTTAAGGCTGCTGTTTCCTTGTTGATTTTCTGTCTAGAATATATATCAATTGATGTCAATGGGGTATTAAAGTCCCCTACTATGACTACATTATTCTTGATCTCTCCCTTTATGTTCATTAGTATTTGTTTTATATACAGGGTGTCCTAAAAATGTATACACACTTTAATAGCTAACAGCTCAATTAAAAAAAAAATTAAATTCTTTATTTTTTAAAGTATTACATGAGTCTCCTTTTCCCCCATTGACCTCTCCCCGAGCACCCCTATTCCCCAGAACATGCCTTCACCCCCTACTCTCTGTGTCCATTGGTTATGTTCATATGCAAGCATACAAGTCCTTCAGTTGATCTCTTACCCCCTCACCCGCCACCTTCCCTCATAAGTTGGACGGTCTCAATTTTGAAAATTAAATGTATTTTAATAAACACTGCCTTTATAATTATTCAAAGTGTGTATATAATTTTTTGGGACACCCTATATTTAGGAGCTCCTATGTTGGGGGCATAAATGTTTACAAGTGTTATATCCTATTATTGGATTGATCATTTTATCATTATGTAATGTTCTTCTTTGTCTCCTATTATAGTATTTGTTTTAAAACCTATCTTCTCTGATATAATAATTGCTACTCCAGCTTTTATAAAAAATTTGCATTTGCATGAAGTATCTTTTTTACATACCTTTACTTGCAGTCTTTGTGTGTCTTTTTAATTTTTAATATGTATTTTTTATTGATTTCAGAGAGGATGGGAGAGGGAGAGAGAGATAGAAACATCAATGATGAGAGAGAATCTTGATTGGCTGCCTCCTGCATGCCCCCTACTGGAAGTCAAGCCCCCAACCTAGGCATGTGCCCTCACCAGGAATCAAACTGTAATCTCCAGGTTCACAGGTTGTTACTCAACCACTGAGCCATGCCAGCTGGGCTGTATGTGTCTTTTGATATGAAGTAGGTCTCATGTAGATAGTGTATATATGGGTCTTATTTTCTTATATAGGCCTGGTGCACAAATTCATGCACCTGTGGGGTCCCTCAGCCTGACCTGCACCTTCTCATAATCTGGGACCCCTCGGGGAATGTTAGATAGCTGGTTTTTGCCCGATCTCTGAAGGCCCGATCCAGACAGGAGAGAGTCTGATCCTGTGCATTGAGTCTCTGTCCCCTGGTGGTCAATGTGTGTCATAGTGACCAGCTGACCAGTCTTTCAGTCGTTCATTTACTTAGGCTTTTATATATATATAGATCTTTTCAGCTACCCTATGTCTATTGATTGGTGCATTTAGTCCATTTATATGTAAAGTGATTGTCGATAGATATGTAGTTATTGCCATATTATCATTCATGTTTATGTTTATTTTTCCTTCTTTTTCTTAAAGATATCTTTTTAACATTTCTTGTAGGACTGGTTTGTTGGTAATGAACTTCTTTAGGTTTTTCTTATCTGGAAAGCTCTTTATCTCTCTAGTTTTTTTTTTTTTGTTTTTTTTTTTTTTTTTTAATAGCCTTTCTAGATAGAGTGGTCTTGGTTGTAGGTCCTTGCTTTGCATAACTTTTGAATATTTTGTGCTAATCCCTTCTGTCCTGAAAAGTTTCTGTTGAGAAATCAGTTGACAGTCTTCTATGAGCTCCCTCTTAGGTAATTTACCATCTTTCCCTTGTTACTTTCAATCTTTGCTATTTTAATTATTATGTGTCTTAATGTGAACTTCTTTGTTTCTTCTTGTTTCAGATTCTCTATGCTTCCTGGACTTGTATATCTTTTTTCTTTACCAGTTTAGGGATATTTTCAGTCATTATTTTTTCAAATAGGTTATTTTTAAAAGCTCATTTATTTATTTACTTATTATTTATTGATTGTTTATTAGAGAGAAACATCAATGTGAGAGCGAATTATTGATCAGATGTCTCCTTCATGCCATGTACTGGGTATGAAACCTGCTCCTTGACCAGGAATTAAATCAGCAACCCTCTGGTGTACAAGATGATGCCCAACCAACTGAGCCACACTGGCCAGAACTCAAATAGGTTCATAATCTCTTGCTTTATCTTTTGCTTTTGTGGTACCCCTATGATGCAGATGTTGTTATGGCTGATGTTATTCTAGAGGTCTCTTAAACTATACTGATTTTTTAAAATTAATTTTTCTTTGTACTGTTCTGATTGGGTGTTTTCTGCTACCTTGGCTTTGAAATTGCTGATTTGATCTTCTACTTCATCTAATTTGCTATTAATTCCTTCTAGTGTATTCTTCATTTCAGTTATTGTATTCTTAATTTCTGATTGGTTCTTTTTATGGTTTCTATGTGTTTGTTTTTTTTTTATGCTGTTGAAATTCTTGCTTGGATCTGTGAGCATCCTTATAACCATTGTTTTGAACTCTGATAGATTGCTTGCCTCTGTTTTATTTAGTTCTTTTCTGAAGATTTCTCATGTTCTTTCATTTGTAGCATGTTTCTTTTTCTCCCCTTTTGGCTGCCTCTTTGTGTTTATTTCTGTGTATTGGGTATATCTGCTATATTTCCCATTCTTGGTAGGGTAGCCTTAAGTAGCAGGTGTCCTGTGGAGCTCAGTGGCACAGCTCTGATCACTTGAGCCAGGTGCTTCTGGAATGGCCCTTGTGTGGGTTATGTGTGCCCTCCTATTGTAGTTGAGCCTTGGTTTTTGTTGTTACTAGTATATCTGTGGGTGAGGCTGACTCTCAGGCTATGAGAATTGGCCACGACCACAGTATGTGAGCTGCTGTGCAGGGGATGACTTCACAAAGTGAAATTTGCCCCAAAAGGGTCTGGTGCCCACAAAGACCTTCCTTTTGGTATGCCATTTCTGGAACTAATTAGGTGGTGCTTTGCTGCGATATGAAGCCAACCTCAAGGTGTATTGTTTCTTAGGCCTCTTGAGGGAGACTCTAGGGCATGTCAGTGTTAGATACTACCTTGGGCTACCTATTAGTAGCAACAAAGTAATCCGTAGTTGGTAGGTTCCTCTGCTGGGCCTCAGTGTGCATGAAAGTGCCTAAGCTGTGAACCAATGTCAAATGCCACCAGTACTGGTCCTGGGGCAGGTCAGTAAAAGGTCCAAGGCACCCTGAGACCTGTATTTGCCTGCCAGTTGCTGTTAATCTCAGCTCCTGGAAGAGCCTTGGGTAGTTGTGTAAGGCAGATTCTCAGTGAGTCACCAGTTAGGGGAGAAAGGTGTTCACCAGGTTAATACAGTATTAAATTCTATGCCATTGCTGGGTCTGAGACCACTTGGCAAAAGTTTCAGGATAAACCCAAGCTAGCCACCAACCACCCGGGGCCTGTAGTGGGGTGAGGTCTAAGGGAGTCATCAGGATGGAACTAATAGCATTCAGCAGGCTAAATCAGATTAAGGTTTGGCCACATGGAGTTAGGGCTTAACACAAGAAAGATGCGTCTGTGGGCCTTTTGGTAGGACTTAACATTGGAGGCTGTTCCTCCATCCCTAGCTTCAAAGCCACACAGTTCAGTCTCTTCCTTTATGATTTCTGTTCTGCCAGTGTTAAGTGGTTATCCAGGTTGACTGTTCTATAATTTAGTTGTAATTTTTATGTGGTTATAAAAGGAGGTGATTGCAGCTTTCACTTACTCTGCCAGCTTATACCTTCTCCAAAAGATTATAGAAGTATATTTCACTTCTAACATGCCAAAGTTTCAGTTACCTATCAGGAAATTTAAAAAGAAAACAATTAAACTAATTAATTAAATAATGAAAAAAAAAAAAGAAAAGAGAAGAAAAAAAAAGAAAGGCAGAGAAATGCAAATTGAATATAAAAATACAATGAATAATAAATCTAACTTAAGAAATTTAATATCCTAATTTTCTCTAAATTGATTTTTAAAAAGTTATTACTTATTTTCATTGCCAGTGCTCTGGGAAGAACTTAGTGACAGAGTAACATTCTTTCCCCTGCATTTATTTAGCCATATTGGTTTGGGCCAGGGCAGTTAGTGGGGTACAACATACACAGAAAAACATTTTCTTATCAAACTAATATACAGATTTTTTAAAAGATGAGATAAAAAATTTTAAGAATCATGAGATAAATGACATTTGATAGATTAGGAATCCTCACTGCTCTTATAGTTTCTTTTTAAAACTGGAAGATGTTCAGACTAGGTTGTTCTAAAATATGTTTTAGCATCTAAGAAATGACTTGGGTGATTAAAATTTGGGTTAGGTTTTTCTCTTAAGTTACCAATAAGCTCAGTCTTTTCCAAACACACACATGTCATCCATGCTAATTGATTAACTTGGATCTGTCTTAGTTTACATTTTATATGTGAGAGGCATTAAAGAGTGAAGATGACCTTTGAAAAATGAACACAATCCATAGGCATTAATTCTGTTGAAACAATATTCATTAGTTCTAGATATAGGGGCTCTCTTTTCTGTGAACATCATCTTGGCAGATTAGCACCTAAAATTTACTTATAATAAAGCACAGAGTATTTGTGAATGTGTGAATAAAGGTTTGTAGCTCACAATTATTTTTTCTTTATTCATGTTACAAATGGATCCAGGGATTTAAAAAACAATATCTTTACTCTCTTCTAGAATGCAAGAACTAGGAAAAAAAGCAGACACAAACTGGATATATGATTGAGTTTGAACCACAAATATTTTGGTCCCTGATTCTTAGCCTCTTTTTGAATGCTGTAATTCAATCAGATAGCAATTCGAAAAGCCTTATCTAGAACAAAAACTGATAAATGCCAGTGCAAATCAGTGGTAGGAAAACTAGAAACTGTTTTCAGCTCAGTTCATCAAAGTATACAGATGTATTTTTAAACATTAATCAACAAAAAGTGACCTTGAGTCACAAAAGAAATGATACATTTAGGTATTGGGGGAGGAGGTGGGCAGTGAGTGGAGCGATTGAGCAAAAAAAAAAAAAAAGAAAGAACTCATGGACAGGGACAACAGCTTGGTGATTGCAGTGGAGAGGGGGTGGTAGAGGTGGAAGAGAGTATAAAGGAGGAATATATGGTAATGGGGAAAAATAAAATAAATAATATGAAATATGGTCAAGGAAGATCACAAATCACATAGGTTTCCTCCCCCTTTTTTCATAATTTAATGTACAGTTATTGAATTTATAGGTCATGGCTCAGTATGACTATGTCACAATGTAGAAAACCTACATGTCCTACTGGCACTCATTCTGCACATCTTTCCATTTCCTTCATCAAGTCATTACTGGGTAAATCCTCATAATACAATCTCTCAAAGAAATACCACCACCATTCCCCATAGCATTAATCACAGTTGCATCATATAGTAGCTGAATCAAGACACAGAACACATCTGTTGTTTTCTTTTTTCTTACCACTGGTATTAGAACAGGATCTGTTATCTAATGCTTGCTCAGTAAATATTTACTTGATGAGTAAATAAATAAATTGTAAATTTGCCTGCTCCCTCCATTCAGATCCTTATATATTCAGGAGATCTTCCTCTACTTTCTCTCAAGACTCCTTTGACTCTTAGAGGCATCACTGGACTGCCAAGTACCTGTATAATCTTTTCTATAAATTGAATTAAATAAATATGTTCTGCTACAAAACAAGTCATTAATGAATACTTTGAAAAATGGCATGCTCCACTGAACAATTGTATCAGTTATAACCTAATAAATACATATGGTAATTCCTTAGAATTTTGGATATCACACCTTTTAGTCAAGAATGAAAATTCATGTTATAAAACTATTTAAGAGACTCATCTCTTTAAATTTACATAACTTTGCAAGGAACCTAACTTGAAATAATCCTTTTGATTGTGAAGAATTTTTTTGTGTGTGTGGAAATTAATATGTATTTGTTAGAAAAGCTGGTATTAAAAAAATCTTTTGCAAAGCAAGGCTGCAGGTTGGGTTCTCTGAGACAGTGTTTCATGTTCAAGATGTTTGTAAGGGAGTAGGCAGGACATCAGTCCAACCTCTGTGAAGATGGGAAAGAAAAGCAGATGTGGGCAGAGGGCGAAGTTGGCAGCTTCAGCCAACTCCACTGGGAGCTCTAGAGCTAAATGGCTTGTCACAATTGTCCTGGTCTGACCAAAATGGCTAGATTCTTAACATATGCTTTAATAATTGATGCATGTGACTTTCCCAAAGGTTGTGATCTTGAGGAAGATATCTCTCTGCAGCTGAAGCAATCCTAGGAGGCACGCCAGCCAAACGTAGTATCCTGACCACACTTACAGCAATGGGGACATACACCCTTCCTTGACAGAGATCTGCATGGCACATCTTCATGTCCATTACTAGCAATTTAGTTTATTGCTAATAAAATTATAATTATAGTAATTGTTATAATATTATAATATAAAATTATAATAATTGTTAATAAAAATCATAATTAATTCTGAATGCTAACTATGTGCTAGATACTATAATAAGTATTTTAAGTATACTATCTTATTCAATAATATAAAAACTATGATCTACCACAATTTTTAGTTCTATTTTACAGATAAGGAAACTTAGACACTTAATATCTAGATATCCAAATGACACATGGATAGAATTTGGACCTGGAGACTATAGCGGCAGATACAAAACTTTTTAACTCAACAGTACAGTTGCTTTCCAAAAAGAATGCAAAACAGCATGCAAGGCAATAAATCATCTTGAATGTCTCAAATTCAGTTTTGGTTCAGTGTAACTTGTTTCCATTTAGATTTTATTAGGGTGAATTACAATTGTATGAAAATTTTTTTTCTCTAATTGTGCTATTGGACATGAGAGGGTGACCCTTGTAATGATTAATGTTTGATGTCAGAGATAGGACAAATACAAATAAATACATACAACCTTATGTGGGTAAAAAAGCCAATATCTCCATTTAAAGAGCTACATGTGTAAATGAGAGATGTAAGAAGGCAGAATGATGGAGAGTCCCTTAAGTAATCTTTTATATTTATATCTCACCAGGTGACTAATAAGAGATATAATGCTCTGTGTTGAAATTATATATATATATATATATATATATATATATATATATATGACAATAAAATTGAGACTTCATGTTAACAAAACAGTTTAAAGCATATTGGCATGGATTTTTGAAGGCATTTAGAAATATCTTATAAATCTGAAAATGTACTGTGCATTTATTTCCCTAGAGACTATTCTGTACAAACTGCAACCAAAATATTTTATATACATTAAGAACTAATTTATAATGTTATTAAAAAAGAAAATATGTAAACATTTAGAACTATTAGTGTGTGGACTATTTTCCCAGAGGATATAAAAACTGATCAAACCGTAGAAAAATTGAAACCAAGGACGGACAAAACACATATATTACGTATAGAAAAAGCAGAAAGGGATAATTTGTCCTAATGGTTCATTTCTATTTTTGAATTCCTGGAATGAACAGATAAAAATATTATTAAATTAATTAATTAATTAATTAATAATATATTAAATAGACACAGATTATTAAATCACTAGAGGCCTGGTGCATGAAATTCATGCATGGGGGGGTACCCTCAGACCAGCCTGAACCCTCTCCAATCCAGGACCTCTTGGGGGATGTCCAACTGCTAGTCTAGACCAGCAGTTGGACATCCCTCTCACAATCAGGGACCACTGGCTCCTAACTGCTCACCTGCCTGCCTTCCTGATCGCACCTAACTGCCCCCCCTGCTGGCCTTGTCACCCCCAACTGCCCCCCCGCCCACCTGGTCACCCCCAACTGCCCCCCACCATCCTGATCGCCCCTTAGTGACCCCCTGCCAGCCTGGTGGACCCTTACTGCACCCCCTGCCAGTGTGGTCACCCCCAACTGCCCCCCCCCCAACTGGTTGCCCCTTACTGCCCCCCCTGCAAATCTGGTCACCCCCAACTGCCCCCCCCCCCGTGGGCCTGGTCACCCCACGCAGCCTGCTGCTCAGTCATTTGGTCACCCCTCACTAACCCCTCTGCCAGCCTGGTGGCCTCACGCAGCCTGCTGCTCGGTTGTTTGGTCGCCTCTCACTAATCCCCTGCCAGCCTGGTCGCCCCATGCAGCCTGCTGCTCGGTTGTTTGGTCGCCTCTCACTAATCCCCTGCCAGCCTGGTCGCCCCACACAGCCTGTTCGGTTGTCCATTTGGTTGTTTCGGATGCGATGGTCGCTTAGCCTTTTATATATATAGATTACAACCTATCAACAACCACTGTTTTATTTGATTACTAGAAGCCCGTTGCACGAAGTTTTGTGCAATAGACTTTCCTTCACCTAGCTGGCAGCACCAGTTTTCCGCCAGCACCAGTTTTCCTCTGGCCACCCGCCGATCGGAGAACGCTGAGGGCGGGACTCGGGAGGCACTCTGATCCAGGGTGGCCAGAGGAAAACTGGTGCCGGCAGCCACGCAATCGGCCACCTGCGTCTTCCGCTGGCCCCATGGGTCCTCCTACAGCTCCGGCCGTTTAGGCTGGCGGGAGGAGTGGGGGATGGGGACTTGCGAGTCCCCGCCCCCCACTCCTACTGCCAGCCAATCGGCCACCCTGAGTCCCGCCCCCCGCACCTCCAGCCGGCCCAATCGTGGGCTTAGTGGAGTGATGCAATTTGCATATTGCCTTTTTATTATGTAGGATAAGGGTTGCTATTTTATTATAAATTAGAGGCCCAATGCATGAAATTCTTGCACAGGTAGGGTCCCTAGGCCTGGCTGGCGATCAGGGCCAATCTGTGGGGTGACTAGTGGGGTGATCGGGGCCTCCGCTCACACCTGCCTTAGCTGGCCTGGTGCCACCCGCTCGCCCACCTTGCCCCCTGCTGCTGCCGCTGGTTTGGGCCTGCAAGCTGGAGGCAGCTCCTGCATTGAGTGTCTGTCCCCTGGTGGTCAGTGCATGTCATAGCGGCCAGTCGTTCTGCTGGTCATTCTGCCTTTCAGTCAATTTACATATTAGGGTTTTATATAGATAGATGGTTTTACAAACTTAACTAAGGAATTTTAAAATAGAACAAAGTAAATGTATGTGAGAGGGCTTATGTTATAACTGCCATATCTCCAAAGAAACTATTTTCAATATTTTTACATACAATTGCACTCTACTCACACTCTATTATAACTATAGTATTAAATCTTTATTACTTAATTAATGTAGAACAATAAAATGACAGATACTTCAAAGATAATAAAAATTAGAGGTTGAAGTTAGCATCAGCTTAAAAGGGACCCTTAGATTGTAGATTATATGTGTGTGTCACACATGTTTCCTTCCTTGGATGCCTATAAAAACTGCTCTCTGAAAAGATTCATAATATAGTAATGTGCTGGTGCCAAGTATATTCAGAGACCAAAAGTAGTCAGGAAGTAATGACGGCTAAAATCTACTTTTCCACCCAAGTGACTTTAATAAGAGCAGGAAGATTTAGCTTTAACAATCAGGAATTGACCAAAAACTTTTTAGCATATATATATGACTGACTACCTTGTATTTCTACTTAGAAGATTTATTAAATACTCCATAAGAGCATTATTTCAAGGGATAAAAGACTAGTCACCTTTGTCTTTTATGTGCACATCCATTTGCTTCCCCTTCACTCATTTTCCAGTCATTGCAATACACTTTTTGAACCTTCTTTCTGTTTTCACCATAATCCTGCAATGCCCCATGCTCTACTGTGCATTAAGCTCCTATCTTGTGCATCTAGGTATCAGTTGAATTATTCCCAAATTAAACTTTATCTCAAGGCTATTTGGCAATTTCTCAAGAAGGCTTCAGTCTAAACACATTACTATAGCTTTCTCTCTCCCCTCAATATCTACATAAAACAAATGACTTTCTATTCCTCATGTTTCTTTCTTTCTTTGATTACATTTGGGTTTTGTTTCTTTTGAAGTTATTTTTTATTAAAGTATGTTGGCATACAATATTATATTAGTTTCAGGTTTACAACAAAGTGATTTATTACAATGTGATCACCACAATATGTCTAGTAACCATCTGTCACTGTATAAAGTTATTATAATATTATTGACTGTATTCCCTGTGCTGTACATTACATCATCATAACTTATTTATTCCATTACTGAAAGTCTGCAACTCTTAATCCCCTTCACCTTTTTCACCAATACCTTAATACCCCTCTGGTCACCAGCAGTTTGTTTCCATATTTGAGTCTGTTTCTGGGTTTATTTTTTTGGTTTCCACATGTAAGTGAAATCGTACAGTATTTGTCCTTCTCTGTATGACTTATTTCACTTAGCATAATAGCCTCTACATCACTCCAAGATGTCATAAATGACAACATTTTATTTTTTTCTATAGCTGAGTAATATTCCATGATATATATATATATATATCACATCTTTATATATTCATCTACTGATGGACATCTAGGTTTCTTTCATATCTTGGTTATTATAAATAACTAGAGGCCTGGTGCACAAAATTCATGCATGGGGGATGGGGGGTGGGGCGCGATCCTTCAGCCCTGCTTGCACCCTCTCACAATCCAGGATGCTTGCCTGCCGGACTTCTTGATTGCCCCTAACCACTCTGCCTGCCTGATCGCCCCAACTCCTCACCTGTCTGCCTGATAGCCCCTAACTGCCTCTGCCTGCCTGCGTGATCGCCCTTAACTGTTTGCCTACCTGCCTGATTGCCCCTAACCGCCTCTGCCTCTGCCCCCCCACCACAGCTTCATCCAAAAGGACATCTGGAATGATGTCTGGAAGGTTGTTTGGCTATCCCATCTAATTAGCATATTACACTTTTATTATTATAGATAGTTGCCTTGCTCCAAGCTGTAAGAACCTGCTTGTCATAGACATAGAAAAGTTTTATTTTTACTCTTGATTATGGCAATTAACTAACACAGATGGCCACCAAAAAGGTGACTTACCAAAGGGTGTATAGCAAACGGTGCTGTTAAGTCCTCTTCCATGAAAACGTGCATATTGCGCATTGTATCTGCCTGGCTACATAAAAGAGTAAAGTTTCTGTCTGTCTTTGCAATCATATGAGCGAATTGTCTGAGACCCCAGCCCAGTCTGATTTGGTGCTCACAGAATAATAGAGGTCTTTTTATTTTCTTTGCTCCATTGGTGGAGATTTCCTAGAAGTTGCAGGATATCTTCCTTTTAATTTTTCCTCAACACTCTGACTTTACTTATGTCTCTCACCTTTGCTTTCCCTCCATCCCCCATCTGCAACAGTAACTTGGCTCCAGGCTAACTTTGCTCTAATGTCTAGGAGATCACGCAATGTGTCTGCCACCAGAAATATGATTCTCAGCATTCCTGGTGCTCCCCGTGCTCTTGGTTTCCACTTCTGGTCCAGGGACTGCAGAAACTAAAAAGGACTGGGAACTCCAGCCACCCAGGCTTACAGGAGCAGACACTCCAGTGGCAGGGTTGAGGGGACTGGGCGCTGCCATCTTGTGGCTATGGGCACTGCCATCTTTGTGATGGAGTGATGGTTAATTTGCATATTACCCTTTTATTAGATAGGATGCTCCAATGATCAGAAGGACAAATATATCTTTAGAAATTAGTGTTTTCATTTTCTTCAAATAAATATTCAAAAGCGGAATCACTGGGTCTCATCGTAGTTTTATTTTTAATCTTTGAAGAACCTTCATACTGTCTTCCATAATGGCTCCACCAATTTACAATCCTACCAACAGAGTATGAGGGTTTCCTTTACTTCACATACCTGCCAACACTTGTTGTTTGTTGACTTTTTGATAAAAGGTATTCTCACAGGTGTGAGAAGATATCTCATTATAGTTTGTATTTGCATTTCATGATGTGATGTTGAGCATCTTTTTATATGTCTGATAGCCATGTGTATCTCTTTTTTGGAAAAAATGTCTATTGAGTACCTCAGCCTATGTTTGATTGGATTATTTTTTTCTTATAGTTGAGTTGTATTAATTTCTTATACAGAGGTTGCCACAAGTACGTTTATAGTTGTGAGTATGTGAAACAGAGTTTATTCTTATATTATTGCTAGAGGCCTGGTGCATGAAATTTGTGCATGGGGGAGAAGGGGATGTCTCTCAGCCCGGCCTGCACCCCCTCCAATCCGAGACCCCTCGGGGGATGTCCAACCCCTGCGGGATCAGGCCTAAACTTGTAGTCGGACATCCCTCTTGCAATCCAGGACCACTGGCTCCTAACTGCTCACCTGCCTGCCTGCCTGATCGCCTCTAACCACCTCTGCCCACCTGCCTGATCACCCTAACTGCTCTCCCCTGCCAGCCTGATCACCCCTAACTGCCTCTGCCTCAGCCTCAGCCCTGCCACTGTGGCTTTGTCCAGAAGGTCGTCCAGAAGACTCCAGTCTCATTAGCATATTACCCTTTTATTAGTATAGATTTCTTCTTGTATTATATATCTTTCCATATGAACAATTGTAGACCTACTTTTGCCCACCTCTGTATATTTTGGAAATTAACCTATCAGATATATCACTTACAAAAATTTTCTTTCATTCAGTTGGTTGTATTTTTGCCTTGTTTATGGTTTCCTTTGCAATTCAAAAGCTTTTTAGTTTGATACAATCCCATTTGATTATTTTTGCTTATATTGCTGTTGTATGTGGAGACATATCCAAAAATTATTGCTAAGAAGGATACCAAAGAGTTTACTGTCTATGTTTTCTTATAGGAGTTTTATGCTTTTAGGTCTTACATTTAAGTCTTTAATCCCATTTGAGTTTACTTTTATATACTAGTATGGTATAAGAAAGTGGTATCATTTGTATTTTTTTCCGTGTACCTAACCAGTTTTCCTAATCTTATGTATTGAAGAGACTGTCCTTTCCCCACTGTATATTTTTGCCTTCGTTGTCATAGATTAATTGACCATATAAGTATGGGTTTATCTCTGATCTATTTTATTTCATTGATATATATGCCTCTTTTTGTGCCAGCACCATTCTTTTTTATTAATATAGCTTTGTAATATGGTTTAAAATCAGAGAGCATAGTATGCCCAACTTTGTTCTTCTTACTCAAGATTGCTTTGGCTAGTTGGTGGTCTATTGTGATCTTATGTAAAGTTAAGGATTTTTTGTTCTAGTTCTGTGAAAAATGTCATTGCTATTTTAATAGGCATTGCATTGAATCTGTAGATTGCTTGGGTAGTATGAACATTTTAACAATATTCTATCTATGGTAAGTTTGTGACATATTTATTTTATCAATGTCTTATAGTTTTTATAGTATGATTCTTTTATCTCCTAAGTTACATTTGTTCCTAGGTATTATATTCTTTGGATGTGATTGTAAATTGAATTGTTTTATCAGTTTCACCTCCTAATAGTTCATTCTTAGTATATAGAAAAGCAATAGGTTTTCTAATATTCATTTTGTATCCTGAAACTTTTGTATCCTGGGAAACTCTTTAACTTTCCTTTCATTTTGAATAATAACCTTTCTGGCAGACTATTTTAGGTTGTAGATTATTTGCCCTCCACACTTTCATTATATCCTGCCACTCCCTTCTGGTCTGAAAAGTCTCTATTGAGAAATCAGCTTATTGACTCATGGGGTCGCTCTTGTATGTGATTAATTGTTTTCCTCTTGCTGCATTCAAACATTTCTGTTTCTCTTTAACTTTTACCATTTTGATTATACATGTCTTGATGTGGATCTCTTTATATTCATCTTTATTTGAATTCTCATAGTTACCCACCATTTGGCACTTGCCGTGGGGTTAGTAAATGGATTTTTTCACATATGGTCCAGGACCGTCGTGTGCAAACTGTGACTTGCAAACCATATGCAGCTCTTTGGCCCCTTGAGTGTGGCTCTTCCACAAAATACCACAGCCTGGGCAAGTCTATTTTGAAGAAGTGGCATTAGAAGAAGTTTAAGTTTAAAAAATTTGTCTCTCAAAAGAAATTTCAATCGTTGTACTGTTGATATTTGGCTCTGTTGACTAATGAGTTTGCAGACCACCGGTCTAGGAGCTATTTAAATTGCTGTTTTATTGCTGTGTTTCAGGGTAGGCAAGTCTGCATACCAACCCCTTAGTGATATCCTTCCCTACTCTAGGTTGGCCCTTTAGGGTAAGGTTCTTGTGGTTACCATGTCTTCATCTTTCTTCCCCTTCCCTGTGAGGTTCCTCTCTCATTTGTTGTGCAGAAGCTGTTTAATCCACCATCAGTTTTTCTTGAGGGGGAATTGCTGTACATGTAGGTATGTATTTGGTGTGAAGAGTTGAGTTCTGGGTTTTCCTACGCTGCCATCTTGGACCTGACTTCTTTTATGTTTCTTTTTGCATCAGTGTTCTTCATACATTTCCCAAGAATAAAGCCTGTTTTAACTTAATTCATTTTGCATTACATTTCATTCAGTGGTGTTATTACTGTGAGTAACAGAAAATATAGTTAAATTCTATTCCCTAAAGGATCTCAATTTGTGTCTGTTTTCTCAGTAATACATTTTTAATAACAATTCAATAGTGAGCCATATAATCCCTTTGATACTAGAAACATCTTATTTGTCAATTTAGACTAAAATACCTAAGTATTAAGAACTTATTTTTTCTGCCACATGGTATGCCTCCAATTTGCAGCCCTGGCCTACGAAAATTACCATATTAATATTTCTAAACACACAAAAGATTAAGAAATAGATTTGTGGATGACAAAACACTGCTGTCTGGATTAAGCTCTGTTGGCATGACTCCCTGGAAGCCTGTATAGCTGATAAGGATGGAAATTTAATTTTTACTTAAATGGAACCTTATGGGGAGAGTGTATATCTGAAAACTTCACAGGTAAAGTGCTTGGTGAGAATAATTTTATTCAGGTGGCCTTTTTATTTAATCCCAACAAATGTAGAGTAAATGTCTTTAAATAGGTTAGTTTCATTGTAGGTGTTCCATTCAGGAAGTATCACAGTTTTCCAACATTTATCTGTATTATTGAACAAAACTCCCAATTTTCTTAGAAATATTATTTTACAATTAGGCAACAATATGCTACAGAAAAGGCATTTGTAAATGAAATTATAAAAGTCAGTTAAACTTGCCTCTTTAGATCTATCTAAATATCATGTATTCCATCACCACTATGCTTATCTCATTCCTTTAATACTGGGTAGTTTTCTTATTACTTTTAAATTACAAGAGTAAGACATCTGAATAAGAGATAGATAAAGATAAAGTGATGGTTCTTTATTTTATGTCCTCCCTTTAAAAAAAATTCTTTTGCATCTTAAATGTAAGCAGTTTCATGTAGTAATAAAAAATAATTTTATCTCTTACATGCATTTACTCATTTCACCAAAAATATGTCCAAAGAGCTGGTTCTAACATCACAGTAAATGAAGCTAAAAGAATAGGTAAATGGATGGGGTTGAAAAACTTAGACAGTCTGAGCTTAGCTATTTATTTATATATGTACAGTGTGAAATTAATAAAGGTATGTTTGCCCTGACCGGTTTGGCTCAGTGGATAGAGCGTCAGCCTGCAGACTGAAAGGTCCCAGGTTCGAATCTTGTCAAGGGCATGTACCTTGGTTGCAGGAACATCCCCAGTAGGAGGTGTGCAGGAGTAGGAGGTGTGCAGGAGGCAGCTGATTGATGTTTCTCTCTCATCGATGTTTCTAACTCTCTATCCCTTACCCTTCCTCTTTGTAAAAAATCAATAAAATATATTTTGGGGGAAAAAAAAGTTATGCTTGATGGCCAAAATTTATATTATTTTAAAATACTATAATGTAGGTAAGTGCACAGGACTGTATTTTAAAACACTATTACTGGAATATCTTGTATTTTTAGGAAATAAGTTCAGATATATTTGTTTCATTAATGAGAAACCTTATTTCATTTAAGATTATCCAAAGCATACTCCAATGATAAGGCATACACAGCAGTTTTGCTCCATAGAAGTTTAATTCCATCTCTTAAATAGAACAATACTTAAAATGCAATCATTCTAAAATTTCTTGGCACATAGTTTTCCTAAGCATTGGATCAATTTCTTCATCACTGCATTTAAGTAAGTTCCCAACTTTATTAAGACTTCAGGCTCTTTGTTGCCAAGAAGAAAACCCACTAAAAAAGCAAACAATCTGAGTTGGGTTTTCAAACAAATTTGGGTTTGCTTAGGCTGTTTAAAAATTGGTTTGGAAGAAATCAAACATTATTCAAGCTTTGAAAGAGATGATTTGTGTCAGAGTGCCCCTTTTATGAGCTTTTAAGTGAATTGTTGCCTTTGGACTGGAAAAATTTATTTTCATAATCATTGCATTAACCATTTCTTGTATTATAACTAGTCTTTAATAAGTAAAAAGTGAAACTCAGCCTGATTACTTAATATTTTTCTATAAAAACTATTTGAAAAAACTAAATGTAAGATAAATTGCAATCCCTGAGGAAGTAATTTTTATTGCCAACCTGGCTTCATATGCCAGAACACTATACATCATCTACCAATCAACTTCCTAAAGAAAACAAACAATGCATTCCTTTGTATTATTTCGGTGTGCCTGATTAGAATTGAATACAAAATGCTAATCACTTAAAATTTCAATCTGTAGAGATAATTAATGTTGTATAAAAATTAAAGATGAGCAGAAAAGGTGCAGGATTTTCTATTCAAAATTGACACTAAGCCTATTATAAAACATGGTAAATGCTGAATAATGTCAAAAGGTCACATACCTGGAAGATATTTTGAGAAGTCATTTGGTGCTCTAGCCTTTAAACATGACTGACTTTCACTCTCTCCTTTTGCATGTCAGCTATATGGATCTCTTCTCTATTTTTAAAGATTAAAGAAACCAAAAAGAAAACATTTTATAATTTGACCATTCATTCTATCTTCAATCTCTAAAAACTCCTCCTTAATATATGCATAAACCAAATCTCTCAGATAGCATATTTTTCCCATTTCTCCTCATTCTGGAAAATAGCTAATTACCATCATCAATTAGCTAATAACACTGTATTTTTTTAAAGGTTATTATGTAACCACCTCACTTCCAAACTAAATAATCCCGATTCCTTTAACCTACCCTCAAAGGTCCCATTTTATACTCTTTAATCATCTCTGTGGCTTTTCTTTGGATTCCCCACAAATTCCCCATGTTCTTAAGAGGTTATGGGACCAAAAATTCAGTAATAATTTGTCTCTCTTTTATCTGCTGTCGTGTGGTGGGAGTTGTGGGTTTGGCTTCTACTATAACCTAGATTGTAGACAACTTAAGGGTAAACATGTTTCTTTGCTTAAAAAGCATTTATTTGCCTATAATAATTTTCTCCAGAATTGGGTATATCATGGATGCTTACTCATTTGTTTTATATTTTGTCTTGTTTTGTTTACTGGTGTAGTCTCATTATCATTGAGGAGAGAAGAACCAACTCTTGGCCTGTGCACTATATACATTTATTGGGACACTCCAAACATTTTCTTAGTTTGAACTTCCATAAAATAGTCAAAAGCTGTCCATTCCGTTTAGTCCTTTGACACAAGTTCTATTTAGTGTGACAATTGTCAATTATGATTTTAAGTTTGTATTTGTCTTTTAATTTATTAAAAAGAAAACAGGTATTTGTTATTAAATATTTACCATCTTATTTTCAAAATGGAAATGCATGATCTTGTCAATCCAAGCTACAAAAAATACATCTGAATGGGGCGAAAACCCCAAATCTACTCACTGATTTCTCTTTGAATTAAATACACTGTACTAAAACTGACTAGGTGGAACACATGGCAAAACCAGCACATGCCTAGAAATAGCATTTATTAATGTTTGGCAGAGAACTAAGGATAAAATAAATAGCCTATTAAGCATTCAATCCAGACTTTCAATGTAATAATGATAAATCTTAGAAGATATGCATTATGGAGTTTCATAATGAATTTACCCTAAAAAGAAATTTGGGAAAATGGATGAAAATATTGGCTTATCCTATCTAATAAAAGAGTAATGTGCAGATTGATCATCACTGCAACACACAAGATGGCTGCCCCCATGTGGTCAAAGATCCTGCCCCCATGTGGACACAAGATGGCCACCACAAGATGGCCAGCAGGAGAGGGCAGTTGGGAGGTACCTGGCCTGCAAGGGAGGGCAGTTGAGAAGGACCAGGCCTGCAAGGGAGGGCAGTTGGAGGTGATCAACCCTGCAGGAGAGGGCAGTTAGAGGTGACCAGGCCAGCAGAGGAGGGAAGTTGGGGGCAAACAGGCTGGCAGCAGAGTGGTTAGGGGGTGATCAGGCTGGCAGGCAGAAATGGTTAGGGGCAATCAGGAAGGCAGGCAGGCAAACAGTTGGGAGCCAGCAGTCCTGGATTGTGAGAGAGATGTCCGACTGCCCGTTTAGGCCCGATCCCAGTGGAATCGGGCCTAAACGGGCAGTCGGACATCCCTCGAGGGGTCCCATATTGGAGAGGGTACAGGCTGGGCTGAGGGACAACCCCCCTCCGTGCACGAATTTCGTGCACTGGGCCTCTAGTGTTAAACATGAAAAGAATAAATACTTCACACAGCCTAAATTATTTATTAAAATAACTTTCAAAATTTATAGTAATACAAGTGAAAACTTTATTAATTTATCAAGTATATTTATAGATTCTGAGTTAGACAAAAATGCCATACCTTTATTAAATTTTTATTAATAACTTATGTATTTAGTACCTGTGATATGGCAAGTACTCTTCTAGATTATGTAGATGTTACAATAAACAAAAAAGACAAAAATCTCTGCCATCATGTAAGTTAAATTCTACTTATGAACTAATTTAATAAAAATATAATTTATTAGTAGGTTGTATATGGCAAAAATAAAGAAAAATATAAAGCAGGTAGGAGGAGATGGAAATGTCAGCATGGGCCAGTTACTTTTACATAGGGTAGTCAGGAAAGGTCTCTCTGATATGATGCCTTATTAGAAGAGATCTGAAGGAAGTGAGGAAATGAATATTATACAACCGCAGTAAAAGACAATCTCTAGCACAAAAAAACAGCAAGTGCAAAAACTATGATGGTAGGAATATTTAAGATTTTTAAGAAATATCAAGGAAGCCACAATGACTACAGAAGTTAATGAGGGGGGCGGGGGTAGAGAGAGAGAGAGGGAATTTGAGAGCAGAGTGATGGTGGAGGCCAGATCCGAATATGCAGGATCTCTTAAGCTCATGGTCATGATTTTGATTTATATTCTCAAAAGATGAGGAGGCATTTGAGGACTGAGTTAAAGATTGATATGATTGGTCTTAACTTTTAAAATAACTCCTTTGACAACTCTATGGATAATAGACTATTGAGTGGGAAAGTGTAGAAGTATTGAGATCAGTTAGAAGTCTATTGCAACAGTTTAGACAAGAGATGATGTTCCAGACTGTGGTGATAGCAGAAGAAGTAAGAAGTAGTCAGATTCTGTATATGCCTCAAAGAAAGAGCTGACAGATTAAGCAAAGAATGTCCTAACAGATTAAAAAAAGGTGTAATATGGCCAGGCTAGAGAAAGAGCAGAATCAAAGATAACTATAGTTTGGGGGCATGACCAATGTGTGTCAATCTATGGATAGTAATGCTATCAGCTGAGAATGCCTGAAGCACTGGCCTGGCCCACATACTCATTGTGAGCCCCCTAAAACATCCCCCCGTCCCCCCGCCCCAGAGCCAGCCCTGTGCTTCTTACTGTTACCACAAGATGCACTTTAGCAGGGAACGTTGCAGAACAAGATTGATTACTCACAGTTCCTGAAGGTACACTGCATGCCTGAGGACCACATAGCAATCTGGGGGTTGGGGTGAGGAGGAAAGACCTGTGGCTCTGCCTTTATTAGAGTATGAGGATAAGAAGTCTGGGATTTCTGGGGTCACTTATTATTGGCTAATTTGAAGCACAGGACCAAGAATTAGAGCATGGGAGATTGGCAGCAAGGTCACTCAAACAGTCATTACTCAGGGTTTTTGGAAAGGGCAACTTTGTGGGTTGGGGCAGGTTACTTGGTTGTTTTACTAGTAGCTGTGTCATACAGCTAGCAATATGCTTATTCAAAAGATGTCTTTTGAAATGAATGCTTAATGTCAGGCACTTATACTACAAACAATTAAAAGATACAATTAATTGTCATAAAGAAAGACTATGTGAAGATCAGTTCTTCCTCTTTTGAAAATCAGTTGTATGTATCCATATTTATTTATTCTGTTCCATTGGTCCATCTGTCTATCCTTCTGCCAGGACCACATGGTTTTGGTGACTGTAGCCATAAATAAGTCTTGACATTGAGTATTGTATTTCTCTAACCTTATTGTTCTTTTTAAAAATTATTTTATCTATCCTTTTTTTTTTTTGTATTTCCATATCCATTTTAGAATCATCTTCAAAAAAATCCTGCTGGGATTGTGACCACCACTGTGTTAAATCTATAGATCTTTATTGGAAGTTTTATCATCTTCATTATGTTGATGAAGTATTCCAATCCCCAACTACATTATATCTCTCCATTTAATTAGGGCTTTTGATTTTTTTCATCATTGTGTAATTTTAATTGTATGGATTCTGTGCATGTTTTTTGTAGGTTTATGCCTAAGTATTTCACTTTTTTATGAAATTACATTCTTTGCTAAATTACATTTATTTTTAATATCAGTTTATAATTGCTCATTGTTCATGAAAATATGATTGTCATCTTCAAATAGTGACATAAAACTTTCCTTTCCTTTTGATATGTACAATATGCATTTTATTTTATTTTATTGCTTTAATATATAGGCTAGTATTCTAGGAATCTGGTTAGCAAAAATGGTGGGAATGAACATTTTTTATTTGTTCCCTATCTGATGAAAAAAGATTTCAGTCTTCCACCATTAAGTATGAGAATAATTGTAGGGTTTTTTGTAGATGCTTTTTATCAGATTAAGAATGCTTCCTTCCATTTCTAATTTACTGAGAGATTATATCATGAATGAGTGTTAAACTCTGTCAAAAGACTGTTTTGTATCAATTTATATAATCATGTGATTTGTTTCTTTTGAATTTTAATTTAAAGATTACTTTGAATGATTTTTAAAATATTGACTCATTCTTGTATTACTGGAATGAATTTCACTTTGTAATAGTGTACTATTCTTTTTATCTATTGTTAGATTCAATTTACTAATATTTTATTAATAATTTTTGTGTTTGTGCTCATGAATAATGTTGTTATGTAGTTTCCTTATGTTTATTGCTTTTGTCTGTTTTGATATCAAAGTAATTCTGACCTTATAATATGAAATGGGATCGGATCCCTTCTATTCTATCTTCTAGAAGAGATTACATAGACTTGGTGTTATTCTTTATTTAAATGTTTTTCATGATTGTTTTAAAAGATCACTATGGGGGAATAAATTGAGGAGGTGTACAAGCAAAGCAGAATCAGGGAAGAAGAGGCCATTGAAGTTATTTTCCTGAAAGATAAAGCTATCTTGGAGAAGTAGCTAATAATAGGGATGGAAATAGATAACTGTGTGTATATAATACCTGGGATGGAAGCTGGTACATGATAGATAGTCAATGTTAGTTTCTTTTGCATTTCCCCTTGGCACATTTTTATGGAATAATTATAAATAAATCAGACTATTTCTCTAGATTACAGGTGGGCTGCTTGCATGTTTTTGTAAATAAAGTTTTATTGGGACATAGCCATCACCATTTTGTACATATTGCTTATGGCTGCTTTTGCAATACAGTGGCAGACTACTTGCAGCAGATACCATATGGCCCAGGAGCCTAAATAGTTATTAATCAGTTCTTTATGCAAAAGAATATCAATCTTGCTGTAGATAAGTCTAAGCATATGAATGACATACTATTGGTAATTTACATGCAGGGGTATTTAGCAAAAACATTCCTTTAGAATAAATGCCAACATCCTCTCAGTTCCTCACAATGACCTACTCCACCCACTATCTCACTTCCATCTTACTTTCCCTAATATCTCTCTGACCTCATGGCTAATTCATATGTTATCATTCACTCCATGTCAGCCTCCTTGCCCTTCATTTAATATTCAGACACATTTCCTTTTTGGGAGCTTTCTCTGAAGATTTCCTCTGGTTGAAATTTTCCTTCAAATATTGCCATGACTATTCCCTCATTTCCTTCAATTCTGTGTTCAAACTGCCTTAATTATTTCTTTATGAAGTCCATGAAGTCTTCATGAAGACTATTTTTATTAGATTTAAGAAATTCTATTCTCTAAAATGTTGAGAATTCCCAAGTTCTAGAACATTTGGATTTTCATAAACCCTTTAACAAATTATAGTAACAATGCTACGTACATGGATTCCTAGACTTTATTTTCCCCCAGTTTAAGTTTAGCCATTTTAAATAATTTAAAAGCCCCCTTTGCTGCACAAAACCTAAATTCTTCAAGTGCTATGCAACTGCTAAAATAGGAGTCGATACTAGTAACAAAACAATTAAGTCATGGTCTTGAATTTTTTTCTAGTTATTTTTTTCTGTAACTCTTCTGTTGGTAGCTCTAAAATATAAATTAGATTAGTACTAAAGAAAAAACTTAGGACAAAAAGTCCAAAAGGATCAGCAATATCTTTTTTTATACCAAAGGACTATTCTTCCATATAATGTCTGACACGTAGTTGGCTAGCCTTAACAATTAGCTCTGCTCCACACTCGGAAAACATCTTTCCTATCCCCACCTCATCCCTGAATTCTACACATTTTCTCTGTTAGCTAAATGTCAGTCTTATACTGTGAAGTGTGGAAATGACCATGATGTTTCTATCTGAGGACTGACAACAAGGGAGAGTGAAAGATTTCAAAAAGTACATCATAATTTTATTATATTGGTTTAAACTTAAAGTTCAGAAGGCCATTGTTAATATTTTCTGATATCACCAAATCACCTATTACAATGTCAGTGTTAAAAAATGATAGAGTGAAATGTTTTGCTTTCATGAAGATATCACTTTTTCTGTGACCTAGTCCATTTTGCTGAAAATGTGCCTTGAAATATTCAGAAAAACATAAAAGATCTTGAGCTATTTAAGAAAGAGAAACACTGAGATATCTTTAGACAAGCCAAATTGTAAAATATAGAATATAGTGAATAGTTTTCTTCAGTTAGTCTATGTAAACTAACTTGAACTTCTTGGGAGAGAAAATGTAAAAAACAGAGAAGCTGGTTGCTAGGGTGACAATGTCCTGATTGGAAAAGAGCCAGTCATGGCCTTTGATATCACTGAAGCAAGCCAGTCCATAGTCCTGTTTTCCCTCTCATCTGCCTGGAAAGAGGAGCAAAGTCAGAGAAGGACTGAAAGGATATTAATTAAAGGAGACCACAGAGGAAGAGGGTAATGTGCAGCAGGAAGTAAAGTGTTCTTCTTGAAGAATTGCATGGATAGGTAAAATAATATCATATTTTGCATTAATAAGCACATTGCAGTTGATAAACATGTTGGTGTATCTCTCATTCCTGTAACTCCCAAGTTCAATTCATAAACATCTCTTAATGTTTCCTCTCTAAAACCTCTTCTACATAGACTCTCTAAAAGTGAAATAACTACTCCTTTTTAAAATATTTTTTCACATTTTCCTCCTTCCTTTCCATTCTCATTTTTATTTATCATACTCCAGAGGTTATCAATTCACATTGTATTTTGGCAACAGATTGCTAGCTGGTTTCCTTGATCCCAGTCCACTTTCTACCCCAATTATAATCTCTCTCTTCCATTTCTATGAGATTCAAATTAAATAAAGTAACTTATATGAAGTGTTTAGCACAGTGCCTGAATTGAGTAAAGGTAAATTATTTAGTATTTTATATATATAAATTATACATATATCTATATATATATAAAAGCCTAAGCAATCAGTCGACTGGTCAACTGTTCGGCCAGTCGTTATGACATGCATTGACCACCAGGGGGAAGATGCTCAATGCACAGGATCTGGCTCCCTCCTGTCTGGATCAGGCCTGCAGGGATTGGACTGAAACCAGCTCTCTGACATCCCCTCAGGGGTCCCAGGTTGGGAGAGGGTGCAGGCCAGGGTGAGGGACCCCACTGATGCATGAATCTGTGCACTGGGCCACTAGTATGTGTGTGTGTATATATATATATATATATATATATATATATATATATATATATAGAGAGAGAGAGAGAGAGAGAGAGAGAGAGAGAGAGAGAGAGAGAGAGACAAGGACAGAGAAAGAGAATGAGGGGGAGAAAGAGAGAGAATCTTAAATAGAAATCCATTGGTTAGCTTCAAGAGGTTTGGGTCCTCTGAAATTTATGCATCCATATATGTATACATTGTCACTTTCATACATGAGTGGCTCCAAATCTATTCATATCCACAGCTGCAATTTCAGACCCTATCTAGAACTTCTAGCTCCAACCTTAGCCTTAGCTCCAATTTTACATCTCAGCCCCAACCTTGACTCTCAAATCCCAAGTGAGTTCCTGCTTTCAATCAGTAAGGGTTCTGTCCATATGAAAGGCTCTGCATTATCAGCCTTGCTACCTATCCAGCCCGATTTAATCACACATCTTCCAATGATGCTGGTTCCTTCCTTGTTATGGGCACCTTTTCTCTCCCTATCTCCATCGCTTTGATCATACTTCTCCCCCCAACCTTGAGTAGAACCATCTTCCTGATACCCTCCCTTTAAATCCATTCTGTCCTTTGAGGCTGACCTTGAGTTACTCTCTTCCCATGGAAACACCTTTTACCTCAGCTAATACTGATCTTCTCTTTCTTCTCTGGTGAAAATTCACCACTCATGTTAGGAGGTGAGAGGGCTTGGGGAATCATCTTCTAAATAACCAGAGATGGACTAAATAATTGAGACTGATGGGTAAGTAAGTGGGTAAATATAGACAAATAAGATGAGTAGATATAGGGATCACTTGCTAAAGTATTTTATAGCCGCTATTGGCCAAATTGTTAGCTAGTCTGGACCAAAGAGAATTATTATTCTACTCGAGGCCCAGTGCACGAATGTGTACATGGGTGGGGTCCCTTGGGGCCTGCCAGCAGTGGGGGTGGGGTGGGGGCACCGGGAGGTTCTGATCAGGGCGATCAGGGCCGGCTGGCCAGGGGGAGGGACCACAGGAGGTTGGCCGCCATGGGAGATTGGCTGTGGGAGCACACTGACCACCAGGGGGCAGCTCCTGCACTGATCATCTGCCCCCTGGTGGTCAGTGTGCGTCATAGTGACTGATCTACTGGTTGTTCCAGTCATTTTGTTGTAAAGGTCGCTTAGGCTTTTATATGTATAGATCATCTACTGTGCATATGGAACTCTATGTGGAATCAAACAGCTAAAAAATGTTAAAGGTTTTCTGTGTGTCAAGAAATGAAGTAATCCTTTCCTATAACATATCATTAAAACCTAAGGGTAACCCTGTAATATGTCATTATTATACTATTTTTATACTTATTTGGCAGATGAGAAAACACAATTTTAAGAGAAATTTAAACACTGTATTACATTTAATAAGTAGTGGGGCCAGGAGCAAATCTTAGGTTTGAAAATCTATGCTTATAATTATGGATTGTACTTATGTACTTTTCCAGGATGAACAAACGATAGCAATACTGCTTTGTATTCATATATTGGTTTTGCTATAAATTCTATCATGAATCTTTTTAATTGGCCTACAGAGATCTTGATGCAGAGGTGTAGAATCAAAACAGAGATGTCCCGAGATGCTTGCTTAAGAGCTATGCTGAATCACATTGGCTTGGTGATAAGTTCTTATCCATAGTCTTCCCACAGAAGGTCCTTTTGCCACTTTTTATTATCCTAAATTCCATTGCCTATTATATAGGTACTAGAGGTTCAGTGCATGAAATTTGTGCACGGGTAGGGTCCCTAGTGGCTGCTGGCCGGGGCCTCCCTTCCCCGGCTGCCAGCTGCCGGCCAGAGTCTTCTTTCATTACACGCCTCCCCCGGTGGTCAGTGCACGTCATAGCGAGCGAGTGAATTCCTGGTCAGTCGAACTCCTGTGGGGACACTTTGCATATTAAGCTTACATATATATACTAGAGACCCTATGCACCAAATTCATGCAAGAGTAGGCCTTCCTTCCCCCGGCTGCCAGCACTGGCTTCCCTCTGGCACCTGGGACCCAGGCTTTGCTCCGGCTACCGGCAGGCACTCAGGACCCGGGTTTCCCTTGCAGCCCCAGCTACGTCTGGGAGGACAAGGGGACATCTGGTCTAATTAGCATATTATGCTTTTATTATTATTATATAGATAGATAGATAGATGCTTCTTTCTGAATATTTTTATTTTAAAGTAATTTGTTAATATGAAGGATTTCTGTTATTTTGACAGATTTCTGACCTACTGATCCTGGATGTAGAGAAAGACAAAAAGGAGTAAGTGTCCAAGATTTTGAGGAAGACCCAGACCAAACTAGAAATGTTCCGTATTCATGGAAAGTGATGATTGCCTCAAAACCTTCCATGCTCACAAGAATAATATGGGAACTTTTTCAATCAAAACACATCAAAATATAGGAGACTAGAACTAAAAAAAAAGACTATTCAAAGGAAGGAGGAGCGAACTTTTGTGCTTTTGTTTTGTATATTTACATCTAAGCCCTAGTAGAAACTCCAGCCTCTTTGAGCGAGTATGAAGGCATCAAGAGCCTTCTCTTTTACAGCAGCCATCAAGGGGGAAACAGAGAGTGGAAGCATCTGCTTGACTTGGAGGGCTATTTCATGATTTACATTGTTCAGAATTGCTGGTTCATGATGTTAATAAAAAACAGACTTATTGTTAGTAAATTTTACTGTTGTAAATTCTCTACAGACCATGCACCCCCTTATTGCCTACACTGGAGTGGTCCTCTTCCCCTAATTCCACCACTGAATGCCACTGCCTGTTTAATGTTAGGTCAGGATTATAACCCAAGATTAATGTCATATCTCAAGATTACTGGAAGAAGGGGATCTACATCTTCTGTATTATACAGGAGAACCCAAGGGAGACACACACAAAACAGCCCAGTATGACTAACAACATAAGGTATGGGATTCTGTAATATGCAATATATATATTGATCTGGAAAACCATTTAGAAGTAATTTTCCATTTAAAAAATTCTAAAGTAACGGTCCTAAGATGCCAGTATTTTTTTTATATGTCACATGATTATTGAGTCTGCTTTCCTCTGGACAGTGTAATATATGGAAACATTATTGGCAAAGGGTAGAAGGCAAGAAGCAGTTGCTAGGAGAAAAAAAAGGTTAATTGCATAGTTCTCTTAGTAGAATGATTCATAGATTTTAGGGAAAAAGAATGTGAACATAGCAACACCTCCCAATTCTATGCACTGTTTTTTATCAAAATTAATGAGTTGTGATCAAGTTGGATAAATGAGTAGCTAGCTAATTAAGAAAAAAAAATTTCCCTATCCCCTCCAAGTTGGAAAATACATCTAGTTAAAGTACACTAACCCTATCCAAGAAGCTGTCAGCTGGGATTATCAGGATGGCCTCTCAAGACTTGACCCATTGCTCAGGAGTCCAATGCATGACCTTGATCTCCGTGGTAAAACAATATCTATAAATAATGCATTAGCATTTTCACATGCAGGCCGAGTAACATTCTTCATATTTGCTCTTCAGTTCATGCTGCTCCTCATGATGCTGCTCCACTTTTCTGTGTAGTAACCATTAACAGATAATTACATGCTTTCCTTTAAAATGAGAGCATAGTGCCGTGAATTCCAGTTTAAAGCCTAGGCTGTGACCTGAGAGAGGGAAAAATAACATTCCTGCAACATCAATTTAAATGTCTGACAAGTTTGTTTGGATAAAATCAATTTACCATTTTACTATTCTATATGCAAAATGAAAGAGTGCCAATCAGAGTAGAGCCATTTTTTTTTTTACATGTTTTTCTCAGATTGCCTCCCACTTGATAGGGCATTCTGGGGCTCTGGATTATTTTACAGAAACTGAATTTATCTCCCTGCAAATCCTCAGCAGATTTCCAGATTTACACTAACACAATGAAAAGGGGTCTTCCTTATATCAGGAGCTTTGGGTTTGATTTTATTTTCCTTCCAATCATTCTATTCACTGTTAATGAGCAATACATAGGGCTCTAAGCTTGCCTCTGACCATCTCTGTCTGGAAAATCCAGGTTAATGTTGCAAAAAAAACATAGCCAATCTGCTGGAAGAAGCATTGGGTTTGAGAAAACATAAGCAACGGGCATGGCTGAAATTCTTTCTTTTCCCCCAAAATACACTTTTTACCTTTTCATTTAAGCTTAGCTTTTTGGCCCAACAAATTTCCTTTTATAATTAAACTATATCTAAAAACACAAACCAGAGGACCACCCCCACCACCCCCTGCTAAAAATCCCCCCACAAAAACACAACACCTGAATTTTTAACATAGTGTAATATATATATATATTTTACCAGCCTTAATTGTATATCAGCTTTTCTAAACAAACCTTGTACAAAATGAACAAATTTATTTGCATGTTTTATTCCATATTATTTTGGACAGGAAAAGGTTTCCTGTGGGGGTAGGGGAGATGTAAAATGGACTTCTAAACTGGGGTATTACTGCCATCTAGTGTGACATACTGTAACCCAGAGGGGAAGAAAACGAGTATCTCTGAGACAATCCTATTTAAAATTGCAGAGTTTAGAAGGAGGGAAGAGAACATTGCTCAGAAGAAATATCACCACACTGGTGCATGCACCATGTAATGTAATGAATTCCTTTGCTGCAAAGGCATAGTATGGTCAAACAATCCAAACTGGTCTATTTCTTCCAGCAAAATGGAAAAACTCTGGTCAATTCTAAAAGCAAGTTCTTTATGAGAAGGCACGTCCCGACTGTAAAGGCCGTTAAACACTAGGAATGATTTATTCAAGAGGGGAATGTCCACATCCTTTGAAAACAGGCCAGATCCTCATATGTCCACAGCTTTCTGTAAGGATGGTCACGTCTGCACAGAGCTGGGCAGACAGCTTTGTTGGCATCTTAGTTTTCCTTTCAAGCCCTCTGATTATATGAAATGAAAATAATATATGTCATTCATGCCCACAAGCCATGCATAATATATTTGTTGCCGATAGATATATGACATTGGTGAACACTCACTGTATGGGATTCTAAACATGAGAAATGATACATAAAAACCTGGCCAAGTATTTTTATTTATTGTTGCTTCACATGGCACAAGAATATACATAAAATGCCAGAAAGATGAGGGGAGAAAGTCTGTCCTTCTCTGACCTTCCATAATTCTCTTTACTTTTCAGTTTCGTCCAGTTGTGGTACAGATTCTATTAGTTATTAGCTCATGTCTTTGCAGTAGATATCAAACACCATCTCTTCTACCAGGTAATGGGACAATTCTTCAATCTTTTATTTCACTAACTATACTCCCCCGCCCCTGCTAACACAGACACACATCCCCATCTCCACTCTGCAGAGACGTTTGACCTTATAAGTTAAGGACTTTTGTGCCCTGGTATATTAGAAATTTACAACTCTAAAGGCTCAAAAGGCAGAAACCTACAGGATTAAACAAGAACTAATTTGGAGAATCATAAGTGTAAAATCTAAGCTCAGAGGAATTTGAAGGCATGACTGATGTCAAAGTAACCTAGAAACACAGGGTATTTTTGGTCATTTAAAAATATATGGCTCCAGGTATCTTGAACGATAAAAGCATTGCTGTCCCACACTGGGCCCAGACACACTGAAGGAGGAGATCCATTGCCAGCCATGCTCTTGGTACTTAAAATATATCCAGGGGGACCTGCTGAATTCATAGCCCAACTGGCAGAATCTCCAACTCGCAGGCCATCTTTTAAATAGAAAATGGTAAATGGGATCGTCTATCTAGCTATTCTCAGGTTTTTGTGGCCATCTGTGTGGGAGAGAACACTTCAGGTAAATTGTCTGCTGGTGTTCTCTTGGCCAGTGAATCAAAAAAGCAATGCAGGGACAGGAGCGCCCTGGAGAGAGGAGACACATAGATATGGGGGCATGAGTCAAATGCATACTTGATAACATGCATAAAAACTGGGGATCAGATTTAACTGGTTCTGAATATTATTTACAGAAATTATATAAAGATTAAACTCCTTTTCACCTGCAAAAAGAGGAGAAGCAAATAGAACTACAACTGTCAGTCACTAAACCTAACGATCTGCCCTTTGTTTAGATTCAACATGTATAGTTGAATGTAAAGACAAATCTGTTAATTCCCCATTTAAAATGGATCAGAAATAAATAACAAAGGATTCAAGTCTACCTGCCTCATCAGAGACCCTCAAATTAAAAATAGAGCTACGCTGAAAAAAAGTACTCATTTTCTCTAGTGCCAAAGCCCAGATTCTTTATTTCCTTTCCTCGTTTTTTCTGCTGCTCTGTATTTGTCCATTTGCATCTGACATGAATAATGCTGCAACCTGGAGAAAACACAGCCCTCTGGTAAAACACTCACCCGGCTTTCCTAGGATTAATCACAGACTAAAACCCTAAATAACATACTGATATATTAACTCCATTAAAATCTAATTCAGTGGCAATAACTTAGAAAGCCAACAAAGGGCTTATGAAGACCAAAGTGAGAAAAGTCTAAAAAAAGGTAAATCAGTGCTCTGATGGAAAGTAAATCTGAATTAAAGGAAGGAGTATGAATGAGGGGAAACCAGCCTATAGTCCCAATCCTTGCTACCAGCTCAAATATTCTTGCAAAGTTTACCTTTGCATATATCTATCTACATCTATATCTATATCTAAATATCTATATCTATATCTATATCTATATCTATATCTATATCTATATCTATATCTATATCTATATCTATATCTATCTATATACAGGTAATACTGATGTGCTCTTAACTAATGAGAGGCTTTCAGATGTTAGGATGACCAATGCAAAATTTAGGAAATGTAATATCACAAAGGGATTCAGTTTCTGATTTCAAAGACCTCTGCCTCAGGGTTTCATTGTGTATATTCATTAATCTATTCCTTTGAACTCTCTACACAGAGGGCATGCTTCTAGATTGGGGCATGAAGGAATTAAGAAAATAGTCTATGTCCCAGCTCTCATAGAAGATACAGGGATAAAGAATACATGGGTTATCGTTTAAAAAACAAACAGCCCAGCCAGTGTGGCTCAGTGGTTGAACATTGAACCATGAACCAGGAGGTTGCTGGTTCAATTCCTGGTCAGGGCACATACCTGGGTTGCGGGCTCAATACCCAGTTGGGGTGTGTGCAGGAGGCAGCTGATTGATGATGTTCCTCTCTCATCAATGTTTCTATCTCTCTATCCCTCTTTCTCTCTCTAAAAAATAAAAATAAAAACATATTTCAGACAAACAACAACAAAAACAGAGGCAGTAGCAGAGAACAAAGCATTCATTTCAGAAGGTACAGAGGGAAGGTGATGTGAAGATACAGGAAGAGGACAGCCATCTATGAGGCAAGAGGCATGGAACTGCGTCTTCCCACACAGCCCTCAGAAGGAACCAACATTGCTGACATCTTGGCCTTGGACTTCCAACCTCCAGAACTGTGAGAGTAAATATGTGTTGCTTAAGCCACCCATTTTCTAGAACTCTGTTACAACAGCCCTAGAAAACTCATACTGACTCTGGATGAGTATTGTTGACTGGATCTGGTACTTGATGCATAAAATGCAGGCTAGAACACCAGTGGGCAGAGGAAAGACTCCTCAGGAGGCTGGGGCAGGATGAGCAAGGTCACAGGTGGGAAGTCATGGTGGACTTCTGAGTACCAATGCAAGATGCTAGAGGTGCAACGCTGTTACTCCTATATCCCCAAAATTGCCATTCCTGTAGCTTCAATTCTGATTTTATATGAAACAGAAAACCTTCAATCCTAATTGATTTCTATTGTAAACCCCTCCCCCCCACACACACATAGCCCCAAACACTCACAAATTTGGTATTTAAATGAGCTTTGGACACAGATGAAAATAAAGATGAAAAAAGAAATGGGTGAGATAAAAAGATAGTTCTGAAAAAAATTATTCCCACACTATATGACATTTGGCTAGCTTTCATGAACACCAAGATTCTAAAAAATTGGAAGTTCTGTAATATAAGCAGTATTTTATTTCATTTAGCTGTTGCCTCTGTTTTAGCATTTCATTATGAAACAAAAATTTACATAAATATTAAATGTAGCGAAATGTAGCAAAAGAAGAATATTGCACTTTTTTGGTACTACCAGTTGCATGTGTGCGTGTGTGCGTGCGTGCGTGTGTGTGTGTGTGTGTGTGTGTGTGTGTGTAAACCTGCATTAATTTAATTTCCCTGGGTCTGATTAATTAAGTCTGTGATATTACCAAATACTAGTTTGTAAAGCAGTGAAGGGGCATTTGTGTAAAACTCACAAGTGGTGATTCAGGTTCACGCTTTACCATTTACTAACGTGGTGACGTTGGGCCAGTTCTTCCTTCTGAGCCTCAGTGACTTCATCTGTACAAATGTAAATTTAAAGCACTGGTCCAACTTACATTAAAATCTTATTATGAGACTCAGGTAGTGTTCTGTAATTGAAAGTGTTTGGTAAAAGCAATAATATGATATTGATAGCAAGTCACTAGGTCACTCACTATTCTTTAAAGCATATTAAAAAATGGTGCCAATTTTAATTTTTAAGGAGCATTGCAATTTCAATATCCTTTTTGTTGATGGTATCAGAACCGTTGTTTGTGCTGAGCTCCGTGTTCTTCAAGAAATGCTATGTTGTAAAATATAAAGTATTATCTTGATACATATAGTGCTCAGTGCTACTCAAAAGGAGATCAGTGCTTTGGGTAAATACCAGAAAGGTCCATATTTACCAAAAAATAAAAACAAAAAACTACTCACCAGTGTTTTATAAGCTCAAGAATGCCAGTTACCTAATATAATTCAGCTAAAGGCCAGGTAAATAGCAAATTGCGGGACAGGGAGTGTAGAATCTATGACTTTAATCCACAAAAGGCATTAAAATGTGCTCGTGAGATCCCTTGACACTCTGCTGGAAGTTCCAGAGAAGGGAAAAAGCAGATTACATTGAACAGAGTAATGTTTATCTTGGCCTCTGTCTCATTCTCCATTTCTCTTACCAGTTCTCTCACATTCCCCTTTAGATGACTGTACTTTCATTATGTTCATCAGGTTTCAAAACATCATAAATTCTCTTAGGCTACTCTTTGTTTTTTAATCTGACAATTTCTATTTGAAAATGTGCTCTTACAAGCACCATGGTAAGAACAATTTAAAATATAGAGTTGAAGGTCAGTGGATGATGTATATACGGACAAAAGTTTCTATGAAGTTCTCATTGTACTTGGGTTGGGTTGTAGATCGTATTCCAATACAATGCTTGAAGTGAGAAATTATCTCTGTCTAGGGATATCGATAGGAAGATATTTTATTTGGAGTTATTGAGGCTGGATCTTACATACCAGAAAGAATTGGGCCTTGCAGAAGTGTCAGAGGCTTTTAGGCTGAGAGGATAGCATGCATGATTTATGGAGGCCAGATAGCATAAAGTGGTATTGAGAAATGGAGACACTATTTTTAAGATCATAAATTGGAAAAGAATTGACTGAGGCCAAATTGTGAACGGCCTAAGGGAGTTTGACTTATTTCTTTTAGCCAAAACCATAGAAAAGTATTGATACAAAATGTGCATCTAACATTATATGGGGAGAGGCTAGGTTGGCAGTCATGAGGACTCATACCTGAAGCATCACAGGAAATAGGAGCTTCAAGAGAGCTGTAACAGAAAGAATCAAGATGGCACATTGATGAGTGAATGTGCACATGGAATAAATGTGACAAAGAATGTGAATGGCCACAGAATTCGACTCTGAACTCAAATGAAGGCAAATCTCAATGAGAAGAATGTAGAAAGGGCAGAACTAAGCATTCCAGTTCTTATTTATTAATGTTCTAATGAAATAATTAATTTATCTTTCCTGGGATTGGGGGAAGTGTGTGAGTGAGGGGCAGAGACAAGTCAACAGCATCAGTCTAAATAAACTCCTACATCATAGAAGCAAGAAAGGTGATCTGTCCCCTTGTCCCCAACAGAATAAGAAAATAGAGATATATTGATGGAACAAGACTTCATATATGAAGGAAGTGAAGAACCTTGTAATAAGAGTAGGAATTTATCCTGAGAGGACAACATCCGGTTCTTTCTCTCAGGCAGGAGATGTGCCTGCACTGCCTTGGGAATCTGCTCTCCATTACAAGTGATTAAGTTTGCTGCGCTTGAAAACAACACTTGGACCAAAAGGAAGTTTCCTGTTGATTGTTTATATATGTTTAGATGTCCCTGACCGTGGCCTCTGAATTCTCAACATCTGATCAAGTACTAATCATAGCAGAGAAAAAGAGTTTACCTCTTTCTCAACACACCACCTTTAAACAGCACATATGTTCAGAGAACAGTTGGGGTCAAGGTAGAATTCACTCGCCTAGTTCATCTGTTAAGGTTGGGGCTGAGTTTAATAAGTGAATCACAGGATTTTATGTTGGAAGGAACTTGGAAAAATTCAAATGAACCAACCAACTCATATTACAAATGAGGAAAAAAAGCCCAAGAGTTTGACTAAAACCTTTTGATTTCTAATTTTAAGACTATTCCCATGCTCTACACCATAAGAAGAAGCAAAAATTTTGCTTGCCCCTGCTCTTCTTTCTCTTGCTCAGAAGGTCCCAAAGTGTGATATAAGCTGGCACATGATAGGGTGGAAATCACGTCTGTGGAGTTCTGCCAAATGACTTGAGCGTTTCAATTCAAATTCAGCCAAACCCAGAGAAATTCCTTGCCAAGTTTCTCAGGTCTCTGTCCTTTTTCTTGGTGCACTGAGTCATACACTTTCCAAGGCTGCTCTGATATATCCTCCAGTGAAAGCAGAAAACACTGGCAGGATGGTGTAGCCAATCTATCCATACATACAGTGCAGTGATAACAGTCTCTGATTTATTTTTCATGCTTCATCCAGCCTTTAGGGTTTTCAGATACAACAATTCCTTTTTGTTCTCAGTAGTTGTGATTATGCGTATGATAGATACAGCATTAAAAAACATCACTCATGCATTTCCCTTGTCACCTGCACAGAATCTTTGGGCAACCAAGACTTCTTTCTGAGCCCAAGGAAATGCCTCCTCTCTCCGAGGAAATGCATCAGAGACAAAAACCTCCTCCTCCACAAATGAACAAAATCCAAATACAAACAAAACATGAAGTGGAAAAGTGAGATGCTGCTAAATGCATTAGGCTCATGTATGCTTTCAGAGCACCCGTCTCTTGTTGTCTTCTCTCCAGGGCTGCCTTTCAGGGTTGGCTGACACTGAAGAGTGACACGGGGTGTGATGTACTGTGCTGTCCGATTGGTCAATGTTCAATTGCCTGGTGGAAAAGCAGAGTTGTTTGTCCCTTCTGCCATCCTCCCCCTTCTATCCCTTTCTACTCTATTCTGAATGCAAAATTTTCTTATTATCTTAGGGATATTTGCTATTGCTTTTTCGAGGTGCTTTGCCTGCTAGAATCTGATTGAAAAGTGCTTCTGTTTCTCCCTCCTTCTAGCCCCCAGAAAACTGGCAGCCTTGACACTTTTCTGACATTTCTAAACAACTCGGGCTCTCCTTGCCAACTTCCAGTTGCTCTCTAAACCTTTTTAATCCTGTAGAATGCAAGCTAATCTACAGAGAGAAAGGCGCCAGGCCTGGTCTGGCAGCTGCAGCTAGGAATGTCAGTGTGGGGGAAATGATAAATACACCTGCCACGGAGAAAGGGAGAGACATGGCCAGGCTCAGCACCACAATAAGGTTATTTAATGTACAGAGATAGGCAGGACACTCTCCAGTACCCTCGAGTGAAAACTGCATGGAGGTAATTTGTTCAGAAAGAGAAATGACAGCTATTAATAATGTGCACAGTCTGGAAGGTAGCTGTGTTTGGAAAGACATGAGATAAGGAGCAGAAATAGTCCTGCATCCCCTCAGACCCCTCTCAGGTTTACTCAGTTTGATCTGGGGTATAGAAATCACTAGGGCCTTGTGATCTACACCTCCATGCCCTGGAAGGAGAGGGATGGCTGCCTCTTACATAGTGGTAACTGGGTGACATCGGGAAAAGATATATTTCTGTTTGTCAACTTCTCTCTGGTCCCCAGTGGTGTACTGAGCACATCATTGAGTTTAGAGTTGAATTGAAAAATTGTGAATATATTTCCACCATTTTTTTTCTTAAGTCAATTAATCATATCAGGTATAGGGCTTAAAACATGTTTCCACAGAATGAGGATGTGGACCCATGCCCTTCTGTGTGCAGGTGAGCACCGGTGCGCGCGCGCGAGCGCACACACACACACACACACACACACACACACACACACTGCTACCAATCTTTAGCTCTTCTAGCTAAAGGTAATGTATCCAGAGAGAAAGCCTGGAAATAAGCTCAGTAAAAACTCACAGGCTAGATCACTGAAAAAAAATCTCAGATAGAGGTCTGCAAGATTGCCTTAATCAATTTTTTCTAAGATTATAAACTCCTAGAGAGCAGAGACCATATCACATTACTTAATTTTAAACCCCAAAACATGGACCCATGTACAGTTTAGATAGTTGGGAAATCTTTGGATGACAATGACACGAGTGACAAGATAGCTTAAACTATTCAAATGAAATTAAGACATAGGCAATTTAATCAGTTTTTGAGAGCAAAATGAGATTGGTTGATACATAAATGGATAATGACAGACTAAACACTGGGAACTTACCTTTATTGTTTAAAGTATTATGTAGGTCCTCGTGTTTTTTTTTTTTGTGTTTTTTTTACCATTGGCTCCCGCCCCCCTGCATCCCCTTTCCTCCACACTATTGTCTGTATCCATGGGTTATGCATATATGGATATAAATTTTTTGGTTAACAAAATAAACTGATGAACAAAATAGATTCAGAGACATAAAAGCATGAAACAGACTGTCAAATTTTCTTCTTTACTTATACAGGGAACATGGGCACGGTTTTATCAAATTTACCAAGGTTAAAAATAATGTAGCCTAATGAATAATATGCACCCATTTTCTTTCAAAATTTGACTTTCTAAGAAGCCAATTAAAAAAAGGAAACTGATTTTCTAAAATAATTTTTTTCATGAAGAAATCACAAGTATGTCCTAAGGTATAAGAAGTGTATTTGCAAGCTATTCTGAAGCTTACACCATAGCCTTAGAAATAGAATCCATAGAATGTTGTGAAATAATGTAAATATTAGCCGCAGACAACTTGGTTATTTAAAAATTATTTTTCTTCGAAATTAAAGTCAATATTTTTCAATGTTAAAGCCACAAACCTCAAAGGAAATATGTGTGCAATATTTTGTATTTCTGTTCTAAGCAGCCAGTTAGTTGGCCACTGAGGTCAACATAAACCAATATCTGAGGCAGTATATTTTCAATTATTACAAGTTCTAGAACCACATGTTGGTGAGTTTTGATCAATGCTAGATAGACAACAACAGCTATTGAGCTCTTTCTAATGCTTTCCGTCTTTGAACTCTTTCCAGAGATAGTGTTTGTTGAGAAAAACAAATCACACAGATTTCATGCAAAGGAAACAAAAAACCTTGGAAAAATATATTTAAAAATATATAATATTATATAAATATATTTAACATTTCTATTATATAAACCTTATGAATATTAATCATAGTATAAAACTATGGACAAAGATTAATGGTGTTCCCCCAAGTCAAGCTCGTTTTGTGAGTTTCAGAAAAAAAAGGATACTGATCTTAAGAGAATTATAAGAAGTGTTGTTTTATAATATCATTTTAGTCCCCGTGACCAGCGAAGATGAAATCCACTTCATAATATATTGTATTTTTCTTTTAAAAGATCAGAGAGGAGGATCTGGGCAAGCTCTATCTCCAAAAGTGAATCTGTGAAATTTTCATGACATTGTATCAGACTTAAGTAAGATATTTGTTAAAGAAATATCATGAAGTCCATCAAACTCGACTTAGAGGTATAGTGCATTTATTAAACAACCAAACTAAGTACCCAGAATACCTAAACAAAGCTTTAAAAACAAATTACACCAAATGCTTTAGAATTCTCATGCTACCTCAAGTACATGTCTAGTGAGTCAACATTTAAATGTTGAAATATTATGTATTAACCTTACATAAATCTACCTTAGCAATAATATTTAAAAATTAACTAGAAATAAAGCATTTCACTTTGGTCTTCTGAATAGCTCAGTGGCCTTATGTCTACTAACACAATTTTTTAAAAGTCATTAATAAAAATGTTTTATCCACGTGAGAAGGATGAGACTTTCACTGCAGGAATGATAGCGCTCCAGGAACTCAGAACAGATATTAGTAAATACCAAACATTTGTTTTTGATTTAGGAGTAATAACATAGTCCTAAAAAGAATGTGTCACTCATTATTCCCCCACCTGCTTATTTAGTTTCATATATCCTGCAGTCTCCATGAATTTATACTGTACTTTTATTGAAGAAATTCTGATCAATGAAATCTTCTTTCAAGTAGCAGACAAATAGTCATAAGACAAAGTAGCTTTTTAATTGAGTCGATACTTCCTTCTAATGACATATAATTTCAGTATAAACTTATTTATTTCTATTAAAATATAACAAATAATTCCTCATGTAAGATATAAAAGTTAAAGTAGAAGCAATAACAATCCATATAAACTGTTTGAAATTGACAAACACTTAATCTCACAATGTCTACTACAATAAGCAAGTATGACATTGTTTTGATTGAAGTTTATTCAAATCCATAAAACATGGATCTATAAAACCTGAGATTATATTTTAAATAGTCTATTCAACTTACCCTACATCATAGTCATTAAGAAAACATTATCTTCACAAACATACTATAGAAAGCAATAATCGTCATCTGTATGAAATTAATAATTTGATAAAAACAGGAACATAACTATAGTCATTTTCTATTAAAGGCACAGGTAAATAATTCAAAGAGCATTTTCCATATAATCCAGGTAATATTACAATTATTTGCCTTGGCCTTTACTCAACTCTGACCTGGGATTATTAATCTTTTATTTACCCTCCATTTTCACTTACACAAATGTGTTGTTTTTAATGTACAATAGACCAATCTTAAGCTTTTAATTAGAAAACACTCAAATGTTACTTCTCAATTGTTGTTCTAATTTGCAGGTATGCAATCAGTTCTTTAGTTATTACCTTGTTATTATACTAGAATGGCCTTGGAAAGGGCTGCTGAGAATCAAAGGAAATTTAAGGAAAGTAATAACAAGAGAAGATGCCTTGGATTTAATACTACGTGAAAGAGTAGAGTATACCTTGCATAAGTTATGATTATAACTATATTAACATCTAGGCATAAAAAGTACTTGAAAATACACAAGAATTACCTCAGTTGTGCTGTTAGTAAACTGTATAACTTTCATTTTTTCCATCCTGTTTTTCAATGTTGCCAGTTCATCTTATTTAGTGTTTATTATTTTATATATTTACTTCTTTTCTTGAAAAATCAAAACTGTATCATATATTAAGGATATATCATTTATAAAACCATATATATAAATGGACAGCAATATACATGTATGCATTTATAAGTATAAAGTAGTGTTTCAATTGTACTAGTTTTTGGATGATTTTTATTTTCAATCTTCAAAAAAGCTCAGTAAAAGTAACGGTTTAAGCAGTTGGTTTTACTAGTAAACATCTCCTTAAACTGGAAGAACAACAGGATATTTCATAAAATTCAGAAGGATTTAATTGTTTCAAACATTAAAACCAAATGGCAAGAATACAAAAAAAAAAAAAAAAAATCCGAAATGTTTTTTGAAACCAAAAGGCAAAGTAATAAAGGAAGAACATCAACATCTTTATACGGTATCTGGAATCATCAGACCTTGAGACAGTCCACTTCATCACAGAAACCATCCTAACTAATAAAGAGGGAATATGCTAATTGACCCTCACACTGTTGCAAAGATGGCGGCACCCACAGCCAATAAGGAGGGATATGCTAATTGACTGCCCCACCCTCAAAGATGGCTGTGCCCACAGCCACAAGATGGTGGTGCCCAGTCCCCAGCCGCCCAGGGCTGCCCGAGGCTCAGGTAATCAGGGCTGGCTGAGGCTTGTGCTGCCAGCAGTGGCAGCAGCAGAGGTGTGATGGGGTGTTGCCTTCCCCTGATTTCTGGGTCGCCTCCTGTCCCTGAGGTACTCCCGGACTGTGAGAGGGGGCAGGCCAGGCTGAGGGACCCCTCCTCCCGTGCATGAATTTTCATGCACTGGGCCTCTAGTCAAAGAATAAACAAGCAATCACAGAAGCATTATGGAGAGTCAGTATGTGTTTTAGTCTATGGTGTGATAATGTTAATTCAATATGAAAATCTTTCCAATTAGCCATTTCAGTAAAATGACAAATTAATCAATCTCTTATTATAGAAAGTGCCATTTTCACAATTTAATAAAACACAAATCCATTATGGCAAATAATGTTAATGTAGAAATGTGCCATAGAATGTTTAAAAATGAGATTTTGTAATGTGTTAATGAGTTCTCCTAAAAATGTAGGTCATTTTGGTCTGCTGTGCCATTGTTCTGTTGAAAGTAGTCTAGGAAGAAATATAGAGTAATAGCATCTAAAATAGAAACAAACATTAATTTATAAATTCTTTTAGACTCATAACCCTTTTAGCATATTTTTATAAAATATTATTTCAACAAAAAGAGTTATTCACAGCCCAGGATTTAGAAGGAGGGAGAATAGAAGGATTGTCAAATCTCCTCTGTATCGAGGTCATTACACAGCAAGTATCTCCCATGTACACAATTATCTTGTCATCTGTTAGCTTTAGCTCCTACTAAACTTTTATTTCATGCCTATAGGGGCAAACCATATATTTTGGATACCAGCAATGCAGGGATTAACAACAAAAAAGGGGGTAAATTTCAACTGTGATTAATTTATCAAAGATTTCACAAAGCTATTTTTTATGTTGCTTCATCAATTTTGCACTTTATATTTTAGTGTTTTTTCAGATTGAAAGGAAGAGGAGTTAATGTAATTTTTCATTGTATTTTGCCTCAAAGGTGGTAACAAGTCTGAATGGAGAAGAAAGGAGAAGCAGAGATATTTGGACAGAAATTATTATAAGGCTTTGTGATAAACTAAATAAAGGATAGAGAAGAATACAAAGTCTCTTGTAGACATCATATATATGGGTCATGTTTTCTTACCCATTCAGACACTCGATGTCTTTTCATTGGAGCATTTAGTCCATTTACGTTTAAAGTTATTATTGATAGGTACTTGTTTGTAGCCATTTCAATTTTTTGTGCCTGTGTTCCTTCTTCCCTTTTTATTTCTTCTTTTTACACCAGTCCCTTTAGCATTTATTGCATTACTGGCTTCGTAGTAATAAACTCCCTTAGCATTTTATTTATTTATTTATTTAATTTTTGTCTGTGAAGCTCCTTATTTCCCCTTCAATTTTGAATGATAGCCTTAAATATAGTGCTAAGGTATTTAGCTGGGCAAATAAGATAAATTGTCTCTAGAACTGAGATGAGAGAAAGGTCCATAGGACAACAAAATGTAAGTTACCTTTGAACCCTGTTTAATTTGAAGAGACCACTAAAAGCATTACATTATTTGATTCCAAAGAACAAACACAGAACACCCAAAATTCCATTTGAGTTTGATGATGAGGTAGAGGATGTCATTATTAGGTAGACATGGACAAAGAAACAATATAATAATTATGACTTGTCTAACTCAAACCTCCGTAAGTTCCCATGTCTTAAGACTTGGTGATATTACATTTAATAAATGATCATGTTTCTGATGCTGTTTTTTTGGTATGGTTTCATTTGCACTGTTCTAATTATTAATCTTCAGTCAAAGACACATGTGAGGATGGGTGAGCATCTTGGGTAATCATGCCAAGTCATCCAACCCTTATGTAACATAAATAAGCAAGGAAAAACTTATTTGGGTTGTTTTGTTTTGTTTTTTGCTTTGTTTTCTCCAGTTAATCAGATAACTTTTGTCATGAAGGTAGCATAACCATTCAACAAATTAATTGAATGTACCATATTTTTGGGAGTGAGGAGGCAAGGAAGAAAAAGTGAATTCATAGGTGACTGGTAAATTTTAATCATTGGAGCCAAGTTTTAACCTCTGTTTTGAATTCTAATTATTTGGTCAGTATCTTTCAGGCCCCCAGTAGGAAAAGTTTGAAAGAGAATGCTCAGGATTGATGACATTTTAATACTGACAATAACTTAGCCATGTTAAGTTAAATCTCTATGGCCTGTCAGGGGCTCTAAAATACCTATGTTGCTGAGACCCATGTTTATTTAGGATTCCATATTCATTAATTTTTTTGAAGTCCTACTTTGTTTGTCAAAAGGAAATCTTGAATATATAATCCAATCATATATATATTTTTATAAATTAGATAATGATACTGATACTCAGTGGCAGAACATCCAGTTTAAGCTCAGCAAATAAAGAGTTTGTAATTTGTCACTCCCAAACTTACAGAAAGAAAAAGTTGCTGAACTAACTAAAAATAATTGATTTTTCTTGAACAAACCCAAGAACTGTGGTTGTAGGATAAACCACAACCCTGAAATCTAAAGAGACAGGTGCATCCAGAGGGACACAGCTACTGAGGTCTGCTTATCTGGAGCAAAATTCACTGGCACTGTAGTTGGTAGGAACAGGTGAATGACTATTTTGATAAATTGATAGAGATTGTGTTTAGACTAGTGTGAGAGTGCAAAATTCTTGGGGATAGCAGTCTTAGAGAAGTCCCATACTTAAAGTTTTCATTCCAGAAAAATCACCAAGACCTCATGGTAAAAGTTTGAGAATGATCCTCCAGGCCCAGGCTGGGGGAAGAAAAGAGTAACAATCTTAAAATCTAAACTGAGTTTATAAAAGCCTTATCTCCAGGGAGAAGGGATTCACCGGAGGGCAAACTAGAAAACTTATCCCAGTTTAGGAAAAGGAATCCTACCCAACTCCAGCCTTCCTGTCACACTTAGGAAACAAAAATTTCAATATGGTACTAAACTTCAAGTAAATAGATAGGGAGAGCTGCAGGCAGGGAAGGGAATAGGAGAATGGGGATAAAAATCTGCACTCCTGGAGCCTTCACCGCTAAGGCACAGGCCCATTAAAGACTGAGACTTAACGAGAGGGTTAAAGAATGCCCCCGCATGCTCCCTATCCTACCACAACACCAACAAGTCTCCAATATAATAGCAGTGGATGACAGCTGAAAGACACACATTTATAGTTAGAGGCTTCAACATCCCTGTCAGTAATTGAAAGATCAAGCAGGCAGAAAATCAGTAAGATAATAGATAACCTGAATAACACTATCAATCAACTTGATCTAATTGACATTTATAAAATACTTTATTCAACAACAGCAGAATACACATTCTTCTCAAGCTCTCATGAAACATTCACCAAGATAAACTACATTCTGTTCCATAAAATTCACCTTAATAAATTTAAAACAATAGAAATCACACATAACATGTTTTCAGACCGCAACAGACATAAGCTAGAAATCAAGTACAGAAAAACAACTAGACTATTCCCATATATTTGGAAACTAAACAACACACTTCTAAATAATATGGGGCAAAGAAAAAGGCTCAAATGAATGTAAAAAGTACTTTAAAATAAATGAAAATAAAACTACACCCTCAACATTTTTGGAACGTGGCTTATAATTCTTAATAATAATATATATTAGAAAAGAAGACATCTGTAATCAATAATCTCAGCTTTCATTTTTAGAAGACTAGAGAAAGAAGAGCAAAACAAACCTAATGAAAGCAAAAGAAAGTAAATAAAATTTACAGCAGAAATCAATGAAATTAAAAATAGAAAAGGACTAGGAAAAATCAATGAACCCAAATATTGCTTCTTTGAAAAGATGAATAACAGTGATAAACCTCCAGCCGGGCTAACCAAGAAAAAGAGAAAAAAGAACACTGTGCCACACCAGGAATGACGGAGGGAGTAATCACTACTGATCTCATGGAGAGGAAAAGGATGGTAAAGGAATACTACAAACAATGTTATAAATATAAATTTGATACTTTTGATGTAATGAACACAGTACTTGATAACACTAACTACCAAAACTCACTCAAATATATAGTTAACCTGAATAGTTTTATATTTACTGAATAAGTTAAAATAGACATTAAAAATCTTCAGAAAAAGAAAATAGTTGGCCCAGATGGTATATTGATGAGTTTCTAAAAAACATTTATGTAAAAATATATTAATTCTCCACAATCTTTTTCCCAACTAATTTTATAAGCACAACATTACCTAATCCCAAAATCAAATAAGGCTATTATTAGAAAATAAAACCACAGAGGAATTTCTAATGATGATAAGGACAAAACTCTTTAACAAGTCTGAGCTAACCTAACCTAGCATAACAGGATAGGCACCACCACCAAGTTGAGTTCATTGCAGAAATGCAAGGTTGGTTCAACGTTCAATAATTAATCAACATACTTAATCATACTAACAGACTAAGAAAAATAACATGATCATATTAATATATTCAGAAAGATCATTTGACAAAATCAAACATGGATTTATAATAAACTGAGAATAGAAGGGAATATTCACAACATAATAAAGGTAACATATTAAAAATACAGCTAACATAATAATTATGAGAGACTGAACACTTTCCTACTGAAAATAGAAATAAGGCTAAAATATTTTCTCTTTTCACTACTATTCAAGTTCTTACTAAAAGTCATAGCTAGTGAAATAAGGCAAAAATAAAAATAAAACTGTATTCTCTTGCAGATGACATGATTGTCTATGTCAGTGATTTTTCAACCTTTTTCATCTCATGCATACATAAACTAATAACCAAAATTCTGTGGCACACCAATCTTACCAGATGACTATTGTTGTGTTGGCTGTTGTCATTTTTCCATTTGACAATCTAAGGGAAAAGAGTTCAGTGCCCCTGACTAAATAGTCAGGTATTGTTTGTTTTAAAAATTCTAGCAGCCTACCAGTTGAAAATCACTGGTATATGTAATAACTCCAAATAATTTATTTTTTTAAAAAATCCTGATAACTTAAATACAATTACATACTAAAACTCTATATTTTTCTCTCCAACCACATTTTATGTTTTTCATATACAATTTTCACCATTTTACCTTGCATTAAAAAATTATTATAGTTATGATTAGTTTTTAAATTTATCTTTATTGTTGAAAGTATTACAGATAAATATCCCCTTTGTTTGCTTGTTTGTTTTTCCTATTGACCCCCTCCACCTGGCACCCGCCCTTCCCAGACCTTCACCACACTGTTGTCTGTGTCCATGGGCTATGCATATCTATATGTATAAAGGCCTAAGTGACTGTTTGACGTTTTGACCGGGAGCTACGATGTGCACTGACCACCAGGGGGCAGATGTTCAACACACAGGAATGGAAACATGGATCAGACTGATGAATCTCAGAGGGAAGGGGGAAGGGTGGGAAGAGATTAACCAAAGATTTTATATGCATACTGGAGGCCCAGTGCATGGATTCGTGCACCAGTGGGATCCTTGGCCTGGCCTATGGGGATTGGGCAGAAACCGGCAGTCCAACATCCCCTGAGGGGTCCAGGATTGCGAGGGGGCACAGAAAATAGAAAATAGAGAAAGAAGAGCAAAACAAACCTAATGAAAGCAAAAAAAAGTAAATAAAATTTAGAGCAGAAATCAATGAAATTAAAAATAGAAAAGGACTAGGAAAAATCAATAAACCCAAATATTGCTTCTATGAAAAGATGAATAACAGTGATAAACCTCCATCCATGCTAAACAAGAAAAAGAATCAAGATAGTGTGAAGCAAAAAGAAAAGGCATTAATAAATACAACAGTATATAGATCCCAGAAATACACCCACACAAATCTAGTCAACTGATATTTGTCAAAGGTGCAAAGGCAATGCAAAAAAAGAGAGTCTTTTGAAAAATTGAGGGACATTCCACTAAGACCTGACTAGTAATCCTCAAAACTGTTAAGCTCTTCAAAACTAAAATAATGGTGACAAATTTTCAGTCTAGAGGAGCCTAAGAAGCACGATGACTAAATACTGTATAGGGTTGGGCGAAAGTAGGTTTACAGTTGTTCATATGTAAAATTCAACACTAGTAAAAGAGAAACATGCAAATTGACCATCCCTCTGCTATGCCCACCAGCCAATCAGAGTGAGTATGCAAATCAATCCAACAAAGATGGTGGTTAATTTGCATATGCAGGCACGGAGCAAAGACTGAAGACAGCATAGAAGGAAGCCAAGCGCTGCAGAAGGGAGTAAGGCAGCAGAGAAGGGAGGAAAGTGAGGTGGCGGCAGAGATGGGAGGGAAGCCCTCCTCGGCAGACTTCGCTCCCTTCTCTGCTTTGCTCCGGCCACAAGAAGCCCTATTCTTGCAGGAATTAGGCCCAAGGAAGCCCTATTCTTGCAGGAATTTTCCTGCAATGAGCCTCTAGTAATGCAATAATAAAATAACAGTATAAGAATAAAGTCTGTGTTTTTCATACTCACAACTATAAGGCTACTTTTGCCCCACCCTGGTCTTGGATGGGATCCTGAAACAGTAAAAGGATATTCAGGAAAAAATAGTGATATTTGAATGAAGTGTAGTCTTTAGTTATGATAATATATAAACATTGATTCCTTAGTTGCAACAAATGGACAAGTAATATCAGCAACAGAGGAAGCTGGCAGCTGGGAATACAGAGATTCTGTGATATTTTTGCAACTTTCCTACAAGAAAATAAAAAAGGCATAGCACAACACACTAGCCTCCCTCAACTCATCCAGGGGTGTTTTTTAATGTGTCAATGTAGAAATCTATATTTATTTGATATTACATTTTATTCTTTCCTGGATGTTGTGTTCATAATAGTCAATAAATATTTCCCGAATGCTAGCAGAGTGTCCTTCCTTAAGTTCCCAGACCAAAAAATAAATATTATTTTAAAGGAACAAAGCTACAGGCACTAACAAAACAGAACCTATTCAACATTGCATTCATTTAAAAGCACCTTTTAAGATTTAGCTTATTTGAAAACAGAGAAAGAATCAAGTTAATATCTATTGAAGAATGATGGCATAGAGGCCAAAACCATGTTCTTTCACAAAACTTTCTTTTTGATTCTATCAGAATCTTAATTAAAGGCATGGGGCACTTTTAAATGGGAGAAAACAAAAGAACAATACAAGTGAGTTTACAAAATTGCTAAATTGAAGTGACTTTCAATTACAAAATTAATCCTGGGGTAAAGAGAATTACAAATTTGTGTGCTCATGTCTGAGAAACTTCTTTTTTCCCTTGAGCTTAACTCTGTCATCAAAAGGCAGCTGTTTTAACTAAGTGGCTTCAAGTGGCTGAGGTAAGTACAGGAGTTATAGGTTTCACCTGCCTCAACTAAATCCCAATTCACAAGGGGCCTAAAAGAATTAGGATTTCAGGGCATGCAATCACTGAGTAATTGAATAATCCAAGTGGTCGAGCTCAATATGCAGATACATTTCAAGAACATTTGTCCCCAAATTTCATATGAACCGCAGGATACTTAAATATGGTGAATTCATCAAGAGTTTCTATTTTGCCAGTCTGGAAGAAATTAGAAAATAAAAAAGAAAATGACCTTCCAAATCTTTCATGCACAATCAAATGTGGGAATATTGCCCTTTGCAAGGGGCTGGAGCAAGAAGGCACGAATCTCTCTGTATCTCTAATGATGTTAGAACAGCTGGCTTCTATTTTAAACTTGGAGATCTTGCTAGGATCTTTCCTCTTATAGCTCACCTCCTTTTACCACCACTTCCTTTATGAGATCAGGGTTTATGTTGAATGAAAACAAGCACGAAAGGGAGTTTTCAGAATGGATTGGAAAATTTCCAGTTTATATGGTGCATTGTATTTTCATTTCCTAGTTATATTCTTAAGATGCTTACATTTAAACATTTTATAGCTTCCTCTTTTAAAGCCCTCTCTCTCTTTTAGTGGTTAAGTACCTTCAAGCCAAGATCTTACATTAAAGTAGAATCTAATTAGACCTTTCAATTCAGACAGGCTGCTGAACTCTTTTAGTTCCATTATAGAAATGTACAGTAAAATCCTTTTTCCTCTCTGTGGTGAAAATAGCAGTTATCTTCAAGGAAAAAGAAAAAGATGTCCCACCTCAATTTAAGCACAAGGCACAGGCAGGTGACCTGCTGCCTTTTTGTCCTTCTACACAAGAAGGAAGGTGGTTTTCAAATTTTGAGGCAGAAACAGGCAGCGGAGATGTGAAGAGGGTGTCGTTGCTGCTTTCAAACCCTTAAATACACCACATCTAAAATGCCTTCACATTAAAAGCATGAAGATTACAGTAACTACTTCAATAAGCAAGTAGTTTAAAGGTAATTTCTGGCACCATGTATATATTCAGAGTGAAAATGAATTAAGAAAGACAGTATGTAGTTTCAGAAAAAGGAAAGCATAAAATTCTAAATATTCTTGCCACTATGTATCCTTGAAAATAGTCATTTTAAAAAAATTAGCTATTAACTAGGATTCATATTGCTTCCTAGCCTATACTTGGCATTGAATGAGCTTTGAGAAGAGGATAGATAGACCATTATAACAGAAATTGCTACTGCCAATATCAGATGAAGCATGTCAAGCTTGCAGCCAGGAACTGGAAAGAATTGAGGATGCAAAGACCGGGTTGTGGGGAGAAGACAATTTCAATACCGTTACATCAGAATGGCTTACATCACTTCTGAATGAAAGAAAGTTGAAGATGATGCTCATAAAGATGACATGGTGACTCAGTGGTTGAGCGTGGGCCTATGAACCAGGAGGTCACTGTTCCATTCCCGGTCAGGGCATATGCCAGGGTTGCTGGCTCGATCCCCAGAATGGGGTGTGCAGGAGACAGCTGATCAGAGATTCTCTCTCATCATCGATGTTTCTATTTCTTTCTTCCTCCTCTTTCCTCTCTGAAATCAATAAAAAACATTTAAAAAAATGCCATGGTGGATCATGAAGAGTAGATATGATGTCCTCCAACAATCAGACAGCACCAGAGGAACCATAAAGATCCTGCACCTATCCTGTGACACTGGGCATTATTTAGAAAAGAAAAAATACAAAAGGTCAGATTCTGGCCCGGCCCATGTGGCTCAGTGGTTGAGCATTGACCTATGAAGCAGGAGATCACAGTTTGATTCCAAGTCAGGGCATATGCCTGGGTTGCAGACTTGATCCCCAGTGTGGGGTGTGCAGGAGGCAGCAGAGCAATGATTCCCTCTCATCATTAATGTTTCTCTCTCTCTCTCCCTCTCCCTTCCTCTATTAAATCAATAAAAAATATATTTTAAAAAAGCTCAGATTCTGTCTTTTCTCAAGGTGAGTAATGTAGGGTGTTCATAGACTAGAGGTCTCCTACTGCAGTTTGCTCCATCACTGTGTTGGACAGTGACATTCTTGGAGAGTAATGACAAATTATGTTTTTATTTATCATATACTTGAAGGCAAGAATATCCAGCTTTTACAAGTTGTTCATAATTGTTTCAAAGCTGTGGTGTACTTTAAAAGGTCAGAGCTATCACTCTCATGATCTAAGACAGATATTTATAAATTTCTTAGAATCAAGTTGCTTCCAGTGCTTGATGAACACTCTTGGAATACTAGTTATACACCTTTGGATTAAAAGCCCTTGTTTTGGCAAGTTACATTCATATTTTCTCATCTTTCTTGAAATGAGAGGTGGAAGTGAGGAGATCAGGAGTGGTGGAGCGTGGATTGAATAGGCAAAATAAAAGCCCAATCAGGAGGGTTCCATGAATTCTCTAGTAATCACTCACCCCCCCTCCCCAGCCCTCCTCTCGTGGTTTACAAACTTTTGTTTAGCCAGATATCTTATTAAAAATAAATCTTATTGGAAACTTACCATATAGAACAGGTGAATAAGAAATTCATTTGGGTGAGGAGGAATGGGGTGTTTGGAGGTGTGGTGGGGAGCTGAGGTAAGAAGATGCTTCTCAAGATCTGGAGACAATTAGGAGCATATTTGAAAACCACCTCCATTCAGTTCCACCCTAGCAATTCACTTTCACCTTCCCACTCCATGCTGGAAATGAGCACCTACCACTGGTTCCACGCATACCTTGCTATAGCATATCCTGTGGAACAAGACATAGTAACAAGATACCACATATGTCCCAAAGGATTTTGTTATGATACCTAAACATGTGGAAATCCTAAAACAAGATATTTCAAACAGCAATATACCAATGGAGATAATTATATATGCCCAATGCTTATAGCCAACTTCTCTCCTGGAGCTCTGGAACCTATAATGACACATGATTTGAACTTTGTGAATATTTGGTTGAGGAAAGACAGACAAAAAATAAGAGTTCCGAGAACACAATGGTCATTTCCAGTGTCTGAAGTGGGTAAAAAGGCCAGCAATTTTTTAAGTTGTTATGATGCAATAGAAAGAACACAGGGTTTAGTAAAAACAAACAACAACAACAAAAAATAAACACACAAAAAAAGCCCACCTTGGTTCAAGTCCTGATGTTCACACATAATGGCTGAGTGATTATGTACAAGTCATTTTTTTCACTCTGAATTTTGGAGTTGTTATTCTCAAGATGAAAACAAGAATTGTACTGGTCTTCTAGCTCTGTTTCAAGGATGGGGAGATGGCATAATAAGGGTATAGTATTCTAGGCAATATACTCATTTCTGAGGACTTCGCATCCTTTGTATCTCACAGAGTATAATACTGACAAAGATGGTCTCTATTTAGTATTACCTACTAACCTGCAGACCTGGTGTGGCAAGAGTATAAATGTGGTTTAAAATTCACTTAATCCAAAAATCCAACTATTACTTACTAAATTTTTCAATTTGGAAAGATTTTCATGACATCAAAAATTTTATATGAGTTCATTAGTATTATTTAGTTATTAATATTATTGTAATGATATGTCAATCTCTGACAAATTTCAACCACTAAACCTAATTATGTTTTTCAAATTGTGTTTCCTACTATCACTATCATGATCGTTATCAATTCAGCAGAATGAATGCTATTTGCACCTGCTCACTTTCCCCTACGGCACTATATATCATGATTTCTAATATTTTGGAGAAAAAGAATTAGGCCATGTACAAGTGATGACAAATGCTAATAATTGTGGATATAACATTTTTTACATTCAAACACTTTATTTTCTTAAACTCAGCCTAAAGGCAGTATTTCCATGTACATAGCACAAAGTAGGTAAATAGTGCTATTGGAGATGCAAGCAGGACAGGGAGATAAAACAAATAGCATGCAAGCCCGCATGTTCTCCTTGCTGTATCACAGAAGTGTCTTATTTCTAAGGTAAATGTTTCCGTATGTATGATTAAGCTGCTGGTTTGAAAGACCACCAGTGGAAGACCCTACTTAAGCATGCAGTCTATAGAAAATTAGAAAAGGTTTGGTTGCTTTTATGTTTGTTTTTGTTTATGTTGTCACGGTTGTTTCTCCTTCACAGTTACAAATGACATTATAAGACACTTTAAGAATAGAAAGAGGTATATAGATGAATATAAACTAAAAGGGACATGCAGTTTTTAGGAGCAAGAATTTAAACATAATTTTTTGTCATCTGGCTGTAATTAAAGCACTGCAAAGCCTGATCTATTTAGCAACTTATTTGGTAATAACCAAAACTTAGAAGAATGTCAATATACAAGGAGAAAATACTAGAAAGACAATGCTCAGGTGTACATAAAATTATTTTTAAATGTATTACACATTTTTATAAGGTCAGTATTAAAAAATACTTATATTCTTTCAGACACCAGGATTTATTTCTTCAAAAACATTCATGTACTTCTTGAAAAACATTATTAATGCGTTTCTCCAAGTACCAACTTTGCCACTTCATCTATGAAAACACCCATGTATATTTCAGCATAATCTGGGCAAGTTTGGTTTCTTTATCCTTTTAATTGAGGAAATTGGTTATTTACCTAGAAAGCTGAGACTTAAATATGCCACATGAGGGTCATGTTTCAGTAGGAAGAGATAGTGAAAATGAGAGGAAACAGGATGAGTGGTAAAATTATAACCACATTGTGGTTAATGTCAATAGGGATATTTGGCATTTTTCTTTCTATTTTCCAATTTGCACATGCACATTCATTTTTCTTTCCTTTTAGGTTTGGATTGGAAAGCCAGCTCTAAAGAAGATGATTATATATTCCCAGCGTTTATCCTAAAAATTACTGTAATGGGATCAGTTAGAATACTATTAGTAGAGAAATACATGATCACACTGTAAGAGGACTCTCTTCCTCATCTTTCTACTACTCTCCTACTATTCTCATTCCTCTCTCCCTTTCCAGCCGTATCGGCCTCCTTTCTGCTACTCATACATTCCTGTTATGTGTCATTTTAAAGCTTTTGCATTGATTCCTTCCGCTTCCTGCATATTTGTCTCAAAAAATGTGCAGACTTAAATCTTTAACTTTCTAACCTCATCAAGTCTTTCTAAATGTCACTTTTTAATGATGACTAAACTGTACACCCCATTTAAAATTGCAACCTCCACCCCAAAGACCATGCTTCCAGGCAATTCTAAACATCCTTCACATTGTTCACTTTTTTTCATATAGCATTTCTAACTTTCTGACCTATTATATAATGTACATATAATGTGTTGTGTTTATTGTTGATTCTCTGGTTCCCTCAACTAGGATGAAAGGTTGATGAAGAAATGATTTTAGCTTCTACCTTATGAAACGAGAAAAAAAATAAAACAAATTAAGTAAAAAGTAAGTAGAAAATGGAATAATAAACATCAGAGCAGACATCAATGTTATAGAAAAGAGAAAAAAATAAAAAAGTAATGACAGTGAAAAAGCTATTTCTTTGAGAAAACCAATAGACCTCTAGTAAAACAGATTAAGAAAAAAGAGAATAGACAGATTACATGTCTCAGGAATGAAAGAGGATAATAAATTAATATTATGGACATCTTTATGCCTATGAGTTTGGCATCTTAAATGAAATAGACACATTTTATAAAATAATTAAACTACAATGAAAGAAGTAGATAACATAAGTAGCCCTACATCTTTTAAAGAAATTTAATTTGTATTTAAAATTCTTTCCACAAAGAAATTTTCAATTCAGGTGGCTTTCCAAGTAACCGAACATTTGAAGTAAGAAATACTAGCATTACACACAAAGTCTGAAAAACGTAAGATGTTATTTTCCCCAACTATTGCTATGATGCTTGCATTACCCTGTGACAAAAATATTATATAAATACATTATTTAAAAAGTAATATACAGACTAATATCCCTCATGAATATAGATGTAAAAATTGTAGGCAAATTTTAGCAAATCAAATATATAATGTGTACTAGTATATGAGAGTATTAATATACCATGATTAAGTCATTTTATATTAGAAATGAGTCTCCACCTAATATAAGGAAATCAATCACTGTAATTCACCCTATTATCAAACTAAAAAATAAATAAATATGATAAATGAAATAGATAGAAAAATCATTTTTAAAAATCCCAACATTAATTCTTATTAAAAACACACACAAAAACTCACAGCACACTAGGAATGAAAAGTAATATCCCAATATGATTAAAAAATATATGAAAAACCTATAGTTAACATCATATTTAATGACAAAAGACCTAATTTTCTCTCAATTATCTGGAAAAGGACAAGAATATTTGCTTTCACCGCTTGATTTAACATTGTGCTAAAGATTCTAGCCATTCACCAAAGGAAGAAGAAATGAAAAAATCAGGAACAAAGGTAGGAAATTTTTTTTTCTAAATGAATATTCTTGGGGACCTGTAGAATAATAGCAAAATCCCCAAAAGAGAGAAGAGAAACAATGGGGAAGAAAAAGTTTCAAATTAATAATGGCCCTGAATTTTCAAATTTGGGGAGAGACATAGATTTACAGACTTTAAATGTCTACCAAATTTTAAATAGGAAAAATAAAAAGAAAAAATACATCTAGACATATTAACCAGAAACTGATGAAACCAAGATAATAAGATGATATTAATAGTTCCCAGAAACACATAATAATAGGTCAACAATGATGTAAATAATTCAAGAGTTCTTAATTGAAGCACTAGAGACCAGACATCTTTGAAAAGTGAAAGGTTTAAAAAAAACAAAACAAAACAAAAATCAACTGTCAATACAGAATTCTATACATAGCAAAAATATCCTTCAAAGATTCATATAAAATACATTTTCAGTTTTAAAACTAAGAGAATTTGATGCCTACAGTTCTGCACTATCCCATCTAATAAAGAGGGAATATGCAAATTGACCATCACTCCGTCACAAAGATGACGATGCCCATAGCCACAAGATGGCGGCTCCCAGTCCTCTCAGCCCTGCCAGAGTCCCCCAGTCCCAGGGGGGCAGCTGCTGAGAGCGGGCAGCATGAGCGACCTGGCGGAATGCTTGCTTTGTCATTGTGGCCAACAAGGGAGGGCAGTAGGGGGCCATGAGGCAAGGGAGGGCATTTGGGGGCGATCAGGCCAGCGGGGGGGGGGGCAGTTTGGGACGAGCAGGCCTGCAGGCAGAGTGGTTAGGGGCGATTGGATAGGCAGGTAGGTGAGTGGTTAGGAGCCAGTGGTCCCAGATTGCAAGAGAATGTCCGACTGCCAGTTTAGGCCCGATCTCAAAGGGATATCCCCTGGTAGTCAGACATCTTCCGAGGGGTCCCAGATTGGAGAGGGTGCAGGACGGGGCTGAGGGACACCTCCCCCCATGCATGAATTTCGTGCACCGGTCCACTAGTAAGATATAACTAAGGAAGTTTTTTGGGGTGAAGCAAAATAATTTCAGATAAACACTCAGATCTGCTGGAAAGAATGTAAAGCACTGAAAATGATAAATATGCAGATAAATATAAAGTATTATTGTTTTCCTTTTAATTTAAAGATATACTTTTGTTGGGGAGCCCACGAGACTTGGTTGGGAAGTTTGTAAGAAAAACATTCTGAGTAAAGGGAAGTATGTGGAAGGCCATCTGCCCTGTTTATCAGAATTCTGATTTAGGGGAGTGCTGAAGGTCGTGCCCCTAATTATTCCTTGACCTTTCCAAACAAGTCTGTGCATGAACAGACTCCTTGGGTGTTTACTGGAATCCTTATGCTTAATCTTTGGGTGTCCTTGCTTAAAGGACACTAAAACCCAATATTACTTACTCTGCTGATTGTATCTAAAAGATAAACTTTATCTCAAACTTCTGCTACAATAAAAGGCTAATGAGGCAGGCAATCGAGGCTGTCTGGTTACTTTAGCCAGGCAGTACCTTAACCCTCTCACAGCAAACGTTGTGTGGGAGTAATCCATTCATCCGTCGCTCAGGATCTGCTAGTTAGCCCTGGCATACTTTGCCATAGTGTATTCAGATTATGCTCTAGTTTTCCAAGACAATCTTTCTGCTTCTGTACACCCACACTGCCAGGAGTAGCAGCCTGCACTTCATTTTTAAAAAAATACTTTTTAAAAAAATGGGACACTTCACAAATGTGTGTGTCATCCTTGCACAGGGGCCATGCTAATCTTCTGTGTATCACAGCAGTTTCAGTATATGTGCTGCTGAAGCAAGTCTAGTATTTTGTACTTTAAATAACTGCTCTTATCTTTTTACCTAAAAAGCCTATTTGTAAATCCAGTCATTTTGGTGTTTGCTTGGAGATAATTCCCAATAAAACAAACAAACAAACAAATGGCATATTTATTCAAAGCTATGTGTATTTGTTTAAGTCTCTTTAGCCACATAATTTTCCTAGAAATGTTTCAAGATTTTTTTTATGGACCTTAAAACAAAGAACACAGGTAAAAAGGCACAGAGGTATATGTCTCTAGTATCTGGTGATTTATAATGCTGGCTGCTGTAATAAGCCTTCAAATCCCTATGCCTTAACACAACACAACTTTATTATTCAGTCACTTTGAGTCCAGTGGATTAGGATAGGGAAGAACTACCCAGTCTTTCAGGAAAGTAGGCTGATAAGGCTCTTTCATCTTCAGCCAGAGCTTCTAAAGTCTTTGCCTTCACTTCTAGAGGGAAAGTAACATGATGAAATCTGAGTTGCTCTTCCTCTAAAGTCTCCACAGAGTCATGCTTTTTTTTTTTTTTAAGAGACTAAGGAGAAGAAGAAAAAATAGGCATGAGGTAGGTTTATTACAAAAGAAGGAAAATGCTGAGCTTTTATAAGCTGCTCTAGGTCAGGATTTCCATAATAACCCATCTCATTCATATCCTTTTTTAATACCAACAATGCTTTCTCAATCCAATTAGTCTACATAATTGAAAGTGCTCATATATATGAGGCAAGCAGATAGTTGATGGACAGTGGGAAGCCAGAATGATTAGAATGAAGGGCATAACACAAGCTAAACAATAAATGAAAGACAAATCGAGCCAAGACTAAGATATGAAGACAAATCATAAAAGTGATAAAGAAGAAAATAAAGCATGAATATATTAAATAACAGTGAGACTTCAAAGAAAGGGGACTATTTTATGAGAGTAAAAATCAGCTAGATCTTTGAAACTTATGGTTCAGTAGGTTTTATTTTTTTGGTTTCTTTTCTAATATAAAATAATTGGCTTAGCCTTAGCCGATTTGGCTCAGTGAATTGGCCTGTGGACTAAAGGGTCCCAGGTTTGATTCCAGTCAAGGGCACATGCCCGGGTTGCAGGCTCAATTCCCAGTAGGGGGTGTGCAGGAGGCAGCCAATCAATGATTCTCTCTCATCACTGATGTTTCTATCTCTCTCCCTCTTACTTCCTCTATGAAATCAATTAAAAAATCCTATATAATAAAGAGCTAATATGCTAATTAGACCAAACAGTAGAATGACCGTCTGGATGACATTCCAAAAGACCGTCCAGGCAACCTTCCGGATGGAGCCGGGGCTACGAGTGGTGAGCCCCTTGCATGAATTTTGTGCATTGGGCGCTCAAACCTGCTGCAGGCACCGGCCCCACTCTCACCCGCTGCTGGTGCCGGAGCCACCGCTTTATACCCCATGCTGGCGCTGTCCCCAATCGCTCTGTGCCATCAGTGGGTACAAGTGGGGCCAGTGCTGGCAGCGTGTGGGAGCGGCGACGGCAGAAACGGGGTTGCCGGGACACAGGGGACTGGGGGCTGCGGCAGGAGAGGCAGGAAGGATGGGCCGAGACCCGCCCCTGTGCCCACTGCAGCCTAGAGGCCCACAATTCCTTTCAAGGTGCACGAATTCGTGCACTGAGCCCCTAGTAATGTATATAATACTCTTATCAGAATGCCTACTGCCACCACCATTTTATTTTTGGTAAAATCCTACTTATTTTACAGAAACCAGTTCTAAAATCACTCCCTCTTGGACCCTACCCCAAAACCCAGGTAGAATTCATCATTCATCCTCTGTGAGACCATTGCATCACATCAGTCTCACTAGTATGACAATATTACTTTGTGTTTAAACTGGTTGTCTAAGAGAATTTTAGCTTCTTTAGCAACTTTATTTTCTCAGTGATAAGCACAATGTCTGGTCTATGGTATTTGCTCTGTAAGAAGGAACTGAAATGTCTGACTTAACTGAATTAATTTGAATTAACTTGATTTGTATTTAATAGAGTTGAGTTGACTGAATGGGGAGTTTAAAAAAGAACTAAGGGAAAAAAATTTCTAAGAAGGGGTGTAAGCTCAGACCAGAATGGTGCAGAATTGCAGTGAGGTAAGTTAATGGATTTTTTGCATTCAAATGACCAGAAAATGGAGATAACTTATTTTTATGTGTTTATTAATTAATTAATGAATTAATTTTTATTTTGTTAATCTGCAGCATCTATTGATTTTTAGAGAGTGTGGAAGGGAGGGAGAGAGAGAGAGAGAGAGAGAGAGAGAGAGAGAGAGAGAGAGAGAAACATCAATATGAGAGAGACATATTAATTGTTGCCTCCTGCACACAACCCAACCAGGGCTAGGGTTCAAACCTGCAACCCAGGTATATTTCTTTGACTGGGATTCGAACCAGAAATTCTTTGGTGTGTGGACCAATTTTCTAACCACTGAACCACATGGGCCAGGTTGGAAATAACTTTTAAATACCACAAATCTCAACTGAACCTAACTAGATTCAGTATCAATAGATTGAACTGGTGATTGGATATCGGAATGCAACTTTTATACAGTAAAAACCTTACAATGAGAACTAAAGTTGATTCTGTATATTGAGAATTAAGGATCTCAGCATGTGCTAACATTGGTGCCTTAATATTGGCCAGAATTGGAGCGTGATGAGAAATTTGTGTTATAATGGGAAAAACACATAGGAATGTGAGAAAGAAAGAATATTCCAGATCATGAATTATAGCAACAAAAATTGTGAAGAAGAAAAAATAAAATTATAAGTTAAAGAACATTGTGGAATACCCACTATATCAGGCACTCTTGTTAGACACTTTTCGCACATTATCCCATTATTTCTCTACACAACCTGGAGACTTTATAGAGGAAGAATCTGAGACTTAAAGTAGTAAACTTGTTCAGGATCATGCATCTAACAAATTAGAGATATGTTTAATTTCAAAACACACACCCTCATGAGGATATCAAACATAAACCTGCATGCCTTGTTACCACTCCCTTATAGGGACCACTGTACCTCTTCTGCCCGGTTTCAGACACCAAGATCTCAGCCACAGTTTTCAGGTAGCTTTAGATATTGCAGATGAACAGTGCTTGACACATTTGGAAGTTGTTTATTAGTTTATTTGTATATCACTTGGGAACATACAATGTCATTATAAAGGATTATAGATAGCTACAGGAAACATCAGATGTGTAATAAATAGCTTCCCCATTCTCCTCAACAATATAAAATAATTTCTCACCTTTGAAAATTCAAAGCCAAACTTCAAAATTACTTGAAGACATGGAAATCAAAAACAAGAAAATAATTGGATGTAAAGAAAAGAAAATAAAGACAAATGCCACAGTCTCAAATGTTCCCACCCCATCTCTGCCCTCTGTTTATCCAGCAGCACAGATTGACACCCCGCCCCTCACAAAACAACAGCAACAAAAATCAAGGAGATCAGAGTAGAGACAGGAGCCAAAGGCCTGTGTGTGAGTTAGTGTTATCACCAGAAAAAGTAAACCCTCTCAAAATCTGGAGGAAAAAGCAACTGGGCAAATCAGAGCAAGAACTGCAGAGAAGGGATTTCAAAGTATAAAATATCTTAAGAAGAAGAAACCAAAAAATTAAAAAACACAGCTACTACTATTGATATTCAATAATGAATATTTCAGCCATACATTAGAAAACATGTTTAAATTAGCTTAACCCCAGTTTAAGGAATACCTGAAAAATAACTGATCAATAATCTTTAAAGTATCAAGGTCATGAAAGACAAGGGGATATTAAGGAGTTCTTACAGACTGCAGGAGACTAAAAAGAAATAACCAATCATAAGGTAAAGCCTTGATATGATCTTGAAACAGAAGAAAAAACATTGGAAGAAATATTGGTGATATTTAAATACAGCAGTTACGTTAGTAATAATATTGTGCAAATGTTCATTACCTGGTTCTGATCATTGTACTTTGGTTATGTTAGATGTTAGCATTAGTGGAAGCTGGTTGAGGGAAGTTGTACCATTTTTGCAATGTCTCAATTTAGTTCAAAATAAAACGTCGTTTTTTTATAATTGAACACACACAAAAAAACAGGTGAAAATAATGTAGTCTCCCAAACAGTTAACCTAAAAACACATGTACAAAAGCAATCAATAATGCCAGAGGGTAAAGTTCCATGTTTCACTTCCTTCCTTCCTCTCTCTCTCTCTCTCTCTCTCTCTCTCTCTCTCTCTCTCTCTCTCCACTTCCTTCCTCCTCCTCCCCTCTTTCACTCCCCACCCCCCCCCATAGGCTTCTTGAGGAAACACACCCCATAGCAGGCTGTTTGTTCCATCTTGTTGTGATCTCAAAACACTTTCAAAGGCCTCATTAGAAGGATACAGGAAACAATTCCCTGATTAACATCAAGCCTGGAAGTCATTTATGTCCATTTGACAAACAATTTCTTTTCTCTGAGCCTGGTCTAACTCTGCTGCTCAGACTGATAGGGGCAACTGTAATCAATAGCTTGTGCTTTCACTAAGCAGAAGAAAATGGGAAAGAAACATAAAATGGAAAGAATATTGGAATAGGGACAGATTTTTAAGAAAGAGAAAGGCCAATAAAAATTTATTTCAGAAGTGTTTTTCCCCCAATATTTACTTACCATAAGGTAGACAATTTGCAATAATTATCATAGATTCTTTTGCAGGGTGGGGGGTCTTACAAATGTACAATCTCTGAAATATATATCACTAACACTTTTTGTATTACTTAACTTATAAAATTTTAGGTCGAGATACATTATTCTTTTTTGTTGTCAGTGTATTTGTGGTAAATTCTGAGGTCAATTGTTTGTCTATTCCTAAGCCTTGTAAAATTTTCTAACCAGCTTACTATCACCACGACTATCCTAAAAAAAAATTCTATATATGTCATTACCTCACTACCCACAATTGCTTTTACTACAATCAGATAAAACAGGACAATTTCATAGTCAAAAAAGAAAAAACAAAACACCAGGAGACTGTTTTTTCTCCTGAAGAAAAGAAGAATCTATTGCCAAATGGAATAGTAAGTAAGGACTCATCTATCATATCATGTAATTACAGGGTAATGTCAGGCATTTTTCATGAAGGGGAGCAAACTAGATAAAAGAACTAATGGAAAATGACTTAAAGGCCATGTGCCATGCAGTAGTAGGAAGGCATTGTGCAAATAACCAGAACACTTAGGGTAGTGGGTCTTAGCTTTTTCAAATTTCATTTCCCCCTTTAAAATTAGGAAGTGTAATTATATTGCTAAATTTTGTCCAGATCTATAAATTTGTGAATTTCAATGTCTATTGAATTTGACTTCATGTTAAGTAATAATTTACTCGTGTACTCAATTCTTTCAAAAACCCTTTTTTTATGTCTATGATTCAGTTCCCATATTTCTTCTTTCCCTAATCATCACACTGTAGTTGAGAAATTCTGTTTCTAAATATATAGAGTGAAGGCACATATTATATAAAGTGTGCTTACCTAATATTCTGACGATTACAAATTATATTTTGAGTTATGTTCTTAAAGATCAGAAATCACAGGTTTTGATGAGTTTTATCTAAAGAAAGAAAAGATTAGCAAGGGAAACTGATATCTATATATATAAAAAGCCAGCAACCATAACGCCAGAACGGACGGACGACCGGTCACTATGACGCCCACTGAGGCCAGCGAACCCAGCCCCTCCCTCTGGCCAGCCTATACAATAAAAGGGTAATATGCAAATTGACCCTAAAGGCGGAACGATCAGAATGACTGCTGGACTAGTCACTATGAGAAGCACTGACCACCTCTCAGTTCCTTCCCCCAGCTGGCAGGCTCTGATTGCCTGATGGCGAATGGGGAACTGGGGGTGGGTGGCGGAGGATGCAGGTGGTGCCAGGCCATGGCCCTCACCCCACTGGTTGCGCCACACACAGAAGGCAACCCACAGCGGGAGCAGGGCTGGCGAGTCAGTGGTAGCAGCTGACCTCTCAGTCCCTTCCCCCGGCCATCAGGCACTGATCACCCTATGGCAAAAGGGGAACTGGGAGTGGGTGGCAGTGGGTGCGGGGCCAGCTGTGGGCAGCTGGGGAAGATGGCACTGATTGCAGGCCATGCCTAGAGACCATACCCACACATGAATTTCGTGTGCTGGGCCTCTAGTCCTATATAATAAAAGGGTAATATGCAAATAGACTGAATGACCGAACAACCGAACAACCAATCAAAGTGTAATATGCTAATGATATGCTAAGGCTGCTCAACCGCTCATTATGATGTGCATTGACCACCAGGAGGCAGACAGTCAACCAGTCAACCAGTCGACCAGTGACTATGACGTGTATTGACCACCAGGGGGTAGATGCTCTGACTGGTAGGTTAGCTTGCTGCTGGGGTCCGGCTGATTGGGACTAAGCAAGATGGGCTGGACACACCCTGGAGCCCTCCAGTGGTCCCTTCCCGGCCCAATTGTGCACTGGTAGGGTCCCTCAGCCTGGCCTGCACTCTCTCGCAATTCAGGACCCCTCAGGGGATGTCGGAGAGCCAGTTTCAGCCTGATCCCACAGTCCACTCCCCTTGAGAGGGCACCAGACGCAGGGCTCGTGGCTGGCGAGTGATGCTGTGGCAGTGCAAGCCTCTCCTGATCAGGACTGATTGGGCGCGAGCCCGCAGCAGGCACAGTGGGGCTGGGATGAGCAGAGCAGCAGATAGGAGCTGCAGGCGGTGTTGGACTGCAGGTTTCAGCCCAATCCCTGCAGGCCACCCAGAGGGACCCCACCTGTGCACGAATTCGTGCACTGGGCCTCTAGTCTATATATATAAAATCCTAATATGCAAATAGATGAACGGCAGAACAACCAAACAACCAGTCGCCATGACGTGCGTTGACCATCAGGGGGTGTGTGTGCAATATGGTGGGCATTGGCAGCAGGCGGCAGAGTGTGGAACATGGCAGTCATCGGCTGTGGCGGGATGGTGGAGCAGGTGAGCAGAGACACCAGACCAAGGTGGGGTGAGGGTCACTGTCATCAGGACGAGCCTCTGGCAGTAACTGAAAATTCTTTGCTCCCACGCGCCACGGTCCCACCCGGCACTCACACCTTCTACTGGCACCAGCCCCACTCATACCCGCTGCTGGCTCCCGGCGCCGGCCCTGATCATTTGGTGCTGTCAGTGGGTGCAAGCAGTGGCTGCCAGCCCCAATTGCCCCTTAGGGCTTCTCCACCTCCCCCTGCTCCTGAGGGGTGATTGGGGCTAGTAGCTGCTGCTTGCACCCACTGCTGGAGATGGCCCCACTCGCATCCGCTGCTAGCACTGGAGCCACTGCTTGTACCCACTGCTGGCACCAGCTGCACTTGCACCCACAGCCGGCACCGGAGCTGCCGCTCTCACATGCTTCCAGCACCCAGTGCCGGCCCCGATCACTCGGCGCTGTCAGCGGGTGCAAGAGGGGCTGGCGTCGTCGGCGCATGGGAGTGGCAGTGGTGGGAGCGGGGCTGCCGGCAGACAGGGGATGGGGGGTTGCGGCAGGAGGGGCTGGGCGGGGGCGCAGAGGATGGGCTGAGACCTGCCCCTGTGCCCACCACAGCCTCATGGCCCACAATTCCTTTCAAGGTGCACAAATTCGTGCACTGGGCCCCTAGTCCATAAATAATCTCTAATCTATCTTTGAATCCTACCATATCCATGAAATGCTTCCTAAATTCATTGCTAATAACTTTTCTTTGCAAAGCAGTGGACATTTTTTCAATCTGTATTTTAACCGATACGGTAAACAAGTATCTTTATTTTAAAATAATAATGCTAATAAGGCCTAGAACTTCTAGTCTTTCTCTTATCATTAATTCTATTCTCTGATGCCCTGATGCCCTGATGCCCTCTATTCTCCAAGCTTGCATTTGGATCCACGCTTTCTTCTTACCTTCTCCAATGACTACTTGCTTCAAGATTTATACCCAGGATTTATTTTAATCAGAACTTAATCAGGATTTATTCTAATCAGTAAGATGACACACATGGAGACAACTGCCTTTGAAAGAATAATTTGTTCCTTACATTTCCCAAGGGGAAGGGGCATGCCATGCCACTCAGGGCCACAGAAAACAAAACCAGATTTTGTTAAGAGAAACTCGAGTGACGTGAAAGCCCAAATCAGAGCTTTTGTTGGGGTAATCATGGAATAAACAGTTTAGGATTGACTAGTTTGAATAATTCTGCTTGGCCTTTAGGTAGAAGAGCTGTTCCTAGTTGTGTGGTACCTGGCCCTGGATTGATTGAAGGCAGGGAGGATATTAGCATGGTATGTGAGTTAGGAAGAGATTCAGAGTATGAACTCTAGATCACAGGAGATTAAAAAAAATGTTAGCCTTGGTTAGATTATGTAATTAATTAATAAATGCCACATAGGCAAATATAGACTCCAAGGAAACACAGAACACTGCTATCCTGTTACTTCATTTTTAAATTTTAAACAATAATCTGTTTGATACCATTTTATAAATGTAAATTAATACCTCAATGCCAAGAATTTAAAATTCAAGTTGTCATCCATGCCCTGCAAACTTGAGCTTCATCCTCTAGTTCCTACTTTGGTTGTTACCAACTATTAAACATCTAATCATCTACACTAATAAAAGAGTAAGATGCAAATTGACCGTACCTTTGCAATGCCCACCACCCAATCAGGAGTGAATATGCAAATTAAAGCAACAAAGATGACAGGTTAATTTGCATATGCAGGCACCTAGCAGCCGGGGGTGGGGCGTTGTCGCCAGGGTGACGACACAGGCATTCCGCACTGCCCCAGTCGCTCTGGGCCTCTGGGCAGCGTGGGAAGGTGGAAAGGCAGCTCTAAGCCGGAGTTAAAAGGCGGTTCCGGCTGGAGCGAAGGCGGTGCCGGCAGCCAGGGTAAGGAAGGCCCATTCTTGCACGAATCTTCATGCATTGGGCCTCTAGTCTAAGTCATAAAGTTAAAAGATGGTGGTGATTTTTTAATCTTTTTTTTAATATAAAAGAAATTATCCCTTCAGTCCTTACTTCTTAACTATATATACTTTTTATTCTTTGTGCTGTTTTCCAATTCATGATCTGTTAATTTATCAGTTTAACTATTATTGCAAAACCTTGTTGAAGGTTTGTCTCTCCTTCTGGTCCCACAGGATAGGGACTGTGTACCCTTACTTACCAATTTTCGTGGCTTTTTATAGTCTCCAGGGCAAGTCCAAGATGCTTAGCATAATATCCATAGCCTTGAATAGTAACACAGGAAATTAGTTTCCCAGTCTTATTTTCAACTAACTTCCCTTTTGCATGTTAAGCCACACGGTAAAATACTTGTGTGTGTGTGTGTGTGTGTGTGTGCTTGTGTGTGTGTATGTGTGTGTGTGTGTGTGTGTGTTTTAATTGCTGTTATTTTATACCTCTTTCCTATTATCTATGTTGTTCTCCTTTATTCGAAAGGTCCCTTGCTCCCACCTATCAGTTTGTAATTCTTTAACTTAAATGCCCTTCAGAACATGCTTGGGCATGTATTTATTTTGAGAAACTTTCATCACCCACCCTTTTCCTCTGTATTACCCACCTGTTTTCCTGCAAATCATTGCAATTTTCCTAATGCATGGTAAGGGTTCCTTATTGCTTCCCCCACCACCACCATCACCACCACAACACCTTAACGGAAACTTCTTAAGTGCAGGACTGATTTACACATCTATATCTTACTGACTCCTACCCATAGTCTATTTGCTGAACTAAAAACTGAATTGAATTTGAAAAATTCCAGAACACTCCTCTGACTAGAGCTCCCAAGAATAAAAGGTACAGATAAATTTTGTTCCCAATAGAGCAGCAATTCCCCTCTCCCTCCCATATATCTATGGTTAGCAGTCAAGTTCAAATATCTTTCTATCTTGTGTGACATCTTTTTCTTTTTGGCTCATCTGTTAGGCATCTGTGAGAAAATATACAGCTCCTCCACAGTTAACAAAGCTCTGCTTATTAATATGTAATGCGTTTTACTTTCAACCAACAGTAGACAAAGATTTCCTTCTTAAACAATGTAGAGAGAGTGAGGAAAATTCTGAGGAACAATTGATGTGAATAGTAAAAACAAGAATTGAAGAACATGGTGTTATAATGGATTCTAAAATTCTCTGAAAATATAATTTCCAAAGAATCAGCTTTGGAAAAAATAAGAAAATTTTTCCATATTAAGAGAATCAGGTTTGAAAAAAATTCCACACTTATGTGTTTATTAAATAAACTAGATGCCCAGTGCATGAAATTTGTGCATGAGGGGGTGTGTCCCTCAGCCCAGCCTGCCCCCTCTCCAATCTGGGACATCCCTCTCACAATCTAGGGCTGCTGGCTCCCAACTGCTCTCCTGCCTCTGCCTGATTGCCCCTAACTGCTTCTGCCTACCAGCCTGATCACCCCCTAACCACTCACCTGCCAGCCTGATCGATGCCTAACTGCTCCCCTGCTGGCCCAATTGATCCTAACTGCCCTCCCCTGTGGGCCTGGTCACCCCTAAATGCCCTCCCTTGCCAGCCTGGCTGCCCTTTACTGTCCTCCACTGCAGGCCTGCCCCCCCCCAACACCCCCCCCTACAGGCCTTGTCCCCCCAACTGCCCTCCCCTGCAAGCCTGGTCCTCCCAACTACTCTCCCCTGCAGGCCTGCCCCCCCCAACTGCCCTCCCCTGCAGTCCTGTTCCCCCCCAACTGCCCTCCCCTGCTGGCCTCATCTCCCCCAACTGCCCTCCTCTGCTGGCCCAGTCACCCCTAATTACCCTCCCTGCTGGCCTGATTGTCCACAACTGCCCTCCTCCGCAGACCTGGTCCCCCCTCAATTGCCCTCCCCTGCAAGCCTGGTCCCCGCTAACTGCCCTCCCCTGCAGGCCTGGGTCCCCCCAAACTGTCCACAACTGCCCTCTTCTGCTGGCCATCTTGTGGCGGCTATCTTGTATCCACATGGGGACAGCCATCTTGTGTCTTGGTGTGACGGTCAATTTGCATATTACTCTTTTATTAGATAGGAATTCCATAATTGTTTTTAAACTACAGGCATCAGTTACTAGATATTTAATTCTTTGGAATGCAACTAAATTTGCTTGTTTATCTTAAACTATGTTATTAGGTAAACAAGTCAAATATTCTTGCCAGCAATAATTTCTTTGACCCAGTTTTCCAAATGTTTCTTTTCTAATTTTCTCTTTAGGTAATTTGTCATCCCTTCAAGCTGGATTTGAAAATATTCACTGTAGGAAGCAATGTGTTGTTGCTAATTTTTAAGTACATATAAAACAAAATTCAAGATGGATAAATTGGCATGCTATCTATATATATAAAAGCCAAGAGACCAGAACAACAGAAGGACTCTCACTATGGTGGCCGGCCCGGCCCCACCCATGCACGAATCGTGCACTGGGCCTCTACTAGTAAAAATAAAGTTTAATAGTCTTAATATTAACCTTTTGCACTCGGATGTTGAGTGTGACTTGACAGAGTTAGCATTAGAATAAAGGAATCGAGAAAAAAGCAAGCGAGTGCAAAGGGTTAAAGGCTTCTTATCACACAGTAAATGTGGTAATAAATAAAACATGTAATTATACTAAGTATTAACAATAAGAGAATCAGAGTTCATTATTTATACTATAAAAACAAGTGAATAAAAATTATTTCTAATATATTTTTATGTAAAGGTAATTTCTCTATATAATATACCATTTTGACACTGGAGTAAGGTAATCTTATTCAAATGCCATTTTAAAATATATCATTTTTACTAAAAATCAAGCAATACAAGTTTTTTTTTAAATTCTTAACAGACTTTTTGAGAATAAAAAAATTAAATGCTCAATGGTATAAATATACAAAGACTTTTATTCTGCAAAATTAGATAAAAAGAAAAAGAAATCCTTAGACTTTGGTAATAGCATAGCAAAATCAGCAAATAATGCTACATTTATCTATTAATTCTATAATTTATTTAGTGTCAATATAGTTGAAATATTTGAAAATATATAATCTATCCCTCCTTCTCCTCCCTTTGTCTTTTATTTTACAGATGAGTAAATTGAGGCATCTTTGACCCAGTAGTTAGAGTCACAGAGTGAATAGATTTATGAAGGCTCTGGATGAGAGGTAAGAGATATACAAAATATAATTTATGTAATATTCTTGCAAAATGATTAGCCTGAATTTTACAAATAATCTGACAAATCCAGGATGTGGAGTTTCTATGATAAGTCAATATGAGAAATATGAATGGTTTAGAAATATTTGTACCTATTGACCGACTAATTTGACTTCTAGAATATAATTATTTGTGGGGACACAGATGTAAATATTTGGATAATTATCATGCTGTTATTATTAATAATGAAATATTAAAAACTAATTGTGAAGCCATAGGGAGAGAGTTATATATTCTGCATTGATTGCAGAGCACTCAGATATTCTGAGAAATATATTTTCAATGTATATTTTGTCAGTTGGATAAGACAGGAAAACACTCTAATATAATATTATGTGACTAAGCAACACATAAAAGTACATATAAATCTGAGTGTGTATGCAAGAACAAACATGTTATTAAAAATGGACAAATATTAAAATAGTTATAGCTTAATGGTGAGATTACTTTCCTTACATTGCTTTTTGGAATTTTCTAAATTTTCTTTTATAAATGTATATAATCTTTAAAAACAAAATTTTATTTTAAAAGAAAATTATAGTAGTAACATTTGCATTAATCAATATACTATTTGTAAATAAAGGATATGTACATGTTGATAAAATTAATAACATTCCCTAGAATTAATAGCCGCTCTGTTGTGGATTATATAGGATATTTGATGTTCTTAAATGTTTTGTAAACTAGGTCTTTCTTTGATTTTGATTAAACTTACTACCAATTGGTAATATTACATATCACCACATCTCTAAATCTTGAACCCTGTAAAATGCCACAACTAGATTCAATTGTACAAATGCATGACCAGCAAATAAGACGCATATTGCAAAACATATTTCAGTGACAAATGGGCTCTTAACTACCTTCCCCCACTAGGATAACTACAATAAAGCGCGCGCGCGCGCGCGCGCGCGCGCACACACACACACACACACACACACACACACACACACACACACAAGCAATAACAAATATTAGCAAGGATGTGAGAAAATTGGAACACTGGCACACTGATGGTCAGAATATAGAATGGTGCAGTCATTATGGGAAAAATATGGTAGTTCCACAAAATACCTATTTAAAATAGAACTACCATATGATCTGACATTTTGCTTTTGGATTTATTCCCAAAAGAATTGAAAGCAAGCAATTGAAGAGATGTTTGTACACTTATGTTTGTAGCAGCATTATTTGAAGTTGCCAAAAGGTAGAAGCAACCCAAGTGTCCATGGATAGATGAATGATAAAGTGTAAATGGAACATTATTAAGCCTTAAAAAAAAAGGAAATTATGACACATGTTATAACATGGATGAGCTTTAAGGACATTATGCTGAGGGAAATAACCTGTCTTAAAAGGACAAACACTGTGATTCCATGTATATGAGGTACAAAGAGTAGTCATGCAAATAGAAAATAAAATGATGCTTATCAGGACCTGTAGGGAGAAGGAAATGGGGAGTTATTATTTAATAGGTACAGAATTTCAGTTTTGCAATATGAAAAGAGTTCTGGACAGATGGTAACGTAAAATTGTGAACATACTTAATGCCACTGAACTGTCACTCTAAAAATAGTTAACATGGTAAATGTCATGTAATGTGAATTTTAATACAATTTTAAAAAAAGAAATGGGCTATTAAAACTAACCAACCTGAGTTTCTACATTAACAAAAAACAAGTGTAGTTTTACATTCCTTAAGATACAACTATTTTTCCTCACGCAATAAAGTGCTAGCTAACAAAAGAGATAAAATTCATAACATATGACAAAGTACAGTCTAGATACCACTGACTTATTTAAAAGTATAGTAAGTATTGACTGGGGGAAATAAATGTGTACCTAAGGATAGCAGGCTTTAAAATAATATTTAGAAATTTTATGACTTAGAGATCAAATTCAGGTGTTTGCCTTTTATATTTTTTTGATGATGCTTTTCTTCAAGAGTTCAGAAGCTACTGGATAGTTTTATGTGTTTTTTAATATTTAAAGGAATAAAAAAACACACACCCTGAAATGAAAGAATAATATTGACAATCTAATTTCTTTATTAAAGTGTTTTATGTGAGTGTAATTTTTTTCTAGTATAATGCTTTACAATATAGTGGGAAAGTTATGTAAGAACTCTTGAGAATAACAGATTTGCCTTTAAATTTCACTCACTTCCTTACTGATGAAAATAACTTAGATATGTGGCTTATCTTCTCTGAGTCTCAAATTTTCTGCTTAAAATACATGTAATAAAACTGGTCTGCTAATGTTATTAGAAATTTTTAAGGCACATTTTAATTGCACTGTGGTTTTTAAGTATTTTTATAAATTTTTCTCAATTTAACTAAATTAAAAACTGAACATCTCTGAATCATTCAGAGAATTGCAATAACCATATGTTTGAATACTGGGAGAACCTAGGTATAGAAGATCTCCAAAAGATTTCAACCTACATGAATAGTAAATTAATTTTCTTAGGAGCAATATAAAAGACAGCCAATTAGTACAGTGAGAAGATAATACATACTTTTGAAAAAAGTAATTAAAAATAACTTCCAGGATAAAAAAAAAGGATGTTTATATATTTGATGCTTTTCGTATTCTTTCAAGTGGATAGGAAGGGACAATTGTGAGACATTACAAGTCAACCAAGATGTTGACACAGGAGGCTCCTGAGCTTCCCTCCTTACAGATATGCTGAATGTACAGCTCACATGGGCAATTCCTCTAAAGGAGATACAGGATCTAGTTGAGCAACCCCTCCACATTGAATGAATAAGAAAATACCCACATTGAAACAGGTAGGAAAGGATGAGACACATTCTTGCCGTGAACCCAACATAGCACCATACAATAGGGAGGGAATCCTCAACTCTTAGCTTCTCCCTGAGGAACAAAGGGTTTGAACCCCATGTGTAGTGCCCCGACTTTTCAGACTCCCATCAAAATCATGAGATCCTGACACACTTGCTCTGAAAGCCAACAGGATGTGTGTTAGAAGACTCACGAGACTGTAGAAAACAAAGAAGCAGTTCTTTTTCTTCAATGTCACTTTCATTAAATTTGATTTTTTATTTAGGTACTAGAGGCCTGGTGCATGAAAATTCATGCACTGGAGTGGGAGGTCCCTCAGCCTAGCCTGCTCCCTCTCACAGTTCGGGAGCCCTCAGGGGTGGGAGGCAACCCAGCGATCAGGGGACGGCAATGCCCCCATCACACCTCTGCTGCTGCCACTGCTGGCAGAGCAAGCCTCAGCCGGCCCTGGTTACCTGAGCCTTGGGCAGCCACCACCTGAAGCTTGCCTGCACCTCGGGCCAGCCCTGGGCAGCTGAGGGGCTGAGGGCAGGTCCAGTTGCACTGTGCGCCTGCTGCCGCCCTGGCTGGGCTAAAAGGACTGTGGGACTCAGGCTGGGCTGAGGGGACTGGGCGCCGGCATCTTGTGGCTATGGGCACCTCCATCTTTGTGATGGTGTGATGGTCAATTTGCATGTTCCCTCTTTATTAGATAGGATAGTTGGTATACAACCTTATATTGGTTTTATTAGCTTTAGGTGTACAATATGGCGATTTGACATTTTTATACTTTACAATGTGATCACCCCACTAATTTTAGCAATCATCTGTCACCATGTAATCATATTACAATATTATTGAGAAACACTCACTGCACCAATACCCAGGGCTCAGCACAGAGGGAGAAGGCAAAATGGCCCATCTCCCAGTCTGTCACTGAAAGAGGTTCGTCTGCACACTTTAAAAGTCACTACCTGAGGGCCAGGCTTGTAATTTAGCAAGCATCCAGCGGCTTGCTGTGATTTTCCCCAGATGCTGGGGAAACTGGTGGCCATCTCTCATGCCTTTCCCCCCCCCCCTCCAGCCCATTCCAATAAAAAGCCATGTCACCAGTGTCTCCCTAGAAGGAGCTAGTACACTCATCTGATACCCCAGCTTTTGTGACAGCCACCAGAGCGACGTTAAGACAAAGAATGTTACAAGAGATAAGGTAATTAAATAATCATAAAGGAGTCAACTCATCAAGAGATATAAAATTGTGCATATTTATGCACCCAACATAGGTACAGTCCACCTAAATATATAAAACAAATATTAAAAGATCTGAAAGGAAAAATAGACAGCAATACAATAATAGTAGGGGACTTCAATACTCTACTTTCAACAATGACTAGATCATCCAGACAGAAAATCAATGAGAAAACAGTGGACTTGAATAATACTGTAGACCAAATGGACCTAACACGCATATAGAACATTCCATCCAACAGCAGCAGAATACACATTCTTCTCAAGTCCACTTGAAACATTTCCCAAAGTAGATCATATGTTAGGCTACAAAAAATGTCTACATAAATTTAAATCATATCAGGCATCTGTTCAGATCCAATGCTATGAAACTAGAAATCAATTACAAGAATAAAACCACATATTCAATAAGGGGTTGATATACAAAATGTATTAGAAACATATACAGTTCAATAACAATAAAACAAATCACCCAATTTAAAAAATAGTCAGCAGACCTAAATAGACATTTTCCATAGAAGACATGAAGCTGGCTAAGAGAGAAATGAAAGGGTGCTCAACATTACTAATCATTAGGAAAATGTAAATCAAAACCACAATATCACCTCACATTTGTTAGAATGAATATTATCAAAAACACAAGTAATAATAAGTATTGATAAGAATGTGACAAAAAAGGAACCCTTGTGCTCTGTTGGTGGGAATGTAAACTGGTACAGCCACTGTGGAAAACACTCCAACTGTATAAAGGCACTAAGTAAATTTATTCAAATTTAAAAAAAAAATCAGGGAATGAATATAGCATATGTAAGCCTTTGCAGACAATTAGGAAAGGGAAGGTGATAAAATTCATCCAACCAGTAGCTAAATCAAAAATAAGTAACACAAAAATTGAGAAGCTGGCAGGGAACATTATTTCTTTTAACCATGGAATTAGCAATAAACAAGGATAGGAATTATGATTATAGAATAAAATGCAAATTTTGTAAGTACAAATAGATAAGTAATTTTAATAAAAGGTGTTTTATTGATTTTTAGAGGGGAAGGGAGAAGTAGAGAGAGAGAAACATCAATTAGAGCAGGCGTCCTCAAACTACGGCCCGCAGGCCACATGCGGGTGTTTTTGCCATTTTGTTTTTTTACTTCAAAATAAGATATGTGCAGTGTGCATAGAAATTTGTTCATAGTTTTTTTTTTTTAAACTATAGTCTGGCCCTCCAACGGTCTGAGGGACAGTGAACTGGCGCCCTGTTTAAAAAGTTTGCGACCCCTGTATTAGAGAGTAAAACATCCATCAGCTGCCTCTTGCACATAGGATCAAGCCCACAACCTGCACATGTGCCCGGACTGCAACCCTTTAGTGCACAGGACAAACTCAACCACCTGAGCCCCATCAGTCAGGGCTAGAATTAGCTCTTGCAGCAAAAAGAAGAGAAAAAAAAGAGTATTTGGAATTTTGAGAGTACAAACCTTTTATTAAAAAATTTTCTACTGTTAAATGCAAGTAAAAATTATTATGTATACCACCTCTTATTTTTTAAAAGCATGTGTAGTAACAATTGTTTTTATAAAGTTATTTTTATTTATCTATCCACCCATGTCTTTAGATAGCAAAACTCTCTGAAATCATGTGCTTATATTGATTATGACTAGAAAATTGAGAAAACATATTGCTTTCTTTGTGTTTTATATACAGGAGATCATGGGCCATTGTCATTGAGAGTTATGCTAAGCAAAATAAGCCAGTCAGAGAAAGATAAGTATCACATGATATCACTCATATGTGGAATCTAATGAATAAAATAGGTCTGGAGACACAGAAGCATGAAACAGGCTGAGCAATCTCAGAGGGAAAAGGGGGTTAGGGGTATTAACCTGGGAATTTACATGCATATATGCATAGTCCATGAACATAGACAATAGTGTGGTGAAGGTATGGGAGGAGTGGGTGCAGGATAGAGGAGGTCAATGGGGGGAAAAGGGACACCTGTAATACTTTCAACAATGAAGATACATTTAAAAGAAAAGTTAAGGCAGAAAAACCATGCACTTCCTTCTTTGAGACAGTGATAAAAGTTGTGTGATGCATGACAAGGAGCGAACAATACAAAGTTTCAATAAAATTTATTATTTTGGAAAGGAAGTCCCTGTAATGAGCTAGGACTTGAGAGCAAGTATACAGCATTGTTTAGAATATTAGTTTTTCTCCAGGCATGCTTCTTCAGAGTATATGTAGAGTATCTACTTTGAGTTATGTTTTCAAATATTCAGAGTTGGATATAAACTCATTTAATAGATCCCCACTGGCATCAGGACCTATCAACACAAAACCGATTTACTAGGGAGGGAGAATATTTTTAACCTTCTTTAGAATAAAATGATTCTGGAGTGGCAAAAGGGCAGCTATTCTTAGAGAAGCCCTGTCAACTAGAGAACTCTGACAGTACTGAGGATGTGAAATTCAACAAGTTCCTCAATACTTTATTCTGAGTCTGTCCTTATGGTGAGATCATATCCGCCATGCAGCTAAGACACTGCTCCTCATTTCCATATGCTTATTTGCCTTGCCCTGAGTCTAACTCCTTTCCCCCGTAATAGCATGTTGCTCAGATAGCATCATTCCCTTCTCCCAACATGAAATAAACTCCTCCTTTCTGCTGCTTAATACTTCCTTTCCACCTCCAAGACTCTGCTTAAGTCCTGTGCACTTACGCTATCTATACAGTTCCAGCTTGGACTGATGCCTTCCCCTGTAGGACCCCACATTCCATCAGCTATCAGGAGATTATAGGTTAAGTGTTTGGGCTCTGTAATCAGATGGCCCAGATTTCTATGGCCCAGCACTATATTTTCTAGCTTTTGACCTTCATCAATTATTTGATGTGTTTGTGTTTGTTTCCTCAACTGTAAAGTATAGTCCAGAACTGTTTTCATAACTAAATGGAATTATATCTGTAAAGCATTGCTGTTGTTACCACCATGTTGTAATTGAAACGTAATTGACATATTACATTGTGTAAGTTTAAGGTGTGTAATCTATTGATTGATGTATTTATGTATTGCCATATAATTACCACCATAGCATCAGCTGATATCTCTATCACATAACTTAATTATCACTGCTTTTTTCGTGTGTGTGGTAAAAACAATTAAGATCTAGTCTCTTAGCAACTTTGAAGTTTGTAATACAGTGTTGTTGACTATAATCACTACGCTGTGCATTAGATCCCCAGAAGTTATTTACCTACTAGTTGCAAGTTTGTACCTTTAAACATATCTCCAATTCACTTCCCTCCCCCCAGTTTCTGATAACCACCATTCTACTCTCTATTGTTAGGAGTTTGACTTTTTTAGATTTGTCATTTTATGTCTGACTTACCCTACTTAGCATAATACACTCAGGGTCCATCCATGTTGTCCCAAATGACAGGATTCCCTTCTTTCTAATGACTAAATAATATTCCATATATATTTCATGAATTAATGCATACTTAGGTTGTTTCCATATCTTGGCTATTGTGAATAATGTTGCAATAAACATGGGAGTACAGATTTCTCCTTAAGACTTTGTTTTCATTTCCTTTGGATATATACTCAGAAGTGGAATGGCTAGATCAGATGGTAGCTCTATTTTTAATTCTTTGAGGAACCTCCTCCCTGTTTGGCATAGTGGCTGAACCAATTTACATTTCCATCGACAGTGCACAAGGTTCCCTTTTTCCACATACTTGCCAACCTACGTTACCTTTTGTCTTGATGATACTCATTCTAACAGGTATGCGTTAGATACCTCATTGTGGTTTTCATTTGCATTTTTCTGATGATTAGAGATGTTGAGCATAATTTCTTGTGTGCTGGTTTTGTTTTCCAAAAAGAATTAAAAATTTTTTGTTGTAGAAGCCATTTCTGATGTCCAGTACAATGATAGGCACTGTAGATATTAAATATTTAAATATTGACTCATTTATTTTGGCACAATGTTGCAAAAATGTATTGGCCTAGAAAAGAGAAAAATGAGGCTCATTTTCCCTCTAAATTGCCACCAAGAATCAGTGTTCCTGAAAAAGTCATTACCTTTCTGGGATTCAATGTCCTTATTGATAAAAATAAAGCAAGTCTAAATGTTTAAGACTGTATCCATGGCAAATAATCTATGTGAACTATATGGGTAAGAGTTTATATACAGAGGAAAATATTATAGGGAAGTTCTTTTGCTATCTATTTTGTCTAAATTTAAAGCTGTATTTTCCCCCCATTTTACAGTTAAAACAGTAAACAGTTTTTACCTACTTAATAGCAAAGGAAAACCTACTTCCCAAAGTCAACTCTTTCTCATCAAGTAGAGTTGAATGTGAAAAATTTATCATATGTCAAAACACATCTTGGAGACCATCCAGAGCAATCTGTAAAATTCCATGTGCTTTCAGACTCCGGGCAGCAGCTTCTAACACAGTATGTTCTGGCTACGTGCATCTCATGCATTTTTTAAAGCTCTGCTTTAAATGCAGGTTTATCAATAAAAATGCCACCAGAAAACAGCTTTGAAATTTTCATCTCTTCTTAAAATTAAAGGTTTCCTTTAAGGCATGCCTAGAATTGGTTGTATCTGAATGCCATCCACTTTTATTATACAAGAAAAAAATTCTTACAGCTGCTAAATCCTAATTTTGCCAAAGTTAAAAAAAAATGCAGCTCTGCATCTCTCATCATCAAAAGCAGCATAATTTAAGCCTTTTTTTGTGTCAGTCATGAATTGTCTCTCCTGTAAGCTTGCAATGTCATAATATTCTTTTAGATTAATGAGGATCCCTACAATTACAGAGTAGAAACCATCAGAGTGCACGGTAGAGCTTGTCTAATGGCAGAAAGGACCATGAATGCTAATGCATTAGCCAAGAATTACAAGAGGAATTACTGCTGTCACCCAAATGCAAAAGGCCTACAACTGAAAGATGCACAGCTTTGCTTTCTCCCAAAGTGATTCTGGATAGAAGGTGAACAACCATAGGGGGTCTTTTTATTCCTTTTTTACATATTATATGTAATACTTTAGAGTGCCTAAGAGATTAGCAAATATTTTTTAATGCTTTAATGCTTTACAGAAGATAATGGTTTTACTAACCAGCTTGCACATACAGAATGGAAACATGTACATGATTTATGTAAACTCAGGACAGTTTCCTTTTCTCTCCGAGTTAGATGATGACAGTGTGTGGCACATACCTTATAGATTCTTAGTGGAGAATCAGAACAGGAAACTTTGTTTTGAGCTCTCTGCTCCAATTCATCCTTCATTCTGTTTCCAGGTAAGGCTACCTTTTAAAAATAGATATGTTCTTACAGGTGGAATCTAAAAGAGTCATACTCATAAAAGCAGAAGTAGAATGGTAGTTGCCAGGGGCTGGGAGTAAAAGAAATGGGAAGATGGTGATCAAAGGGTACAAAGTTTCAGCTATACAGGATGAATAATCTCTGAAGAGCTAACTTACCGCATGGTGACCATAGTCAATAGTGTAGTGTGTGTGTGTGTTATGTGCTGTTGAATCATCTCTGACTCCTGTGAATGGGTGATGTCCACACAGTACTGTCCTCAACTGGCTTGCTCAGCTTTTATAGACTCACACATATGGCTCTTTTATGGAGTCAATCCATCTCATATTTGGTTTTCCCTTTCCTGCTACCTTCTATTTTTCCCAGCATTGTCTTTTCCAAAGATCCCTGGCTTCTCATGATGTGCCCCCAAGTAGGACAGCTTCAGCTTTGTCATTTTTGCCACTAGTGATGTTTCAGGCTTAATGTGTTCTAAATCTTACTAGTTCATCTTTCTGGCAGCGAATTTCTTCATAGAGCTCTTCTCTAATATCATTATTCCAAATATTTTTTTTTCTATTAATGTTACCCACAGTTCAACTTTTGCATCTTATATAGTATTTGGAAATATGAGGGCGTGGGTGATCTTATTGTTGGTCTCCAATGACACATTTTTGTTCTTGGTGACCTTCCCTGATTCATCCATTTCTCAGACTTATCTTTAGTTCTTGGCAGCAGTCTCCATTTAAATTGGTGACTGAACCAAAATAAGCAAAATCTGTAACCATTTCAATGTCTTTATTGCCTACGTTAAAGTTGTGATTCTACTGTAGTTATGATTTTTGTCTTCTTGATGTTCAACTGCTGTCCTGCTTTGGCAATTTCTTTAACTTTCTTCAGCACTCATTTCAAATCATTGCTACTTTCTACCAGTAACTCGGTGTCATCTGCATATTGTAAGTTATTGATATTTCTTCCACCCATTTTCAATCCTCCTTCTTCTGAGTCAAGCCCAGTTTTTTGTATGATGTATTCTGCATACACATTAAGCAAATAGGGAGGTAAAATGAATCCTTGTCTGATGCCTGTGTCTATAGGAAGCCATTCTCTCTTTCCATATTCTGTCCTGACAGTGGTTTTCTGTGCATTGTAGAGGTTATGCATCAGACAATCAAGTGATGAACCGTGTCCATTTCTTTCAAAGCAACCCAAAGCTTTTCATGATCGGTGCAGTCAGAGGTTTTAGTCTAAAACATAGAGTAGTATTCTTCTTCTGACATTCTTTGGAACACTGCAGTGCCCAATAAGTGTTCACAATTAGATCTCAAGTGCCTCTTCCTTTTCTGAATCTAGCTTTAAAATCCAGCATTCCTTGCTTCATATAAGGTAGAAGACTTTGTTGTAAAACCTTGGTCATAACTTTACTTGCATGTGAAATGGGCCTATAATTACTGCACTCTTGGCATCTCATATCTCAAAGATTGGGATGCTTATTGAATGTTTCTAGTTTTTAGGCCTTTGTCTTATTTTCTATATTTGTTGACATGTTCTTAGGATTTTGACAAATTCAATTTCTGTGGTTTTAAATAATTTTCTCAGCATTGCATCTTCCCCTGGTGATTTATTTCTTCCCAATACTTTCAGGGCAGTTTCCAGCTTGTTTTCTGGAATTATAGGTTCTTCCTTATAAGAATCTTCTTCAAAGGTATCTGCCATAATTTTGCCTCTATATAGATTTTTAAAAAATATTTTTATTGATTTCAGAGAGAGGAAAATGGGGATGGGGAGAGAAAGAGAAACATTGATGTGATAGAAGAACATTAGTTGGCTGCCTCCAGCAAACTTTTGGTGCAAAGGACAACACCCAACAAACTGAGCCACACTGACCAAGGCTCTGTATAGATTTTCTCCAGGTTAAATCATGTGCTTCCTTGTTGGTCATTCAGCATTCCTAAGCTAGATTTGAATTTTCCTTTTATTTTTTTTTCAATCTTCTTTTTTCCCTCCTTTATTTTTGTTGTTTTCCTTTATCTCCTTTCATTGACTATTATAATAGTTCTCTTTATCTCTACATGATAGTCATTAAAAAATTGCTTTCAAGATGCTAATCCTGCTTTTGTCACCTTTCCCTTTTGCTTTTCATCTGTCTTTAACAATTTTTGGTGTTTCTTCTGTCATTCACCTTGAATTTTTTTTTTTTTTTTACTTCTGGCATTGTCTTTTCATATCCTCACATCCTTTCTAATAATATTTCTACTTTCAATCCATTAAGTTCTTAGCCAATTAAATTTAACAATGCAGATCTGTTTTGATGTGGACTTTAAATCCATCAGGGCTGTTATTTATATTTTGACACTACAAATTTTTGGTGCCCTTCTTTAGCTTTAATCCAATGTTTGGTATTAAATTTGTGGTGAGTACCATTGACTGCTTCTGGTCTTGTTTTGGCAGAAAGAATAAACCTTTTTTATATCCTACTTCCAATTTCTATATTGGTCATTGGATGCTGTTCATGTATACAGTTATCTATATGGTTGTTTGAAGCATGTGTTTGCAATAGACATGTTGGCTTCACAGAAATCCACGAGCTGATCTCCTGCTTCATTTCTGACCCCCAGTACAAATTGTATGATGACATTTGATTTTGTTTTATTTCCTACTAGTGGTCTGGTGCGCAAAATTCATGCACGGGGGCGGAGGGGGGGGGTTGTTCCTCAGCCCGGCCTGCACCCTCTCCAATCTGGGACCCCGTGAAGGATGTCCTACTGCCGGTTTACAGGGATCGGGCCTAAACCGGCAGTCGAACATCCCTCTCACAATCCGGGACTGCTGGCTCCAGATGCTCACCTGCGTGCCTGCCTGCCTGATTGCCCCTAACCACTCTGCCTGCCAGCCTGCTCACCCCCAAATGCCGCCCCTGCCAGCCTGATCACCCTCAACTGCCCCCCGTGCCAGCCTGCTCACCCCCAACTCTCCCCCCTGCTCACTCTAAACTGCCCATCCCCGCTGTCCTGATCACCTCCAACTGACCCCCACTGACACCCTGCTCACCCCCAACTGGCCCCTGTGCTGGTCTGCTTACCCCCAACAGCCCCTGCCAATCCATCCTGGCCTGATCACCCCCAGGAGACCCAAGGTCCAAGCCCCTCCTTTTTTTCTTTTTCTTTTTTTTTTCAGCAACTCATTGAGTGGAGGCCAGGGCCAGCTGGAAGCAAGTATCTAGGATTTACTTATCTTCTATAATTGAAACTTTGTAGCCTTGAGCGGAGTCCAGGGCTGTCTAGGGCGGGCGGGAAGCTTGGCTTCCTCCATTGCCAGGACAACCCAAGCCTCCTGCTTGCTCCAGCTTTTTGGCCGGTCGCCATCTTGGTTGGGTTAATTGGCATACTCGCTCCTGATTAGCTGGTGGGCATGGCTTGTGGGTGTAGTGGAGTGATGGTGAATTTGTATGTTTCTCTTTTATTAGTGTATATTTTACCTTCCAATCACCTGTCATTATCAGCATATCTTATTTGGGTGCATGATCAGTTTCTTCTTGGATACTTGAGTAAAAGCTTTCACTTTCATCTTCTTTAGCTTCTGTAGTTGAAAAATAGACTTGCATGATGGTCATGTTAATAGGATTTCTTAGAAGTATGATTGATATTATTTGGTTAGACCTTGCAGTGTAGCCCCTAGCTATTTTCATCTTGCTTTGGTAGCAACCACTCCATTTATTCTGAGATTGTCCTTTCCAGGGTAGAATGCTTTGTGGTTGCCTGACTGGAAATGTCTCATTTTAGTCTTAGTTTGCTAACACCAAGCACTGCAATGCTTAGACATTCCATGTCTTGCTTTAGAATTTCCAGTTAACCCGGTTCATGCTTCTTACATTCCATATTCGGATTGTATGTGTGGTACAGTATCATACTTTCCTTTTGTCTTTCACATCAGCCACTAGACGTCCTTTCAGTTTTGGACTAGACCTGCAGGGTGCTTTTTGTAGGTGTTTGGTGATGTGACAACATGGGCCTGAGCACATGTGGTTTGGACCCTACACACTGTGCAGGAGAAGGCATGGTAAACCATGGCTACATTTTCCTTTCTTATTCTTTTCCCCTTCTTTTTGCCTTGAAAACCCTATGACAAGACAGTCCAAAATTAAATAGTTAATTGTACTGTATTGCATATTTGAAATGTGCTAAAGAGTATATCTTAAGTGTTCTCTCTCTCTCTCTCTCTCTCTCTCTCTCTCTCTCTCCCCCTCTCACGCACACTCACACACACAATGGTAACTATGTGAAATGATGAATATGTTAATTAGATTGATTGTGGTAATTATTTCACAATGTACACATATATTAAATCATCATGTTGTACACTGTAAGCACACAACTTTTGTTTGCCAATTATACCCCAATAAAGCTAGGAAAATAAATTAAAATCTTACTCCCGTATTTTACACCTGTGGACAAAGGTCACATTCTCCAACATGGTAATTGAGTTATCTACAATTTTCCTTTGCAGCCTCACTTCTTCCAGGGACCTGTGCTTTAGATGCTGTATAAAATTTCCTTCTCTCCTCTGTGCCTTCATGCATATTGTTTTGATAACTGAAAGCCCTCTTATAGCCTGGAGAAGTCTCATTCCTATGGCATTGCTTTTGTGACTCTGTCATTGACAACCCTTTCTCTCAAGTGTCCACTCTCATAACGCTCACTACATCGAATTAATGTGATTGGTGTCTGTCTATTTTCCCTATAGAACTGTTCTGACCAATGCAGTAGCTTCCAGACACATGTCACTGTTTAAAATTTAATTAATTAATATAAAATAAATTTTAAAATGTATTTCCTCAGTTGTACCACCCACATTTCAACTACGCAATAGCCACATATGGCTGATGGCTATCTAAGAGAACAGTGTAGACATAAAACATTTCCATCATTATAAAATATTCTCTTGGACAATGTCACTTTAAAGCATAAGATCAGGGACCATTATGTATCTCTTACAGTCCAAGAAGAAAAACAGAGGAAAACCCTTAGTGAGTTTAATAATGACCCCAAAAAGATATGGTCAAGTCCTAACTCTCAGTACCTGGGTATGTGACCTTACTTGGAATTTCAGATGTGATTAATAATCTCAAGATGAAATCACCCTGAATTTAGGGTAAACCCTTAATCCAATGACTAAATGTCATTATAAGAGAAAGATGAGGAGGAATTGAGAGAGAGGAACATGGAAGAGAAGGCTATGTGAAGATAGAGACAGATCAGAATGATGTACCCACCAGCCAAGAATGCAAAGGATTGTGAGCTACCACCAAGAGCTAGGACTGAAGCATGGAACAGGTTCTTCCTCAGAATCTCCAGAAGGAGCCACTCTACTGACTTCTTGGTCAGACTTGTGATGTCCTGTCAGAGAATAAATGCCTGTTGTTTTAAGCCACCCGGTTTTTTGGCAATTTGTTATAACAACCCTTGAAAACGAATGCAGCTGACAAAGAAACAGTTTAAGGTTCTTCTTCAGAACCTCCAGAAAGAACCAACTCTACTGACTTCTTGGTCAGACTTGTGATGTCCTGACTGTCAGAGAATAAATGTCTGTTGTTTTAAGCCACCTAGTTGTGTGTTTTTTTAACTTATTGATTTTATTTATTTAATTTAAATTCTTTATTGTTTAAAGTATTACATATGTCTTCTTTTTTCCTCCTTGACCTCTCCCCTCCAGCCCCCACCACTCAGCACATGCTTTCACACACACACACACACACACACACACACACACACACACACACACGCTCTCTCCCGTCTGTGTCCATTGGTTATGCCAGTTTTTGGCAATTTGTTATAGCAGCCCTTGAAAATGAATGCATCTAACAAAGAAACAGTTTAAGGACACTAAAGTTACAACAGAGGAAATTATGTGTAGGGAATCAATTACAGAGATGATAAGAGTTGCTGAGAGTGGAACACGGAGCCAGTGAGGTAACTATAGATTAACAATAGCAGGAAGCTAGAGAGATAAAGGAGACAGAAAATTACTATGAAGTTTCTGGAGCCCAGGGGCTAAGGTCACCTGCCTAGAGTAGGCACCCAGTAAGTTTAAAACTATGGGAGACACACTAACCTTATTAAAATATGACAAATTCTGGAGAAAATTGTATAGTTACATAGTATGTCTATTGACTTGATATAGAATAGATTATTGTAATAAAAGTTTACAAATACATTTGCTTTTTTCCTTGTCCCCTCTTAATTACCCAGTAATTGTGGATAAAATATCTTTCCTTCTTCTGTGATTCCTCCAGGTACTTTCCTAGGTTCTGATCAAAGGACATTTCCCATCACCTTAGAACACTCAGAATGTGACATTCAGAGCTTAGTATACTTTTAGTTTTTTGTTAGAAAAAAATAACTGTAAAAACAAACTTTCTTTCCCTGCACACTCAGCCCCTAGTTAATTTTTCTGTGGCCTCCCTAATTTAATGGTTTTGGAACTTGAGATTCACTGACCATCATTGTCTTTCTGCTCCCCTTACAGATAGGACATTGCATCAAATTTCCTAATTTGTTCACCAAAACAGTGGTCCCCTTTTAGTTTCCTTTATACAGGGTGAGGCAAAAGTAGGTTTACAGTTGTTTGTATGGACAATAATACAATAAATAATAACACAAAAATAAACTCTGTGATTCATATACTCAAAACTGTAAACCTACTTTTGACCCACCCTGTATTGTCATTTTTATACATAAAAAATGCGTGTTATGCTTTTTTTTTTGGTCAGGGATATTTGACACTGCTCTGAGATGCTCTTCTTTAAATTTCCCAAAGCTTTTATTTCCATTTTAAATGACTTTTATGACTGTAGACCAGAGTGTATTTAGGTAAGCTTGCTTAGGGGAGACAGGTTTTTCTTCCATCCTTTTGTTGCCCAATCTATTTCAGTTGTTTAATATTGAGGATCACCTGTCTTATGTGTAAGATAGTGATTGTCAACCTCTCTCATCTCATTGAACACAATAAACTAATTACTAAAAATCTGTGGCACACCAAAAAATAGGTATGATTTTGATCGATTTACAAAGAAACAATAATAGTAATTACCTACCTTTTTTACTCCAATATGGCTTTTTAAAAAATCAGGTGCCTATATTTGTATATAAGGATTTCTGGTACCAACAATTAACCAATCAGACACAACCTTATTATGCGATTTGACCAATAAGATGAAATTCTATGACATGACCTATATATTTATGGTTTAAGACAGAGCATTCCCATCAGATGGATATTGTGTTGGCTGTTGTCATTTTTTTACTTGACAATCTAAGGGAAAAGAGGTCAGTGTCCCTGACTAAATAGGTATTGCAAGTTTTAAATTTTCTTGCTGCACACCAGTTAAAAATCTCTGGTGTAAGTAAATTTCAAACTCATGGGATGTTCCTTGAATTATCTCAGTCTAATAGGAACAGAAGTGACGAACATGGTTATGAAGAATATGGGGTCTGCAGCTAGACCAGCCTGGATGCCAATCCAGTCCTGACATTTACCTGTGATAGAACCATGGGCAACTCCTTATTTTCCTCATCTGTACTATGAATAAAGTGCCTGCCATATAGGTGCTTAGATTAAACTAGATATTTATTAAATATATAAAACAGCAAGTGCTTAATTGATGACATATATGGTAGCATTATTTTTTTTACTTTCTTTCTTCCCATTATTATTATTATTATTATTATTATTATTATTACAAGTTCCATGGTGGTGAAAGGAAGAAGTAAGTTGTAGAAATTTGATCAGGGCTATAATTTGAAAGATGGAAAAGTCATGAAAAGTATTAAGAAAAATGCCCCAGAATAGATTGTTTCTTGGATATAGACATCAAAGAGGTTTGGGAGGTCTAACCTGATGTATGTAAAACACTGTACCAGGCTTATTTAATACATACATTATAGCATGCAATCTGCACTGAAAACTCATGAGATAGATCTTCACACCCTCACTTTACCCATGAAGAGAATGAGGTTCAGAAAAACTAAGTGGAAAGCATGAGGGCTATGGATCCATACAAATACACATTTTAATCCCAGCTCTGCTACTTACCGTCATCCTATGGTATTGTGGAAGTCATATTATCTTTTAGAGCCACAGACTTTTTTTGTGTAAGGTGATGATAAGACTACCTATACCTCTGAGTCTTGTAGCAATTCAAGATTCTTATATAAGCCCTTGAAATGTATTTCATGTATTATAGCCTCTCAATAAACCATAGTTATTTATATTGTTGTGTTATAATCATTAATAATACATAAACTGATTTGTCTGGTGTCCTGGCTAAGTGGAGATCACCTAATTACAAGCAGCCATAGAATTCTAAACTTCTCCTTCACTGTATCATATTTAAAGTCACGATTCTTCTGTGTCAGAAATAAAGCTCCATTAGGGCCAGGACCATATTTATTTTATTCATCATCATATCTTCAAAACCCATCTTCCACATTTAGGTACTGAAAAATTAATGTGTATTCAACCAGCTGATTTCAGAGCAGTGTTTTGGGCAAAGAAGAATGTTGGCTGCAGTGTGGCTTGGAGCAATGCTCATGGTGAGAGTCCATGCTGTTGGAAATAGCTGTGCATGTCCCACATGAGCAAAATGCAGAGATTTCAAAGAAAGGAACTGGGCACATAAATGTCAAGAAAATCGGAGCTAAGAGATCTGTCTTAAAATGTCAGTGTATATTTTTAAGACAACTTTTAGAATTGTTTACAGTCTTTGATTTTTTTTCCTACCTTCTCTATGTGTAGGTCTATCAATAGCTTATCACTCTCACCACATTGTGTTTCTACTCTCAGGGAGGTCTTTTGTTCCCTTAGGTATAATTAGCAATCCTTCACAGGAAATATGTGCAACAAAACAAATGCAATATCATATGTTTCTGTCTGTAAGGAGCTGACTGAAAGAGAACTAAAATTTAGAGCAGACCGTATCCAAGCAAGCTCCACTTACAATACCTAAACAAAGGCCTTGCAATTTCAAGTTATGATTTTCTACTTTCCACATGTATAAGGAAAAGAAGTGCAATTCTTATTAGTGGGTGAATATATGCCCCAGTTTGACTAGAGTATTCCAGTTAAAATGATAAAAAGTATGGCTACCCTGTTTATGAGGAAATTCATAGTCAGGTTCTTCCAAATCCATTTCAATTTATCTGCTCTGCATCCTGATATAAGACCCTGTCGTTGTCATTTTCCCAACCTCTGCCCCAGCTTGTGCTCACTCTTAGGACTGCAGTGGAACACCCATTTTCCTCCTCCATGGCTACACACCTATCCGTCCTCCATTGTCCATCTTTATCCTCTATGCTTTTCCATAGTATTCCTATTTCTACTACATTGACTGTCTTTGAACAACGTGCTATTCTAGTAGTTTTTTGTTAGTACCATACAATTTGCTTTTGATTACACATGGTTTTTCATTGTTTTCTCATTGTTTCTCTCCAATCAATTTTCAAATTTATCAATTAATTAGAATGATCCATATATTTTTATTCCATTTATTCATTTTTATTTTCTTTACAGAGCATGGGTTTCTGAACTAGCCTATGTAAAGAATCAGAAGAATTAGAAGAGCATTTGAAACTACTCAGTCTAGCTCTTCAACTGAAGAATGAGGCAATACATTAAAAAATGCTGAGAGATTAGCTCTCAGCCTTAGAGATTATCACAGAAAGTTTGGTTTAGAACCCTGTTCTCCCAATTTTCAGTTCATTTTTAAGATTCTCCCATAGTTAGCATTGTTAACCAATTTAATGATCTCATACGTGTTTTTTAAGATGATAGTATATCTGTCTTTTAGTTTCTCAAAAAAGAAACTGAATGACTTAATCCTAAGGCAAATGTCACATTAAGTCTGGCCTCACAAGTAAATACAAAAAATATATAGTGTGACAGGGGAGTTTTAGCAAACATTCAAAGAACTAAAACCTATAATCCTCAAACTATTCCAAAAACTCCAAGAGGAAGGAACACTTCCAAGTTCTTTTTATGAGGCCAGAATTACCCTAATTCCAAAACCAGATAAATACACTAGAAAGAAATACACTAGAAAGAAAGATAATTACAGCCCAATATCCCTGATGAACATAGATGCTAAAACCATCAACAAAATATTAGCAAATCAGATCCAGCATTACATTACAAATATCATACACCATGATCAAGTGGGATTTATTTCAGGGATGCAAGGCTGAAACAATATTTGCAAATCAATACACGTGATACATCACATAAACAAATTGAAAGACAAAAATCACATGATCATATCAATAGAGGCAGAAAAAAGCATTCGACAAAATCCAACACCCAGTTTTGATAAAAAGCTCTCAGTAAAGTGGGAATAGAGGGAGCATATCTCAACATGATAAAGTAATTCATATACGACAAACGTACAGCCAACATCATACTCACTGGGCAAAATTAAAAGCATTTCCCCTAAGAACAGAAATAAGACAGGGGTGTCTGCTTTCACCATTCTTATTCAACATAGTACTGGAAGTCCTAGCCACAGTGATCAAACAAGAAGAAATAAAAGACATCCAAATTGGAAAGGAGGAAGTAAAACTCTCATTATTTGCAGATGACATGATATTGTACATAGAAAACCCTAAAGACTCCATCAAAAAACTATTAGATTTAATAAATGAATTTGGCAATGTTGCAGGATACAAAATCAACACCAAAAAAAAAATCAATGGCTTTTTTATACACCAATAATGAATTCTCAAAAAAAAAATGAAACTAAACAAGCAATCCCATTTACCATTGCAACAAAAAAATTAAAATACTTAGGAATAAACTTAACCAAGGAGGCAAAAGACCTGTACTCAGAAAATTAGAGGACATTGAAAAAAAGATATATAAACAAGATATAAAAAATATATAAACAAGTGGAAGAATATACTGTGCTCATGGATTGGTAGAATCAACATCACTAAAATGTCCATACCACCCAAGGTAATGTACAGATTCAATGGAATCCTTATTAAAATACCAACAGCATATTTCACAGATCTAGAACAAATACATCAAAAATTTATGCAAAGTCCACACCTTGCACTTCTCAGAATGGCTACCATCATCAAATCAACAAATGACAAGTGCTGGTGAGGATGTGGAGAAAAGGGAACCCTAGTACACTGCTGGTGGGAATGCAGACTGGTGCAGCAATTATGGAAAACAACAGTACGGAGTTTCCTCAAAAAATTAAATATGGAACTGCCGTTTAACCCAGTGATCCCACAAACAGGATTACATCAAAATATATTCCAGGAATATATCCTAAGAAACACAAAACACCAATCAGAAGGAATGTATGTACCCTTATGTTCATAGCAACACAAGGTACAATAGCTAATATCTGGAAACAGCCCAAGTGCCCATCAGTAGGTAAGTAAATAAAAAAGCTGTGGTATATTTATACTGTGGAATACTATGCAGCAGTAAAAAAGAATTGTAGCTTACCCATTGAGACAACATGGAGGGACCTGGAGAGTATCATACTAAATTAAATAAGTCAGTCAGAGAAAGACAAATATCACACGAATTTACTCATATGTGGAATCTAAGTAACAAAATAAACTGATAAACAGAGTGGATCCAGAGACATGGAAGCATGGAACAGAGTGGAGAATCTCAGAGGGAAGGTGGGGGAGGGTTGTTGGGTGGGAAGTAATCCACCAAGAACCTTGTATGCATATATTCATGGCCCAAGGACACTGACAATGGGGCAGTGAGGGTCTGGGCCAGAGGGTGGGGGTTGGGGAGAAAAAGGGGGCATATGTAATACTTTCAACAATAAAGAATTATCAAAAACAAACAAACAAACAAACAAACAAATAAATAAAAGGTTTATGGTGTAAAGTCAATTGCTTCAGCTCCTCCGTAGTCCATACATATCTTCCAGGCACTTAGAATTCTATAATTTAGAGAAGCATTCTTTGGATGTAAGAGTTACTCTTCAACTAAAATGCCCAGGGGAAAGATAGTTAATTAAACCTTACTCTACATTTATATGTAGTGAGTTTGCATTATTGAATTCTTTACTAAAATTTTGAAAGAATGAAGACAGGGAAAAAAATATCATTAGCGCTCTGTGACAGTAGAAAATAAAAAATAGAGGCCTCTCTAAGAAATGAAAGAGAGCCAAATGGAGGAATATGGTCGCAGGGATATTTCATGAAATTTATAAGGGGGTCCAAGTCTGAAGATTATCATCCATGTTATTCAAAATGAAATACTATCCTTTTTCTGTATTGGTTTCTGGGTTGAGCATGTTTTTATCTTGTTATAATTGGTTTTATGATTTTTATAACTCACTTCCTAAACAGGAAGAATGCATTAAATTTGAAATATCTTTTGGGCCAATTTAGAATTAGCAGAGGGATGACCCAATAACAAAATGCCTAAAGTTAAGTAAGTAAACAAACATTTTACACTTTAATATTTAGAAATCCTTGCAAACCAACTGAGTTGGGAAAGAACTTGGGAAAGACTAATAACTTAGGGAATAGCAGATTTCCTAAAAGCTTAATAACCATGAAAGACTACACAAAGCCACAGAATCAGGATGTGGGAAAATGAGGAAAGAAAGGACAAGTAATAGGCAACATTTGCTTGCAGCCTTCTCCTTTTATGGAATGTATTGAGACTTCATATCATTTTTTCATTTCTTCATCTGTTCAATAGATACTGATCTCATTTTAGTTACATGTTAGCCACCACTGGTTGCCTACTCAAAAGTGCCTGGGGAGGCATTGCGTTCAAGAAAGGTAGGCTCAGCTTCAAGAGATGAACATATTTAACCTGTTAGTCATGTGAGTCCTGCTCCCTTTTGCTATTTATGGGTTTGAAGTGGCATATGGCTGGATTTTTACTAATGTGACCTTAGAGAATGTGTGTGAAGGTGCACTGGGAAAGATTTTCTTCCCCAATCCAAAGAAAAAAATACTGGAAGGAGTCCCCCTTCCTTCCTGCCTTCGGACTTTGATATGTATTATGTGATACTTGGTGCTAGGTTGGCCAACTTTTACTTGTGAGGCAAAAGTAAAAAAAAAAAAAAAAAAAAAAAAAAATTATAATAAGAATTCTCCCTCAAGAATTTTGACTTGTTATAAAGTAATTCTAGTTCTATCTGACTAGTCTTTGGTTAAAATTTGTTTTAATGTGAACCCTGGAACTGTTAGTAACATTAGGCAAATACTATTCCTTAGCACAAAATCTTAAGTGGTTTCCTATCTCATCTGAAGCAAAATACAATGTTTTAACTTTGCCTAAAAGACCCTACATGATCTGTCTCTGATTATCGGCCTAATATCAGCTGTCATTTGTTTTTCCCTTGCATATACTTGTTCAATCATACAAAATTCCTTGCAGACCCAGAGAGTAAGTCTCAATTCCTTTGTATTTGATGTTACAGATACCTGGATGGCTTGCTTTCTCATTTGCTACAATAGAGAGAGGCCTTTCCCTTAATTATAATAAATAAACAAATACATAAATAAATATTAATTTGTATTCAATTCTCTTATCATGATATATATTTTTCCAGAATTCATCAATTGACTACATATATATCCTCTCTAATAAAATGGTAATATGCAAATTAACCATCACTCCGTTACATAAGCCACACCAACCAGCCAAGCCACGCCCACCAGCCAATCAGGGCGAGTATGCAAATTAACCCCAATCCAAGATGGCTACAGCCACAGAGAGCAAGGTTTCCCAGGTAACAGAGCAAGCCAAGCTTTCCATAGCCGTTGGAGGCCTAAGCCTCCACTCAAGCTACAAAGTTTCAATTATAGAAGGTAAACAAATTCAAACAAATGGCGGCAGAATGGAACTTGAGAGAGCAGGCCAGGGTTGCCGGCGGCAACAGGGGAAGCAAAGCTTTCCGCACACCCTGGCCGGGCTCACCCACTTAAGGCTACAACATTTCAATTGTAGAAGGTGAATTAACTGCCACAGAAATGGCTGCCGCCCCAGGCTACAAAGTTTCAATTGTAGAAGGAAAATAAATTCCAGATACCAGGGCCTCCCCTTGGGTTGCCAGAGGGCGTGGCCAGCCTGCAAACCACCACAGGCCCCTCGCTCAGGCCACCCCACACCCCAAGGGAACCCCCACCCTTATCTGTGACACCCTTCAGGGCAAACCAGCTGGCCCCCACCTGTGCACCAGGCCTCTATCCTATCTAATAAATGAGTAATATACAGATTGATCATCACTGCAACACACAATATAGCTGCCCCCATGTGGACACAAGATGGCCACCACAAGATGGCCAGCAGGAGAGGGCAGTTGGGAGGCACCCGGCCTGCAAGGGAGGGCAGTTGTGAGGGACCAGGCCTGCAAGGGAGGGCAGTTGAGAGGGACCAGGCTTGGAAGGGAGGGCAGTTGGAGGTGATCAACCCTGCAGGAGAGGGCAGTTAGGGGTGACCAGGCTGGCAGAGGAGGGAAGTTGGGGGCAAACAGGCTGTCAGGGGAGCAGTTAAGTATCAACCAGGCTGGCAGCAGAGTGGTTAGGGGGTAATCAGGCTGGCGGCAGGCAGAAGCAGTTAGGGGCAATCAGGAAGGCAGGCAGGCAAGCAGTTGGGAGCCAGCAGTCCTGGATTGTGAGAGGGATGTCCGACTGCCCGTTTAGGCCCGATCGGGCCTAAACGGGCAGTCGGACATCCCTCCAGGAGTCCCAGATTGGAGAGGGTACAGGCTGGGCTGAGGGACAACCTCCCGCCGTGCACGAATTTCGTGCATCGGGCTTCTAGTATATATATATATATATATATATATATATATATATATATATATATATATGTGTATATATATATATATATATATATATATATATATAATCTTTATTGTTTGTCTCCTCACACTATCACAGAAAATCTGTAAATTAAGGCCTTTGTGCTATAACATTTTTTCCCAGTACCTAGAAAAATGCACAGCTAAGAGAAGCTATCAATATATTTCTTGAATGAATGAACACATGAATGACTCAATGAGAATTTTTCTGCCACTCACATGTTGACTTGAGTTCGCTACCACAAGGACTTCTCCAGCCAACTATAAGCAGATCAATAAAAAATCCCATTCCTTATCTCCCTCCTTTTTGTTCTCCAGATATCAGGAGTAGGAGGGAGAGAAAAGAACAATAAAGCAACTTAGAATAATGAGATTCAAGTCTGCATAATTTTTTTAAAATTCTATTTGTGATTAGCCTGTGGGTCAAAGAATCAACTGCAAATATATATATAAAGATAATTATTTGGTGTTTATACTGAAGGTATACACTTACCAATTCTGTAGGGCATGTGTAAGTCCCTTTGAAACACCATTTGGGCTACTGTGTCTCTCCATGGTCCATTATGTGGATCCAAAATCCCCAGTGAGGACAATGCTTGTCAATCATTCTTGTTACAAAGCCACAAATTTAAATCTTAAGTGTTACAGAAAAATTCAATAAAACGATTACTTTAGATTTTATTCATATTGTAGTGTTTTCTTTTAGGCCTTGCTATGATCTGAATGTTTGTGTCCTCTCAAAATTCATGTGGTGAAAACTTAATGCCTAAGATGATGGTATTGGGAGGTGAGGACTTAGGAGATACATTATGTCATGGGTGAGAAGCCCTCATGGATTGGATTAGTGCCTTATAAAAGAGGCTCTGGATAGCTTTCAGTCCCTTCCACCAGTGAGGATACACCAATAAGTCTGTCACCAGGACCCTCACTCAACCATGCTGACACCCTGATCTTGAACTTGCTCCTCCAGAACTGTAAGAAATAGATTTATAAACAACCCATCTGTAGTAATTGTTATAGCAGTCCAAAAGGACTAAAACAACACTTCTTAAACTTCAGAAAAGAGTCTGGTTGGCTGGGTTGGAAGAAAAGAGTGAAAGATTCTGAACTCAGTCACCTCAAAATCATTGCTGCCCTCTGATTCTGACCCTCTGATTAACTTGACTTTATCTTCTCTAAGGCTTCTTAGTCCCAGATATCAGATCTTTGTGTCTAGCTGGTCAATCTTATTTCCAAGAACTATCCACACAATTCTAGATGTTAAGGTGACAGCAACAGTATCTCTCAAGTAATGACCATTCCTATAAAAATATGTCAAAGTCTTCTGAATCCCCCATGCTAAGAAAATATTAAAAAACATTCAGAAGTCATTTTGGCTAAAGTCAACAAGTCAATAAGGAAAATCTACCCAAGAAAACTTAATCAGCATATTCAAGAAATGTGTGGTTTTGGTGAGAAGAAGCCTCTGATTAGCCAAGGAATTTAAGCTCTGGGAATTTCTAAAGATAAAATAAATCTCTATCTTGTTTTAACCCCTGTGTCTTAAATATACTTGACCACAAAACGCTTTTTTTTTTTCTGTCACACATGGAAAATACTGAGTTAGTCCACTTTCTTTCTTCAGTAAAGACACTAAAAGTAATTTAATCTTTCTTTGACAACTAAGAAAAATATGACTAAGGTGTCATCACTTGCTGATGTTGATAATTAAACTATTAAAGAATTTTACATTTTAAAATTAGCAAAATAAACAGATTTTATACTCATCTCGGGGCATATTATAAAATACCCAAAATTGATTTGCATTTTGAGATCTTGCTCATTTTGTTAAAATTAAATTATTAAAATAATAATTAGGATAAGCTAAAGTCTAATTAACCAAGATTGCACTTTAAATATCTTAGCACCCTGCCACACTTTAGGTAAAATAAAGAGGTATGTTAACACATGTACACAGCTACACTTTTAGGATGCAGAATGCATAAAGGAAATAAATTATGTTTATAGTCTCCCAGAAAAGACTTCCATCATGGAAGGAAAAGTCTGAGACAAGTAAGACAAGTATTCTTTAGAGGAAATAACATCATATCCTATAGATATTATATCAGTACTTTTAAAAAAAAATAGTCAATGAGACCAGTTAGGATTGGACATTGCTGAGTTTTCTCTACTATATCCTGGCAGAAAGTTAAGTTGACTCTTTCTAAAACTACTTATCTTCACACAAGTTTAGCCCCTTGATTCTTTTCCATAAGGGTTGAGAAATGCTATTTCAAAAACTTGGTTTAAATCTCTGTAGCCACTTTCATTGGAACTTTGCACACTTGAATGCTACTGGCTGATCTAATCTTGTATAGGAAAGCAGATAGATAAACTCCAGAGGGACTTGATAGATGTTGTTCATTACACATAAGTAGGTCTGGGCAAAAATCATTGATTTTGAAGTGCCAAGATGTTTTTCCCTGGTAACCCAAGGAAGTCTTCCATGACCAATAGAAAACTGTAGGCAGAAATATAAGTAAAAGAGTTTACCTATTTGTATAAGTATGCTCAGATTTTTGTCTTTACAAACTCTACTTACGCTATTCTATCATATTATATGAGCATTATTATCAAGCTTCTCACATCTTTTCTAATATAATTAGGGAAATAAGTACATTTATTCACAGGAAACTTTGCTCCATTTTGTTATTTCTATATTTAAGCAAAATACTTTGTCTAACGCACTGGTATTTTAATGTAATTGTTTATTTAATCCTTATGATGTATTCAAAATTTATAATTAGTAATAAAAATGAAAAAGAATCATCTCTGTTTTAAATTACTTATATTCTCTTTGGGGAGGATAATATTTTTATAGTATTCAACTCAACATGTCCTATAGATTACTATAGTAGGCAATAGGGAGAAATAAACATTTACTAAGCTTGCAATGTATATCAGGTACTTGACATGTTTATTTTATTTAGTATTCTGAACAACCCTTGGAGGTATGTAGTATGGTTTCCATGGTAATATTAGGAAACACAATGAGAGAAGTTAAAGAATATTCCAAAATTGCTTAGCTCATTTCCTAGTTATAAAAAACTTTTATGGAACTAGCTACATGAACTCCACAGCTCAAGTTCTTTCCCTTACATTCACTGGTAACAACACAAGCTGTCACTTCCTTAGGTGTGACATTTTGTATTGCAAGTCGCAGGAAATAACCCGTGTGGGCTGACACAGTAGGGACAGACTTCTTGGAAAGAGGTGGAATTTGAGGCAAGCTTCAAAGGATGGGTTGCACTGTAGAGGCAGAAAAAAGTCAAGAGGACTCAAGGTGAGTGGTCTGCCTAGGCAGACACAGAGCCAAAGGAATGAGCACAGCAAGCCCGGTGGTCAGTGAAGGGGTGTTTTTGTTGCGAGAAGGATTCCATTTTGGGGACCTATGATTCCTGAATTATTGTAATGCTATGTTAATCACCACCAATTGTAGATGAATGAAAATAAAAGTGATGATAACAGTGATAGTTGGAATGCACTGTTTGCTAATTAAGACACTGAGCACATGGACCATTTCATGTAATCTTCACAACAATAGCAAAAGAGTACTGTTACATATATTTTGCAGTTAAGGCAACTAAGGTTTACAAATTAACATCTTAATCTTAATCAGGATCACATGGAAAGCAAGCACCATGCTTTCCCACCAGATATGACTGCTTCCTAATGTGACTTGACTTTTGAGAGCTACATCAGAGATGGAGCTAGACACAAGTGAAATGCTAGTTGTCAAAACACATTGGAGTTTACAGACTTATTAAATAACTAGAGGCCCGGTGCACAAAATTCGTGCATTGGGGGGTCCCCTCAACCCAACCTGTACCCTCTCCAATCAGGATCGGGCCTAAACCGGCAGTCGGACATCCCTCTCACAATCCGGGACCACTGGCTCCTAACTGCTCACCTGCCTGCCTGCCTGATCGCCCCTAACTGCCCCCCCTGCTGGCCTGGTCACCCCAACTGCCTCCCCACCAGCCTGGTCGCCCCTCACTGCCCCCCTCTGCCAGCCTGGTCGCCCCTCACTGCCCCCTTCCTGACAGCCTGGTCGCTCCCAACTGCCCCCCCCTGTGGGCCTGGTCGCCCCACACAGCCTGCTGTTCAGTCATTTGGTCGCCCCTCACTAAACCCCCTGCCAGCCTGGTCACCCTACACAACCTGTTCGGTCGTCTGTTCGGTTGTTTCGGATGCGACGGTCACTTAGCCTTTTATATATATAGATATTACTGAAAATAATTTTAGAGAACTTTGCCAATGACATAGTAAAATATAACTTACTTTAAGAACAAACAAACAAAAAAACCTGAGGCTCAGGAAAGTTAATTGTCCATATCATAGGCCAAACCAAGAAAATAATACTAACATCTGGACTTCTAATTTAATATTCTTTCCATTTTTTTAATTGAGTCAAACACCATTTTAGAAATATTTCTTTTCTCCCTTCTTTTTTTTAACTCGAAAATTACATACTATTATAGTTTCCTGGAAATCCTTTTGTCAAAATCACCCTTACATTTTAACAAAGAGATGTTGTTTCTCCTATACAATAATATTTTTTACTATATATATTTATTAAATAAATCACACTAAGATCTGGATGTCTTTTCCCAAAAGAGCTACACTACACACATTATAAAATTGAGATATACAGTATTTTACAGTTTGATGTTTAATATTTTTAATTAAAAATAATGAGAACTGCCTAGTGAATTTGCCTCAAGTAAAAAAACTAAATTATGGTTGGATGATATGATTAATAATAGTCTCTGGACCAGGGAAGGAAATTATAAGGATCATAACAAGTCTTCCATTTGAAAAAGAAGCCCAGTTAAAGAAAACCTTCTTAGTCCATTTCCCCACAAAATAGGGATCCAGAGAGCTATTTGAGAGAAAAGAAAATATTTTTTAAAATAATTTTAAAATGATATCCCAAAAGCAGATGGTTAAAACTAGTATGAGTTAATATAGATAGATAGATGATAGATAGATAGATAGATAGATAGATAGATAGATAGATAGATAGATAGATAGATTTCAGAGAAGAAGGAAGAGGGAGAGAGAGTTAAAAACATCAATGATGAAAGAGAATCATTGATCAGCCGCCTCCTACATGCCCCCTACTGGGGATCAAGCTTGCAACCCGGGTACGTGCCTTGACCAGAATTGAACCTGGGACCCTTCAGTTCACAGGCTGACACTCTATCCACTGAGCCAAACCAGCTAGGGCTAGTATGAGTTAATTTTTAACTATTGTTTAGGGAGAAGGAGAATGGTGAGTAGAAAGGATAAAAGCAAAAGAAAAGTTAACTAATCTAAATGTCTTTCTACCACCTGAACTCTTGACATTATTTATTTTTAGGTGGATTATATTTTCTTTGTTCCAGGAAAGCACCTTTTACTTACTTTATCTTGGAGTAGTTATTAATAACATCCCACTTAAGTCAGAGTTTATTGGTTTGGTTGATGTGATTCCTCTTACTTTGAGAGATCTCCATTTAAACATGTATTAGATAAAGCAAGCACATGGAATTTCAAAGGGGTTCTCTCAGGTATGGGGAGACTGGATGCAATTAGAGAAGTTAAAGAAGATGGTAAATCTCTAATCTTCACAGCTCATTTTACCTACTATTAACATTGAGGAAGAGAACACCTATACTTTAGTTACATGGCCAACAGGTCTTGTTTATCATCCTAATTTGAGGGGAAGAGTTTTTTGGGGGGTCCATAAGATTGGCAATAAGTAGATCTCACACTCTGTCTTAAGAAAAATAAAAGTTCATTGTAACCAGTCACAGAAAAGTTTTTGTTAAAAAAAAAAAACACAACAATTGGGTAGTGGGTCAAATATATGGTAATGGAGAGAAACTAGACTTTTGGTTTTGGGCATGCAATAGAGTATACAGATATCAAATTATAATGTACACCTGAAACTTATACAATGTTATTAATTAATATTACCTCAATAGAAAATAAAATTGAGTCCTCTACACTTCCATGGGAAAGGAGAATAAAGTCACTTTAGGAAGGTAGATGTGGATTTAGAAAAGGATGAGATTAAAGTGAAAAAAGAGCAAAAAAGAAGAGCAGGGTAAAGACATTAAGATTTAGATTAAGGAATTGAGTAAATGATAAAGGGTCCAAGCCAATGGAGTTAATTTTTTCTTTTCTTTAGAGAGAGAGAGGAAGGGAGAGGGAGAGAGAGATAGAAACATCAATGATGATAGAGAAACATCATTAAATGGCTGCCTCCTGCACACACCCCACAGGGGATTGAGCCCACAACCCGGGCATGTGCCCTGACTGGGAATTGAACCAATGGCCTCTTGGTTCCTGGCTTGATGTTCAACCACTGAGTTACACCAGCTGGGCTGGAGTTAATATTTTAAACATTTACTAAATCAAAGTAATTTCAGCCCATGTAATATAGAGTGGGGAAAAAGTGCAGTCATTTGATTGGGAAGTAATATAATAATTAATAAATAATAATCTATATATATAAAACCCTAATATGCAAATAGACTGAACTGTGGAACAACCGAACCACCAAACCAAACAACCGGTCGCTATGAGGTGCACTGACCACCAGGGGGCACGCATGAAACATGGCAGGTGTTGGCAGCAAGCGCCAGAGCATGGAACATGGTGGGCATCGGCCGCGGTGGGCTGGTGGAACAGGTGAGTGGGGGCGCCAGATCAAGGCGGGGTGTTGGTCACTGTCATCGGGACGAGCCTCTGGTGGTTACTGAAAATTCTTTGCTCCCACACACTGTGGTCCTGCCTGTCGCTCACACCTGCACCCGGCGCTGGCCCCACTTGCACCCGCTGCCTACGCCAGAGCCACCACTCAAACCCACGGTCGGTACCTGGTGGTGGCCCCGATTGCTTGGCACCATCAGCGGTGTGAGCGGCGGCTGCCGGCCCCAGTTGCTCCTGAGGGCTTCTCCCCTTCCTCTGCTCCCGAGGGGCGATCAGGGCCAGCAGCCACCTCTTGTACCCACTGCTGACGCTAGTCCCAATCGCCCCAATCGCTCCATGCTATCAGTGGATGTGAGCAGGGCCAGCACTGTCAGCATGTGGGAATGGCAGTGTTCGGGAGCGGGGCTGCCAGCAGACAGGGGACCGGGGGCCATGGCAGAAGGGGATGGGCAGGGGCATGAAGGATGGACTGAGACCACCCCTGTGCCCACCTCAGCCTAGTGGCCCACAGTTCCTTTCAAGGTGCACTAATTCGTGCACTGGGCCCCTAGTATAAGAATAAACTGTGTCAATATACTCACAACTGTAAGCCAAATTTTGCCCCACCCTGTATATTATATTGTGAATGAATTGTTGAGAACAAGATCTCTGCCCTATATAAAAATAGCTGTACCCTTAGACTAATGGTTGGTAATATGAATGAAGTTTGCTGATAAAGAAGGAAAAAAAACATCAGGGGCAGTTTTTAGATTAGCATACTTTTTTTTTTTTTTAATCTGGGAAGCAGAGATGGTGGCTGTGAAAATTGGCCCAAAACAAGCCAACAAGCTAAGAACGAGCTGGGGAAATCCCATTTCAGGATAGCCCTAGAGGTGCCATTTAATTACAGATCATTACACAGTTAAATGCTAACTGGAGGGAGATTAACATTTCATTTTTTCTCATGTTAACCAAACCAATGGTGGGCACAGATGGGAGGTGACTGTCATCCAGGAGGGACCCTTTCATTTGGCCTTAAATGCAACCACAGAAGATTGCTCAAGTAACACTTACTAGCCACTGCTCTAGGAAATTCGTAGGCAGAAGTAGATACTGCCTGATACTTCTATCTCCCAAGATTTATGCTAGTGGTCTAATTAAGTACATTAAAAAATCAATTAGTGGAATGTTTAAAAGGGTGAGCTTCAGAGATAGAGACCTAAGTTCTAATTTCAGATCTGTAGTATTTCATAGTGTAAGTTCTCAGATTCACTTTTCCCATTGAGGGTATGATTCCAGGGTTCTTGTGAATGCGAATTAAGTATAGATAAGACTCTTGGCCCAAACCTAATATATGATAAGTACACAAGGAATGATGGCGATTAGTATAAAAACTAACTTTAATTCTAAACTAAATAATTCTTCATTGCATGAAACATTTTAGTAATTTTGTATTATGCTTAGGAAATACCTAAAACCCTTAATAAATCCCAGCATGCCTGGCACCCCACCTACCTACCATACCAACCTCATATCTTGCCAATCTTTTCCTCAATGAGCCACATTATCTTTCTTGCTGTTTCTTTGTCATAACAATTACCTTCCGCATTCCAGAGTTTTGCACAATTCTATTCTTGCCAGATCAATTACTTGCCATTTTTTTCCTGGAGAACTGATTCTCATCTTTTAATTTGCATCTAAATGTCACTTCCCCATAGAGGTCTTCATTCTCATCACATATCATAGTTTTCACAGAATTTACCATTTTGCGAAATTACATATCAATTTATAGTAAAATTTTAAAAATATGTACCTATTCTGTAGTGTTTTGTACCTATAGTAGGATTTTTTAAAAATACCTATTCTGACAACCTTTAAGTACACAGAATTCTAAAACTCTGCTTTTCTGTATATAACTGCATCCCAGGGCCAACCACAATGCCAGGCATAGAGGAGACCCTCCACAAACATTCACTGAATCAACAAGCTCACTGACCCTCAGGTCACTGACCCAGGGGTACACTGAGTTCTAATATTATGGTCTAAAAGAGTTTACTACAGTTTCTTAGTGCCTGAGTATATTATGCAGGCCTAGGGGAAAAATACATTTGTTTCGTTTTGGACTAAGCACATTCCAAGCATTCAATTATTACATTTTTGGCCACTTTTCTGTATTGTTTTTGTGTGTTTAATAATTGTACCAGTTTTAACATCTCAACATATAAATATGTATATGCACATGTGTGAATGTGTGTGCTTGGGTGTGTGTATGGGGAGAGAAAGAAAATGTGTGTATACATAAAACTCTCAAAAAGCCACAAAAATAAACAAGAAAGTTGGTATTCCTATCATGTTTTCTTTTTAGTCTAAAGGGTATGGAATATCTCCTTTTTGTCCTGTTCTGCTCAAATCACCCTATGGCTCATTGTAAACACTATTTAACGAGCATTAGAATCGTATGACACAGATCAAGCACTTTCATATAACTTCATTTTCTTTGCTTTATATAAATGGCCCATATGGGAGGGAGCATATATATATTTAAATATATTTTATTGATTTTTTACAGAGAGGAAGGGAGAGGGATAGAGAGCTAGAAACATCGATGAGAGAGAAACATCGACCAGCTTCCTTCTGCATTCTGCACACCCCCCACCGGGGATGTGCCCACAACCAATGTACATGCCCTTGACCGGAATCGAACCTGGGACCCTTCAGTCCACAGACCGATGCTCTATCCACTGAGCCAAACCGGTTTTGGCAGGGAGGGGGCATTCTTATTTTTCATTACTAAATATCACATACATTGTAATAAAGAACTGCAATATGGAACACATTTTGAAAGAGAACCTCTCATTTCATATTTCTTTGTTTGCTTAGTCAGACTAAATTGCAGACCCAGTTGAAAAATGTCAGTGATTCTCATTTTAATTAATTAACAATGCTAATCAAAGAGCGGCAAGATACTATTCCCTTAAAGGGAGCACAACCATTCCCAAGGGTAGAACAGAGAGCAGGGAAGGTGCTCTAATAATGCCCACCCAAAAGCATGTTTGCTATTGAGAGAAATCCTACATGCAGAGATGGGGAAGCATAATGAGTATAGGCCAGTGGTTCATTCAGAGAAGAAAATTAGAGAGATTGCACTATTTCCAAGTATTGTCATAGAATTGATAATTGAAGACTGTCAGAGGTGCCGGCCAAAAACCCAAAGCCCCTACCCACAAGCCCCCAACTGCCCTCCCCAGCTGGCAAGAGGACCTCCGTGGCTGCTGCGGAACGCCTTCCTCGTTACTGGGGTGACAACGCAAGCATCCCCTACCCCGGCCTCTCTGTTCCCGCTGCCCAGAGGCCCTTCGTGCCCGGGGTGGAATGCTTGCCTCATTGCCACAGCGATGAAGCAAGCATTTTGCCAGGCCACTCATGCTGCCCACTCTCAGCGGCTGCCCCCCAGGACTGGGGGACTCTGGTGGGGCTGAGAAGAATGGGCGCCGCCATCTTGTGGCTATGAGGGCTGCCATCTTTGTGACAGAGTGATGGTCAATTTGCATATTCCCTCTTTATTAGATAGGATACTAATAATAGAGGAATATGCAAATTGTCCAGGATGTCATCACAGTAACAGTAACAATCGAACAGCAGGCTACGTGGGGTGACCAGGCCAGCAGGGTGGTTACTGAGAGATGACCAAATGACTAAACAGCAGGCTGTGTTGTGTGACCAGGCCAGCAGGGGTGGCAGTTGAGGGCGACCAGGCCGGTGGGGGGGCAGTTGGGGGGGGCCAGGCCAGCAGGGAGGAAGTAAGGAGCAACCGGGCAGGATGGGAGGGCAGTTAGGGGTGACCAGGCCAGTGGAGGGGGGCAGTAAGGGATGACCAGGCCAGTGGGGGACAGTTAGGGGCAACCAGGCTGGCGGGGGGGGCAGTTAGGGGTGATCAGGCTGGCAGAGGGGGCAGTCGGGGGTGACCAGGCCAGCAGGGGGGCAGTTAGGGGCAATCAGGCAGGCAGGCAGGTGAGCAGTTAGAAACCAGTGGTCCCGTATTATGAGAGGGATGTCCAACTGCCAGTTTAGGCCCGATCCCCCGAGGGGTCCTGGATTAGAGAGGGTACAGGCTGGGCTGAGGGGACCCCCCCCCCCCTCTGTACATGAATTTTGTGCACCGGGCTTCCAGTATATGATAAGAAATACCCAACTGAGGAAATTCAAACAGCCAAAAGAAATAAAAACTTGCTTAATTCTTTTAGTAATCAGAGAAATACTAATTAAGTATTGAAATATAATTTAGCATCTATCAGAATGGCAAAAATTAAAAATGTTTTAAGAAAACAGAGGGAAAGCAAAGTCTCATTCTCTGATAGTGAGAATAGATATTAGTTTAACTTCTTTGGAGAGCAATTTTGTAATATTTAGTAAAGTTTAGGATGTGAATAAGCTTTGATCCCATAATTATATATCTTCATATATATCTGAGAGAAACATTTGCATATGCATAAGGAGATGTGTAAAAATATCTATATTAGCATCTATATATATAAAAGCCTAAGCGACTGGTCGACCGGCTGGTAGCTATGACTCACACTGACCACCAGAGGGCAGACACTCAATGCAGGAGGTGCTAAGTGACCACAACTTTGCAGAGTGCCCTCTCGCACTCTGGGACCCTCTAGGGGATGTTGGACTGCTGGTTTTGGCCCAATCCCTGCAGGCCAGGCTAAGGGACTCCACCTGCCAGAGGGACCCCGTTCACTCCACAGACTCCCTCGAGCCCTGGTGCTGCCCCAGGTGCGACCGGCCAGGGAGGGATCACGGGAGGTTGGCTCCAGGGTGTGTCTGGCCTGTCTTTCTCAGTCCTGCCCTACCAGCCACCTTCTAATTAATTTTCTTTCAGTGTGCACGAATCCGTGCACTGGGCCTGTAGTTTCTTATAATAGGAAAAGTAAATGAAATAATTAAAAATATTCAATTACAATTTTTAAATTTGTGGTACATGTACACAATGAAATGTTAATTAAAATTTAAATGATTGAAACAGAACTACATGTATTAATATATATAATGTCAAAATTATATTGAGTAAAGAAAGCAAACTGCACAAGAATAAATACAATGTATATACATTTTCAAAATTTGCCAGCAATTACTATATATTGTATATAGATACCTATGTATGGTAGTAGTTTGGAGAAATGTATGACAAAAATGAGCACCAAATTTAAAGTGGTCATCATCTCTGAGTAAGGAAGAAGCAGATTTTTATTGGGTATACAGAGATCTTGTAATGCTTCTGAAATATTTTGTTTTTTAAAAATATCTCTGGAAGCCATAGCTAAACATTAGGATTTGATAGCTCTGGGTATTGGATATATAGATGTCATTTTATTATTCTCTATGCTTTTCAAATATATGAAATACCTCATATTATAGAATGGAATAAAGGTTAAAATTATCATAAAATAAATTGGATTAATATCACAATAAAATGGAATGCTCTTTTATATTAATAAATATTGAAGTAGCTAAGTTGTATCATACCTCTTCAGTCTCTAAATATTTCATAAGAAAATGCTTTTTATAAGTTTGAATTGCATGAATATAGGGATATTTTGTTTGTAAGGGGAAAACTCCATTAACTTGATGTAGGAGCATTAACATGCAAATTAGCGATGTATCCTTGGCTTTGCCACAATGGGCTGGGCCAACCAACTATACCCCCAAACTTGAGTTGATAAATTAGAAACAAATAACTGGCAAAATAATCTTACTATGCTTCGTGGACTAAAGGACAAGCATATGAATCACATTGCACTGCTCAACTCTTCTCAACCCTGAGTTTGGATTTCACCCAGGAGCTCCAAATTGCTCTTCTGAGATGTGGATCTCCGTGTCCTCAACCTTCAAGTTGGTGGCCAACCTGCCTGCTGGCATTCCACATAGGATATTTTAGGATATCCATGCATTTTTAATTTTTGAAAAATTTTAAAGATAGCTCTTAAAGAAGTATGGTCACAGCACTTCAGAAAGTAGATTTTATCTATCTCATTAACAATATACTGGTTTGTAGTTTTCAATTTGATCTTTACTTCATCTTATCTAGTCTCTGAGCAGCATTCTATGTATTTTTATTACTCTCATTTTATAAATGAGAAAACTATGTCTCAACTACACTATGTGACTTGCTGAGAAATGAAAGAATTTTGATTCAAATACAGATCTGCTAACATTAAATTACCCAGAAATTCTCTTTTACCAAGATCAGGGATAACTACCTGTTATATCAATCAGTTTGGGCTTTCAAGAGACTTGTAGGCCAAGCTCATAAAATATTACATAAGGAGTGAATCTTAAAAATAATCTAGTTTAATCATCTAGGATTTTTATCACCTTACTTTTATATCTTTGCTTTTTGAATTATAATTAAACAAACCTAAATTAAATGCCGATATTACATAAATATAACTTGGAAACAAAAACCTGAGAAAATATCACTGATTGGAAACCACTTCAATTCTGTGCATATAACTACAGTGCTTTTCCTGTGTAGTAACATATTTATTATTAATATTACTGTTGCTTTTATGTATGAATAAAAATGTATTTGTTACTTTTCAACTCAATATTTTTCACTTAATACATCTAGGGCATATTTCCCTTGGCTCTACATTACCTACTTCATTATTTTCAAGAGCTGTGTAGTTCTTCATTATTAAACCGGTTTTATTTTGATGTGTAGATATTTTGCAGTGGTCTCTTTACAAAGGATATTACAATAAACTTTCTTATAGATGTCTCTTCAAGCGCTTATGGAAAAGTATCTACAATAATAAAAGTGTAATATGCTAATTAGACCGGACATCCTTCCGGGTGAAGCCGCGGTGGCGGGGGCCAAGGCGGAGGGCGAGGCAGCCTCTAGTATGCAGAATGAAATCCAGGGAATAGAAATGCTAAGCATTTTTAGTTTTCTAAACGCTGCTAACTCATCCTAAGAAAAGCCTATCTTATCCCATTGATATTGTGCTTTTAAGTAAATTTCGGCATGCTTTAAGTCTTGTGAACTTGAACACCAAACAATTTTACAGCTCATGATTCTCAATTATAAAATGAGAAGAACAATGCCTGCCAAATCTACTGCACAGCAATGCTATGAAGAGCAAATAGAATATGTTGCATGAAAATAAATTGTGAAAGTTTTTATTTCAAAACTCAATCTTTTCATTAAACTACAGTGCCTGTATATGGTAAAAAGTACCTGCATATGTGTAAACAATACAAACAAGTTTTATAATAAAAAGGAAATATTCCTTCCAAACTGGATGTCCAGTTGACTTTTCTGAAGGCACAGAAATGTTCTTTTAAAAAAACAGCATAATCATGTATATGAATATGTATGTATATGTATGTATGTATATGTATGTATGTATATATAAATAATTACGTATATGTATATATGTAACTCTCTGCATATGTATCTATACATTATACAGATAACAAGTTAGATGAGTTTTTGATGGGGTAGCAGATTGTGTTCAGCATCACTTTAAACTTTTGCTGGGCACATGTGCAGAAAGCTGGAAAGTTAAAGCTTATAGTGATTGGAACTCCTTACATCTAGCTTTCCAGATACGTTTTATACCCCAAGTTAATGGTGCAGTGGGGTGAGATTTCCAAAGAGAAAATGGGGCAGCGATGAGGCTTTTGTACTTTTGCATTAGCTGCTGAGGATCAGTCACGGAAGCCTTTGGTTTCCTTAGCAGAGACCTGCAACTAAGTAACTGCTTTATAATCACCAAGAGTCAGGGCATGGCCATTTTATGGAAGTGGGCTGTTTCTGGAACTGGTAATAACAATTGGAATGCTGTTCTGTTGGTCTTAACCTGGCCGTGGTGAGGATGGAGAAAAATGGCTGCACAGACAAGCCAATGGAACTGTCCAAGCCTCCTCTACCTTTTAATTCTACCATGTGTATCACACATACCCTCACTCAGTGTTTAAGATTACTGTTCTGCATGACATATAAGTTTCTTTTCCAATTTTAATGGCTTATTCTGACTTATTTTAATCTGCACTGATACAACTTTTCCATCGGTTCACTTTTCTACTTATTGAGTCATTGGTTGTCCATCTAGATATATAATAGAAGAATATGCATATTGTCCATTACAGCATCACGTCACAACTGGATCAGCAGGCTGTGTCCCCGCCCTCTGCTCAGGCAGCTGCAAGGCCTGGGGTAAGATAGGATATGATAGGAGGGGATAAGAAGGGAGAGGGAGAGGAAGGCAGGCCTGCATGCAGACAGGCTGAGAGGAGAAACAGAAATACAGAAAGGGAACAAGAAAAATATGCAGGAATAGAAAAGGGAAGCAAATGCAGGGCTACACATGGGAGGGAGTGGCGACCACGGGGGGGGCGGGCGGGGGGCGGGTGGCAGAGCAGGTGCACCCGGCAAGCGGCGGGGCATAGGCAGCGCAGAGCAGGGATCCCCAGCCAGATGCTAGAAGTGGGCGGTGGCTCCTGACATGGGCCATTGGTGGGGAGGTGCCCATGGGTCCATATGGAGTGGAGGATGGTCTGAGGCCTTCTGGACGAAGGTGCTCCTGCTTCACGGCAGCAGCACCCAGGCTGTGCGGGCCTCAGCCACCCTCACTGGGCTGGGTGTCCCAGGCAGGGAATGGGAGCAGGACAGCGGCAGGGAGGCTGGGGAAGCGGGTGGCGGTGAACACCTGGTCAGGGCTGAGCCCTGGGATGGGGGTTAACACCCCCTCCCCCTCGAATGGAAGCTTTAAGAAGGGAAGGACTTCATAAAGGAGTCAGTAGAGAGCAGAGTTAAAGAAGGAAAGAGGATGTGTGAGTGAACTGTAGGAGCTATAATGAAAATCAAGTATAGTTGTGTACTGGGGACAGATTTTAAAAGTAAGAGTCAGAAAAGAAAAAAATGATAGTGAATAATTAGGCAGGTAGATAGATATTAAAACAGTGGAAGTAAGTAGAGAAGGATGTATGGGAAAGGTAGGATGAGAAAGAGGGAGAGAAGAAAAGTTTTAAAGGGGAGCTGGTAGAGCTTAAAAGGAGATGGGAAGAAGGAAGAAATGGGGGAGGGAGCAAAGCAGGTCCAAGGGAGAAAGTGAAGAAAAAAATGAAGGTGGGAAGGAAGGAAAAGGGGAGGGAAGGCAGGGGTAAATATAAAGGAAAGAAGGAATGTGGGGAGGGAGGAAGGGTAGGGAGAAAGTTGGGAAGAAGGATGATGGAACAGAAGTAGGAAATAAGGAGGAAAGAAAAGTTTACAAATGATGAGTCAGTAGGAAAAAGAGTTACATAACGAAGAGAGAAAAACTGTGTGAGAGGGAGAAGCAAATAAGGAAGTCAAATATAATTGTGTGTGAAGTGAATAAGATTTTTAGAAGAAGTTAATAGGGGTGACCAGGCCGGCAGGGAAGGGAAGTTAGGGGTGACCAGGCCCGCAGAGGGAGCAGTTTGGGGGATCAGGCAGGCAGGCAGAGTGGTTAGGACAGGCAGGCAGGTGAGTGGTTAGGAGCCAGAGGTCCCGGATTGCGAGAGGGATGTCCAACTGCCAGTTTAGGCTCGATCCCTAAACTGGCAGTTGGACATCCCCCGAGGGCTCCCAGATTGGAGAGGGTGCAGGCTGGGCTGAGGGACTCCCCCCACCTCCCCGTGCATGAATTTTGTGCACCGAGCCTCTAGTAGTATATATTTTGTAAATATGATATAGCTCCTGATTACTTATTTGAACTCTATGTGACATTAATTTCATTTTTTAAAATATATATTTTTATTAATTTCAGAGAAGAAAGAAGACAGAGAGAGAGAAACATCAATGATGAGAGAGAATCATCAATCAGCTGCCTCCTGCACACCCCACACTAGGGATTGTGCCCTCAACCTGGGCATGTGCCCTGACCGGGAATGGAACCATGACCTCCTGGTTTATAGGTCAACACTCAATAACTGAGCCATGCCAGCTGGCCAACATTAATTTTCTTTTCTTTCTTTCTTCCTTCCTTTCCTTTTTTTTATTATTTATTTTTATTTTATTTTATTTTTTCCATCACCATTTATTCTCTCTTCTACCTCCATAATCACCACACTGTTGTCCATGTCCATGAGTTCTCTCTCTTTTGTCCCAAAATCCCTCCACCACCACCCCCAATACATGATTTCACTCATATGTGGAATTTAATAAATGACAATTTTCTTTTGCCTCTATATTCTCCTAGTCAATCTGTATACTCATTTTAAAAATCAACATTTATGTTTTATTCTAAGATCTCTAAGAACTACAGGTCTTTCTTATATGCCATATATATTTTGTTTTTACTAAATTCTATTCACTTGTTATATGCTTTATTATTTCCCTAAGTTTTGCATTTGTTTCTTCTCGTTTTCATTAAAATATAATTTACATACAGCGAAGTTGTACCTTTTGAATGTGCAATTCTTCAAGTTTAACAAAGAGGTAGTTGTGTAAGATATTCGTCACCTCAAGTAAGAAACTCATCACTCAAAAAATTTCTCCTATTCTCTTTGAAAGTAACTCCTATTTTTACTCCTATTCCCTGGTGACCACCGATAATTTTGCCTTTGCAAAAGTTTCATATAAGTGATATACACTACACAGCCCCTGGAGTCTGTTTCTTTCCCTAAACATAATGCACTTGAGATCCATCCATGCTTCTGATTGTAACAGAGGCTTGTTGACAGCACCCAGTTTTTTTACTCAGTCCCCAGTTTAGGGGTATTGGAATTGTTTCCAGTTTGGCTAGTTTGAATAAAGCTGCTATAAACATTTGGGTGCAGGTGTGAACATAAATCTTAATTTCTCTTGTGTAAACACGCAAGATTGAGATTGCTAACTTGACAAGAGACATCCAATGTTTTCCAGTGTTCATACTATTTTATATTCCCATCAGCTATATTTATTTATATATGGGAGTTCTAGTTGTTCTACATCCTTATTAGCTTTTGGCAATGCCTGTTTTGTTTTGTTTGCTATTCTAATAGGTGTGTACTGGTGTCTCATTGAGGTTTTAATTTGTATTTTCTTAGTGACTAATGATGTTGAACACCTATTTAAATGGTTATTTATTATCTACAGACCTAACTTAGTAAGAGACTGGACAAATCTTTTGTTCATTACTATTTTTTCTTCTTATTATTAAGTTTTGATCATTCTGTATATATTCTGAAAACTAGTTCTTTAATCTATGCCGTGACCTTTGCAGCAGGGTTCAGGATCTGAAGGAGGGGCCGACGCACAAATAAAAATGCTATTCAAGAAATATGAATTTAGAAGGCATTGGGGCCAGGTGGAGCCTCTTTCTTGAAGAGACACACCGACTTCTGGCCTGGTCAGCTATTTATTTACTTGAATGCACATTTTCCCTTTAGCAATGCATACAGGCATATCAAAAGTAAAGTTTGGTAAACAGTAAAAGGATTATCAGGTTAGGGAATTGCCTTGAGCCACCACTATCTCAACACAAATAATTGGAATAATTGGTGCTTAGTGTCAGCCCTGCTAACGCCCAAAGTCCATCGGCCTTTTGCGTTCCTTGGTGCACTCTCCTTGGTGCACTCTCGTGACAGTATCTGCAAGTGGTGGCTTCCCACAAATCAATATGTGATTATAGATCTCTGATTTGCCTCTTTCTATGGCTTATTTTTTTAGTAAAGTCTTTCAAAGAGCAGATATTCAGATACCTGACAAAGTCAAAATTAGCAATTTATATTCCTAATGGTTTCTGGTTTGATGTCACACCTAAGAAATCTCTCTGTAGCCCCCAAATTACACATTTTTCTCCTCTGTGTTCTTCTGGAATTTTTATGGCTTTAGATTTTACATTCAAGTTTATGATTCACTTTGAGTTCATCATTCTTATGTGAAGCAAGGGATGAATTAAACATTGTTTTTAATAAGCTTATCCAATTTGTCTAGTGCCATTTGTTATCTCTTTTTCATTGAATGTGTATTTGTTAAAAATCAGACCTTTCCATAATGTTTTTAAATCTTGTTCTTATTTCCCTAATCCCTGCTTCCTCAGGTGTAAATTATTGCTTTTAGTGACTTTGACATTCCCTTTGATTGTTTGGCCTTTTTACTAATATTTGGTGAATTTTGGTTGCATTTTCATTATTGACATTAAAACTGTTCATTTGGAACAAGAATAGATCAATCTAGTGACAAATGGTAGGGTGGGAGGTGTTAGAGAGCAACCAAAGGACTTGTATGTATGCATATTAGCATAACCAATGGACACAGACACTGGGGCGGTGGGGGCTTGCCCAGGGTGGGAGGAGGGGGTCAATTGGGAAAAAGGAGACATATGTAAAACTTTAGAGAATAAAAAGCAAAAACAAAAAACTGTTCATTAGATTACCTGATGCTGGTTTGTGTAGTCTAATTTAGTGAAATGAGGATCTCAGCAGCAGATCTCCTGGCTATCAGTGATTCATCTTGAACATTGCCAATCTCCATGGCATTTTTTTTTTTTTTCTATCACAAGTTTCTTCGTTCGGCATCTAACCTGAAGATAGACATGCTTATCATTGCTGATTAGCCTGCATCATGCTCCTACTGCCACTGGCTTTCTCTGGCCCCTGATGATGCCAGCTTTCATCACCTGTTGCACAGCCAACCCTGACACTGCTCCCACTTTCATGGTGATGTTCTTCTGTGTCTTCACATTCAAATTTTCTCTCTATGAGAAGAAAGGCTACTCAGTATATGCCCTTAAAATAAATTAATACAAATGAATTAACCTTGGAGAATTTCATAATATCCAGTAGGCTGGTGCAAATCAATGTATCTCTAAAAGACAGTGAGGAGTAGCACAAGAACTAGAAGAAAATCTCACACCAGGCACTCAATATTGCATAGCATTAAGCAGGTAATCTACAAGCCACAAAATCCCTTTTCTTCATAATTCTCTTCTGGTTTTCTTTCTCAAATTTGATGATATTATATAAAAATCATATAATTCTAATCACTTTAAGATGCATGTCAACTTATATAGTAATTATCACTGCTTACCTAAATAATTAATATCTATTTACCTTGAACTATGTTAAATGCCTATATAAATGACATACTCTATAAACTTAATTTCTAGTAATAAGATTATAATTAACTGCTATTGATTATGTGTTTTAAGTTCATTGCTAAGACATTATATATATATATATTTTTTTAAATTTCTCATTGTCTTTAAATTCCAATCAAATACTCATTTAATCAAAAAGCAACTCACTTAAATGTTGTTAGAAATAGAATTAATATATTAACAAATAAAGTTAAATGATACTATAAGTATTTCTTATCATTGTTATATAACCAAAGTAAAATACTTAAATTCTAAAAGCCTAGAAAAATGTTTGGGGAGAAATTATCTTATTGTTTATGTGAAAACTAAAAGACTTTCTGCAATGAAAAGCTACTCAAGAGTTATTTAAGCAATGTTAAACTCACGAGTAAGAAAGATAATGTGATCACTTTTTATACAATTGTGATATGTGTACATATTAAAATATATCAGCACTAAAGAAATTTAAAATGTGGAGTTTTTTTGTTCATCATGGAACTAAATATTTAGCTAAACTAAAAATATTAGGATACCTGGATCTTATAGCTATCATTTCAATGAATGAAGACAGAATTTGTCTGGGCTATCATTTCATAGTTCTGTTGTGAATTGAATTCTCTCTACATTAAAGCACCAAAGAGAAGACATTTTCAAGATCTCAGTACAGACCTAATTGGATTTGCAAACATTACTGAACCCATGCATTACATCCTGAGGAGACACCCACACAAAACACTTCACATTAGCTGCAATGGTTAACAAAACTTACAGAACAATAAGAGTTTCTTACTTTTTCAGACAAATACCAATCATTGAATCAATAAGCCAAAATGGAAATCTATTAAAATCTCTTCCTGAAAGAGCTGAAAAGTCATCTAGTGTGAATAAAGAGAGAGTTAGAGAGACTGTGACAGCAAGGCATTGAGATAATGATCTTTCTCTTTTAGTCTGAGAACTTTCCCAAAATGTCTTGTGTCAAGGACCTTCTATTTTGAGCCAGAGATGAGAGAATTCCTCCAACACTTGACAAAGAATAAGCCTGGATTAGCTACCCCCAGGCAAAGAGTGTAAATGAAGGACCTGAAACTATACTCCAAATCCTGAACTGATGAAAGAAATTGCAGATATTTCGTTGGTGATGAAAATATTCTAGGCCTCCCAGCTTGATTAAGTCTATGTCAGTTATATGCATAAGTATGCTTCATCTACGTAAAATAATTATCTGCTTTTTTGATGTCAAAGCAAAGGTTAACTCAGCAAAATGCTGAAGGGACTAGTTTTGATGTTTACCAGTCATCTAAACTGGCTCCATTTAGAATAGAAATGGCATTTAAAAATATAAATTAAGCACTTCAAAAATGTGTCAGCATAATTCTCAAACCCTCTCTTTTGATTTCTTTTGTCCATGCCTCCTAGATCATACATGCAACAGTAGGTATATATACTCTTTATAGTTAGCTTCAAATGGTAGCTATTATTATTGCTTAATATTAATTGCTATTCTCTCTGCAACTACCTCATCATTAAACAAAATTGGTTTACATTCTACAAATAAATAATTGTCATGAAAGTTTGTCTCAAAATCCTTAATTATTATTAGTCTTCAAGAATAAAAAATATGAGAAAGAACAAATTTGTTAGAGGGTTTATATTTGACTTTATGTGTATCTTCAGTGGATTTAAATCTGCTCAGAGTTATTCAGAATTTTTCTCATATAAGGGATACTTAGCTGGCTGACCCAAACAGAAAATGTTATCAGATTCACAAGATTTTAGGAACTGAAGAAACTGTACGAATAAGTTAGTCCAAGTTTTTATTGGACTGCTGAGGAAATGGAAATCAACAAGTCATTGAATCATTGCATGACTAAGTTTGCACACCTAACAAACAATGCTGGAATGGAATACAAGTTCTATACAGCTCAATGTGGGGCTTTTGTCTCTATAATTTCTTTAAGAAATTTTAAATCACCTGACAACTTACTAAATAACTTTCAATTCCCTGCAGACTCTAGGTATATGTATGCACATAGTGTAGCAATTGCATGTGTATAATTTGTGTCAAATGTCATGGAATCCTGGGATGTTCTTCTGCTCTGTGATGCTCACATAGAAAGCATTTCCTTCATCTTTGTGGTTTCAAGCAAAGAAAAGGACAGGTCCTCGGTAATTGTTGCCTGATGATCACCCTCATTAGTCAAACTCCTTTTTCTAGGGTCATGTCTTTTACCCATTTTCAAGCATCCCTTTGTTGGGCAACTGATATTGAAGGATTTTAAAGAAAAATTACTATTTGATGAGACCACAGTTGGAATAGTTCATGTTCACTTCACTTGTGTTATCCCAATCTATCAGCATTTCTAAAGGTAATTCTACAGGCTAGTTAAACTTCAATCTGAAAAATAGCAAGAAAAATTGGCATGTTTTAAAAAATATATTTTTATTTATTTCAGAGAGGTAGGGTGAGGGAGAGAGATAGAAACATCAAGGATGAGAGAGAATCATTGATCGGCTACTTCCTTCCTACACACCCCCTACTGGGAATTGAGCCTGCAACCTAGGCATGTGCTCTTGACTGGAATCAAACCTGGGACCTTTCAGTCTGCAGGCCAACACTCTATCCACTGAGCCAAACCAGCTAGGGCAAAATTGGCATATTTTGATAGGGATGCAATTAAACTAGGTATATGGATGCATCTCCAAGTATAAATTGAAAGTCCTCTGGCAAAGTGAAGGGTGGGTGGATCTGTTTGGAGCTGTGGCTGATTGAGTGTGGCTGAGCCCCCAGTCCTTAGGTGGACATTGCACTCACAGCTGTTCAATTAGAATATTCCCATTTAGTGCTCTATTAAAGTACAATAATTCTTGCCATCTGAGATTTTTCCTGGATAATGTAAAAGGACACATATTTCAAAAAGGAATTAATCAACTGTAGTAAAAATACATTAAAATATGGAAATATTTTATTGATCATATGAAAAGAAATTTTGTTCCTAAATAATTTAAAAATACAAAATACATTTATCTCCCTTCACAGTTTTAAGAAGGGTGATTATCAATTGCAATTATTCATTTTCAATGTCTTACAATGTGGTTGTTCTATAAAAGTTACCATCATCTATAGTAATAAAAGCCTAATATGCTAATTAGACTGGACAGCCGAACGACCTTCCAGAGACTTTCCGGATGAAACTGGGGCTGCAAGGGCTGAGCCCCTTGCATGAATTTTATGCATTGGGCCTGTAGTTTAAAATAATCTTAGTGATAAGAACTAAGTTCAACCACTTCAAGTTATCGCTCAATTCTTTTTACCTAGTGACTTCCCTTTTCTAGAATGGGACCCAGAGATTTCTAGTTACAGGAATATTTTTTGTTTGTTTACTGGAATAAAATCTCGAAATAAAAGTTTCCAGGAGAACTGAAAGATTGCCTCATTATGTGAAAATATTGGAAAGATTTTATTAGCCTGTTTTGGGGTTTTTCTTATGCCAGTTTGGTTCTTAATAAGAACTTTAAGATAGAACAACTGACATTTTTTTTTTTTTCATATGAGACTATCAGAAACAAAAATATTTCTAAATTATATTTCAATTTATTGCATTCTTTAAAAATGTATTTAAGGTAGAAAAACAAGAATTTTCAAAACAAAGAATATTATTATTATAAATGACCCTTATAAAATATTTTTAAAGAGGAGTTGTTGAATCCTATTTTTTAGGTAAACAACCCAAAAATCTTAGACAAATGTAACCTTTGGAAAATGATCATTAATAATTCATTGGGATGTATTAATAGTTGAAAATTAAATTAGAGCTATTTTAGAAACTCTTGGAAGTGATGCTTAAATAAAGTAAATGTGGTAGTGGAAAAAGAAACAAAAAACTCAGTGTCATCACAGAATAATCAGTTACTCAGAGGACATTTAAAAAATCAAGATTCAGATAAACACAGACTCAAACAGCCATGGAGTCTGCTGGGAAATAGAAACAGCAGTTGTTCCTAAAGGGCAGCCTGGCTGCTGCAGATGGACATATGCCTCTCATGGGAAGGGAAGGAAATATGTCACCCCTGCTGACAATGGGTGATTGTTCTTAGTTTGTAAGGACAGACAGAGTTTCTCACAGGATAAAGGGAAAGAAAGGAAGCACCCGGACTCCCACTCCCATCCCCCAGTGCCCTACACATGGGAGAGAAGCAGCAGTCAGGAAAAGCTGCAGCAGACAAAGGACACTGGTTGGGGGTGGATCTGCCCTATCTCAGGGCTTAGAGAACAGGGATAGCTCTGGGACTTCTTTGCTGAGGAGGAATCCTGGTCCTTCCAGATGCCCCAGCTGAGTACCCACCGGTCTGCGTAAAGCTGGTGGTTTTGGCACAGTGTAGATGCAGAGTTTGCAATGCAAAGGTCTGGGATGCTTTGGTGATAACAGAACTGTTAGGCAACAACATCAATTGCATGACTGGCAGCCACCTGGAGATGAGACAAGATCAGCCATGAACAGCTCCAGGGTTCCACCTTGCTGTTAAGCCAGAAAGAAAAATTGATAGACACTGCCATTCCACCAATTCCACTTATTGGTGCAACATGATATGACGATTTTGTTGCTCTCATACTTTGAAGTTAACTGCCGGGGTCTTTCTCAGCATCTAGAAGGGTTCAGGAATCTGGAGAAGGGGCTGCATGTAAATTAATAAAAAGACTAGAAATATAAATTTGTAATACATGGGGGAGCCAGAGGAGACTTAGTTATAGTAACCAAGTTCCCTGAATCTCTGGACCCCTACCTTTTTATTAACACAAATTTCCCTAAAGCAAAGCAGATATACATATCAAAGATAAGGTCTTGGTAAACGGTAGGCATTGTCAGGTTGGGGGAACTGTCCTCAGCGATTCAGCTGTTTGGCCAGCAGCAGGTAATAATATATGCAAATCTTTAGGTTTGGGGAAATGCTTTCAGCTGTTCCAGCAGGCAATAATATGATTCAGCCCTGCTGAATATAGAAGCCCATCAACCTTTTGCGGACTTCTTGCATTTATTATGACCTGCTGGAATTAGCTTCCAGCAGTTAACCCTATTCTGGAGACCTAGCTGCTAACAATTTTAAGAGAATATCATTTTATCTTCCTTTTCAATGTTGTGTTTGTGTGCCTCCATCGTATATAATAAAAGCCCAGAACCAAAGGGCGAAACGATCAGAATAACCAATCAACCAGATCAGGCATCCTCAAACTACGGCCCGCGGGCCACATGCGGGTGTTTTTGCCGTTTTGTTTTTTTACTTCAAAATAAGATATGTGCAGTGTGCATAGGAATTTGTTCGTAGTTTTTTTTTTAAACTGTAGTCCGGCCCTCCAATGGTCTGAGGGACAGTGAACTGGCCCCCTGTTTAAAAAGTTTGAGGACCCCTGGACCAGATGCTCAACACAGGAGCTGCCCCCTGGTGGTCAGTGTTGTGCCCTCCCACAGGGGTAGCAGCTGCTCAGAGGGTGGGTCCACAGACGCTGGGCTGACAGGGATAAGCGGTGCTCCCACAGCGGGCAGATCCCCGAAAGCTGCCCCCTACCAGTGCACAAATCACAACAGTAAAAGCTGGCAGTTACTAAGCACCGTCCTTCCGCATACTCTCCACAGAATCCTATCTAATAAAACAGTAATATGCAAATTGACCGTACCTTCGCTATGCCCACAGCCAATCAGAGTGAACAAGATGGCGGTTAATTTGCATACACTGAGGGAGGGACGAGTGAAGAAAGCAGAAAGCAAGGCGGCTGCGCGGGTGGGCGGCAGCGCGGCTGTGGAGCATGCGGCCATGGTGGCCTCTGAGGCGGTGGTGGCAGTGTGTGGTGGGTGGCGGGTGGTGTGCTGCAGTGGCAGTGGGCGGGGCGCACAGCGGAGGCAGCGGGCAGGGAGTGGCGGGCGGTGTGCGAAGCTACAGTGGCCTCGGAGGTGGTGGTGGCTGCAGGCGGGGCGTGGTGAGGCGGGTGGGCGGGGTGGGGCACAATAGTGTGTGTGGCCAAGGAGGCAGCGGCAGCATGCGTGGCGGGTCGGGGTGCTCAGAGGCGGTGGCAGCAGGCACGGAGGGTCGGGAGTGTGGGGCGAGGCTTGCAGCCACAGCGGCTGTGTCCCCTGAGCAGCTGCAGAGGCTGAGGTGGCGGCGGGCTGGGTTGGGTGGGCGGGACGGGTGGGAGGCACCCCGCTCGTTCTGCCCCGCCCCGCCCTCCGCAGCTGGAGAGGTGGGGGGGGGGAGGGAGAGGTGAGGGGGCGGGAGAAGTGGCCGTGGCGGGAGGGAAACCCACCAGAAGTCTTGCAGGAAATATTCCTGCAACGGGTCCCTAGTCTCAAATAATCCCAGAACCTGCCTCACAGGGTTGATCTAAGGGTTTCTATTCATAGCTTCCAGAATGGAATGAGATTTTCAGCTTTTAAGTAGTTGAGGGAAAACACACACTGCTCCTTTTTCATTCTCTTCCTCCCCCTTCTTGCAAGAAAAGGAACTACTGGCTCCCACGGCCCCGCCCTGAGCGCTGTTAGGAGAGCTCACCGGCCCTCAGCTCCAAGTGAGTCTGCCTTCCAATGGCCTTTACACCTAACGCCGCTGCCTGAGTATCTTACTCAACCCGTATCCCTGACTGAGCACCTGCCATGTCCTAGGCATGTCCAGATGCTCGCAGAGCAGCAGGGAGCCAGCCGCCCTGTCCTACAGAGCATGCGTTCCACCAGGAGAAGACAGGGGTGCGGGGAGGAAACAGCCTCGGACAGACGTGAGGTGCAGCTGTTAGAGGGCACGGGCACCATGAAAACATGGGAATGAAGCCACATAGGGGCTCTGAGAGGGAGGGGCAAAGGGAGGCCCGCTGAGGGAAAGGACTGATGGAGGAGAGCCAGATGGACGCCTGGAGAAGGGCATCGGGCAGAGTGGACAGCCCACAGAGGGGCAGCAGGACAAGCAAGAGGCCGAGTGGAAGGGGGTCAAGGCTGGGTCGGGGGGCATATCCTGCAGGGATGGAGGGCCCATGAGAACTTGGCATCCCCTGAGTGCAGCGGGGGAAGCACCATGGATGTAGGTGAGGACCCGCTGGCTTCTGTGTCAGGGGCAGACTGAGGGGGAAGAGGAAGCAGGGAGACAGCAGGAGGTGACAGCACTCTCCCTGAGGGCGATGAGGAGACAGTGGAAACTGGCAGCTGATGTGGCAGCTTTGGGGTGTGCTGGAGGGAAGCCAGAGCGTGAGGAATGATGCTGGGAGGAGGGGGGGGAAGGCCCCATGCTTGGCCGGGCCCCTGGGAAGGCAGGGTCTCTGGCAGATGCTGGCAGGGGGCCGTCCATTTTGAAGGTCTGACTGTAAAACCAAGACCTTAGCTTGAGCTCCACATGAGGGACGTGGAATGTTCACGACCAGCCTCCCACCCTGAGGTCCAGGAGGCGGGTCATTCCTCGCTGGCTGCCCTAATCCCTCCACTCGCCACCCCCCCCCCCCCCCCAAGCTCTCTTCAGTGATGACAAGTACTTATTGGAAAGAAGCAAATGGTTTTATTTTTGGTAAAAAAACACACACAACAAAACAGAATGTACAGTATTATGGAAAGCAAACATTGAAAACTAGGAAAATGAAGCCCCCTTTTGGACACACAGACCAGCTGTGTCAGGAGCCAAGAGTTGGTCAAAGGATTAACTCTGACCTTACTTCCGTAAGTTACTGAAACAGAAACTCACGGAAACTAGGTCCCAACCGCAGGCCCACTTCCTCTTGCCTGAGGACAAAGCATTCCTTCTGTAGCCGCCCTTCAACCGCCACATACCCTATCTATAGTCACCACCTTTACCTGATATACCTTAGCCAATCACATAAGCCCACATAGCCCGTCCAGCCCCCATCCCAACTAGGAACCACATATAAGGAACGCTGTAAAAAATAAAATTGGAAGCTTGATCAGAAACCCTTTTGTCTTGCCTCCATTCTTCTGCGTCCCTTGTCTGTCTCTCATTCTCTTAGGTGCACCGCCTCGGTACCCTCGTTAAAAGACCCCGCTGGCCGGGGCACAGCTGTGCCCAGAATCCAGGTCACGTGTGACACACAAGGGCTCAGGGGCCAATGCGAAGGGCTTGCCCTGGTGGTTCGACTCCAGTTTCCAGGACAGAGAGGATCCCGCACCACAGAACAGAACGGCGGAGACCAGCCAGCCCCAAGTCCCGCGGCCTAAGGCGATGCTTGCAGTGCTTCCAGAGAAAGAAACACTCCTGAGACTCTGGGACAAGGCGATCAGCATCCAGATCACTGCCTGTAACTCCCACCCGGGGTCTGTGGTGCTCCCAGCTCTGCCCCTCCTTCCCCCTCACATGTCCCCTCCCAGGTGAACCACAGATGGCCCTTCCCATCCTCCACTCTCCTCAGCTCCGATGGCAGGTAGGGAGGGTGGGGGGTCATGCAGGGAATCTGAGGGCCTTGAGGAAGTGCTGCTTGAAGAACCAGAGACAGTGTCTGTCCACCCGCCCCCCTGGATGAACCCATTAACACAGAGGACTCATGAGTGCGTGTTTAGAAGTGATCCCCCTCCCTCCCTCTGACTCTGTCACTGCGTAACTTGGCTGTTTTGGGCAAGTCGACCTCTGAAGTGTTAATTCTCCTTTAAAATAAGAACAAGAGCCCGGTGGGCGTGGCTCAGTGGTTGAATGTCGACCTATGACTCAGGAGGTCAAGGTTTGACTCCCTGTCAGGGCACATGCCCAGGTTGTGGTCTTGATCCCCAGTGTGGGGCGTGCAGGAGGCAGCCAATCCATGAGTCTCTCTAATCATTGATGTTCTATCTCTCTCTCCCTCTCCCTTCCTCTCTGAAATCAATGGAAGATATCCTATATAATAAAAGCCTAATATGCATATTGTCCCCTCGACCAAGAGTTCAACCAGGAGTTTGACCACTTGCTATGACATGCACTGACCACTAGAGGATGGTGTAGAACATGGCGGGCGTCAGCGATGAGGCACTGGCAGCGGGCAGCAGTGGAGGTGCTGCTGGCCCCAATGGGCTTCTGGGTGAGCAGGGCCGCAGCTGCTGGGACCGCAGGGGCTGGTCGGGCTCACTGTGTGTTCATGCAGGAGCCGGTCTCCTGAGGCCGGCTGGGAGAGAGCACACTGCCTGCCCAGTTTCCATGCAGCGCCGCTGGGTGGCCCAGAGGCCCATGCTGTGCCCCGGCCCATGGTGTCCAGCCGTGCTTACCACTCTCCACATGGGGACTCAGGCACCATGACTCAGGCAGAGGGGTGCACGTGGGGGCCCGGGGGCCCAGGTGCTGCCCAGAGCCCAGCAGTCAGCTGGACCTGCTCTTCCATGCCAGATTGCCGATCACACTTCAATCGCCGGCCAGGCCTAAGGACTGCACCCGTGCACAAATTTCATGCACCGGGCCTCTAGTTATTTTATATTAGGCACAAGTTGGCCCTATGTTATTATTACTCGTTTGAAACAACAGCCTGCTTTTTTATTCAAGTTCATCAGAAAATTGATCCTAAAGATATATTAGTTTTGTAGTTAGATTAAGAAAGAAATATGTTTTAACTGAATTTCTATGGAATATAAATGAAAATACTGATTCTTCAAATAAAAGAAAAAAATGGCTTGGAATTAATAGAAATATGGGTTTCTATAAGATTTAACCTCTGATTACTATTATGCATAAGCACTGGTAAGTAGATAAGATTCAGGGTGACAGACTGGGGAAAGGGATGGTCCTACTAATCCAGGAGACATCTGGATTATTCAGACAATCACAGTCAACAATTAGAAAACACATATTAGATTTGTATAGATTTGTTTAGCTTATCAGAGTGTTCATTTCACTGAAGACATTTTGGACTTTAATTTAGAGTAAGCCTCTCAAGAGTTAAAATCTCTGTAATTGACATAATCTCTTTATCTAGATTGCATTTTTATTAAATAAACAATTCAAGAACAGAGATTAATTGGTATTTGAATAGCAAGCAAGTTCCTCAAACTATTGTTGAAAGTGTACAAATTAAAAACATGTAAGTACTATTTCTCTTTAAAAATATGTGTAAAGCTACTTTTTTTTCTCAACAATAAACTTGGATGTTTTTCTATTGCTTTGAACTCCTGAACAATTGAAAATTAATGTATGCCATCAATCAAATGACTTGATATTTTGATAAATTCTAGAACATTGAATCTTACGTCCCATGTCGTATTGGTTGAAAAACAGCTCAGTGGCTCTGCACTCCCTTCAGTCACCATATTTTCCAAGCCAGTGTCTAGGTGGGAAGGGCTCGGAGAGAAAAGAGGCCTTTCTACATTCTATTTAGTGACTACTTTGAATTGTTCACCCAATGCCAGGAAGTCACATAGCTCTTCAGTTTCTTTCCCCCCATCTTTTCTTATTTTTAGGTCCCAGTTTATTCCTATCCCTTCACTAGGCTAATTTGGCTGTCCTGAGTGATTAATTGTGTAGTCAGAAGTAAATATCCCATGCCACATCAAATTTCTTCATATGTCCTGTGTGTGGTCCCTCTGCATTTGTCTACAGATATGTATATATGGCAAATGAGTGAAAAGATACTCTCTCCTACCCCCACTTCTCTTTATCAGACAAAACAATTCCAAGTGAGTGCATATTCCTGGGCCAGCAGAGTTGCAAAGAGGAGCGACTTCATGTGTTACAAAGCTTCACAATTTAAAAATTTTTTTTTTAATTTATCTTTATTGTTGAAAGTATAGCCGATGTCCCTTTTTTCCTCCCTTGGCTCCTCCTCCAACCCGTACCCTCGCCTCCCCCAACTATCACCACAATATTGTCTGTATCCACGGGTTATGCATTTATGCATATAAGTTCTTTCATTAATCTCTTCCCACCCTCCCCCCCACTTCCCTCTGAGATTCTGCAGTCTGTTCTATGCTTCTATGTCTTTGGATCTATTTTGTTCATCAGTTTATTTTGTTCATTAGATTTCACATCTGAGTAAGATCATCTGATACTTACCTTTCTCTGATTGACTTAGCTTGCTTAGCATAATACTTTCCAGGTCCCTCCACACTGTCTCAAAGGGTAAGAGATTCTTCTTTTTTACAACTGCATAGTATCCCATGGTGTAAATGTACCATAGTTTCTTTATCCACTCATATACTAATGGGCACTTAGGCTGTTTCCAGATCTTAGCTATTGTAAATTGTGCTGCCATGAACATAGGGGTGCATATATTCTCTTTGATTGTTGTTTCAGGATTCTTAGGATATATTCCTAGAAGTGGGACCATTGGATAAAATGGAAGTTCCTTTTTTAATTTTTTGAGGAGAACTCCATATTGTTTTCCATAGTGGCTGCCCCAGTCTGCATTCCCACCAGCAGTGTACTAAGGTTTCTTTTTTTCCACATCCTTACAAGCTGATTTGTTGATGGTAGCCATTCTGGTAGGTGTGAGGTGATACCTCATTGTTGTTTTAATTTGCATCTCTCTGATGATTAGTGACTTTGAGCATTACTTACACCATACACAAGAATAAACTCAAAATGGATAGAAGACCTAAATGTAAGTCGGGAAACCATAAAAATCCTAGGCAGCAAAATCTCAGACATTGTTTGTAGCAATATGTTTACTCATCTCCTAGGGCAAAGGAAACGAAGGAGAGAATAAACAAATGGGACTACATCAAAATTTAAAAAAAAACAACCTTCTGCACAGAAAAATAAACTATCAACAAAATGAAAAGGGAGCCCACTGTATGGGAGAATATATTTGCCAATGATACATCTGATAAGGAGTTAATTTCTAAAATATATAAGGAACTCATACAACTTAACAAAAGGAAGACAAACAATCCAATTTAAAAGAAATGGACAAAAGACCTAAATAGACACTTCTCCAAAGAGGACATACAGATGGCCAAGAGGCATATGAAAAAATGCTCAAAATCACAAAGCATTACAATTAATGACACCTTATATTCTGAAAAAAATGTTTTGATCTGAAAACCTCTTTATCTGTGTTGTCAATATATCTTAATCAGAAATTAAAAATCAGTAGACTTTGGGCTGTCCCCTTTGGGGAGGGGTGTGTGTGTGTGTGTGTGTGTGTGTGTGTGTGTGTTCTGTGTATGAAAAAAGAGTGACTGACTATTAAGTGACCAATAGCTTGGCAGAGACTGTTGAGGCTTCGCTATATTCCTCAACCTTCCTGAAAATTATGTGGGAAATATGAAAGCAAACCTGGCTAAGATAGTAGAAAGGAAGTAATTTCTGGTCTCACTGATCTTAGGCAGTTAAAAGATATTCTGTCCCTTCCTCCTTATCTCCCCCTGCCACACTGAGTGACTTTGCAGGCCACATGTTCTGAATGATGTGGCCTGTGTCCCCTCTTGAATTAGAACTTTCCTAGGGAGGGGCCCCACAAGAATAGAAAATTAAACTTCTATTGCATTAAACCACTGAGATTTGAGGGCCTGTCCATTGTATTAATTACTCTGACTAATAAGGGGAACCAAACTCCCAATTTTTAAATTTTAAATCCTTGAATTTTCAAACATATCAAAGCACTATACTTCATAATTGAAATTGGAGATTTTGACATCTGTTTATCCATTCTTGTATGTATCTGTGTCTTAATCTGCCCTTATTCAAAAATAAAATTTGTACATGTCCAGGAAATCCTGGCCAAACTGGAAGGAATGGGGAACCATCTTTTGAATCAGCTCAAGGGAAGCCTCATATATAATCGCATTCATGGCACCCTTCTTCCCTCAGTAAAACTGACCACTCTGTTCTGGGCTCCCCAATGAACCATTTAATCTCAAATAACGGGAACCAATTCTACATAATTTATTCAGAAAAAAATGTATATATTAAATTTTATTAGGTAGCTTATGGATCCTTTGTGTTACAGGAAACATTTACAGAGGCTGCACAGCCGAAACGAATGACCCAAATCACATGGTAGAACTAGTTCAGTTGAGATATTACTGCAGCTTCCATACCCAGAGACCCTTCAGCTTCTGCCCGCTGACAATGTTGGCCTCTTAAAGGTATTTCTCCACCCTCTGCTGCTCTGGAAATGAGAGCTGCCACCATGCACACAATGCTTGGTTCTTTGTTTCACTATCTTCCTCTTCCAAATCTCACCTGTATCATAACTAAAGAGTGAGGCTGGACAAGTGAGTAAATGGATTCCCCAGACAGGAACAAGGAGCAAACAATTTGGGAAATTTCCCAAATGCATGAAAAATGCTCCGGGGCTGGATGACCAATTTCTACTACAGCTGTGTACATCCTGTTACTATGGACTGTAACGGAGGTAATAAACACAGTAATTATCTGTAGCATGAACGAAATAACAAAGAATGACCAGGAACTGATGCATCCAGTTATTGCTATTCACACAGCATCATTTTAAATGACTCAAGAGTGATCGTACTGTGTAGCAAGGCCGTATGGCTCCCCTGAGTTCAGCGGAATTATGATTTCAGTCCCATCCAGTTCAATAGCAATCAAAGCCGGAGCTGCAGAGCATGAGCCCCCACTGTCACGCTCAGCCCCATCCTATGGACTGAGAACAGCTCAGAGCCTAATAGGACACTGAAGAAAACTGACTGGGCTTCCACTATCAAAGCGAAGTGGGGAATTAGAGCAATTTTCCTGACACTCCAGGCAAAAATGGGTGGTTTGCCTGGATTATCTAGGTCACTGCTTCAAACTCTTAGCTCCAGTTACCACCGAGTAACTATCTCAGAAATATGCTCAGGGTAAAGGCAGCTTCGTTCCTAACAATCCCTTTTTCACTGTGTTTCCATGTCCATGATTTTTGGTCACATTGATCCAGGCAGGGTTTAAAAGAGCAACCCTTTGGAGATGGATTAAAATGCCACAGACTCTTAACTTGCTATTATGTTTAAGGCAGAATGTGTCAAACGAAATGATAGAAAATGAGGAGCCGGTTCTCTTTCAGGCTGACTCCCAGGATTCCCCCCTGATTATGAGAGGAATGAATCAGCTGCAATGATATTTAGGTTAGTGATGCTGTTATAATAAAGTGTGTAATTTCGGTTAGTCTCCATTATGTCAAGAGAATTGCCAGGTCCTTGCCTCCTTCTCTGATGTCTCCGCTTGGCCCCTGTGGCTTACTCAGGGCACTGTTAATCGACACAATTAAGAGTGAAGAGTGATTTATAAGACCCAGAGGAGCTGCTGGATGAGTGAGGTTTATGCACTGGGAGAGAGTTTTGCATACTCTGCAATGCCTGCCTTCCCAATATCCCAATTCTTCTCTCCATCAGTGAAAAAGTGAGGGCAAAGGGGTAACCAACAGCATGAGTGCTACCAAAACCAGTGTCACTCATTTTATTTTTATGCCCTTAAACCCAAGCACTGTTTTAAGTTCTCATTTCTTTTTACAGGTAGGGATGTGGCTGCAGACTTACCTAGTTCTTATCCATTTTCCCATTAGTTTGTTTTTTTCTCCTCATTATTTTCTGAAATGATATACATAATAAATTACAATAAAGTGTCAACAAAATCTAACATATTTTAAAGAATAACTTACCCATGTTGAGAAAGGAACAGGATGCAATGGGATACATTTTCTTCATTAACAAAGAATAAGCATATCCATTCGCATTAAGTGAATTTAGCATTTGAGACACATATAGCCCTTTGCCTTACAGCTCACTGTTGAAATTCTTACTTACCAGGCAACCACTTGATCCATCTAGCTTAACATCTTAACTGGGGAAATGAAAAAAGCCTGGAATTAAGTGGTTGTTTTTCACATGCAGAGTCAGAGAACAAAAACAGGGACTCACATCTGTACCAATTTTAGTTCTATAAGCCTAGCATCTCTTCTTGAGAGAGCCTCGCTCACTCGCAACTGCTGTTAACTGGGATAATTATACAGTACTGTGAGCGGGGAGCATAATAACACTGTGAGTGTCCAAGGGTTTGAACAATTTGGACTGATTTTGTATGGTGTATAATTTACAATAAAGATTCAGAATGTCTTTTTTTTTTCTCTTTTAAAAGCAGCTTTCATCCTTTTACTTGGAGACATGTATTCACAGTCAATTTTGTTACAGATAAATCTAAACATCTGCAAAACCAGAATCATTTTATTGGCATTTACAAATTACTGTCTCGGGCCATTTCTGTCTGTAATTGGCAGAGCCCCAGAAGTGAGGTGAAGCTCACCCACATCTAAAACCATGTCTAAAATTGATAAACAGACATCAAGATCTTAATACAGTTGTTAAAAAGTTACACACCGTGAATGAGAAAAACCATCTAAAAACAGTATGTAGAAACAATGAAATGCTGAAATGTGTAAAATAATTAAATGAATAATGTATTGAACTATACATAAGTTGTGATTATGGTGCTATAAAAACAAGGCAAATGAATTTTTAAAAAAACATGCAACAATAAGCTTCACTCATGCGCTCATTTATTCAGGCATTCAACAAACACCTAACTACATGGCTGAACCAGGCACTGTCCTTGGGAGTTCAAAGATTAGCTTCTGGGCAGCTTATGCAAAAGACAAACATAGTAGCAATCAGTATTTCTATGATAAAATGGAATTTTAACTTTTTCACAGCTAATAAATTTATATTAATTTTTCTTAAGTAACGATGCTCAAAGAAATCCAAGTCACATAGAATATATATTATATAGACAAAGAAAAAGACAAGAATAGTATACATCCTGCAATTAACCTACTATACTATTGTTTTAACTAAACCAGAGCAACTGTTTTAGGTATAACTCGCTTCTTAATAAACAAGAAATTAGCTTGCTGAATAATCAGTTATTGAAAACTTATTTTGCACATCAGATTTATCATTTGAAATTCACTAAGATTGCCTTCAATAGTTGATGTCAGAATTATTACATTGCATTATAAATCTGAAAATACATTTCTGGAAGTAAAAGAATATCAACATCCTTGGAAGTTGTAATCAATAATTAATGTTTCCTTTTTTCAAATAAGTTCTATGATCCAGAGACTTCAATGGAATGTTATCCATGAGCAGAAGAGTTGAAATTGAATCACATCATTTAATGAACCTGAAGAAAGTTGATAGCAGTAAAAAAAAGATGAGATGAATATATTTTTAAAAATTTTATTAAATATTTCAGGTAAGCAAAAAAGCATAAAGTATTATGTAATATTTGTGGATTCACAACTGAGCTTAAAAATATTAAAATTGTAGAAACCTTCCTACCAATCACTAATACATTTATTTTTGAAAGAAATATTTTTAAAGGAATATAAACAGTTTTAGGTTTATAGCAAAATTGGGTGGTATGCACAGAGCGTTCCCATATATCCCCTGTGCCAACACATGCACAACCTCTTCTACAACCAACATCCTGCACCCGAGTGGAACACTTGTTACAATCTATAACCCTATACATCATTATCTCCAAAGCCCACAGTTTACATTCGGGTTTATTCTAGGTGTTGTGACAAACAACCCTGATGGCTCCTGGCCTTTTATAATGTAGATGGTAATATGCAAATTTATCCTAACAGCAGAACCACCAGAATGACCGCTGGATCAGTCACTATGAGGCACACTGACCACCTCTTGGTCCCCTTCCCTGGCGGGCAGGCTCCCATAGCCTGATGGCCACCTGCAGAGGGGGCAGGGCTGGCGAGCAGGCGGGAACAGCCTACTTCTCGGTCCCTTCCCCTGGCCGTCAGGCACTGATCACCCGATGGTGAACAGGGAACCAGGGATGGGTGGCGGCAGGGGGTAGGGCCGGCTGCGGGCAGCTGGGGAAGATGGCCCTGCTCGCAGGCCAGGCCTAGGAACTGTAACTGCATGAATTTCGTGGGCCGGGCCTCTAGTCTAGTACAATTGGAATCATGCATCACATAGCCTTCTCAGATTGGCTTTTTCAATTAGCAATGTGCATTTAGGTTGCCTCCATGTCTTTTTTATTTTCTATGAGGATGATCATGTCATCTGGGAACAAATACAGTTTTATTCTTTCCTTCCCATTCAGCATAGCTACTATCTCCTTTTTGTCTTGTTGCATTAAATAGGACTTCCAGGATCATGCTGAAAAAGAGTGATGAGAGAGGGCATCCTTGTCTTGCTTCTTATTAGAGTGGGAAAGCTTGGCATTTCTTACCATTAAATACAATGTTATAGATTTGGTAGATATCCTATATTAAGTTAAGGAATTTGCCCTGTATTCCTAGTTTGCCAAGAGTTAGTATCATGAATGTTAGATTTGTCACATATTTTTTCTGCGTCTATTGATATGATTATTGATTTTTCTTCTTTAACCTGTAAATATGATGAACTAAATTAAATGGTTTTTGAATGTTGAATTAGCTTGCATATCTAAAATAAATTACTCTTAGTCACGGTGCATAATTATTGTTATATACATTGAATTTGATTTATTAATATTTCGTTCAGGATTTTTACATCAATATTTATGGGAGTTATCAGTAGTTTTCTTTTCATATAAACTCTGACTGGTTTTGGTTTTAGGGTAATGCTGGCCTTATAGAATGAGATAGAAACACTCCCTCTGCTAATATGTTCTGAAAAAGATTTCAGAGAACTGGTATAATTTCTACCTTAAATGTTTAGTAGAATTCACCAGTGAACCCATCTGCACCTGAATCTTTCTGATTTTGAAGCCTATTTATTATTGATTAAATTTATTTAATAGATGCAGTATTATTCAGATTGTTTATTTCTTCTTGTGTGAGTTTTGGCAGATTGAATCTTTCAAGGAATTGGTCCATTTCATCTAGATTATCAAATGTGTAAGCATACAGTTATTCATAATATTCTCTTATTATCTTTTTAATAAGAATTGGATTTGTAGTGATGGCCCTTCTTTTATTTCTGATATTAGTAAATTGTGTTTTCTCTCTTTTTTTCATAGTTGTCCTGGCTAGGAGTTTATTGATTTTACCGAATATTTTCAAAGAAGCAGATTTTGGATTTGTTAATTTTTCTACTAATTTTCATTAATTAAATTAATTCTATGCCTGTTCTAACTTTTATTATTTTCTTTCTTCTGCTTATTTTGGATTTAATTTGCTCTTTTCTTTTCTAATTTTGTAAGATGAAAGCCTATATTACTGATTTAGAGAATTTTTCTTCTCCAATATATTGATTCAGTGCTATACATTTCCCTCTAAATACTGCTTCTACTGCACATCCCACAAAGTTTGATAAGTCGTATTTTCACTTTCATTTAGTTTAAAATATTTTTTAATTCTTCTGAGATTCTGTTTTTGACCTTGTTTGAAGTATGTATTTTTTAATCTCCACGTATATTGGCATTTTCCAGTTATCTTTTTATTGTTAATTTATAGTATAACTCTATTGTGTTCTGAGAGCAGATATTGTATGATTTTTATTTCTTTAAATGTACTAAGCTCTGTTTTATGGCTGAAAATGCAATCTACTTTGGTGAATGTTTAATGTGTGCTTGAGAAGAATGTGTATTCTAATGTTGTTGGAAGGAGTAGTCTATAGATGCCAATTATATCCAGTTGATTGATGATGCCCTTGAGTTCAACTGTATTCTTACTGATTTTCTGCCTTCTGGAAGTGTCCATTTCTGATAAAAGATCCATTTAATCCTAAGGCTCCAACTGTAATAAATAATTCATCTATTTATCTGCAGTTCTCTCCAATTTTGCCTCACATATTTGACACTCTCTTGTTAGGAGTATACATGTTAGGGATTGTTAAAACTTCTTGGAACATTGTCTACTTTATCATGATGTGATAGCCCTCTTTATCCCTGATGGCTTCCTTGTTCTGAAGTCTGCTCTATCTAAAATTGACATGCCTACTCCTGCTTACTTTTGATTAATGTTAACATCATGTATTTGTTTCCATCTCTTTATTTTTTATCTATGTATATCTTCATATTTAAAGTGGGTTTTTGTAGGTAATTTATAGTTGGTTCTTGTTTATTGATCCACTCTGATAAACTCTTTTCGTTGATATATTTACAACATTGATATTTAAAGTAATTAGAGATATAATTGAAGTATTCTCCACCATATTCTTTACTGTTTTCTGTTGACCTTTTTCAGTATTCTTACTTTTATCTTATACATTTTTTTTCTGTCTTAGTGGCTTTAATTGAGCACTTTATATGATTTTATTTTCCTCCTTATCATAGTAATTTTAACCATTTTAGTGATTGCTCTAGAGTTTTCAATGTACGTTTATAACTAATCCAATTCTACTTTCAAATAACTTTATATCACTTAATGGATAATGCAAGTACCTGATACACACACACACACACACACACACACACACACACACACACAGGCATACATTGTTGCTCAATTATGTTGAACAAAATGTTAACTTTTAAATCAATTAAGAAAAATAAAAGTTTATGGTATTTACTGTATATTATTGGCCCCTTTTTCATAAATTAAATGACCATATAAGCATGATTTTATTTCTGGTATCTCTAATCTTTCTCATTGACCTGTGTGTCTGCTTTTATGCAAATATAATACTGTTTGATTACTATAGCTTAGTGATATAAATTGAAATTAGAGAACATGATCCCCTCAACTTTCTATCTCAAGATTGCTTTGAGGATGTGGCGTCTTTCATTGGTCAATACAAATGTTAGGATCAGTTGTTCAGGTTTTGTGAAAGATGCCATGGAAATTTTGGTCGGGATTGCATTAGGTCTGTAGATTGCTTTGAATAGTATGGATATTTGAACAATGCTAATTCTTTCCATTTGTTTGTAGCTTCTTCACTTTCTTTATCAGTGTCTTTTGGTTTTCAGTGTACAAGTCTTTCACCTCCTTGGTTAAATTTATTCATAAGCATTTTATCCTTTTTGATATAATTGTAAATTGGATTATTTTCTTAATTTTTTCTCAGTGGTTCATTATTAGTGTATAGAAATGCAACAGTGTCCTGCATATTGATTTTGTATCCTGCAACTCTGCTGAATTCATTCATTAGTTCTAACAGTTTTTGGTGGAGTCTTTAGGGTTTTCTATATATAATATCATGCTTCCAAATAATGACAGTTTATTTCTTCCTTCCCTATATAAATACCTTTTATTTCCTCTTCTTATCTATAAGCTCCTGCAGGGAATTCTAATATTTTGTTGAATAAAAGTGGTGAGATTGGGCATCCTTGTCTTGTTCCTGATCTTAGAGGAAAAGCTTTCAGCTTTTCATCATGGAGTATGATGTTAGCTGTGGGTTTTTCATAAAAGCCTTTATTATGTTGATGTTCTTTCCCAGATATTCACTTCGTTAAGTGTTTTATTTTAAATGGATATTGAATTTTGTCAAATGCCTTTTTGGGCATCTATTGAGATGAATTTATGATTTTTACCTTTGGTTTTATTAATGTGGTATGTCACACTGATTTAAGGATGTTGAACCATACTTGCATCCCTGAAGTAAATGAAGAGCTTGAACATGGTATATGATCTTTTAATATGCTGCTATTGAATTATATTAGCCAATATATTGTTGAAGATTTTTATAATTTTCTGTTCTTGTGGCATCCTTGTCCTGTTTTGGTATCAGGGTAATGCTGTCTTTATAAAATTAGTTTGGAAGTGTTCCCTCCTCTTCTATTTTTTTTATTAGTTTGAGAGGATTGATATTAATGTTTCTTTGAATGTTTGGTAGAATTCACCAGTGAAGCCATCTGGTCCTGAAAAACTGTTTGGTTTGTTAAGAGCTTTTTTTTTTTTTTTTTTTTTTTAATATATTTTATTGATTTTTTACAGAGAGGAAGAGAGAGGGATAGAGAGTTAGAAACATCGATGAGAGAGAAACATTGATCAGCTGCCTCTTGCACACCCCCTACTGGGGATGTGCCCACAACCAAGGTACATGCCCTTGACCAGAATCAAACCTGGGACCCTTGAGTCCGCAGGCCGATGCTCTATCCACTGAGCCAAACCGGTTTCGGCTTGTTAAGAGCTTTTGACTATTAATTCAATTTTCCCTTTACTCATGATTCTAGGAATTTATCCATTTCTTCTAGGTCATTCTGTCTGAAGTTTTTAATTTCAGAATTATCACCCTGCCTCCAGCAATTCATCTCTTTCAGATCCTGTTCCCCCCCCACCCCCTCCCCGCTCCAAGCACTTTCTCTCAAGGAGGTTCCTGCTCATGGTTTTCTGCTCTGGTGAATTGTGATATTCTGAACTGACTTCTCTGTTTCTCCAGTTTGGGGCCAATAATTTTCCCTTTGACATCACTTCTCTGCTGGATCTAAGAAGAGTTGCTGATTTTCCTGTTTGTTCAGCTTTTTATTTGTTTTTAAGGACATTTTACCAAAGATGAAAAAACAAAGAACAAAAATCAGTAATTTATTTATTTTTAATTTACACATGTGTACTTATATTTTACTATATACACATGATTTTCTAAACAATTCATGGTATTAGCTTAGTTTTTAAACATTTTATAATTGATATGATACTTTAACCATTTTGCATCTTTGCTCAATGTTGTGAAATTCATCCAGATTAATAAATGTAGCTCTATATTATTTACTTTTATGATGACAACTAGGGGCACGGTGCACGAAATTCGTGCACTGGGGGTCGGGGGTCCCTCAGCCCAACCTGCCCCCTCTCACATACTGGGAGCCCTCAGGGGATGTCCTACTGACGGCTTAGGCCCATGCCCCACGGGGAACAGGCCTAAGCCGAAGTCTGGCCTCCCTTTGTGGGAGGCAACCGGGCTGGTCAGGGGAAGGCACCAGCCCCATCACCCCGCTGCTGCAGCCACTGTCAGTCACCGCAGCCACCAAGGTGTTTTCATCAACACGGACTCCAGTCCCTTCACCAAGAAAAAATGACAACTTTCTTTAGGCATTTTCAAGATGTGTCTTTCATAGGATATGGATTCCTTTATATTTTATCCTCACCTGAGGGTATGTTTCCATTGACTTTTAGAGAATGTGGAAGAGAAAGGGAAAGACAGAGAGAAACACTTTGATTGGTTGCCTCCTGCATGAGCCCTGATCTGGGCCCCGGCCAGGGAGGAGCCTGCAACCTAGGTACATGCCCTTGATCAGAATTGAACCCAGACCCTGCTGTCTGTAGGCTGAGGCATTATCCACCTAGTCAAACCGGCTAGGGCAGGATATGACATTTCTTAGCCCTCCAGCAGCGGACCTTCGTTTTTTTCTCCAGAAGTGTGGTGGAAAAACCCTGGATCACCTTTTTGGATTCTTATTACCCAAGTTACTAAGAATATTACCAGTGGCATACAGGAAGCTTAGCCAATGTGCAGTCAGAAAAGGTGTTTCCTCTATAGTTCACACCAATGGAGTGCTGGGCCCTGCCCAGGCCCAAAGCCTCTGGCCGAAGCTTTAGGCCTGGACAGGCCTCTCCAGCTCCCTCTGATCACCGGCTCAGCCCCTGCCCAGGCCTGCCCAGACCGAAAGCCTCTTGGGCAGGAGCGGACCCCCAGCTCCCTACAATCAATTGCAGGGCGTCTGCTCCTGTCCAGGCTGAAAGCAGATCCCCAGCTCCCTGCCCAGGTGATCAATCACAGGGGGTCCGCTGAAACCCCCAGCTCTCTGCAATCAATGGCAGGGGGTCCGCTGGTGCACCAGGCCAAAAGCCTCTGGTGGGGGCTTTTGGCCTGGAGCCGGAGCTGACACTCAGCTCCCCGCTTTCGATGGCAGGGGAGCTGGGTGTTGGCTCGTGCACCAGGCCAAAATCCTCTGGCGCCTCTCAACAGCCAGATAGGCCCGCCCCCCCGTGCCTCTCAACGGCCGGATAGGTCACCCCGAGTCCCGCCCCCCAGCCTCCCTCCGGCCCAATCGTGGGCATAGTGGAGTGATGGTTATTTGCATATTACCCTTTTATTAGGTAGGATATTTTCCACTATATGAATAGAATATAATTTGTGTGGGTCTTTTTAGTTTATGGATATTCAGGTTACATTCAACTTTTTCTATAAGCAAATTTTTAGATTTAGTAAAGATACCCTTAGAAATAGACATAATGTCTCTATGAGGCATGTTAGCATAAATAGATTAAATGGGAACAATTAATTTCAACTTCCACATTATTTTTCCTAAAGTGATTTTCTTGAGAAGGTCCTTGTGGTTGAAATGTCTTGCTGTTTCTCCTTTCCCATTTTTCCTTTCAAAACTATCATTTCCTCATTTAACAGAAACCTATTAAAATGGCTAAGGTAAACAATACTGACAATATCAAGTGCTAGTGAGATGTAAAACAATGGGAATGCTTATAAACTGCATTTTAATATATTGCAAAATTATATAACCACTTTGAAAATGTTTTGGCAGTTTCTTAAAACATTAAATATATACTTAATATATGACCCAGTAATCCCAGCACTACATATTTATCTTGGATAAATAAAAACCTATGTTCACACAAAACCAACACCCAAAAGTTTAGGCAGCTCTATTCATGATTGCCCCAAAATGGAAACAACCTGATGTCCTTTAATGGATAAAGAACTGTGATACAGCCATACAATTGAATACTACTCAGCAACAAAAAGGGATACATTTAGTATATAAAACTCAAGGCACTTGTCTAAAAGGAAAATGATCTCAAAAGGTTATATACTACATGAATTCATTTATATAATATTCTGCAAAACACAGATATGTAGTAATGGAGAGCAGATCAGTGTTTGCTGAGGGTACAGTGAGGGGAGGAGGAGGAAGGTGGCTGCCAAGACATCAGGCAGCACTCAGAAGCTTTTGGCTGGGAGGGGCGGTTGCAACCATTCTGTTTCCTCACTGTGGTGGTGTTTACATGAATTCATACCTGCATCAAAACTCACAGAATTGTACTCACAGAACCGTAAATGTTTCTATATGTTAATTTAAACCAAAACGAAAGTAAAATGAAAACGGAACTTCACCCTGGAACACTGCTCTACACGATAAAGCCCCTGGAATACCACAATGATAGTTTGAAATAGTGTAGTTCACTTAGAGGACCTCAATCACTCCATTTACTGGATAACTTGACTTTATGCAGTGTATGTGGTTTATAATGCTTAACTTTCAACAAAATTGTAGGAAGATCGAATCCTTTTGTTAGTGAATTTATGTTTTAAAAAATTTAGTAATAGATCTTCACGTGGTTTTTTAGATGTAACAGAGGGAGTTCAAGTACTTAAGTGCTACAAGAAAATTTCTTCCATTCTCATCTACATATTATATGTAAAAAGTTTCTTAGCTCTTAGGTCTATAAAAATGAAAAAGAAAAAAAAAACCCACGTAGGAATAGAATTGATGCAAGGCCCTGTCCCCAGTAGAGCACCTGTTTGTATTTGCTCATTCTTTTTTTTTTTAATAAATCTTTATTGTTCAGATTATTACAATTGTTTCTCCTTTTTTCCCCCAATATCTCCCCATCACCCGGTTCCCTCCCCCCCGTTGTCCTTATCCATAGGTGTATGATTTTTGTCCAGTCTCTTCCCATACCCCCCACACAGACACCCCTTTCCCCCTGAGAATTATCAATCCACTCCCATTCTATACCTCTGATTCTATTATGTTCACCAGTTTATTCTGTTCCTCAGATTTTGAATTCACTTGATTTTTAGAATCACTTGTTTATAGATATTTGTTATTTGCTCATTCTTATTGTAACTGTCTGAAAAGTGTTTCATAATTGCCTTCATCCTGTATATCTGTGTCCTCAAAATTATTCTTTTCTCAATCTTTTTCTCTACTCATATTTCCAAGTGAGCATTAATAAGAAGATTGGAAACTGCATATGTTTATGGAGTTTGGCAGCTTTATTGGCATAATGATTTGGATTGGGTCTACCCCAAAATAGATATGTTGGAGTCCTAAGACTACCCTAGTACCTCACAGTGTGGCCTTATTTGGAAAGGGAGTCTTTATAGATGTATCAAGTTAAAATGAAGCCATTATGGCAGGCTCTAATCCAATAAGACAGGTGTCCCTATAAAAAGGGAAAATATGGACACAGAGACACGCATAGAAGAAAGCAGATGTGCAAAGACAGGGAAAAGATGGCCATCTATAAGCCAAGGAGAGAGACCAGGGACAAATTCTTCTCCCAAGGCCCTCAGAAGGAACAAACCCTGCAGACACCTTGATCTCAGAATTCCAGCCTCCAGAGCTGAGACAATAAATATGTGTTGTTTTAGTTACCCAGTTTGTGCTACTTTGTTACAGTGGCGTCCAAAAAAACAATACAAATAGGAAGCCCTACATGTCAGCATCTTTACATCGTTCCTCTTTGGCTGGTTAAGGTTCTGCAAAGTACCTACAAACACCTGCTGGGAACTCAGGGGCCTGGCTGCCAGCATTGTGAGAGCCGAATAAGGGAAGAGTGTTGGGTTCTCAGCATTGAGTGTTTTTCAACACTTACCCCAATTACAACTGAGCCAGGTGCTGCCCAAGCCAGAGACTCTGTTATGACTTCTTCACAGTGTAAACCCCCATCCCGCTGCCAAAGTGTGGGAAGAAGTTTGGGGCTTCTGTTTCTCATACATAGTTCAACAAATCTCTATATATTTATCTAAATTTACCCATGTTACCAGGTACCTGGTGTTGCTACGACTTGAGCCTTTTGAGGCAGAATTCTGCAGCATAAATAAAGTCATTTCTTGGCTTCATCCATGGCCAGCTTAGATTTTAGCTTTGTTTAAGGGCTGTTAATTTCATTATCACAAGTATAACGCTTCCCTTTTCCCCAATGTAAATGCTGTTGTTCCGGCTCTCATTTTCCTTAACCTAGTGGGTTTATTCTTTCTTTTAAAATTCGATTTTAATTAGGAGTCTCAAGTTTCAATATTTCATATGCCCTCAGCTATACATAATTTAAAATATTTGATATATTTTTGTATGTGTTTTGAGTCAGGAGATATTTTTATTTTAAATTTTATTCTCATCTGAGGATATGTTTATTGATGTTAGAGAGGAAGGGAGGGAAGGAGGGAAACAGAGAGAGAGAGAGAGAGAGAGAGAGAGAGAGAGAGAGAGACATTGATGTAAAAGAGAAACATTTTGATTGGTTGCCTCCAGTAGGTGCCCTAACCAGGGATCAAACTCGCAACCTAGGTATGTGCCCTGAGTAGGAATGAACCCACAACCATTTTGGTGTATGACACAATACTCCAACGAACTGAGCCACCTGGTCAGACATATTTTTAGGATGAATACTCAGGCATATGGCTGGAAAAAGCATATTGTAACTATAATACTTGTTTATGCTGATTAGAAGATATTAAAACGTCTTTATTCTAGAATTTGCTTTTTTTTTAAGGGAGCTAGAGTTGACCTAATGATAATTATATTAACCAGGGTTTGCAATCAGATGTGCTTATTTTACTTTAATACAGGTTGAATTATTACATAGTAAGCTACATAGACATATGGCGCTTCACGGATGTGGTAGAATAGTTTATATTTATATTATTAGCAATAGGTGGAAACAGAGTCTTGAAATGTGACTTCTATTTCAGTCTCAGCCATTTAATAACTGTATGCTATTGGACATATGCAATTTATCTAAAGTTTTCATTTCTTCTTTTATAAGATGTATAATTTAGTTACCAAAGCAAACATTTTATAATTCTATAGTTTTAATTGAAACAATGGCCACCCTTCTTCATGTCTAAATTATTCTCTAGTATCTAAAATAGAAACATATGTATTTACCTCAATTAGAAAGTAGCTTCCTATAACATGATTAAATAGTTCTCTTAGTTTATTTTTTTAGTGAAAAACAAAACACTAACTAAATATTCCTTTTCTAACAAATATATAGCCTCAAGTTTCTTTTTACTTTGCAGAAAACTCTTTTATTGTGGTAGATAGAGATAACAATTTTAAAGTATATAACTCAGTGACATTAAATACATTCATGTTTGCAATTCACTATCTAATTCTAGACCTTCATCATCACCCAAACAGATAACCTATGTTAAGTGTTTACTCTCTAGTCTCACCTCCCACGAGCCCCTGGCAACCATTAATATTTTTTCATTATGCGTTTGCCTATTCTAAATATTTCCTATAAATGGAATCATTCAATAAATGAACTTTTGTGTATGGCTTCTTCCATGTAGCATATTTTAAAGGTTCATTCATATTGTAACATATATCAGTACTTTGTTCCTTTTTGTAGTAATATCACATTTCGTAGGCATATTATGTTTTGTTTATCTATTCCTTGATTGTTAGAATTTGGGTAATTTCTATCTTTTGGCTATTGTGAACAGTGCTGCCATGGACATTCATGTACAATTGTTATTTGAACTCCTGGTTCCAATTATTTTGGGTATACACTTAGGTGTGGAATTGGTAGGTAATATTGTACTAGTAATTCTATATTTAACATATTGAGGATCTGAAAAACCATTTTTTTGACATTAGATGCACCATTTTTACATTCCTATCAGCAAAATACTAGAGCCACAATTCTCCACATCTTTAGCAACACACATTGTTTTTAAATATTTTTATTATAATAATCCTAGTTGATGAGAAGTGCTGTGTAACTTTGCTTTTGAATTCCTTGATAACTACAATGATGTTGAGTATCATTACATATGCGTGGACATTTGTATATTTCTATAGAGAAACATCTTCCAATTTTTTGCTTTTTCTGTTTTCTGATTTGGATTGATTTCTCACTGTTGAGTTGTAATTGTTCTTATGTTAGATTCTAAACTTTTATCAGATATGTGACTTACAAATATTTTCCCATTCTTTGTATTATCTTTTCATACTCTCACTAAAAGTTTTTCCTTAATGATCAGAATAAGTTATAACTTGCAATATATTCGATGATTCTGCATTATTTATTTAATAAGCATCTACTCCATTTCAGGTACTGGGCTAGTGCTAGGGAATAAATTACAATAAAAATGAATAAAGAAACAATCAGACAGAGAGATAACCATTGACCTTCAGGAGCTCACAATATAATAGAGATGGCAAAATGCAAAAAGATCATTATATTGTATTTTGATTAAAGCAAGCAATGGAAAGTGTGCCTGGCCCTGGCCGGTTTGGCTCAGTGAACAGATCATTGGCCTGTGGACCGAAGGATCCCGGGTTTGATTCCAGTCAGGGGCACATGCTTGGGTTGCGGGCTTGATCCCCAGTAGGGGGCGTGCAGGAGGCAGCCGATCAATGATTCCCTCTCATCATTGATGTTTCTAGCTCTCTCTCCTTTGCCTTTCCTCTCTGAAATCAATAAAAATACATTAAAAAAAAAAAAAAAAAAGAATAAGAAAGTGTGCCTGAATCTAAATTGGAAACAAGGCAGGCATCCTAGGGAAGGGACATATGATTGGTTGTAGATAAGGAACAGAGAATCAAGCTGATAGCAAGACATCAGGAAGTAGGAAGAGTATGTGCAGGACTGGAAACTATGCTTAGCAGGTGGACAGGTCTGCAAATTTGCTTCTGTGCCCAGGGAGGCCATAGGATACACTCTGTGGCTAGTGGGTGTTTGTGACTTTGCTTCCCAGTGGGGTGGGACTACAGGTTATACTCAAAAGTAGGATAGAATTTGGAATTTGTTTTCTTGCCTAAGAGAGATCATAGAATGGGGACCTATCTCATACAGAACAGTCAACTAAGCTCTCTGGCCAGGCAGGACCAACACCTTGGCTGTGCAGAGTGGCAGAGCTGCTGGTTATGATCTCTACCCAGGCCTTGCTGCAAGCAGAGAATGCAGTCTCCCAGGATCAGAGAACTGGTAAGTCCTGGCCCCTTTCTCCATTTATATCTGATTTCCCAGTGGTTGAGTCTGACAGATTCCTTCAGTGAACACCATGAGTCCTGACCAGAGTGGATCTTCTGGGAAAAATCTCACAGTCCCAAGAAAACTGATGTTAACCTTGGTCTATGTTCTCCTTACTGGAGACACCATAGACCCGGGGGGTCCCTCTCAGTGTGGGGCTATGCAGACTTAGGGGAGGGGTGATGTGGTCAAAGGGAAACTGCTTCTCTTACCCACGTGCTCCTGCTCAGGCTTACGGGGCCAAGGGGTGCTTCTGCTTCATTCCCAGGATCCTGGAATTTCTCACAATGAAAGCTGAGGATAGTTGCTAGTTGGTCTTCTTGTGAGGGAGATTAAAGTCAGGAATGAGCTATGTGACCATCGTATGATATCACCTCTGCCATAGTCAATTCTCGCCACCCTTGCATTGCTACATACATTGGTTCTTTATCTATCTATCTATATATAAAAGCGTAAGTGACCGTTACATACAGTTAACCAAATGACCAGTCGACCGGTTGCTATGACGTGAACTGACCACCAGGGGGAAGATACTCAATGCAGGAGCTGCCCCCTTGTGGTCAGTGTGCTCCCACAGCCAACTTCCCACGGCCAGCGAACCTCCCGTGGTCCCTCCCCCTGGCCAGCCCCAATCAGCCCTGATTAAGACTGAGCGTGATGGCCCCAATTGGCCCCAATCACTGGCCAGACTGAGGGACCCCACCCATGCACGAATTTGTGCACCAGGCCTCTAGTATATATATAAAAACCTAAGTGACTGTTACAGCCGAACGACCAGAATGACCTGATGACCAGTAGACCAGTCACTATGACATGCACTGACCACCAGGGCACAGATGCTCAATTCAGGAGCTTCCCCCTGGTGGTCAGTATGCTCCCATAGACAACCTCCCACAACCTCACCAAGCAGGCCAACCTCCCCTGCCCCCCCACCCCCCTCACCAGCTAACTTCCTTTGGCCCCTCCCCCACCCTTCACCAGCCAATCTCCTGCAGCCCTTCTTCCCTCACTGGCTGGGCAACCTCCCACAGCCCCTACCCCCAGCTGGCCAACCTCCCCTGGTCCCTCCCCCCCACTGGCCCCCAACTGGCCAGCCAACCTCCCATGGTCTTTCCTTCCTGCCAGCTGCCCCACCCCATAGGCCTTGATTGCTGACCAGACCGAGGGACCCCACCCATGCACGAATTCGTGCACCGGGCCTCTAGTATATTATAAAATAACTAGAGGCCCAGTGTACGAAATTCGTGCACAAAGGGTGGTTGTCCCTCAGCCCAGCCTGCACCCTCTCCAATATGGGACCCTTGCAGGCCTGGTCCCTCTCAACTGCCTTCCCCTGCTGGCCATCTTGTGGTGGCCATCTTGTGTCCACATGAGGGCAGGATCTTTGACCACATGGGGGCAGCCATCTTGTGTGTTGTAGTGATGGTCAATCTGCATATTACTCTTTTATTAGATAGGATAGAGGCCTGGTGCATGGGTGGGGCCAGCTGGTTTGCCCTGAAGGGTGTCCCGGATCAGGGTGTGGGTTCCCTTGGGGTGTGGGGCGGCCTAGGTGAAGGGCCTGTGGTGGTTTGCAGGCTGGCCACACCCCCTGGTGACCCAAGCAGAGGCCCTGGTATCTGGGATTTATTTATCTTCTACAATTGAAACTTTGTAACCTGGAGCAGAGCCAAGCCTCCTGCTCGCTCTGTGGCCCAGCAGCCATTTCTCTTGGGATTGATGTAACTTATATAATTAAAACTTTGTAGCCTGGAGCTGAGGCCTAGGCCAGCCAGGGCTGCAGAAGCTTTGCTTCCTCCATTGCTGGGGGCAACCCTTGCCTCTTGCTCTTTCCAGCTCTGTAGCTGCCATCATTTCTGTTTGGATTTGTTTACCTTCTATAATTGAAACTTTGTAGCCTTGAGTGGAGGCTTAGGCCAGTAAGGGCAGGCAGAAAGCTTAGCTTCCTCTGTTGCCGGGGAAACCCAAGCCTCCCTCCTGCTCTCTGTGGCTGTAGCCATCTTGGTTGGGTTTATTTGCATATTTGCTCCTGATTGGATTCTGGGCATGGCTTGTGGGCGTGGCTTGTGGGTGTAGCAGAGTTAGGGTCAATTTGCATATTACTCTTTTATTAGGTAGGATGATCCTATCACCTCAATGCTCAGAATCCTGATGACTTCACACATTATGTTATGTAAAAACCATGGCCCTTGTAACAGTTTATAGAGCCACATGTGAGTAGACCCACACAACTTTCTGACCTCACTTTCTACCACTTCCTCCTTTGATTACTCTGTTCCAGGTACACTTGCCTCCCTGACTTGCTCTAAATACTCCAGCCCAGATCCTGTCTATAGGCTGCTCTTCCTCCAGATAGACAGACACATGTTTTACTGTTGTGGTTCCTTCACATCTCAGCCAGTAGAGCACCTAATCATAGAGGACTCCATTGACCAACTTATGTAAAATAGCACTGCCTTCATCCCATTTTCCATGCTTTATTCTTTTAAAAAAATCTTTATTGTTGAGAGTATTACAACTCCTCCTCTTTGTCCCTTTTGCCCCCCCAACCCAGTTCCTGTCCCATCCCAGGGCTTTACCACCCTATTGTCTGTATTATTGGGCAATGCATATATGCATATAAGCTCTTTGGTTAATCTCTTCCCTGCTTTATTCTTGATAGTAATTTCTATCTCACATAGTATTTGTTTATTATTGGTTTAGCTCCCTGAGACTGACTAATCCATGAGAGTAATACTTAAAATATCTATTTTGAAGAAATTAATAGAAACAGAGAACATTTACAAAAAAGATGATATATTTAGCTTTGATCATGTTGTAATTTTACATGATCAGTGCATATATATATTTCTGGAGTTCAGGAGAAAACCAGCTGGATATAGATTTAGAAGGCATTAACATAAGTGATAGTGAAGCCATAAATATGGATATAGAGTACATAGTTTATCATTAATATAACACTGCCTCACAGTTAAACAATTACAGACCTTGGCATTGACCTTAAGCATATGACTCCTCTTATGGACATTCCCAAATAACTTGGCCATTGAAAAAATGGAGGCTACAGGAGCAAGAGTCAAGAGCTCTTAGCTCATTTAGATTGAACCTCACAATATGCATACCTTTTAATGTCTAATTTCAAAGACAGGACACATAGGAATTAAGAATTCCCAAGAATACTAAACAAGTGTTCTCTTATCTTGTTTCATCTTCTAAATTAAAAAAAATAAATTATGCAAAATTGGATTTTATATTTAGGAGATTTCTATATAAGCAATTGTAACAGAATGCTGAGTAGATCCTTTCCTGTCACCCCTGAATTAGTAAATGGGGTCCAAAGATGAACACAAATAAGTGATGATTACTCCTACATTCTAAAAGTAGTCAGCATTTACAGGCTCAGTTAGCTCCCTAGGATTTAAACAGAAGCAGTCAAAATTATTCTGCTTTCTCAGGTATTTCCCATTGATTTTGTTATAGCAATTTTTTTTTTTTTAAATAAGAGGAGACTCAAGGAAATAAATGACAGTGGTGTTTTATTGGGTTAGAGGCAGAGACCTATGGCTTGTCTCCCTCTTTCTGTGATGTAGTATGATTGGGACATGTTTTTGCCCTCTCTTTACAGTAAGGTGACCAGACGTCCCGCTTTTGGTAGGACAGTCCCGATTTTTAACAATTTGTCCCGCATCCCGCGGCGTTTTAAAAAAGTCCCAATTTTTTGAAAGAATGCACGACAAACTAGGAAACAGCGGGAGAACGGGAAGGGAATATACGTTTTCGGCGGCCATGTGGCTATTTAGCCAGGATATGAGTTTTATATTATTTTTGTTAATTTTATAATGTTAAACTTTAATAATAACAAATAATTGTTGAGAACTGATTATCGAGAACTGCTTATCAAAGTTCGCATTGTTGATCAGTTGTTAGAATTCGACCACCATTGTTTGGACTTAATGAACAATGGCATTTTTTGGGATTGGCAATGACAAAAACATTTTGTAACTGTCTCTCAGACGAGACACATCGTACTGTGTGCTAGTAAGCTAGTTAAACAAGTGATGACATTACAAATCAGCTATTCAGATAATTTAGGTAAGTAATTTATTTATTTATTTCATGAATACATAAATTTTCTTGAATTTAGCAGACAGTACTCATATTATTTATATTTTATAGTGGCGGCAAAAAGTCTAGCGCCGGCCTTGAAAGTGACACTTACGACTTACGTTATGGCAAATTCAGAGGAAAAATAATACAAGTTAGTATTGTTATTATTTAGAAAGAAATATAGGATTAAAATTAAAATAATTTTTAAAATATAGTTACTTTATAACAATCAAATTAATTTAATTTATAAACTAACAATAAAATATGTTCATGTAATTATGTACCTACTTACTGTGTTTTTAAGCAATATGTATATAATAATTTATAATATAATTTTAAATTATTTTTTTTAGATTTTTAACATAATGAGTAAGAAAAGAGGATGCAAATTCAATGATGATCTAAGAAGTGAATTTCCTTTTATTAAAAAAACCAAAATCGATTACAATATAGACCAAATTTTTAATCAAGAACTCCCCCACAGCCCCCCCACCGGTCAATGGTGTCCCGTTTTACCAATGTTAAAATCTGGTCACCTTACTTTACAGCCAAGTAAGAAAGCTTAAAGGGTTGACTAACATCTCATACTTGGTTGTTCACCTGCTTAGGAAAGGAGTTTTGATCAGCCTTCTGTCCTTTTGAGAAAAGGTTTAGGTAAGGGATAAGAATAAATGGCTGAATAGAGAAAGGAGGCCACAGTGGAATAATCTGTAATTCCACAAATTTTGAGAGATTTTCTGCAGCTTAAGTAGACGTATAAGAAAGAAGACAATTTTAAACACACCAGGTTGTGGGAGCCCCTTTCACGTCCTGCGTGTTTCAGGGTTCCCGTTCAGGTCCGGTTTCTGGAGAAGGCCGAAATCAAAATGAAAAGAGACTGGAAAAGAGTTAATTTGGGTAAATGGGGGGCCAGGCGGGAGTCCACCTCTAGAGGGAGGACTACTACTAGGCTCTGGCCTTGCTATGCCTTTTATTGAGACTATGGGATACACCCATAGCCCTTAAGCAGGTTTGGGATACACCCATAGCCCTTAGGCAGGTAATAAGCAGATTATCATACCAGTAAGGATTTACATGATTACAAGATGGGGAAGTTGCCTCAGTTACCATTGTGTCAATTAGATAAGGAGTGGTTGGTTCTGACCTTTCAGAGCTTCTAGGTTGACCAGCCTTTTACATCTTTTCTATTAGTGAGACAATGGTTGGTTTCTGGCACCAGGTAAGCCCAGTCTTGAGCAGGTCTATATTATACAAAACCTGGGCAATAAGCGTTCCCCAAAAGGACTAGAAAAGATAGCTGAGGAGGTATTGCTACTGTCAAAAATGAAGAGTTTTCCCAAGAGCCCATCAGAGAACCAGCTCATGAGATGTACCATGCAATGTCTCACAGGCCCCAAGTCATGATCAAGTTCTAAATACCTGTGATACAGGTCACAAGACATGATCAGAGTCTGGATACCTAGGACAGAGGCCCTGTGATATGCCCAGAGGTGGCATACCTGAATCATGGGGAGCCTGTAAAGGACCGTGATAGCACTTGCTAATAAAAATATATTTGATGGCTTTGTTTAATTTTCCTCCTTTCATCCTACCACATCAGAGAAAGGGATACAGGAAAGAGAAAGAAGTGTGATAGAACAGGCCATGTATAGACCATTTCTAATTGTCAGCTAAAATTTGACTGGCAGGAATGAAAGGGGAAGAGTAAGCATTGATTAGATATAAAATTAAAAAGACAAGTAGATCACCCTGGATGGTATGGCACAGTTGGTTGGCGCATCTTTCTGCACACTGAAGGGTTGTGGGTTTCATTCCCAGTCAAGGCACATACCCAGGTTGGGAATTCAATCCCCAGATGGGGCTTGTGTGGGAGGCAACCAATCATTGTTTCTTGCATCAATGTTTCTCTCTCTCTCTTTCTCTCTCTCCCTCCCCCTCTCTTTCTTTCTCTCTAAAATCAATAATAATAATTTAAAAAATCAAGTAGATAGAACTTTTGAACTGCTACAAGAGACTGAAGAGTCATGATGGTTAGCTGAGACATTTTAGGGTCAATAGGGTAGGTATTTTTCAAAACATGGTTGAAAGCAGTAAAGAGAGAAAATAAAAACATTTTTATTTTGAATCTGGTTGTATAAATTTAAAAATATTACATTATTGTATGCTTTTAAAAAACATTTTTTTTGTGTTCTTTGTTTTTTTTCTGAGAACCAGTTTCCATCTTGTATTCTTTTCCTTCAATCTGAAAACTTCCTTTAGAATTTCATGTTCAGAGCTCATGGTAACAAATTTTCAGTTTTGTTTTGAATAGAAATGTCTGTATTTTTGTCTTTATTCTTGAGATATGTTTTTATTCTAAAGATGGCATTCCACTAGCTTCAGGACTTCCTCTTTCTAATGTTTTGTTTCTATCTGGATCTTTTCAAAATTTTCTCTTTATCTTTGATTTTTAGCAGTTGAGTGGGATTGCCTAGGTGTCATTTTCCTTGTATTTATTCTGCTTGGGATTTGCTGAGCCTCTTGAATGTTTAAATTTATGTTTTTCAATATACCAATACCAACAATACCAATACACTTCCTTGTTGAGCATTTCCTGGCATTGAATTTTAAATATTCTTTAGGTTATCCTTTAAAATATTTATCAGAGCATAAGACCAATAAAAGATTTCTGGACATTTCCTAAGGAAGAACACTTTATTGATTTTTTACATGCTACTATTATAATATAATATTCTCAAGCTATACACTGAAGAATAAATATTTAAAATTCAATACTGGGCAATGTTGAATAGAAAAATGTATTGGTATTGTGCCTGGTAAAGATTATTTAAAAGATCTTATTTCAAAATAATGATAACTATAATAATAATAGTTAACTTATTGAGTGTTTTGATTTGTCAGGTAGTGTTCCAAATGCTTTAGATATATCAATTCACTGAATTTATAAAAAATCACAAACATGTATATATTATAACTGACTTAATGTTTGAGATTTTTAAAAAAAAGCTATATTAAGAGTTAAAGATAGAGAGCCCAGGCTCAAGATCACCAGGCAGCAGAGGAGGAGGATTTGCATTTAAGCCCATCTAACTATATTTATAGGGTCTGTATGTAACCAATAGGTTACATTACCTTGATATTTTCCTAGTTGGCTATTAAACATCTACCTCAGGAAGAAAAAAAAGTTTAGCTCACGTTGTTTCCAGCACAAATTGACAATTTAAATCTCAGGTTCACTGAGCACACTCATCTGAGACAAAGAGGAGTGGGAAAATGGAGGCTGTGGGCATGTGCATGTTCTCCTAGGTGGGATCAAGAGTTAAAAAGAATATTAGAAAGTTCTCCTTTTAAGGATCATCTCTGTAATCATGGTCTTAGTTTATGAACACTAGTCCACTGATTTATTTCTTCAAGCCAAAAGAACTTCTTGGACCTCACCAGATATTGTTGTAAAAGAGGTATTATAGAACAGTGTGTTCCTAAGAGTGGAAAGCCAGTGACTATGATTTTTAAATGGTGATATAATTTAGAAACCTGTGTACTGTTGGTAAGGGACCAAGTTAGGAGAACTGTAACAAAGGAGAAACACCAAGTTTTGAAATACACTTTAAAATAATAAATTCAGTCTATGGGGCAGAATAAGTATAAAGACTCTGATTTTGCTTGCTATTCAACCCTTTTCCAACCTGGAAAAGTAGTTTGTAGAGAAAATGCCTTTCTCATTAAGAACATAGAAAATACAAGTCTTATATACCTTCATTTATATGAAGAGGAAACTACTGATGAAAGGTGAATGTACACCTCAAATAATAACACAAAGTAGCCTACTTTGCTATACTCTGAAATAACTTGAGATTTATATTTGTGTTTAATAATTTGGATTAGAATCATTGAGTTAGAAGGCAAGTTGGATATCTCTATATTTGAATTTAGAGATGAAGAGATCGTGACCAAAGTCCTGCTAAGCATTAATTAATCCATTCAACAAACATTGGCTAAGCTTTCATTATGTGCCAGGCACATACAATCATATGCATATTAGACACACATGGAAGAAGTAAAAGATAAATTCACAGAATAACACAGAGATAGGCTGAGAATTTGTATCTGTGGGTATCTAGTCTAGTGCTATCTCCAGATTGAAAGTGGCTAAGCTAAATGAATGGGCATTATAATCTGAAAAATAATAACATTTAATTATACTTGATTATAAGTAAAAGGGAACTTAAAAAGTCAAAGCTTTCCATAGAATGCTAGCAAGTAGGACCTGATTTGGTTTTACCATCTCAGTTAAACTTCAACATCACTTTTTGAAAGCAAAACAGAACCTTTAGTGAATACTTCTAGGGTTTCAAATATCTTTGGTTAAGAAAAAGCAGTTGTTTCCTCCTGTGTAATCATTTTTTTATTACTCCTATTAATTCTGGAGGTTTGTGTTATTCAGTTTAGAATGCTAATTGTAGTTTTTAAAATGTTAGGTAAATGACAAATATTCTATATATTCTACTGCACAATAAGAAATAATGGTTTCCCACATACCAAGTGAAATTATTACTTTGAATTAAAGTTATCTATATATATAAAAGCCTAAGTGACTGACCGACTGAAAGACCAAACAACCGGTCGACCTGTGGCTATGAGGCTCACTGACCACCAGGGGACAGATGCTCAATGCACAGGATCGGGCTCCCTCCTGTCTGGATCATGCCTGCGGGGATTGGGCCGAAACCGGCCATCTGACTTCCCCTGAGGGGTCCCAGATTGCGAGAGGGCGCAAGACAGGCCGAGGGACCCCACCGGTGCATGAATCTGTGCACCAGGCCTCTAGTCAAATATAAAAGGCATAGAGGTTAACTTTGTAGAGTGCTTTCCATTAACATGATCAAGCCCAACTTCACTCTGAAAATGTCCCAAAATATGCCATCCCAATATTTATACAAAGTTACTGAAATAAAAATAATTGTAAATGCTGAAACATTTTTAAATGTAAGAAAACTGATTCATATTGTTTGTTCAATAGAACCTAATTTTTTTTCATTATTCTATTATTGTTGGTAGTTATGATCAAGTAAAAAACTAACATTTTGCTCAAAGAATGATAAAACCGACATGGAGTAAACTTTTACTATAGAAAGAATTTACAGGAAGTCACATTGTCCTCTATTCTCTAAAGCCATAAATTTGAATTTTGTTTCATTCCATCAATAACTTAACCCATATTTATTTACCTCTATCTGTAAAACATAGTGCAAGTTGCTGTGGAGGATAAATTGATGGTTCAAATATAATAGGTGGCCCTTCAAGATATTTAGAGATTAATAGCAAAGATAGAAAATATATGTAAATTAAAACACAAGTATACTTGGGGCCCCATTACTGTGTAAACAGCAACAAATCAATGTTAACAACTGTCCATGTTAGAATGCTGCCAGGAGTTATCACTTCCTGATGCATAATGGGCTTTCTGCTAGCTGCTGAGAGTTATATGTCAAGCTAACTTAGGGTGGAGGAGAGGGAGTTGCTACCATTTTTTTTTAAAGAACCTTTGTAGAAGAATAAATTTGAGAGAAAAGATAATGAAACTTACTTGAAAGCAAACCCTCAGCTAACTAGAGAGTGTCTGACCTTCCCTGCCAAGGACTAATTGCTCATGAGAATAACCATGGGCCAACTCTGATACAGGTCTGAGGGAGTCCTGTGGTCTTGATAATGGAAGAAACCTAGCATTGAAACCCAACATAAAAAAAAGTGGGAGAGGATTCTTCAGTGGGGGTCTCACTCTAGACTGCCTCAATGCTCAAGAATTATTCTAAGTTCTTACTTAATTTTCTAGAAGTATTTCTTATTTAGTGCTTAAAAATCCTAGTTTGGGCTGAGTATTCTATCTTTTCAGTGATTTTCCTCTTCTTGGTGAAGGTATTTGTGTTATTAAGATAGGTACAAGGAGCAAGGATTCCAGAATACCTCAGAGCAATTCCAGAATGGATCAGAAACAGAATTAGAAGTTCAGTCATTACTTTTTCTCATACAAGATAGAGCTTCCCAGAGAAGGTGGCCCTTCAAGAGCTTGGTTTTGTTGGGAAGAATTTCATATTGTGGATGATCATGTGCAAAAGCACGATGAATTTAAGAGACCACAGGTATATCTGATATGTCTTGAACCATAGCAATGTTGGGGGTTGGAGGAGAAGGTTTACTGGTTATAGCAACACCTAGCCATGACGGGCCTTCCTTTCTATATTAGAGCTGAGGCTTTCTCTTGAAAATTAGAGACTTATTGAACAATATAAATATACATGAACAAATTTTCATTTTAGAAAGAATCCCTCTAGGAAGCTGAACTATAATTGATTCTCAATTTTTAAAAAAATGATATTTTATTGATTTTTTACAGAGAGGAAGGGAGAGGGATAGAGAGCTAGATACATTGATGAGAGAGAAACATCGATCAGCTGCCTCTTGCACACCTCCTACTGGAGATGTGCCCACAACCAAGGTACATGCCCTTGACCGGAATCGAACCTGGGACCTTTCAGTCTGCAGGCCAACGCTCTATCCTTTGAGCCAACCCAGATAGGGCTCAATTTTTATTTTTTTTTAATTCTCACCCGAGGACATGCTATAAGAGAGAGAGAAAGAAACATTGATGTGAGAAACATCTATCAGTTGCCTTCCATTTGTGCCCCTCCAGCACCTCAGGTATGTGTCCTGACCGAGAATCGAACCAGCAACCCTTCAGTACCCAGGACAACACTCAACCAACTGAGCTACTCCCACTGGGCTCAATAAAAATTTTTTGACTGAATTAATGAATGCTGAGGGCCATAAGTAATCTAATAAAAATGAATTTAAAAAGACAATTGTAGAGATAACAAGATGATATGTTCTTTAAAACTTGAAAAATGTTTTAAGTGTTGGTTAAAAAAAAATGAGAGAAATCAAGTATGCCCATGTGAAAAAAAGAGAAGTCAGAAAGAAACCCTGGGCTTTTCAATCATGCTCACCCACATGGATAGGACTATATTTCAGATACACAAATATTTATCCTTAATTGGAATTTATTGAAGCTAAGGGGATGACAGGATCTATTTAATTTAGCCTGGTTAGCCCTGCTACAACTTCTTGGAAGGATTTGCCATTTAAAGCATGTCCTTAAAATCTCTAGCAAAATTGGCATATTGTCCCAGGAAAAACAGCTGCTTTGATTCAAACAGTTCATATAAAAAGCAGTAACACAAAGTTAGTAAAAGTACCAAGATTTTTTTAAAAACCACAAACAATCCACAAATGGTAAACAAGATTCTTTGTCTATTTTTAACATTTGTTTTAATATCAATAGCAACACATTTTTGAAACAAATAATATTCATTTTTTCCTAAGTTATTTTCAAATGCAAATCTTTAAAAACATTCTGAGTCAAGCCTTTGGAATCTTTCAATTTAATAAACTCCAGCTGCCTTAACAAAAAGTTATTTAATCTTACACTATTTTCCTGAACCTCTTCTGATTTTAGATGTAATTGAATTGATCCAGAGTTATATTACAAAAGAGAAACTCTAAGATTTTGAAACAGGGAGATGAAATGTTTAAAATTATTTTTTAGCATTCGGAGTACAGCCATATATGTAGACTTTGAAATTGTCATAGCATGGAACTTTCAACAAGTAATCTCAGAGAATATTTGCAAACCTGAAAAAGAAAATCCCTACTGTAATCCAATTTTAGTTTTGGAAGAGATGTAAAAAAAATATGTTTAGTTATCTATCAAACTATGTTTAAAACATCTTACCTAAAAATAACAATTGCATTCCTATATTCTATGTGACCAGGTTTTATCTCTTTTACTGGAGAATATGCTAAGTATGTAAATTAAGCAATTTCAACCAACACTTGGTTAGATAGGAATTTATTATTCACTGATAGATTACCAGGCCCTTTTATCATCTTTCTTTTTTTTAATTAATTTTTAAAAATTTATTGCTCACAGTATTGGGGTTATCTCACATTTTCTCCCTTTTCTCGCCCCACCCAACCCCTGCCCCATTAGAGGCCTTTCCATGCTATTGTCTGTGTTCAACGGTTATCATATATGCATATTGTTCTTTAGTTAATCTTTTCCTGTCTCTTCCTACCCATGCCCTCCCACCACTGAGATCTGTTATTATTTTCCCTGCATCCATACTTCTAGACTCATTTTGTTTGTCAGTTTATTTTGTTCATTAGATTCCACATTTAAGTGAGATCATGTGATATTTGTCTTTCTCTGACTGGCTTATTTCACTTAGCATAATGCTCTCCAGGTCCATCCATGCTGTTGCAAAGGGTAAGAGATCCTTCTTTTTAACAGCCACATAGAGTTTCACTGTGTAAATGTACCGTGGCTTTTCTTATCCATTCATCTACTGATATCATCTTTCTTGAACATCTTGTTAACACTTTGTATTTAATTTTTTTTTTATTTTGAAAAATTTAAGCATTACAGAAATATTGCAAAAATACTACAAGAAGATCCTGTATATCCCTTAACCTGCTTTACATCATAGTACAATTAAAAAAAGAAAATTAACATTAATAAAGCATTATTAACTAAATTACAAACCTTATTCAAATTTCACCAGTTTTTCCACTAGTGTACTTTTACTGTTCCATTATCCTGTATTGTATCTATCTGTGAACATCATTAGTAATATACATAGACATCATGTATCCCTTGATATGATGTATGGTAAAAGGCATAATACTATTTTTGTGGTAATTTTTGATAAAAATGTATCAACTCAATGCAATCATATGAAAGCATCTGTCTAACCCAAATTGAGGAATATGTAAAAATAATAATAATTCCTTAGTACTTTCCAAAAGCAATATGGTCATAAGATACTAAGTTGTGATTACTAAATTAAGAAATAGAAGGCAGCCTTAACATAACAAACCAAGATGGGAGCTCCTCATACCAGCAGAAATCAGTGAACAGGCAGGAGTTGTGCCTTATCTAGAACCCAGAAAGGGCTGCTGGTGGGAGAAGGCATAGACCTCCTAAAACTAACTTCCTTGATCAGAACTGCTGAGATGATCATGCCAGTTGAGTGCACGTGTGAGGCTGAAGGATACAGATTCCAAGGGTTGCAGTGTTGTGTGAAGGAAAGTAAAATGACCATGTTCACCACTAATTTTTGTGCTGGAAGTTTGAAAAGGGAGAAGGAAGCTTGACAGTGAGCTTCAGGGTCTGATATTTACTAGTAGTTTGCTCAAAAGGATGTGAATGAGGTACTCTGGGTCTGGTCAAAATAAAAGTCTAAACTAGAGATGTTGGGGATAAAAGAGCAGAATCCACAGGAACCAGAAGTCTGGGTGGGTAGAGTCCAAGCTACCGGAGAAAACTGCACCCACATGCATAGAGTTCAATCGATGACGTGTGTTTCCATCTGGCCCTTGTGGTCTCTAAGAGAGAATTGCCCAGGATTCTTCCCAAATCTGCATTTTCTATGACACCATTTTCAGAACACATTTGAGATAGAATGCCCTAAACCTAAAGGGCTCCTGGGTGGATTTGGGGGAGGGTCTTGAAATCTCAGGTATTTTATACACAATTTTGTATCCAAGACTATGTCTATGCTTCTGGATTTTGAATTATAGCAGCCCCAGATTTTCAGTGAACCAGGAAAAAAAAAACAAGCAAAGAACCATATGAACCATCCTTTGACTGGAAAAATAACAAGAGTTGTTGGATTTATTTCATATATTTTTGTCAGGAATGGTAACAACTCACCAACTGAGCCACAACTGTGCACCAATTGCCAGTTGCTTCACAACATTATCTCATCTAACACTCACAATAGTCTATGAGTTGCTACTATCTCTGTTCTACAGTTTGAAAAACTGAGGTTGACAGAGGTTTATTTTCTTCCTGGATTACAAAGCTAATAAGAGATAAAGCCAGGATTAGCATTCTCTAAGATTCCTAAGCCATTGACTATTGAATTACATCAAGCTACTCTTTTTTTTTTTTTTTAATGTTTGTGGTTTTTTTTTATTGATTTGAGAGAGAGTGGAAGGGATGGAAGATAGAGAGGTGGAAACATCCATGAGAGAAACATAATTCATCAGCTGCCTCCAGCACGCCCCCTACTGGGACTGAGCTTGAAACCTGAACATGTGTCCTGACCGGGAATCAAATCTGTGACCTCTTGGTTCATGGGTGATGCTCAACCACTGAGCCACGTGGCCAGGTAAGGAAGCATCCATCTTATATAAAAACTGCTGTTTGAAATTTTAACCCTGCTATTTGGCTTCTGTAAATGATTGCTTGCTTAAATAATAAGGAAAATAAGACTACTCCCACTTCAGAGAGGCCATTAAACCTTCCCCGGACGAAATTATCAGTGCTGGCACCAGGCCAGGCCTTTGGTTGAGGTCTCAAGGCCCCAGCACATAGGGGCTCTTTAAGAACTTGCAAAGGGGGCCAGAAACACCCCATATTTGGGAGACAAAGAAGGTAAAAACATATAAATAGGAAAAGTTCCTCCAAGTTGGGGTCCAGAATTTGAGAGACATTTTCCTCTGGGCCTGGCGTAATAAATGTAACTCCATCTCTCTTAGCGTTGCTTGGTTCTTCTCCGGTTTTCTGTAACAGTTAAAGATACTCTTTGAGACTTAATATTTTACTGCAAATCTACTTAAATTAAAACAAAAACACACACTCGCCTTAATACTATAAAGTTTTATTTTTCAGAGGTTCCAGTAACTTTGGGTAGTTGTCTTTTTGCCTGGTATCTGTGAGTAAAACAAATGAATTTCAGCAACCAGTTTTGAAGGAAATTTACCAGTTTTCATGATTATGAAATTTCCAGTTTTCTCATCTCAAATGTTGATATAATCCTTTGCTACACAATTTCTTTTTCTGTTGTACAAATTGCATTGATGTAAGTAACTAGTTGAAATTGACACTAATCTATTTGGGGGCAGGTTGATATTTCCCAATGCCCCTGAAGCGCTGGACATTCTTTTACTTAGGAAGTATTGTGAATTAAAATAAATCATCTTACTGTGTCATTAAAAAGTCTTATTTAAAGCAAACTGCCTTAAAATTTGCATTTTAAAAATAATCTGAAAAAATCTGTTACATGGTAAGTGCAAGGAAAAACTAGAAATTAGAGCATTTACAATCAGTTATTTTTCTTAAATGAAACTATCATTCATTTACCCTAATCCAGTGTTAGACTATGATTATATATTTTTTATTAATAAATTTTATTTTTTATAGTAGTTTTAGGCTCAGAAAAATTGAGTTGGGCTCACAGAAAAATTGAGTTGAAAGTATGAAAATTTCCCATAATACCCCTATCCTCACACATGCACAAGCCCTCCCACTGTCGACATGCCCCACCACAATGGTACATTTGGTATAGTCCATAACTTACACTGGCACATCCTTATCACCTAAAGTCAATAGTTTACATTAGGACTTAATCTTGAGGTTGTACATTCTATGAGTTTCAACAAATATGTAGCAGCATGTATCCATCACTGTGGTGTAGAACAGAATAGTTTCACTATCCTAAAAAATCATCTGTCCTATGCCTATTTAACCACTAATCTTTTTACTGTCTCCATAGTTTCGTCTTTTTCAGAATGTCACATAGTTGGAGTCACAAAGTCTGTAGCCTTCTCAGATTGACTTCTTTCACTCACTAATATGCATTTAAAGTTTCTCCATGAATTTTTATGGCTGGATAGTTCATGTCTTTTTTGCATTGTCCTCTTGTAACACAGTTTATCCACTCACCTACTGAAGGACATATTGGTTGCTTCCAAGTTTGGGCGGTTATGAATAAAGCTGCTATAAATAAACATTCGTGTGAAGGTTTTTGTGTAGACATCAGTTTTCAGTTCATTTGGGTAAACACCAAGGAGCATTATTTCTGGATCATATGGTAACAGTATACAGTAGGTCCTCGGGTTACATCGGAGATCCGTTCCTACGGTGCGACGTAACGCGATTTTTACCATAAGTCTGAACCCACCTACGTGAGCACCTACGTCACTCACATGGAGCACATACACAGCAGTAATGAAGTGACACAGTAAAAACATTTAAAAGAAAGATAATTCCTGACCTTTACTTGTGGTAAATAAATAATAAAAAACATAAAGCACATATGTACATACATCGAAATGACGGAACTTTATTTTTTTATAAATAAATGGGAAATGGCGACGTAACCACAAAACAACATACATCGAGGAGTCCGACGTAACCCAAGGACTGCCTGTGTTTAGTTTTGTAAAAAACTGCCAGACTGTTTTCCAAAGTGGCTGCACCAACCATGATCAGATTTTAAAAGATGTAAGAATTCTCTGTGATAATTATTTTCTCATTTTAAAAGTAATCTAAGAATTCATTATAAGTTTACCGGTGGTTTGCATTTAAAACATGTAAACACCCAGCTCCACTCAAATCCAATTGATCAGAATCTTCGAAGAGTGATACTCAGGGACTACTATACATTTCCGGAGTTCCCTGATTCTATTGGGTAGCTGGGATTGAGACTCATTGGTGCTGGTGATCGGGCAGCCACCTGATAATCCCACACCACAACATGAATGCAGTGCTGCCATTGCATGTATATTCGTACTTACGTGTGTGGCAAATAATCTAGTAACATGGTGATATTTAACTTTTCATGTGCTATTAAGTGCAACTGGCTGTCATGAAGCTGCTCACTGTTCTATTCTCCAAAGGACGGTTTTGCAAAGGCAGCCATTTACTCATGTTGAATTACTTTTCTGGTTGTAAAAACAAATCTTATGTGCTAGTCTTTAACAAATACAATACATTTTCATATAAACAACACTGCAGTTTAACAAATGACTTTTAAAAAATAGACTAGTAATCACAAGAACATCATGAAGTAAAAATATATTGCTCTTTAATTGTTCCTGGCAACTGAGAAAGGAACAGAGAAAGATTCAATGTGAAAATGAAGAAATTTTGGCAAGGGGAGGCCAATGACCTTTGAATGTGTTGTATCAGTAATATTTCACAATGTGTGAAAGTGGTGGAAGAACTGAATCATCAAACATCACATGGTTGCATAGGCAACTCCATCTCAAAAGATTCTCATGCTTCGGGGTTAGTACTAACTTGAACATATCCCATCAATAGTAGTATTAATTTATAATAATGCTACTGGTAAGTGCAATAGTACAAAAGACACTAGTTCGGATACTAAAGCAGGCTCTTTCCTGAGAATCAGAAATTCTCTGATAACATACCTTAGCCTAACTCCCTAATGGCCTGGACAAGCCTCCTTAGGCTGCTCACCAGCACTTTCAGGCAACCTTCCATCTGCCCTTCCCTCAGAAGGGGTCGAACTTCTATCAGACTTCCTAGCTCTCTCCCCATTCTTCTTACAGGTGTTTCTCTTAATCAATTGCATGTTCATCTTGGTGTCTGCTTTTCGGAGGACACAGACTGACACATAGGTCAATAAAACATTATAGCTTGGTGGTTGAAAATGAGATTTGTTTTTCTCCCACAGACACCACTTATATTAAATTGATGATAATTTTAATATTGGTTATTGATTTTTGATGTTTATAAATAACATTTTGAAGTAATCTTATGTCACTACTAAGAAAAATGAAAGCTTTTGTGTTTGTCATTCAAGTTTGAAAAGATACCCTAACTAAACATTAACCTACTATACTTTTTTGTAACTGAGGAGAGTCGGGGGAAATCACTTCTAACATTTATAATCAATTTACTCCAAGTAAATTGTTTTTTTCAGTGAAGCTATGTTACCTCAGAGATGAAGCCACGTATTACGTTGAGTTCTCTCTCCAAGCATTATTCTCAGTTGTGCACACCCTCCCCTACCATGAAACAAAACCATCATCAGCTGCTAATGGTGTGTTTTACTGAATTCAACTCCACCCATTCTTGCTCGTCTACCACAACCCAGCCTTTAAACACTGCTCAGATTCCTGCTTCAACCACTTGTGCCCACTTGGGCTGGCTCCCCCAACAATTTAGGAAAACCTAGAGGCCAATAAACAAGTAAGCTTGGACAGCCACAAACCACAGTGCCCCAAGCCTAAACTACAGAGTTTGCTTAGTTGGCATACCTCAAGCTGGGACAAATCCATTGTTAGCCTTGGCTGAGGGCCTCCAATGAACCTCCTGAGAAGGCTGGAAATGTCTCACAATAACATATATAAAAAACATTGCCCTGTTCAGGGATCTTGCAGTGAACATAAGGCAAAGATTATTTTATTGCTTCATGGCTCTATTGTCATTGCTACCATACTTAGAAGTTCCCCGGTACTTTTGGGATCTAACCCACTTTTTATTTTCTAGGACAACTGAGTGTGGGGAGATGGGTAGTAGGAAACACTGGAGATTCTTGGCATTGCTCTCCTTATCACTTACTTTTAATGCGAGGGTTTCAGCAAATAAGTTAACAGAAGCAAAAATGCAGACACTATTGTAGTCTTTGCCATCACTGAGTAACTCAGAAAAGCATGGAATGTGCCATCAGGGGACCAGGCTCTTCCAACCTTTACATACTATGGAATCACCTAGGAAACAAGAGAGCGACACCTTGCATAACTAAAGTGCAGTATTACAGTCAGGAGATTGGCATCGTTTCAACCCACTTCCCAGACCAATTAAATGAGACTCTCTGGGGTTAATACCCAAGCATTAGTTACCCCCAACCACTCCAATGTTCAGCCACATTTAAGAACCATTACACTAGGTCTAAGTCATTAGTTCTCAAACTTTATCCTGCATCAGGATCATCTGGACACTTAACACAGAGATTTCTGGGTCTCACCCCAGTTTCTGATGAACTAGTCTAGGGAAAGGATTTGCATATCTAACAAGGGTCCAGGATATGTTGCTGTTACTGGTCCATGGAATTTGAGACCCAACACTCTAGGAAATTCTGGGTTTCCCAGAAGGTCCACCTGAGCAGACTCTGCTTACATTTTGTTGGCAATCACTATGTCACCTGAACATCACTATCCACAGAGAAAGAGAATATTAAATATTCTCATTGAGATCAGTACTGCCCCTCCTCAAAATCAGAATTTTTAAGATAAGAAAGCAAGGGAGAATAGATGTTAGAGAAGTCAGTACTTCCTAAAAACTTTAATGTTGAGTGAACATAAAAATGCCATTTTTTCTGGCAGACTGGAGTAATCTAAACATATTTGGAGCCTGGGTGGCAGCAGCATCTCTAGGCACAGATTCCCTGGCCACGCGGGCTCTGCCCATCACTGAGGGCATCTGAGCTCTGCCCATGCAGATGAAGGAAGCTCTGACTGACAACTGAATGTGGCTGCCACACACATATACCTAGGTGAAATACTATTAAGCTCATTTGTCTGACTACTCCATTTTTTAAAGGAAAGGAAAAGCTCATGTTCAGCAGCTTTAGCAAGTGTCAATCACGTGGGAGCAGGTATGATGAAAAGTTAACTTCTAATGGAAGGACTGCCTCTTCCCTCAGCAGACTTCATTCAGAGGGTCAGTGAAATGTCTATGCGACTAGGAAGATAGAGGACATACTAGCACTTTTATCTCACCTGGCTTCCATCATTCTTTCTCAAATAGCATTTCCATCAGATTTTTTTTCCTTATGAAGAGATCTAATACAATTCTTGGCTAACAACATGTAGCTTTAGAGTTTTAGAATCATTGCAAATAGATTAGCTGAGTGACTGAGGGAGCACAGACCATTAGAAAGTACTCGAATACCCCTAATTCTGCTCTTACCTTCAGCACACTGTGGCCATTTGGAATGATTTCAGTGCTTCCCGTTTTGGTAATGGTTGAATCTGAAAGGGAAGTGGGCCCTGAAATGCCTTAGTGCAAAGCAATTTTTATGCTTTGAAAACTTTTCCCTTCAAATCACAAAATGTTCTGAAAGCTTCTGATCACTTGACTCTATTCTATCCCACACGAATCTGACTGGCAGCCCCTATTCCTTCAGTCCCCCTACACAATGAAAAATATTGGTCCTTAGTCATTAAGATGTTCCTACTGCTTCAAATGACTCTACTGCTCCTATAAAAGCCAAACTTATTTTCTCTTGAGAAGGTTCAGGCCTGCGATTTCTTTTGCCAAAAGAATAGGGCCCATCAGTAAAAATTGCATAAAAGCAGTGGTTTGCATCAAAAATGTCTTATTTTATATAAATAAAAAGTAAGTACTTTCAATGTCTATTGATCTTTGTTTGAAAAAAGAAAAGATCTATAGTAGTTGCTACAATGTTGATGGCGTTGTTAGTGTTTCTCTCTGGGTGACAGTAGAAGGCTCACTGCTGGGATGATGGACAGTCACAGAGACACATACACACCCTTTGGTCTGTGGTGACCACTGCAATTCCCAATGCCTCTCAGGATTTTTGTTTCTCAGGCTGCTCAAATCTTTGCTCAAAATTGGCCACTCTGGCTCTGACTGCCATCCCCTGAGAGGCTCCTCCAACTGCTCTTGGCTTTTGGAGGGTAGTAGGGGTTTTTGAGTAAATGTAATCATAATCAGGTTTTAGCAGATTCTGTATTAGACAGGATTGTTAAAGCTCCATGACCACACAAAGTTCTTACTTCTATCTTCTCTAATGAATCATTTTCAGTATTAAAATTCTTTAAAAGTATGTAGTCATCTCATCATATTCTTCCTAATTTCATAAAGGCAATGTTTTATTGTTCACAAACCAGCCCAATCCCTTTCCTTCTTATGACACATTGGGCCTTCTACTTAAAATTAATGAAGAAAATATCACACCCCTTCAATTAGAATTAGTTCAAATGAACTGACCCAATAGCCATTGAGCAAGTACTTATTGAGTGTCCACTACAAAGAGACTCTCTGCTAATGGGAGGGTATGCAGCAGGGAACAAAGAGTTATAGTTCCAATCCTCAGCGGCTTCACTTTTATTCAGTAAATTGATTTATAAAATACATATTTAATCATCTACATTTCTTAGGCAATTATGGGGTGAATTTACTTTGGGTAGTTTTCTAACTGTGGTGGGGAAAGGTAAGCAACTGAAAGCAATCTTTCTCCTGCATCCAGAGTGTTCTCCACTTAAGTCTTTTCTACTTTAGCCTCATACTCACCTTCACTTTCTGATCCTTAGTCCCCAATCCACAAAAGAAGGTAGTACATTAATCATTTATGTCTGTTCCCTCTTTAGATTGTGAGTTTCTCTCTCAAGCACAGAAAAACTGCCCTTCCCTGACATTGCCCCCTCTCACAGAGCAAATACAGACATCCCCATGACTATGAAAGCTTAAGACATGTTGGATTAATGGATGGATGGATGGATGGATGGATGGATGGATGGATGCTCAGCTGTGCCCAAAGAAATTGTCTATTTTAAACTAGTACTTTTTTGGAGTCACTACCACAGCTTATTTAGTCCACATGGCTTCCTCATAAGTCCAAAGTTATTTTTTCAGTTTTTAAAGGATTCTGTCAAAACACAATACTTAGGCCCTGTGCACAGGGAAAGGAGATTATATTTTTCTTTGCAGAAAATCTCTTCACGGAGTCTGAAAGTCATCTTAGATGACATCTAGTTCAATTCCATGATTGACAGATGAGAAAATAAGCCATCAAAGGTGAAACATTCTACCTAAAGTTACATTGCTTGTTAGATATAAAACAATGAGTAGAAATAAGTATTCCATATTTCCAGCCCTGAGCTCTTCCAAGTGCACAATATGAACCACATTTGTAAACAAGACAAAATGAGGCAACTTCATGGATGTCTTCGACAATTCAATATAAATGTGAATGGACAGATGGTTCACCAGGCTTTCTGGATGCCAGCCAATGGCCCAGGCAGAAGCACAGGGCACCTTGAATTTATATTAGTTTAAGAGGCTGCAGAATGTTTATCCAGAATGTGTAGCAGATGCTGCATCTTCCCATCTGCCTTGGTTATGCAGCTGAGACTGAAATTCTGTATAGCCATGTTGTCCTATGTAGCAATTCAGTTATGTTTCGTTTCCACACAAAAAAAAAATAATAATAATAAATAAAATAATAATAATAATAAATTAAGGACAGCACAAAATAACAACCCTGACAAAAACTTGAGGTTTGGGAACATCAAGGTTTTACTGAAACTTTATTAGATATTCCTTAATTATAAAATAAGTACAAGTTTTAACATTGTGGGGTATTTGGGGAAAAAAGAGTAATGGTACAGAAGAGAATTAAGAAGAATCATGGTATATGTTAAAGGAATAGCATTCCCTTTTTATTTAAATTCATATTATGGTCATATTGTTTTTGTTCACTCTGCCTGTATCACTAACAGATTTGTATTATTTGAGAGACAAATAGGTAACTCTATTGGCCCCCAAACTAACTTATTATAAACTAGAGGCCCAGTGCATGAAAATCATGCATGAGGGGGCGTCCCCTCAGCCCAGCCTGCACCCTCTCCAATCCGGGACACTTTGGGGGATGTCTGACTGCCGGTTTAGGCCCGATCCCTCTCACAATCCTGGACCATGGGCTTCAAAATAGCTCACCTGCCTGCCGGCCTGGTCGCCCCCAGCTGCACCACCCCTGCCAGCCTGGTTGCTCCTAACTGCCCCCCCGCTGGCCTGGTCACCCCTTACTGCTCCCCCGCCAGCCTGATAACCCCTAATTACCCCCCCTGCCAGCCTGATCACCCCCAACTGCACCCCCCGCCAGCCTGGTCGCTCCTAACTACTCCCCCCACTGGCCTGGTAACCCCTTACTGCCCCCCTGCTGGCCTGGTCGCCCCCAACTGCCCCCTCTCTGTCCTGGTCACCCCTCACTGTCCCCCCTGCTGGTCTGGTTGCCCCTCACGGCCCCCCTGCTGGCCTGGTCGCCCATGCAGCCTGCTTGTCCAGTTGTTTGGTTGTCCCTCACTAACCCCCCTGCCAGCCTGGTCATAGGCAGCCATCTTTTGAGTGTGTGAGGGTCAATTTGCATATTACCTCTTTATTATATAGGATTGCAGTATAAGAAAATCACTCTCTTGGGTTTAAAAAGCTGGCCTTAAAAGTGAAATAATTTGAAAGAGTTATTTTGTCAAGTCACATAGTTATAACATGAGTAGTTCATAACATAGTGAACACACTTTTAATGAGGTGACACAAAACAAAATTACCAATTATTTCACTACTGAACGGGGCTTCCTGTTGCTTTGGGACCAACATCCTCAGCAAGTTTCACATTGCGTGGTATATTGTAACACCATACTTTCCTCCAGTTACCTCTTAAGATGCCTTTAGTTATAAGTAAAAGGGTAACCAACTCAAACTGTCTTTCTTGCCTCTGTATTCATCTCAGATTTTGGGGTTTGTAGCTAAAGATGAAGAGGACAAGCAAGTTTCAAGTGTGATTTTGTCATTGCATCCTTTCTGTGTGATTCTTACATCTTCCCCTTTTGCTGACTTAGCTGCATTTTCAGAATTGCTTCCTCATATGAACACAATGGCCAGGAAAGATCCAGGTCTCATATTTACAAACCACACCACTCATAGCAAGAGACATCATTTTGTCTCCTCCTCTATCTCTGAATAAATCATGAGATTCACTTTTATTGAAGCAAATCCCTATACATGCCCTTCCCTAAACCAATCACTGTGGCTTGGAGAATGGACTGTTCTGATTGGCTGGTCTGATTGTGGTCAGCACCTAGAACTGAGGTGTTGTAACTGCAAGGGGCAGAGATGGATGATTGCTGGGGCAACCACCACAGAATATATTGCACTAGATATTGTAAAGAAATAGGAATTGCTGTGGTGATAGGAAATAGGAGAAAAGACAATAAAATCAGAACATTGGACAATGCCTGAAGAAGATAGCTGTAACTGGATCCTAAGATGGGAGTTTTGTAGTGCTGGGTAATGTATATCTCCATGGCAGAAGGAGTAAAATGGTTGTTTTTAGTTGAGGGAGTTTTGGAAAGAGTGTTGACAAGGACTTGCATTGTTTTGTTTATATCACACAAATGCAATAACTTACAGATGCTTTCTACAAATCTCTTACTTGAAGATATCAGTAGTGAATAGCAAGAATCAAAACACTCACATAATTGGTGTGTTTTTTCTAGTTACTTTTATCTTTACATATAGGCATACCTCAAATTGAAGAACAATTGGATTTTACTGGTTATTCACAGAATTCTGGATGGGAGAAAGGATAAAGAGAAAGACTTAGAATTTCTTTCCAACTACTGACATTACTCTGACCCTTGCTTTACTTTTTAAAAATGATTATTTAAAATCATAGTTGTGTTTTTCTTTAAAATCAGTGATTTTTTTTTTGTTTTTGTTTTTGTGTCTCAAATTTTTATAGTGTAATGGTTGAGCCTGAATATCAGTACTTCTTTTCTTTCATTTGGTCCTATATGGTCTACAGGAACCCTTGCTCCTTGAGTCTCAGTATAGTGGACCTCTAAATATACCATAACAAAATGGCATTTTATGAAGTGAATTCAGTGCAATAAATGCTGCAGATGGAAATAGCAATCCAGAAAGTAACAAGTACACTACATTTGGGAGATGTGAAACCTAGAATTTCAGCACTAATTAGCAGTGAACTTTGGTCATGTCATTCAAAGTGGTTCCTTCCTAAGAGGAGAATATCAATACCTTACCTGCCTGTCTAAAAGTAGAGAACTGGACAAGATGATCTCTTGATTTCCTCTTAGGATGAAATATTTGTGATTCTTGGGGAAAAGTCAGCAAATGACACTTGTAAATGACATGGTAATAATCCCGTGATATTTTGAAATGTTAGTATTAACATAAATGGGCAATTGGTGTATTCATTGAACGTAAACAAATTACCACTGCAATGTAAGTTAGCAAAAGGGCAGCTTCCATGTTGAAATTTTGTATCCTGTGTCTCAATCAATCATCGATTTTGAGGTAAGTTTTAGTTGTAACTTTTTTGTGCTGTGTCTGTATAGAAAATAAAAAAGGTAGCTGTTACCAGGACCAAAATATTGCACCAGACTGATGGCTGGCTTCTCCACCACTCTATAACACGCCAGTTATTTAAAATTAATATATTAAAGGGCATTGCTATTAGCTTGATTGCTCTTTCTAGAAAACTATTTTTATATTTAGCTGTTTCCTTCATTATCCTAAAATACGTGTTTAGTGTTGTAGTAAACATATTTTTAAACATATTTTAAAAAATCAAATTGAGTAGAAAGCCGTTTGATGAAGAAGGGCTGAAGGTCAGGGAACCAAATAAGTTTGTTAAGAAAGTTACATGGATTCACTTTTGAGACTAGGGAATTGCTTTAAGTTGATACCAAAAATGGCTGCACTAAAACCTATTTTATAACACATGTAGATGCTAATAAACATTCATTCATTCATGCATGCATTATTTATACACACTAAATAACATTGTATGGCAGGCACTGTGCTAGGAGCTAGTTTATAGAAGAGTGAGTAAATGGAAATGTCCCTTGACCTTATGGAGCTACAATCAAATTTCAGTGGCAGCACAAAAGGATTTCACAGATTTAGATGGACATCCTCTATATATCCATGATAGGTGACATTTCCCAGGGAAACAGTACAGAGATGAAAGATAAGAAAACAGTGCAGAATATAAGGGGAAACCTACATTTTAAGGACCCAATGGAAGAGGAGTGTTAGGGGGGGGGGGGAATTGTGAAAAAAAATACCATCAGAGAGGATTAGAAGAATCAGGAGGCAGGGTCTCTCAGTGACCAAAATGAAGAGAGTTTCAGAAAGTTGGTCAGCTTCAAATTGTATAGAAACGTTCATTACAATGATGTCATAGAAGAGGCAGTAGGGATTAGCACTGGTGGACATTGGTGATGTGTGGAGACAGTTTCCACAAAGTAGCTATTTTATCAAATGCTATTCTGGGCAGCTCTCTGGCAAGCAGGCCACATTAAGTCACAAAAGCATGTTAAAAGTAGAAAATTGTACTACTCAGTTCCCTACCACCTGTCTGTCTTTATGTGTCACAGGATGAGACAGTTTGCACTGGGTGGTAGAACGATATCTATGATACTTGGTATCTTTCTTTTGACCTCTCAGTAAATGATTTGTTTTCCTTATATTGAGGTACACTCACATTCTATATGAGGCCTTCCAGAGAGTCTATTCATCTCTTAGAGCAGTGGTTCTCAACCTTCCTAATGCCGTGACCCTTTAATACAGTTCCTCATGTTGTGGTGACCCCCAACCGTAAAATTATTTTCCTTGCTATTTCATAACTGTAATTTTGCTACTGTTATGAATCATAATGTAAATATCTGATATGCAGGATGTCTTAGGTGACCCCTGTGAAAGGGTCGTTCGGCCCCCAAAGGTGTCGCGACCCACAGGTTGAGAACCTCTATTTTAGAGAAAGAAAACAGATTGTACCATTTTACCTGTTTATTTCATGATGGGCTTGTGGTTGGTAACTTTGTAATCTTTCTTCTCTGAATTTCACCAAGCTGTGACAAGACGACTAAACATATTAGTCACAATGATAACAAAGACAGTTTTTTTCCCATACTCTGACATGGAAAATCACTAGGATCCCACATCTATTTTTAAGAACCTGAAATGGGGTGGGAGGACACTTGACAGTGTGACAACCAGTATCTGGGTCCTGGCCTGAACATCTCAAAATTCTTTTGTCTACCAACTTCTCCCTGGTTTTTAAGTAGAAGTCTTCATCTTGGACTCTAGGTGTTGACAATTGTTTCCGAGGTTACCTTTTTCTCTGAAATCAATCAAGTTTTCAGAGAAATAGGATTCCATCATTGATAAGAAGATTATGTTCCTCCATGAAATTTTCACCATCTCTTTTGCTCTATTTGAAATCAAACTATGTATAATTAAAATTAGGATAATTTCTCATTATATTATCATGTGTTTTATTGGAACCAGCTTTAGATTCACATACAAGTATGCATCATGTAATTTGTCCTATTAAAATGTGAAATATAAACCAATGATTTTATTTTATTTTATTTTTGTCTAAAAGATTTTATTACATAATTTCCAGTTTCCCATATCCATTGATCTTTCACAATAACCCGAAACTCAGAATCAAGTGAGTGTCTTTTACCACAAAAATCAAATTAGGTGCCTGGCCAGCTTGGCTCAGTGGTTGAGCATTGACCTATGAGCCAGGAGGTCATGGTTGGGGCACATGCTCAGTTTTTGGGCTCGATTCCCAGTGGGGGCCATGTAGGAGGCAACTGATCAAGGTTCTCTCTCATCATTGATGTCTCTCTCTCTCTCTCTCTCTCTCTCTCTCTCTCTCTCTCTCTCTCCCCTCCCTTCCTCTCTGAAATCAATAAAAAATATCTTTAAAAAGATCAAATTAGGAGTAGGTGAGTACAGACTTAGAAGAGGTCACCCATGGCCCTGTGTTGCTGATGCAGGAACTAGAAGAGATACTTTATAGTGCTCAAAAGTCAAAAGCACCAATCACAATGAAGGGGATCTTTGTTGGAAGCTGAGAAAACCAGATAAATAGCCTTTAAGCCTTTGTTTCATTGATCTAGAGTGAAGAAAATCAGCCATGTCTACTGTTCAAAATGTCAAATACACCTTTAAGTAGATTACCATGATTAGAAAATGAAACCTGAAGCTTTTTCTGAAAAGTAAGTTCCACCAGCACATGGACTGGAGGCAGGATCTCTGCACATCTTCATCTGGTAATGAACCTCATAGCACTGTGACTGCTTTCTCATGGCTTCTCACAGACTTGCTTGAACTATGAAAAATACTCCCTAACCTTATCTTAAATAGAGATAAGATATTCATCTTTAAAGCTCTCCCTACTATTTGAAATAATTCTAATTAATAGCTACTCATCTAAGTTTATTGGAAAAAATGCTGTTTGGAGAATTATGTAGAAAATAATGGAGTTGTTGATAGTGTGCTCTGTGTAATAATATAGGGGAGGGGTGTAGCTAGAATGTTTCTTTGAAATATGTTAAAACAGAAAGTTCAAATAGGTACTTAATGTTTAATCTTTTACTAATTAAAAAACAAGACTACCTGAATAAGGGTTGTGAAATAGTCATGTATTTATTATAGTGAAAAAATTAAGACACACTAATATATTAGAAATTCTGGGTGAAAGTTTCACTTCCAGAAATCAAGTTTCTTGTAAGATATATCTCAATACACTAGTATTTGTTGGGTGGGTATTGACATTTTCTTTCCTCTCTTGTCTTTTATTTTGATAGCAAGGTTTTCCTGTGTTTATTGTGTTAGGAAAAGTATTTGTAATGAAGGAACAGAAGGGGAAAAAGACATTCTTCCCTGGTTGAATTTCAAAATATTCATCTAATAGGGTGATTAAAAAGACTCATGGCCTGTACATACATTTTTTGGAACAAAAAGTCAGATTGTTTTCTCCAATCAGAGTCTTCAAATAATGGAAAGTAATTTCTTGGGCCAAGAAGAGGAGAAACACTCAGAATGGAAGAAAAAGAGAGAGAGCAAGAGAAAGACATATATATATATATATATATATATATATATATATATATATATATAGAGAGAGAGAGAGAGAGAGAGAGAGAGAGAGAGAGAGAGAGAGATTGAAGAGGTTTGTGGGTACCCCAAAAAAGCAGATTGGTGTTTCATTACTTCCCATGCTAAGCTTTGGGGAGGCAACCTATTCTCAGATAGGTTGTGGGGCATGAGAGGGTAAAGAAAGTCCTTGATTCCTGGGTAGATGCCTAGGACACAGTAACAGCCCAGGGAGAAGAAATGTTTGCTACAATGTCTATGTGAAGTGATTGGTACACAGCTTTGTTGGGATTTCCAGTGCCTCAGGTATGTAAGGATGTCATGTTGGGGCATCAAGAATCACACCTGCACAGACAGTTGACAGAAGGACAGAAACAACAATGTTGGCTCAGTGGATGCCATATTAATGCTGTACATGGAATTGAAGCCTGCAGGGGGAACTCATTATTGCTCCCAAGTCACACTGGGGAGATTAACCACAGAGCCACAAAGAGCCACAGGAAAGGCTAAAATATGTAGCCCTAAGCTGGGAAACTATGTCCCAGCTAGAGTTCAATTCTATCAGTAGGTAAAAAGGGCAAAAAGGATGTTTTATGGCAATAGGTAGCAGTCACCACCACAGGCTGCCCATTTTGTCACTAAATTTGTGTACAAAATTCTTCCTATACGCACAACACCATTAATCCCAATCAAGGGAAATCACTAAAAATTCCACTGGTTATTTATCTTACACATTTTTTTTTTATTTTGGGGGTGATTTTCTATTTTCTCTCAGGTTTGGACATGGATCTCAGTTGTACAAAAATTAATTCAGTAAAAACTACTATTCTGAAAATTAAAGTATGGAATAAGCAAAGTAGACTAGTGATACATTTCTAATCCTGAAGATCAGGAATTACAAAGAATCCCTAATCTAGAGTATTGACTTACTTGTTGGACTATTAGTCATCCTTGGAAAAAAGATTTTGAATAATAATAGGTATAGCCAGTTGTTTAGTGAGAGAAACCATTGGTTTTTCCAATCCTGTTTCTGATTTTTACATGCTCTCTATTTTGTTAGATCTCTTCTTGCAAACCAGCTAATCATTGCCTGAGTTCATCATTTTTATAATTCCTTAACATAATCATCAAGGAATATGTAACACAGAGATAATATGAATTCCTTCCTTTAGAGCCACGGGTGTTTAAGCATATTGTCTACTTTTCAAGTTATTAAATTTATTGGGGTGACATTGGTTAGCAAGATTATGTACATTTCAAATGTACAATTCTATAATACATCATCTGCATATTGCATTCCGGTCTTATTGGAGAAACATGCAAGATTAGTGTGTAATTATAAATAGTTAGTTAAGGGCTATGACAGATGTAAACACAGTAAGATGTTAAGAACAAAATAAATAATCTATCCTGGCCTGTAGAGGTCTGGAAGGCTTCTAAGAGGAGGCATATATAAAAAATAAAAGATAAATAGTAATTTTTCTAGTTGGGTGAGGAAGGAGAGAGGAATTAAGGGTTTAACACACACACACACACACACACACACGCACACGCACACGCACACGCACACGCACACGCACACACACACAATATCTCAGCCTGCTTGAAGGGTGTGACATTATGGGAGAACCATAGAGTATCTCATGACTGATACATAAAATTTTATTTAAAAAACAAATTTCTGGACTACAGAAAGAGTGGGGCAAATAGTATGCAATGAGATTGAAGAGCCAGATTATGAGGGATTTTATAGCACCTATAATCTTACAAACAGGCAGTCACAATTTAACTTGAAGACTATGGGGAGACATATACAAACCAGACAACTCTCCATCCCGAAGTGAACACAATTTATTTCCTTCATCTCTAGACTGCAATATCACTCTTCAGGTCTTCCAACCCCCATTAGCCCCAGGTCACATGCCACACAGGTAAATCATCTTACTCTCATGTGGCTCATGTAAAAGGAAATCTGCATATTTTCTCATTTACAGCTCTACACTCTCCCTATTGAAAAAGCCCATGTAATTTGATTCTAAATAGAGGTAGGATCAAATTCAGTTCTGTTGGAGCTTTACTTTAAATGATAATAATTATATAATATCTCAGTAAAGTATGTTTTTGTTACATAAATTTAAAGTTAATATTCATAATTGGAGCAATATTATCCTTTGTAAATACATTTTCTTCCAGTTGCATTCTCATAAAACCTATTTTAATGTTTTTCCCCAGGGCTATAGATAAATAATACAACCACAGCTTTTGATAGGGCAATGAAAGTAGAAACCAGTTATGCTGTATAAAACCAGAGGACAAAGTGAAAAGCAGTGGAATTAAAATAATACTGTAACCATCAAATGTATAACCATCAAGGTATTTTTGTTTTGTTGTGCTATGTTTTAATCTTTTACTTATCTATTTAGAGAAGAGGGATGCCATATTAGATTGGTTAATTTTCTCTTTATTTTTATTAAAGCAAAATATAATTTTCATTTTTATTCTTCCTTACAAATACTGGTATAGTATAGGGAAAGTCAAATGTAACCTTGAATTCCTTGGAGGTTTTGTGAGGGAGAATAACAATGTTTACTTTGGTTGCATGAGCAGTTTTAATAAATCTACATATACATGATGCTGGATCTCACTAGACCTAACTCATATAAGCCTCTTACACATCTCCATCCTCAGAACACATCTAGCTTCCCTTTGCTTGCCACTTTGGTTTGCTTCCTTCTCATCAGCCAGCACCCTTGTAAATCACTCCTTTGAGCTTCCTGATGTTGTGTCCTTCTCACTCATACCTGAACCTACTGGGGTCCAGAGTGAGGTCTTACACGTTGGTCTCCCAGGTTCTCTAACCTCAACATCTGCAGAACTGAGCACATTCATCCACTCACTCCACCCAGGGCAAAACCAATTCTGTTTCTCACCCACTACCATAACTCAGCAAGTCTAAGATATGCAATTTTCTCATTTTAAAATCTCTGAAATAAAAATCTGCCTCACAATGGATGGCATTTTAGAATTGCTGTTGCCAGGCAAAAGTCTTAATAAAATTGGCATTTGAATACAAGAATTTAGTTTTATATGTTCATATTGTTGAAGAGTATTAACTGACATGATATCTCTCTATAGGAAGTAGATATAGTCCTCAAAAACTGACTGCAAACTAAACCTTAGGATAATATACTCCCTTTTCTTATTCATTTAGTTGAACAAGTAAAGTCATATTAAAAAGTATGTCAAAGTCATTCTAAGTATATTTCTAATGCAAAACCAATTTTAAAATTAAATGTTAACATAGAAAAAGTCAGAAGATAAAAATACTAAAACTAAAAATAAGATGATCAACAGATGAGGACATGGAAATGAAACATCCTAAGATTTCATGATTTGGCTTTAGTTTTCACCTGCTACAAACAACATTTACACTTCCAATTTTAGCAATTATTTTACATTCTTATTTTTCACTGTCTGATATCATTGGCATTTGGCTTTTCTCAGACTATTTTGATCCTAGTAAATCAGTCAATCAATCAATCAGTAAATGTCTTCAAAAACACATAACTCAATCAGTAAATGTCATTAATAATCATCTAAACAGAACATTATACAAGAAGCCCAAATAGATTCTACCTACTCCTACACTCAAGATGTATTTTAGTTTCTTTGAGAGATAAGTTATAAACACATCCATATCTAATATCTCAGCCCACACATTCCAGATGCTCAATAAATGTTTATTGCATAATAAAAGTTTTATTGACAGGTGACAGCAATAAATTAATACTAACAATAAATTGCATCATATGATAGTGCCACAAGAGCAATGTGGGTTTTAGAAACAGTAGGCTTTCTTATGAGAGAGAGATATGAATAATCTGACCTTTTCTGAGGTTACCCGGGCTGGAAGGCGAAGTGCTATACATAGATCATACAGTGCCTTTGTGCCCATTTGCAAATGAAACCCCTTCTCCAGGCAGATGCAACCCTACACTCTGTGGCTTGCCAAACAAAGCATAGGCTGGATTTTAGCTCCTTTCCCATACACTTGTCCAGACCCTTTTGTTCAGTAAGCATCCTGAACAATTATACGTGGTGGCTCTGGAAAGAAGAGAATATATACCTGAAATGGCACTTAGCACTTTTCCTTAACTACAACTTATTTTTCAAAATTATCCTTCCCTTCCCACAATGGCATATTTCTTATTTACCTACAAACTTTATTCTTTTAATTCATGGATCTCATTTACTGGCGACCTAGCAAAATGTTTTAAATATTATTCTCACTTTTAAGTCATCATTTGCCCCCCTTTTTTTTGCCTCCTCAATTTAAAAAATCATAGTTATTTTTCCAATGCACTTAGTATTAATAATTCACTATCTGTTCTGGTATTCATTATTATCTCCTTTAATCTTTCCAGCCACCTGTGAGGTGGGTATGACTAGGAACCCCATTTTACAAAAGAGGAAGTTGAGAACCTGAGAGATTCTGTGACTTATTCAGGCTCTGGCAGGAGCCTATATTTTTATCCTAAATTTCTGAATCCAAAATTTTAAGGGTAAAGTCTCTGAGAATAACCCTTTTTCTGTCTACTTTACATTCAAATTCCTACTTCCTAAAACATCACACAAGTCAATATTCAATAAAAATGCATTTGTTTGATACTAATTGTTGAGAACCTATTATTTAGCACTTGTGATCTTAGACACTAGAAATATAGCCTGAAACAAAACCAATAAAAATCTCTAATTTTCATGCAGCTTTTAATCCAATAGAAATGATAATAAATAAATTAGCAAGTAATTTATATAGTATGTTAGATGTTGACAGATAATATTGAGATAAAGCAAGGAAGAGGAAAGGGAATACAGAATGGAGATAGGAGACTTGCTATTTAAATAAGGTGGTCAAGAAGTGGTGCAATAATTGACTGATATTTGGACAAAGCTCTGAAGGAGGACAGGAGTAAGCCACATTGGGATAAAGCTTGCCAGGCAGAGAGTACAACAGAGCTAAATTCCTGAGGGAGACTCCTCATTGAGGATTGCATTTTTCATATTTGAGTAACTAATATGAAAAGAATTAATTTTGCTATAAAAAAAGAAGTGGGCAGTAAGAAAAAGAGACAGGAGACAAGGCCAGGAAGCTAAAAGGTGTGGGCAATATACACATTAGACCTTTGTCAGGACTTTACCTTCTACTCCAAGTGCAATGAGGAGACACTGGAGGTTTTAAGCCGAGCTGTGACCGAATCTCATATCCATTGAAACTTGACCTATCTGGATGAATGTTTAAAATGGACTCTTGAAGGACAAGAATGGAAGCAAATAGGTCACTATATAAAAGGTAATAATGAAAATGACTACACACTTGAAAATAGAGATGCTAGAGTTTGCTGGTGAATTAGATGGGGAGTGAGAGGGAGAGAAAGAGAGGTCATGAATGAATGAATGAACATGCTCTTTACATTTGTCTTTAAGTAATTGCAATATTTTAGTAGTGTTGTAGTTTATAAAATAATTAGCTTCATCTTATTTTATTAAACTGTGGACCAGTGTTCTCAATATGTGTCATATCCTTATGATTGAGTTTTATACTTTCTGTTTTTTTGGTAGATTAGTCTCCTTAATGACAAATCTTAAGTAAACAAAAAAGAAAGGAATAAAAAATAAAATTGTGAAACCTCAGAATATTGGTCCACAGTTAAACATATAATTCAGATATTTCTAAGAATTGAAGAAAAGATAAAATTTTTAGATATAAAATTGACTAATGCTTCATTAATTAATGTCCTGCTGTATATGTTTCTAAAAGTTTTTAAAATAATAAAGAGTGCATTTTTAGTGTATTTTAATTTTCTTTCCACAGAAAGACTGAATAGTGTTTTTTGAGGATTGAACAATACTTTCTTATTTCTTCAACAAGTTGGCATAATTGGATGTGACAACTTAGAGTTTTTAGTTTACTTCTTTTCTTTATACAACTTAATTAGTTTATTTATTTAAATCACTGCTTATTGGGGAGATCTATTGCACGTTTACATTATTACTTAATTGATGTCCGTTAAATTTTGAAAATATTCTTAGAATGATTGGCTTAGCAAGAACTTTAATGAATACTTCATACAGTGTCTCTCAATTATTTTTAATCCACAATAGTTTTAACTTTGTGATAACCTTTAATATCATAGGTTTGCCTGAGTCATGATTATGTGACATTGTATATGCAAAATTTTCAGGAGGATGCCTAATAGGCATATATTGTAAAAGTCTGGAGAACTAGAAAAGAGTTGCTATAAAAATTAAGTGAGTTGATATACATATAATGTTTAAATAGGTTTAATACATGGTACTATTGTTATAGTGATCATCTGCATGTTTTCTTTAATCAAAAAAGTTTTCTAAGATTCATATAATACAAACAATATGTTTCTAAATAAGCTTTTTAAAACCAGATATGCCCCACTGCATTCCAAATGTCTTCCTATAGTACTTAGAAGGAGTGATCAATTCATCCTTGTTTTCCTGGTATTTTTCCCAGTTTTAGTATTGAAAGTCCCAAATCCTGAAAACCCCTCAGTCCCAGGCAAACTGGGAGACTTGGTCACACTCTTTCTCAGAGTCTCTTCCCCCATCTCCACAATCCCTGATTTAATGAGACTTCTTTGTTTCCCAAAGTCACAGAGTTTGGGCCAGATGCCAAACTAGACCCTGAATCTTACTTGTATATTAAAAACATCCAGACTGTCAGAGTTAGATGATAGGGAATATTCACTGAATCAACACTGAATAAATGCCTATTTTCACACTGTGTATATATGTGTGTTTGTATGCTTGTGAGCATGTACAGAGTATTTCAATGAAATATATGCTCATAAATATAATAAACTTGAATTGCATTATATCACAGTTCATAATGTAATGTAAGGAAACAAGTGCTTAAAATTCTTAAAGAACACTCAAACTGTTATGCACATGGATATTTTATAAGCTTTATATATTTACTAGAGGCCCGCTATACGAAATTCATGCACTTGGGGTGGAGCGGGGGGGGGGGGGGACCCCCTCAGCCCAGCCTGCACCCTCTCACAGTCCAGGAGCCCTTGGGGGATGTCCAACTGATGGCTTAGGCCTGCTTCCCATGGTGAGTGGACCTAAGCCAGCAGTCGAACATCCTTAGTGCTGCCGTGGAGGCGAGAGAGGCTCCTGCCACTGCTGCTGCGCTCGCCAGCCATGAGCCCAGCTTCTGGATGAGCGGTGCTCCCCCTGTGTGAGTGCACTGACCACCAGGGGGCAGCTCCTGTGTTGAGTGTCTGTCCCCTGATGGTCAGTGCGCATCATAGTGACCAGTCATTCTGCTGTTCGGTCTATTTGCATAATAGCATTTTATTATTATACTAGAGGCCCAGTGCGTGAAATTTGTGCACTCAGCAGGGGGTTCCTTAGCCTGGATTGCTAGAGGGTGCAGGCTAAGGGACCCCACTGGTGCACAACTGGAGCCTGGGAGGGACACAAAGGTTGGCCAGCTGGGGAGGGACCGCGGGAGGGCTCCAGGGTGTGTCTGGCCCATTTCACTCAGTCCGGATTGGCTGGACCCCAGCAGCAAGCTAACCTATCAGTCGGAGCTTTTGCCCCCTAGTGGTCAATGCACGTTATAGTGACTTAGTTGACTGGTCGGTCGACTATCTGCCTCCTGTTGGTCAGTGCACATCATAGCGAGCAGTTGAGCAGCCTTAGCATATCATTAGCATATTACACTTAGCATATTAGTCTTTTATTATATAGGATATATTTATATTCCAGATAAATATATATAGACTCCTCTTGAAAAATTACAACTGTAATATATTCACACAATGAAATAATACTCAGCTATACAAAGGAAGTGACTATTAATTATGCAACAACGTGAATGAATCTCAAAGACATTATGCTGAGTGAAGGAAGCCAATCTCTAAAGGTTGCATATAGTTTGTTTATACTTACACAATATTCTTCCAAAGACACTACAGGTATGAAGGACTGGGATCAGAGAAAGGGCTGATGCAAAGGAATGTCAGGAGATTTTTGAATGATGGAACTGATTTATATCTATTTCTGGTGGCAATTCTACAAATCTTTGTGTGTATTAAAATTCATAGAATTATACATCAAAAGAAAAAAAAAGTCAATTTTACTCTATGCCAACTATTTTCAACCTTTTTCATCTCATGGTGCACATAAACTAATTACTAATATTCTGTGGCGCACACACACAAAAAAATATATATTTTTCTGGTCTGAAAAAAATAAGAATAATTTCAATTCATTCACACCAGACAGCAACTGTGGTCATTATTTAGTTAATAATCTACGGGAAAAGAGGTCATGCCCCTGACTAAGTAGTCAGGTTTTGCATGTTTTAAAAATTTTTGCAACACACCTGTTGAAAATAGCTGCTCTATGCTGATTAAAAATAAAAAAACCCACAAGTTTAATATGTAAAAATGTGAGTGAAAGTTCAGAAGAAGTGAAGATTCTAAAATTAGGAAGAGAATAATGCCTTTAGATTTTCAGAGAGAAAAGTTCTTTTTTCTTTTTAACATCTTTCCCCTTTTTTCCCCTCATGGACTTCCTTCACCTCGTCCCCACACTCCTTCCTGCCCTCACCAACACACTATCTGTGTCTACGGGTTATGCATATATGCATAGAAGTTCTTTGGTTGATTACTTCCAACCCACCCGCCCTCCCCCACCTTCCCTTCACGATTCCGCACTCTGTTCCATGCTTTCATGTCTTTGGATTCACTCCGTTCATCGATTTATTTTGTTACTTAGATTCCACATATGAGTGAGACCATGTGATACTTGACTTTCTCTGACTGACTTATTTCACTTAGTATGATATTCTCCAGGTCCCTCCTTGCTGTCTCAAAGGGTAAGAAATTCTTCTTTTTTACTGCTGCATAGTATTCCATGGTATAAATGTACCACAGCTTTTTTACCCATTCATCTACTGATGGGCACTTGGGCTGTTTCCAGATCTTAGCTATTGTAAATTGTGCTGCTATGAACATGGGGGCACATACATTCTTTCTGATTAGTGTATTATATTTCTTATGATATATTCCTAGAAGTGGGATCACTGGGTCAAATGGCAGTTCCATATTTAATTTTTTGAGGAAACTCCATACTGTTTTCCATAATGACCGCACCAGTCTGCATTCCCACCAGCAGTGTACTAGGGTTCCCTTTTCTCTGCATTCTCCCCAGCACTTGTCATTTATTGATTTGATGATGGTAGCCATTCTGACAGGTGTGAGGTGATACCTCATTGTCATTTTAATTGGCATCTCTCTGATGATCAGCGACCAAGCATTTTTTCATGTCTCTTGGCCATCTGTATGTCCACTTTGGAGAAGTGTGTATTTATGTCCTTTGGCCATTTTTAAATTACATTTTTATTGTATTATGTTTGTCTTCCTTCTGTTAAGTTGTATGAGTTTCTTATATATTTTGAATATTAACCCCATCTGTAACATTGCCAAATATGTTCTCCCATACAGTGAGCTCCTTTTTGTGTGTACAGAAGCTTTTAATTTTGATGTAGACCATTTGTTTATTTTCTCCTTAGTTTCCTTTGCCCTCAGAGATGTACCCGTAAATATATTGCTATGAGAGATGTCTGCGATTTTGCTACTTATGGTTTCTTCTAGAATTTTTACAGTTTCCCAACTTACATTATGTCTTTTATTCATTTGAGTTTATTCTTGTGTATGGTGTAACTTGGTGGTATAGTTTCACTTTTTTGCATGTATCTGTCCAATTTTCCCAGCACCATTTATTGAATAGACAGTCTTGACTCCATTGTATGCTCTTGCCTCCTTTGTCAAATATTAATTGAGTATAATGGATCAGGTCAATTTCTAGGGTCTCTCTTCTGTTCCATTGATTTATATGCCTGTTCTTGTGCCAGTACCAGGCTGCTTTGATTATAGTGGCTTTGTAGTATACCTTGATATCTGGTATTGTGATTCCTCAACATTGTTCTTCTTTTTCAAGATTGCTGTGGCTATTCTGGATCTTTCTTGGTTCCATATAAGTTTTTGGAATATTTGTTCTATATCTGTGAAACATGCTCTTGGTATTTTAATAGGGATTGCATTGAATCTGTAGATTGCTTTGGGAAGTATGGACATTTTAATAATGTTGATTCTACCAATCCATGAACATAGAATATTTGTCCACTTCTTTATATCTTCTTCTATCTCTTTTTTTCAATATCCTGTAATTTTCTGAGTACAAGTATTTTACCTTCTTGGTTAAGTTTATTCCTAAGTATTTTAATTTTTGTTGCAATGATAAATGGGATTATTTTTTTAGTTTCACTTTCTGAGAATTCATTGCTGTTGTATGAAAAAGCCATCAATTTTGGGGGTGTTAATTTTGTATTCTGCTACATTGCCAAATTCATTTCTTACATCTAGTAGTTTTTTTGGTGAAGTCTTTAGGGTTTTCTAAGTACAATATTATGTCATCTGCAAATAATCATAATTTTACTTCCTCTTTTCCAATTTGGATGCCTTTCATTTCCTTTTTCTGTCTGATTGCTTTGGCTAGAACTTCCAGTACTATCCTATACAATAAAAGTCTAATATTCAAATTGTCTTTTTGGGCGGTCATTTGACCGAGAGACTGGGAGTTCTACCTCTTGCTGTGATGTGTGCTGACCACCAGGGGGAAGTGTGGACTATGGCAGGTGTCTGCGACGTGGTGCTGGCAGTGGGCTGCAGTGGAGGCACTGCTGGCCCCAATGGGCCCTGAGAGAGAGGGACCACAGCAGAAAGGTGGAGCAGGTGAGGGGGCAGCTCCAGGCCAAGGCATGGTGCCAGGCAGGGCTGCAGGACTGCAAGGCTGAGGGCGTGAGCTGGGGCCCTATCTCTGCAGGACACCCCGAGGGACCCCACCCATGCATGATTTCATGCACCAGGCCTCTAGTGTTGAATAAGAGTGGGGAAAGCAGACATCCCTGTCTTGTTCCTATTCTTAAGGGAAATGGTTTTAGTTTTTTTTCCCATTGAGTGTGATGTTCACTGTATGTTTTTTTTATATATGGCCTTTATCATGTTGATATATGCTCCCTTTATTCCTACTTTGCTGAAAGTTATCAAAAATGGGTCTTGGATTTTGTTGAATAATTTTTCTGTGTCTATTGACATGATCATATGATTTTTGTTTTTGAATTTGCTTATGTGATATATCACATTTACTGACTTGCAAATATTGTAATAGCCTTGTATCCCTGGAATAAATCCCACTAGGTCATGGTGTATGATCTTTTTAATATATTACTGGATCCAATTTGCTAATATTTTGTTGAGGATTTTAGCATCTATGCTCATCAGGGATATTGGCCTGTAATTCTCCTTCTTTGTAGTGTCTTTATCTGGTTTTGGAATTAGGATAATACCGGCCTCATAAAAAGAGCTTGGAAGTGTTCCTTCCCCTTGGATTTTTTGGAGTATTTTGAGGAGTATGGGTGTTCATTCTTTATGGAATGTTTGATAAAACTCCCCTGTGAAGAGAGAGAGAAGTTCTAACCTTACACTCTTAAATGAAGTATTATGGAAAGTCATTCAAGATGGTGTGATTTAAGTGACATCTCTTAGAGAATCATTAATAGGCTGTCTCCTGTGCACCCCACAATGGGGGTCGAGTGCACAATCTGGTCATGTGTGCAGACCTGGAATCAAACGGTGACTTCTTGGTTCATAGGTCAAAGTTCAACCACTGAGCCATGCTGGCCCAGTTCAATGACATCTTAAATGTGACAGTTGTGCTTATGTAATTCTGACAATATAGCTGGTATGATTTAAATATCTAAAGTTTTATTTTGTGACCTAAGCTATGGTCAGTGTTGGTGTATGTGTCACATATACACTTAAAATATTTATTCTGATGTTTTTGAGTAGTGTCTCTAAATTGCAACTAGATTCAATAGGTTAATGGTGTTGTTTAGTCTTCTCTATCCTTGCTGATTCTGTCTACTTGTTCTATTACTGGGATAGCAGTGGATTTCTCCAACGATAATTATGCATTTGTCTATCTATCCTTTCAGTTTTGTCTCCTTTTTGCTTCATGCATTTTTTAATGTCTCTTAGTTACATACACATTTAGAACTGCTATGTCTTCATACAGAAGACTCATTATTATGTAATCACTTTTATCACTGGTAATGCAGGACAGACTGAGAAAACACATGTAACCAGTGATTACCTCACACTTTATTTTATTTTAATTTTTATTTCACCTTCTTTTTTTTAATTTATTGATTTTTAAAGAGAGAAAGAGGGAAGGAGAGAGTAAGAGAGAGGGAGAGAGAGAGAGAGAGAGAGAGAGAGAGAGAGAGAGAGAGAGAGATTTGTTGATCCAATTATTTGTTTTTCATTCATTGGTTGATTCTTGTATGTGCCCTTACTGGGGATCAACCCTGCAACCTTGGCATATCGGGTGGACCCCTAACCAGTTGAGTTACTGGCCAGGGTCAACTGGTTAACCACCTGACCCTCTTTTTTGTTGTTGTTAATCCTCACCTGAGGATATTTTTTCCATTGATTTTTACAGAGAGTAGAAGGGAGGAAGAGAGGAGGAGAAGGGGAGGAGTAGAAGGGGAGAAAGAGATAAAGAAAGAGAGAGAGAGAGAGAGAGCAAGAGAGAAAGAGAGAGACATGGATCACCTCCCACGTGCACCTGGACCAGACCGGGTTTGAACTTGCAACACAGGTACTTGCCCTTGACCAGAATTGAACCTGGACCCTTTTCTTGGGGTGGCTAATGCTATAACTGCAGAGCAGCACCAGTCAAGGCCACCTCACCCTCTTAAAGTCACAGCTTTATCCAACAAAGAGGAAGGGTCACCTTCCTTGGAGTTTTGACTCTTGGGGTTTCCTAGAACTATCATGGTCATTTCTCATATCTATACTAATAAAAGGGTAATATGCAAATTGTCCAGGATACCCTTAGTAATGACCGAACAGCAGGCTGAGTGGGGCGACAAGGCTGGCGGGGGGGTTAGTGAGGGACAACCAAATGACTGAACAGCAGGCTGCATGGGGTGACCAGGCCATCAGGGGGGGCAGTTGGCAGCAACTAGGCCAGCAGGGAGGCAGTGAGGGGCGACTAGGCCAGCAGGGGGGCAATTGGGGATGACCAGGCCGGCAGGCAGAGGTGATTAGGGGCAATCAGGCAGGCAGGCAGGTGAGCAGTTAGGAGCCAGCAGTCCCGGATTGTGAGAGGGATGTCCGACTGCTGGTTTAGGTCCGATCCCTGGGATCAGGTCTAAACCGGCAGTCAGACATCCTCTGAGGGGTCCTGAATTGGAGAGGGTACAGGCTGGGCTGAGGGGACCCTCCGCCCCTGTGCACGAATTTTGTGCACCAGGCCTCTAGTATATATAATATTTTTTTTATTGATTTCAGAGAGGAAGGGAAAGGGAGAGAGAGATAGAAACATCAATGATGAAAGAGAATCATTGATTGGCTGCCTCCTGCACACCCTCTTCTAGGGATTAAGCCTGCAACCCGGGCATGTGCCCTTGACCAGAATGGAAGTCAGGACCCTTCAGTCTACCCCACGCTCTATCCACTGAGCCAAACCACCTAGGGCTATCATTTCTGCACACATATGGAGAAAGGTAATAAGAGAAGCAGATATCTATGCTGTCTATGAAACTAATCTTCTTTCCCTTTTCTTAAACATAGCTAGAGGGATTCTCGTGGAACTTCTCTGTCTGCACCACTGTTAATTTCCAATTTCTAGGGGTGCCAGAGGGAGTCAACTTGATAAACTCACCAATTTGGTGGTCCTTAAAATTCTGGTGTCTTATCATTCTTCTTGCTACTATTTACTTCTCACAGTCCTTAGATAGCTGTTCCATACATTTTGTCCAAGTTTTACAGTTGTGCTCTGTGGTTAAGACAAGAAAATGTGTGCTTATTCCATGTTACCTGTAATGAGAGCCCTATAAGCTTACTTTTTACCAATTACTATGTGCTCCTGGAAGGCAGTCATGTGTCATTCACTTTTTTATCCCTTAGGTATCTAGAACAGCACCTGGGACATAGTAGTGTTCCCTGTAATATTTTTTAATAAAAACATATAACATTTCATTAATAGCATATGATTTTCTAGCCTATCAGGAAAATACCAACTCAAATTAAATCATCTTTGTACAATTTTGATTTCTTTGAAAAGTTACCAAGCTAGATTACATATGCATTTATTTATTCAAAATGTAAAAATAACTCCTGTTTCCTAATGAGAAAAAAATGTGCAGACTTCCTACAATCTTAGAAGGTTACAGAAGACTCTAAATATAGAAGGTTGAATATAGGAACTAACATGATTTGAAATTCATAGAGCAATAGTTTTGCCAGAAAGGATAAAAAAATATTATACCAGAAAAGAAGGAGATATATCACCAGCTTGACTTATAGTTGAAAATATGTTCTAACTAAGTGCTACAGAACAGCACATTTTAAATGTGGGTTAACTATTGCCTAATCAACTCAATGAGTTGGAACCTTTCTGGTTGCATTAGAGGGTACATCATGAACAGGTGACCAATCTTCTATAATTATTTCTATTAAAGTGTAATCCACAAAGAGGTTTTTTTTAGTGCACCATTTAAAATTAAATTAAAGTTTACTAAATATGACAGTCATATGGGACATATACAGGGGGAAAAGTTGTTTTACAGTTATGAGCATGAAAAACACAGAGTTTATTCTTGTATTATTATTTATTAACTAGAGGTCTGGTGCACGGATTCGTGCCTGGGTAGGATCTGGCTGGCCCGCCCTGATTGGGGTGGCGGGGGCCGATTGGGGGTGGAGCTGGCCGAAGGGAGGGGCCACAGTAGGTAGGGAGGGGCCGTGGTAGGTAGGCTGGCCAGCCCTGCCCCCTGGTTGAACTCCTGATTGAACTCCCGGTCAAATTCCTGGTAGAGGTGACAATTTGCATATTAGCCTTTTATTATATAAGATTATAGCATTATTGTCCATGTGAACAATTGTAAACCTACTTTTCCCACCCCTGTATTTTAAAATGTCAAAAAAGAAAGTCCTAACAAACTTAATCTATAATAATAAAAACATAATATGCTAATTAGACCGGACAGGCAAACAACTTTCCAGACATCATTCCTGACATCCTTCCATATGAAGCTGCAATGGTGGGGGCTGAGGCAGAAGAGGTCAAGGGTGATCAGACAGGCAGGCGAGCAGTTGGGGCAATCAGGTAGGCAGTGAGCAGTTAGGGGTGGTCAGGCAGGCAGACAAGTGGTTAAGGGTGATCAGGCAGGCAGGTGAATCATTAGGGGTGATGAGGCAGGCAGGCAGGCAGGCGAGTGGTTAGGAGCCATCAGTTCCAGATTGCGCATGGGATGTCTAATGGGTCCCAGGTTGCCAGAGGGTGCAGACTGGGCTGAGGGACCCCCAACCCCCGTGCATGAATTTCGTGAACCGGGCCTCTAGTTAATTCATAATTTTAGATGATACATATTATTATGATGTGTCACTAATGGCATTTTTATTTACCTGAATATAAATACTGAGCTTACAGAATAATTCAGAATTTTATAAATAAAAATAAAATTCAACAATTGTTTATTTGTGCACTAGCTGAAAGTTCCAGATTGCACTATGAAAAGCTGCTAATAATATAATAAATTAGACTATACCTGAAATTATCCATTCATTTATTCATATATTCAAAAATTTTAAGTACCATACATGTACCAATAAAAGCATGAGGTATGTTCCTGCCTTGGAATAAAAATAAGCAAATTATGTTCTTGAACTCCTCCTTAGAAGTGTGTCACCTTCCACACATGCAGAATGCCAATCAGTCTCAACCCCCTCCTCAAGGATGATCACCTTGTAAGGAGTTTGGAGCAACATCCACACCAGCCCATTAAACAGAGGTTTTGCTCTTCACTTTCCCTTAAACCAAATAAGAAAAAAAGACATACATCTGTGTGCAGGTGTGTGTGTGCACATGTGTTCATGAGTGCACTGTCCAACTCTTCCATTGAATAATAGGTGCCACTTTAAAGATTCAACTCTATTATATAGATCTCATTACCAGGTAGTTTCTTTTTCCTTTTTTCTCTCTCATTCTATTTTTTCAAACCAAAATTGAAGATGATTGCATCAGAGGGAAATAAGATTAGGGGTGAGGTTTGGTGGTTTGGAGGGCCAGATTCTTGATTTTTTCATGCTTGTTGGGTCAGAGAATTAACTACACTTTCAAGTTCAAATTTAAAGTAAAGTGGCATAAATTACATAACAGAAATTTGATATGTTAAATGAAACACATAGAGGAAAGATACTGTTACTGCTCAAACTCTTTGATTATTTTATGGGACAAAAATACCTCATCCAGAGATTGGGAGATCATCTCCCTAAAATAACCTAACAAAATTAACTTTGGAAAAAAAATGTGCTGAAACTAAATGGATTTCCTGAGAATGGAAGAGCAGAATTACAAACAGGTTGGGTTTAAATTTCAACTTTGCTACTTCCCCAATATCTTTTCCATTTCTTCTTCGATAAATGGAGGGTAATTATACCCCCATCACCTGTCCTTGGGTCGTTACAAGGTTTAAATGAGATGTTGCAGATAAAGACATTTTCTTAGTATATGTCACATGAAAGCCTTCAGTAATGCTAGTTGCTGTGACAGCGTCTAGGCAAAACCCCCAGGATTAAAATTTTAGCATTTATAAGAAGGTGGCACTGGTACCATTGTAATTAGTTAGTTATTAATAATAGAAAAGGAGCAAAGGGAAGGCCAGACATTATATACATTTCATTTAGGCATTTTTACTAGGAAGCTTCAATTTCTTGCTCCCCAGAGAACTGCAGGCCCATTTCCAACAGATCACTGGGGGAAGGGTTCCAACAAAGGGGAGAGAGATGCATGTGCAGTGAAGTTGGGATGATTAGAGAAGGTGTCTGTCAGTCACACCTGGGAACAGAGATCATTGGCCAGAATGGGTGTTGCCACTGCAAGCCCACAGATATTCAGGAAGATATAATACCATAAACAAAGGAGTTTGTGCTCTTGGCTCTTGGCTTGTGGGGCTCTCTCATTCCTGCTTCCTCTCATTTGCCCATGTTTCCTGCATAGCCATTCAGCCCTGGGCACACTCTGCATGCAAATTAAGCTAGCCTAATGCTTCATTGGACTGCGCTGACATGGAACAGAAACTCTGGGCACTGACCCTGATTCTAGCCCTATTGAAGCTACAGCTATACATCCTCTATGACTGGATTAAGGAAAATGGGACCTTGGAAACTCAGTGATGCAATTCCACAGAAATAAAGCTTTCTGCAATACCTCATCATCCCATGTGAGTCTCAGAAACTACTTTTCTTGGGATATTTCAAGAATTCCACTCCCATGAGCAACAGGTGGAAAGAATGACCTCTCCCTGAAGGGGAAAATAAGACATTTGTTGGGCTAGCTATCTGAATCTGTGCCAGTAACCTGCCTTCTGACATACACCCTTGCTTGCCAATAAATGCACACTCTTGCTTGCTGATAAACTCCATTCTTATCTGTGATGCCTGTCCTGCCTTGCAGAACCTGTTTTCCAGAATACTCCCATTTTACAGAGGCCATAAACCATGAACCAAATACAATCCCCGGAGGGGCTGGCGCCAGTGCTGGCAGGCCTCTGGGTGTAGTCTCACTTCCCCCATCTCAACTCATGAGGGGCTGCAAAGCCCAAGAAGGGTCCGGAAGCCTGATCCATATTTTGGGGACAGATAAACTAAGACTATAAAGGGAAAGCTTCATCCATATTCATCACTCAGGATTTGGAGACTGACTCCCCTGAGTCACGCCACTAGTGCAATCTGTAATAAAGACTACTTTTCTGAATATTCCTGAGTGCTCGGCTGATTAATTCTCCTGTGCCACCTGGAAGCTTATCTGCAACATCCCCACTGGTAATAGAGCATTAGCTATGCCCACCTCAATGTGAAAGGTAGCTGGTTCCTCCTGTTTAAAATAAATGTGAGTCCAGACTTTATGAAATGCATTGGAAAGCCAACAAAGAAGTCCTAATCACCCAAGTAATTTTTTTCCCTTAAAGTTAGGGGAATAAGTGAGCTGGCAGTGGTAAACACTTAAAAAAAAATCAGCTCTAAGGTTTAGGTGTAGAGTTAGCATTCCTATTTGATGGCAGATCCAAATAAGAAAATAATTGTACACATCTCTATAGTTAGGGTGAGTGACAGTAATAGTCCCATTTTTCAATGTATAAACAGAAGTATGAAAGACATCTAAAGTATTCCACTTTAAATGACCAATTTCAGTTTTCAAGTCATCAGACAAAATTTGAAATAAATCCACACACACCTCAAGACAGAGATTTCCATTTCAGAAGTGGCTATCTATACAACCCGGTGCCCTGCGAAGCTTCCCTTCCCTGAAATGTCTACGTTCATATTTCACAACCACAATTTACCAGGAAAGTTGCCAGTTTATTTTCTGCAAGATTTTTGGAAGAGTTTGCTGGCACATTGTGTCCTATCTTGAGGTTTGCAAAAGGGAGAGGACAGTTTGACAAAGCCATGTCAAGGAAATGTTGTTCCACCAGCAAGCCAAAGGTCAGGCTGTAATTTAAGCAGCAGTTGGCCTGTCAAGGATAGAGCTCTCCCTGGTTTCATCTCGAAAGCCGAGAGAAAATCAATCCCTTAGCAATCTTCAAATGGAAAGTTTAAGTCAGGACAAGAAAAAGTAAACTTGTTTTGCCTTTTTTTTTTTTTTCTGATTGGTTAGCAGACAGCATTGTAATTGTTCTATTGATGGCATAAGATTTTTCAATGTTATTTTTTTATTAGTAGCATTAGATATTTAATGTTTTTTAATGTGCTTTTTTTTCCCTCCGTGTTATCAAAACATAAGGAAAACTGGGACTCTGAATGTGCACTTAGACCACAGGAAACTCACCAGCAATGACTACCCAGATGTTGATTTTAAGGACTCCAAAGTTCAAAACAGCCCAAATGATTTGCACGCAAAAACAAAGTCTGCAACTGTTTGCATAAAAATAACTTTATAGCTAACCAGTTGATTTGATTAATAACTCATGGGCCTTGATGTAGGCACATTGGAAAACACAGTCATAATTTCAATGTAACATGTGGGAGAGTTAGAGGGAAAACAGCTTAGTTCTTTAAGGTCCACCTCTAGTTCCTAGAATTGGAATTAACTTAACCTTTAACTTTAACCCCACTGAAAAGAATTGCATTTTTGCCTATCATTTTATTATTAGAATTCTTTTGTGTTTTATATGATATCATTGCTTGAGCTGCTGTTATTTTAATATCCTATTTGCCTGACTATGCTGGTCAGCATGATATTTAGCAATGTTATAACATTACTTAGGTTGTTTGACCTAAATTATAAAAATAATACATTCCCATTGCAAAGAAAATAATCTAAATAACAGAAAAGCCAAATCAGTGAATCTAGTTATGTTGAATTCCATCTCATTTTAACCTCTCTACCACTACCACTACCACCATCACCTCCCCCATGGGCTTCTGCAACCTCCTACCTCTCTCCCTGGCCCCTTTCATTCCCTGGGCTTCCTATTCTTCAGCACGGGGATGCAATCTAAAGCTCTTCCTGCTACCAACAAATCTTTACATAAACAGCTTCCCCTACTCCTTTCTCACCTTACTTCAGTCATACTCACTCCTTGTATTTCCCTGGCCTCATCCCCCTCCTTTCCTGTCCTAGAGTCTTTGTCACTCACTCCTTGCCTGAAAGATCTTCCCACAGATACATTATTTTTCTGTGTATAAGGTGCTATTTTTTTCTAAAATCATTAGACTGAAAATCGAGGGGCATCTTATACATGGAAGTCAACTGAGGAGGGAACCGCTTGGGTGCATAGCTGCTCATACCTTGTCAAATAGGCTTCCTCCAATCACGAGCCTTATAGTTACTCATGTCAGCTGATGCTGTAATTGGAGGTGGAGGTGGAGGTGGAGGTGGAGAGTGCACAGATGCAACAGGAACTAGAGTGCTCTGAGCCCATAAAGATGTCAAAAAAATAAAAAGATAAATACAGTAAGCTATTGTCTTACTCTGCAAAATTCAAAGTGAATGTCATCAGCTATGCAAAAGAGCATGGAAATAGAGCTGCAGAGAGACAATTTTGGACCTCCTCCCACTGAGTGAGTGTATGATCAGACAGTGGAGAAAACAGGAAGAACAACTCCTTAAGATGCCAAAAAAGAAGCAGGCCTTAAGAGGAAAACCAGCAAAATGGGCAAAGTGGGAGCAGAGGCTTAAGACTTGGATTATGGAGCAGCTCAGAGTGGCTTCTGTGTGTCAACCAAGCTTATTCAATGTCAGGCAAGAATGTTTGCAAGTGAAATGAACATTGTTGATTTACAGGAAAGGCAAAATGGTGATTCAATTTCATGAGGAGAGATGGGTTGGCCATGAGAACATGAACAAAGTTAGCTCAGAAAATGCCACCACTTTATGAGGATGATCTCACAAATATAGGCAGTTACTCAGAAGACAGCAGTGATACAATAGAAGTTGAAGAAATTGATATGGCTGGAACTAACAGTGATGAAGAAGAGAGCAGTGATGCAACAGAGGCTGAATAAAGTGATATGCTGCATAATATCATAGTACTGGTATGTAAACATTACCTGCAGTAATTACTAAATAAAAATGTGTTCTGTTTTATGTTTAAAATATTGATTTCTTAATTTTTGGGTTGGAAAAGTGGAGGACGTCTTATACGTGGTGGCATCTTATACACAGAAAAATGCGGTATTTACTTGTTCTCTCACTGCATTCAGGCCCCTGCTCAAAGAAGCCTGTTTATCTAAAATAACAGTCCCTGTCATTCCCTATTCTGTTACCTTGCTTAATGTTTTTCTAATATCATTCATTATGGAGTCTGAATTTTATATTTGTTTGTTATTTTCCTCATTCCTAGAATTTGAATTTTGCCAGGGCCAGGACTTGTCTGCAATTAGAGTTGACCCTTGAACAACACAAGTTTTCACTGCACAAGTTCACTTATACATGTCTTTTTATTTCCAATAAATACATGTACTGTTTTTGACCTGGAGATAGTAGTCCTCATATCAGAGGGCCACTGTGTCCATTTTATATGGGGCATTTCCATGTCCACGGATTTTGGTATGCAGGAAGAGGGGTGTCCTGGAACCAATCCCCTGTGGATGCTGAGAGACAACTTAAATATTCATCAAGTCAAAGTTGTATATGGTTTTCCACTACACAGGGTCCAGTTCCTAACCTCTGCATTGCTCAAGGTCAACTGTTTATTCCAAGCACTGGAATAGACAGCATCTGACAAGAGGGGCATTGAATATTTACTGAATGAAATTCACTTGACGAAAGTAACTTGTGTTAATACTTTAGGGTAAATCCTTTCACATATTGTCTACATACACACAAACTATTTTTCAGAAACAAATAATTTTCTGTGATACTGCTGTCACAGTTTCTGTGTGTATGCATGTGCATTGTCAAACACTCTAGAAGCAGAAATAATTCTAGAAGCAGAAATTTCCAAGTCCCCTTATGATCATTTCAGACTAAGTCTTCCATCTCTACCCATGATCCAACCTTGTTTTTTCCTTCGGACATGCTCTATGTCCTTTAATATCCAATTTCATCAACATCCATTGTCTCTTTTCTATCTTCCTGTTGATATGCTTAGACCTTAATGTCTTTTAAGAATTTTTTTTTCTTTAAATCACTTCTCTTATCTTCTATTTCATCACTTTTCTTCCTATAACTACAAGAACTTGAAACAGTATAGTCTACCTTTTAGGTCCTCTCTTTTTACACAGCTCAATTGCTTCATAGGTCTCCCTAGAATCTGCCTTCTGCCCATTGAATTCTGACAAAAATATTGTCCAAGCTCACCAATTACTTTCTAATTTATAAAAGCCTTTCCTAGTACAATTTCCTGTAATTCTGATGAGCATCTGAAAAATAGTTACTATGACAACCTTTCTCTGGCCTCAGGGCATTGCACTGCCAAGATTACCAACCCCACCTCTTTGAAATGAGTATTCAGTTATCTTCGGGTCCTTTCACTCTTTTCCTGGAAAAGTAATAGAATCAGGCTATCAATATAAAAAAAAAATTATCCCACAATTTCCTGGAATTTGGAAATGGTTCTATTTTGTTATACCTCAAAAAAACAAGTATCAGATACTGGAACAAAACTATATGTGCAGTAACTATCCCATTTCTAATCTGATAGCATCAATTAAAGTGAATATACATACACTCTCCAACCAGTGCTTCAAATGTGGAACTCTCTGCCACAGAAATAAAAGTGGCAATACGTTAGAAGTCTACATAAAAGGGTGTTTATTATGTCATTGCTTATAGTGGTTTAGAAAACTGGTAGTAAATGTTCATCAGAGGGCAAATGGTTTGATAAATGATTGTATATCTACATCATGGTACAACTTGAATTCATGCTCTACCAAATTCTTTTATGGGATTATTAAATAAAAGAAGCAGGCTTGTAGAAAAGCTTGCATAAGGTGATGTAACTTCTGTAGAATGAATTAATTACCAACATACATTATTTATAGGTGATATGAGTACAAAGAAAAAATTGGATAACCTTTTATTAGATGTGGACATTAGATCATGGGTTACTCGAAGTAGAACATTGGTTTTTATGTGATTAGTGGAAGAAAGAGAGAAGAAGCCCTCACCCCCAAAAAGCTACTTTTTGAAAAGGCACATAAATAAATGCATTCATCCATTACTATAAAAACAATAACAAACACTTAGATAGTTCATAATCTATACCAGGTGTGGTGGAGGAACCAACTTTCCTCTACCCTCAAGTTTCATCTGACTGGTCTAATAGTTAAATAGATATGAAAAAGATTAGCAAGAGAAAATAACCAAATGTAATGCATACAAATGTACAGGAACCCCACATACATGAGAGTCTGAGACCCTACCCGCAGGAGAGGCTCAGAGATAGAAATGGGGACTGAGGTATATAAGACATCTGAGCTAGGTATGGGGTAATGCTCCTTGGAGGCTTCAATGGGTCATTACAGGATGACAAGAACAGACATTTAGTAAATAGAAGTTGGTCTTGCCCTCTAGATAGCAGTTAAAGACAGAGGCTGAAGTTTGTCTTGAACTTGAAGCTAAAATTGTCTTTAGCTCAAAGAAATCTGCATACCACTGAGACTCGTCTTGGGGTGGCTTATTCTGAACCCCCCATCCTCCCCACACACAGGTATCACTTTACTGATGCATATATTAAATTATTTAATCTCACACCAATGAGGTCAATTCTACTAAAAACCCTTTTTTTATAGATGATGAAACTGAGGTGCAGGGTTATTAGGGGATAAGCTAATGTCACATAGCTAGAAAGTAGTGATTTGAATTTGAATCTGGACAGTCTGGCTGGCCCCAGAGACCATATTCTTCACCATATATAATGATGCTTCTTAGGGCATATGCAGTAAGTAAGTAAGTAAGTAAGTAAATAAATAAATAAATAAATAAATAAATAAATAAATGATAAAGGTAATTCTCAAAGTAGTAATTAAAATAAAAACATCGTTGTTAAATTGTGCATTTTACTAAACCAGGCTAATATTTTCCTTTATTTGAAACAATTGCATTTTTTAAAGTTTTGGTTTTCACTTTGTTTAATAAAAGCTAATATCACTTTTCAATTCAGGACTGCTGTTCTGAAAGGATTAACTCCTCCTGGATTGTATCAGTTACACCTAAAATGAACTAGTCCCAATAGTCATCAGAAAAGCTGTCAAGAACCTCATTTCAAGAGCTGTTGATAGGAGAGATTAACTACTTACTGCAGTGCTTTTTAGATATGATTCTCTTCCTCTGTGAAATGCAGATTATCTAAAAGGTCTTTTTGGATAGAATAAAAATACTTCCTGTGATTAGTGGAAGGGTCTATAATATGTTACCCTCCATTTGGTGAAGAGGGATCAAGGTGAAGGAAATATTACTCTCTGAAATTAAAATTAGCAGAAATCAACATAAATGACCATCTGAAGAAATGACTGGCTTAGTATAAGAGGAGAGCGTGGGGCTTGAGGTCAGGGTTTGAATTTGAGTCTAGTTTATGAAGCAGAGCCTGGGCGCCTCCCTGGGAGGACTTGCACAGGGCGTGACACCCTGAGGTTCTGATGTACTTAAGCATCTTTCAGAGCTGTATTTTTTTTCCCTACTGAACTAACTTAAGCAGCAGTTTCTTCCTGACCAGAAGAAATTACTAATTCATCTCCGCTTGTGAGGCCTATCTTTCACTTTAAACTCATATTCTAATATTCTGGTTTCCAAATCGGCTTTTTGTGTGTGTGTGTTTGGCTTAAATTTGTGATCCAAAATTTAATCACCTCTGAGTAAGTGGATAAATGGATATTTTGGACTTGCAGAGAGGAGGAAACTCCATTCCTGTGTCATCTCCTAGGCTGTGTCCTTTATCTAGCCTTCCCCCCACCATTTGACATCTGTGAGCTTCAACACCTCCCAGTGAAAGACCTCTGACCATGGAACAGTCTGTCATTAACGATGCGTCTTGATCTTGACATGCATCAAAATGCATATTCAGGCTTTAGAAGAGTGATGCCTAAAGGTGATTCCAAATGATGGAATGGAAGAGGGACAAAATGAAGGATTCTTTCATTCTTAAATAGGTTGAGTATGCATTTGAATGTCTAGAGGGGAGCTCTGATTGACAGACAAGATATATAGTGGGACAGAGGTTAAAGGTGGACAGAAAGGTTTCAGAATTGTCAACGTAGTGATTGTCACTAAAGCATTCAGCCGAAAGAGGCCACTAAGAGATGTCAAAAATGGGAAGGAAGCTAGTGGGTCAAGGACAGACTCTTCTGAAAGAAGAAGATTTGGCAGGAGAAAGGAAGATGAATAGAAAGAAAGACTAGCAGTGCCTGCAATGAAAGCTCCTGCTAAGTAAGAACGAGTGGGATTTGCAGGGTAATTGAAAGAATGAGTGGATTGACATTAGGTGAAAATCGATGGCTCTTAATACCACTCAAAGAATAGGGATTATAGGGATGGAAAATGGATGATTTACATAAAATATGATCAATCTTGGTTAGAATAAATTATACTTCTTAAAGATGGTCAGAGACACTGTGATTTTTTTTAAATTTCTAACTATTGAGTTTAAGAGTAGCACAACATATGAGCACAGAATAGGAGCTATTTACATCAGTTCAATACCTTGCCTTCATAAATAAAGTAAGCTGCCATTACAAAAACATGGAACAAGGGAGAGGTGGCCCTTATGCCCATGATCCAAAGGTCTGTTCACTGAAGGGCTCTTCATATCACAGACAGTTGCAGGAGCCAGGTCCTATGCCATCTGCCATGACTTCATTCTGCACACTGGGTTTTCTCCTACAGCGGGAAATGGCAAATCTGAAGATCTCAGCTTAGAAATCCAAGGAAACAATCACATTAAAAATATAAGTGTAAAAAAAGAAATGAAAGGTTAGCCTACTTAAGAATAGAATCATCATAGATGTAAGATGTCAAAAATTGTTCATTTATATAATGGGAAAACATAATTTAACTATTTACAAAATGGCAGAGTAATGAAGGATACAAGACATAGAAAAGAAAAATGAGTTTAAAACAAACAACTACATTAAGCTTGTATGTTAAGCTCTCAGATAACAGTATGGGGATGGGATGCTGAGGTTATCTGAGCGACCAGAACAAAGAACAGAGAAAAAAACATGCATTGCTTCCAGACTATATGATGCTTTCACCTTATGATAATCAAAAAAGGATAAAGCAATGCTGAACATTGAACTCCCTGGGAAAGACAATATAACGTAGAAAAGATGCAACCTCAGTGTATTTAGCATCCTTTCAGTGTTTTGTTAGTTTCGAGTCAGTTGTTGAAGACATTGAGAAAAGTTAAAATTTTAAATCACAGAGCTAGCTACTAAAATGAGTTATGGAATTGTTCTAACTAGTAAAGCTTAGAAACTATTCAGATAAGGAAATAAAAACCAGAATTAGATGAACTCAAATAATAATTGATGACAAGGGAAATTATATTTACATTATGCCTTATTAATATATTATTTTATAGTTCATTATTCAGTGGCAGTGGGCTAATAAAGTATTTTGGTCACTGTAGTAAACAACCCAAAGAAGTGTTCTAATATATCTATTAGCATTTTGGCAGCATAATATTGTGTTATAAAAGGATAATGATCTATAAAAAGAGGTTGGTTGTTTTTTTCATAAATTTTTATTGTTTGAGTTTTGTTGATTTTTTTACCTCCATAATCTTAGTTATTTAAGATTAAGAGTAAGATTAGTTACTACACTATCCCCACCCCTAATAATACCTAATGATAATTTCTAAATTTTAGGCACAGTTTTTGAGAAAGAAGTAACCAAGTAACAAGAACTATACTTAAGAATTCCTATTTCAAGAATTACACACTAGCACACAACCAAACAATATAATTCTAATTAATATTAAAAATACTTGGATGCCCTGGCCAGTTTGGTTCAGTAGATAGAGCATCAACTCGTGGACTGATGGGTCCCAGGTTCGATTCCAGTCAAGGGAATGCAACTCGGTTGCATGCTCAATCCCTGGCCCTGGTTGGGGACATGTGGGAGGCAACCAATCAATGTGTTTCTCTCACATTGATGTTTCTCTTTCTGTCTCTTCCCCTCCCTTCCACTCTCTTTAAAAATCAATGGAAAACAAGAAACTAGAAACACCAGTCAGAAAGGATATATGCACCCATATGTTCATAGCAGCACAATTTGCAATAGCTAATATTTGGAAACACCTAAGTGCACATCAGCAGATGAGTGGATTAAAAAACTGTGGTACATCTACACAATGGAATACCAGGCTGCTGTAAAAAGGAAGGAACTCCAACCATTTGCAACAGCATGGATGGACCTGGAGAGCATTATGCTAAGTGAAATAACCCAGTCAGAGAAAGATAAATATCACATGATCTCACTCATTTGTGGAATATAATGAACAACATAAACTGATGAACAAAAACAGATCCAGAGACAGAGAAGCATCGATCAGACCGTCAAACCTCAGAGAGAAGGCAGAGAAGGGTGGGAAGAAAGGGGAGAGATCAACCAAAGGACTTGTATGCATGCATATAAGCCTAACCAATGGACACATACACTAAGGGGGGTAAGGGCATGAGCGGGGAGGGGGGGGATGGGGATATAAGAACACATATGTAATACCTTAATTAATAAAAAATGTAAAAAGAAATCAATGGAAATATATCCTCTGGTGAGGATTAACAACAACAACAAATACTTACTGGGGAAAAATCCAACTATTTGTTACACATCCAGAACAACTATTGTTGCAAGAAAACCACAATATAAGTCACAAGATGGAAAAGGCAACCAGAAAAAAAAAAAAACAGTCCAATAAAAGTCCAGCATTCATTTTAAGTTAGTTTCCTCAGGAAACAGACTTAGAGATGGGATAACAGAACATGCAATCAGGAAATATCACCTATAAAGGGAGTGGAAAAGGAGGATTAGGTAGAAGGAAAAGATAACTATGATGCAATTTAATCAGAATCCTCACTTAATCCCATAGGAACCTTAATCCTGAAATAGCCCTGTAGAGTTATCCAAATTGAGGGGGTAAGGACTTGAAACCACTTCATTGAGCAATCATTGGACCTAACGTGTTCCTGGGAGGGTCAAGGTGGCCTTCTTTGGATCCAAGGCAATTCTTCAGAAGGACTCAGATGTGAACAGTCTGCAGACAACACTTCCAGCAGCTGAGGAAATGTGTGCCTCACTCATTTTTTAATGGCAGATAGTTACGTTCACTTAGTGCACCCCTGTGCCTCTTGGACCAACTTGCTTTAAGTTCAGTGTATCTTCAGATTGCTCCTACAGGATTTATATCAGTCTCTTTTCCTGGAGTATCTTGTAAAAAGGAGTTTAGTAGAATTAAATAAATTTCCTGCTGCTATAGCTTATCTCAGGGCCAAAATTAATAAGCATCACCTTCCTCCTCAACTAGCTAGATTCTCCTTAACCTTGACTAATACCTATGCTGCCCTAAGGTTGCTTACCTTGTATGGTGATCCAGACTGTCATCCCTGGGAGGTTACGTCTCTCATCACCATGTCCTTCCTACTGTGGTTGCTGCACCATCCATTTACTTTTAAAATTGGTCAAGAGGATAGCCTTTGATGTCAAAGTTATTCCTTCTACCCCATTGTGTAGTAGCAGCCCTATCTCTTGTGGGTCAAGTACCATTGCCAGGGTGGAAACTCATTCACTCACCAGCTGGCCTCTCAGCACAACAGTCCTGAGTGACAGGATGCAGGCTAGCTTAGAGTTTAATGGAACATTTTATGCATATTCTGGTAGAAGTTCTATCTCTCTGAGAAGCGGGACCTTTCACTCAGAGTGTAATCACAAGGCTGAGAAGTACAAATTACCTTAGTGATTCACTGAAATTGATGGTAAGTGAGACCACTCCTACTTTCAACTCTTGGTTCTGGACTGAGGACCTAGTACTATAATGGCTGTGGATTTCATTTGTTTACTGTGTACAGATGGCACTCCATTTCTTCAGGACATCATCTATCTCAGGTGTGATATGCACCTAATAAGCTGTATATTCAAATGGCTGTCACTTCACCCTATCAGGTTCGTGACCTCTAGTTGATGTGGTAAGTGACAGAACCAGTGAATCCCACAGTCATGTGCCCACTGCCTCACCTCCTTTACTGCAAAGTGGGTTCCTTGGTCCAACATAATATTAAGTGGAATCCATATTGCTGGAAGAAACAATTGGTAAGCCCTTAAGTAGTGGTGCTGAGGCCCTACAAGTTGTAAATGAAAATTCATATTTAGAATATGTGTGAATTCCAGTAAAGATGTACATTTCCCCTTCTAAGATGGAAAAGGTGCAATGTATTCAACTTTCCATCAAGTGGCTGGTTGGTCCCCTCAGTAGATGACATCATATTAAGGGCCCCGAGTTGCTGAATTGTGAGACATTTGGCAATAGGATTAACTGGAGGAGTGGAATTCATGCTGTTGGGCTAATGTACAGCCTTAATCTATATTGCCCTGAAGTGCTCTGTTTATACACACTTGTGCTAATATTCACACAATCCATGAGAAAGCCTGGCTAATATCAACTGGCTGAGTCATTTTGCCTACTTGCTTGTACAGTGCCTCTTTCAAAGTGGAGGATCTCTGATGGGTGTTATCATATGATACAAAGATTTTCACACATCCTACCCTTCTTCCATAGATCGATGCACATGCCTCTTCCTCAGATTTTCCTGTACCTAGTTTTTCTCTTTCAAGGTTTCTGACCAATGATGAAACCATTTACTGCTGCCTATAAATCTATGTATTCTTTTCCCTCCTACAAAACATGGATGAGCCGATGAACTGATGAACTCCCCAAAGCTTTTTTCTTCACCATTGTCTTTCAGTGTCACCACTGAGTGAAGCTTTAGTGCACAAGCAGTCTATTTTTGGTTTGGACCCCTGTACCAAAAACACACATTTGTGACTCAAAGTTGGCCTTGTTCTTCTCTATCAGCTGGTTATCAGAAACCCTGCATGTGACCCATAAGCACTAGCTGAGGGAGAGGGGGCCATGATATTAAGGGATGGCATGGTAGTGTGCATTACCTGTTGGTGTAACTTACTTGTACCCTCTTTGCCTGTCTATGCCCAATTTTGCATTAAGATATCTGCTGGGAGATCTTAGCATCTTCCATGTTAATGTAGATTGCTGCTCAATCCATAATTACATAATCTGGTAAGTCTACAGGTCCATATGGTGATTTTCTATGGGCTTCCCTGAAACTTTACATGTACTTTGTTGTTGTTGTTGTTTTCCCTCCGGCACAGTCCTCTCTAATGCCATGGGGTTTTCTGAGTCCTATTGCCCACATGGTAGGGATACCATATCATAGCTGTACCCAATGTAGAGCCCATCCAACTCTAGGCTCCACTCAAGTTCAGAACCTTCTGTGCCACTTGGTAAGTTGGTTGAAGTACCTTTGAGTGTTAAATATGCTTCCTCCATCATTTTGAAGAGGTCTGTCTTTCCTGCTTAGTGGTGACGGGTGAGATATATACCTAATAAATATACCTCATCTGGACAGTTGCAAACAGGCCACTTGTTTAAGTAGTGGTGGTGTACTGTGACCTTCCAAGATCTTTTGGACTTTTGTAAGGAAGGGCCAGTGTGGTGAATTAAATAGGGGTATGATGAAAGCAATAATCTTTGAATCTTTTAGGTCACTGATGGTGGTAGTAATCTCTTCCAATATGTAATGTGTCTTTTTACATACGGTTTTGACTTGTGTGGGCAAAGGAGGGGGTTAGTTTTTAGAGGCTTTATATTGGCCTTCCCCACTGTGGCAGATTTAGACTATAGACCAAAAGATTAGTACAACGGTTCTGCCAATTCCCAAATATAAATATACCTATTATATATTTGGGGGTGTATATATATATATATATATATATATATATATATATATATATGTACTAGTGGCCCGGTGCATGAAATTCATGCACATTGAAAGGAAATTAATTAGAGGAAATATTTTAATATTGCTATTTGCCCTTTCTCTATAATAAAAGTGTGAGAGATAAAAGGAAATGAGTACAATATATATGAAAATAATACATAATTTTATTAATAAATAAACAATTACAAAATGATATAACAATAACAAACTCATAATATAAAAACAACATTGATGCAAATAATGACTGATAAAGTGATTAAATTTATTCTAATATCTCCCTGTATACCACATTAAGAGTGAAAACACTTTCAGAGTGCTTGACTAATTTCCCTTGAGATAAAGTATTTACAACTTTAACATCACATGCTCTTCAAACTCGAGAGAAAGCAACATATAATTGACCATGTGAGAAAATGGGTTCAGGTAGGAATATTCCTACTCTGTCTAGAGTTTGTCCTTGTGATTTATTAATAGTCATTGCAAATACTGGCTTCACAGGAAACTGTCATCAAAGTAATTTAAATGAGAGGCCAGTGTCAGATGGGGACAAATCAATTCTTGGAATCAGAATAACCTCTCCCTCTGCAGATCCTGGTAATACTTCAGCTTCGATAATGTTAGGTAGCAATCTTTTGATAATAAATCTGGTACCATTACAAAGACCCCATTTACTATTAAGATCTCTCAATAGCATGATGATTGCACCGACTTTCAATTTTAATTTATGACACAGCATTCCTGAAGGAGTAATACTATTAAGAAATTCAATGGGAAAATTTTCCTTTTCAGCATCATCTATTGAGTCAATGGAATCATCACTCAAATAGGTGTGAAAATCTCCATCAAGTATATCCAAAATTTCTTCATTTAATTTTTGAACGTGCTCATTTTTTGGACAAATAATTGCACGTTTAGATATATTTTTAATATTATCTATAGATATACTATTTCCAAAGGTGGCTTCAATAATAGATCCATTAAAAATCATTTCATGGGGAATTTCAATAATATCCATTCCTAAATGAAAACTGCTATCAAGTTTGCCATCTCCAAGTTTTACTAACCATTCACAATAAGCAGAATCCTCTGATCTCATATTTGTTTTAAGAGACAACTGTCTGAAACATCCCCAAACACTACAGTACTTTAAACTCGTTTGTACTATGGCCAATCGTATAGCATGGTGGCACAAAAATCCCCTCTGAAAAGTACTTTCCCATTAAATGCAACATTCAAATTAATGCCAGTGAGAGCTTTATATGTATGGCACGTGTGCGAGTCAAAGTTTATTTTTAAATTTCCAGTGTGCATCATATGTACCGGTTGGTCGGACGGATGGACAAATGTCTGTCACTTAGCCTTTTATCTATACAGATTATGAGTCATGATTTTACCTTTTTAAAAAATTATCCTTTAATACCTCCAAAGCACAATGAGTAAGAATCTGAAGGTTTATGTGGCTTCTATATGGTTTCTAGGACAAAGTTCTTTCCTTTACCCACCACTCACTTCTCTCCTTTTACTCTTGAATGTTAATTCCAACATAATTTTTGTAACACCTCTTGAAAAGGATCCCACCAAGTTTTTGATAGTCCATATGATAAAACTTACAGAAAAATACAGCATGAGACTTTCATTCTCTCACTAACTTCTTCATATAACTAATTCCTCAGCCTCTATAGAATGAAAAAGGAAAATAAAAGTGCCTTCTCTCATTCCAAGGCCTTTCTCAGTCAGGCAACCACAAAAATTAAGAATGAGCCTATAATTCATGCCATGTAATCTCTATCAGGCATAATTCAAATCAAATCCCATCAGGCAAAGTCTGGGATAATTAAAATGTATATGAGAACAGTGATGACCTGGGGGAGAACTTATGAAACCTTGTCTCCTGCTTTTGCTGAATATTCTTTTTGTTATGCTAGACTCCAAGCCCCAATCATGGACCTGGGCAGGCAGCTGCGGGCGCCAAGCCATGCTGCCTGCCCCAGTCCGTGATCTTTGATCATGGACCTGGTCAGGCGGCTGCAGGCGCTAACCCACGCCACCTGCCCCGGTCCGCCATCATGGCTTGGATCCCGTGGGCAGGGGACGCTGCCTCCTTCCCCCACCATCTTTGCTGGGTTAATTTGCATAGCCCCCTGATTGGCTGTGGGTATAGCGAAGGTACGGTCAATCAGCATATTACTCTTTTATTAGGTACGATATATATATTTCACTTCCACTGGTATACTATCTTAGTTCACCACTGGTGAAATTTTTTATAATATGCTACTACTTTCCAGGAGTTCTCAGTATTCTATCTATATGGAGTAATAGAGACCCTGTTGTTGGCAGGCTGGCAGATGATCTAATTCTAATCTCTTTTATAGCCTGTGTTCTAGGACCACTCCTGGAACTCAGTGTCTTAAGTTGGTTTCCTGAGAAACAAACACTGACATAGAATCTGTATTCAGATTATTAATTGGGGTGTGCTCTCAGAAACACCTATAACAGAATGAGGAAATCAGGATTGCCCAGAGAGAAGAGTTGGAATTAGATGTAATTGTAACAGAGGCCTCAGGTGATCTCACGGAAAGCTCTGAAGCTAAGATGGTCCAACAGAGATGTCCCTAATAGAGGCAAGGGAACCCCGGATTATAGTTCTACATTGATGATGTATTACATGTGGCCTGCCTCTTGAGTGAGGGTGTAATATTAGGTAAAACTACTCCTTTTGTCTGAGGGCAATTCCTGGGATGAGAGTCAGATGTGAACTGTCAGCCAGCACCAGTCTTCAGCCAATGGAGAAATAAGGGCTCCATAGCTCAAGAGTGAATCTTAATAGCAAAGCAGGGCATTCACTATGACAACAAAGCAACTGGTGACATCCTGCAATAAAGAAAACCAGGTCATCTGTACTAACTGTGCCTCAGACTGATGCCTGTGCCCCAAAGAACTTTCACATTCAAATTCTATTAGAGATCCCTTATAGTCAATCAATGAGGCAGAACTGCCTTCACCTTCACCTTTTCAAAGAATAAAAGCTGCCAATACCTTTCCAGAGTAGGGTATATTTTCTTCTGTCGCAAGTTTATTCTATACTAATTAGAGTTAGAATGGCATAACTCTGCTTGAAACAATGGTTCTGAACACATCTTTATATACTTTGAGTAGCTACACACTATGTTGCAGATCTAGTTAACATCCATGCTTCCTCTGATCTGGGAGACATAATAAATTCCAGGGGTTCTGGTAGAGTTGTAAGCCCTCAGCAAGCCAATTGCTCCACATAATTAAATGTAGTTTGGGATAGTTCTGCCTGAAAATCAGAGTGAAACAGCATGACATATGGCCCGGCTGTCAGATTTAAAAGGATATTTGCAGAAAGAAGTGTGCCTATCTGGAGGCAATTGGCCATGAAGCCCATGAAAAGAAAATCCTGGAAGAGTTTCAAGGTTAAAACTCAGTGCTGCAGATGATCCAGAGTATTAATGTGGAAAACTCTCTCTTCCTCTTCTATCACCTTTTATTCTCTCTTTGCGAATCTACATAAGCTTCATATGTCTATTCTGTGAGTTGAGATTGTGAAATCTGGAGTACGACTCCATAATGAAAGGGGAAGAAGAGCCAAGTTTTCAACTCGAGGTTTAGTATGTGCTTATTCGCAATGAAAAATAACTGATGATAAGTCAGAGAAGTGAAGAGAAAAACAGAAGTATCCCACTTATATTTCATGCAGGTATTTTCACTCATAAAGGAATGTGCTTATTATGCTTTTTGATTAAAAAACACACCAAAAACTTGCAAAATTTTAAGTGAAAATTCTTAAGGACAAATGAGTTTTACTCATTTATTGCAAGGGGGTTTAAACCTCTTGTACAACGTAAGCCTCGAATCCCCTACTTCCTTTCTCTCAGTACGTTTTTTGTTTGTTTGTTTGTTTGTTTGTTTGTTTGTTTGTTTACTCTCAGTACTTCTATAGTACTTGTATGGAAAAAATAAAGCTCCCAACTGGAATTTCCTCAACTTCTTGTCACTAATCATTTTTCCCACCAGTTATAATAAATGAGAGTTCCTCCATCTTTATATTGTCAACTGATGGTCTGTATCTCAACACCTACAAAAATTCTCAAAAATTGTACTCATGAATATGCCTTTTCTTTTCATGCTCTAATGTCTTCTCTCTCGTCACTGGAAACTTTCAATCAGCAAGTTAACATGGGTTATTTGCACTGTGCTAGCTACTTCTACATTTTTAACTTACACTATTCTTCAGTTTACATAGTTTCCACACATAGTTTCAACTCTTGTTGATATTATGAATAATTTCCACGATGCTAAGTCATCTTTTCTGAACTTTGTAGATGTTTTCACTGTTGACTAAGGCCTACCTCTTTGACTTTTGTGGCATTAGGAGCTTTTGATCTTTTCCTTTCTGATCTGGCTACTCTTCTCCCTAACCTTTGAATGTTGACACTCTTCAAGGTTTGCCCTAGTCCCTTTTCCCACTTTACCTTTTATTATCTTCTTAAGTGAGCTCACAGCCATGTCTTAGATAGCTATTGATGCATTAAATATAAATAAAATACCAGTGGCATATATCTTGCAATGCATCTATAGATCAGCTAGATTCTAGCTAATCTAGACTGAACTTGACTTGGTTTGGTTTCAATCTCCAAGTTGGATCCAGGTCGGTGCATATCTTTATATTCCTTGGATCAGCAGCTCTCTGAGGCTGGTGAAAGGCCATAAGACAATAGGGGAAGCCCAACTAACTGCATAAGCACATTTCCAGCCTTTGACTTTATCCTATTTGTTAACATGCCATGGGTCAAGGCAAGTCATATGGCAAGCCATAAGACTTGGAACAAGGAAATCAATTCTTTTCATGGCAGTGAGGACAGGAGGTAGAGGTTTTATGAATAGTGATATAATCTTCTATCTTAGTTATATGTTTATAACTAATGACTCTCAATATTTAAACCTCCAGCTCAGCCCTGACCTGTTTGGCTCAGTGGATAGAGCATCGGTCTGCAGACTGAAGGGTCCCAGGTTCGTTTCTGGTCAAGTGCATGTACCTTGGTTGCGGGCACATCCCCAGTAAGGGAGTGTGCAGGAGGCAGCTGAATCAATGTTTCAAACTCTATCCCTCACCCTCTCCCTTCCTCTCTGTAAAAAAATCAATAAAATATTTTTTTAAAAAAAACCCTCCAGTTCAGAATTTCCTCTTAATTCAGCCTATATATCCAATTGTCCACTTGACAATTCCCATTGGTTTTTCCACAGAGTCTTCAACATTTGCATATTCACAATTATCTTCCTTGTCAGCTTTCATCCTCCTTCATTATTCCCTATCTCAATGAAGAACATAGCTATTCACCAAGTCGTATGATCAAGATAACCAGGAGTATCCTTAATACCTCCTTTTTCTTAACTGCTTCCATGAAAATATAATTCCTCAAAAATCTAAATCCATTTTAGCCCCCCCCCCCCATTTTTTAACCTCCAGACCCACATAAAATTTCAAGCTTCCACTATCTCTTGACTGCACTATCACAATAGCCTCTGGAAAGTTTAACTCCACATCAACTTTGTCTCACCAAACCCAAATCTATTTCACACAATGTACCCTTTATTTTTTCTAAAAGGAATTGTTTCTATTGATTCTGCCCATTGACAATACATATACACACTCTTAAATCATTTAAATAACAGCTTCTCTTGTGCCTCTTTCTTTGTTTTGTTAGCATCTATGCTAACCTTTCTTTTGTTTCTCTAAAAGTTCTTTTGTTTCTCAAAAAGGCTCATGACCTTTACACACGCTGTTCTATCTTTTAGAATGACTGTTTTTCCCTTTTTCAACTGGCTATTTATTCATCCTTCACAAATCATCTCATTATAATCTCATAGCATTCTACACCTTTTCAAGACTCTTAGAAAAATTGTGACTAAATTACCAATTGTGTTGTTTATTTACTCCACCCCCCCCCCCCCACACACACACACACACACCTGCACTCTTCTTCTAGAAATAGAATGTAAGGTGTATGTAGACAAAGACCATTTCTGTCTGTTTCATTTCTTTATCTCTGGCACTCAGTGCCTAGATCAGTTCCTGGTACTTAATAAATAACGAATAAATATTTATTGATTTATTGAGTAAATTAAAAAATCCTAGATTATCACAGGACATTAGTGTTAGAATACTTAAAGGACATTAGACTGCAGTGGTCAGCAAACCGGCTCGCGAGCCACATGCGGCTCGCGAGCCGTGGTTTGCCGCTCTGTTGACTAATGAGTTTTCCAACTACTAACCTAGACTCTCAATTCCAATAATTACAGGCTGTTGTTGTTCCTTGTGATTAAGCCCCTATCCCAGTGGTCGGCAAACTCATTAGTCAACAGAGCGGCAAACCGCCGCTCGCGAGCCGCATTGTGGCTCGCGAGCCGCAGTTTGCCGACCACTGCATTAGAGTAATCTCCTTTAACCCTTAACCTTTAGCCTGAATTCTCTCTGGATGAATGTAATTCCAAGGAGATTAAAGAAACATTCCAATTTCATTAAATCAGATAGTTTTTTACCATATATATAGTCCAGAAATCCTGAATATTCTTTGTGTGTGCTAAGTACAGAAAATGAAACCCATGCTTCCTTAGAACTTAAAGGTTAAAATCAACACTATAAGCATGTTCTTAAGTTCATAATGTTCTTAGAGTAAGCAGTGTTGCATACATTTTAAAAAGCAATATCATCAAGAGAATCAAAAGACTAGAAACAGAGTGGGAGGAAAATATTTGCAAAATATATAATTGATAAAAGATAGGCATCCCTAATATACAAAGAACTTTTAAAACTCAGTAATAAGAAAATTAACAGTGTGACTTAAAAATGGGCAAAAGTTCTGAGTAGACACTTCCCCAAAAAAATATAGACAGATGAAAATAAGCATTAAGAAAGATGCTCAACATCATACATTATTAGGGGATTGCAAATTAAAACCACAATGGTATTTCATTCATTGCTGTTGGGAATGAAAAATGGTACAACAACATTGAAAGACAGTTTGGCATTCTTTTATGAAATTAAACATATATTTACCATATAATCCAGCAGTCACGCTACTTGGTATTTACCCAAATGAGTCAAAAACTTATGTCCACACAAAAACCTTCACACAAATTAAATGTTTATAGCACCTTACTCATAATTGCCAAAATTTGAAAGCTTTCAATCAGTAAATGGATAAACAAACAGAGGTACATCTGTAAAATAGAATATTATTCAATGATAAAAACAAGTGAGCTACCAACTTACCAAAAGAAACAAAGGAAACTTAAATGTATATTAACAAAGCTGCATATTGGATAATTCCAACTATATGACATTCTGAAAAAGGCAAAACTGTGGAAATAGTAAAAAGACCAGCGGGTACAAGGAGTTCTACGGAAAAGTGAAAGGAATAAAAGGGATTTTTTAGGTGGTGAAATTATTCTCTCTACGATGCTGTAATTGTGGCTATGTGCCATTTTACGTTTGTCAAAACCCATAGAATATACAATGTACCGAGTGAGCCCTAATAAATCACAAACTTTAGTTAATAATAACATAAAAGTATTGGCTCCTCATATGTAACAAATGTACCACATTAGATGCTACTAATAGGGAAAACTGTCTGTGGAAGTGGTGTTGAGAATGGTATATGGGAACTCTCTGTACTTTTGGCTCAATTATTCTGTAAACCTAAAACTGTCCTTAAAAATAAAGTCTATTAATAAAAAAAATGATACAGGAAACAATTATATTTAAATAGACTGTATGTAACATAGAGGGGGAAAAAAATAAATTATTTACCACTTAGCACTGAAATTGTTATGGTCCAAATGGGCTACATAAATTAGTTGTGTCTGAGCTAGAATCGTGAATAAAAGATGTGAAAGTAGCCTGGAGAAAACAGTGTCAATAAAAAGTTGGTTAAAAATAAAAGCAATAGAATATTTGTTCTCTACTGTTGTTGCTGAGTAAATTAAAAATAGACTACTGAGAATTTTGTCATTAATTTACTTTTCAGGTGACTTTGGTTTCCTAGTAGCAATACTTAACCAATTTTTTCTTGCTCCCTTCAAATTCTTTCATAAGATAGTGGACAGATGCTGAGCAGCTGTTGCTGTATGTCAGGAAGCAGCTTTATAACTCTGCCTCCCAATGAAATAAATACAAACTGTAGGTTATAGAAGTTCCACTTCTCACATCAGTGGTATGTACTGGGAATGCTATAATGGCTACCACCTGATATATGCAGAGGGAAACCAGTACAAAAAATGTTCCATGCACCTCATGCCTTTCTGAAAAATGATAGCTTTCCCCCTAGACATATGGAAACAACTGCTTTCCTGAATGTGTAATGTCTCAGGGTGCAGACGAAGCCAGTCGGCTTGACAGATAACAGCAAGGAGAGAAATATATGAACATTTCTCTTTGGGCCAAGAAGCAATAATGTGTCTTACTAGAGTTACTGCCTCTATTAAAACTAGATACAGGATATTAATTGTAATACTATAGGAGATAGAAACAAGGGCTCGAGCGCAGGTCCAAAACAGCATGGAAACTGTCACTTCCCAGTTCAGCCTTCCCTAATTAAGTCCCAATGGGGTCTCCTGTTCATTTCAGTAATGTGCACTTCTCAGGATAAATGGTATTTAAACACAGAGAGAAATCCCTGCACCCAAATTGGCCACCAATTCAAATTCTTTCTAGATGGCAGAGACTGCAAATTGCTCCACACTCCTTCCATGTCTGTTTGTTTACCAGTAAACCATTGTGAGTTAACAGGCTCTCTGTGCCTCTCAGAGCAGACCTTGACTGTAGCTAAGACCCAGGTCATCAGAGGGCAAAAGGGAGGCAAACACCAGCAATATGATAAAGAAAATTCAGCCTGGGAGGAACCAATACCAGAACCAGAATGAGAGTTGCCTGTTTGCCATTGCTGTAGTTTTCAATTTAGCCGGGGTGGGGTGGGGTGGGGGTCAGGGAGAGAGAGGAGAAAGAATCTTTGTCTTGAAAACCTCCAAGGAAGTTTCTGTGAGGACTCGGGATGTTGAGAGAGAACCGCATGTGCACATTGGTTGTCTGTACCTGCGTGACTGTGCCTCCTCACGGCTGTGTCTACCCTCGTCGGGTGTCTGCTTTTCTCTGCCTGCTTCCAGTGAATCTTGTCCTTCACAGTCTTCCTCCTCAAAGCCATTCATTGCTCAAATACCTTTTAGTACTCATTTCTCTTTTCTTGGACTTTCTCTGACCTTTCTAAATTTTTAGAAACAAAAAACAAACAGCACTGTGTCTCAAGTTGAAAACCACAAAAACTGATACAATATATCATAATAGATACTTATTTTGTACCTTTGTTTTCAAACCCTGAGTTCTTGAAAGTAGAGAAATTACATTATCTTCCAATGAAACATCTATGAACTTATAGAAGTGGAAGTAAAATTAACTTGATTATAAAGAAAGGCTGCCAGTTTTAGCAGAAAATAAATCTATGAGGATTGACTTAATACCTGTAATGGACAACTGGGGCCAGATTGACTTAAGCCAGAGGTGAATTGTTGATGTAGAAGGAAAAGCCTCATAGCCTAGTCACCTGGTCATTTTCACTCCCCAGAGCCTTGCACACGTCCCTGCTGCACTATTAATAGAACAAGTGAGTCCTGGGAGGACATCTCTTTTACTCTGCTGTTATTTCATAGGGCGGTGTCCTGGGTTAATAAAGCCTCATTAACAATTGTGAGCAGAGCCCCTCAAGCTCTCCAAGAATTCATTTTACAATAATGGAAAGAACACAATTTCCCCCCATATCCAATTTCAAATTGCCTAAAGCAAAGAATAAGAAGTTGGAAACACACACACACAAAGGTATATGCTATCTTTTGCAATGTCAAAAACACAATCATTCCAGGCTTACTGGTAGCTACTGAACAACCAATGTGGAATTAAAAGTGCTGCCATTTAAGAAGTGCATATTATTTTCTCCTTAGTCCCATGGAGCACCGCATTCTATCACAAGGCTCATGGGAAGAAACCCCTGCTCGCTCCCTGGGTTTTCTAAATTTCCCACAAAAGTAGACATCCCCTCCCGCGAAGGCCCCCAACTTCAGTACGATATGGTTGCTGTCCCACATTTTATTGTTGCCATTTTTAAAATGACATATTTGTTAGGGTGAATAAAATGCATATTCACTTGGCACATATTTAAAACCTTCATTTGGAGAGGCTGATGATTATTAGCACATGTTGTCTCAATAATTAAGAGGTAACTAGGTCATTAAGAACTCATTAATCTTCAGATTTTTTTTTTTATCCCACAGGATCATGTGAGAAGGTAGAACAGGGGGGGAAATATGCTTTGCTTTTTTCACTGGAAATGAAATAAAAGCCACCATGATAACGGGCCTGGAATATGAACCTCTGTTTCATCCGATTCATATTTCTTTTTTTAATATGTTTTATTGATTTAGAGAGAGAGGAAAGGAGAGGGAGAGAGAGAAATATGGATGTGAGAGCGAAACATTGATCGGCTCCCTTCTGCACGCGCCCCCCCCCCCCCATGGGAGATAGAGCCTGAAACCCAAGCATGTGCCCTGAACAGGAATCAAGCCAGTGACCTCTTAGTGCATAGGACAATGTTCAACCAACTGAGCCACACCTGCTGGGCTCATTCAGTTTATATCTCAATAGCAAAACGACTTGTTTCTTTAGAGTATATTCTTATATTTTATTTAAAAGTTGTATCTCCTAAATAAGGTCCAGCTATAAGTGTTTCTATTAAATATGTACATTTATCCCCCCAGGTCTGCAGGGCACATGTTCCAAGATCCTTTAGTGGATGCCTACACTGTGGAAAGTGCAGAACCCTATATATACTATGTTTTTTCCTCTACATACATACCTAGGATAAAGTTTAATTTATAAATTAGACACAATAAGATAGTAGCAACAATTATAATAAAAGAATAATTATAATAATATTAATAATAATAAAAACATAATATAATAATTAGATCAGACAGCCGAACGACCTTCCAGATGTCCTTCCAGATGACCATCCGGACGAAGCTGGGGCTGCGAGGGCTAAGCCCCCTGCATGACTTTCATGCATTAGGCCTCTAGTACTGTAATAAAAGTTATGTGAATGTGGTTACTCTGATAAGCAATCTGATAACTGAGACGGCTTCTAACTAAGTCAGGGGCAGGGAGCATCTATAGTATGGAGATGCTGGCCAAAAAGATAATTCATGACCTGGGTGGGATAGAGGGGGACAGCGAGAGTTTTCATCACACTACTGGGAATAGCATGCAACTTATAACCTATAAATTGTTTATTTCTGAAATTTTCCATTTAATATTTTCAGACGGCTGAAAGCGAGGCCCCAGATTAAGAGGGACTACTATATTAGAATTGGCAAAAAAAAGTTACAATTTTTCTACCTTAGTTTCATCTGTACTTGATTGAATAAAAAAAGCAACTTTCTGAGACCTGGCCCAGTAGGTCAGTTGGTTAATGCATCATCAGGATATGCCAAGGTTGCCAGTTTGATCCCCTGTGTCAGGGCACTTACAAGAATAAATGAATGAATAAACTATAGATCGATTTCTCTCTCTCTCTCTCTCTCTCTCAAATAAAAATAAAAAGCATTCTGTATTCCTCCCATTTCCTCTTATTTTCCAAATGTTCCTCACCCTTGCATGCCTTTTTTTTTCCCTTTGGATTCTTTTCCTTCCATTAGTCTCTGTCTATCTCTCTCTCTGCCTCTCTCCCTTTTTCCTATCTCCAACTTCTCCACCACGATGCAAGGCCATTATACTATTTTAAAATATAAAATCTTATTTCCTGGAGCATTTCTCACTGCAAGTCAAAGATTAACATGAAAAACAAAGACTTTCATTTGTAAAATACTTAGTCCTGAGTGATCTTTCGTACCAAGTTCAGAATTTCAGCATTTTGCTGAAGGCTCAAAGCCATTTAAGCCTGTCAGTGCAGTAGAAAGAAAACTCACATCTTCCTGTAGAATGTTTTTAATGAAATAATGGTCTTGGAAGATGTGAACCTGACAGCTCAGGAGACATAGATAGTCTGATGAGCCAAAGGGCAAGCATAGCCTGGGTCAGCAGCGGGACACCAGCCTCCACTCCTGGCTTGGGGTAAATTGGCCAAGTGAAAGTGCCGTCTGTTCTTCACCCCATCTGCTGAGCCCAGGCTGCACAGCCCCGATTAGTACCAGCTGTGAAAGCCAGCGTCCTGATGGAGACATGCTTCAACTCAAAACTGACCCCACTCCCAGCTGCTGCTGCAGAGAGCCATCAGGCTATAAAATCTCTGTGCTCCCACCGCCCTAATCAAGCCTCAATCAAAGATACACCCAGCAGCACATTACTCACTTCTCTGTCTTCTCTCTTGCCCAACATCAATAATGAAACCACAAATCAAGTCTGCCTAGTGTGTTATTTTGATCAAGCAAAAAAAAAAAAAAAAAAAAAACACACCCAAAACACAAAAAAACTTGTCTTCATACTTCATAGTTCAAATTTGATTGTTGAAGGAGACAGTTTTCTCTAATAAACAGACATGATTTTACAAAGTTTATTAAGAAATCACTGCCCGGTGGTTTCATAGTTCATACATTAAGCAGTAGCCTATGAAAAATAATGAACTTTTACAGAAAATTTATTAAAAGCACCTATATATCATACTTCTATCTTTAAACTTCCATTGGAAGCTAATAAAAAGACACACAAATGACAGTCAAATACAAGTTCATCATCCAACATGTGGGTCTCACTACCCACAAAACCATACACTTCAATAGCCGCTACCTTTTCAAAACAAGACCAAGATTAGTATCAGCATTGTTTCCTTAGGGTAAAAAGTATTGGTATCAGTATTGGTATCTCACTTGGAAGAAACCCTGAGACATTATCAAGATGGCTAGCTAACTTCGGTATAGGTAAAAATTACAGACCACATAAATATATCCCAATAAATTCACCATAAATGCATTCCTAAATAAACCTCTTAATGACACTCCCCCAAAATGCTCAATATTACCCCAACATCAACTAACGTGTGATAAATGTGATAGAAGGGGATTCAGAATGGAAATATTATATTTTATATGAATATGTGACCATGTTAACAAATTTTAGGCCCTTTCTCGAGAACATGGAAAGCTCTTACGTAAAAGGACGTCTTGAAGTTTAAGCATCTCAGTTTTATAGTAGATTTGCTTCTGATTTTATAATATTTGTAGAAGATGTATACTCAGGTTATTCTAGAGATTATAATCCAAATGGGACAGATCTGACTTTTCAAGTGTGCCAAGTGGTCTTATTGATAAGTTCTCATTTCTCATGTCTAAAATAGAGATTTGTGAAGGCACTGATGCCAAGGCTCAAAAGAATAGACTTCTCAGATCAGTATGATCCTATCAAGTGGAACTTGGGAAGCTCTTTGTTTAAGCATGTGGACAAAACAGGCTGACCTGTAACCTTGGGAACTGGATAGTTCTCATCAGGCATCTTATGAAAATGTCATAGGAGATGGTACATAGAAGGAGGCAGACCTTGTTACTGGGGATCAATCAGCATCTAGAAGCCAGAGGTAGGCAGAAGTCCCAAAAGATGGACTGGCAGGTGGAGGTCTCAGAGAGCCTGTGGCGAGTTGTCAGTCTCTGGGATGCACAACAGAGCATGGAACCAGATGAGTCTGTTAGAAAAGCAGAGAATTGGTGGAAGCACAAAGTTGGAATTAGGAAGCAAGTGTAGCCTCTTGTCCCCAGAGATTTTCCTCCCAAGACAAGGAGTCTATCACAGGGAACTAGATAGGGCTCTGTTAACTGAACTACAAGTACAACCTACATGTGGGTTTCCATTTCACTCTAAGTTGGGGCTAATGGCTCCCTCTTTCCGTCTCCTGTGACTGAAGTTCTGCCTTTTGGACCCACATAGTATCCATATTGCTCCCCTGGACAGGAGACCTGACTTTTGCCTGTTAATTCCTTTATTAAACAATAAAGATACTTTAAGTGCTTGTTATGTCAAGCTCTGTTCTAGTTACAAAATCTCTAACACTTGGAGTTTATAATCTAGTGAGAAGGTATATAAATATGAATAAACAAAATGAATCATTTCAGATGCTGATAAGTGTTGTGAAGAAAATAGCAGTAATAACATAAGACACATCCGCAGTGGGGAGATTACCTCCCCTAGGGTAATGACCACGAAAGAGGTCTGTGAGGAGATGAAACTTAAGCCAAGACCCAAGTGATGAGAGAGTCAGCCATACAAAGTCCTAAGGGAAGAGTGTTTCAGACAGGAGAAAGAACAAATGCAAAATCTCTGGCCCTTGGCATGTTTCAGGGACAGAAACAAGACTAAACATGCAGAAATTTATGCATAAAGTGTTAGAAGAAAAGTGTAGAGAATGAGACATGGGATCAAATTACCTCGAATTGTAGACACCAAGTTAAGAAATGGGCACTTTATTTTAATTGCCTAAGAACGTATTGAAAGTTTTAAAGCAGGAAAGTGATAGAAACCTATATATTCTTCAAAATTATTACACTAACGTCTGCAATCATCAGCATCCTTCTTTCTATAGCCCATGGCTGGTGCTTCCCTTTGGTTTCTGTTATAATCTTTCTAGATAACCACCTTCAACCTGATGTGTCTGCACAACCTCTAAAGTCCAGTTCTCTCTGGTTTGAATTTTGTCCTATTGCAAACCAAGTCTAGTTCTGATACTACAGAGAAATTCTGAGGTGTCCAAAGAACCAGTAAATGAAGAGGACACAGGAGGGTACAGTGCTGGCTGGCATCTGTCCTCTGTTGATAACTTGTGTGAAGGAAAAGAGCAGTAATTTCTTGTTCAGCCTTCCAGACAAAGGTAACATACCCAGAGGTCCTTATTTAGAACTAAAGTGGGGGATTGATGGTGGCCATATATACATTTTCTATTAAAATAAACAAAAGGTAACAAAATCCACAGAACACTGCAACTAGAATGCACATCACTTAACAGTCTTCATTTCAAAAGGGGTCTCAGAATCTTGTAATAGCACATAGTTATAATTATGAACACCAGTGTCAACTAAAATAAGAGTGTATTCATGCAAATGCATAATTGTACAGTTTACAATCTTTAAGATAACAATAATGACAACAGACCAAACAACTCATAGATATTTGTATAAATAAAATGCGCTTTTCTAAACTATTTGTTCTGGGCTTTGGTGATTCTTACGGGGGAGAGGGGGAGGAGGAATGAAACATTTTAATCTACAAATTTTATATGAAAATAAAACAGATCCTAAAACTTTAAAATACCTACATTTTTTATGTGGTGGTGATGGTGGGCATGATTTAATCTTAACAAGTGGCAAACAATAATACAGAGGAAAGATTGCATTGAATATACATTAACAAGATGAAAAATTTGTTCAAGGATAATATTCAGCTCCAGCCAACAAAAACCCAAAGCTAGATTAGAAGTGAAGGCCAAACAGGCAAAAAGCAGCCTCCCTAAAGCCAGAGTGGAGTATTGGGTTGAACAATAGGTATAAAGAATTGATGTTTTGTACTCTCTATACAGCAAGTTAATCCTATCAGGAATAAGTATTGATTTACATTTCACATCTAACTTTCTTAGCTCTGTCAAAGTTAATGAATGTTGATGCAGATATTGATTTTTCCAGCAAAAGGAAATTAACAGGACATTGTCCAATTTTGACCTTTACTTAATGAGGCATGTATACATCAAAAGGCTTTTAGAACATGTTTTTGATCAGCCACAGAGCTTCAAAAGCAGTCTTATGTACAAATTTTTTTTTTGACTTTTAATGATCCCTGAAACTCATAATTACTGTAGAGACAAGGCTCAACAAATACAAAAGGGGGCAGTTCCCTGACCACAATCTAGGCAATGAGAAATCTTCCATGGCTTGCAGAATGTGGAAAATAGGATATGTCTACTTATAATTCAAATACCATCTTTTACAAGGCCCTGAGGGGAGTTTATTTAATAGCAATCCTGAATAAAACCCCTGGCTGTGTACCTTTATGTCTAAAAATAAGTCTCAGCACATGTTTGTTTAAATCACTGCTACTGAAAAAAGCTTGACTTTAGTTTTGATGTCCTTTTGGGCAAAAAGTCAGTTCCAAATCATCGGAAAGAAATCACATACAATGCATTTCTGTTGACCTGCTGCTTCTAATTATTTCATTTATTTTTTTCTTCAATATGTGCTTTGTCTAGAGGATTTGGGTGCATGGAAGTAATCAAATAAATGTCTGGGTCCTCTAAATTAATGTCCTTAGATCCAAACTAGGCATAAAAGGCAAAGAGTTGGGATCAAACGTTCCACTTAAGGTCATATTTTGTTAGCACAAGCTCTGAAAAACTTCTTTATTTGTAGAGATGTTGTAGCATTGTAGTTTTTATATCAAACTGTTCATAAACAATAGCTATTACTAAGTCTTGAATATAGTTTGTTATGTAAAAGTGTGTGACAATGGTATTTTTTCTAACAAGATTCTGGTAGCCCAAAGTGTAAGCTATTGGTATAGGATTATAAGACTGTCCATAATTTTTGTTTAATTAAAATTTTTTGAAGTTCTTTGCAACTGTCTGGTTGAGATCTCTCCTTATTTAAATTATAGATTTTTAAATTCAACAGGCTCAAGGTCAAATGGAGTTCAGAGGTATAATGAAACTGGCAAAGTAAAGAGCAATAGAAAGTGGTAGATGAGAGACCAGATCCAAGTGAACTGGTCATACATAATGCAGGTACATACCAAGCATCTGATAATAAGAGGAAGGTAATTATCTATTTTCCAAAAATGTTCAAATGAGTTCCTTAACTACTGAACAACCCTTGCTGTTTTTTTAATTTATGAAAATAATGATAATACTCTGGTTTTTCTTTAGATTATATGAATACTTCACCTTTAACTAAAAAATTATAAAAATAAAAAATATTCAAATTGTACATTTTTTTTCAGATGTATATCACCTGAGATAATGTATGCTTGTAAGTTTAACTGTGATGAACATATCCTTTTCTTAAATAAATCCATTTGGCTAGTGTATATATTATTCTGAATCCCAAACTACAGTACAAAGTGGATTAGTGAGTTTTTTATAAATATTTCTGGTAATACTATAATCCTAATAAGAGTATTTTTCCTCATTTTTAGCTCACTTAGAATTATGACTTCTTTTTAAATTCTGATTTTTAGTCTCTGATCTGTATAATAAATGTAGATGCAACTGAAAAAGGGATAAAGCAGATGGACATCTTTTGTAAAAATGTATAGCAAATGAATTTTAAAATTTTATAAGGAATTTATGTTAAATAAAAAGTTTATAATAGAGACATCAACATGATATCAGGATTAAATTCCACCTCTGCTCTCTTTCTTATATCCAATACTAGAGGCCCGGTGCATGAAATTCGTGCACTGGGGAGAATGTCCCTCAGCCCAGCCTGCATCCTCTCCAATCTGGGACCCCTTGGGGGATGTCCGACTGCAGGTTTAGGCCCAATCTCTGTGGAATCGGGCCTAAACCTGCAGTCGGACATCTCTCTCACAATCCGGGACCGCTGGCTCCTAACCTCTCGCCTGCTTGACTGATTGCCCCCTAACTGCTCCCTTGCTGGCCTGATTGACACCTAACTGCTCCTCTGCTGGGCTGATTGCCCCCAATTACCCTCCCCTGCTGGCCTGATCACCCCCAAGGCTTTTATTAGTATAGATATGACCCTTCACAGAAAATTTCAGTAACCCTGCTTTATAATAAGGGCTTGACGATTGAATCGTTGGGACCAGACACCAAGATTTCCTTTCTTTGAATAGTGGAGGGAATAATTATCTTGTCTTTAAGTTGCCTGGAAATTAAAATGAGATAATGACTTAGAAAAGTATAAAAGCACCATATAAAGACAACTGTCTTTTTCATGAAAAACACTATTTTTATTCTCACCCTTCCTTCCTTTACAGCCTTTATTTAAACTTTGAAATTTATAAAAATTTCACTCCAATTTTCATTTCTTTACATTCAATATTATTTTGTATTGGTTTCAGGTTTTGTATTAGTTACAGAATAGTGGTTAGACAATCATATACTTTACAAAGTGTTCCCCGATATTTCTAGTACCCACCTGGCATCATACCTTCATTACAACACTATTGACTATATTCCCTATTTAAGTGACAATGGGTTTACAGGTTCCTTCCAGTCCTTTTTTTGTGTTGTTCGCCTTTCCTTTTCTTTCTCACTTCTTCCCTCATTTTCTTTATATTGTATCTCAATTGGCCATCAAAGCTCAGTGAAGGCACTGGGACACGATTAATCCATTTTACAGACCAGGAAACTGAGGCCAGTTCCAGTTGGTTGTGGGACTTGACTAAGTGCACAGGCAGCCCTCAGAGCCATGCTCTCTGCCCTTCCTAAGGGGCAGCCGCCGGGCAAACAGAACAAACCTTCCTGTCAGACTTCCGAGCCTCTTTCTCGAGCACCTCTTCATTGTGGACGCTCCACATTCTTTTCTCTCCCCTGTCCCCTGCTCCCATTCTTTACTGCCCCCCCTTCTCCAGAGCAGGTGGAAGACTTCGCACTCACCGCCTAGGCATGCTCTGCCATGGGCCAGGACGGCGCGGGCTTGCTTTTGGGTCAAGGCAGGAGCAGGAGTCGCATCCTCTGAAGTGCAAAGGCCGCCTGGGCGAGGCCTGTTAGCACTGGGAGCTTCTCTGAATCACTTCAGTCAGTCCCGTACCCTGCAGTGCGACACCCCTCCACTGAGGTGGCACCGCCCCTCAACCCCCGCCTCAGGGCTGTGGGTTCTTGCCCTCGGCCCGGGCGTCCTTCCATGCCCCTTGATCCCTGGCTGGGCCCACCCATGTCTCGGGACCACTGCAGAACCTCTCTCTCTCTGCAGGCTAGGCAGATCCCTGCCCTAGGTCTCTGCGAAGCTGTGAATCTGTGGCCAGAGGCCTGGTCTGGATCTCAGTAATCCCATGTCTGCAATGTTCCCAGGGCACCACAGGCATGGCTAGGAGGGCCCAGCTGCGCCTCCCTGGGGCAGCGATGTTCACAGGCCCCATGGGAGTGGCTAGGCGGGCCGGCCTCCCCTCCTGGGACCTGCAATGGACCTGGACCCCGAGGGTGGCGTCTGGCACTGCCCGCCCAGCCTCCCCTGGCTCCCGATGGACCCGGACCCCCAGGGGCAGGCCATGACGCTGCCTGCCCCGCCTGCATATGCAAATTTACTCACCATCTTTGATGGGTTAATTTGCATACTCACTCTGATTGGCTGGTGGGCATCGCAAAGTGATGGTCAATTTTCATGTTTCTCTTTTATTAATGTAGATTTACTTTAGTTGTGTAAAAATAGTTGAGGTCAATGATTATTGACAAAGAAATTCCAGTCTGTATCTTGAATCATATTTCCTTCAATTGAATTCCATTATATTTTCTAAAAAGTAGATTTAAATAATATTTTTGTGTGCATGGGAAATATAAGAAGTAGACACAAATAATCAAATCAAGTTTTGGAATGTTTGTCTTTAGAAGTCTTAGAAAGGTTAAGATGTCATATGGAATGGTAGAACTGTTGTCTCTCCTGAAGCAGGGAATTGAACATATGACTACTTGAGATTCTTTTGAGTTCAGTGAGTCTATAATTTTATTTCTTAAATGCACTAGCAATGTGTAAAAACGCTTTAAGTACTATGGGATTGGGAATGATTTTAGTTTTATTATAAGGATGCAGTGTAGTCACATGTTCTTCCCCCTAAGGATCTTGGAGAGCTTTCTTGACATTTTCTAATTAACTCTTCTTGCATTTCTCAGAATCATGCATAAGGCACATGCTATTATACACATTGTAGGCACAGCAAAGTTGAGTGCCTAGGGATTAAGAAAAAATAGTGAATCTGTACTTATAATGCTTGAATACTCAAATTTAAAAAAGACTTGCTATACCTCTACTAAGGCAGAATTTACAGAGAAGGTAGCTGCACATAAGTCTTTGGGAGGAAAAGAGAAAAAACTGACATTTTTGGAGAGAGCAGTTTAGATCTGTGTGCATATTACTGGTTGATTATATGTAGCATAAGGATTCAAGGGTGCTTGTGAAGGCAACTTTCAGGGAAAAACGCAAATCAAAATCAATGGAAGGTCCAAGTTATATGTAGTATGGATTCTATTTATCTCAGCTATTTTGTTATATATAAGGTTGTAATTTTGTTAATCCATCAAAATTTATTAAGAAGAAGTGAAAGCATGGAAAACCTAGGAATGACAACATAAAGGAAAACTTCTGGTGAACAAGGTCTATTTTTGCTTGGATGTGTCACACATTGTAACTGAAATAATATATTTTGTCCTCACAATAACCCTTATGTAGATCAAAAAATTGAGTTTAGTCAAATAATTCTATGAAAATCATGAGTATTTATAGATAAAGAAGTTTTTGCTTAGTTTTCTTTCTGTCTTCCAAATCAAACATGACATTTTTTAAGTTTGGGGTTACTTCAGGGGGTGTGTACTCACTAAGAAATATGTGTGCTTTTTTTAATATTCCATCCTCTTTTTAAAGATTTGAGGCAAAAATTCTACAAAAATATAGACATATAGGAAAGTGTCCCTCTTTTTTATTATATTTCTGTCAATTTGATTTTTCTTAAAGAATGAAGCAAACGTGATTCAGAAGGAAGTATATGATCAACAGCTAGAAAGTACCAGAGCAACTGAGACAGAAAGATAGGTGATAGGTAGATGATAGAGGATGATAGGTGATACATAGATAGATGATAGATAGATAGATGATAGATAGATAGATAGATAGATAGATAGATAGATAGATAGATAGATAATAGATAGACAAAGGTGTGAGGGAAGGAAGTTCCTCTTCAGGTATGGCCCAACAGCTCCTATAAAACCAACCTTATTAGAGATAATAAGTATAAATTGTAGGAAAAAAATCCACGGCTTAAGGTACCAGAAAATAAACAAACAAACAAAAACACAGAGTGGAGAAGAAAATTTTGGAGGAAAGGAATTTTAGTTGGTAGAATTGTGTCCTCCAAGGATATATTCATCCTAATCTCCAGTACCTGAGAAATACGGTCTTTGCAGATGTAATCAAGTTCAGAGGAAGTCATGCTAAATTACTGATTTCTTTGAAAGGAGAGAATTTTTGACATGAAGGCACACAGGGAGAATGGCATGTGATGCTGGAGGCAAAGATTGGAGTGATGCTTCTATAAGCCTGTGAACATCAAGGATTACAGGGAGCCACCAGAAGCTAGGAAAAAGCATAGAAGGACCCTCCCCTAGAGCATTCAGAGAGAGCATATTTCTGATGACACTTAGATTTGGGATTTCTAGCCTTCAGAAATGTGAGAGAATACTTTTTTTTAAGCTACCATGTTTAAGGTAATTGTATGGCAATACTAGAAAACTAGTACAGAAATGATACTATCTGAGTTTCCTATATTACAACTTTTGTCCAGAGAATAGTCACAAGTATTCAATACAGGACAGCTATAATTCCAGTAGAAAAACCTCAACATTACTGGACTGATGAATCAGAACAAAGTTTAGGGCCACCATATCCCCCTTGGAAAGTGAAAGCATAAATTCCAGAAAGGAAAGACTCAGGGGAGGGGAGGCTCAGATTCCATATGTACTCTCCCCAAGTCACTGGATGACCCTTGTATGACACGTGTATGATTCAAATACATGTATTGTGCAAACAACAAGTAGCCTTAGCAAGACTAAAATAACTGAACAGCTAGAAAAACAAAATAGGATTTTCAATTTGAATTAAGCCAAGTTAACCTGCAAAAACAAACATAGAGCGCTTTAAAGGAACATAAGGTCCAGAGTTTCAATGAGATGTCATTCACAATGTCCAGGATACAATTCAAAATGATGCAATATAAGAAGAAATAAGAAAACATAAGCCATTGTATACAGAAAAGACAAGGAATAGAGACCAATTCTATTCATAGATGTTGGAATTAGCATATGAGCAGCTATTATCATATGCTCAGAACTGTAAGATAAATATATTGACAGAAATAGAAACTATAGAAATCTAATGAAAATTATAGAATTGAGAAATATAATATTTAAAATGAAAAATTTACTGGATATACTTGACACCAGAATGGAGATAACATAGGAAAGATTCCACAAATTTGAACAATTCAATAGAAATAAAGAATATAAAGATAAAAGGAACAAAAATTAGCAGCACCTCAGGGAGTTGTGAGATGATTCAAACGATCTACCAGATATGTAATTAAAGTGCCAAATGAGAGCAAAGAAATAATAGAAAAAAAATATATTAGAAGAAATAATGGCTGGAAATTTACTGAATTCAATAATATACATAAAACTACAGATTTAAAAAATTCAGAAAACCCCAAGCAAAATTAATACAAAGAAAATCTCACTTCAGCATTAATTATGATGTCAGCACTAAATTTTCAGAGATGTACTTTATTAAGAAGAAAGAGAGAGAGTGGAAGGGGGGAGAGAGTGAGAGAGAGATTTGTTATTCCACTTATTTAAGCATTCATTGGCTGATTCTTGAATGTGCCCTTGACTGGGAATCAAACCCTTAACCTTGGCGTATTGGGATGATGCTGCCCCACCAAGACTATTTTCTATTTCTTGTCTACTGAGAATTATTACTTTTTTCATCACAACTGTATATTGGATATTTTTGTCAAATACTTTTTCTTTCTCTATTAATACTATATTTATTTCTTTTTCTTTCCTTAGTCTGTGAATATGATAAATTGATTTTTACTTGTTAAATTGTATTTCTGAGATAAACCCCATTTGGATATTAAGGGTTATTTCCAAGTGGCTGATTATGATTTTATAACTTATAAATAATTTTTTAATCTTTCTTCTTGTGGAGTATTGGTATATAGTTTTTATTTCTTGTGATGCCTTGGTCTCATTTTGTTATCTGAGTTACTCTAGCCTTAAAAAAAATGAGTTGAAAACTTTACCATTATCTTTTATATTCTGGGGGAAAATGTGTAGAATTATAATTATTTATTTCTTAAATATTAGGTATAATTCAACATAAAATTGTACAGGCCTGAAATTTTGAAAATGTTTTAAATTACAAATTCAATTTATTTAATTGAACCCCAAGGAAATTCAATTAAACATAAATTGGGTTATTTGGACTATCTATTTCTTCTTGAGTAAGCTTTTTCATATGTGTCTCTCAATTAATTTGTCTTTTTCATATGAATTGTGGAATTTATTTGCAAAAAGATTGTTTATAATATTCCAATATCACCCTTTTAATATTTGTATGTTCTGTAATTATTCTTTTCAATTCCATATTGCTTATTTTTGTCTTTTCACTTTTTTTTGTCTTGATTAGTCTGGATAAAGGTTTTCATTTGTATTGATATTTTCACAAAACCAACTTTGTTTGCTTTGTTTTTTTCTCTATTGCTTCTCAGTATTCCATCTCATGGATCTTTTTATTGTTGCTTTCCTTCTGCTTAATTTAGATTTAATTACTCTTCCTTTGCTAATTTCTAATGGCACTGCCTTACATAATTATTTTTGAAGATTTTTTTTCTTTTCATATGTAAGCATTTAATCTTATAAATTTTCCTTTAGTCATTGCTTATAGTTTACAAAATGTATTTCTGGTGTGTGTGTGTGTGTGTGTGTGTGTGTGTGTGTGTGTGTGTGTGTATGTGTGTGTGTGTGCGCGTGCGCACATGCACATGCCTGCATGTGTCCCATGGATTGTTTTAATGGTTTTGCTTTTTAGTTTTATTCCTCTTGGGTCAGAAAACATATTTTGTATAATTTATTTTGAACTTTGTTTTATTTCCCACAAATTATATAATCTTGGAAAATATTCCATTATATTTAAAATGAATTTGTATTTAGCTATTGAGCAGAGTGTTTTATAAATGTTAAAAAGATCAAAACTGCTGACAGTATTTTTGAAGTTTATATTCTTGTTAATTTTTTGCCTACTTTTTCTAACAATTACTGAGCTTGGTTTGTTGAAATCTTTATTTGTTGATTTTTCTATTTTTATTTTATTTCTGTTGCATTTTGCTCTGTGTATTTTAAGGCACTTTTATTAGAAGCATACACATTTTTAATTATCATAACTTCTTGATATTAACCTCCTTATCATTATGTGATGTCCCTTATTTACCTTAACAATTTTACTTCTTATTTTATCTACTATTTTACATTAATATTGGCATTCAAGTTTTCTTTAGATTAATAATTATATGGTGTTCTTAGCTAAGCCTCTATAATCATGAACTAATCTCTGAAACCAGTAAATATCACCATATATGGCAAAGACCTTGCAAATGTAATTAAGAATCTTAAGAGAGGAATATATCCTGGATTATCTGATTCCTAAATGTAAACATATTTGTCTTTATGGGAGAGATAGACAGAGGGAGAGACAGATGTGAAGAGAAGATGACCCAGAGGCAGGTATTAGGGTGGTGCAGCCACAAATCAATGACTGTCAGAATCACCAGAGCTTAAAGAGACAAAGAACAGATTCTCCTCTTGATTTTGGTTCAGTAATACTGATTTCAGACTTCTGGTCTCCAGAATTGTGAGAGAATAAATTTCTATTTTTAAGCCATATAGTTTTATTAATTTGCTCTAGCTAACATGGAAGCAAGCACATAGTATATCTTTTTTTTTCATTTTCATTGAAATCTATATTTTTCCCATTCTCTTTATCTTCTTTTGCAACTTCCATTTCAAATCTGTAAGTTTGTTCACTATCTTATACCTCTTGAAAGCTCTGCTCCACTTTTTTTCTTTTTTTTTCCTTATTTATTTATTGTCTAAAGTTTTACATGTCTCCTTTTTCCACGATTGATTGCCCCCCCCCACCCCACCCAGCTATTCCCATCCCAGACGAGCCCCTATTGCCCCAGTGTCTGTGTCCATTGGTTATGCTAATATGCATGCATACAAGTCCTTTGGTTGCTCTCTAACCTCCCCCTCCCCTGCCATTTGTCTCTGGATCTATTCTTGTTCATCAAATTATGTTGATCATTATATCCCACATCTGAGTGAGATCATGTGATATTTATCTTTCTCCGACTGGCTTATTTCACTTAGCATAAAGCTCTCCAGTTTATCCATGCTGTTGCAAATGGTATGCAATCCCCATTAAAATGCAATCCCCATTAAGATACCAACGGCATACTTCAAAGATCTAGAACAAACTCTCCAAAAATTCATCTGGAATAAAAAAAGACCCCAAATAGCCACAGCAATCCTGAGAAAGAAGAACAAAGTTGGAGGGATCACAATATCAGATATCAAGCTATATTACCAAGCTATGGTTCTCAAAACTGCCTGGTATTGGCACAAGAACAGACATATAGACAAATGGAACAGAACAGAGAACCCAGTAATCAACCCAAGCCATTATACTCAATTAATATTTGACAATGGAGTCAAGAGCATACAATGGAGTCAAGACAGTCTCTTCAATAAATGGTGCTGGGAAATTTGGTCAGATACACGCAAAAAAATGAAACTAAATCACCAACTTACACCATACACAAAAACAAACTCAAAATGGCTAAAGTACTTAAATGTAAGATGGTAAACCATAAAAATCCTACAAGACTTCATAGGCAGTAAAATAGCAGACAGATGTAGTAGCAATATTTTTACCGGCACAGCTCCTAGGGCAATGGAGACTAAGGAGAAAATAAACAAATGGGACTACATCAAAATAAAAAGCTTCTGCACAGCAAAAGAAATCATCAACAAAACAAGAAAGTCTGCTACTTTTTTTATTGCTTTTTCTTTGTGTTGTAGTTGTTATAATTTCTATGTAACCATCTTCAAGTTTACTGATTTGTTTTACTGTGCTATGTCCAGTTTACTTTTTAGCTAATTGATGAAATTTTATCTTTGATATTGTGTTTTTCATTTTTAGCATTTCCATTTGACTCTATATAGTTGTGCTGAACTTCACCATCTGTTCATGTATGCTATATATCATTTCTACCATATCATTTAACATATTAGCTACAGTTATTTTTAAATCCCTGTTCCAACAACTGGGTCATATGTCTTTCTGTTTATTGCTTTTTGCCTTTTGACAATGAGCTTTTCTTTGCCTTTTATTTTTGTTCTGTTTCTCATACATGGTATATAAATCAGTAGCAAAGACTGAAGGAAATAGTATTTATTCTTGTAAATTTTTCTATGAAGCTATTACTGTACTTGTTTCAATCATTCTAGTCTGTAGTTAGACTGTGTTTGGTTTTATTCTTGATCTAGTTACTATCAGTCTGTGTCAGACTTCATAAACTTCCAGTGGTAGACTGCTGACACTTTTGCTTACTGTGAGGCCTGGAGTGCTATTTTTTTTTCATTTCTGCTTCACCCCCAGATTTCAGCAAGGTCTCTCACTACATTCTTGCCTTTTCCTCAGGGTATATTTTTGCTAATTTTTACTTTATTCAGGGCTGTGGTAAGGGTGGAATATTGTCAGCATTTTTGTTACTGGCAAACAAGCTCTGCCTTGTACTCAAATGTAGGGTGTAGAGAGTGTGCAACCCACTATCATCCCATGTTAGTCAAAATCTTCCCTATCTTGGTGGGAATCTTTGATTTTCCTGGCCTTATCCTAGGAACAGAAGAGTTTCCCCTTGTACCAGAGCAGACTCATGGGTACCAGCTGTTTTCCTGTCCTTTTACAGTAGCAGGTGTTTTGCATCATTATAGTGCACTGTGAAGGTTGGTTTTGTAGGTTTCCATCAATTACAGCATATCTATGTCTAAAATCATGTTAGAGACTGGGAAGTGAAAGGATATTTTTCTCTTCCTCCAAAAGCTGATAGTTTTTTTTCTTCTCATGTCCAAGTGGGACCTATGGATGGGTATCATTGGCAGATCATCATTTTGTCATCTAGATGCATAGACAAGCTTCTCTAGGTAGAACTTCTCCATCTTTCAACCAAGACAGAACCTGCACACCTGTATGAACTGCGTCCAGCACGGCCAGGGGTGAACCTGAGGAGGGGTGGTGAAGGATTAAAGAAGACAGACTAAGAGAATACAGTTGGGGCTAGGTGGATCACTTTTCCCTGGATGAGGACACAGAGAGACCCAGCCTGTAAGCCAAAGATTTATTTTATAGTCAGAGCACACAAAACAAAACAAGGGGACTGGTCAACATCTTACAATGTTCTTGGGAGTTTCAAATCTATTTTGTTACTCAAGCCTTGTTTTGGCAGCACTTGCTGTACCTCCCACAGCCTATTAGCTACCTAGGAACAAGGGAGGACTATAAGGTCAAGTGTAATTATGCTAGGAGGGCTCTGCCTTCCAAGCTGGGATTTGTTTGTGGCCCTGCCACAGGTCAGTCCGAGGCTTGACCCTATTGCCGCTCCCTACACCTGTGGTCTTGACTTTATCTTAATATTTTATATAAAGATCCCGTGGAAGTCAGTGGATAATGGTGGGCTAGTGTGTGCAGACTCCCCTTTTGAGTGGTTGAACTGAATGTGAATAACAAAGTGAACATAATTTTCATCACTAGAGAATGGATTCAATTATTTTTTCATAAGTCCCATTCAAGTTTGTTTAAGTATTATCTGGAAGGGTAAATTCTAACCTCATTTGATCCTTTCCTATGCAAATACTTTATTTTCTTACTGGAAAAAGTAATACAAAGCTTGCTTCTTAGTAACACTATTTTTTTCAAAATGTTTAATCTTTATGTTCTGATTTGATAATTGTAAACTCTGTGTGATAGGTTTAGAAAATATTCCCTTCTTCTTTTATAGTGAGGAAACATAAACACTGAGATTGCACAAGTAAGTGGCACAAATAGGAACAGAATATGCTCTCTTTGAACACCCTGACTCAATTCTTTACTGTAGTATTTTTACAATTTGATGTTAAATTTTGGAAACTGAAAAGAATGATATTCAGATGAAGAAATCTAGTAGTGTGTGTGTGTGTGAATGTGTGTGTGTATGTGTGTTTTGAACAAAACAAATGTTTAGTAGACAGAATTTATACCCCCAATAAATGTAGGCCCGCAGTGTTATCCCAGATATCCTCCTTCCAGTCTTATGGGCTCCCCAGTAAAATGCATTTCAATTTCTATATTGAAGACTCTTCAATTCCAATCTCATATATTTTCATCACAAGCATTTGAATATGAGACAAAAACTTAAATTTGGAAGTGGACACTCCCATTGCTAATATTTTTCCCCCTCAAAACTTAATCAGACAATTATTGTGGATGAGGCAGGCCCTCAAAGTCCACCAACTCTTAAATATCTCAGTCTTTTAATTTAAATATATCATGTTATTTATATATTTGCAACCTCTTAAACACAAATATTCCTGAATTAAACTACAGGAGATCAAGATATGTAGTATTCTGCCAAAGGCATTTTAAGTTTTTCCATTTTTCCACTGGGTTTACAACTTTTAAAATAACAACTCCCTTCCTTTTTTTCTTTACCTATAAACAAGAAACTTACAGAAAAAAACACACACAAAAAAACTTGAATATAAGACTGTGTTCTGGCAGTGATTGAGTGTGGTTGGCCTAGAAATATCGCCTGTGCTGTATGGTGTTTGTGTATTGAGCTCCTGGCAGGATAATCCTGGCATTAGAAAAAAAGAATTCCATCTATAGAGTATTTTTTCAGGAATTATCAGTGCCAGGCATAGTTTTAAGTTACATTTTAACAGTGAGGTGGGGAGACATTGCCCCAGATGGTGGATATAAAAAGTGCCATAAATTTTAATGAAGCAAATAAGTCACTAATAACCCCATTGCTAACACTGCTATGTTTGGGGACAACCTTAATAAAGGAAAATTAAAAAGGCACATGCAGCGCTCAAGCAAGTGCCTAAGAAGCCTAATATGATTTACTAATTCAGCTATTCACACTCTGATTGCACAGCCCCTGGTCATCTGCTCACGTCCAGCTGCTTCATGTAAAATAAATAAATAAATAAATTTATTGACCACCAGATGTCCCAGCCTGTAATGTGTGCTGGTAGATTGCAGGTCACCCAAAGTTCAGGAAGATTTCCTAAACATACGTATGCTTTGGGTAGCAACACTACCTTGGAAACCATACATGTAGAATGTTTTTGAGTCAGAGCCCAAAGATAGCTTCATATTTTCTTTAAGTTGTGAGATCTCAACTAATGGATATCTTGTTTGTGAAGTGCAGTCTAACAGATAGGCTGTTGGTCAAGGATTCTGGGAAAGAACATATGGGACTTCTTCACTTTTCTTTAAAACCCTGGCAGAAGATTTCTGAGGCTAGGCATCATTAAGTTTTTACCAACCCAAACAATTAACTTGGATATAGTAACTGAGTAATATTTTCTATTTGAGGTAACTGCTGTCTGGGAAGGTTATATGATTCACCAACATTACACAGAACATAGAACAGAACCAACAATCAAATACAAGCTTCTTAGACAAGACAATGTAAGAGTGTACATATGTAATATACAGATCAAATAATGTACTAATGAACCTATGCATTATTATATGCACACAAAAATAAGAAAAACTTAAAGGATGAGATAAAAATAACATGAATGATATTTTCAAATGTCTTGCTAAATGTGATAGCTGCAGTGTCCTTAGTTAAAAATCTCACAATAGAATATGTAGTTAAAGTCTCATTATTAATGGTGGGTACATATCTCTATTTCAAATAATCTTCTTTGTAATGTTAATTCTAGGGTGCCAATGTCTCGTCGGGTCTGATTGTATCATTGTTCTTGCCACCTGAAGCCATTGAGGGAGAGCTCATATAATGTAGACAAGGGTCATCTCTGCCATGTTTTATTGTGTGCTATAATTACATGATTTGTATTGTTTTTCACACAGATTTGCTCCTCAGGCCTCTTTAGTTAAAATAGGATAATATTTAAAATTCTAGTTAACCAGGGACATGCAATTTGCAATATATCGTACAATTTTTAAAGCTGTCACCTGTGTGCATTTACCACTGGCAGGCCCTCTGTGGGATGGACGCTTCATCCTGATACCTCACCTATTCTGTAATATATGGGGCAATTAGCAGATGGAGAGAATGGGGTTCCAGAGTAAATCAGTTCATATATTGTGTATATTTCCCTATTGGATTTTATTCCTCTCTTGTTTTTAGATAAAGATAAATGAGTATAGAGATTCTATTTTTTTCTACACTCAACTTCAAAGATTATCACCTCGGAAAATAAACTATCTCAAGGCAGATTCAGCCCCATTAAGACATCCACAGCCCTTAATGTTATGCCTCATAGCTGATGCTCTGCTTCTTCCAATAAAACATTCTTGTTTGTCAATATGTTCCAAGTACTTTCCCACAATAATCTAAAATTTTATGTGATGCTGAATTACATATTCCTGAACTACTTGATCCAGATTCGAAACAACATGTGTTCAAGACAATGTAAATAACATTATGGCAGTTTTAGGTAGAGTTTGGTCATTATGAAATTTAAGTACATTTATGTAGACATTGTGATTTTGCCAAATCTGATGAAGGGGAAGCATAAATGCATATGTTTGTATGTTTTTTTCAATCTATGCTTAAACTCAAAATATTGCATGACAATTATTATTTATATACTAGAGTTTTTCAATAGCATGTTTGTTTTTAAGCAGGATTTTTTTGTGTGTCCATATGATTTTTCATTTTGACTGTAAACTTGTTTGTATATTTATATTGTTCTTCCTTTACTTTTATTCCTAAACAAATAAACAAACAAAAATATGTTATTACATTCATGCAAGAGAGCGATCCAAACTGATGCTCTGCTCTACCTACCTCTATCCACAGATTCCCTTGCTTGGACTTCTGCATGGTTTTATCAATTACATTCACCCTCAGGGTGGAAAAGGAAAGGAAATTTCTATTTTTTGTTAATTACTTTGTGTACAAAGATATTATTTTACATTACTTAAAATCTTTTCACATTCCACAAACAGTCTCTCCACTTTTTCCTCTCAAATCTTTGATTTAAACTTCATCAAAGCACGTATGTCCCAGGATCCTTTCATTTCACAACTGTTTAAAGATTTATAAAAAACACAAACATTTGCTTCCATTTGCATGCTGATGAAAACTCAGAAGAAAACCTACAGTTTTCTGAAATGTTGTATTTCAAACATTGCTATTTCAGGAGATGGTAGCCTGAGATGCCTGCTATTTTGTAATGTAAAAGTAATTTTCACATAATTTTAATAAAATGAATTTTAAATCTGGGTGATAAGGGAGGGTCGGAAGATATAAGTATCCTATTTGAGGAATACAAGGCTTTTTGAATGACCCTGCACTGAAAATCTGAACACCACAGAAGATCTACGTAGAACTGTTATTAGAAGCTTCAGTGATGGAAGGTTTTAAATAGGTAGATATTTTTCTGAATTTGGAGCCCAGTGAAGATGACCCCATAGAATTAGAGTACACACTCAGAATCTTATTCACAGGGGTTTCTCACACCTTCCCCTTAGACATGTTTAATTAGCCAGAGCCTGTTGTGTTTATTTGGTAGATTTGGATACAAATGGGGAAAAAAAGGTCTTTTCATCTCTTTTTATCAGTAGTTCCCCGAAGCCAAGGCAGGTGTCTGTGGGATTAAACATAATTGCAAAGGGAGAGGGAGAGAGGAGAAGGGAGCTAGATAATAATTCCCAGCAGAGCTGGAATCTGAGAACGGGAGCAGGTGCTGCAAGAGGCCCCATGTATCCCACTAATTTAAGCCGAGATGTTGTGTAAAGGCCCACATATTCATCTTTTCCACGGGGAGGGCACTGGTAGTCTGCGAGTACAAAGACGGCCCATCGGAGTGATGCCAGGATGGCCGGCTTCAGCACCACGGCTACCAGGGTAACCAGACCCTGCTTCTCACTGCTGCCTTTGTTGGGTGGCAGCCACAGGAAACAAAGTGCCACTTCTTACCATTGTACAGGCACATGCATAATCATCCTCCTTTTGGCTTATCATCATGAATTAGCAATTACTCCATTATTAGATGGAAGAGCAGCAGCAGGTGACAAAGCCTCACAACTTCGAGTTTATATTTCCAAACCCCTTCATTTAGTTTTCCAGTTTTGGATTGACCTCTTCAGCTAGTGTATTCCTATTGTGCAGAAAATTCTATGATCCCATAGAAAAGCAGTTTTCTTTCTCAATTTGGAGTGTCTGACCCATGGTTGGATGGGAAGGGGGAGGAAAGCACTAAAGAAATATGGACAAAAAGGTCCTTCTTCAGCTCTGAGAACACCTGGACTCCACAAAGGGGACACAAACCTTACAGCTCTCAGCCCCCACTGTGCCAAAGCAGCTTCCCGTCACAGGCTGACTCTTCTCAGCCCCTATGACTCGGTCTGGACTCTTCATTTAAGAGCCATTATTTGCTGAAACTTTTACAATGCCACTTTTTATTTAGTTAAACCCACAGTTCTCTAGCTTTTAGAGAATGAGAGGAGAACTGGGAGATTTTTAGTTCTTTTGACTCCAGGCTTTCTAAACTCAATGAATGGGAAGGATTTTTAATAGCAGCTGATAATCAATTATTTCAATGAGTCTTAAAAGAAGGAAGATTTTCTGTAGATCATAGAAAGAAGAAGAGAGCTCTATTTTTTAAAATTTGGGCTGCATTTTTCTTTTCAGACCTTGGAGGAAAATGTCAGCATTTCAGATTGTAATAATAAAGCAAAGGGAATAACGTTATTTTTCCATGCCATGGAATACTGTTTCTCAAATAGTGATTTAGATCATCACGTAATAGGAATATTTCACTTACACAAGCACAGTATCTGTTTTGGTATTTACTGTCTTGTCAGCTAGGAAAAATGAAATAAAAGAATTGATATTTTCAATGTATATAATTACAATGTATATTAATTATCTAGTTATACATGTCATATAAACACACAAATACAGTCTTTTCCTCTATATATGTCATGAAGTACATTGTAAAGTACTTGGAAACACAGGACCTGGCTGCTCTAAGCTCAATGTAGTAATGTTAGGACTTACAATTTGATGAATATATATATACATGAATGTATGTATATATGTCCTAACATATACATTAAGACACCAGAATGGAGTATTAATCTGGGCCCCTTATTAGCACTTTGGCACTTAGGATTTGTCAGGGCATGTTAAGGAAAGTGAAAATGAATCATTGAACCATTAATGAGCCATGTTTTGAGGGTACTGAATAAAGGCATATGCTTTTAGACAGCTGGTTCGGAGAATACAGAATAAATTAAGGGCATCTCTGCATTTGTAAAACAACAAGCTGAATGGAGAAAAGATTCACTCTGAGGCAACTGTTAGGATGTGCTGATTCTATTCACGGATACTAATTGTGTATCAGTGGAAAGAGATGGGGATAAAGATGAGATTATCAAGAAGGAACTTGTCTTCCAAATTAGCCCCTGGGGGATTTTGAACCAAGATTCTGAGGACTCAATGCAATATAATTAAAATTAGTCAAATGATAGAACTCATCAACCACTTGGAGTTCTATACAAAATAGAGTAAAAAAAAAATCGCTGTTTATGGCTTGATAAAACATTGCAATAATATGGGGAGAGGGCCCTTCTGCTCTTTCAGAAAGGCCGTCACTGGGGCTGGGCGGCCCTCTGTGACCAGGCTACTGGCAGCAATAAAGGGAAGAGTGGAATCCTAAGGCAGTGTGACGGGAACAGCAGCTATGGCTGTGAAAAGTCAATCAGCGCAAAGCCTGGAGAAGCTCCAAGGAAAACGCAAGCAGCAGCAGAGAAGAAAATACCAGAAGCCTGCTGCAGGGGCTAGCTACGTGGGGATTCTGTCAGGAAGGGTAGGCTGAAAGTTAAAGCAGTTATTCTAGAGGGTTTGAAAACAGGGCAATTTTGGTTATTAATCGTACCCTAGTTGAACCTTCAAGTTGGTCAGATGTGAGAAACTCGTTACCTAGATTGCACTATACATGGCCTATTTTTACCTCAAGTATGAAATAGTTATGGATGCTTTTAAAAGGAAACGGAAGCTTTGACAGAATGAGCCCTGTCATATTCTAGTAAAAATGATTCTGTATGCTTAATTTTTAAATATCATGAACCATGATCATTTTATTTAGAATCTCTGTAAAGCATTTATCTCCGCCTTGGGAGTAGAGTGAAGAATCTTCTAAAAGCATCCTGGGGAAGGAGATGTCCCTGGTGAACTTATTTCAACCTGATCAATGAGGTGAACTGGCACCTGGGAGTGAATCGCCAATTGGAAACAGCTGGCAGGCAGCTGAAGAGAAGTTTGGAGTTGGAAACAAGAGAGATACGGAGTTTTATATATTTACCAACCCTTAATTCACATCCTTAAATAAAAAAAAACACCTTGAATTCCACAATAACTGCAGGTATCTTGGCTGGGTGGCTATATGCCTAGGCCTGGATATGGAGAGCGTGGAAATTGTAAGAAACAGAGAATTACCAGGTGCCAACACAGGTGGGATGCAGCTCTAGGCACATCCCAAAACAACTCTGTTCATTTGAAGCACCTCAGTGTTGGGAAATCTGGTTATAATTGTCTGCATCCATGAAGCAATATGGGGCTTGCGGGGAAAGCAGGGGAGTGAAGCATTATTCACCAAATGGGATCCTGAAAGAAGAGGTCTATGGAAAGCTTTTGCCACTGTGTAGTCATACATGTACAGGTTTGCAGCCAGGCGTCCAGTGTTGGGTCTAGGGCTATTATTACATAACAGAGCCTATGGGGCAGGAAGATGATCTGGATGTGAAGCAGAGGACACTGAAAGCACCTGGGATCTACTGGCTGCACCAGTCTGCTCATCACTGTTTCTCAATGAAATTATCTCGTTTGAGTAATAGCTGCTTCCATGTCTTGTGTACCATTCCCTTTTCACTTCTGATTTAGAACCATAAGGGAAAAGGAAGCTGAAAAATGTAGCTCACAGCCTAACCACACTGACATACCACTATTTGGAAGAGTCTGTCCCCTGTCAACCTGTCGCCCTTAAACACCTCTTTTAATCATATTTAACTCACAAAGAAAGAGAATAGCAAAATTTTTCTAACATGATAAATTATTCCTAGTACACATTTACTTTCTACCCCAAAAAGGATCAAGTCCATTTATCTATCTTTGGATGATATTAGTTTCTCTTCTAGCTGAGTCACACAACAGCTTTGATATTTTATAAGTGAACTATTGAGATATACTGTATTAATTGCTAACATACCTTTGATTAGATAGTCATTATTTCTGCAATTGATCATGCAGTCATATTTGGTTTTTAAAATGTTCTCCTAATACCCATTTTTAAATTCTCTTTGCCCTCATAAAGTAACTTACTGGTGATGATTTCTTTGTGTGTGCGATTATTGAAATCTTCATTGACTGAAGAATCTGTAATTTCCAGTTCTGCCTGCATTAGCTTGTAGTTTACAATTAACTCATCACAAATCATGGTAGCTAAAAGAGGTGTGCCAGACACATTCCTCTGTCACAAACATATTCCTCTTTATGTCTGTTATGTAGTAGTGATGAATTCCCCATAACAATGTAAATTGTCGCCTGAGCCGGTTTGGCTCCGTGGATAGAGTGTCAGCCTGCAGACTGAAGGGTCAAGGGCACAGGCCCAGGTTGCAGGCTTGATCCTCAGTGGGGGGCATGCAGGAGGCCGCCAATCAATTATTCTCTCTCATCACTGATGTTTCTGTCTCTCTCTCCCTCTCCCTTCCTCTTTGAAATCAAGAAAAAATATATATTTTTAAAATATCAATTGTCCCTGCCTCATGCCTCATAGTTTAGTAGTATGAGAAGCCCAGAATAGCCAGGTGGCAAAGTTAACTTCCAGTTTAATGGAAACAGCATGTGCCCTCTGGTGAAAGCATTTCTTCTGTGAAAACAAAGATTTCTAAACTAGTAGAGCCTAATATTGTGGAAACAGGAGGCAAAATGTTTGCTAGGAGAAGATTAACCATAGTAGTGAGATGATCAGTCACATTCCATTTCTTGATTCCCAGACTTGTGCCTACTGGCTATGGAAGAAACAGCACCATCAACAGGTTGCTGGTTCAAAACATGCTCTGTAGCCTGGAGGACATTACACAAAACAGCTGGCACTGTAACTGAGTCTTTAAAAGACCATTTCATAATTTTAACTGTTCAGCTAATCCAGGTGACGGAAGACATGGTAAAAATCAATGCCTTTCATGAGCATAAACTCATTGCAGCCCCTTAGTGTTGCAGCTGGTCAGATTCAGTTTGCGTGGGATATTATCACAGCAAACACACATTCTCTCAGTCCACATATAGTTGCTTTGGAAGCAGTATTTTGAGCAGAAAAGGGAAATCTAAATCCAGAGTAAGGATCTATTCTTGTGAGAGCGAATGCCACCCCTTCCATGATGGAAATCATCCAACATAACCAACCTGCAAGCAGATGGCTGGCTCATACTCTGTGCCATATTGGGGGCTCAGGGTTGATCTTTGTGTTGGCAGTTTGGGAACTCAGCACTGCCTGGAGCCAGAACAGAACTGTTGGACAGATATCTGTTTTGCTGAGCTCATGCATGACCTCCATCCCTACTTCCATGGCCACTTCTCTCACAAGCCCATTGTATAAGGATAGAGGTGACTGGGGAAACAGGCTGGCTGACATTCATAGAATGAGTCATCTTGTCCAGGGTGTCCAAACATCTTCTCATATTTTTATTTATGAACATTTACAATGGACACAAATACCTTTGTACTCTGGGTCTATTTGAAGAGATCTATGCATACACTTTTCCCATAGGTGTCCTTGTTACCAAATTTCAATCATGTTACTTTCTATTTTTTTATTATTACTTCTTTACCATCCAACCAAATTATTAACCACTGCCCATGAATTCACATATATCATATATCTGGACATCTTCCTTTCCAAGTAAAGTGAGAAACCATGTCTAATGTTAAATAATTTGCCCACTGGAAGGATTTATCTTCTTTACTATCCTTTGGGGCCTCCCTGGTATAAGTGCTTATTACTGGAAACACCTACTGTTAAATAGATTCAGCATATTATGCACAGTCATCTATAAATCAGGGCCCAATTTTCTCTTCTTTAGGCAGTTCATCCCCTGGGAACTATCCATGAGGTGATTGTTGAGAGACATAAAGCAGTGTAACAAGCGTAAGAGTCATGGGAATCTGAGCCACTTCCTCATGCAGCTTACCTGTGCCTTCAGTGACTGCACAAGCCCCGATCTCACATGTGCTGCTATAACCTGATGACAGAACATGGCTGTGCACATCCAACTCTATCACCTAGAAGATCACCTCATACCCAGTTCATTGTGGCATCTAGATTACAGAGAAACTTAGGACCCCACAGACAGTGTTCCTTCTCTACTAGGTCCTGGTGATAAGCCAGAGGTTGCTTCTTGAAAGGAGAAGAGTTTTCTCTGAAGATGACATGATTTTGTTCTTAAATTCATACAGTGTTTCAGCTCTACAAAGGCTTCCCAGAGCATACCTGTCAGCCATAGATACTTGGGGAACCACTGAGCCAGCTGGCTGATATGGCCTGAGTGACAGAACAGCTCACATAGCAAGTGTGATCTATCGAAAAGCTCTCTCTCACTTTAGGTCACACTCAAAACTACCATTTTAAAAAATAATTGTATCAAAAATGAGTAAATGTGGCTTTCAAAATCCAAAGAAGCTCACTAGGCATTAAATCTCTTTCTTAGTAACTTAACTAGAAGGATCAAGTGTAGTAATTTTGCCTTAATCTTTTTTGTTTGTTTTGTTTTGTTGTTGTTTTCTTAAGCTTGGAGAGGATCTTATAACATGCCTTGAATATTTCACCAAGCTGCCCGGCCCATGTATTTGAGTGGAATTTACTTCTCAGCCTCTATCACACCTGCTTCTTTCTTTCCAAAATATCCAAGAGAGTTGTTACTTCCTATCCCTAATTTCTATCAGCCTGATATCAATGGAGGGTCTGATTGAAGTCTTGTTGAATGGAGGATCAATGTGATCAATGCTCCTGTAGATGAGATTATAACAGAGGGCTGGAGTAATGATATAGCTCTAAAATAGAACAAACAAACAAACAAAATATATATATTTCTGGCTTTGTAATCTGAAAGCAATTATTGGGGTTGTTGTTGTTTTTGGTGGTTCTTTACTAACATAATGAAAAAATTCAACAAATCAATAATTGGCTACCAAATATCAAGGGGTAAGTCCCTTTGCTCTAGTAGAGAAACCACATGTGGAGCACCATCTAGAATTGGAGTCACAGCTTGATTAAATTTAAATCAATCTATAATTCTCTCAGATGTCCGGGTTTTGCTCAAGACAAATAGGTGAGATCTAATGAGGATGAGGTAGGAATCACAACTTCTGTTTTCTTCAAATCTTTAGTGGTGGCAACTTTGGGAAAACATCTCTAAGTCCTGTTTGTAAACTCAAATTTTATATCTACATTGCTGCCTCTCTTGTGTATACTCATTCTAACTCAGTTCTTCCATTCTAAATATGCCCCTAATTTTCCTAACCATTGTACCAGCTGACTGAGCATGACCTTCTGTAGATGTCTTGTACTCAGTCTCTTGTGACTCCTAGGGAACAAAGGACCTATCTATATTATTACCTTCAGGTTCACCACCACCCACTGTTTGTGTAACTTGCTTGAATTGTTTTAGTTGAGTGAGTTTCTATAAAGAGAAAAGTGCTCCTCCTGTACTATCAAACCTTTTCAGTGTCGTACCTGCAACACAACAGGTGCTCAATACACATTTGTTAAATTAACTTAGACATTTGTGAAGGAGAAGGATAAAGTGTGTCTATATTGTTGCAAATTTAGATCATATATCAAAATGCACTGGTAGTTGCTCACTTACTAAAACACCAGACAGAGTCAGCTCAAACAACAGAGCCAATAGCAAAAGAGCTAAGGAGAGATAACATTATTCTGGCTTTATAGGCTCAAGCACTTTTACCACCTGGTTCATTTCTTCTGGAAGGTACATAAGAATTACAAAAACATGAGAAGCCCAGTGAGATCAAGTAATAACATAAAATAATATTTACAGGGATATCTTTTAAAAGTTCTATTTCCTCCTTATACACACATACAGACACACTAAACAATGTAAAATGTAATGAAGCTTGCACAGATGAATCATATAATTTACTATCAAGACACTTTTAAGAGTGACAGAGCATGCTCTTAATAATGATGTTGGGACAGCATGCATAAACACAGGTTGCCCTGGCAACCAGGACATACAATCCTGCAGTAACAATCACCTTGGCTTACCTGGTATTCTCAGAGCTTATCAGGTTACATTTGCAGGATGGTCCCTGAGGGCTCAGAGCCAGGAATTAACATATTCCATGTGATCCACGTATTTACACACATCCCTTATGACACACTTGCCTGGATTGTGTTTGAGAATCACACCTCCTTTCCCCTTATATCTCCCCATCATTTTCACATGTATCTCCCTTAATTTATTTCATGTTAATTTTCCTTTATTGCTGTTGCATTTTGCTTCTTTCATTCTTATACTTCCATAGATTAAATTTACCACTCCCTCTCTCCAGGTATTCTTTAGAGCTAGGACCAATACTCCGAGGTAGAGCTTCTTATCATTTCAAATATAAATTTGCTTCTTAAAAAGCAGACATAAATTCAGGATTTTTTTTTTATTTCCCAGGTATAAGACCATGAAAAAGTGATGTAAGTCATCCAATTATATAAAGAAAAATGTTAAAATTATCAGACTCTCCGAAATCTTGAGAAAGCTTGATTTATTAACAACAACAAAAATACTTTTGGAACTGAAATGAACCTTAGAATTCACCTTGTGCAGCTTTTAAAAAAAAATTTTCACCCACTTCTGAAATCTTGCTTTATGAAAGTCATTTGAAAAGAAGCCACCATTTAAAAGAACAGCTTTTAACTGATAGCATATTTGGAGTATTTGAGTTTTGTAGGATGGGCTGCTTACTTAGGGATTGCTTTGTTTCATTACCAGGGGACTGAGATTCAGATCACACTTGGAACACAGAAAATAACAGCATGGTACAATGATGGGGAGGCAACCAATCACGTATGAGCATGTGCAGAGTTAAATTTTAGTTCAGGGATCCCCTGCATATCAATGACATTCAGCTGTCATTCCGCTATATAGCCTGGACTGATTGCTGAGTCTTCAAATTGCCAGCTAGGAGTAATATGGCATCGTAGAGCTAAAAGACAAAACTGTAGGAATGCGAGTGTGCAGAGCCTCAGAAAATGTCTCGTTCTATCTTCTCTATTACTAAAACTTTTTTCGCAAAGTATTTTAACAACCTATGATATGTGATCCTCAAGGTCTGTAAGATGACTGTTAAATTAAAGTTACTACCAAAGACTTAATTAAACTCCAATTAGTAACATTTCCTTTTAAAATAAAGAATATTATAAGATTTTGTTTTCTTAAGTCTTTGTGGATGCTTTTTTGTACTTTTTAAAAATCAATTTACTTGATCTATTGTGTTTTAAAGAGTTCTATGAATAGGCAAATATTTAACATCTACCTCCTTTTGCCTAATCACTCTGAGAACTGTGATTACAGTTGGTTATTGTCTATACATGTAGCATTAAATGTGCCATATATTTGTATGGAATATATGCCATTACTCTTATATTCCATTCTTATATTGCCATTTACATGGCAAGAGCCATGTGGTGTCCACCATGTTATATTTTAACCAGAAATTGTATACTTTTTCTTAATTAAATTCTTATTTACTCATAGGTGTTCTTCATCCCCAAGAAATAATCAGTCTTATTTAACTAATTTAACCTTGTTAAACCAATCATCTTTCTAAACATGTGTTTTATTTCTATTGTTAGAAATAAAGTTAGTCTTCCCATATTTAAAAAAATATTATTTGTGCTTGCATTATACCAATGAGATATTATCCCTTATTTCCTGACAACCCAGCCATTTTATCTCATGAAATGGGCAATTATTTTCTCTTTGACAAGGAAAATGCATTTTGGTAACAACAATGGCAAGTTTTCTCAAAAAGAAATCAAAACCTAAAAAAACCTACATTTTCCTTTATTATATTTATTAAAATCTAATAATGAATCAACTTTTACTTCCCTTTTTCATTTTATAATAAGTAATGCCAAATAATTCTTTCAATTGGGTACATCCACTGTATGGCTTTTTTAAATTGTTACCATAAACACAAAGTTTTGCTGTCCTCATTGTTGTTTACTTGTCTTGTTTGCACTAAATCACCACGCCCTTCTATAGTCCAATGCACCTCACTCATTAGTTTATCACAGTAAAATCAATAAGGTCACTACATATTTTTATTATTTTATGATTTGTGTCTACCTATAAACAGAAGAAGTCAAGGTTGCCTACAATATGCTTACTATAGAATTGCCATTACTTTCCCATATGAATTTAGTATTAAACATTTTTTTACCAAAACATGGAAATTTCATAGGGTTCAGATTAACACATAGAGAGGTGATGATAGATAGATGATAGATAGATAGATAGATAGATAGATAGATAGATAGATAGATAGATGATAGATAGATAATAGACAGATAGATAATAGACAGATAGATAATAGATAGATGATGGTAGATAAATAGGTAATAAGTAGGTAGATATTAGTTTATAAAACATACAAAGGAAATATAAAGTTATCTGAAAAGGAAGAGAGACAACTGTTCTAGAAACCAGAATTAATTATTAAAATAGAATACCTAATTTGGTGCTGCACTAAAAAGCAAAAAGAAAGATGAGCCCTCCAAGAAAAGCCCTCTGAAATACATGTTTTCAGATGCCCTTTGCTACACTAATCAGCACAGAAAATTTTCCTTAATCATAATGTTCATTAAGATTTTTTATCCTGCTTAACCTATTTTTAACAGAGGGCTAAAAGAGATAAAAATAGTGTTACTTGTTGAAAATCATATCTAAACCACTATAGTTCTTTCATCGAAAATTAATTAAATAATTTGAAAAATTTAAATATTTGACAAATTACTGATGGTCCTATCTGAACATCAATTCTCTTTGTAGAGTAATGCTTTTATAGAAAGACATGTCAAAAAAGTTTTTCATCTTTATTATTAAAAATCATAATGACTGTTTATAGACATGTTACATTAAAACTGCACTTTTAATTGCATTTTTGGAACTATGAAAATGAAACAAAATATTATCTCGGTCTAGAGTATGCCTAGCAGTGCAGTTATCTGGCTTACAGGAAGTTCATGGAGTGTAGGTGAACCTACAGCAACCTCTTCCAGGACAGTCCACATTATTGGTTTCATGTACATTTTCTTCCATATTTCAAAATATTTCTTTAACGAAAGTTTTTGATTAATTTATTTGGTTATTTGATGTCTTAGAAACTATTTCATCAAGATAAGATAATGAATTGTATGTTCCTGCAGTAATTCTTGGAAAATTGATAGTAAAAATAGAACGTTCATGTTCATTCCATCATACATAAAAACTAAGATTATTTTTTAATTTATGCCAAATACATTTAACTTTTATGTTTGTGTGTATGCTGCACAGTGAGAACATACTGATGAGAAGGCTGCAGTCCCTGCCAACAATGCACTCTTCTACTGGGACGAACAGCAATATAAACATTAGTCACAATACAGAGTGCTTGATATTTCAATAAAATACAATAATAACCTTGCCTTTACGGGTAAAGAAAACTTCCCAGAGTAGTACATATCTGCGCTGTTTTTAGAGGATTATTAGAAATTTACCAGGTTTAAAAAAAAATGGGGAAAGACATTTGAGTTTGAATCATGAAAAAATAAAAAGAAACTGTAAAACGAAGGAGTCTGAGTTTCCGTGAATTACAAGCAGTATGGTGACTTTTCAGCCATAAAGTTTAAGGCATGGTGGGAAATGAGTCTCAACGCATCATCGCTGTTTGCATTGCTTTTGTACTGTGGCATCTAAACTAGAGAGGAATAGCATTTGCTAGAATGCCCCTCGCTGATGGTTATGGGTTCAGGTGATCACGAGAAAGGTACATAAGATTTAGAATGCAGAGATGAGGAGGACAGTAGGCTCTGACGTTGGGTTAGGTTGAGAGCTGCTGCTGCAGCGCTAGTACCAAGTCGCTGATTTGTTGGATCATCTAATTGCCATGGCAGCATCCACGTCCACGGCTTCTGCGGCTCCCACCAGATCTCCTCTTTCAAGTCATAAAGCCCTAAATCCGGCTGCGTTTGGGGGACTGGATGTAGTGAGAAACACTTGCAAATTCCAGTTTCGCCTTGTGAATTCCAGCTTTCTTTCCACCACTGGCTCCATTGACCTACACCAACTTCAGCCCCACTACCAGATAGATGCAGAGGTAACAGCTTTTCAGAAACTACTTCACCAGCTCCCCATATTACGTAAGATCTAAAATATATCCTCCATAGTATAGAGTCTATACCATATCACTCAAAGGATTTTTGTTTCCCTGGCTGAACCCCAAGTGATACAAACTTTCTATTATTTAAAATTTACAAATAAGGTATCAAAACATTACTTTTTCTTCTGAATAAGTAACATAAATCAGTAATTGTGTGTGGGTATTTACCAATCTCTGAGGAAAACTGCAAAGAAAGATCAGAGCTTATTTCAGTTAGAAAAGTACAGTGCTTGGCTATAGTAATGAGAACTCCACGAAAGGCCATTCCTCCGTGAAAAGGAAGCAAAGGGAAATGACTTGGACTCAGATTTGATTGCACGGATTAAGACTGGAAAAGCTTACAGGGAACTCATACAATTTAATAAAAGGAACTTAAACAACCCAATCGAAAAATGGGCAACTGACCTAAATAGAATCTTTTTGAAAGAAGACGAAGGAAGGTCAAGAGACATATGAAAACCTGCTCAAAGTCACTAATCATCCGAGAGATGCAAATCAAAACAACAATGCGGTACCATCTCACACCTGTCAGAATAGCTATCATCAACAAATCAACAAACGACAAGTGCTGGTGAGGATTCGGAGAAAAAGGAACCCTCGTGCACTGCTGGTGGGAATGCAGACTGGTGCAGCCACTGTGGAGAACAGTATAAAGTTTCCTCAGAAAACTAAAAATGGAGCTCCCATTTGACCCAGTGATCCCACTTCTAGGAATATATCCCAAGAAACTAGAAACACCAATCAGAAAGGATATATGCACCCCTATGTTCATAGCAGCACAATTCACCACAGCTAAGATTTGGAAACAGCCTAAGTGCCCATCAGCAGATGAGTGGATTAGAAAACGGTGGTACATCTATACAATGGAATACTATGCTGCGGTAAAAAAGAAGGAGTTTTTACCATTTGCAACAACATGGATGGAGCTAGCGAGCATTATGCTAAGTGAAATAAGCCAGGCAGAGAAAGATAAATATTACATTGTCTCACTCATTTATGGAATATAATGAACAACATAAGCTGATGAACAAAAACAGATCCAGAGACAGAGAAACATCGATCAGAACGTCAAACCTCAGGGAAGGTAGGGGAGGGTGGGGGTAAGGGAGAGAGATCAACCACAGGACTTATATGAATGCATGTAAGCCTAATCAATGGACCCAGACAACAGGGGTGTAAGGGCATGTATTAGGGGTTTGGGGGTAATGGGGGAATAAGGACACATATGTAATACCATAATCAATAAAGAAATTTTAAAAAAGACTGGAAAAGCTATCTTCATTCTGGGGTTAAAACAAACTGAGGCTTTTTGAGGTGAAGACTGATTCTCTCTTCACATGTAAACACTAATAAATAATGCTATGAATGGTGCTGTTAGAAGTTTTTCTCTTGGTCTCATCTACTGTGATGTCTCACAATACTCTGCTACATTTGTTGCTTCAATTCAAAGGTAACTAGCAAATTGCTGTGCAAATGTTTAATAAAGTTGATTAATGAGTTTATTTAATACAGCAGTTGAGTATGGAGAATTGGATATCTTGATATTGAATTAAAACATCTGTCTTTCTGGTACATAAACCAAGCTAATAGTTAACTTCAAACCCTATCTTTCTATACCTTGTTTTACTTAGCCAAAGAGTAAAAAAAGATGAGAGACACTACTTTAAGACATCTGTTTCAAATTGAGAACAATATTTATTCACCATTGTTATCTTGTGCTCTAAAAAATAAATAGGTATTTGAATGATGAAAAAACAGAAGTTTGGCTAACCATTCCTGATAAGGCCTTGTGATCCTCTGTGTGTGTGTGTGTGTGTGTGTGTGTGTGTGTGTGTGTGTGTGTAGGAGTACGGCAGGGTATGATCATCTCAGGAGGTTATTTGTCCTTGGCCTACAAACTGGAAAGAAACTGCTTATATTGACAATAAACATTCAGATAACCTAGCTATAATGATTCCAATCAAATTTACTGACCAATTTTGCTAAGAAATTATCAAGAGCACAATTAAGAAATCAATGATGATTATTGTATGACAAAACACAGCATCTAGCAGAAAAAAAATCTCTGAGAAAAGAAAAACTCAATTTAGACATGACCATAACTCCCCTAAAGCTAAATAACTTAACAAAATATAATTTTATGGCTTCTCTTACAAATAACCAGACAATTTCACTCATTTCCAGTAGAATAATGACTCTCCTGTGGAGATAACAATGTCTAGTTTCTTTTAAGATAAACATTTACAAGAAGAACACAGGGAATTTCAAAATTAAATGTGCTCAAGACTTTTTTCATTAGCAGTCCATGTGGTATCCTCAAATGAATGGGATTCACTACACATAAAGTATTACTCCCACTATGAGTATAGCATTGAACTAGTCATGAACAAAAGGGAACAGGTAGAAATGTATGTTGAATACATGAATATTTTCTAGTATAAGCTCATGAAAGCATTTTTCTACTTGTACTCTTTATGCAAGCTACTTTAAATTAAGGATAAGTTAATGAAGTTGCATTAAAACTAATAAGATGCAAAAAAAGAACTAATAAGATACAATAAGAACTAATAAGATGCTGGGTTTATTCAAAGCAGTGTCCATGAAGAACACTGCTTGGTGTGTTAAAAAACATATACAGGCCTGGCTGGCATGGCTCAGTGGTTGAGCATTGACCATGAACCAGGAGGTCACAGTTCAATTCCTAGTCACAGGCCATATGCCCAGGTTGTGGGCTTGATCTCCAGTGTGGGATGTGCAGGAGGCAGCCAATCAATGATTCTCTCTCATCATTGATGGTTCTATCTCTCTCTCACTCTCCCTTCCTCTCTGAAATATACATATATATATATATATATATATATATATATATATATATATATACACATTATACATGTGTGTGTGTGTATATATATATATATATATATATATATATATATATATACACACACACACACACACATACATATTTCATGTATATAGATACAATAATTTTTCTGGATTACAATAAAAATCAAACTATTTCAAAACATCCATTGTCTTTTAATTAAAAATTCCACTTCTTGATATTTGCCATAAAATTAGGGATGTAACTACGAAAATTTCCATTGCAATGTCATTTAGTTATATCTAAAATTTTTTTACTCCAAAAAAGACCAAATACAGAGGATATTTACATAAATTATGATATATCCACATAAAATTCTAATCTAAGCTATTAACTTTTTACTAATAAAATATTTCTATAATGCATTATTACAGAAAAATACATCAATTACCAAATAAATTACTTTGTGTGTAGGCTTGTGAAAAATAGAGAGAAATCTTGCATTATACCTCTAAATCATGAGTTTTTAAAATGTTCTCCTTTTTTAAAAAAAAATACAATAAATGTATTGCCTTCATAATTATAAATAAGTATTCAAGTTTTCTACAAAAAAAAAAAAAAGTGAGTGACAAGAACAAGAAAGCAGGATGACCCATGAAGAATTTAAGATGTGAGAGAAATTTATCAAGAAGTTACCAAGAGGCCATTTTAGTGTCCTCTGTACTTCTCAGTACTGTAATATCTCCTCAATTTACTTTCTCCTTTCTCCTCTCCATAGCATTCTCCAGTTTGTTTATCCCCAGATATTTTGTTTCAACTGGCTTTATGCTTCTTAATGCACCTTTCAATGATATGCCTCTGGGATAAATATCTAACAGAATTAAGACTGGTTCAGGTAGCCTGACAAGGTGGAAAAAACAGCTGTTTTAGGTAACAGGGTTCAGGGGAGGGGATTGAGAGCAAACACTTGAGGGCTTGGAGAGAAGCAAAACAAGGCTACACCTAACATTTTTAAAGAGTGAAGAATAAAGGAAGCCTGATTTAAAACAATAGCCTCGCTTGGCTCAGCCTAATGGGTCCTGGTTTTCTGGGTGGCACTCTCATGCACCCACCACGAGGAGGGCTGGGATTCAGGGAGCAATCAGATTTAAGACAATTGGCATTCAGCCTTGGCAAGGAGCAGGGACAGAAGGCCCTTTGTTGGATGGGGCAGCCAGAGTACCTTGTGCTGAGCAAGTCCTGGACTCAGAGCGTGCATGCTCGCTTGTCACAAATGTTTTATTGTGTGTCTGGGCAAGTCGTTCTCACTTGTTAAGGAACAGCAAGGGTTTTGTTCTGCATTGGCTTAAAATAAACCAGAAAAGTCAGGGGGGCTTAGGGTAGGAGGAGCAGGAGGGGGAAAAGTTCATGTTTATGGTTTATTTTTGTTTGGTTAGCATTTTTGCTTCTTGAATAAGCAACTTCCTGGGGATTTTAAGTCTTAAAGTCTTCATCAGCTCTGATTTTTAAAATACCTTTTCTGCGGATAATTTTAAAAACTTTGATGAAATAAGATATTTACTTGTTATCTCAGTATAGATGTCATCTTGGTAAAGTGCATGACGTACAATTAATGTTCTTAACTCTGACATACCAAATGAGCTGAGTGGAGACAATGAGACTAGTGAAGGAGAGTATTTTGAGTGCATTTTTCCTTAGTCCCCTCCCCCCCCCCCCCGCTCTCTTTTGAAATATATAAAAACTCACACATTCCTTTATTTGAAATACAATGAATAAAATGAAAAGCAAATCAAAATATTGGAAAACTGTGCTCTTCCCCCCCAAGCTTCATATTTTCCTTCTATTCAATCATTTTGTCCACATACATCACCTCCTCCCGGGTTTGTGTGATTCCTATTGAAAACCAGTCATTGTTTGAACATAATCAGAAAACTTAGTTTCTAGCCACATATCTGTTTTACCTTAGCTGCTATCTGTACTTTGCGCAAATTGCTATTCTCTGGACCTCAATTTTCTCATCTGTCAAATGTAGATACTACAACTTGCCTTTGTATCTAACAGAGTTATTGAGATTCAAAATTAAAACATACTTTAAAACACTTTGTAAATAAAGAATAATTAATATTAGTTATTGTGTAAGGTCTTCAACTTTGTTATGGAAGCATAGCTAGCATACAATAAAAGTATATACAGTTGACCCTTGAACTAAACAGTTTTAAGCTATGCAGGTCCACTTGTACACAGATTATCTATCCTATATAATAAAGAGCTAATATGCTAATTAGAGTGGATGGCAGAATGACCTTCTGGAATGACCAGTGGGTGGCAGGGCCAGCGAGCCTGTGCTGCCAGGCCAGCCATGGTGGTCCCAGCGCCCCCTCTTCCACAGAGGTGGTGGGAAAGGCCTTGGTGCAGTCCCAGCACCTCCGCAGAGGCGGGATGGGGTGCTACTGCAGCACCTCAAATTCCCATGGCCCCTCCCCCAGCCGGCCCGGCCCCCGAATCGCCACCCCCCACCAGTGGGCAGGGGGCGGAGACAGCACTAAGGAGCTAGGAGCCCAGCTTTTGGTTGAGCAGTGTTCCCCACCCCTGCTCAGCCAGAAGCTTGCAGTCAGACATCCCCCGAGGGCTCCTGGACTGCAAGAAAGTGCAGGCTGGGCTGAGGGCCCCCCTCCCCTGAGTGCATGAATTTTGTGCACTGGGCCTCTAGTATATATATAAAAGTCTAAGTGACCAGCTGACCGGCTGACCAGCCGACTGGCTGGTAGGTATGACACACACTGACCACCAGGAGGCAGATGCTCAACACAGGAGCTGCCAAGCGACAGCAACTTTGCAGAGTGCCCTCTTGACTCCAGAACCCCTTGGGGGATGTCAGACTGCTAGTTTCAGCTCAATCCCTGCAGGCCAGGCCGAGGGACCTCAACCGCCAGAAGGAACCCGCTCACTCAGTAGATACGCTTCGAGCCCCGGCGCTGCCCCCGGTGCAGCTGGCCAGGAATGGACCACAGGAGGTTGGCTTCAGGGTGTGTCCGGCCTGTCTCACCCAGTGCTGCCCTACCAGCTATCTTCTAATTAATTTTCTTTCAATTAATCTGTGCACCAGGCCTCTAGTTTCCAATAACTTTATAGTTGATTCTCCATATTTCCGGGTTTTGTATCCACAGATTTCATCAACCAGGAATCAAAAATAGTATTTTTTATTCCCAGTTGTGAATTCTGCAGATGTGAAGGGCCAACTACATGTATTGTTCTATGCTGCCATTTTATACAAACAACTTGAGCATCTTTGGATTTTTGTACTAGTGGGGGTCCTGAAATGAATCCGCCACAGATAACAAGGGACTGACTGAGTTTGGGGGAAGTCAAAGTTATATTCAGATTTTTTATTGTGCAGGGATCAGCTTCCCCAACCCCTGCCTTGTTCAAGAGCCAACTACTGTACATTATAAAAATATGTCAAAAAGCAAACATTTGTGAAGATAATTATTTTGGGAGAAATCCTTTGGTTTTCTGTGAATCCATCTCCCACCTAGGAGAAACAGTGGACTATCTCCTTTACTTCTGCACAGGTGAGAAGAACATCCAGGAGACAACTCAGAACAACTTAATGAGTTCATTTCTTTTGGGAGATCACAGGATCTGGTGCCTAGCTTAAGCCTAAGAAAACTAAAGCAGGTTGTGAAAGAGGATAGAGATGACTGCATTGGGTTTAGCAGAAGATGGGCATGTGTTTGCAATGAATAGAGGCAGACCCATTGTGAATGATGGACAGAGTGGGCTGCTCTTGCTTCCTATGTTAGTACCACTTAGGGGGATGACTTGCAGGAAACATACGCTCAATCACTGGACGTGTATGTGAAATATCCAAGAGCTGCTGGAAGAATCAAAGGAACCACTGGGATAGAGATGCATTCCACCAATCCAGGCTCTCCTTGACTTGCAAGGATCCCAACAATGACCATCACTAACAACCAATAAAAGTGCCCCAAGAGGGAAGGATTCAGTTTTAAGCATCCATGGGACCCAGAAAAAAAATCTAACCAAGTAAGATTGCCCTATTCCCACTATAATGCTCTCTTCACAGATTTGACATTGAAGAGGCCTGCAGTCTGCTAGCCAGAGTGGGAGAAGGTGAATGGAAGAAGGAGCAAAAGGCAAAAACCTACCCCAGTGCCTTTTCTGAGACCAGGTAACCACCAACCTAAAGTTGACTCAGGGGAAGGAATCTTTCATTTTTATACAGACTGAGTCATTTATTAACATTTTGGCCTAGGCACATTCCACTTATTGAAACCATACTGTATTTAGTAACCCCATGTGAGTATAGATCTGTTTACACTGAGCGAGTAGAGAAGTCCCAAGGTGTACCCAACTTTCCATAAAGGGACAGTGGGAAATTATCCACCTGCCTACCTCACCCTGAATAAATTTTAAATAGAGGGACAAGGAAGACAAAATGAAATTGTATCTCAGTTATATTTCTAATTATCCATATTTAATGCATTGGTTATACATAATTGGTTATAATGTTATCTTCTGATACATCAACTACTGGCAGTGTGTTTTTTTGTGTGTTTTTTTAATAAACTGTGAACCTCAAAAAACAGTCTTGATCAGATACCAAGCTTTTAAATTCAAAACTATTAGTAAGCAGTCACTGAGTACCTATATTATACAAAGGACTATAATAAATATTGTCAAGAAGCAAGAAAAGGGGAGAAAAAAAGCAAGGAAAGAAAGAAGACAAATTCCCTGTTTTTGGATTAGCTCACAATACAAGTGCATTCTTAAAACTTAGAACAGTATTGCAAGTTGTGAACAGCTGCACAATGATCTGTTAATTTTCTCAAAAGAAGAGAGTTCAGTAAATCTGTTGGAAAGTCAATCAGTGAAATGAACTTGATGTTCCATGCAGTGATCAGGAGTGACTTTTCTACCCTCTCTAGATCAGAGAATTAGGATCCTGGAACAGCATCATACTCACTTTTTATTTGACCTTTTATTTCCACTGCACTTACCTGGGCATCCTAAACGGCTGCTTCCCAGGAGTCATCTCATGCCCTTCCCCATAGCTGTTCCAGGAAATGAAGATGAGCAACAAGAGTCACTAGAGGTGAACAGGAAGGAAAATGGAACATGCAAACCCTCTCTCTTCATCTACAGACCTCTAGAATGGGCACTACCATCTGTCTTTGTAAAGAATGTTAGTTAGGCATCTCATATGGAAAGGGGACATAAATGTTGGACCCACTCAGACAATGATGATGCAAAAAAGAATTCTCCAGAGGAACAAAGTATTTTCAGTATATCAGAGACGAAAATATGCCTTTTGTTAGGGGTTGAACTGTGTTCCTTTAATATTCATATGATGAAATTGTAATCACCAGTACCTCAAAATGTGACTTTATTTGGAAATAGGGTTATCGAAGATGTAATTAGATCAAAATGAGGCCATATTCGAGTAGGGTGCCTAATCCAATATGATTGGTATCCTCATTAAAATGAGACATCTGATCAAGGAGAATGTCAGGTGAAGACTGAAGTTATACTGACACAAACCAAGGAATTACCAGAAGCGAGGAGAGGGGCCAGGGCCAGGTCTTCTCCCAGAGCCTTCAGAGACAGCATGCCTTTCTGACACCTTGGTTTTGGATTTCTAGCCTCCAGAACAGCCACACAATAAATTTCTGTTGTTTAAGCTATGCAGATACCTTACAGCAGCCCTAGCAAAGTAACACACCCTTTCTTAGAGCCAACTTGGAAAAAAATAATGAAAGCATTTCAACATAAACTCTGTTAAGGTATAAAATAAGACTTTAAAATAACACATAATAGGATCTATTCCCTAAGAAAAAGCCAGGCAAATTTAACATATGAGTACTTCAAACTCAAGTGTCAATAGAAACTAAAATAGAAAGGTAAGTGTTCAGCTCTGAAACCTTATGCTTGTAACATCGCACTTAAATCTGCCGCTCATATATCTGTCTTCCCCACTAGCCTGAATGTGCCTTACCAGGGACATTGATCCTTGTAATCCTTGCATGTTGCACAGAACCCAAAATGGTTCTGTGAGAATTCAACAAGAGAGAATAATCATTATCAGGAACCTGACCACCATCAAGGAAGCATTATTTCGGTTCATCTGTGACTCTAAACCATGTCTGTGTATGCATTTCCTTGTTGTTGTCATTTAGATTCTAATCATTTCTACCACACTCAGGTGCAAAAAAAAAAAATCACATTATTTTCTATGTAAATGTATTTCTGACTCTAAAACCCTGTCTCAATGATGGAGAGAAACACAATTGCATTCCGGTTGAAAGAATGTTTCCTCTGTTCAAGGGGTATCACCACAAATGGGGCTGGGCATTGCCCTGGACTGAGTGAGAGCCCCTGCATCTGTCATAAGGTTGCTTTTGTGAGGCTCAGGGCCCAGCCCCTAAGGTTTCCTCAGACCAGGCCCACTCTGCACCTGTGTCTGTGTTGAACACCAGAGACCTTCGTCAGGCCGGACGCCCAGGGGTTTGGGACTCATCTCCAGGTGTGCACCCAACAGTCCCCGTCCTGGGCACCGGGGTGGGAGCCGGGTGCCAGGCTTCCTTCATGTCCCTGTCAGGAACCCCTTCCAGCCTCACACTCCCTCTCTGCCCCAGGACTAGTCAGCTGCTCCTGCACTCCATCCAGCACTTCCCATCATTGCCCTGAAGACAGGGTCCTGCAGAGCCTCTCTCAGGCTCATACAGAAGCTACATCAAGGTCAGTCCTGCCTTCTCTGAAAGAAATGTCAGCAGGAAAGGCTGGCTCTCACTTATTAGTTCTTTAGTCATTCACGCTGTTACCTAGCTGGTATGCAGTGTGCAGCTCTCACCACTAAACAGACCAACATTTTCACACACATTAGTTTGAATATCAGTGAGACTCTTTCATAAAGCCTTGATTTATAGGCTCTCCTCTCCCCTCACCCCAAAAAAAGGCAAGATTCTCTGAGGATGTGATGGTGGCAGGGAAAACAATGACACTGTCTGGGCCAGGGTACGGGACTGTGAGATGGATTTACCTTAGGACAAGGCAGAGAGGTGGCGCTCCCTCCTCAGCCATCCTAGTCCCCAGTGTCCCTGAACCCTGCCTGTGTATGTATTTGCTTGTTGTTGTCATGCCCTTGTGGAGGATGCTGGTGCTTGGAGGGTGGGGACACACATCGGGAGCACCTCTCACAGTCCAGTCCAAAAGCTGCTCACCAGATGTGCACAGCGCTGCCTGCACCACACCCAGGAACCCACCCCATACAAAGTGCAGCCACCTTGAGTTTGTGTTAAGTAGGAAAATCAATTAGAGGAAAGCCAAGGTCTAAGTTGGGAAAGCCCCTCCAGTCTCCATTTTATTATTTCTGCACTTTGCCTTTCATCACACTTTCTTTGATGAATCTAGCTAACTCTTCCACACCACTTACTGTCCCTGTCCATTTGGTCAGCCCAAGGAGAAAGAGAAGTGTAAAACCCCTTAGTTATTTCATTTTCCAAATGAGGTCCAGTTTTCCAGCATTGTTAATTACACCTTGACAATTCGGCCTTAATATACATCTGTGACCTATTAGAAATAGAGGATTCTCAACAATTCGCTCTGGACTCTTCTTGAAACCTGGAAAAGTGTGTGTTTGTGTGTGGGTGTGTGTGTACACATGCATTCATACACATATGCACGTACACACACACGCTGTCTCAGGAGTGGTGTGCAAAGAGTCAGCCCCATTGACCATTTTATTACTGTTTGCACATTTGGGGCAGAGCAGCGGCGAAGGCCCAGCGTCTGCAGCAGCTCCAGCAATTAGCTCCAAATGAAACAGTCATAAATAGTAATTAGCCATTCCCTCAGTCATGTCCCAGAGCCTTTAAAAAATCCACAGAGAAATCAATGCATTCTTTTCTAAAGACCTATTATAGGCACAACCACCCACTCCACCATCATTTCACAGAAGCTGAGAGCATTCCTGCCGCTCCCACATGCCTGAGTGTGAGCTCCTGGCGGGGACCCGTGAGGCAAGGCGAGCAGAAAGGGGTGAATAGAGAAGGGGGTGCACAACCAACGGTCAGTGGAACATTTATCAAGGTAGTAAGATGTGGCTCTGGAGGAACCAGGAGTATTAAACAGGGACGACACTGAAACAGGACCCTAATTACTACCGAATGACCTCCTACACGGCTCCACCTCTACTTCGACTGGGAATCAAGATGCTGCGGAAAACCCATGAATTCCCACTTCCCTCAGCAGTGAACTCTCTCAGCCCTAAAGTGAAGTCACATCACTCCCTCAGCGGGGATGCTAGAGCCGAGATCCTAGCATGAGGTCTCATATTAATGAGGCGGCATCCCCTGTCTCAGAAAAGTGGGTTCAGAGGCCCTGACAGGCATATCTGTGTGTTGTTTGCGATAGTGACAATTAAACCCTGCCGTCCAGTAAGCAGACACAGTCTGCTCTGCAATGTGCTGAGTAGCTTGGATGTGATCATTCTAATCCGCACCATCGTTCGTCTGGAGTGGGCCTTGAAAGCTTATCGGCCTCATTCCCTCGGCTTCATTTATGTGTCTTCCCTTCCCTTTCAAAGATTATGAGACCCTGAGCTCAGCCTCTCAGTATCAGTCATTAGACCCTGGACCAACCATTCACAGCCTATTTAACCAGAGTTCTCAGAACAAGGGCAGGCATTGCCTGCGTCCTTAGCAAGGACTGGCAGGGCTGTTTCCATCCCCAGGGTGTTACAGTGGTGCCCAGAACGTGCCTTTTGAAAAGCAGACCTAAGCATCTTCTCCTACCTGTCTCTACCTTCCACTCTTAGTTCTCCAGTTAGTCCAGCTGTAGCACTCAGTACCTCCTGGACACATCTTTTCTGTGTCCACACCCACACACACACACACGCACACGCACGCACGCACACGTTACCTGTGTTCTCTGCCATTGAGCTGCCCCATCCTTCTGGGGGCAGCCTGATATAATGATAACAGGTTCAAGTCAGACCCGTGTGCTTGAAACCTGACCTTGCCACTTATTTGAAGTGTGAACTTGGAGTTGTTTCTTGGTCCCTCGAAGCCATGAATGCTTAGCCCTGTTTGCACATGAGTGTCCCCTGGGAGGTTTAAACAACCATAATCATGGCTACGACTCCTCCAATTTTGGATCCTTGGCAGACTGTGAAATCAGAACCTGTGCGGTGGGTTCTGGGATAAGTACTTTTTTAAAATGGCCTCATATGATTCTCATCCTACGTGCACTTACAATTGAAACCTCATTTTTTCTCACCTGGAAATCAGTGATAGTGATGACCTAGTTATAAGGGTTTTTGTGAATTTTTAATTCTACAACATGGGTACCATGCCTGGAAAATATTAAATATATGACTTATTAACTGTATGTTGCTATTATCCATTTGCATCATGCACATTTTACCCAGGCCCTCTGAAGGCTCTGCTGTAGTGTAGTGTGTGCTCAATTCCAGACTCCTCAGGAGAGTGTACCTGCCTGCAGGGCACTAGGCCAGTATCTGACAAGGGAGGGTGTAGGCATCATGAATGCACCATTCCATCTGGAATGTTCCCTCCCTTTGCTCCACAATTCCAAATGAATCCACCCTTCAAGGTCTATGGCAAATTCCCACATCTCCCCTCAAATGTTTTCCCATCAAAACTCAGAGCTCTTATAGTTTAGATAATTCTCACCTGGCAACTAGTTATAACTGATCTGGCAACTAGTTATAATTACCCTTCCTTCATGATGTGACATTATTTTAACTTGCTTGGTTATTTTTTCTTTATATGTTATTTCCCCATATAAACATTATATTTTTATTTTTTTATACATCTCGCAGAACCTAAAATGATATGCAATATATTAAATTTATTAAGACAAATAATTAAATCCCCTGATAAAAGATGGAAAAATTCTACCTTCATTTTGCTAAAAATTGAAATAGGATAGAAATGGCAATATTTAAAAAAAAGACTTGAGCAAACATTTTAATTTCATGATAATAAACTGTACTCCCTTTGTTGGTAAACACATTGTGGGCACCAGGAGCCAAAAAGACAGTGAAGTCAGCAGCAAACCCCATGGAGTTTGGAGACATGGATTCTAGAGCTATGGATACCTAAGTGGAGACCTTGAGCAAGTCAGGTCACTTTCCTAGTTTTCAGACTCTGTAAGGGGCAAGGGTTAGACGGTGATCTGGAAGGCAGCTTTCAGCCTTTACTTTCTATCTGTGTGACTCTAAGATTTTTAAACACAAGTGTGCAAAGTTACAGACCTTGAGGACCTCACAAAAGACAACATTGTTCCCCTGAGAATGGATGATAGAATTATGCAAAAGTGAGAATTCAGAGAAAGAAGGAAAACCGAGCATGAATAATGAAAGAGAAACAGTGCAGAGTGAAGCATGATTTGTGGGCCTCTACTGCCCTCCTCAGAGAAAAGGGAGGCAGTGGGGCTGCAGGAACATTGTGGGGAGAAAGAGGCCTTTGCTGCAGTCAGCATATACAGGATTGCCTAGGAAAACAGCCTCCAGTGTGGATTGTTAACTAACTATTTTTGAGATAACAATAGGCCACTTAGAGTTAGAAGTACTAATTCGAAAACTAATCAAATCATCTTGATAGTTATTCAAAGTAACATTGATGAACAATTGCTATGTCTCAGTGAAAAGTAAAAAGGACTCTATTTAGGGACATTAGAAAACCTCAATGTCACCCTCAGATAACCTGTTCCTTTCCTACCTGGTGACTCTTCTAATGACTGTGTTAAATTTTTTGTAAAAGCCACTGTTGGCTGCCCTCATTTTACTGGGTGATAAAAGGCTCTCCCTGGCGGAGTGCTGCCCACGGGTGCATCGTTATCTCCCTGAGTTTCCTTCTCCTTCACAAGGTGAGGGGAGGACAGGTGAAATCCTCCAGCCTGCCTTTGTGTCGGTTCCACCCTTTGAATGGGATTCCTTCTCGGCCCACCTCTCTGTGCCAATGAAGGTCATTACAAAGGCCCACCTCTAAAGTCACTGCGTTATGAGGCCTTCTCCAAACCTTCCTGTCAAAATCAACTTCAGAGAGATGCAATTCAACGATTCAATGCAGAGGATTGACTATAAATCTTCACCTCCTTCCAGCACCATCCTCGAACCACAGTAAAAGATAAAAAGTCAAAACCCAAAACAAGAAAGAACAGGACAGAAGATAGCATCTTGAGAGAAATTTTGTCTTCAATAAAAAGGAAGGTACAGCTCTGTCAGAGAGCTTAGGGGAAGAAACGATGATAAGGAAAGCATTAAAAAAGGAAGCGTTATTCTCTATAGGAAGAAAATACATAAAGAAATTAAATGTAATGAACAAATATATTAAGTGGTGTAACAAATGAGGATGTAAAAGTAATAAATGCTAATATGTCATAATAGGTGCCTTAACATTTTAAAAGTAAATCAAGAAATAGCTGTAGACATACATTTTTAGAGATATGAAATAAGTGCAGGAAAATAAGTAGTTAACAAAACTGAAAGTGATTGCCTTTGGGGAGCCAAATAGTGATGCTGGTGCTTTTGTTATAGGTTTTTATATGATATTGCATTAAACTAGCTGCCTGTAATGTCTAAGCAAAAAAACAACAACTTAATTTTAAAAAGGTGAGCAAAATATCAACTCATCCCTTCCTTCCATCCTATTATACCCTACTACACCTCTGTCTGTACATCCTCATCCTATTACATTTTTTACTATAACTGTGTATTTTGTCTCACTAAGTGATCATAAGCTCCTTTAAGGGACATGCCATGCCTTATATTTTTATGTTTCTTCATACCTCCTCCCACGGGCTATTGGAAAAGTAAGCATATATTTTGGGGAGTTGTCATATTGGGAGTGTACCTGTTACTGTAGATGTCACTATCCTACGTAGCCAGCACTTTGTGGGGGATTCCTACATAGCAAATAAATATCCTGCTCAAAACACTTTGAGAAATAGCAGGTAGTATGCTGTTAGACTTAGTGTTTCAGTCAACAAACCAATAATGCTGAAAGGATTAAGTTTTGTAACCTAATAGTGGTCATTTACAATTGAGTGTGAGTTGAGTAGTCTATTATGTAAGGCAATGGATTGATTTTGTTGGAATTCAAAGTAACAAGAAAATATTGAAAAGATTGGCTAATAATTTTGCTCCTACCTCCAAAAGGTTCTGAGTCAGTAGCTCTGAGTTAGGGGCACAGAACCTGTATGCATATAAAGCTCATCAGAATATTCGAATGCTGGCAGGTTTGGAAATCATTATAAGTTTAGAATTCACCACTAAAGGAGAGTGAGATTAGAAAATGGATAAAGAAGAGAGTTTAGATTTTTATAAAGAAAAATAAAACAAAATAGTATATTCACATTAAAGTCCAGTTAGAAGGCCTCCTGGCCCAAGACCCTACTTTTGAGTCCTTGGCTCATTGCCATTGACCAGGAGACTATGTTTTGGTCAAGACCTGGAGGTAAACAAGTTGGAACCCTCTTGGGAAGGACCTTACCTTGTCTTGCTTACCACTGAGACTGCTGTTCAGACTCTAGAACAAGGTTAGACCCATCACACATGAGTTAAGGGAGGACCACCAGCTTCTCTGGGTGGAGACACCTCAACTTGGATGGCCATACCAGGACTTAGCCCCTTGAAATTAATGCTAAAGAAACTGTAAGCTGTCTATTTGCTTTAGGGCTCTGGCAAATTGTAGGGGCGGCTTACAATGTGGGCTGGGGAAATGTGTGCAATCCGGATCATGCTTATCCAGTTAAGTTACTTGTTATAGGTATCTTGAATGACTTAGCTATTTCAGCCTTTAGGCCAAGAGATTGGCTAGGACTAGATTTAGGAATAGATGTCACAGGACAAGATCCCCTGGGCCACTGCCACCACCATGCAAATAGAAGTAGGGTATAAGGAAACAAATGCCTAAGTGGAATGGAACTATTCTGTACACACCCTAAATAAAAGCGACTGTTACACTTGCATGGCAGGAAGGCTAGAGGCCCAAGTGGTTCCATTTCCATTCAGATGGACCTCAGACAGTAACGGGATGGAATGTGTGCTTGCCCTGTACTAGGAGGAAACCACCTGGGGAAACGCTTTCTGTAAGACTCTTGCCCTGTTGTTCCCATCCAACAGAGGTAAAGAGCAAGGGTCCCCCAAAATGATCTGGCTCTCTTTCTCTGACGTAACTATACATCCTGCCTTGGGGGGGGGAGGGGCAGTACTCGGAGTTTATGGGAAAATTATCCAGATGCGCAAATGGCTGAGTGTCCCCAGAAGCCAATCATTCTGCACTGTCGATACCCCATGCTGATGCCTGGTGGTGTTGCGGGGGACCATTACTTGTGGCCTTGCCCAGTAGTTGGAGCGGATCTTGCACTTTTGATACAATTGGCTATACCTGTCACTTTGGCATGTCTTAAACCTTTTTCAATGGACAGACAGACTAGGAAGAAGAGAGAGCATCCAGGGGGCTCCTCGATCCCCATACTTACACAGATCCCACTGCGGTTCCAGGAGGAGTGCCAAACGAGTTTAAGGCTAGAAATCAGATTGCTGATTTCTGTCCTGTTCTGGTGGCAGACTGTAAAAAAGAATGTGGTTGGATTAATTATATTTACTAAAATCAGCAAAAGATTGCTAACTATACTCAAGAAGCAGTTGAAGGTATAACTGAACAACTAGATGCCACCAGTAGGATGATATGGGAGAATAGAATGGCCTTGGAAAGTATTCTGACAGAAAAAGGAGGAGTTTGTGTAATGTTGGGGCCACAGTTGTATATTCATCCCTGACAACACAGCTCCAGATGGAACCATCACTAAGGCCCCATAGGGATTAACAAGTTTAGCTAATTTGTTAGCTAAGAATCCTGGAATTGGGGATCCTTTCTCTGATTCACTAGCACATTGCTTCAGAAAGTGGAAGGGAATGATGGTATCCATATTCACCTCTCTGATTAGGCCTTACACTGATGGGATGTTATATCATCCCATGTATGAGAGGCCTTATCCAAAGGTTAATTGAAACTGCATTGACCAAACAGCAAAATAATCTTCTCCTAGACACTACAGAAGCATGAAATTCAATGAATGTTAGTCAAGTCTAAAGAAAAAGGTTAAATAAAGAAAAGGGGGGAATTATGAGAATAAACAAGTAATCTTTTTGTTTACTTTTGGGAGTTTAGGCAGCCGCCATTTTGGCTTGCGTGATTTGCAGGCGCCAGTTTGAAACAGCAAAGGTCAACCCCTTCTTTTTCTCTTTAAATTAGCCAATTGCACAAGAATGTGAGCCTAAGCTCTGACCAATCAAGAGCGAGGGACAGATGACATGTATCAGACATAAAACCCCAAGCTGACTGCCCACTCAGTGTGGGTGCTGCCAGAGCCTGTGCGTGCACACCCTCCTGCAGGAGTAAAGATATTTGCCTTGCAAAAAAAGAGAGAAGAGTTTAGAGTTCCTGAAAGAAAAGCTTTCATTCCATTCCATTTGTCTAGAGGTAATAATCACCGTCATCTGAATTCCAAAGGCATTTTTTTTTCCACATTTGAATTTTGCTGTTAAACTCAGAGAAGGACCCATAGCAAGTTTCACAGTCAAACTTAGCAGAGCAATATCTGATATCAACACACTCAAACTATCAAGATAAAATATTTAATTTCAAATGGCTAAGAAAACAAGGATTTTGCCAATAGCCTACAGATTTCACAGACATTTTGGAGCATGAACACTAAAATTTCCTTCTTAATCCTATATAATAAAGAGCTAATATGCAAACAGTCATCACGACCTCACACCGTAACATTGTAATTGCTCAGACAGAGGAATGGGGACCAGCCAGGCACAAATGAGCTTGCGAGAGAGGAATGGGTACCAGCCAGGCTGTGACCCAGGAGAAGGACAAGCCGCCCGCCCCACAGTCCTGGGCACCTGTGGCTGTGGTTGTGGCTGTGGCCCGGGAGAGGGACAAGCCGCATTCCCTGCAGTCCTGGATGCCAGCAGCTGCGCCTGCACCTGCAGCCCAGGAGAGGGACAAGCCACCCACCCCGCGGTCCTGGGCGCCAGTGGCTATGCCTGCACCTGAGCCTGCAGCCTGGGAGAGGGACAATCTGCATGCCCCATGGTCCCTGCAGTCCCAGGCACCAGCGGCTGCACCTGCAGCCCAGGTGAAGCCACCTTCCCATGGTCCCCTGTGGCTGTGGCTGGCCCAGGTGAAGCCGGCCTGGGTCCTGGGTGCCTGTGACCAGCCAGAGGAGGGAATCCTGGGTCCTGGATGCAGGGTGAGGTAGAGGCGGTTAGGGGCGATCAGGCCAGCAGAGGAGCAGTTAGGGCCCATCAGGCAGGCAGGCAAAGGTGGTTAAGAGCAATCAGGCAGGCAGGCAGAGGGGTTAGGGGCAATCAGGCAGGTGAGCAGTTAGGAGCCAGCAGTCCCAGATTGCGAGAGGCAGTCGAACATCACCCGAGGGGTCCTGGATTGGAGAGGGTGCAGGCTGAGCTGAGGGCCCCCCCCCCCCCCCGCTCGTGAATGAATTTCGTGCACCGGGCCTCTAGTAGGTGAATAATTATGTCTTTCTTTTAAACATGCTGTTCCTAAATGCTCTATAATATAATCTGTTAACTTCCAGCCCTAGAATATTTGCCCACAGGTAACATATAAATACAGCTCAAAATGAACTGCAGTCTCATATATGAGGATGTATGTGGTATTAAATATATGCTGCATAGTCACCAAAGTGTGACAGCATGGTCAAATAAACATTTAAATAATTTCTCATTGGCTTCATCAATCAAGCTATTGAAAGTTAAAAAGCAACATAACATTTTTATCTAACAAAATAGCAAATTATCTTAAACGTGTAATACCCTGTGTCATTTACATGCATAATATTTTCTACAATAGGATTTTTTGCTATTAACAAAAAATATAAATAGCCCACAATATGAGGGTGATTAAATAAATACACAATTATTTAATCATTAAAACCATGTTTTCAAAGACTGTATAAAGACATGGGGAAACAGTCATCATAAAGTAATTTTATAAGGCAAGGTATAAAAATCTATCTACAGTTTAATAAAGCATAAACATTCACATATAAACAATCATATACATATAAATATACATATATTACAATGTAGCTAAAGAGTGCTATTTCTGGATGGTGAGATTATAAACATTTTTTTCTTTATATATTATAGTTTTTCAACTTTTACACCATAAAAATGTGTTATATAATTTTTTAAGTAGAAAAAATAAACATATTAGTGTTGCCTGCTCAGCAACACTCACAACCTCATGGACAGCACTCACCCAGTGAGGAAAAACAGTTGCTAAGGGCAATTGCTACAATTCCAGGGAGACTTGAAGGTCTGATTCAATTAAGGAAAAATCATTACTTCCCCCCGCCCCCTGAGATGTTTCTTATACTTGTCAGAGTTAGGGGTAGAGTAAAATAGACCACATGGAATACTAAATCAAGAAAAAATAGATCCATTCTAAAAGGCTGTTTTTGGAAGTTATTATAAGTGAACTTATTCACAGTGCATTAGGCTTTAATAATAAAGCAGCACCCTCTCTCCTTCTGTCCCATGGCTCCCCTGCCCTGCCCCCACTCTTCTGAACAGTAAAATCCATCAAATTGTCTCTCTCTCTTAATCTGCACTGTGCTTGAATACAGCACATGAGACCTTCTCAGTGAATCAGTCTAAATATAAAGCCTTTGGAAACACCAGGCATCCTCCCCTTTCCAAACTCACGTACAATTTTCATTAACATTAATAAGAGCGGTGTGGTGGGATGAGGAAAAACCAGTCCCATTATGTTGTATTATATCTTTATTTTATGAACTGGTCTCTTGGATTATAAATCAATGCTACTGTAAAACCATAACGCTTTGCAGAAATCCCTCCCTGAAATTTCCCTTCTGTGTGTTATTTTGATGCTGTCAAAAGAAAAACCAGAAGACCAAACACAAGAAGAATGTTTTTGACCTGTAGTGACCATGGTACTATGGTTGACACCCCAATAACATGCCAACTGCATCCTTCATAATTAGCAGCAAGTGCGGTTTTGCTAAAAAGAACAGGGAAAGCTGCCTGAGGTACTTATTGTATTTTACAAATATCCACTCAGCAGCTGGCAGTTAGATAGCTCAGAATCAAGTCATGCCTACCCTTGGCTAAGTCTCAAAGCACCCAAATGCTTTGGAGTCAGCGGCAGAAGTCCAATTATAGTGACATGGCTCAGCCCTGTGGAATGGCCTTATCTGTCTTTGCTTCAAGAGGGGGTTTCAAGGACTTGTGCCTCCATTCTCTAATCTTTATCATGTCCATGTGGCAGATATTCAACTGAGAATGTGTTCTTTTCTATATATTCTTCTGTATTTCATGCCCAGCCTTACAGCTACTCCTCTGCTCAAGTAGCTCCCTAAACTCAAAATACCTTCCTTCCTTCCTTCCTTCCCTTCCCTTCCCTTCCCTTCCCTTCCCTTCCCTTCCCTTCCCTTCCCTTCCCTTCCCTTCCCTTCCCTTCCCTTCCCTTCCCTCCCCTTCTTGCCCTGCCCCTTTTATAAGAGTGATTTTACTCAAAATTTTGATTTCTTCTTTTAAGAAAAAAATATCACTTCATAAAAAAATCTAAAAAACTCCAAACAACCTTAAAAATGGTACCTACAAATTTATTTTGTTCATGAACAGACAATACTTTTACACAAATTGATTATACCAAGAACTTCTTAAGGAAAACAACTTCACAGCATCAGACTACCTCCACTCTTTCCCATTACTCACCTGGGACACGTGGGATCAGATCCTTGGTTTTGCCACTTCCTGGAGATGGGGATTAGCGGTGTTGAGGGCAAGTAACTGGCAGTTAATGTAACCTCTCTGAGGCCCACTCTCTTCATGGAGAACACTGTGCATGTACGTACCTTGTGTGATGTTTGTAAAAATTAAATGAGGTGACACAGGCAGAGTAGCTAATACAATTCTAGGAAGATGGTAGGTGCTCTGAAAATTGGTTGTCTTTTCACTTTTCTCCTATCTTCCATTTTAAATTCACTTTCAAAAAAAAATAAAATGTGTACATTCTCTGTTGTCAGAAAACAAAAACTCTATAATTCAATGCAATTCCCTTCTCAGCTTTAGTTGTCAATAAATTTTGAGGCAAATCTATTGCTCAATTATTGTAATCTACTCAATTCTTATTCCTGCAAGACTCTGCTTTCTTCTGAATATTTTATGTGAATGAGGAACAGTTTTCAATTAAGTAATTTCAATCATATCAAAATGTTAAATGCATAAATGCACATATAAATTTAGGTACAAATCATACATAGTGGGAAAAGCATTGCATTAAACCATGAGATAATTTGAGATTTGCTCCCAGCTCTAACACAAACTAGTTTATATGCTTAGGCATGTAATTTAATATTAAATGGCCTTAGTAAAATTAAATGATTTGTGAGACCATTTTAAATTATGCAATTATTCTGATCTTTAAATAGAGACACATTCAGAATGGAAACTATGTTCTATATAATTTTCTTACAGTTAAATTTTCTCAAATTTTGAAGACAGAAACATAGTGTACATATCAAGAAAATGTCTACTAATATTTCTCTTAAGCATGTTTTTAGATAGCTGAAACTAGGGTAGAAAAGACATTTAAGTCTCCATGGCTAACAGGACTTTATATTTTAATGAAGAAAAACCACTCTTTAAAACCCCTTAAGAAGAACCACCTAAAATCTGTGTTTTTGCAAAAACAATGCCCAGTAGAAGGAAAATTGGATTAAGGGGCAAATAAGAAAGTACACTGGATAAATGCTTGTAGTTAGAACAAAAAGAGCTCCATAAAGCTAAGGTATTAATTTCAAAAGATCCCTAAATAAACAGCTAACTATATTTACATTCTTAAATGATTTAATATTTTAAAACCTAAACTATTTAATTCTTAAATTTATAGTACTATTTTAAATTATTTTATGCAAATAAATGTTTCATTAAATGATAGCCCAGCCAGCATTGTTGAGCATTGACCTATGAATCAGAAGGTCACGGTTCGATTCATGGTCAAGGCACATGCCCCAGTGTGGGTTGTGCAGGAGGCAGCTGATCAATGATTCTCTCATGTCAGGGTAAATTTGTTTATTTATTCAATTCCCTATGTTAGCGCCCCTAACTTACTAAAAAGCAAGCATTTCCTAGTATTATACCTTAAACTGAAGATTTTTATTTGTTTATAATCTAAGTGTCTTCTATGAGTCAGTGTAATGCTAAATGTCAACACATTTGTTCTTTGCTTTAAACTGAGACCAATACATTGTAATCCTTTAAAGAAACTATCCACTGGATAATTTTGTTCTCATGGCCTTTTGACATACAGTTTTCTGGCTAGAGAAGCAAAGGTATACACTCATGCCTACAATATTCTTTCTCTTACTGGAACCTATTTATTCAGTAGGTGACTAGAATAATAGATTTTTCTAATATGACACCCTTAACCACATAATTTTATCCTTTTTCAATCATTGCACTTATTTCATTTTCTTAGAATAACCTTTAATACCTTTAAAACAGATTTGTCAGATTAACTAGAGTGAAAAAACACAGAAAACATCAGATAGCACCTCATGTGTTACCAGAATAGGCTAATTTTAAATCTGCCTTTCTCAGGGAAAAAAATAAAAATAAAAAAAATATTCTAAAGAAATAATCTTTTATTTTCATATATGTATTATCTTAACAGTATTTCAATCTACATAAGGATTTCAAATATAAATGAAATGCCAGGAACCTTAAACTATGTAAATTAAGGAAAAAGGAAATCCAGGGTTAATTCCTAATCCACCTCAAAATAATGTATTCAAGGATCCATATGCTCCTTACTATGTTAAATGTCATTTTTTCACATAGGCTAACACCCCGTGCTGGTTACACCTTATCAAATGCAAGAAGTGAACTTATCCATTTTCTTCATCATTTGATGTTAGGAAGTTAGGAAGAGCATATTGGAAAATGCTGGCTTATAGAGCCGGAAACTCAGGTCTACCCTTCAATCTGGCATTGACTGACTTTATAATGTTAACATATCACTTTATGTTTCTGTACAATTATAATTTTTTTACTCAATGATTTGTGTTTGTAAAACATGACCATTGCTTGAAGGAAGTTAAGGAAAAACTGGATAGTTTCTTCCAATTAAGAAAGAAAAGTTCTAATAAAAAATTACTTCAGTTACATAATTTTTGGGAAAGCCAAAAGTCCTCAACAACAAGAAAAGACAACCCTAACAAAACCCTCAGCAGGATTCTCAGCACAGAGGGCAAACCACAAGAACCTAGCCTGACACAGATCTTGCATAAGAACTTCAGATCCTAGTGTTTCACTCAATTGATGTTACCAAACCAAAACTCATGACTGAATAGTCTTTGGTTTTTGTTGTTTTTTTTTGTGTGTGTGTGTTTTTACAAAATTGTGGAACTTTAAAACTAGAAGTTATTGGAAAATTATAGAAAAGTGTGTGTTGTAAGAAAGGTAAACGACTTGTCTCAGTTTCAGGACACCTGAGTTCCTGTTGGTTTTTGTATTTTGCTATGTAATCCAGAGGAGTAAGGACCTAGATCATTCCATTGTTGTCATTAATTTGCATATCAACATCCAATCCTGTACTGTTTATTGTCATGTGGTACAATGCCTAATATTCTGCTATTAACAATATCTTGCCCCATTCTGCTCACCCACGCCACCCCCACATACACACATCACAACCCTGCATGCACACTCCTAGTTTGCAGAATCTCAATTGAGGAGGAAACTAGCACAATGACTGCATTTGCTGGACCTCAATTTTAGTTTTAAATAATAATGGACATAGAAACAGAAACATTGATGAGGTAGTATTTATTATTTTAACTTTTTGAAGCCTATCCGGAAGGTATCATTAACAATTTTTCCTATTACAAGTTTGAGTTTTCTTGTAATGGCTGTCATATCCTATTAGAGAAAAGCAGACTGAAAGGATTGCTAACAAATGAGATGACAGAGCAAGAACCATTGATACTGTAAGTTGAATGATCACCCCACCCACTCAAATAATATATTGAGGTCTTAAGCCTTGGAAACTGTAAATGTTACTTTATATAGCAAAAATAACTTTGCAGATGTGAATAAACTAAGAATCTTGAGATGAGGAGATTATTCTGGTTTATTCAAGTAGTCCTTAAATGTGATACTATTTCCAGAGAAATGCATGGATAGCTTTTCCCCTTGTTAGGGTGATTGTTCTTGGGGTACCACTGGAATTAGAATTTCCAGATGCCCCAATGAGAGAATGAAATGTGGTAGAAAGCTTTATTTTCATGGAATTACATCCCTGGTATTCCAAAGCCCCATTTCCTTTAATCCAGTCCTGAAAGATGTGTAACTGGGGATTCAGCAGATCTGTGTCCAAAGTTTCCATTCCATGATGGAGCTGGGTCTGGTATAGCATTAGGCTAGTTACAGTCCATTAGCCCATTGTGTGTGGAGTTCAAATAGCTCTAGGCCATGTGGGCAAATGCAGGGCGTGAGAGTCCCACAAACCAGGATTCAACCGAGAGTAAGAGAATGTGCAAACCAAGAGAACAGACGCCTTTGTTTAAGAGATTAAATATCTTAAATCTTCCCTTGCTTGCAGTGGCCATGCCTTCTCTCGTCAATGACCTATTCCCAGGTGTGACTGGACAGGAAAGTACCTCCCCTATTTCACCCAGATTTTACTGGGCATTTGTCTAAATCGCAGCTTCCTGGCAAAGCTGCACAAGTGACTATAATATTTGGCCTTCACTTTGCTCCTTTTCTGTTATTCATAACTAGGTTAAATTATAATAGTATCAATACCATGTGTATTTTTAAGAGGAGGACAGAGGGAAATTTTACACAAAGGAAGTGAAAGTGTCACTGCTGGCTTTGAAAAAGGACAAAGGGCTAGGACCAAGCAATGCAAAGAATGAAGCTCTAGAAGGTGAAAAAGGCAAGAAAAGAGAGTATTTCCTATAAATTCCAAGGGAGATCCTTTATTTCAGCCCAAGGAAACTGACTCAGAAGTCTTCCCTCCAGAATTGTAAGAAAATAAAAGTGTGTTGTCTTAAGCAACCAAGTATGTGGAAATTTATCACAGCAGCAATAAGAAAGTAATACACAACATTCAATAAAATAAGCTTGTAATATTTTAGGGCTAGGGAGAAGGCAACTGAAAAAGGCTAAAAGTTTCCAGACTGAATAAAAATAAGATACCAAAATTTATTTTCTATGAATGCTAGAGTGATACTGAATACAATAGTGAATTGAATAAAGCTAGTTCCACTTGATTCCTTTGGAGAAAGAAATTGATAACAGAAAAGCAATGGCCCTTGACACATAGATATTAGCAGTTAAATTTTATTTTAAAATATCTACAATGCTGAGACCAAGAAATAAATAAGTCCAAGATGTACCTATTACAGAAAATATATACCACAATAGAAATAAATAATTTTTAAAATGAAATCCTTAAAACCCAGAAAAAACTGAGATCTCATATATTCTGGAAAAATTCTTTGCAAAAGCAAATAAACAAACAAATAAAAGAGCTTTTTTAAATTGAACTATGTACCTGCTGGGGTCTTACTCAGCATTTACTAGGGTTCAAGAATCTGGAAAAGGGGCTGTGCATAAATTGAATAAGTGGCTAGAGAAGAAATATGAATTTGGAAGGCATTTTGGGGGAGCCAGAGAAGGCTTTGTTCTAGTAACTAAGTTCCCCAAATCTCTGGGCCCAAAGCTTTTTATTCCCACATTTTTCCCTATAGCAAAGCAGATATACATATCAAAGGTAAGGTTTGGTAAACAGTTAAATATTATCATGTTGGGGGAACTGCCTTCAGCTGTCTGGCAGCAGGCAATAATATATGCAGATCTTCAGCCCTGCTGAAGCCCCAAGATTCATCAACCTTTTGATGAACTTCTTGCATTTATGACCTGCTGGAATTTGCTTCCAGCATGTACCAAAAACAAAACACATGTTCAAAATATTAATAATCATACAAACAACAGGCATTATGGCAATAAAGCTAATTTAACTGGTGCTAATATGCTATATTGACTGGAATTCTTGCCTCTTTCCAGGTTTGTGATCTCATTTTTACAGACAATCAAAAGGAAACATGAGAAAAAATGCAGGTAAACTCATGCTATATACACTGAGTAGCCAGATTATTATGATCTCTGAACACATAATAATCTGGCCACTCAGTGTATATCCTATATAATAAAAGGCTATTATGCAAATTTTCCCCTTGACCAGGAGTTCGACCATCAGGCAGGCTGGCCAACCGCCCATGTCCCCTCCCTACCCCAACCATGCACGAATTCATGCACCAGGCCTCTAATATATATATATACTGAGTGGCCAGATTATTATGATCTCTGAATGCATAATAATCTGGCCACTCAGTATATATGCTTAAGAGAAAGAAATAGGTTTTGATTAAGAAGTTTAGAAAAAGTCTTCCATATTATGGGGCAATATTGATGAAGGACACATTTTGTCTAGGGATACTTCTGTGTGAGTAAAAAATGTTTTAATACTCAATTATGTATGATAATGCAGGATTAAGAAGAGAGCAAGTCTGACTGAAATCCCCAATGATCCTAGAATGTAGATTTTCATTTTAGTGAAATGACACTTTTTATCCTCTACCTCCTTCTTTCTCAGCCTTATCTGTTAAAATTAACTGGTAAAGATAATAACAATCCCAGATTAGACAAAACATATAATTTTTTCAAAGCTTAAAAGTGCTATTAAAATAAGAAATTACTAGTACTATATAAGCAAAGCTGGAAATTTGGTAAAACAAGCAGATTAATGAAGTCAGGTATAATCTAAAACATTTTCAAATCCAGATAAATTTAGTTCTAATTTTCATAGTTTTTAATAGCACTTAGGAGTGAAGACAAACTTTTGTGTCCACTAATTGGTGGTTTTAACAGGAGAGTCTCTATTAGAAAGCTGAGGTCCCAAAGGATTGTATCCTCAGAATAAATTTGAAGCAGAAGTAAACCAGATGACTTTCTATTTCCAGGAAACAACAAGAAAATGATTTTGATATGAGAACATGGAGTGCAGTCTGAGAGACAACTTAAAACCTGAAAAGTTGTAACTACAGGCTGGGACCTCAAAAAGATTTACAGTTCCAAGTCATATTACCCATGGCATTCAAGATGATTTCAAGTCATTAAGTCAAAGAGATTCAATAATACTTATTGACCAAAGAGCACCAGTGAGAAATAAGTACAATATCAATTGCAGAAAATACCAAGGTGTCATAAACACTAAAATTTTTTTCCAAGAAAAATTAGTGCCTGTTAATTAAAAATTAGAAATCAAAGAAGAAAAAGTTTTCTTGGCTGACAGCCAACAGAAACAACAGACAAAGGGAGGCCCTGAAAATATTTTGAATGTTGGAATAATCAAGGATACAATACAAAGTTATTTTACTTGACAATTGTTAAAGGAGCAAAGAACAAGGTTAAAATAATGTGTAGATAATTTTAAAAAATTAAAACATAACAAAACAGATCTTCTAGAAAGGAAAATTATAATTAAAATGGAAAACTAAGTAGAAAAATTTATGGCAGATTAGATACAGCTGAAGAGAGAATTAACAAACTGGAGGTGGGTTTGTTAAGAAGTTATCCAATAAGCAACATTAGAAAAACAAAAAAAAAAAATCATAAAAGAACAGAAGTTAAGACACAAGAAGTTGAAGAATAAAGGTGTAGCATACATTTAATTTAAGTCTAGAGGAAAATAAACAGCAGATGCAATATTTGAAGAAATATTGAATATTAATTTCTGAAAGAAATTATCCATAGATTCAGAGAAACCAATGAACCTCAAGTAAGATATTTTAAAAGAAATTCATGTCAAGACTTATTATCATGAAACTGAAGACCACCCAAAACAATGAGAAAATCTGAAAAGCTCCCAAGTGAACAAACGTATTATCTTTTTTTAAAAAAGTGACAGATATACAACTATCTTTCAAAATAGTCATACTATAATTTAGGGACAGTGTATAAATCTTTAATGAGAGGCAAAGTAACTGCATCCAAAAATTTTATACCCAGAAATATTATCTTCAAGAAATAAGCAGATATAATTTTCAAAAAAGAAAAACAAAAATTTACTATCAACAGACACTCACTAAAAAAATTTATCAAAGATATATATCAAGCAGACGGCAAGTCATACAAAATATAAAGATGAGTAAGAAGTTAAGAAAACTAAAATAACACTGAATGCAAATAATCTAGTGTGACTTTAAAAGCAATAAGAAATATTTGAAATACATAAAAGCAAATAATATGGAAAGATATAAATTAATTCAATGTTCAATAAAGTCCTTGTTAATAACTTTAGACTCTGATATATTAAATTTGTTTAATTTTAGGATAACCAATTAATGAAGAGAAAATGTGTGGAATCTCCAAAACAATAGAGGAGAGAAATAGGATGAAAATAATTGATTTAAAGAAAGTAAAAGAAAGGATAGAAAAAAAGAACCGTAGTATTCTTTGGACAAAGAAAACAGTATATATAATGGAGTATAGAATAAGACCTTATATGGAACTCTAAATAAATCAGTAATTATATTAATTAATATAAGCAGACTAAATGCTTAAATTAAAAGACAAAGATTGTCTAGCTAGAATTTAAAAATCCAATCAAATGCTGTTATGAGGGACACAATTTAAAACTTAAGAAAACAGAAGTTTGAAAATAAAAGGATAGAAAAACATATGACAGTCAATTTTTGGCCAAAAGTTATTAGTGCAACATTAGTATATTGTTACAAATAAAAATATATCAAAAAGCAATAAGTATTACGATAGGTAAAGATATTCACTGAATAATAAAATGTTCAAATCACCAGAAAGATAGAACAATTATAAATATGTGTATACTCTATAATGTTGCCTAAAAGTATATGGAGAAAAAAATGGACAGAAGTCCAAGGAGAAATAGACAAATACACAATCATGGTAAATGACAGAACTTAGCACACTTCTCTCAGCAATTGGTAAAATAGCAGGAAAAAAAGTCAATAAGGATATTGAAGATTTTAAAAACACAATGAACCAACTTGATTTAATATAACTGCATATACTATATAATAAAAGGCTAATATGCAAATAGACCAAACTGCGAACAACCGGAACAACTGAAAAACATGTCTCTATGATGTAGGCTGACCACCAGGGTGTGTGTGAGGAGCACGGTGGGTGTTGGCCACATCAGGATGGTGGAGCAGTTGAGTGGGGGCCCCAGACCAAGGTAGGGCACCAGTTGCTGTCATTGGGTAGAGCCTCTGGTGATTACTGAAAATTCTGTGCTTCTGCACGCCGGGGTCCCACCTGGCACTTGCATCTGCTGTCTCGCACCTGCAGCAGGCACTGGAGCCACTGCTCACACCCACTGTCAGTGCCCAGAGCCAGTCCCAATCACTTGGTGCCATCAGCAGGTGTGAGCGGCAGCTGCTGGCCCTGATCGCCCCTGAGGGCTTCTCCACCTCCCCCTGCTCCTGAGGGGTGATCAGGGCAGCAGCCACCACTTGCACCCACTGACAGCACCAGCCCCCCTTGTACCCGCTGCTGGCACCAGCCCCAATCACTCCACACTGTCAGCGGGTGCAAGTGGGGCCGGTGCTGTCAGCATGTGGGAGCAGCAGCAGTGGCAGTGGGGCTGCCCTGCCAGCAGAAAGGGCACCAGGGGCGCAGCGGGAGGGGCTAGGCAGGGGTGTGGAGGATGGGCCGAGACCTGCCCTGTGCCCATAGCAGCCTTGAGGCCCACAGTTCCTTTCAAGGTGCACCAATTTGTGCACTGGGCCTTTAGTATATAAATAGGATAGATAGATGATAGATAGATAGATAGATGATAGATAGATGATAGATAGATATTTATAATAATAAAAGCATAATATGCTAATTAGACTGGACACCCAAATGACCTTTAGGACGTCATTCCGGACGTCCTTCCCGTCAAAGCTGTGGCTGAGGCAGAGGCAGTTAGGGGCGATCAGGCAGACAGGCAGAGTGGTTAGGGGCAATCAGGCAGACAGGCAGAGTGGTTAGGGGTGATCAAGCAGGCAGCCAGAGTGGTTAGGGGTAATTAGGCAGGCAGGCAGGTGAGCGGTTAGGAGCCAGTGGTCCCGGATTGCGAGAAGGATGTCCAACTACCGGTTTAGGGATCCCTGCGGGATCGGGCCTAAACCGGCAGTCAGACATCCCCCAAGAGATCCTGGATTGGGAGAGGGTGCAGGCAGGTTGAGAGACTGCCCCCCCAGTGCACAAATTTCATGCACCAGGCCTCTAGTCCTATATAATAAAAGCCTAATATGTTAACCTTTTGCACTCGGATGCCGAGTGTGACTCGACACGGTTACCATCGGTAGCAGCTCGATGAAAAAAACAAGCGAGTGCAAAGGGTTAAGTGTCTGGTTGTCTGGTAGGTCGTTCAACCAAACAAAGGGTAATATACTAATGATATGTCAAGGCTGCTCAACTGCTTGCTAGGACGTGCACTGACCACCAGGGGGCAGACAGTCGACTGGTCCACCAGTTGCTATGATGTGCACTGACCACCAGGGGGAAGATGCTCTGACTGGTAGGTCAGCTTGTTGCTGGGGTCTGGCTGACCGGGACTAAGTGAGACGGGCTGGACATGACCTGGAGCCCTTCCGCAGTTCCTCCCTGACTGGCCAATCTCCCATGTCCCTCCCTGGCCCTGATCATGCACTGTTGTGGTCCCTTGGCGTGGCCTGTGCCCTCTCGCAATCCGGGACCCCTCGGCGGATGTCAGAGAGCCAGTTTTGGCCTGACGGCGGAATGAGCAGTCTCTATGACACGCACTGACCACCAGGGGACAAACGCTCAATGCAGAAGCTTCCCCCTGGTGGTCAGTGTGCCCCCACAGGAGGAAAGCCACTCAGCCAGAAGTTGGACATCCCTGATAGCTCCTGGACTGTGAGAGGATGCAGGCCAGACTGAGGGACTCTCTCTGCCCCCGCTGAGTGCACCAATTTCATGCACTGGGCCTCTAGTGTTCTTTAATAAAGTCATTTTATGCTTAAAGTAGCCAAAGAAGATATCTTTGAGTTTTTATTTGTCTATTTGAACACAAACTGAATGGCACAAATGTCAACATGTGGCCTGTATAGCAAAGCTTAGGCATCCACTGACTCTCTATAAACTTACTTAATGTGCAAGTTTCACCAGGCTGATACATTGCCATCACCTTTCCACATGCCAGTAGGCACAAGTTCTACTGTTTCATTATTTTGTCTGACTTGACTCTCCCTTTGCCACCCTTTCTAGCAGTATTGCTTTGGTTTCTCCAGCATGCCAACAAATTCAGAGTTAAGTATTCATAAGTCATTTGGTGGAGGCATTAATCCCTGTTCAAGCAAAGATTACACTTTCTAAATCCCTCTGATCAACATTTTAGATGGCAGAGAGGCATCAGTGTAAGAAAAGAAATTGCTAAGACCTATCAGAGATCATTGCAAAAAAAAAAAAAAAATTCTAAAATACCACATCTTTCCCACAATATTAATCTTGTATTTCCTGAAAAATTAAAACCATAAGAATGAATCATCCTTCTTTGTAGCCTCTTTTTCCTAATAACTCTTTCTGCCCAGATATAAACTTAACCTCTTGACCCAAGATTCGTGTTCCCCAGAAACACTATGATTGACTTTAATGCTAGAATGATTTGCCTACAAATCCCATCCTCTCGTCTATACTATGGCCTTGCCATCTGTTTTTCACCAAGAACACCTGCAATCTTGCCTATAAACAAAGCTCATGGATATCTTTGATACTATGGTTCCCTAAAAATAATAAAATGGTAGTTTAAACATAGTAGTTAAATTGACCTAGCAGAGTAAGCAGGTCCTAATTAAAGAGTGAGGTAGGCAGAACTAAATGTACATATAATGAATACCTCACTTAGTGACTTTTTTTACTACCTCCATGGTAACAGAGGTGCTGCATCTCCAATCAAAGTGTCATCCCAGACTCCTTCCATTCATCTTTCATCATGTCTCTGAACCCTGTTCCAGATGCCTTCTGATCACTGCCCTAATTGCTGTCAGCTAATTCAAATCAAGAGATATATGGATTAACTCTCTATTATATGGATGGAATACCCACTCTGGGAACATCAAATTTAAGCAAAAGGTAGTTTCTTTTCTATGCCCAAGAAATTATCTGGTAGCCTCAATACCCTAGACAAAAGCAGGCTATTATACCTTTAGTCCTGCATCAAGTGAGTGAGCAGAAATCTTGTTTCTTCAATCACAATTTCTTGGTTAGTAGAAGAGGAAAAAGAATATGACCTCACAGGTACATGGTGATTTTGACCTGGTCTGTGAGGGACAATGGGTATTTATATAGACACTAGAGGCCTGGTGCACGACATTCATCCACTGGGGGAGAGAGGGGTCCCTCAACCCAGCCTGTGCCCTCTTGCAGTCTGGGACCACTTGGGGAATGTCCGACTGTTGGCTTAGGCCCGAGGGGTCCTTAGTGCTGCCACAGAGGTGGGAGAGGCTCCCATCATTGCCACTGCATTAGCCAGCCATGAGCCCAGCTTCTGACTGAGTGGCGCTCCCCCTGTGGGACTGCACTGACCACCAGGGGGCAGCTCCTGCATTAAGCATCTGCCACCTAGTGGTCATTGCGCATTATAGCAACCAGTCGTTCCACCATTCGTTCAATTTGCATATTAGCCTTTTATTATATAGGAAAAGTTATACACTTGGATTCTTTCTGAGTACATATTCACATTATGCAAACACTAGAAATCTTTCCTTCATGACTGCACCCATTGTCTGGTACAAATCTTTCCCAAACACCAACTTGGACCTCTGCTCAAGTGGGTTTCAAGAGACCACTTGGCTCTCCACCACCAATTAATGTTTGCAAATGATTTTCCTAATTTCCACATTTCCACGAGGGAGACTCCTGTTGCTCTGGAGACTGTCCTGTGGATTCTGCCTGTGTAGTCACTATGCAACCTTCATCTCACTAAACTTATCCTGTGCTTTTAGACTTATAAAATGCTGTGATCAAAAGTACTGAAATATTCTATCCTCGGTACCTATTTTCTCTTTCTGTTTTGTTTTTAATTTGTGTGTTTTTGTTATTGTAATTATTTTGTTTTGTTTTCCCTATTCTCTATTTTTCCTCAAGGTGGGGCTGAACTATATAGTCCCCCTGAATTTATTAATGATATTTTAACTTTTTTATTTCTACTAACTAATCTTTATGCCTTTCATTCCCCCTACAAAATATATTCCTCTTCTGAATTTCACTTCTGATCAGTTCTCCCAATTCAACATGCCTCAACCCCTGAATGTATCTTTTTATTCCTTATTGTCTCTTTATATAAAAAAAGAGTGCATTGTGGTTTTTATCTTCATGTCCCTGCTTCATACTTCTCTACAATATTATATTGTTACATTATTTCAATGCTAATAGAAAAAAAATTCACTGTTATTCTAATTCTCTTATTAAACCACATAAAAGATCAACTCCCCAAAGTATAGTATACTCATAACAAGCCTCATATATTTCATTGGAAAGCAATACTTTGTAAACCCCAGGGATCTGACCTACACCTCTGTTTCTTATTTTTAAATGTGTCATGCTCCTTTCCATATTTCCCAGTGTATTTTTTCATTGTTGTGTCAGAATAAATTCAAGCTTTCTTGCTATTTGGTGGCTTTAATGTAATTCCTACTTGGCAATATTCTCTGGGTAGAAATAAAAATATCCTGCAAGTTAAACACTTTGGCTTCTCTAATTAGCATTTTACTTGGTTTTTATATACATATTGGAATCCTTTGGGCTCCAATAAATAGCAACCTTTTTTTTTCCTATCCAGGATCTGAACAAATTGGGAAATAAGACAAAGAAGTGGTAGATGAAAAGACAAAATACTACATTTCAAAAAAATACAATATCTCATGAATTGTAAAACATTTTGCAATTTCAGAAATGATTAATGTGAGAAGTACATCCCAGTTGTTGAAATGTGACAGCACCTGTATGCCTGATAAAGAATAGGCTGGAGAGTGTGACTTCTATCTTTGGGAAGGTGTCCTTACTAATAATGACATCACAGAAGCAGACTCCCAGGCAGTCACGCAATCTGGGCTGGAGCAGTCCTCCCCCCTGGGCAGAGCGGGTTGGTGCAGCCCAGGTAAGACTCTGCATTAAGGAGCAGAAATCACCCACACCTCTCTGGCAATCTGCTCCTTCTGCTAGAATGCAAAAGAAGGATGCTGGGCTATACAAGTCCATTTCTCCTTCAAATCTCAACCATCAGCTCATCCCTGACCCACTGCCCCAGGCAAAGAAGGACTGAAATGCAAAGAGAGGCCAGGAATGTTCCAGCAAGAGTTGTTCCTTTCATATGGGAGAGAATATCAGGAATGAGGAATGAATATCCCCTCCCTGTCCCATACTTTCCCACCCCTTCCCCCCCACAAAAAAAATAAAAGTCCTCTAATTTTCCATATAAACTGTTGCCAAAAATCTCAGCTATAAGACATACACAAACCAAACAAACCTTGAGGTTGCAGAGAAAAGAAATTGTTATTTAGGGGCACAACTCCAACTCTCCACAGTAATGTATGAAAAGCAATTACTCTTTCCCCTTAGAAGGGACAGAAATTACAGAAACCTTCACTGATTATTATGCTTTTGCCACACCACAATCTTGGTCCCAATTCTCTCTATAAACTTTCATTTCCAGACAACCACATGACATTTCACAATACTATTAAATTCTGTCTCATTAGAGGACTACCACAATTTTACAGGCTGGGTAACAGAAGTATAAGTTACCACACTAGTCCACAAAACAAGGCACGATTTCTTTACCAAAAACACCGGGAGTGCTAAACACTTTATGCAAAATTTCTCCATGTTTTACACATTTTTTTCTAGATTTCCATTTTCTATTTTAAAAATGCATCTCTGTGTTTTATAATCTCTTGACTGACTAAAACTACAGTGTAGGATACATACCACTTGATTACACAATAAGTAGAAACTCAAGAGCATTTCAAATACTTTTTTATTATTTTGCATTAGTTTCCTTATTTTAATGTAATTATAGACATATAGCTTCTTTAACATACTCATCTGTTCCCATTGACTATAATGTTTAGCTTTCTGATGCTCAAATTTTAACATCTTGACCACTACAAATCTTCTTTTTATGCTGGTTCCTTTGTCCTTTTCAACACAACCCTAAATAATTCTAAAAATATTTTTGCTTTCTTGCAATAAGGTATTTCAAGTTCATGTTTATTTATTTTGCCTCAAGATACAGTATTAGCTTTCTCCGAGGAGTTCTGGTTGCTTTAGTAAATTATATTAGTGCTCAAAAACTGAGGGTCAAGAGTTGCATGAAAATAATTTTCATTGAGTACCTATAAGAGAGTAACTCCAAAATATGATAAAAGGAATATTTCCTTTAGGTTATCAGTTGACATTGACATTTTCAAATTACCTCTATCTTTACTTAGATTACTTAAAAGCTGATAATCATATTGGTCAGTCCTTTAAACTACCACTTTTTCCACCTTTGTCTACTGTTCCTAATGTGCCATTCTATACACTGTGTTATAGCTAGCCCCCTTCTCACTAAAAAAAGTATTCAATTTCCCATCTTTAAATGGACACTTAATCATTGCATCCTAAACTGACTCCAAAGTACACAGATCAAGATGATTCTCTCTCTGTCAATATCATCTGAAAATACTTCACCCGATTTAAAATGGAAGTGAATATGGCACCTAATCCAGGGGACACCAGATAATTTGTAAAAAAGGTATAGAAGACTTTGCCTATAGTTGCTCTATTCACTTAATTAAAGACTGTATTGATACATGGAATATCATGCAATACCATTCTCAAGGTTTTCTTTTTGTAGTTCCACTTTTATCTTGATTTTTTTTCTTCTTTTATTATTTTGTCAGTGCCATTTTGATTACTGAAGTCAGCCCAGGTACAATTCCAAATTTGCCTTTTATTTCGATATCTCCCATTTTCATTACAAGTAATTTCAAATATCTTTAATGCATCCCAGAAGTTTTCTGGGATGTGTACAAGCAAAAAGAATTCAGCTTAGAGAAATAAAAAAATTATAGTGTAAACAAATAAAAATGTTAATGGATTAAAACATGCCAAACCTGTGGTTATTGAGTACATGCTGCAGAAACAAAACATACAGTCATCTCAAAAAAGTTAAAAAACTATTGAAACATAACCTAATTTATCAGGAAAGACATCCATCCACACATTCCAAATCGTAGCATCACATAAAATGTGATGTTCCTTCTTGTGCAAACACTGACATCTCTGAAAGCTAATTAAATTTATACCAAGTAACGTGAATGTATAAAGAAACATCATAGCACCTCAAGGTCAGAATATATTACTAAGGAAAACAAATTGGCATGCACATTTCAAAATAGAGTTACTTGGAACCAAGCCCCTTCTTGATGTGGAAATAGGCCAAAGTTATGAATGGGGGCTAAAAGAAGGGTGCTTCGTGTCAGGTATGTTTGTCATATGTACAACTTGCTCAGTAGCCTCTGCCCTGGGAGCTGGCATTAACTCAGTTCAGCAGATGTGATGACCAGGAGTACCCAGAGTTATGTATATTGAGTATGTGTGGTGAGTTAACACTTAACTCTTTCTTTTCAGCTTCTGCTTATCAGCAGTGCAAAGCTGATGGGTCCTGGGATCTCTCTTCTCTGCAGTGTTGGCTGCCTTCTATTTTGGAAGATGGCCTGCCCTTCCCTCACTCAGCCCCACCACTCCTAACTTGCTCTCTGTGTAGGAAGAGCTACTATAAACCTCCAAACCTTGTCACTTTGAGTAAAAAGTAATGTATTTGGGATTTCAGACTCCTGCCACCTAGTTTTGATGATGCCTGTTTGCTGCATGTATAGGCATGTGTCTATCCATCCTTGTTGTATTTCAGAGTGGTGTCTTGGCTTAAATGGGGTTAGGTGTTAAAGTCAACATATTAGGCAAAAATTGGGTGTAATCCAAATGACCCTTCAAAAATCCCCAATAGCCCTGACCAGTTTGGCTCAGTGGATAGAGCGTCGGCCTGCGGATCGAAGGGTCCCAGGTTCAATTCCTGTCAAGGGCATGTACCTTGGTTGTGGGCACATCCCCACTAGGGAGTGTGCAGGAGGCAGCTGAATTGATGTTTCTCTCTCATCAATGTTTCTAGCTTTCTGTCCCTCTCCTTTCCTCTCTGTAAAAAAATCAATAAAATATATATTTTTTAAATCCCCAATAGCATCTTTAAATATTTAGAACATGCCCCTTGAACTCTTTAAAGAACATAATTGACTGTGATTCTCTCTGCATTTTGGATTAACCCTCCTTTCTCTATGGAAAATGGAGACCAAGAGATATAGTTTAAAGAAGAGAAAAGCAAGAAAATAAGAAGAAAGATTTTCCTCCAACTTGGTTGAATGCAATTAGGTTAAAGGTGCGTATGATGCTATTCTAAGTATAGTTCATTTGACAGATGTTTTTTGCTCACTTTGTAGGTTTGGGAGATGCGCTTATAAATCAAACAAGTGAAAATTTCTCTCCTTGGGGAATGTATAATCTGTAATGGTGGCAAGTACACTAGTAGTTCATAGATTCCTAGTTTTATAAAAGGAGGAGCTTTTTTCATGATTTTTAAAAAAACTTTTTAGCTTGTTTCAGAAAGGATATGAGGGAGAAATATTATTTTGTTGTCTTTAGTGAGTCTCTGGTGTTGTGTTTGGGTTTTTTGTTTTGTTTGATGGCAATGCCATGCTGAGTGGATTATCTGGGTCATATTAGCAAACCTCATTCATTGCACATAGTAGTTATCCATGAGTGCTCACTAATTTTACCACACTCAGCCACCAACTCTACATGTACATGCTTCTACATGCATGCACACAGTACCTAGGACTTGTCTGGGCAAATAATAGGAGTTTAATGTAAATTCTAAACTTGATAAAATTAGTATATTGTCTCTTGACTAAGTTTATGTATTACCTACACTAATAATTCCTAATGTCTATGTAGATTTCCAAATCATAGAAAAGAATGCTTACCAGAATTGTATTAATAGAGTACCAGTCCTCATGGTATTTCTTCTCTAATGCAAACGAACAAAAAGGATATTATATTTTTGCTATCACAATTCCTCTAGCTCATCATCCATTTCTGAAATTGCTCTGAGATCTGCTTTCTGGGGAGAATCACTAGCAGCTCACTGAGAACAGCAACTATCATTTATCATATTCTCTCAGGTTCACTGTGCATGCCCCTTCTGCATCAGAATAGTAGCCATCGCTACTGTAAAAGTTTTATGGTCCTTGTCCATTTCTGCCCAGGTTGTTTCTGACAGCAATGTGCTCTGTTCTGCCACTCTCTATTATGATTAATCCACACCCAAGTTGGATGACCACAGAGAACAAGTATGAGCTTGCCCTTCTTTCATAATTGCCTTTCATTCAGTAAACTGTGGGTTGGGTAAGACCACCATGGCTCATAGAGCATAGTTAGGACTTCTACTGAGATAAAACATTGCTGATAGGTACATGTTTTATACTCTTTCCACTTAGACCATGAATTACTACTGAATACACTCTGTGTTACTGAAGTCATTGATTTACAAAATAGCTTTTATGTAGCACATACAAATTCACTCTTTTGCCAAATATGAAAGATTTTCAAATGCAACAGTTTGGTGGAGCCGAGAGCCTGCTGAGCTGAAAAGCAAACACAGCTATCTGATTAATTGATTCTGACCTCATAAATATTATACTTTGGGGGCTCTAATGGAACTTCCTGAGGGTAAATTGCATGGTTCACCTCATTCATTTATATCTCTGGCTGACAGATGTACATTATAAAATGTCACTGAATATGCTGGCAATGAATAAGGTATAACATTAGCATCTTGATTCTGCGGTGGGATTGTTATGGAACACTTTTGTTAAATGATTCCAACAGTACTAAAAGTAGTACAATATCATTCACTATACACTGTCTTTTCTATCTCAATCCATCACCCAGCAATTCACATTGATGTTCTTTAGTTAAACTAAAATGTCTGCAGTTATATAGCAGGTTTCTTTTTTATTGTGTGCTCTCTCTTCCACATAATTAATTAACGATTGCCAACTATTGGTATCAAGACATTTTGGGCATTCTGTTGTGTTATTAATGTCCTTTCTTTGCCCAAATCAAGAATATGATGTAAAATTTTAAACTTCAACATGAGGCACAACTATCACAAATTGGTAGTCTTGCTTGGGATTTAAAATTTCAGCCTCGTGATAATTTTTAAGTTATTTCATTTAAAGAAACATTTATAAATGTTAAAAATCTAGTTCACAAAAGTGAAAACAAAGCAATTTTACACAATAACAAGGCTTAGTTGAACACAATAGTATATTTTATGGTATTGTACTAACATCTCCGTAACAAAATGTATTTCACATGCTCTGTGAGTCTAAAAGAATGCAAATTTCAGTGAACATTAATCTTGTGATGAAAGATGATTATTTTAAAGACAACTTAGCTTCAGGAAAAGGCTAAAACGGGAACTAGTGTATCTGCCAAATGAAGCAATTTAATAATGTACTCGAGGTGCCATTATTCTTTTTTGTTTGGGTTCCTGGAACTCGGGAAAATAAAAGAAAATTTATTTTCCAGAAGTTGAGTTAGAAAAAAAAACATGCAGTGCTTTTCATGAGTAAAATATTTGTGGATTTGAATATTAAAGACAAAATTTCCCAGTGGCAATATGGTTATCATTCTTATAAAGACTTGCTTTTATTTTGTTATGGTTACTATATATTGTTTTGTTTTTTTATTTGAAAATTAAAAGGCAAACATATTTAACTTATTCTTTGAGTGAGAGGCAGTAATGTAGGAGTTTTGAAGCTTGAAAATGGTTTAAAACCAGTGATCAAGCTGGTTATTATCAAACTTTGGGATCTAATTCACTCAAATGGGTGTAATTCAGTGTGTCCTTTTTTTTTTTTTAACCCTAACCTTAACTCTGACTCTAACCCCAGTGTGTCCTTTTTTACTGATGCCCAACTAAGTTAGTGCAACTCTCTGAAACACCTACAAGTGGAAATGCAAGTGATTTCTAACAATATCATTAGTGAATTTACATTTTAGGATCCTCAGTAAAAAGAAAATGGAAAAGCATGTGGTGTTAGCCAAAATAGAAAAAAAAAAACTACATTTGTTATAAAAACAAATAAATGTGACCCTGGCCGGTGTACTCAGTGGTGAGAGCATTGTCCCCATCCCACCCTCCACCCCCAACCAAAAGTCAGGGGTTCAATTCCCAGTCAAGGGCATGTGCGTGGGTGCAGTTCCCTCCTAGGTCTGGAGTTGATGTGTCTCTCTCACATCAATGTCCCTCCCTCCCTTCCAATCTCTCTGAAAAGCAATGGAAAAAATAACCTCAGGTGACGATTAACAAAAATAAAAATATGGCAATGAAGCTCTCAGAATCTGCTAAGGCAAAGGATTAATAAGTAACAAAAAGGATTAATAAATAACAAAAATTTATGTGTTGTTAAAGTTTTCTTGATTAACTTTACACTTCCTTCAGATCTTCATTTCTGTCCCCTCTGCAGGGAAATCTTCCTTGATCCCCTTTTCATTTCATATTACTGTTACATTTTTTTTTCCATTTATGCTTTTATATTCATGAGTGTGATTATTTCATTAAGCTCTACTATATTTAGTCTATGAAAGAAGGGACTAAGCCTGTTTATTGTGTTCTTAGAGCACTGAGCTAATCTGTTAAAAATTAAAATTTACATTACATTTAAGTAAAAATTCTGATTTTTTTAGGTATTTGTGAACATAAATCCTGTGCTCTCTAATTATATTGAATTTTAATTTATTAGAAATAGCTCAGATGTTTTCACTCTCTATAAAGGTTGAATTCCAGAAAAAAAAGCATTAGATATGGAAAATATTTTGTGGAATTTTGTTACACTAATGTATTTATATTTTTTACAATGCTTTGTCTGATTTCTCTGATAAAGAGAAATTATATCTTATAGCATATAAGCATCATTTTTGTTAAGTTTAAAAGGACATTAGGTAAAAAAAAATTGATATATTTGATAAAAATCAGTAAGTTGATCTTTTAGCAAATTGATTTTCAGTGAATTGATTTGAGATAAATTTACCTGTCTCTTATTTCTAGTGTCTAACACAAATCACAGTAAAATATGTGTGTTTGGTTTTATTTTGACTTGTAATCTTTAAAGTTATATATAATCAATAGTTTTTAGAACATATGAGAGATTCTTGTCAAGGTTCTTTAGTAGGTACTGAGTCACTTTATAAAGATCTATGAACCCTCCAGTCTCTGTTTCTTCATTGCAAAACACCCCATGCCTCTCTTGGTAATTTGGGGTATTCAATAATATATATGCAGGCTTTTTGTAATGTGTATAATACCATAAAAAAATAGAAGGTAGTCATAAAGAAGTTCAATCTGATGGGTCATTTTGTATGGCCCATCTATCTTTGTAAAATGTTTCAACACTTCAGTTATCTGGAAGTCTGAATGGCACATTCATTCTTGAGGGCTTTGGAGCTAATCAAGCAGAGGTCCAAGGTTATAACAGTTTCATGGTTATTTCCAGGGCATTTGTCAAATCCTTTTTTTCTTTTCTTTTCTTTCTTTCTTTCTTTCTTTCTTTCTTTCTTTCTTTTTTTTTTTTTTTTTTTTGAAAAAGACACATACTATTTCTTTCTAGAATTCCTTCCTCTGGGATTGTAATCCACAGAGGGTATGCACTGCAAATCAAGACCAGCCGATCTGCAATCAGGAGCAATCAATTTGTCAAGCTTTAGAAATCTAGAGCCAAATGCATTAGAGGAGCTCAGCTGAAGGTGGGGAGTGGGGGAGGAGAGTGTTTTTAGCATTCACAAGGAGAGAAAAGGCATCTGGGAAATTCCTAAAATTGTAGGCAATTTGTTTGCTCTTTTTGAGGCCTCTTCACTGGCCTAGAGATTTGAGCTTAAACAACAAGATAGCAGTTCTTTTCCTACCTAAAAATTTGGCAATGTAGTAAGAAGTGTCCTAATTCCTTCATTAGAGGTAGATGGCAGTGGTGGCTTTATGACACAATGACTAGAAAATGGTCAATTTAGCCCATTTCATCCCCATTTTATAGGTGAAAACAACGTTTAGTGAATTAAAATTGTTTGTCAATGATTGAACACCTAGTAAATGCTGGAACTGGGATGTAGTCTCAGGGCTATGTGGTTTATTTATTTTATTTTATTTTTTTATTATATACTAGCGTTCCCGTTGCAGGAAAAATCCTGCAATAGGGTTTCCTGCTGCACTCTACCCCACCCTGCCTGCTCTCCTCCCTTGTCCCCCGCCCCGCGAACTCCGCCAGCCCCCCTGCTTTTGTAACTTCTCTGCCAGCCTGCTCTCCTTCCTTCTTCCCTGGCCCTGGCCCTGCCTCCGCTCCTCCCTTCTCCCCCGGCCTGCCTTCTCTGCCAGCCCGCCTGTTTTTCCCTTCTCCCCCGGCCTGCCTCCGCTCCTCCCTTCTCCCCCGGCCCGCCTCCGCTCTTCCCTTCTCCCCTGGCCCCGCCTCCGCTCCTCCCTTCTCCCCTGGCCCCGCCTCCGCTCTTCCCTTCTCCCCTGGCCCCGCCTCCGCTCCTCCCTTCTCCCCTGGCCCCGCCTCTGCTCCTCCCTTCTCCCCCGGCCCCACCTCCGCTCCTCCCTTCTCCCCTGGCCCCGCCTCTGCTCCTCCCTTCTCCCCTGGCCCCGCCTGCTCAACTTCCTTCTCCCCCGGCCCCGCCTCCGCTCCTCCCTTCTCCCCCGGCCCCGCCTCCGCTCCTCCCTTCTCCCCCGGCCCCGCCTCCGCTCCTCCCTTCTCCCCCGGCCCCACCTGCTCAACTTCCTTCTCCCCTGGCCCCGCCTCTGCTCCTCCCTTCTCCCCCGGCCCCACCTGCTCAACTTCCTTCTCCCCTGGCCCCGCCTCCGCTCCTCCCTTCTCCCCCCCCCCCCCCCCGCTTGCTTGCTTCTCTGCAGCTTTGCTCCCTTCTGCAACTCTTGGCTTCTTTCTACGCTGTCGTGATATGCAAATCAGCCGCCATCTTTGTTTTGATAATTTGTATATTCGTCCTGATTGGTTGGCGGGCGTGGCTTGGCTGGTGGGCGTGGCTTGGGCGTATCGAAGGTGCGGTCAATTTGCATATTTGTCTATTATTAGATTAGACTAGAGGCCCAGTGCACGAAATTCGTGCACCTGCAGGGGGTGTCCCTCAGCCTGGCCTGTGCCCTTTCACAGTCCGGGAGCCCTGGGGGGATGTCCGACTGATGGCTTAGTGGGCCTAAGCCGTCAGTCGGACATCCTTAGCATTGCCAAGGAAGCGGGAGAGGCTCCCACCACTGCCACTGTGCTCACCAGCCGTGAGCCCGGCTTCTGGCTGAGCAGTGCTCCCCATGTGGGAACACACTGACCACCAGGGAGCAGATCCTGCATTGTCTGGCCCCTGGTGGTCAGTGCACATCACAGTGACCAGTCATTTCACCATTCGGTCATTTGCATATTAGTCTTTTATTATATAGGATACACTGTAGATGAGGCCCCCTAGAAGCATAAGAAATGCAAAAAATTCACTGTTAACTCATTCTCGAATTGCCCCCACTTAAAATCAAATTGCCCCCCCTGTGGGGTGTGTGTTGCACCTTGGGAACCACTGGGCTTGACACTTTTCCTCTCTGAGCTTCATTTCTGAATACATACGCATATACCATGGGAATTGTAGTCTCTTCTCCGCCTACCTCACCGGGTTGTCATGAGGAGGTTCTGAGCTAATAAACCTAGAGATGTTTCATCAAGTAAGTGATGTCTGAACGGGAAGGGATTGTTATTTTTAAGCTCACGGGTACCCTTGCAGGTGGCAAGTGCTGATTAGGGGAGGAGAGCATGATTGTTTCCTGGGACTGTAGCTATGGAAGCTTTGCAGAGGGTTCCGCAGGCCTCGGAGGGGCGGGCTCTGGCCAGCAGCTCTGTAGCGGTGATCCTCCCTGGAGGCGCTGGCGGGGGCAGGGCGTTAGGGGGCCTCTAGAGGAAGTGGTGAGACCGAAGGGGAAGTAACTGTCAAAACTTCCCGTTTGGCACCATTCTTTAAATTTTACAGGGCTGTTTCCTGGCTGTACCTGCTCAGGGCGGGGCTCCCATCTCCTGGAGCAGGGTGGGGGCTGGGCCAGGGTGGAGCCAGGTGGGCTAGGAGGGTGGGTTTAGCCACGCCCCCAGGGAGGTCTAATGGGATTCTGCTGCAGAGATGGTGCTGCTGCTGTTGGGGGGAAGGGTCTGACCCTGGGGGCCACTCAGGCCTGCCTCCATCCAGGTCTGGAGTTGTAGAGAGGAGAGGCCTGCCTGACCCCAGCAGAGCGGGCTCTGGGTGCCTCGGGGTCAGACAAGTGGCCGCTGGGTGCTATTGTTGTGGGCGCCCCTGGCGGGGGTGGTGGGGGAAGAGATTGGGAGTCGGAGATGCGGGCTGCAGCTACCCCCAAGGCTGGGTCTTCTCCCCATTCAGTCAGCCTCCCTGTCCCCCTGGGGGTGCGGGGGCTGGGGTAAGGTGTCCGTGCAGGGGTACTGGAAGAGCTCCCCTGGCCGCTTCCTCTTCCTTCTTTGCAGACCAGGCTCCTATCAGGCACTCTCCTCAGACCCCCGGGAACTTGGCTCCGGCCGCCTTCCCCCTGCTTTGAGTGCAGCCTTCTACTGGTCTGTCAATATGCAAATTGGTCATTACTGGGACACCATAACAAACAATTAGCATATTACCTCTTTATATGTATAGATATTTTTTAATCCTCACCCGAGGATATTTTTCCATTAATTTTTTAAAATTTTATTGTTTAAGGTATTACAAATAGTAGTACATATGTCTCCTCCCCCCCCCCCCCCGCCTCCCTTACCCCCCAGCATTTGCCCTCACCCCGCCCCCACCCAGTGTCCTGATGGCTATATGGTTTAGAAGGCTGTGCCCTACCTCACTGTAGGAGACAGGTGACTGACAGCATCCCCCACAAATTCCTTCCTCTTCAAAACTAATAAAATAATTTACCAACCATTCAGTCACATGTAACTTATTTCAACATACATCCAAATTATTATTTTCTATTAATTGCTACCCATAAAAGGTAAAATTTACTATTCCTTTCAATGCAATACAAAGATGTAATACAAAGTGATATACTTTACAATCAAAGATCAGCTACAAAACTGACTCATGATTTATGAAAACTAGATTTCATCTCAATTCCATGTTTTCATTTCCATCGTGATCTACTAAGTCAGATGGAAGGGGAAGCAAGGAAGAAAGGAGAATGGTTTTACATCCCAATTGTAAGACAGTTCTACTACCACTTCCATCATCCTCCCAAATTTCCTCATTTGCCTAGACTACCTTGCCAATTTTCTGAGGCTCTATACCTACTCTATGAAGTCCCCTAAAACTTGGACCACTTCCTGCTTGTTCAGTTCTACTTACGAGCTCTGTGTCCTTGGTCTTCTGGTTCCTTATATGTAAAACAAGAAAACAATAATGCATAATTTTTAGGATTATTGTAAACAAGAAATATAATGAGATAATAGTGAATGACATTTAGAAAAACCCAAAAAGGAAAGCTACTACTACTATTAGTATTTTCATTATAAATAACATATTACAATCAATCAGAAGAAAGAGAGAGAATAGATGGAATAGAGACCAAATGAAAGAAAGAAGTGTGTTTTTGTAAATAAATAAGGGCCAGAAGATAAAAGACAATACTTGGTGTGCTAGTTGTTGCTCCTTCCACATCTCATTGCCTACCATTCTCTTCTTTGTTCTCTACACTCTAGCTATACAATCTATCTGCCTTTTCCAAATATATCTTGCTTTCTAATATGACTAATACTTTACACATTCCATTCCTTCTGCTTGAAATAATGTAATTGCCCAACTTATATACATGGAACCATTGTTGACTGGCTTCACAAAGTTTATACAGAAGTGTAGTTATTTATGTACACATTTTATCTACTCTATTAGATTGTAAGTTCCTTAAAGAAAGAGAGTTATATTGGTTTTTGTATCCTCTATGGCACATACAAATGTGTATTGAATTGAATCAAATTTCCAAAATCTTGCTTTATTTATGTGTGTGGGGAAGCAGCTAAATAACATATCATGGATTTCCAAATTTCTGTTAGAGTTAAAATCAAATACTATATTTTTCCATTTTTCACCCCATTTTAATTTGCCAATAGAGTTGCTTTGGAATGAAAAAGAGCATTTACTGCTGTGATGGAAAACTCTGTTTATAACCCTGGATGCATTTTACAATCATGTAGGAAACTTAAAGAAAAAAATACATAGTATATGTCAGAAAATCTGTCTTGGTGGATGTTTGGAGGGGGTGAAGGATGAGAACACTGAGGATTTTTTTGTTTTGTTTTTACAGATCATTTTAATGTCAAGCCAGAGTTGAAACACTGGTTTGAGTCTATGAACTTGTCATTTGGTGAGAAACAGTTGACCACAAATTGCCTATCTGTGTTTCAAAAAATCTGAAAGCCAACTTCTTCAACCTCACCCATTGAATGACTGGGAGCCTATCCCATCAGAGTAGGGCTGAGTGGGAAAGCCAATACTCTGGACACTGATGTGATTAATAATTTGTAGGCTTGTGGCCAGTGATCCATTTCCCCCAGACATATAGATTACTTTTGAAACCAGAGTAAGTGACTTGAGGGACAAATCCATTTCAGCCAAATATTATTAATGGTGTGATATAAAGAGTTTGGCTTTGAGGTCAAAACAAAACAGAAATTGAATTCTAGTCCTACCACTTATTTACTATGGACAAGTCTTTTTGCCTGTGTAAACCTTAATTTGATCACATATAAAATGAGAACAATGATAGTAACATTAAAGAGTGGCTATGATAATTAAGAAAGTCAATATACTTGGTGGCCTCAATCCTAGTAAATTAATTTCCTAAAATCCTGGCCATGACCTTTAAGAAGTATCTTCCTTCAAATCCTATAATATAGTAGAAGATTTTTATGAAATACATTTGCTCAGGGCTACAGTGAAATCATGCTGACCTTATTCTATAAAAGCAACAAATCATGGCTTGCTGTTTGTGAGTTTCATCCTTGAATTGTAGTTGTATCTGTTAGCCAGAAACTTCTATGTTTACAGGTTGCCCTTTAAAAGACACAGAATTACTCATGTCCTTAAAAATCCTGGACTTGCATCAGCCAGAAACTTTGAGATTCACTCCTCCTCACTCGCACACCCGTCTTCATTTCCAGTCTTTCATCCCTTATACATGACACCTCTGGCAGGATGCCTGGAAAGAAACTCATGACCCATAAAGTTAACTTACCTCAGGAGCAGTAGACAAACAGGCTTAATTTAACCCAGAAGACACCAAGAAATATTAACTTGGAAATGGAGACCAGGCTGAGCTAATATATAGGCAGGCTAGAGACTATCATTTATAATAGGGTGTACAACATTCAAGTACAGATTAGCTCACTCTGAAGGCAGTGAGCCAGGAGCCAGGTTTCAATGTTAATTATAAGATAGCTGGTAGGTCTCTGTTCTACATATTCCAGGGAATTTGGTCAGTCGAGAGTGTGTATAACCATCTTGTTCCCACGCTAACCCCCACAAGCAAACCTGTGACTCAGACAAAGGTAATGTGATATGTTCAGCCTCACTTCCAACCCTTTCCTACTAACTCCCCCCAAAAGAGAAAGTCATAACATTTTATCACTTGTATGTAAGTTTGAATCCTTAAATACCTCCAATCTAGAACAATGGTTTTTATGTGTGTGTATACATATAAATGTATTTTTAACGAAGTAGGGAGGAAATTAAGGTGCTTACTCAAACATGCTGCTCCAATGACTTATTTCTGCTACAAATTTAACATACCTAAAACAGAAAATGAGAAAATTAAAAAATGTGAGTCAAGTGAAATCTAAGAGCAAGCACAGAATCCTGTGTTACCATCAGGCTGTCCTTTTGAGTTTTTTCCTGTCACAAATCTGCAGTCACTTGAGAGCTGGAAGGGAATTACTGTGAGGAGGAACCAAATTCCACTTTGGGATTTTACTTTGTTCGTTTAACAGCCAAAACCAGTGTCCAGCAATAAGCACTATTACTAGTATACCTGACCTATTGCTTTCTTTCTCCTTCCTCTTTAAACATCCCGTGCAGTAATTGAGTTTTCTTTGGATTCCTTCTTGCACCCAAATAGTTCCTTGCACAGTAGTGAAGCAATGTTGGAGAAACTACCACTTTGAAGGGGAAAATATCCTTTCCTGAACCAAAGTGGTCTGCCACAGGAATAGAGAACGACAAGGATGGCAAGAGGAGAACATTTTTTATAGTGGCGTGGCCTTATGCACAATTTCAGCAGGGCCACAGTAACTTCAAAGAGATATAAATCTAGCTATATGCATAAGTGACTTCAAATATAAAAGTTAAATATATTGAACACTAGAACTGAGAGTTGAAACAGAATAGGAGTTTGCCAGATTGGACAAGGGGAAGGTATTGTAGCCCAGTGAAGAGCGTGGACGTGAGTAGATGAGTAGACCTGTAGTAGCAGCAAGATACAACTTGAGGCTGAACAGATGAGGCTAATAGCAGAGAAAGGGGCCAGAGTTGGATTTCCCCCTGTAGAAGATAAACATTCACAGCAGAATTTGGAACAGGAAATAAAAGCAGTTCCAAGTTTGGGAATGTTGAGCTGGAAGCAGAGGAGGGTGTTGAGTGGAGAGGAGCAAACTGGAGGCAGGGGATTGCTGCAATGATCCAGATGGGAGGATGACAGCAGTGCCATTGGAGATGGAGAGGGGAGTAGGAACCAGAAAGAACGCAGAAACACAGGAAGTGTTTGGGCATTAGGGGCAAAGTATTCTGATTTGGGCAAACCTAAGAGAAGCACATTAATATGAGAAAATTCATAAATTCGTTAAGTAGTTTCCAGGAGCATGTGGTTTGACTATTGACTAATACTAATTTAAATAGCATAAGATATCCTACATTTGATATGATAGTATTATGATTGATCTATGTATGATATATACATCCAACAAGTTTCAATATTAAATGTTAAATTCTCTCCTCACTTAAATTTCAAATGATGAGAGAATTCCAAGGGGCATTTGGATTGAGGATGATGGAATAGAAGAAGTTGCAAAATAATTAAGGATAGTTTGCCTCTCCTCTGTTCTCCCTTGTAGCCTCAGGTAACCCTTATTTTACAAAGTGAATCAGAAAACCTAAGTCAAAGGCATCACTTTGTACAAATTAGTTCTCTTCTCCCTACACATGCTTCATAAATTTAAAATCAAGTGAATGTGTCCCCTTTTCGAGAAAAAAAAATTTCAGCAACCTGTCAAACATTGTAAATATAATATACTCAAAATTTAACCAACAGGTATTTATTGAGTACTTACCATGTGCCAGTAATTTTGTAGGCCCCTTGAAAAGAAAGATAAGCAAGATACTATGAATACCATTAAAAATATAAGACTAAGGACACTGGTATTCAAAGTAAAGTATAGCCTACTCATAGGACACATGTTTCTTTTCCCCAAATATTCATCATTCTTCCTGTAACCTAAAATAATCTCCATTTATACATCTTCATTCCTCCTACGTGTGATGGTTAATTTAATGTGTCAATTTAGAGGGTATTTTTGGATGAGATTTACATTTGAATTGGTAAATTTTGAGTAGAGTAGATTGCCCTCCATAATGTGTGTGGAGGGGGAGGGGGGTGCTTCCAATCAGTTGAAGGTCTGAATAGAACAAGACCAGCCTCCCTGAGCAGGAGAAAATTCTCCAGGAGGCTGCCTCAGACTTGACCTGCACCATGGGCTCTCCTGGGTCTCCAGTGTCTGTCCTTCCAACAGGAACTGCACCATTGGATCTACTGGATCTGAGTCAAGCAGCCCACATTGCAAACTTTGGATTTGCCAGCCTCCATAATTGCATGAGTCCATTCCTTGTAATAAATCTCTTTCTATATAGAGATACATGCTATTTGTTGTATTTCCCTATGAAAATCTGGCTTATATCTCACCCCAAATTCATTATTCTTCTCAAAACCTCCATTTTCTTTTATTTAACCCATGTTCAGCAAGATCTACCTATAGTACAGAATGGTGAAAAACAGTTAATAAAAGTCATCATGAATATACACACACATACATATACATTATGCAAGACAAATACCTGAATATCTGATCAATTTAATTTATGATCAGTTTACTGATCTTATATATAAAAGGCAAAGTCATTCCTAGTCCACCTGCAATATCATGTTTTTCCAGTTTTCTTTCATTTTTCTCCTTCAACCTATCTCTGTTAACCATAGCTGGGCTAATCTCTGTTAACCACTCTTTGACTATGAAACTTCAACCAGTTCTCCATGAATAAGGACTCTTCCTCATTGTTCCTACTTCATAACCCCAAGTTATCTTTGCCTCCTCACTCTTTACTAGTATATGCAACAAGTAGAGTCCTCAGGATTCTCTCTCACTCCTGTTTGTCCCTTCTCTGTGTAGTAATGGAAATCCATCAATATTAACCCAAGGCTCAGAGTCCGCCACCAAAGATGACACTAGTTTTGATAAAACTAAAGACACTTCAGGCCTGTGTTTTGGTTTAATTGAGTAGTGTGTACATATGAATATGTATATTAATATAAATAGATACCTGTATATGTGGTACATGCAAGGAGGATTATAACATGGCTTGTCCAGATAAAGCAAATATGGAAACATTTATGTAATTCCATGAGAGGCTATTCGTACAGAAGAACTCTTGGAGGATTAGTGTGAAAGTGAGAACCACTTTGGTTAGGACCACGGATGCTCTTTCAAATGCTGTTGTAATTATGGCTGGAAGGAGAGCACTTTAGATCCTGAGGGACGTTCTCAGGTTAACACAGAAACACTCTACAAAAGGCCCCCTGGTGTCTTTTCATAGCACAGAAATGGTGGCATATGAGCCCCATGCCTTGCTTTAGGCAGCACCATAAATCAATGTCAACTTCAGGGAAAGAAAACCAAAGAAGCCTCTTGCCTCCCGGTCCCCAGCCCGTTTTCTTAACAGTGCCACCTGCACTGCTTCCTGAACTAGAGCTGACCTCTGGGATCCAAGCTGCACAGAACAAAATTACACGACGAGGAGCAAATGAAGGGAGAGGGACCAAACTAAATCCCGGGAAAATAAAGCTGGCAGGAGTGTTTGTGCTGTGCGATGCAGAGCACCGCTTTTCTCAGACCTCTGGGGTCCTGCTCACGTTCCAGGGGAAGGGAAAGGGGGAGGGCTGAATGGAGCCCCAGGCCCTTCACCCCAATCCAACCACAGCAGCTCCACTCTTGCTGTGTTTAAATAGGACCCCACTTAATTTTTATCTGGGAAAAGGACTCCACCTGCTCTTGTCATTGAAAATGTTGTTATAGGATAATAAGTACTGCATTAAGAGTCAGGGCAGCTGGGTTCTAGCACTGTCGTTGAGATTTCATCTTCCTGCACTTCAGTTTCTCATTTGTAAATGGAGGTCACATTAGGTTCCTTGCCCTCCAGAAGATCAAATGAGGCAATATTCATTAAAGATTTTTGCAAAATTGAAAAATACTATACCAATATAAGTGCAGCATTTGTCACATTAAGCTGACTGCATGTCACCTATTGAACGAAAACTGTTCTGTAGTGAAGCTGAAAGCTAACCCTTACCTCATTTCCTCCACAGCATCAGCAATGTTATAGAATGTGAGGACTTCAGAGCTAGGAAGTTATTCCTTTGTTCTGTGGTGTTGAGCAAGTTGTTTGGTTATTGTTCTTCCTATGCATATGTGTTAGCAGCAGAACTCTTGTTTAAAGTGAAGCTTATGCGGAGTATCATTACATAAACCAAGAAAAAAGTCCAGTGAACCAGATGAGACAGGAGGGGAGTTCCAGAGGCTTGAGCTCACCCATCATCCCAGCTACTGCTGGGGTACCTCTAAAAATCCTAGGGCTCTGCTGGTCATTGTTGAATGACTCCCTGGGCTCATATTTTCGACGTTAACACCACTTCTGATTCTCTATTCTGATGTTAAAGCTTTACGTGACCCCTAAATAATTTTATTCAATGATTTTTCCAATTTGTCTAAGAGGTAGTGTGGTCACTTGGAAATTTGTAGTGACATTTTAATTTTAAATAATTAATGTTAATTTTTGCATTTAATTGTCATTTTAATTAATTCATTTAAATTTTGCCCTTCTTAACAGCTTGATCTTTGGTATGAGGAATTGCCTTTTCTTTCCTTGCAAGAAATATTCATAGGACCAGAAACTGAAGTTCCCCATAGAGAAAAGATGGCCAGGTAATTTGAGCTAAAACAACCAGACTTTTTCTTTTGAATCTCCAAATTTTGAGCTGAGCTGCATGGGATAGAAAAAAGAAAAAAGAAAAAAAAAAGGTAAAGTACATTCATCCAGTGAGAACCAAGTAAAAGTCTCAAGTTCTTGAGTCCATAAATCTCAAACCAAATTGGTTGCTATTATGTCTCTTTCTTCTTTCTCCTCAAGCCTGTTTTTCCAGCATTCTCATTCATTCTCTAAGCTACTTTTTGTCCTTCTGAGTAAACCCCTTTTGTTTAACTTAACCAGATGTTTTTGTCTTGCAAAACAAATATAACCAATAATATTCTAGCTAAGTCCATATCCTTAGTGATCCTCTAATTGTGCTAGACTTCATTTAACTAGATAAATGCTAGGGGAGCTATCCATTACCCAGACTATTCTGTCATGTGCCCATTATATGTAGATGTTGTACAGCAAGCATGTCAAACTCGTGGCCTGTGGGCTGCATGTGGTCCACAACGAATATTTTTGCGGCCCAGCCAAAATAACGGTATGTAAGAAACGTTTTAATAAAAATTTTGTAACTTAATTTTACAATATCCTGTTATACGTAATTATTAATAGGGAACTACAATGTTCGCTAATGATTGATTACTAGAATTGTGTTGCATTTATTTCCCTTACGCGCTTTACATGCAGGCGCACCATTTCTCTCCACTGATACTGGCAGGGAATATTTTAGCAGCCGATTGCCATGGCATTAGTCTTGGCCTGACTTGTTTGGTGTGCGCAACAGGAAATAGTTCGCTTTCGGAGAAAAAGAAAAATAGGTTTATTTGTGTTACGCTTATTAATTTGTGCAGTTATTCAGTGTCTGGTAAGCTAATATTCAAGAAAATATTAATTTTTATTAAAATGTTTTGTATTTTATGTTAATGATTACTCATTTATTTCAGCCCTTTGTATTCAGCATGTCTCTATCGAAATAAACCTACATTTCTATGAAAATTGAAGCTTTTGTTTTTTTGCGGCCCACATAAACTTAAACCTTGTTTATTTGGCCTGTGTTAGCCTTTGAGTTTGACATACTTGTTGTACAGGGTATTTTGTATATGTTTTATATTTTAGTTGTCACTCAATACAATAAACAAGTATTACTTTTTCAGCTTTATAGATAAGTAGTCAGGTTCAGACAAGTCATATAGCTTTTCTAAATTTAGATAGCTAACAAGTGGTCTGACAGTTCAAAGACACATCTAATTGGTTTCTAAATCCTGGTTCTTTCAACTCACTCTATTACGAGTTGAACTAGAGGCCTGGTGCATAAAATTTGTGCATTCGGGGGTGGGGGTGAAGGGTCCCTCAGCCCGGCCTGCATGCTCTCACAATCCAGGACCCCTCGGGTAGGGTCCTGAGGCCTGCCCTGAGATCAGGGCCTATCGGGGCTTTCCTTCCCCGTGCTGCAGGCAGCTGGCCCCACCCCCATCACTGCAACTGCTTGTCATCTGTGCAGTGCTGCCCCCCATCCCCTGCCTCCAGTGGCCTCCCTCTACAGGTGACAGGCTGGGGTGCAATGGCTTGGCTGGCCTGGGCCTCCCTCTTTCTTTGCTGGGGGGTGGGGCCAGCCCTGCAAGGGGCCATCTGCCTACCTGATCACCCCTAACCACTTGCCTGCCTACTTGATCACCCCTAACCACTGGTCTACCTACCTGATCACCCCTAACCACTCTGCCTGCCTGATTGCCCCTAATGCTTGCTTGAGGGCAGGGCCAACCCAGCGAGGGGCCATCTGCCTATCTGATCTCCCCTAACCGCTTGCCTGCCTACCTGATCACCCCTAACCCCTCTGCCTGCCTGCCTGATTGCCCCTTACCACTTGCTTGGGGGCAGGGCCAGCACTGACTTCCGGTTGGTCAGCCTCTGGTCATTACTGGTCGTTACAACCCAAGGTTTTTATATATTAGGATTATTTCCCTAAAGGAATGCTTTACTTAGTGTCTTGATCATAATTCTAGAGTTTATTGCATCCATTATAGTTATTGAAATAATAAAATATTAGTAAGGATAAATGTATGTAAGTTTTTATGTTGAGAAGGATGTATTAATATAAGCATGTCTTTCAAATATTAGTGTTGTTGATGGGTAAACAGAACTAGGAGATGTCACATTTTACATTTCTTCCAATAGGTATTCTTAGCAAAAAACTCTTTATCAGCTAAACGTTTACTGATTAAACATCATTCCCCTCTCCTGCAGGTCAGGAAGAACCTTGCTGATTTATTAGTAATTCTACTAATATGGATGAGATTGTGTTTGATTCCAGTCTTCAGACAGAAATATTTCATCAATTTCCTAGAGGTTTTGGCCTATATTTGGCATTTCACGTACTTTAATCTTAACTCTTGATCTTTTCTTTAATTATTGTTATTTAGGAAATGTAATACTATGGGCAGAATGAAGTAGTCAAAATGTTAAAGAATGTATCTGTCCTCTGACTTTTAAGAGCTGCAATGACATGTATTAAAATTTGACCTAAAATTTTTCTAACGTACTGTCTCACTTCATAGGTAAACTTTGTCATATATCATTCATCTTCCAAATATAATCCTAATTTTTTGAAAAAAATGCATCTGAATGTAAAACACTTTTATATGTTTTTATTGAAGGGAGAGAGAAAGATATATCAAAGTGAGAGAGAAACATCTATTGGCTGCCTCCTCACGCCCCCCATTGGGGATCAAGCCTGCAATCCCAGGCATATGCCCTAATTTGTAATCTAACTGGCAACCTTTTGGTGCTTGAGATGACAGTCAACCAAGTGAGCTGACCAGGGTGTAACATATTTTTAAATTAAATCTATTAGAATTAACTCCATACACATAAAACATAACATAGAATGTGTGTGTGTGTGTGTGTGTGTGTATTATACTCATAGTCATGAATCTCAATTTCTTTAAAATATTCCTGTTCTCTTTTTTAAAAATATATTTTTATTGATTTCAGAGAGGAAGGGAGAGTGAGAGAGAGATAGAAACATCAATGATGAGAGTGAATCATTGATTGGCTGCCTCCTGCACGCCCCCTACTGGGGATTGAGCCCACAACCTGGGCATGTGCCCTGACCTGGAATCTAACTGTGACCTCCTGGTTCATAGGTCGATGCTTAACCACTGAGGCACTCTGGTCGGGCAATTCCTGTTTTCTTTTAATAATAAAAAAAATTTTCTTTTTTCACTCACTATTTTTATTTTTCCAATCAATATTGATTTGAGTTTCACCTACTATGTGTCAAGAATTGTATTAGGTACTGGGTAATGAGTAAAGGAGATACTGTCCCTGAACTCCAGAGTTTGCAGTCTAGTGGCAGAACAGGCAATGCAAAAACAAACAAGTACAACAGCCGACCTGTCCTGTGATGGAAACAAAGTGGTAGAGAGCATGTGGGAAGGAGACTGGTTCAGCCAACTCTGCTTATTTCACATTATTTGTTTCTTACTATAGTTCTTCCACATATTGTTCCCTGGTATATAAAGAACATGATGTTTAGGGAGAAAACTGTACTGAAATAAACTAGCAAACAAAAGCATTCCAGGAAAGACAGAAAAGAGCTTGGCATTTTCAAAAATCCTATTAGTCACTGTGGTTGGAAGAGTGAACAAATGGAAAGAGCAGCATGAGGTGAACTCTCACTGGATCAGGCATCCAGGCCTTGGTTGGGTGCTGGGGTTTATTCTAAGTGCAAGAGGAGACTAATAAAGAAAGAGAGAAGGAGAGATTTATGTTGCTATGTTTATCCCAGTTGCTGTGTGGAGAATGGATTGGAAAAGATACCGGGCTATTACAGCAGCACTGACAAAAATGGTGCTGGCTTGGATGAGGTGGGAGTGATGGAGATAGAGGAAAGTGGGAGGAGGGAGAGAGAAATAGAGGGGGAGAAGAGAGACTTTTCTTGTTTGTTTTTTATAAATAAAATAACTTTTGTATGAATTTATGTGGCTAATTCAGTTGTGTGTGCATATTGAATGAAAGAGTAAGTAAAAACACACCCCAAATTCTAGCACCCTGAATCATATACCTTTTTCCATATCAAACAATCACATTGAAACATTCTTAAACACACACAAAGACACACAAGTTAATATCAGACACACCTTTTCCACCTTGCTTTGTTCATTGTGGGAATCTCTCCAAAATACATTGTGTAAGTTTCACTCATTTTTAATTGGGTATATGATAATTATATATGATTTTATTGTAATTGATTCATTCCTTCCCCATGAATGAGTTTCAACTTTATTGCCAGTTTTTGCCATGATAAACAATGCTATTTTAAATATCTTTATTACATTCTAGAGGCCCGGTGCATGAAATTTGTGCACAGGTAGGATCCCTAGGCCTGGCCAGCGATCAGGGCTGATCCAGGCCTTCTGGCTGCCGGCTGGGGCCTTCCTTTATTCCACACCGCCCCCGATGGTCAGGGCATGTCATAGCAAGCAATAGAACTCCTGATTTCCCAGTCGAACTCTCATGGGGACACTTTTCATATTAGCCAGATAGATAGATAGATAGATAGATAGATAGATAGATAGATAGATAGATAGATAGATTAGTGTTTTTATTTCTATATTAGAGATTCTCAGAAATGGAACTGATGGGTAAATAGCTCCACATTGCTTTTCAAAATACCTATTAAAATTCCCATTGCTATTAGCACTACATGAGAATAAACTTCTCTCCACATTCTCATCAACTATCATTATTACTTGTTTTCTTTTTTCTTTTTCATTTGGGAAAAACTTTCACGCAACAGTATCTATACACCAAATTCCACCAAAACCAGACTTTGAGTGAGAAGGTAGTGACACAAAGACTAAATGTTGTAAAGAATTCATTCTGGCAGGAATGGGAAGAGTTCTGTATAATTTTGAGGGGGAGTGATGAGAATAAAATCCATTGAAACTAGAATCTGTTTTTGGACATGTTAAGTTTAAGATGCCTCCATCACGTCCAAGTATAGATTACCAGTAGACAGTTGGACATATGTCTACAGGTCAGATGAAAGGTGTGGGTTAGATGTGAGAAAGCCATCATATAGATGCTACCTAAACCTACAGCAATGGAGGATACATTAAATGAGACATTATAGAGAAAAGGAAGAGGCAATAGCAGGCCTGAACCTTGAGGAATTCCAAATTTAGAAGTTTGTCTAGAGGAGGAGAGTCTGCAAAGCAAACTTTGGAAGAACAGCAGAGAGGTAAATTGGACCACTTTGCAATTAGGAAACACATTGTGGGTACCAGATGCAAAAAAGATAGTAAAGTCAAATAAAGACAGAGAAGTGTTCACCGCCTGGGGCAAAGGGAAGGTCTTGGAGACATTGGCAAGAGAAGTTTAGGCGAATATTGGAGTAAAAAATAGATTGAGGTGTATTGAACAGGAAATGGAGAAGGGAAGAAAGTGCAACATCTAAGGACACATTGAAGGCATGTGAATTTACCTCCTCCTCCTGAGTCCTCAAAGTCCAGGAGAGAGAAAGTGCATAGAGTAAGTATACAGAAAGGCTCAGCATGGAGGGACTTATATTTGGCCCTGTTCGGGTTTTGGGAGAAGGCTACTGTGACAGGTGACCTTGCACCATCTACATGAGTGTGTAAATACGGTTGTGACACAGAGAGAGTCGAGTGTGCCTCCTGGGACTTTTTCTGCCCCATTGTATTGCACAAAGTGAGTTTAGGATTGCAAACCTGATACTGGGCCGGTGACGTTGAAAGAGAACAGGGAAGCGTGAAAGGCCCTGTCGGATCACATGTCTAGAACAGGATTTGGATAAAAGATAAGGCGGAAGCTGTAAGTGATCTGTGGTCTCAATGAGCACTACAAGTCAGAAGGGAAGGTCAGCTGGCATAGCCTAAATGGCTTATACAGTCAGCTCTGCTGTAAGAGACTTGTGTGTTCCCACCAATCACCAGGCTAGGCAAAATCGTGTAATAAAAATATTTCAGGGCTTACTGGAAAAATGAGGTTTGGAAGTGAAATTCAAAAATTTTATGTGTCACATTAACAAAATACGGGAAGTTAATAAAAATAGAACCGCAGCCCTACTCAGTTTGGTTCAGTGGTTATAGTGTCGGCCTGTGGACACAAGGGTCACCAGTTTGATTCCTGGTCAAGGGCACGTACCTCAGTTGCAGGCTCGATCTCAGCGTGGCATGTGAGAGGCAACCAATTGATGTCTCCTTCTCACACTGATGTTTCTCTCTCTCTCCCCCTCCCCACTTCATTCTCTCTAAAAATCAATGGAAACATATCCTCAGGTGAGGATTAAAAAAAAATAGAACCACAGTTTAAACATGTTACTTGATTAAGACCGACATAAATACTATAATAAATACGGCAGTTTACCTCCAAAGAAACATGAAATTTATCTGAGGAAGTGGGCATTGGAAGGGCTGCGACTTATGAGTTACTGGGAAGTCCTGGAATGATAGAAATTTATAACACCAGAGAAGATGGGAGTGGTTCATAATACATGGTGTAAACTGAGGCAGTTGGGAGATGCTTGATGTGTGCACATATCTGGGCTTATGTACTCTTACAAGGGCTCAGTTCTGATGGTGCAGTCTTCAGCATTCCCCTAGTGTTTCTTGCTCAAGAAATTGAGCACAGGCGAATGGAATTGGGATTTATGCTCAAATTGTTCCCTAATATATCAATTGTTTTCAAAATAAGCATTATCATAGAACTGACTGTGTCATGAATTCATCAGCTGCAGACAGTAGATGTTAGCAAAACAATCAAAGCCTGGAATGGCTGAACCTGATATTCCCAGTGGCCAGACAGGCAGATTCCAGGAACAGCATTAGAGGCCAGGGAGGCTTTCCTCACAAGGCCATGCAGACGTGTTTGTTTGTTTGTTTGTTCTAAGTGATAAGCTTTACTTCTACAGTTTTACATTTTTCTACAATGATTCCAATTTATAGAAAGAAAATTTTTTTTTTATTCTTCCCAGCTTTGTTGAGATATACTTGACATATAACATTGCCTAAGTTTAAGGTATTTAATATAATGATATGTATGTTGAAATGATTGCTATAATTAAGTTAGTTAACACATTCATCTAATCATAGAATTACAATTGTGTGTGTGTGTGTGTGTGTGTGTGTGTGTGTGTGTGTGTGTGTGTTGAGAACTTTTAAGATCTACTTTCTTAGCAACTTTCAAATATGCAACACTATAGGCACCATGCTGTGCATTACATCTCTAGAACTGATTCCTTTTACAACTGGAAGTTTGTATCCTTTGACCTTCTATTTTTCCCATTTCTTCTCCACCCAATTCTGCCCCTAGCAACCATCATGTTTTTAGATTTCACATATACTAGTAGGTGAGATCATACAGTATTTCTATTACAAGTCATGTAGACTTGTAAGGGCCTTCATACAACCATTTGCTATCATAGGAGCAAGATGAGGGGAGGAACTCAAAGTTTGAGCAATTATGCAAAGGGGCTGAGAAAAATCAGAAGTGATTGTAGTAAAATTTATTAAACCATTTTAACCTCATCACTCCATGCAGAGGGGAGTGGATATTGGAGGCGTGAATTAGACTAAGAAATGAAGGAGACACAATATTGCTTGCTCTTCCTTTCTATCAAAAAGCATGAATATGGTAATTAAGTGAAGAGATAAATACACAACCATTTGATAAGTTTGCCATAAAGAGGAGTTGAGAAATGGGCAGATGATTAAAATTAAAAATGAGTTCTATAGTAGCTTTTAAGGGGTAGTTGTCTGTCTTTTTAAAGAATAGCCTACAAGTCACATTTATTGAATATTTTCTTCAGATAAAACTTTTGTGTAAATGATTTTTTATAATAAAGTATGCCTAACACTAGGGGAGGTGGGGGGGGGGGGGGGAGACTAAAGGTTAAAACTTTAAGTATTATTATTTTATTTTTCTTATTCATCAACTCCAGTACAAGCATGGGAATGATTTCCAAGTAGCAATAGATTTCAAAACAGAATCCCAGCCCACTTCCTGGTCCTGATGAATATGGGATATGGAAAAACAATCACTCCTGAAGAGGTCTCAGAGTACGGCAGAGAATGGGATTGTTTTAAGAAGTAAATGATCATAAAGGGGACTCTGCTCATCAACACTGATCCAGAGAGAATGGAGAGAGGGGCTAAGGAGTGGCAGTGATGGACAAAGATTTGCACCAGATTCAGTCTGGCAGAACTGTGGGAGGGAGAGAGTGCAGAAGATAGTCAATGGCCTAGAAGCCTGGCATTTCTGGTGATGATGATGATGAACACGGATCCAACACCTCATGATGGGTGGGGATGAAGGTGCTGCAATCTAAACACTTTGCTCCGTGGTGGGCAGGATCCAGGGTATGGCAGCTTCTATTGCAGAAGGGGAGAGAGCTGATGTTTTTGATGTTCTGTACTCCTGTTCTGCAGGTCATGCTTCAGACTTTTAATATACTTCCATGATTCTAACAACTTTATGAAGGTAGGATTATCTCCAATTTAACAAATGAGACAACGGAAACATAGAAAATTAAAATAATTTGTCTTGATGCACACAACCAAAAACAGAAAAGCCAATATTCCATTTCAACTCCATTACCAAAGTCCATGTTATTTTTAACACTCATTATACCCTTTGTCCTTCCTATATCACATATCTTCTATTAACAATGACCTTATTAAACATGCAAATTGTTATAAATTATGGAAGAAAAAATAGGTGAAATATATTTCTTACTTTGATACAGTATCCTATCTAATAATAGACAAATATGCAAATTGACCATACCTCCGACACACCCACAAGCCACACCCATCATATCTAATAATAGACAAATATGCAAATTGACCATACCTCAGACACACGCAAATCCACGCCCACAAGCCACGCCCACAAGCCAATCAGAGCGAGTATGCAAATTAACCCAAACCAAGATGGCTACAGCCACAGAGAGCAAGGTTTCCTAGGTAACAGAGGAAGCCAAGCTTTCTGCCAGCCATTGCAGACCTAAGCCTCCACTCAAGCTACAAAGTTTCAATTATAGAAGGTAAACAAATTCAAACAAATGGCGGCAGAATGGAGCTTGAGAGAGCAGGCCAGGGTTGCCGCTGGCAACAGGGGAAGCAAAGCTTTCCACACACCCTGGCTGGGCCCACCCGCTTAAAGCAACAAAGTTTCAATTATAACCCCAACACAAATGCCTGCGGGCCTTGGAGGGAGCCCCAGGCTTGGCTCCGATCCAGTCTACAAAGTTTCAATTGTAGAAGGAAAATAAATTCCAGATACCAGGGCCTCCGCTTGGGTTGCCAGGGGGCGTGGCCGGCCTGCAAACCAACACAGGCCCCTCGCTCAGGCTGCCCCACACCGCAAGGGAACCCCACCCTGATCAGGGACACCCTTCAGGGCAAACCAGCTGGCCCCCACCCGTGCACCAGGCCTCTATCCTACCTAATAAAAGAGTACTATGCAGATTGATCATCACTGCAACACACAATATAGCTGCCCCCATGTGGTCAAAAATCCTGCCCCCATGTGGACACAAGATGGCCACTACAAGATGGCCAGCAGGAGAGGGCAGTTGGGAGGCACCCGGCCTGCAAGGGAGGGCAGTTGAGAAGGACCAGACCTGCAACGGAGGGCAGTTGGAGGTGATCAACCCTGCAGGAGAGGGCAGTTAGGGGTAACCAGGCCGGCAGAGGAAGGAAATTGGGGGAAAACATGCTGGCAGCAGAGTGGTTAGGGGGTAATCAGGCTGGCAGGCAGAAGCGTTTAGGGGCAATCAGGAAGGCAGGCAGGCAAGCAGTTGGGAGCCAGCAGTCCTGGATTGTAAGAGGGATGTCCGACTGCCCGTTTAGGCCCGATCCCACCAGAATCGGGCCTAAACGGGCAGTCGGACATCCCTTGAGGGGACCCAGATTGGAGAGGGTACAGGCTGGGCTGAGGGACAACCCCCCTCCGTGCACAAATTTTGTGCACCGGGTCTCTAGTTATATACATAAAAAGCAGTTTGTTTCTTTTTGATGAATATACAACTGAAACATATGAAAAATGAATATTATTAATTCATTTAGTCATTGTAGATGATAAGACCCTCAGGGGGAAGATCATGATCCATCTTGGGCAACATGGTGCAATGAGAAGTTTTATAATCACTGGAATGTAAACTACCTCAACCTAAAACTGTAGCTGATATGGTTGATTTTTAATTATTTATTGAGTTGATGAACTAATAAATAAACAGATTTGAGTAGTTATCCATAGCTAATAGACCTTGGACTAATTAAATATTAGGCTCTCTGAACTTTTTATTTTCTTAAATGTGTAAAATAATGATAACAGAGAATGGCCTACCTAAAGCTCAAGTGCATTCTAAAAACCAGATAAAGAAGCAAAGGATAAAAACTAGCATTTAGTGAATTGATATTACAGACTTTTTGATGGGCAATTTCCCCAAATTCTATTAATGATGCATGAATATAAGTATTTCAAAGATCTTGCAAGCAATACTTTATTAAATAATTTGTACATGACTTCTTTCTATTAAATAGTTATTTGCTTAAATGACGTGGGAGGGTACTCTTGGAACTTGAATGACATATTTAGGATGAGTAAAGAATATATATAAAAAATAAAACTTGGGCCCTGGCCAGTGTGCTAAGTGGTTAGAGTGTCAGTCTGGGCACCACAGGGTCAAGGGTTTGATTTTGGTCAAGGGTACATACCTGGGTTGCAAGTTTTCTCCCTGCCCCCAGTTAGGCCACGTGCAGGAGGCAACCAGTTGATGAGTCTCTCACCTCTCTCTCTCTCTCTCTCTCTCTCCCCCCCTTTCTCCTTCCCTTCCTTCCTCTCTCTGAAAAACAATGGAAAAAATATCCTCTTGTGAGGATTAAGAAACAAATTAACAAAACAATAATATACCTTGGAATATATTAATTACATCAAGAAGTGGAATAGGCAGGCCATATTACTGCATTAAGAAGGGTGAGAACAGCTCTAACTGGTTTGGCTCAGTGGATAGAGCATTGGCCTGTGGACTGAAGGGTCCCAGGTTCGATTTCGGTCAAGGGCATTTACCTTGGTTGCGGGCACATCCCCAGTGGGGGGTGTGCAGGAGGCAGCTGATTGATGTTTCTCTTTCATCGATGTTTCTAACTCTCTATCCCTATCCCTTCCTCTCTGTAAAAAAATCAATAAAATCCTATATAATAAAAGGCTAATGTGCAAATCGACCGAACAGTGGAAAGACCGGTCGCTATGATGCGCACTGACCACCAGAGGCAGAAGCTTAATGCAGGAGCTGCCCCCTGGTGCTCAGTGCACTCCCACAGGGGGAGCGCTGCTCAGCCAGAAGCCTCTGTGGCAATGCTATGGACCCCTCAGAGGATGTCTGACTGCTGGCTTAGGCCCGCTCCCCTAAGAAACCTTGGGTGGAAGGAGACTATGTAAGAAAATAAGGGTTCAAGTATGAAGCAGACTGAAATGTGGCATGATCATGATTTTAAGGAATGGAAGTGGGGGCAAGAAAAGAGTCATCAACTTTGATTCTGGAAACATTTTCTTGATTCTAGGGAGCGGGCCTAAGCTGGCAGTTGGGCACGCCCCAAGGGGTCTCAGACTGTGAGAGGGCACAGGCCAGGCTGAGGGACACCCCCTCCCCCCCAGTGCACGAGTGTTGTGCACTGGACCTCTAATATATATATATATATATATATATATATATATATATATATATATATATATATGAAGGGTGAGAACAAGTGACTAATGACAGAATTACAAAATGGTGCCATGAAGCTAATCCTAGTGAATCTTAGGATTAATGAGTACAATAGCAGCCATGCCATCTCACAGCTATTCAAGCAATAGAATCCTGGGTTGAATAACCAAAGGTCTGAACCAGTGTGGTGGCACTACTGCATAGAATACAGGCATATTTTCCAAGGTTGTACAGAAAGTCAAAAGTAAAACAGGAAATGTAGTTTAGCCCTGCTAAGCTACAATCTAATTTTGTACCCTTCAATATACATTACCAAGTTCATATTCTCCCTGAAGGTTTTGGGTTATTTCTATCCTGCATTCCTTCTATTTCTAGCATTCAGTTTTGCTAGAATTCTATAACCAGTGCACAAAAGTAGGACAAACTGGGTTCAGACAAGGAATAACTCTTGTTCCAATGAATGTATCACCTAAAGGCACAAATAATACAGGAATAGAAAAATGAGAAAGGTATGTAGCAGCAATAATATAAACATAATTATTTTAGACTGGGCACTTGGAACATAGTTTTTTCAAGAAGGAAAGTAAATTTTAGCTAATACTAACTGGAGATTTGTGTTGTATCTTCAGAGTGTACTCACATGTTTAGGGCAAACCCTCGTACATATAGAAAGGTATTGTAACAACAGAAAGTCACTGTTTCTCTCCTCCCTCCCCTTTCCACAACTCTGGAACATTCAGCCTGGCTCTTGTTCCTGCCTCTTCCAGGTGCTGATATGAACTGGCAGCCCAAGAGCATTTAAAGTTTTTGCCCTGTCATGGTTATGTACTTGCTGATTCGGGGCCCAACATTTGGAGCCTTCAAGATTCCATGAGATCATCGTCAATGGTATAAATGCCAGTGAGAGTGATGATAATCTTCAGTATTTGCATCATGCTTTATACTTTCAAGATTTTCTTCTGGCTATTTTCACGTTTCCACAAGAACATTATAAGTGAAATAAGTTATATTACATATATATTGAGAACTGCCTCTGCTTACTGAACTCTGAGTTGCAAAGCTGGAGCTTAATTCCTGAAGCCCTCACCACTACCCTCTCATCTGCCAAACCGCACAACTCACTGTGATTATGCATAAAGCTCATTTTGCACAGTCACCTGCTCGGCACCCATCTGAGTTTATAAACCTTCCATCCTTACACAGCTATTATCTTTTGTATGGTCTTCTAGATAGTTGTGTATTTTACATAGTTGGAATTTTATAGTATTTATTTATTATATTCTGTTGATATTTAATAAATAGTGTGCATTTTACATATTTTATATGGTATTCATAGATACCTTTTTAATGTATCCATAATATTGAAACTAGCAAATTTTTTTGCATGCTTCTCCATTGTTAGATATTATGGCTACTTCTATTCATTGCATTTTTTTTTATTTTCAACAGTTCTTGTAAAGAGTTTCATGAAGAGTACTATTTTCTTCTTTCTTATTATTTCCTTCATAGAGATGTCTTAAAGATGGATTTTAATAACTTAAAACAGCATATGCAATTTTATAGCTTTTATATCTATTGCCAAATATCTTTATTTACAAAAGTACTGAACCAATTCACATCATGAGCAGCAGTGTATGAAAATGGCAGATGTTTTGTTCATGTGTGTGCCGTTCTTCCATAACCCAATAGACATAAAGAAACTTAATTCAGTTAATCAAAAGATTATTCAAAATCAACTATTTGCCAAGTATTTTGTTGAACCCTGGAAATAAGAAAGGCACACAACATACTCTCAAGAAGCTCTGGATAATTTTGCCACACCAGCAACTCAGGAGGCAGGAATTATGTGCAACCAGAACACATGTGTGTTTGGTGAACAAATCATTTTAATAGGATTGGAGTGGTGATGTATCTTCCAGCTTTGTGTGATTCCATCTTGAGTATGTCATTCTTATTCAGTTGTCAACACTCTCATGAATAGGCCATAATCATCTGTTTATGTCCCACATTATTCCTCTCCGTCCCCCCAAGAAATGATGTATTGGCTCATCTTTGTATATTTCCCAGATGAATCAATTGATTTGGAGACCAGGCAATATTTCTTTTCAATTTTTTTTCAGGTAAGATATGTCATGACTCTTTTTTTATTATTACAGTTTGCATTTAACACTATTTTGTATTAGTTTCAAGTGTATAGTACAGTCGATAGGCACTCAGGTTACAAAGTGTCCCCTTCAATAATTCAAGTGCTCACCTGGCACCATGGATAGTTATTACAATATTGTTAACTATTCTTCATGCTTTACCTTGCATCTTGTGCCTATTTTGTAACTACGAATTAGTACTTCTTAAACCTATCATTTTATTTAATTCAACCCCCCAACACCTGTCCCCTCTGGTCTCTATCAGCTTGTTCTCTGTATCTATAAGTCTGTTTGAATTTTGTTTGTTCATTTATTTTGTTCATAACTCCTTCATCGCTCTACCTTAGCACCAGAAAAAGTGTGTTGATAAGAAACAAACACTAGAGAGGAATCAGAAAACTTTGTTTTAGTGCTATATCTGCCACTATCTATGTGACCAATGGCAACATTCCTTCTTAGTTTGTCTCTCATGGGTAAGGTGAATGAAAATACTTTCCCTGTCTGTTTCCTGACTATCCTCATTAGCTAATTCTCACCACAAACCAGGAAGCAGGCCCATGTTCTCAGATTCCTTTAATAACCCATCTTTATCCAGGCTTAATCTCAATTATGGAGCCTCATCAAGATACAGCTAGTACCATCTCGAAGAAGTCTATTCTCTATAATCCCAGCCAGCCTTGATTTTTTCCCCTTCCTTCACACCCCAGATTTTGATGTTAAATTTGGCATTTTATTGTGAACTACTTTAAATCATTCCTAAATTGTTTACTGACTTTATGACTTACCTCCCTGGTACTTGTCTATGAACTGTCCCCCAAAGATCTAAGCAAAAGATAAAATTTTGTTTAATCCCACAGGAGCTGCCACCAGACCAGACACATAGTAGTTGCTCACACAATGTTTGTATAAAAGTGATTGAAAACAACCAAAGGAGTTAAAACTTAATAGAACTGGATGCTGGAGAAGAAATAACTGCAGAAAAGAGGCTAACATTCTGTCTATAATCTCCCAACATGGCATTTTGAGATTCTCAAACTGTGCCTTCAGCAAGGAATCATAGAGAATCAAGCTGAAAGCACCCACCTCAGGGAGAATAAAGAGTCAGGCAGAAAATTTGGCAGGGCCACAGTGACAGAGGTTGGATTTGGAGCCAACCAAGGTGAAGGTAAACTCTTAGGGCTATGGATTGAACCATTCCAAAAGGACAACAAAGTAGAATTAAGAGCTATGCTTTAGGAGTAGAAAAACAGCCATGACATATTCTGAACATCAGCTTTGGCTGGATTAAGGTGATCTTGCACTACACCTAGGGTAGTAGAAGAGACAATGAAAATAATAGTATAATGCCTCTTGAGAGGATTACATAATCATGACCACCACCAACAAATTTTTTATTTTAATATCCAATCATCCTATATAATATAAGGCTAATATGCAAATAGACTGAATGGCAGAACAACTAGAACAACCGAACAACCAAACAACCGGTCGCTATGACATGTGCTGACCACCAGGAGGCGTTTGCAGAACATGGCGGGCATCGACTGTGGCAGGATGGTGAAACAGGTGAGCGGGAGTGCCAGACCAAGATGGGGCACCAGTCACTGTCATCAGGGCGAGCCTCTGGTGGTTACTGAAAATTCTTTGTTCCCATGCGCCACTGCCCCGCCTGGCACTTGCACCTGCTGCCAGCACCGGCCCCACTCACATCTGCTGCTGGCACAGGAGACACTGCTCACACCCACTGCCAGCGCCTGGGGCTGACTCTGATCACTCTGCACCGTCAGCTGGTGCGAGCGGCGGCTGCCGGCCCAGATAGCTCCTGAGGGCTTCTCCACCTCCCCCTGTTCCTGAGGGGTGATGAGGGCAGCAGCCACTGCTCGCATCCACTGACTGCACCAGCTCTGCTCGCACCTGCTGCTGGCACCAGCCCCAATCGCTCCACACCTTTAGCAGGTGTGAGCGTGGACAGCGCCATCAGTGAATGGGAGCTGAGGTGGCAAGAGTGGGGCTGCTGGCAGACAGGGGACTGGGGGTTGCAGCAGGAGGGGCTGGGCAAGGGCATGGAGGATGGGCCAAGACCCACTCCCGTGCCCACCGCAGCCTCACAGCCCACAATTCCTTTCAAGGTGCATGAATTCGTGCACTGGGCTCCTAGTTGATAATAAAGTAATTGCTTTAAAGTAAACTGTCAAATAATTGAAGTGTAATTTATATAACTATAAAATATACCATTTTAATTTTACCATTTGATGAGTTTTTATAAATGCATATCTGTATATATAAAAGCCTAAGCGACCGAACGACTGAATGACCGGTCGACCGGTCGCTATGATGCACACAGACCACCAGGGGGCAGATGCTCAATGCAGGAGCTGCCCCTGGTGGTCAGTGTGCTCCCACAGTAGGAGTGCTGCTCAGCTGACTGACCTGTCCCCGTGGTCCACCAGCCCAGCAGCAGCCCCTCCCTCAGTAGTCCAGCAGGTCCAATCTCCGGAGAACGGGCCAGGCACCGATGGACCAGCGCTGCTGGCATGATCCCGACAGTGCCACCGGCCTCCTAGAAGTCAGCCTCGGTCACCGTGACTGTTTCCCCTCCCTAGAAATTCCACAAGGAAGAAACGATATACAAGTGGCAGCCAGGTAGCTCCCGACAACTGGCGCAAAAGTCAGCAGGACAGATCTGGATCCTCACCTGGCAAGGGCGTCCCACTGCCCGCCCAGAGGGCCGATTGCATCCCGGCCCACCCCTCCTCGGGACATGCAAGATACGTAGGGCTCATGGCTGGTGAGTGCCGCTGCTGCATCGCAATAGGGCCAGGATGAGTGGGAGTGGCAGGCAGGAGTGGCAAGTGGCATTTGATTGCGGGTTTCAGCCTGATCCCCACAGGCCACCCCAAGGGATCCCACCCATGCACAAATTCGTGCACTGGGCCTCTAGTTTTCTTATAAACATCATGAAAATCATAAAGTAGAACATTTGCATTCCCCATAAAGTTTCTTCCTGATGCTTTGGCAGAAAATTCCAACCACCTCCACTTCTAGGCAAACGCTGAAATATGTTCTGCCATTACAAATTGGTTTGACTGGTTCTAGAATTTCATACATATAGAATAATATGTATGTACTGTTTTCTGTGTTTAGTTATTATGTTCCCTTTATTGCTGAATAATATCCATTATCTGAGTATCTCAAAAGTTGTTTTTCACTCAGTTGTTATTGGACATTTTGGTTGTCTCCACTTTAGAAATATAAGTAAAACTGCTATGGATATTTGTATACAAGTCTTTCACAGGTATATATATATATATATATATATATATATATATATATATATATATATATAATTTTCTCTTGGGTAAATACCTGCAAGTGAAATTAAGTCACATGGTAGGAATATGTTTAACTATATAAGAAAGTAGCAGATTATTTTCCAGAGTAATTTGTATGACCAAATAATAACAGATGATAGATCCAGCTGCTCCACATTCTTGCCAAAATTTGGCATTTCAATCTTATTTTATATTTTACTAGAGGCCCGGTGTACGGATTTGTGCACCGGTGGGGTCCCTTAGCCTGGCCTGCGAGGATTGGCCGAAACAGGCAGTCCAACATCCCCTGAGGGATGTAGTAGTACCGAAGTGGCAAGCAGCTGGGGAGGAACCCGAGCCCAGGCCGGGTGCTGTGCTGCTCCTGCTCATCTCAGCCCTGCTGTGCCTGCTGCTGCCACCACTTGGTAGGCTTGCTGCTGCTCAGGTGCAGTCTCCGCACACCCTTCCTAGGGCAATACTGGCATGCCCATGACTGAGAAGCAGCCACAGGCTTGTGCCCAGTCAGTCCTGATGCCAGTCCCTATCCCAGTCCTGGTCTGGATGGGGGAGGGGCGCGCAGGGGGATCTGGCACCCATTGGTCAGCTGAGTGGTGCTCCCGCTGTGGGAGCACACTGACCACCAGGGGGAAGCTCCTGCAGTGAGCATCTGCCCCCTGGTGGTCAGTGCACATCATAGCTACTGGTCAACCGGTTGACCAGTTGACCGGTCGCTTAGGCTTTTATATAGAGAGATTTTAGTCATGCAGTGAGTGTATTAATGTCTTATTGTGGTCTTACTTTTCATTTCCCTAATGCGTAATGATATTGAGCATTTTATCATGAATTTATTGGCCATTTGCAGAGCTTCTTTTCTGAATAGCTTTCTTTCCTATTTTTACTGGATTGTTTGGCTCCTTATTATTGAATTGTGAGAGTTCCTTGTCAGTTATATGCATTGGGAACCTTTTCCCCCAACCTGTTGATTATTCTTTTTATTTTCTTAATGTTGTTACTCTAAAATTTATAATTTTAATAACGTTTAATGTATCAACATTTTAGGGGATAGTACTTAAGGTTTCTGTCTAAGAAATATTTGTCTATAATATAGTCATACATTTTTACCTATGTTTTCTTAAAATTTTTTTATATTCTAGCTTTTAATTAAGGTCTATAATACATTTCAACTTACTTTTGTGTATGATGTGAGTTAAGCATTAAGATTCTTTTCATGAGATGTATTTGTTTCTTCAGAATTGTTGAAGACAATTTTCCCATTTAATTACCTTAGTTTCTGTGTTAAAAAGCAATTCACCACATATGTGTGGATCAATTTCTAGACTCACTATTCCGTTCCATTGATCCATACATCTATCCTTATACTAATATCACACTGTCTTGATCAATTGGTAGTCTTTAAGTTGTGAAAACAAATAGTTTATGGCCTTCAATCTTGTTTCTACTTATTTTTTCCAAAATTGTTTTGGCTAGTATAGATCCTTACATTTCGACATAAATTTTAGAATCCAGAATGTCAATTTTTATTTTTGAAAAACATATTAAAGTTTTTATTGGGGTTATTTAGAACCCATAGATTAATTTGAGAAGAACTGATATCTTAACAATGTTGAATCACACAATCCATGATCATGATATATTTTTTACTTATTTAGAGTCTAAAATTTCTTGCGTGAATTTTTATATATTTCACTGATGAGTCCTTAAACATATTCTTAAATGCATCCCTAGATATTTAATGTATTTTAGATAGTATTATAAATATAAATATTTGCAAATATTTTATTTTCATTTTTCATTGTTAATATAAAAATATAATTTTATTTTTGTTGTTCTTGTATCCAAGACTTTCAAAGTTCATGCATAAGTTCAATAGTTTATTGTTTATTTCATAAAATTTTATACACACACAATCATAATTTCAGTGAATTTAGAGTTTTATTTAATTCCTTTTAATCTGTATGTATTTTATTTTTGAATTATTGCAATATCTTTCAGAATAATATTGAATGGAATTAAGAAATGCAGGCATCTTTACTTTATTTCCAATCTTAGGCAGAAAAGTTTTAAATTGTCACTATCAAATATTAGTTGTAGTTTTTTCAAAGATATATTTTATCAAATTAAATGAGTTCCCACCCAATTCTAATTCTTGTAAATTTTTACTGTAAATAGGTATGAATTTTGTCAAAACCCTTTTATGTCTTAATAAGGTTACTATAAGAATTTTTTCCTCCATTTCTTATCATAATGAATAAGAGCTATTTATTTCTAAATCAATATACCAACCTTGCATTCTTGGAATAAACACATTTTTGTCATGGTGCATTGTCTTATTTATATTTTATTTATTTATATTTGGATTTGCCAAAGTTTACTTAGGCATTTTTGTGTCTGTGTTCATGAGTGTTACTGGTCTGCAGTTTTTATGTAAAGTTTATCTTTAATTTTAAGTCAGGTAATGCTGTACACATAAATAACTTCACAAAATGCTTTCATACAGCAATGCCGCTTTCATTGCTGTTATTAGTAAACTAGAGGCCCGATGCATGAAGTTCGTGCAAGAGTAGGCCTTCACAGCCTTGGCTGCCTTGATCCCTTCCTCGCAGCCATGGGCGGCTGCCTGGATCCCTCCCTCACAGCTGTGGGCGGTTGCCTCCATCCTGTGGCTGCAGCCCTGGCTTCGTCCAGGAAGGAAGTCCTGTCTAATTAGCATATTATGCTTTTATTATTACAGATGTGTCTTCTCTTTCTTTTGAATTAATTAGTATTGCTCAAGGTTTATCAATTTTGTTGAACTTTCATTAAACTTTACTCTTTAGCATTTCCTATACTTATGAACATTGGATTTACTTCTCTCTTTTCAATGAGGAAACATAGAACATTGATATTTAGAGCTTCACTTCTCTTTTTTGATATAGGAATTTAAACTATAAATGTACCCCTAAGTACTGCCTTAGATGAATATCACAAATTTCAAATTGTTATTTAATTTTCATTCAGTTCAAAATACTTTTTAGTTGCCCTTGTAATTTCTTTTTTGACGTATAGATTATTTAAAGAGGGTTTGTTAATTTTCAAATGTGGGTGGAGTTTTCATATTTTGTTGATCTTTATCTTGTCATTTCATTGTGGTCAGATAATATAATTTTTATGAATTCAATCATTTAAAAAATATACATGTCTTGTGCAATGAAGTGCTATTTTGCTTCTGTTTGATGCAGTGTTTTATATATATCAACTAGGTCAAAATGACAAATAGTGTTTGTTGTTCAAGATTAATATAGCCTTTTAAATTTTCTATTTTTTTTTTTATCAATTACTGAAAGAGAAATGCTGAAATTTTCAACTATAATTGTGGATTTCTCTATTTTTCTTTTATTTCATGTGTTTTTTTCTTTATGTATGTAGAAGTTTTATTAATAGTACAGACATATGTAATACTGATATGTCATTTTAATGAATTGACTTGTAATACTTATGAAATTATTTCCTTTTCCTCTGGTAATATTCTTTCCCCTGAAGTTCACTATGTTTGAAATAATATAAACTTCCAGCTTTCTTGTAATTTAGGTTTGCATGATACTACTCTTCATTATTTTATTTATTTATTTATTTATTTATTTATTTATTTATTTATTTATTTTTAATATATTTTTATTGATTTCAGAGAAGAAGGGAGAAGGAGGGAAAGATAGAACATCAATGCTGAGATAGAATTATTGTTCAGCTGCCTCCTGTGTGCCCCCTACTGGGGATTGAGGCCAAGACCTGGGCATGTGCCCTCACCAGGAATTGAATTGTGACCTCCTGGTTCATAGATTGATGCTAAACCATGGAGCCACATTGCCTGGGCTACTCTTCATTATTTTACATTTAACTTATCTCAGATTTTATATATAAAATATTGTTCTTATAGACAATATAGAGGTGGACCATGAAATTGTATCCAATTGGAAATTCTCTACAATTCAATCACATGCTTTAAAACATATATAATTAATATATGTATCAATGCAATCAGTTTTCAATGTGCTATATGGCTATTGGTTTCTCATTTGTTCCATCAATTCTCATTTTCCTTTTTATATGCCTTTGTTGGGTTGAGTACATTTAGTACTGTCCTTTATCTCCTTCCTTGACTTTGTAGTTGTTTCTTTTTTTTTCTAGAAGTTGTTCTAGGGTTCACAATATGAATCATTAAATCATCACCATCTACCTACAAATAATTTTCTACCACTTCATGGCAAATATTAGAAACATGCAAAATTATACTTTTATTTCCTTTCATTTTTCTTTTGTGGTATTTTTTATTATACACTATGCTTCTGCAAATGTGATTAATCCACAATACTATGTTTTTAAATTAAAAATGAATAATGTTGCAAGGAAACATAGAAAACAAATTATAAATACATTTTCACATATACTTAACATTTACGGAGCTCTTCATTTATTTTTTAGATCTAAGTTTCTGTTTGTTACATTTGCCTTCAGCCTGAAAAAGTTTCTTCAACATTTCACATTCTATAGATTTGCCAGTCATGAATATTTTCACCTGTATTTGTTGTTTTTGCTTGAAAATGTGTTTAGGTTGTCTTAATTTTTAAATAGCTTTGATAGATACAAAATTCTACATAGTTTTATTTGTGGCACTTTAAAGATATTCCACTTTTCTTGAACTTGAATTATTTCTGAAAAATCATCAATAATTATGTTTATAAATTTATAATTGTTCTTGTAATATGTTTTATTTATCTCTGCTTGTAAGATTTTTTAATTTGTCATTTCCTTTTAGTTAATTTCATTTCAGAATGTTCTATTGTGGTTTTCTTATGTTTCCCTGCTTTTTATTCTTCTTAGTGTATAGTTTTTAATCCCATCTGGGCTATTTTTTATATTATAGGACTTAGGAATTGAACTACAGTTAAAAGAAGGCTTCTGTTCATCACAGTATATTTTTTATAAGTAAAATTATTTCCAACACATTTACTCAACTAACATTTACATTAAAGGTATGTAAAACTCTCAAATTCAACAACAAAAAGGCAGAGGATTTGAATAGGCACTTCACCTAAGAGAATATAGAGTCAGTCATTCAACAAGTATAAGAAAATAACTTCACCATTAGTCACTGATAAATAATGTAAGTTAAAAATACTGTGTAAAAAATTACAAATGGAACTCTCATTCGACCCAGTAATCCAACTTCTGGGAATATAGCCCAAGAAACCAGAAACACCAATCAAAAAGGACATATGTACCCCTGTTGTGGCAAATGGTCCAAGAGAATGACAGTCAGCACCCAGAGGAATCAGGAAAGTAAACCTGTATTACGCAGCACTGCTAGTCCAGGGGATTTTGATCCAAAGCCTGAACTGACAATGTGGGAAGGTTTTGATATATATATCTTATTGTGGCAGGCCCCTCAGGGTGAGCTTTGCAGCTCCACCCAAGTCAGTTAGAATGGGGAAGTAAAATTACTGTTTAACTGGATACTGAACTAGGCTATAAGCCCCCAAAGTTGCCCCCCTATTTTCCTTCTCACCCCTATGTTTATAGAAGCACAATTTACAATAGCTAAGATTGAAAACAGCCTAAGTGCCCATCAGCAGATGAGTGGATTAAAAAACTGTGGTACATCTACACAATGGAATACTATGCTGCTATAAAAAAGAAGGACCTTTTACCATTTGCAACAGTATGGATGGTCCTGGAGAGCATTATGTTAAGTGAAATAATCCGGTCAGAGAAAGTTAAATATCACATGATCTCACTCATATGTGGGATATAATGAACAACATAAACTAATGAACAAAAATAGATCCAGAGACAAAGAAACACTGAACAGACCATCCAACCTCAGAGAGAAGGCAAGGGAAGCAGAGATAAGAGATCAACCAAAGGACTTGTATGCATGCATATTAGCATAACCAATGGACACAGACACTGGAGCTGTGGGGGCTTGTCCTGGGGGTAGGAGTGGGGGGGTCAATCGGGAAAAAGGAGACATATGTAATACTTTAAACAATAAAAAATAAAGAAAGAAATACTGTGTAAGCCCTAGCTGATTTGGCTCAGTGTATAGAGCATCGGCCAGTGACTTGAAGGGTCCTGGGTTCGATTCCGATCAAAGGCATGTACCTCATTTGCAGGCTCCATCCATGGCACCAGACAGGTTGTGGGCAGGAGGCAACCAATCCATGTGTCTCTCTCTGTCCCTCCACCTCCCTTCCACTCTCTCTAAGAATCAATGGAAAAATATCCTCAGGTGAGGATTAACAACAACAACAAAAATATTGTGTGATACTATTAGACACTCCCATTAGAATCCATGAATGGATAAATAAATTATGACAAAACATTATGCAGCAACTAAAATGAGCAATATATTTCTATGCACAACAGTCTGGATAATGTTGACAATCATAATGATGAATAAAAGAAGCCAAACTAAAAAGAGTGTAAGTGATTCCATAATTAAATTTACAAACAGTTAAAACCAATCCATAGTAATGTAAGTACATTAGTAGTGATATATGGGGGAAGGGAGTATTGACTGTGTACTGAAATGAGGATGACTTCTGAGGACCTAGTCTTGTTTTATATTAGTATCTAGATGTTCATTATGTGGATGTTTACATATGCAAAATTTAATGAAGCACAATAGTTCCATGTTATCTGCAGTTTTGTTTTCTGTAGTTTCAGTTACCTAAGGTCAACCATGGTCCAAAAATATTAAATACTAACTCCAGAAATAAACAATTCATACTTTTTAGATTGCATGTTGTTCTGAGTAGTGTGGTGAAATTTTGCTCTGTCCTACTCCATCCTGCCCAGGACTTGAATCATCTCTGGCTATCACCACACTATAAATGCTCCCTGCCTGTTAGTCATTTAGGAGTCTTGCTGGTTATCAAATTAACTGTTGCTGTATCAGAGTGCTTTTTTCAAGTAACCCCTATCATCAGAAGGTCAATGGCCTAAAGCTACATCACAATGCCTACATTATTCACCTCCCTTCATCTCATCAAGCAGGTATTGTGTCATCTTACATCATTACAATAAGAGTAAGTATAGGACAATAAGATATTTTGAGATAGACCATATTCACATAACTTTTATTATAATATATTGTTATAATTGTTTTATTTTATTATGAGTTATCATTTTTAATATCATACTGTACCATATTATAAATTAAACTTTATCATAGGTACCTATAGGAAAACAATTTATGTAGGGTTCAGTACTATTCACGGATTCAGGCATCCCTTAGGGTCTTGGAATGTATCTCCTGCCAACCAGGAGGCCTACTGTATATATTTAAGGTTTGTCTAAGGTTGCATCATGTATATTCCATTTTAATTTAAATGGCAACAAAAATGGCATACTATAATCTGAAACAGGCATGCAACAGGGAAAGATTAAAAGAAGTAAGAGGAACTTGGTAAACATTTATTTTTCTCTCTGAAGATAAAATGAAGTAAATCCTTCACAATAATAGAAGACAATGTAATAAAAATACTTTGAAAATATTTGAAATTATTTGTGAACACCATCTATTAGCACTACTATCACAATGCAAATTAGAAAGATAATGCTTTATCCTCCCAAGCCCCAACTGTCTAAATTCTCTGAAACTAATATTAATATATTGAGTGCTTAGTATATGTCAAACGCTATAATAAGTATTTTCAAGCTATTATCCCAATTTATAGTTCCAACAACCCATGAAGAAGGTGCAGGATTATTATTTACTGCCATTTTACACATGAGGAAATTGAAATCCTAAATAGGCTTATTAGTAACTTGAGCAAAGTCATGTCCCAGTATGTGGCAGGCTTAGGGAAGTACCTGTCACTGAGTGTATTGAAAGCAGTCAACCAATAGTTGCTTAAAAATGAAGAAGGTTTCTAACAGTTTTCATCTATGAACTGTATTATAATAAGACACCTCATGTCTCAAAGGGAACTCTTAAGAATCTAATGCAAAGTTGGGCTGAACTTGAAGTTGGGGATGATTATTGGAAAAGTCATTATTTATTAGTATAGTATTTGTTAGCATATTGATCTTAGTAATCATTTTCACTTCACTATCTGTTGATTCATTCATTCAGTGACTATTGAGCATCTACCATGATCCAGAGCAAGGAATATGATGGCAAACAACAGAGAAAAAAAATGCCTTCTCTCATGGAGCTAACAATATGAGGGAGAAGACAAATAAGTAAGGAAAGGAAGAAAGAGAGAGAGAAAAAAAGAAAGAGAGAAATGAAGGGAAAAAACTTTAGAGTGATAAATGCTATTAGCAGGGTAAAGGAATAGAGATTACAAGGCTAATTTAATGAGTGCACCTAAGAAAAACCTCTACAAAGAAGCAACTTAAGTGATAAGATAGAGCCACCAGCCATAGACGTGGAAGAAGAGTTTTCCATGAAGAAGGATCAGCAAGTGCAAACGTTCCAGGTAAGCTGGGTGAGTTTGAACAACTCTGAGAAGGCCAGTATGCCTAATGCATAGTGAAAAAAGGTGCCATTTAATACACACATTTTAAAAATGTTTGTTTTGAATTTGTTGTAGAATACTGTCTGTGCTCATTCTGACTTGAAAGTCAAATTGCCAATATTACTAGCAATATGCAGTGCTGCAACCTTTTTCAGCAAGGATTCAGAATTTGGAGAAGGGGCCATGTGCAAATGGATATACTAGACAAGAAATATAAATTTGGAAGGCATTGGGGGAACCAGGCGGAAACCTACTCTCTAGTGGAATGGCTCCCTGAATCTCTGGACCCATGGCTTTTTATTTACTAGAATACACATTTGCCCTTCAGCAAAGTAAACAGACATATCAAAGGTAAGGTTTGGTAAATAGTAAAAGATTATCAGGTTAGGAGATTGCCTTCAGCCACCATTGTCTCAACAGAATAATCCATGCATAGCTTTTAGCCCTTGTTAAAGCCCAAAGTCCATCAGCCTTCTGATGGACCTCTTGCCTTTATTATGCTAACTACTTGTTAGTCTTTGCCTCCAGCACACAGGCTCTGGCATATTGTGAACAACTTAGTTCTGGCCCTAATTCGCATACTTTGCTTGGTTAAGTTAAAGCCCTGAAATTTTCTGAATTCACCAGTACAACAAGGCAGTTTAGTGACCAAAAATGAGCCAGCCTTTTGGGTTATAACTCACCTAAAGCAATTTATAAAAGTGGTAGCTCTAACTACAATCTACCCCTGAAACTGGTTTGTAAACTTGGTATCTTGTGTATATGCTAACAAATTCTGGTTCAACAGGTGTGTGTGAGGCCTGAGACTCTGCATTTCTGAAAAACTACTGGATGATGCTTGGGTGGCTGGTTCTTCAACCATTTGAGAAGTAGACCTTAGAAGACATCTAATAAATAAAAATTGCTTTGTCTTGCAGGGATATTTCAGTGCTAATAGATTTTTAGCGCCTATCAGAACGGTGCTCTGGGCGATGGCACAGATGGTCTACTGCTTAATCTGGTGATAGTTGTGATAAAGTTAATAACATGTGGAAACACTCTATAATAAATAAGTGCACAATTAATGTTATTTGTATCTAGTGGAAACTTGACTCTCAAATAAAAACCAAATTACTGATGATGGAACTATTAAAACCATGTCTTAGCAAAATACGTTCTTAAATATAATGGATTTCTCAGTGTGTGGATCAGTTAACATATGGTGCACTTTCTTTGTGTTCAACATTATGTTAAACACTGAAATAACAGAAATAGTTCTGCAGAATAGTCTCTGCCCTCAAGGATCTCCAACACATTTGAAAGAGCAAAAAAAAAAAAAAATTAAAGAGAGAATATAATTAGCTGCTAATTTGGATGAGAGCATGTTAATTACTATAGGGGATCAGAGGCAAGTGAGATCAATGAGGTCTGGTGTTGAATTCCTGTTATACATCCCACTATGGACAGTCCTGACAAGGGCAAGGAGACCAAGCTAAGCCACCCATGGGCTACCTTGATTTCTCTATTTCCAGGCCAACTCAGAGTCCAAACACTATGAGCTTCATCTTTTCCCAGTGTATTGTTTCCTGCCTGTAGCGATGTCTAGGGAATACATGAGGCAATGAGATATGCAACTGCATGATTTATTGACTATCCAGCCCTGTCAATAGGAATGAGAGAAGCCGCAGGGCTGCAGTTCTCCAGAGATTCTTTAATATGCATGTTAGCTAGAGATTTTTTTGTCTCTTTTAGGACTTTTTATTCTTTTGTTTCCTTCCTGCCTCCACCCAGGTTACCACTCAGGATTGATTTTTATCTTGGGCACTTTTAGTGCTTCATATTCCAGCTATTTTGTTTAATCTTAAAAAACAATAAGGTTTGATAGCTGAATCTACCTTGTTCATTATTTCTACAGTCTTCCTTTGATAATAAAATATCAATTGATTTCCTTCTAAATGTGAACAAACTATAATACTGTCAACAAGTATGCAAAACTGAAAGTCTGATGTTTACTTTTTATCTAATGGTTGGCTTAAAATGGCCTTTCTAATGTTTTTATTTTCACTTTTATGATATGTGTATGTGTGTGAGCATATGAGTGCACATTAACTTTTCCCCTAGAATTTTTAGAAGTGGGTTTACCTCTTTCTAGAATACTATTTGAATTTGAGTACAATCATACATTTTTTTAAGAGTGTTATTGCTCATCATTTTTCTTTCCAGCCTGGCATAATCAAGAAAGGCTTCATGAAAGAGACAGATCTTGGGCTAAGCCTTAAAATATAAATAAGGCTTCAGATGACCAAGTTGGGGAAGGGAGGTGTGACAAGAGTCCAGGCAAGTGAGCAGTAGGAATACTCAGGTAAACAAGGGCATTTATGAAAGCAGGTAGTAGATATTAAGGTGAAATAAATAATATGTTTAATAAAATCAATGACGCTACGTAGGAGGAGATTTTAATTGCTGGCAACATTTTGGACTTAAGTCAGGGGAAAAAAACCTAAGTGTTTAATTTCAAAGAGTAATATGACATAAACATTTATGGAAAATGAAACTGAATTCATGAAAACAAATGTATTGGGATAATTTAGGCACAACATAACTTGGATGCAGATAGAGTTTAAAATTAGATAAGGTTCCAATAAAGAGAAAGTGAATTACTGTACATCCTTATTGATTTCTTTTTTTAATTATATTTCTATTGACTTCAGAGATAAAGAGATAGAAATATCAATGATGATAGAGAATTACTGATCAGCTGCCTCCTGCACACCCCCTACTGGGAATCAAACCCACAACCCGGGCATGTGCCCTGACCAGGAGTTGAACCACAACCTCCCGGTTCATAGGTCAACACTCAGCTGCTGAGCCACATCCCCTGGGCTTGTACATCCTTATCGATTTCGTACAGGTAGGATGCAATGTTGCTATATGGAAGACAGATACTACTTGAGATATACAGCAACTTCATCAGTACTTCTAGGATACCTTATTTTTCATAATTCTAGAGTTGAATAAGTTAAACTTATGAGCTACTCAAATCTTCAACAAACAACTCTTGGGTATGTGTATGTCTTTGGGACCAGAAGGTCACAAACACCTCAGTTTTAAAGAATCCAAAACAAGTGTATAGTTTGGAATAACTGGATAACCAGATTCTTTGAAACACTCAGTGAAGAATTTGACTTTAATGGATTATCAGCAACTTTTGGCTACATATCCTTCCATCTCCCATTGCTAGAAGATCCTCTGTAAGAATATTGATTTTTTTGTGTGCACTATGATTAAATGTAAGTTTTGTGTCTTAACAAGTCTTAGAAATGTATTGCAATTCACCATTTACTGCCAAAAAATGGTGAATCTAAACTTTTGACACTTTATACCTTGAACTTTTCATATAATATCACCAAACCACCTGTAAATCAATATATACTCTTCTAGTCTCTTTCTTGTCCATATATTCTGTCCTGCTCACCCATTTGCCTGGAATATCCTTCCCCATTTACTTTATTTAGATTTCTAGTTCCTATTTAACAATTCATCTTTTATAAGATGAAAGATATTCCTATTTTTATCTTTCTATTCTTTACCTCTCTAACTCCCACCAATCAATTCATTCTTATATTTCATCTTAGCATAGAAATCCTCTGACCTTCCTCACTGCATTCCAGACTGCAATTAGATACTGCTCTCATGATTATGCTCATTGTTATCACTAAAATAGTTACCATTGTAATTATGAATAGGAGTCCCATCAAGCCCCTGGAGTCAAAATTTGGAACTCCAATCTCATACTGAAATTTATTTAATTCTAAATACTCCTTGATATATAAACTGTAAAGTTCTAGCAAAACTCCATCTTGAGGGATTTTGGAAACAACTACGTAGAATAGGGTGATTGAAGCATAATTTTTATTTATTTATTTATCTTTATTGATTTTTGAAAAGAGAGAGGGAGAGAGAGAAACATCTATTGATTGCCCCCTGTGGGTGTCCTGATCAGGGAGAAAACCTACAACCTGGGTATGTGCTCTGACAGGTAATTGAACTCTCCACCTTCTGGTGTATGGGATGACTCTCTAACCAACTGAGCTATACCAGCCAGGGCCAAAGCGTAAATATTTTCCCCAGAAAAACTTTCCAATAACCTATGAACAGATAGCAATCTCCAAGAATAATTTCAGAAAATAACTGGCAACTAGATAGATATATGAATAGCCATATACATTTCTGAAGACATTAGAAGGGTAGTGCAGTGCAGTGGTTAAGATTCAGGCTACCTTACATGCAGACTCTCTTAGAATTCTTATTCTAACACTCACTAGCTGAATATAACCAACAAGTAATTTACCATTTCGATGTCTGTTTCCTCCTCTCTAAAATAGAAATAATAATAATAACCAACTCTTGGAGTGGTTATGATTTAAAACATTTAGAATATCATATGTCCAAGAATAACAATTTAATCAATATTCTAGTGAGGAAGCAAGACAGTGAAATGAGAAATTTACACAAAACATGGAAAGTACCACAATAGGAAAAGTACAGTGTGCTAAGAGGACACATTGAAAGCACAATTAACCAAACCTATAGGCTCTGGGGCAGATTCTGTTTCAGTTAAAATGAGTTTTGCTGCATGTAACAGAGACTTAAAGGAGATAGAAATGTATTTCTCTCAGGTAAATGTCTGAAGGTAGGCAGTCAGGCTCCCTTATCTTGCTTCTATACCATTCTTGGCCTTATCTCAAGGGCCGTGATGGCTGCTTAGGTTATATATGCATATTCCAGGCAATGGGAAGGGTGAAGAGAATAGAGGGCACTTTCTAGGAGTCACACAACACTTCCAGTTACATTCCATCAGGCAGTAACATGATCCCACATAGCTGTAAAGGAGGCTTATAAGTACCAGTTATATTCCCACCAGTTAAAATTAAGAGTTTTATCACAAGGTACAGTCAAGATAAATGTGATTTAAAGAATAGCTAAAATACATTTGAAGAGCAATGATATAATAATCTCAAAATATAATCTGCAAGAACACATTATATTTTATAGTTTAAAATTTTGAAATATTAAAATTCAACTATTGGAAAACAAACAACCCAATTTAAAAATGGGTAAAAGATTGAACAGAGACCTTACCAAAGATACAGATGGCAAAGAAGCATATTAATATATGGTCAACATTATTTGTTATGAGGCAAATGTAAATTAAAACAATGAGATACTACTACACATCTATTAGAATGGCCAAAATCCAAAAATACAGCAATATTGATTGCCAAAAAGGATGTAGAGAAATATAAATTCTCATTTATTGCTGGTAGAAATGGAAAATGTTACAACCACTTTGGAAGAAAGCTTGGCAATCTATATATAGAAAAGGCTAAGTGTCCGTCCATCTGATCAGTAGCTATGATGTGCACTGACCACCAGGGGGCAGATGCTCAATGCAGGAGCTGCCTGACACACACTGGCTATCTATAATAATAAAAGCTTAATATGCTAATTAGACCAGAAAGTTGAATGACCTGGATATCATTCCAGATGTCCTTCTGGATGAAGCCAGAGAGGCAGGGGCTGAGGCAGAGGCAGTTAGGGGTGATCAGGCAGGCAGGCAAGCAGTTAGGGGTGATCAGGCAGGCAGACAAGCAGTTAGGGGCGATCAGGCAGGCAGGTGAGTGGTTAGGGGAGATCAGACATGCAGACGAGTGATTAGGGGTGATCAGGCAGGCAGACAGAGAGGTTAGGGGCAATCAGGCAGGCAGGCAGGTGAGTGGTTAGGAGCCAGCGGTTCCAGATTGTGAGATGGTGCAGGCCAGGCTGAGGGACATCTCCTCTGCACGAATTTCATGCACTAGGCCTGTAGTTTCTTACAAAGCTACACAGTCTTACACTATGATGCAGCAATCACACTTCTAGACTGAGTAAAATCTTATATAATACACAAATATACATGTAAAAGTTTATAGCTACTTTATTCATAATTATCAAAAACAGGAAACAAGTAAATGTCCTTCAACAAGTGAATGGATAAACAAAGTATGGTATGTCCATGTAATTAAATACTTAGTTACACAAAGAATTGAATTGTACAACTAGGCAATGATATAAATGAGTCTTAAATGCATGCTTCTATGTTAAAAAAAAAGGGGGGGCATTCTGAAAAAGCTACATACTGCATGAGTTTGTTTATAAGACATTCTGGAAAAGATAAAAACTTATATGCGGAAAACTACAGGACACTGAAAAAAGAGATAGAGGAAGATGTAAACAGATGGAAGAACATACCATGTTCATGGATTGGTAGAATCAACATCATTAAAATGTCCATACTACCCAAAGCAATCTACAGATTCAATGCACTCCCCATTAAAATACCAACAGCATATTTCACAGACCTAGAAAGAACGCTCCAAAAAATTCATCTGGAATAAAAAAAGACCCCGAATAGCCACAGCAATCTTGAGAAAGAAGAATAAAGTAGGAGGGATCTCAATACCAGACTTCAAGCTGTATTACAAAGCCACTGTTCTCAAAACAGACTGGTACTGGCACAAGAACAGACATATAGATCAATGGAACAGAATAGAGAATCCAGATATCGACCCAAACAACTATGCTCAATTAATATTTGACAAAGGAGGCATGAACATACAATGGAATAAAGACAGTCTCCTCAATAAATGGTGTTGGGAAAATTGGACAGATACATGTAAAATAATGAAACTAGATCACCAACTTACACCATACACAAAAATAAACTCAAAATGGATACAGGACTTAAACATAAGACGGGAAACCATAAAAATACTAGAGGAATCCACAGGCAACAAAATCTCAGACATATGCCAAAAGAACTTCTTCACTGACACTGCCCCTAGGGCAATGGAAGCTAAAGAGAAAATAAACAAATGGGACTACATCAAAATAAAAAGCTTTTTTACAGCAAAAGAAACTATCAACAAAACAACAAGAAAGCCCACTGTATGGGAGAACATATTTGCAAATGTTATCACTGATAAAGGTTTAATCTCCAACATCTACAGGCAGCTTATACAACTTAATAAAAGGAAGATAAATGATCCATAAAAAAAAATGAGCCACGGATCTAAATAGAATCTTTTCAAAAGAAGACAGAGGAAGGCCAAGAGACACATGAAAACATGCTCAAAGTCACTAATTATCCAAGAGGTGCAAATCAAAACGACAATGCGGTACCATTTCACACCGGCCAGAATGGCTATCATCAACAAATCAACAAAGGACAAGTTTTGGCGAGGATACAGAGAAAAAGGAACCCTCGTGCACTGCTGGTGGGAATGCAGACTGGTGCAGCCACTGTGGAGAACAGTATAGCGTTTCCTCAAAAAACTGAAAATGGAACTCCCATTTGACCCAGTAATCCCACTCCTAGGAATATATCCTAAGAAACTGGAAACACCAATCAGAAAGGATATATGCACCCCTATGTTCATAGCAGCACAATTTACAATAGCAAAGATTTGGAAACAGCCTAGGTGCCCGTCAGCAGATGACTGGATCAGAAAACTGTGGTACATCTACACAATGGAATACTATGCTGCCATAAAAAAGAAGGAATTCCTACCATTTGCAGCAACCTGGATGGAATTGGAGAACATCATGCTAAATGAAATAAGTCAGTCCATGAAAGAAAAATACCACATGATCTCACTCATCTATAGATAATAAAGAAAATTATAAGCTGTTGATCAAAAAGATAGATACAGAGACAATAAAGCATCAAACCAAAGGTCAAATTACAGCGGGAAGGTTAGGGAGAGGTGGGGGAGATAAGAGATCAACCGAAGGACTTGTATGCAAGCATATAAGCATAACCAATGGACACAAAACTCTGGGGGGTGAGGGCATGTATGGGAGTGGGGTGGGGGGGGCAATGGTAAGATATGTACACATATAATACTTTAATAAAAAATAAAAAATAAAAAAAAGAAAAAAAAAGAAGTTACAGGTAAGCAGGGAAAGGGGGCTAAACTGATGCATGTGACAATGAGCTAGAAATGGAAACTTTAGCATGCATTCATGTTTATCTTAAAATAGATTATTACATTTAGAAATATTTATAGATATACTAGAAGCCCGTTGCATGATTTTCATGCAAGAATAGGCCTTCCTTCCCCTGGCTTCACTCCCGGCCGCCTGGGAGCCACCAAGTCCCCACTCCCTGGCTGCCTGGGAGCTGCCAAGTCCTCACTCCTGGTTGGAACACCACTCCTGTAGCTCCCTCCACCCCCCTTCCTCCCCCTCATAGCAAGCATCCACACCTGCATATGCAAATTAACCTTCCATCTTTGTCAGGTTAATTTGCATACTCACTCCTGATTGGCTGTGGGCATAGCAGAGGTATGGTCAATTTACATGTTTGTCTATTATTAGGCAAGATGTAAATGCTCACACATGTATATTTCCTTGCCCTTTCAGCTGTGAGGGCCCCAGTGTCACTGAGAACAGAGAGCACTCAGTTCTTGGTGTCTAATACCATTCCCCATTAAATGGAACTAGGGCTCTCTTGATAAATGACTGATTCTAGTGCTGGGGCAATAAATATACAAGATGTGCCTAAATTATATTTAGTGCCAGAAAGTAAGAAAGTGCTCAAAAACAACAAAAAGCTGTAGGACTTTAGGATTTATTTAACAAGAACATATAAATATAGTTTCATTAATTGCAAAAAATGTGCCACATTTGTAGGATATTAATAATTGAGGAACCTGATTATGTAGTATACAACAACCCTGTATACTATTACTGCAATTTTATTGTAAATTTAAAATGACTTTTTAAAAATATAACTAATAGCCTTAAATAAACTACTTAAAAATAATTTAAAATTTTAGACTACTATAAGTGAAATAATTTTGAGTTTTCTATGTATCCATGACTCCTATTAAAAGCTCAAAAGTAAAAAAAAAAAAAGCTCAAAAGTGCTCATGATGGTTTTAAAATAAGTATTTATTGTGGTATTAAATTCTGTGTAAGAAACTATTACATTAATAAGCACAGTTAACAATGACTGTAGAGATAAAATCTTGAAGATAATTAGAGAAATTTGGCCAAATTACCCAAAGGTTTAGGATTAGCTTCATGGATGGTTATGTGTGAAGCTTACCACATGGTGTGTAATGGTTTCTATTATCACTAGTTGAGATTTTAGTGCTCATATAACCATAATGTAATATTTTATTACAATCCATAATGGAAACATTTTTTATAATTGAATCTATTTTATGTGTGAGAAGCTCATACAGCAGAGGAAGTGACTATAATGAAAGTTCAGTATAAGATTTTACAAGGGACAACACATTTGAAATATTGAAAGGGACACATGCTAACTGGGAAAATGAATTGCCAACCGGTTTTCTCTCCTGCTGGTCTTCATTGGAGACACAGCAAGCTCAGAAAATCCAGTTGTGCTCTTGCCAAAAAATCTCATATGTCATAGAAAAAATGCTCTGTAGGATTCTGTTTCAATGAAAGAGATCAAAATAGGCTTTTCTTATAAGCATGCATATACATATGCAATGTAAGGGGGCAAATGTTAAAATGAAAGTATAAACTCAGAACAATTTCATCTCAGGATATTTTTCTATATTAGGCCCTAAAAATAAAATGCATCTATATAAAAACCTGAAATCAAGACTTTAGTACATCTGCTCTAACAAGATTTATATCTGCTATTAATTGTATGCCATACCCCCAAAAAAGTGATCTATCTACTTAAGTAAATTTTTGTAAAACTGAGTTTAAATTCAGTTAGAACCTGATATATTGGTGATGATGGAAAGGGCACAGATGCATAGGAATCGTCTATGCAAAATTATTAAATAAAAGCTTAGGATTGGATGTCATGCAGAGGGGAAACCATAGCCACAGGAAAGCCAAGTACAGATCGTTAGGAAAATTCATCTTTAAATGACAGGAGAAAATAATAAAACCAGAAATTTACAAAGAGCAAAAACTTTCAGAGTGGAAAGAAAAGTCAAACTTTAAAGCTTAGTTCCACTATTTTCTGAGTATGAACATTCACCCTTTGACTACTCATCTCTAAACAAGGAAAATTAATTCTTATTTAAAAGTGAATATTAATGTAACCTATGTAGTGTTTAGCTCAGTTCATTATTCAAAGTAAACATTCAATAGGTGTTAGTTTCCTTCCTCATGAACACTTATTTTCTTTAAAAGGAAAATGAATCAGAAACCAATACAAAAATTCAGAAAAAAAAGTCATTGAATAATAGTAAAATTCAGGAAAACAACATTGACCTTTAAAAAAGGCATGGTATTTCCCTGGTGTATTTTATGCAGGATCACCTTTACTCATCGCCAACAAATTTTTACCATGTCCCAGTTTTCTCAGGGAAAGCCTTACTTCATTGAATGAGAGTCATGTCTAGTGAGGAAGGCGTAATTGTAAACAGGAAGAGCATATTATACCTTAAATTCAGAAGTTCTTTAAAGGAGGGTCCTTTGTAGCCAATTACTTCTAGGCATTCTTCTGCTTTCATTTGAAAATAATCATCGAAAACTAAAACCAACTTGATAAAATTTAGAAAATCAAAAATATATATCAAAAGAAACTGAAGAAACTGGAAAAGAAGTTAAGTAACACAATATGTCTGAGTAAAGGATATAAAAATTCTGCCGCTCTTGTATTTGTTAAATACATGTTTTCCTTTTAAAATACTTTTGGGAATAGGCAAAACCCAAAAGGTGTTTTACTGAACACGTTTTCCATTCATGTAGAAAAGTCCCATAGGAAATTCAATCTCTCTAGTTCTGATACTTTCACACTTAACATCAAACAATTGTTTTGTAAGAGCTATTTGATATATTAAGAGGCTTTTTGAGCTTCCTTCCAAGGCTTTCAAATTGTTTTTCTTGGGAAAAAAATGTAGTTGCATATAACCAAGGGGAAACTAATTCATACACCATTGAGTTCAAATTCAGTTCAAAATTTTGATGCCAAATTATCCAAAGAAAAGTCTTTCCTGGTTAAAACAATACTTCCTCCATTATAACATTTCAGCTAACCACCTCTACTTTATAGCAGATATATGTGAAATTTTATTTGTTACTGCACTAACTTTATATACATAATTACAGAAAGAGGTAACTTCTTATGTAATTGAAATGAGAAAATTGAACATTCTAAATGTAATGCTCTTATGAATTAAAGATGCATGAATGACTTCACACAATTTTGCAGACAGTTCCAGGGGTGAATGGAAGAGAATGGGAACTCTATTAGTCCTAGCAGGTCAAATACCTAAAAGTTGCTAAGGTTCTCTCCACCAAGAGCAAAGAAATTTAATCTAAAAATCACTATGGCATTGGAGTTCTCTTATCTTTAACCCAGAAATATCCAAACACCATCACCTACAGAAATAACCAACCAGTTGATCCCTCTATGATTTTTTTTCTCTTAGTTTAGTCCATTTTTTATGAAGCAAATAGTTCTCTTATCCTTACCCTCAAACCTTCAGCCCATTCTTCATAGAACAGCCAGCTTTAGCTCCTTAAAATTAAAACCCAATCATACCCCTGATCCACTTGAAAGCCATCAAAGAATGCTACAGTCTGAATTGTGTGCCCTAACCCCATTCATATGTTGAAACCTAACCTTCAATATGATTGTATTCGGAGGTGGGGCTTTTGGGCAATCATTGGAACCCTCATGAATAGATTAAGTTCCTTATCAAAGAGACCCCAGCGAGTTCCCTCACTCCTTTCTCTATGGGAGAACACAATGAGAAGGTGGCCTTTGATGAACCTGGAAGAAAGCCCTCATCAGGGACCGACTCAGCAGGTGCTTTGATCTTGGACTTCCTAGCCTCCAGAACTTAGAGAAATAAATTCCATTTGTTTTTAAGACATCTAGTCTGTAGTATTCTGTTATAGCAGTCCAAGTAGACTAAGATACTGAATATTCATTTTGCAGGAAAAACAAAACAAATGCTGAACTCCTCAATGTGCCTCCATTACAAGTCCTGAACATTGTTGACCTTCAATGGAATGACCCAGGAGCACACTACTTCCAGAATCAGTGCCTTTGCACATGCTTTCTACTTTGCCTGGTCTATGCCCACCCACCCTTTTGACTCAAACTCTCCTCATTATCAGTGTTTTCTTTGCTTTGGAGAAGTCTTATCTCACCCATCCTGTTTTACACTCACTGAGCATATTTTAATAATTTTTTTTTAATTGTAAATCAAATTTGGAAATTTTTGAATGTTTCAATAATTGAATTGAACTTAGCTCTTGAGCTCCACTTTTATTCATTTCAGAAACTTATTCTAAGAATATACAGGTAAACCAAAGTCATTTCTCCATATCTTTAAATTAGTACGCAGGCTTATTCCGTTCCACTCTTCCTCTCCTGAGCCTCTGATCTAACTCCTAGGGGGCTTCATTCACTTCCAGGTATTGATTGTAGAGGATGTCTGTTTCTCCTTTTTGGTGAAGGAATTTACTAGGTGTACCAGTTAATAATGCAGATTTTTTTCAATAGATGGATTTACACATATGTTGATATATATATATATGCGATTTGACATGTATGCTATTTTGTTGTATTGACAAAAAGCTTCAAAACTTCGTATGTCAAATTTGCTGAAGGTGTTAACATCATAGATATTTTTATGCTTAAATATGTCGAATTTCGTGCCCAACAAAGCGCATTTGGGGGAAGTTTTAATTCATTACTTTATTTGAAGAAAAGTGCTGCTGAAAGTTATCGTATACTTCGGGAAGCTTATGGTGAACATGCTCCATCTCAAGATACTTGTGCACGCTGGCTTAAATGTTTTAAAAGTGATGATTTCTATGTGATGATTTCAAAGAACGTCCTGGTCAACTGAAAAAGTTTGAAGACCAACAATTACAAGCATTATTGGATGAAGATACGTGTCAAACTCAAAAACAACATGCAGAAAGATTAAACGTTGCTCAGCAAACAATTTCCAATCATTTACAAGCAACGGGAAAGATTTTAAAGGAAGGAAAATGGGTGCTGCATCAACTGAACGAAAGACAAAAGGAAAACTGAAAAGTCATCAGTAAAATGTTGCTTCAATGGCACGAAAGAAAGTCTTTTTTGCATCAAATTGTGACTGGCGATGAAAAGTGGACTTATTTTGAGAATCCCAAATGCACAAAATCATGGGTTGATTCCAGGTCAACCATCAACATCAACTGCAAGGCCAAATCACTTTGGAAAGAAGACAATGCTCTGCATTTGGTGGGATCAGGAAGGTGTGGTGTATTATGAGCTTCTAAAACCAGGTGTAACCATTAATACTGATCGCTACTGACAACAAATAATCAATTTGAACCACACTTTGATCGTGAAAAGACCAGAATGTGCCAGGAGACACGGCAAAGTAATTTTGCTTCATGATGACGCACCATCACACACTTTAAAACCAGTGAAAGACACCTTAAAAGATCTTGCCTGGGAAGTATTAACCCACCAGCTATATTCACCAGAACTTGCTCCTTTAGAATACCACTTGTTCCAATCGATGGCACACGCACTTTTTGAGCAGCACTTCAAAACATACAAAGAAGTGGAAAATTGGGTCTCTGAATGGTTTGCCTCAAAACAAGGAAAGTTCTATTGGGACGGTATCCGCAAATTACCTAAAGATGGAGGAAATGTGTAGCTAGCAATGGACATTACTTTGAATAAAGCAATTTTGATGTTTCTCTTGAAATTATCATGTTTTCTTTGATTACAAAATCCACATTATTGACTGGTACACCTGGGATTCCATTAGCTCCTTCTTTAGAAACTGTAGTGCCTCTGTACTTGCCACAATCTACATGTTCTTGCAAACTATTCTGAACTCTATCTTGGTCTCCATGGCTAACCAACTGGAGAACTCTGCTTCCTGTCAAGTCTGTGTCTCAATAGTATAGATAACTACACATACTGCCAGTGTTATTATAGTGTGTGTGTATGTGTATAGGAGGGTGTCTCCACATATCTCTCCAATGATATAATGCAGCAGTTTTTACTCTACCATATCACCACAAAAATGAAAGTAATTTTTCTTTGAAGATGACATTCTTCTTGGCCTTCACCCTGGAAACAAAAGTCACTTTTGCTCTGGGATTGCCAGTAATTTATATGTAGATTATCTTTACTTCCCAAACCTGGGGATGTATCTAGAGAGAATTTGGATACATGGATTTATTGTAAGCATCCAACTACACTTAATTATTAGTAATCTATCTGGTAATCACTGGTTATTATCTCAAATTTTGTTCCAACACATTTTAAGATTATTGTTTGCTTCATTCAATAGGCTATAAGCTTCTTCCCTGCATTCCCAATGTCTCACAAATATTCTAGTCTATGGTAAACACTTGATAATTGTTGAATTAATATACTTAATATGGTAAATATTATATAGTTAATTGTTGATGTACATATATTTAAATTAATATTTAAGACACTTCATTAAGAAAGGTATAAAAATCACAGTATATATGAAACCTCTGTGAATATCTAGAAAATTCAATATTGATTCCAATTATTTATTCCTTGTAGTTGTATTATAAATTCATGTCCTTGTCACAGTCTCCTGGTGGAAAGAATATACTTCCTTGTTCTTTAATTTTGGGTTTAGACATAAGAAGTTGTATTGACTACACAGTGTTAGAGAAATCATGCAACTAGAGACTTAAAACATATTCAAATTTTAGATTCCAGTAATGAAACATATTTTCTAGTGAATCAACCATCCCGTAGAAAACTATGAACACTGGCCAAAATATTTTTTTAAAAACACCTTGTAGCTGCTGAAGGGCAAACAAGAGCAGAAAAACAAACAAAACAACAACAACAAACTTAAAGCAAAGGTGGTTAGGGGTTATCAGGCGAGCACGGGAGCAGTTAGGGGTGATCAGACAGGCAGGCAGAAGTGGTTAGGAGCTATCAGGCAGGCAGAGGTGGTTAGGGGCGATCAGGCAGGCAGGCAGGTGAGCGGTTAAGAGCTAGCGGTCCTAGATTGCGAGAGGCAGTCAGACATCCCCTGAGGGGTCCCAGATTGGAGAGGGTGCAGGCCAGGCTGAGGGAACCCCCCGCCCCCCCCTCCAGTGCACGAATTTCATGCACCAGGCCTCTAGTATTATATAAAAGACCAACTTGGTGTTGGTGAAATAGAAAAATGACTCTGGTCCAATGGACAAGATTATAACATAGGGTTGGAGAGTTTATATAGCCAGGTGGTCAGATAGTGACTGGTCTTGAGGGCTGGAAGCAATCCCCTCCCTATTATCTTTGCTAACACATATATAGAGAAAATCAGGTCAATGACTGCATCAGATGAAAGGTGATATGTTGATTTGGTCCAACAATGAAACCACATCTGGAGCAGCAGCTGTAATTGGAGGCACCACCTGAATAAGTTTACAACAATCCACTGTTATTCTCTAATATCAATGTCTTTTCCACAGGCCAAATAAGTGAGTTGAATAGGAATGTGATAGGGATGTTGATGGTGGAAATGTCTCTACAATTCCTGCAGGAATGTGGTTTTATTTTGAATTTGGTCTTTTCAAAGGTCGAGGCCACTCTAGTTGCTCCCACTTGGCCTTTCCTACCAAAAATAACACATATTTCATGTATCATGGAACTGAGGTGGTGATTTTTAAAGTTGCTGCCTATGACTATTTCAATTATACATTCTGGAACTGGAGAAATAACCACAGGGTGATCAGGGGAGTCAAGTGGACCCACTGTAAGATATATCTTAACCCAAACTCCAATGATCACTTCATAAAGTCACTACTGTGACTTGTATAACAGTGTTTTTGAGTAATTACTGAAAAGGATTATTTTCCTTTCACCCCAGTAAGTGACCACAGCTCCTTTCATGGAAGGCTAGGAGTCATATAAACAGTGAAAAATTTTGGCAGTGTAGTGAGGTCCTTCCTCAATGGGGCCTGGCCTCCCTTTCATTCAAGGAGCTCTGCTTGTGAACTGGCTCAAACAAATATTAAAACTAAGAAGGGCATTTTTCAAGGTTGCAAGGTAAACGGATGGCATACAAAAATTAATTGCATCTCAAGATTTTAGCAACAAAACATTTAAAAATTATTCTCATTTTGTTAAGTTCCATTCACACACTTACCTCCAAGGATTGTTGGTATAAATTGACAAAACTATGCCATTCTTTTGATGTGTATAATACCTCTTACATTCTTTTATCTCACTCTCTAGGCCTTGTTTCACCTCAGCCTACTTACAGGTCTACAAGCAAGGAAGGAACAATAAAGATAGTTACTCAGGAGAATCAGTAGTACCTTGTGAGGCAAATACCATAGTACAGGGCATTACAACTTCTTTAGGCAGGGATTGATTAATTAGTTGATAAATTGATTAATTCAATTTATGTGGTTTGTTTTAGGGCAATCACCGATGTTTGTTTTTGGGTCTTTTCATGGGACCTTGAGCTGGGAATTAAAAAGCACTGAGCTCATTTACCCCCCTGCCCAAGTTTTCCAGCATACTTAGAATTAAACACTTACCCTATCATACTTCTTATTTTTACAACACAAATATTCTGTAACAGCAAACATCCGGTCAAACAGAAACTTGTCAATAGGCATTTGATTATAGTGTCCATATGTTAAATAATAATTTTAGTAACTACATTGCCACTGAATGCCATGAGCTAGCAGTGTCCCCTTTTCCTATGTGCAAATACTCATTAATGTCTAAGTTTAATCTGATTACAGCATCAATTCCAAATAACCCGGAAACAATTTGTAGAATTCATGCTTAAGATTCTGCTCCTATGGAACTACTCTTATTAAAAAATTCTGTAGTAGAGTACAATTAAAGAAGCAAACAACTAGAACAGTTGGACCCCGTGCATCTGTGAGAGCTGGTTAAACAAGCTCTGCAATGCTTTTGTCTTCAAATGTAAGTCTACAAGGCAGATAATCAAGAAGGAAGAAGAAACACAATTAGGACCCATAAGTAATAAAATCTGTAATTATTTATTTCTGCATAGCAAAGTACCCAAATCTTAATGATCTAAAAATAAGTGGATAAATATATATTAACTCACAGGTTTCCATGTGTCAGAAATTCAGAGAAACCTGGATGGGTCTTCTATGGCATTTTGGTCTGGTGTAGACTGGGGTTTTTGTCATCTGAAGGTCTGACTGGGGCTGCAGTACTCACTTCCATGACAGATCACACATATGGCTCCATTGTTTGCAAGTTGTTGGGGGAAAAAAAAAACTTATTTTCTTACCACATGATTCTCTTCATAGAGCTGCTTTAGAGTCCTTATAATATGTCAGCTGGATTTCCCTAGAATGAGTGATCCAAGAGAGCTAGCGAGGATAACTTCAAATGTTTTGTATGACTTAGTCTTGAAACCACACACCATCATTTCTTCCATATTCTCTTTTAAGAAGCAAGAATGTAAGTCCTGCCCACATTGAAGAGGAGGTGAATTAGGCTCTTACTTTTGAAGAGAAGAGCATAAAAGAATTTGTGGAAATATTTTAAATCATAAAATTAACTTACCAACAATTCCACTCTTAGGCATTTATTTAAATGAAGGAAAGCATATGCCACACAAAGAGATTTATAGGAACAATCCTAGAAGTTGTATTCAAAATAGGAAAGTAAAAAATGGAAAGAAGTCACATATCCATCAACAGAAGAATGGATAAACACACTAGCATATTCACACAATGTAATCTACTCAGCAATAAAAAGAAACTATTGCTTATGCAAATATATAAGAATGTTAAAAAAAATGTATGCTAGATAAAACAAGCCTTACACATTTGGCTTCCTATGTATGAATCCATGAAACAGGCTAACCTATACTGCATAAACAAAATCAGGACTGTGGTTGCTTTTGAGAGTTAGACATGTGGACATACTATGAAGTGGCATGAAGAAATTTTCTGTGGTCATTATGATGCCCAATGACTCGATAGGGATATGTTACATATGTGTCTGCATTTACTTGAACTGATAGAAAGTTAAGCATAATATTTATGTACTTCCTTGTGTATAAGTTATACCTAACAGTAAACGAATATTGAACTCTTGATAATGACATGCTTTCTTTTTTAATTTTAAATTCTTTATTGTTTAAAGTATTACATATAGTATTACATAAGCCTCCTTTTTTCCCCACTGAGCTTACCTCAGCCACCCCAACCCCCAGCGCATGCCCTCACTCCCTGGTGTCTGTGTTCATTGGTTAGGCTTATATGCATGCATACAGGTCCTTTAGTTGAGCTCTTACCAGCCAACCCCTGTTGGAAGCTGCCCATTGCCTTCACTAGCAGAAAGAGGTGTGGACAAGGAACCTGGAAAGCTGGTCAACCTTGAGGGTCTGGCAAGGGTCAGAGCCATACACCCACTGTCTGGTGGAGACAAAGGGACTTCTACTTTTTAGTCTTATGTAAATCCTTACTGATAAGATAGTTTGCCTGTTACTGGAAATTGCCTGCCTAAGGGCTATAGGTGGATCCCAAACCTGAATAAAAGGGATCACAAGGCCAGAGCAAATCTTAGTCCTCTCTTGGTCTTCCGCCTGGCCCCCAATTCCCAAATTAATATTTTCTTGTCTAGTCTCTTTCATTTGTGTCTGGCCTCCTCCAGAACCCGAACCCTGAACCTGAACCCTGAACCACGTGGGACATGGGGGGGTACACTTGCAACTGGCAGCCCAACGTGGGGTACTCGCAACTGGCAGCCCAACGGGGGGACACTTGCAAACCCCCACCCTCCTTTGCCCTCCCACTGAAGTGTGATGGTCTGTTCCATGCTTCTCTGACTCTGGATCTATTTTTGTTCATCAGTTTATGTTGTTCATTATATTCCACAAATGAGTGAGATCATGTGATATTTATCTTTCTCTGACTGGTTTATTTCGCTTAGAGTAATGCTCTCCAGGCCCATCCATGCAAATACAGCAGCATAGTATTCCATTGTGTAGATGTAACACAGTTTTCTAATCTACTCATCTGCTGATGGGCATTTAGGCTGTTTCCAAATCTTAGCTATTATAAATTGTGCTGCTGTGCACATAGGGGTGCATATGTCCTTTCTGAGTGGTGTTTCTGATTTCTTGGGATATATTCCTACAAGTGGGAGCACTGGGTCAAATGGGAGTTCCATTTTTAATTTTCAGAGAAAATGCCACACTGTTTTCTAAGGTGGCTCACCAGCAGTGCATGAGGGTTCCTTATTCTCCACATTCTCACCAGCACTTGTCATTTGTTGATTTGTTAATGACAGCTATTCTGAGAGGTGTGAGATGGTACCTCATTGTCATTTTGATTTGCATCTAGGATGATAAGTGACTTTGAGCATGTTTTCATATGCCTCTTGGCCTTCTGTATGTCCCTTTCGAAAAGTGTCTATTTACTAGTAAGTCCTTTGCCCATTTTTTATTAGATTGTTTATCTTCCTTTTGTTAAGATGTATGAGTTCCCTATAAATTTCACAGATTAGGCCCTTATTGGAGATAACATTGGAAAATATGTTCTCCCATGAAGTGGGCTTTCTTGGTGTTTTGTTGATGGTTTCTTTCACTGTGCAGAAGTTTTTTATTTTGATGTAATCGCATTTGTTTATTTTCTCCTTAATTTACATTGCCCCAGGAGCTGTATCAGTAAAGATATTGCTAAGACATACATCTGATATTTTGCTGCCTATGGATTCTGCTAAGATTTTTATGGTTTCATGTCTTATGTTTAAGTCCTTTATCCATTTTGAGTTTATTTTTGTGTATGGTGTAACTTGGTGGTCTAGATTCATTTTTTTGCATGTATCTGTCCAATTTTCACAACACCATTTATTGAAGAGGCTGTCTTGACTCTTCAGTATGCTCTTGGATCCTTTGTCAAATATAATTGAGCATAATGACTTGGGTCAATTTCTGGGTTCTCTGTTCTGTACCATTGGTCTAAATGTCTGTTCTTGTGCCAGTACCAGGCAGTTTTGAGAATGGTGGCTTTATAATACAGCTAGAATTCTGGTATTGAGATCCCACCTACTTTGTTCTTTCTCAGGATCTCTGCAGCTATTCGGAGTCTTTTTTTATTCCAGATGAATTTTTAGAGAGTTTGTTCTAGGTCTGTGAAATATGCCATTGGTATTTTAATGGGGATTGCATTAAATCTATATATTGCTTTGGGTAGTATAGACATTTTAATGATGTTAATTCTACCAATCCATGAACACGGTATATTCTTCCATTTGTTTATGTCTTCCTCTATCTCCTTTTTCAATGTTCTGTAATTTTCTGAGTACAGGTCTTTTACCTCCTTAGTTAAGTTTATTCCTAAGTATCTTAATTATTTTGATGTAATGGTAATTGGTTGTTTTTGTTTTTTTCTTGTTTCTCTTCTGTGAATTCATTATTGGTGTATAGAAAAGCCATAGAATTCTGAGTGTTGATTTTGTATCCTGTTTTATTGCCGAATTCATTTATTAAATCTAGTAGTTTTTAATGGAGTCTTTAGAGTTTTCTATGTACAATATCATGTCATCTGCGAATAATGACAGTTTTACTTCTTCTTTTCCAATTTGGATGCTTTTTATTTCTTCTTGTCTGATCACTATGGCTAGCACTTCCTGTACTATGTCGAACAGGAGTGGTGAGAGTGGGAAATGGTTTTAGTTTTGCCCATTGAGTATGATGTTGGCTATAGGTTTGTCATATAAGACTTTTATTATGTTGACATATGATCTCTCTCTTCCCACTTTGCTGAGAGTTTTATCAAGAAAGGGTGTTGGATTTTGTCAAATGCTTTTTCTGCACCAATTGATATGATTCTGTGTTTTTTTATCTCTCAGTTTATGTGATATATCATGTTTATTGATTTGTGGATGTTGTACCATCCTTGCATCCCCAGAATAAATCCCACTGGTCATCATGTATGATCTTTCTAATGTAATGCTAGATCTGATTTGTTATGATTTTGTTGAGGATTTTAGCATCTATGTTCATCAGAGATATTGGCCTTTAATTTTCTTTGTAGTGTCTTTATCTGGTTTTGGGATTAGGGTAATGATGGCTTCATAGAAAGAGCTTGGAAGTGTTCTTCCCTCTTAAATTTTTTGGAATAGTCTGAGGAGGATAGATTTTAGTTCTTCTCTGAATATTTGATAAAACTCTGCTGTGAAGCTGGCTGGCCCAGGGCTTTTGTTTGCTGGAAGCTTTTAAATTACTGTTTCAATTTCCTCCATAGTTACAGGCTTATTCAGATTTCTTTATTCTTCCTGATTGAATTTTGGAAGGCAATATTTTTCTAAAAATATGTCCATTTCTTCTAGGTTGACCAGTTGGTTGAAATAGAGTTGTTCACAGTATTTTTTTTTTTTAATAATCCTTTGTATTTCTGTGGGGTATGTTGTTATTTCACCTCTTTCATCTCTGATTTTGCTTATTTTGGTCCTTTTATTTTTTTCTTCTTGGTGAGCCTGGCTAGAGGATCATCAAACTTGTTATTCTTTCAAAGAACCAGCTCTTGGTTTTATTGATCTTATGTATTTTTTTTTTTTTTTTGTTCTCTATGTCATTTATTTCCACTCTGATCCTTATTATTTCCTTCTGTCTGCTCACTCTGGGCTTTTCTTGTTGCTCTCTTTCTAAATCTTTAAGTTGTAGAGTTAGATAATTTATTACAAGTTTTTCTTGTTTTTTGAGGTAGGCCTGTAATGCTATGAACTTCCCTCTCAGGAATGCATTCACTGTATTCCATAGATTTTGGACTGTTGTGTTTTCATTGTCATTTGTTTCCAGGATGTTTTTTATTTCTTCTTTGATTTCTTTGGTAATCAAATCAATGTTTAATTACATGTTTTAGTCTCCAAGTGTTTGAATTTTTGTGGTTGTTTTTATTGTAATTGTTTTATACCATTGTGATAAGAGAAGATTATTGATATGATTTCAATCTTCTTGAATTTGAAGAGACTTTGCCTGTGTCCCAATATGTGGTCTATCTTTGAAAATGTCCCATGTGCACTTGAGAAGAATGTATATTATGTAGCTTTTGGGTGAAGTGTTCTGAAGATGTTGATTAAGTCCATCTGATCTAGTGAGTCATTTAGGATTGCTATTTATTTGCTGATTTTTGTCTAGATGATTTATCCAGTGATGTCAATGGGTTATTAAAGACCCCTACTATGATAGTATTACTGTTGATCTCTCCCTTGATATCTTCCAGAAGTTTCTTTATGTATTTGGGTGTCCCTGCATTGGGTGCGTATATGTTTACCAGAGTTAAATCCTCTTGTTTTATTGATCCCTTTAGTATTATGAAGTGGCCTTCCTTATCTCTTGTCATAGCCTTCTCTTTGAAGTCTATTTTGTCACATATAAGTATCACTACCCTAGCTTTTTTTTCATTCAATTTGCCTAAAAAATATTTTTCCATCACTTCACTTTAAGTCTGTGTGAGTCCCTTGTTCTGAGATGAGTCTATTGTATATAGTATATATATATATATATATATATATATATATATATATATATATATATATATATATATGGGTCATGTTTTCTTATCCATTCAGCCTCTCTATGGCTTTTGATTGGAGCATTTAGTCCATTTATGTATAAGGTTATTATTGATAGGTACTTGTTTGTAGCCATTTTTATTCTTTATGCCTGCGTTCCTTCTTCCCTTTCTATTTATTCTTTTTACAATTGTCCCTTTATCATTTCTTGCATTGCTAGCTTGGTAGTGCTAAGCTCCCTTAGCCTTTTTTTTGTCTTTGAAGTTCCCGATTTCCCCTTCAATTTTGAATGATAGCATTGCTGGGATAGAGTATTCTTGGATTCAGTCCCTTGCTTTGCATCACTTTGAATATTTCATTCCATTCCCTTCTAGCCTGATGTGTTTCTGTTGAGAAATTATTTGATAATCTAATGGGAGATCCTTCATAGGTAACTCTGTCTCTTGCAGCCTTTAAGATTCTCTCTTTGTCGTTAATGTTTGCCATTGTAATTACGACATATCTTAGTGTACATCTTTAAGGGGTTCATTTTATTTGGGACTCTGTGCTTGTGTGACTATTTTCTTCCCCAAATCAGGGAAGTTTTCTGCCTTATTTCTTCAAACAAGTTTTCTAATCCTTATTCCTCTTCTTGTCCTTCTGGCACCCCTATTATACATATGTTACTTCATTTCATGTTGTCCCAAAGCTCCCTTAGACTCTCATCCTGTTTTCTGTTTGTTTTTTTTCTACAAATGCTGTTCAGATTGGGCTTGTTCTCTGCCCTGTCTTCTAACTCACTAATTCGTTCTTCTAGTCTACTGTTGAAACCTTCTATTGTGTTTTTTATTATATCTATATCATTTATTATTTCTTCTTGATTCTTACACAAATTGTTGATTTTCTCATCTATCCAGTTTAGGAACTGCATGACCCTCAAGCTTAATTCTTTTTCTGACATATTTCATGCCTCTGTTTCATTTAGTTCCTTTACTGGCAATGCCTCCTTTTCTTTCCTTTGTGGGTTGTTTCTTCTTCTCCCTGTGTTTGCTATCAGAAAAGGGTCCAGGCACCAAGTCACTCAAAGCCCATAGCTGAAATGATGCTCTTGCCATGTCATGATGCTCTTGACATGGCAAGAGCATCATGTCCTGAGAGTCACTAGAGAGCCCAGGTGTCAGGATGCACAGGGGCTGTGCTGAGGCACCAGGTCGAAGAGCTGTGTACCTCAGGACTCACAAGAGTCTGTGGCTAGGGAGGCTGGAGTTCTGGAATCTGTGGTTATGCAGCTGTGGTAGCAGGTCTTTGGCTAAAGTGGCTGTAGGGTCCCAGGTATTGTCTGAGGCTAGTCAAACCAAGCCCATCTCTATATTCTTGCCACGCTTTTTAAAAGGAGCATGACATGCATTCTTACTTGTAGATGTGAAATATTTTTCTGTCTGAAATTAATTTGGCATATATAAAAATAAGATGGATTAATGGACAGGGAGAGGGAGATATAGGTTGGATATATACAAGATATAGCAAATATACTAAAATATTAATAGTAGAATCTAGGTAGTTCTTGGACAGGATTTCCTTGTCCAATCAGTAGTTTTATCTTTTCCATATATTTGGAGTGTTTATAACAAAATGTTTGGAAAATGTGTTTGAATGGCTTGGCTTGACCTCGTGTGATTTTTCCATCGCTATGAGAAGAACCTGCCCTGGTTTGCCTGCTGATCTAAGGAAGATGGAGGTTCTGTGGAGCAGTCCTGATCCTGGCCTGCAGCTTTGAAGCCACCAGTCAAGCAGATGGAGGAGTGAGAATAAATAATTATTGTTTGAAGCCTCTGAATCTGCGGGTAGTTTTTTTACATAACATTGTGGTGACAACAACTAAACAAATTGCCTAAGTAATTATTTTACCTCATTATCACTATGCAGAGAAGTTCTTACATAAAAAATGCTTCATTATGTGTTGTGAAGAGGAAATTAACAGCCATAAACCATGCCTTGCAGGCTTTAACTAGTGGAGACTTATAACAAGTGCACAGGCAAATGAATAGCAGATATGAAGCTAATGGTATAAACACATTGAATATATTCCTAGGTGACAGAACAAGGCACTTGCCTTACTGCTAAGGAAAGTTATCATTTTATAATATCTGGTTGAATTTAAAAGCAACCTATAATCTGTTTTGGGATTGTTTAAGTATGAGTGAATGGATGTGCCTTCATTATGATTTTATAATTCTATGTCTATATTGTCGCTCAACCCAGGACAGGCTGCCTAAGGGAGTGTGATGTTAACATATTCAACTGCATGAGCTGCAGTTGAGTGGCCTAAGTGAATCAAAATTAGAGAAGAATCTTTGAGGAAGTTTAGAGAATAGGAGAAAGAAAAGCTTTTGATCTTGATTCATGTTTAACAAATCATTCAATTACATGTAATTAGGCCTTCAAATTAACCTTGAACAATTTTTCCATCATTTTATGCTTACTTCCTCTTCCTATGCCTTTTCTTTCTTCTTCTAAGACACAATTATGGAACTAGACTATGTGCTGAAAAGTTGCAAATCATATTTCTCTCTCATTGACCATTGAAACTACCCCTCATTTGGAAGCCTTCAAAGGGTCTGTAGGCAGTCATGACCCCAGCATATGGGCATCACCTAAAGGCATGTCCATCTAAATGAGCTCAGACTGGAAAGCCTGGAGTCCAGCAGGCCCCTTCTCCACAAAAGCAATCATTCATCACCATCAGCAGACTCACAGCTAACTAATTAAAAGTAAATAGGGCAGTTTTTGCTGCTATAGAAAAGGCTGACCTTTGTACCTCAGCCCTTTTGTCAATTTGAGAGAAAAAAAAATGGATTAAAAAATGTTCTCTATGCTTTATGGTTCACATCTCCAATTATGATTTCAATTGAGGGCCTCCTGAGAAGAGAAGGTCACCCAGTTTGTCAATCTTTTTTATCAGAGAAGGAATTAAAGCATGAACTGCAAGACCTAGGCAGGTTTTGATCCAAACAAAATTATAAAGTTGAATTTTAGTGCCCTTCCCCCTGTCTTTCTATGTCCTGCTGTCTTTACCCTCTCACCTCCATTATTCCTGGTGTCCTTGTACACCTCCATGACCAAATGTGGGTCCTTTATTGGCAGGTGCCAGGCAAGCCCCTCTCTTTCTAAGACACCTTCCATGCTAATGCATCTGTGAGATAACCTTTTCCACTTAACCTTGCACTACACAAATTATTGACAGGTTTTTTGTTTTTGTTTTTTAATCTACTGCTATGTATGACTTACAAATTGAAATACACATTTTTTCATCTCTAAATTGATGTATATGTATGATATAGAGAAAAGAATAGCTTGGAAATCAGAACTGGGTTTAAATCTGGGTTTCAATAGTCTATAGCTGTGTGATTTTGAACACATGTCTTAACTTCTTTTAACCATGTCTAAAAATGGAAATAATATCTACTTCATGAGGTTATTGTGAATATTAAAAGTGATACTATATAAAGTGCCCAATTGAGAGTATAGTACTTATATATCTTAGCATCTGTGTATTATTATAAGCCAAATATAAGCTGTAGTCTATCTGATAATTAAGAGCTAAATAAAGTCACACTCTAGACACTGGGAGTAAATCTCTCTCCAAGTTTTCTGTAAATTCCTAACAGGCTAGCACAGTGTCTTGCAACCAGTAAATGCTCAAATATTCAATGCAAGTAGTGGAACAGTAAATTATTTGGTGGAAAGTAGCCTTCACAGGCTGACCCTTCAAGTCAGACTCCATAAGTGGATGACTTGCTTTCAGTCACAGAACTACAAGCCAATCTTGTCTCCTTAAAGAACTCTCTCTTCACACTGTCACAAACTTTACCTTAATACTTGTTCTTTCGTTTTGTTTTATTTTGAATTGTTAGCCATTATGGTTCCCCTTTGTGTCCCGCAACTTGAGATGCATGAAGGTTTTTCAGTATCTGTGGGAGTGGATTGAAGTATACAGTATATACATACTAGATGCCTTGTGCACGAAATTTGTGCACAGAAAGGGGGGGGAGTCCCCTCAGACCAGCCTGCACCCTCTCCAATCCAGGACCCCTCAGGGATCAGACCTAAACCAGCAGTTGGATATCCCTCTCACAATCTGGGACTTCTGGCTCCTAACTGCTCACCTGCCTGCCTGCCTGATTTCCCCTAACCCCTCTGCCTGCCAGCCTGATCACCCCTAACCGCCTTCCCCTGCCAGCCTGATTGCCCCTAACTGCTCCCCTGCTGGCCTGATTGCCCCTAACTGCCTCTGCCTTGGCCCCCACCACCATGGCTTTGTCTGGAAGGAGGACTGGACAACCAGAAGATGTCCGGTTGACCCGGTCTAATTAGCATATTACCCTTTTATTAGTATAGATATTTACACACATATCACACATATACACTTTTATATTATATAATATACTAGAGGCCCAGTGCACAAAATTTGTGCACAGGGGGGGGGGAGGGTCTCCTCAGCCCAGCCTGCACCCTCTCCAATCCGGAGCCCCTTGGGGGATATCCTGGGGATCGGGCCTAAACCGGCAGTCAGACATCCCTCTCACAATCCAGGACCACTGGCTCCTAACTGCTCAGCTGCTAGCCTGCCTGGTTGCCCCTAACTGTTCTCCCAGCTGGCCTAGTCACCCCCAACTGCCCCCGCTGCCAGTGTAGTTGCCCCCAACTGCCCCCCCCCCACCAGCCTGGTTGCCCCTTAGTGTTGTCCCTGCTGTCCTGGTCATCCATAACTGCCCCCCCACTGGCCTGATCACCCCTTACTGCCCCCCCCACCAGCGTGGTCTTCCCCAACTGCCCCCCCTGCTAGCCTGGTTGCCCATCACTTCCCCCCCTGTTGGCCTGGTCACCTCCAACTGCCTCCTCTATGGGCCTGGTCGCCCCACACAGCCTGCAGTTTAGTCATTTGGTCGCCCCTCACTAACCACCCTGCTGGCCTGGTTGCCTCACAGCCTGCTGCTCGGTCATTTGGTTGCTCCTCACTAACACCCCTGCTGGCCTGGTCACCCCAAGCAGCCTGTTGGGTCATTCATTTGGTTTTTTGGATGAGACGGTTGCTTAGCCTTTTGTATATATATAGATTATTATATTACATTATACAGATGCATATTAAAGGGGCATTCTGAGTATGAGTTCAGGCTCAACTTTCTCAAGGCAGCAGAATATGATTTTTAAAGATAGGCACAGTTAGTAAAGTAATAACTCTAAACAAAGCAGCACAATGTAGGAAAAATAGGGAATATATGTAATATTTTTAATAATAAAGATATTTTTAAATAAAAAAAAATCATAAAAGGGAGAAACCAAGATGGCAGCATAGGTAAACACCTAAACTGCTGCCTCACACCACAATTTCAAAACTACAACTAAAAGACAAAACGGACACCATCCAGAACCACAGGAAAGCTGGCTGAGTGGAAATTCTACAATGAGAAGGAAAGAGAAAAAGACATTGAGACTCAGAGGAGCTGCAAAAGGCTGAGGTCCGGAGATGCGCGGGCGCATGGAGAGGACTCACAGCTGAGTGCATGGCTGGCTTTCTCTAGCGGAAAGGAGACAGAAGCTCCCGACTGCGCTGAACTCCAGACCCGGGCGAGACTCTGGGAAACCAGGCTCATTCAGCGGGAATTTGGACTGTCAGGAAAAGAGAAAAGCACACTGAGACTCAGGGGAGCTGTGGGAGGCAGAGGTCCAGAGGAGCGCTCATGCAGAGAGGACTGACTACTGAGTGCATGGCCGGCATTCTCAAGTGGGAGGGAGACAGAAGCTCCTGACTGTGCTGAACTCCAGTCCTGGGTGAGACTCTGGGAATCCAGACTCATTCGGGGAGAAACTGGACTGTCTGGCAGCGGGCGAAACTCAAGGGCAGCATTCTCTCAGAGGTGCTTGCAGCTATTACCAAGGGACACTGAGACCCAGGGTCCTCATAGGGCAGGGCTGACAGGAAGCCGAAGCTGTCTGCTCTGCCCTGAGACTCCACCCCATCCAAGCTGAACACACAGGCTTTTGCAATTTTGCAAGTCTTATCTCATAAGGGTGTCTCCAACACAGAAGTTCTCCCAGCATAGACACAGCTGATCCTCACAGCCAATTGGCCTGGAGGTCAATTCCTCCCAGGGATACCAACAATAATCAAGACTTACCTACAACAACGTTGTGCACACAGTCCACAAAGGGGTGCACCAAGAGTGTCCACCTCAGGTAACTGGGGAGGCTGAGCCACTGGGTCCTATAGAACACCTAGCACACAAAGCTACTCTACCAACTCAGGGAAGCAGCAAAAATGTGGAGACAAAGAAACAGGTCACAAATGAAAGAAATGGAAGAAAGCAAACGACTGGATATAGAGTTCAAAACCACGGTTATAAGGTTTTTCAAGAATTTCCTAGAAAAGGCTGATAAATTTAGTGAGACCCTCAAGGATATGAAAAAGGACCAACTAGAAATGAAGCATACACTGACTGAAATAAAAAATATTATACAGAGATCTAACAGCAGACTAGAGGACCGCAAGAATCAAGTCAAAGATTTGAAATACAAAGAAGCAAAAACACTCAACCAGAAAAGCAAAAAGCAAAAAGAATCCAAAAATTTGAATACTAACCTCCGAATTATGGGGGTGCCGGAAGAAGAGAGAGAGCAAGATACTGAAAACCTATTTGAAGAAATAATGACAGAAAACTTCCCCCACCTGGTGAAAGAAATAGACTTACAACTCCAGGAAGCGCACAGAACCCCAAACAAAAGGAATCCAAAGAGGACCACACCAAGACACATCATAATTAAAATGCCAAGAGCAAAAGACAAAGAGAAAATATTAAAAGCAGCAAGAGAAAAATAGTTAATTACCTACAAGGGAGCACCCATAAGATTGTCAGCTGATTTCTCAACAGAAACTATGCAGGCCAGAAGGGAGTGGCAAGAAATATTCAAAGTGATGAATAGCAAGAACCTACAACCAAGATTACTCTACCCAGGAAAGCTATCATTCAAAATTGAAGGTCACATAAAGAGCTTCACAGATAAGAAACAGCTAAAGGAATTCATCAACACCAAACCAGCATTATATGAAATGCTGAAGGGTATTCTTTAAGAAGAGGAAGAAGAAGAAAAAGGTAAAGATAAAAATTATGAACAAGTGCATATCTATCAACAAGGGAATCTAAAAATCAAGTGAATAAAAAATCTGATGAACAGAATAAACTGGTGGATATAATAGAATCAGGGGCATAGAAAGAGAGTGGACTGACAATTCTTGGGGGGAAAGGGGTGTGGGGGTGCGGGAAGAGACTGGACAAAAATCGTACACCTATAGATGAAGACAGTGGGGGGCAGGTAAGGGCAGTGGGTGGGGTGGGAACCGGGTGGAGGGGAGCTATGGGGGGAATAAAGAGGAACAATTGTAATAATCTGAACAATAAATTTTAAAAAATCATAAAAAACAACAACACAATAACACCACTTTCATGTCACAAACAACAAAAGGCAAATGCAGTATTGTTTGGAATACTGAAATGAAGGACTATAGTTTGACAAGAGGTGCCTTATTAGCATTTTATAAACATTTAGATTGCATTTTAAATGGTTATCTGTGAAGATATTTGCAGATTTTTTCAATATTATATAATCTTAGCTAATACATGCATTAAAGTTTTCTCAAATGTATTTCTTCAAGTTCTAATTAAATTTTCAGTGTAATAAATGATAGGAGACCCTTCTCAGTTCTGTTGATTTTGTAAGCACTAAATTAAAACCACTGTCATTTTTGCATTATGCTTATTAAGGTCATGACAAATTGACTATCATAAAATAGAATTTGATTAAAAATAATAAAAAAAGATATTTGAACAAATCACACTTTAGGTCTATGACATAATAGATTAAATTTCTAAATTGAAATTCCTTCTTACCCAAAATATATGTACTACTCAGCATATTTGGAAAAAATTACGATAAGCCAACAGAATGATTTCCTACCATCACGTGTTTATTGTCTTTCCCCATCGTTAATTATATTTTAGCAAAATATGAATCATGCATAAATTCTACATGGTCTAGTTTTGAAGTCAAGTGAATCTGATTGAATTTTCTATCTCTATGCAATTTTAATATTAGAACAAAAATTGGGAGGAAAACATCACTAAAATAAATACTTTGGATTATCTTTTCTCTCATTTGGGTGAAGTACACATTCTTTACCCAAATGCTGTACTTAAAAATTAGAAATGTTAATATACCATTCAATCCTGAAGAACATTATAATATGTTTATTCTTAAAGCCTGGTGTATTTTTCATTGCTTTAAATATATTTGGGAAGTCACCCTTTTTTAAATTCCTTTTACTCTGGAACTTTGCGGAAATATTTATCTACCATTATATAATCTACATGCCATGCTACTGTTGTGCAACCTAATATATTAAAGTAATTATCTGATATATTACAATGGCATTTTTTTTGTTTTTGGTTCATAAGTAATATCATGTCACTGAGAGTTATGTCACTGAGTCAAAAGAAAAAAATCCTAACTAGACAATGTCTAGAGAGGCCATTCCATATCAGTTCCTTCCCTCTTTATGTAATAGAAAATAAATACTAAATTAAATAATAAAATAAGCCTCAATGTTTGGACATTTAAGGAGAATTACATACATATGAATTTTTCAGCTATCTGAGCTTCAGTAAAATAAATGAACTATCTATTTTTGGTAAAATACTATGTTAAACATACAAAAAAGAAGATAACTAAGATCCAGACCCTGTCCTTAGTATTCAGGGATGTATAAATAAATGTCCAAAGTAGAAAGCAGAGAAAATGTATCCCTGAAGTTCCACTGAAAAATAAGAGATAAAGAGGCTGCACAGTAAATTACAACATTGGGCAGTAGAAGAGATGACTCTTGGAGGCTCTTCCCCCTATTTTATTGGTGATGGCTTTTGTTTTTATAGGGATCTTTGAAAGTGTACATATAGTATTTTGGAAACAAATGACTTGGTATAACCATTATGAATGTCAACGACTATAATGTGCATTATAGGAATTATAATCTGAAGAACCACAGAGAGTTATAGAACTGGTTGTGCGCACACTATATGGTCCCCCAGTTCTACAATTCCTGAATTATCACATTTGTTTACCTATCTTTTTCTTGTCTCTCATGCTGCTGAATGTGTCTTTCTTTTGCTACTAAACAAGTCTTCCACTTCCTTCTTAAATACCATTTACAACAGGCAAAAATTTAAAAATATATTCTACTAGTTTAGAATCTCAATTCTTATGGAGAAAGATAATCAATTGAGGTGGTTTTGGGGTGTGTGTGCGTGTGTGTGTTGAATATGGATCCCTGTATCTACTTCAAGTATTTTTGATTCAGAAGGTCAAAGGTGAGGCAAAAAAAGTCTTTTTTTTTTCTTTAAATCCTCAACTAACTCAGATTTGATCCACATTTGAGAGTTACGTCTCAAGTTTATTTTTTAATGGCATCTACTTTAAAACAATTATACAGTATTTAACCCCCCAAAAAGAAGGTGGCCTTTTTTGAGAACTTTAACATTTTGTTTTCTACCTATCCCTAAATGATTTCATCCTAACTGGAAATATAGCAAAGGTGTTTTCTTTTTAGAAGTCCTTGTTCATAGAATAGCAACTCCATCATGTGGTATTTTGCTAAAATTGCTCCTAGAGGCAGATTAGGTTTGATTGTATTTTCATATCTAAAAGCAAACTTTTAAAAATTCAGTAATTTATTTATTCATTCAACATTGAGTAGATATTACGTAGTACACCATATAGATACCCAAGAAAAAACTTTAAAATCAATACTGTAATCTAGTCATACTTATTTTGACATCTGTACATAAAAAATAAAGCTGATTTACTCCAAGATATTCATTAATACTTTTCTATTTTGAATTACCAATCAAATTCTTTTGATTAAAATCTATGGTTTGTGGCAGCTTGACCTCCTTAAAATGTTTGTTTAATCAAAGCTAGGACAAGGCTAGTTGATTGCTGTACCAGGATGACATATTGCTCCAGTAACAGAGGCCTCTTCCACTCCTCTCTCAGAGCATACTTGGTCATTACCCAAGAAACTCCAGAGGACTCAACAGAACATAGCCTTCAAAAGTGCATTCCTGACACTGAAACTCAAACCCACAGTGGATTTGATTTTTTTTTTAATTGAGTTTTTCTCCAATGCTTCCTATACTATAAAAATAGTATTTGTTAGATAAATGACTTCACTATTACTAAAAGCAAGAATATGCTCTAGATTTGATTCTGATGTACAGATCACAAGAGCAAAATGATTACTCTTCAAAATAAGGCATTTGTGCTCTTTAAGAATGCAACATTACTATGGCCTTCCATGCATGATGGATTTTGAGCATGTGCTGTTTATTAATGAGAAACAGAGATCATAGACAATACCACTGCCATAAGAAAGAATTTTTGCACATTTTTGTTACTTGGTTTTCTTGATGAAACAAAATTATTTCATAAAAGAGTGATATTCTGAAGCACATTTATTTTAAGAATTTCAAGGGGGTTTAAAATGTTAGAAAACAAAAAATGTCAATTTAAAATTTACTTTTGTTTGTAACCACAACTACAAAATTCCAATAGCACTGTTGAATTTATGGCAATATTGATTCTCCTAGTTAGCCATTTATTTTTATTGTGCAAAGCAAATGTTTCTGCTTAAAAAAAAGTGGTGGGTAAATTGCATTTATAATTTTAAAAACCCTGAAAATTGAAATATCAAGTCCTTCTGCTTCAGCCCAACCAATGTGGCTCGGTGGTTGAGCATTGACCAATGAATCAGGAGGTCACGGTTTGATTTCCAATTAGGGCACAGACCCACAGTTTCTGGCTTAATCCCCAGGGTGGGGTGTGCAGGAGGCAGCGGATCAAGGATTATCCCTTATCACTGATGGTTCTCTCTCTCTCTCTCTCTCTCTCTCTCTCTCTCTCTCTCTCTCTCTCTTTCCTTCCTCTCTGAAATCAATGAAAATATACTTTTTTTAAAAAAAAAAGTAATGCTGCTTCAAATATTTACAAGGGTAAATTTTATAAATTTAGCAGACACAGGAATAAATGTTTGAGGACTAGAGATTTTAGCTACAATGATATGTTACTAAAGTGTTTACTAAGTAGCTTGCATTGAAATCCAAGAATTCTCCCAAAAGAATTATATAGGCCAAAAACCAAGCTGCAAAGTATTTGAATAGTTCTGCCCTGTCCAGTACAATCACCAATAGCCACAAATAGATATTAAGTACTTGAAATGTGGCTACTGTAACTAAGAAATTGAAATTTGAATTTTATTTGATTTTTTTTTTAAATATATTTTATTGATCCTTCACAGAGAGGAAGGGAGAGGGATAGAGAGCTAGAAACATCGATGAGAGAGAAACATCGACCAGCTGCCTCCTGCACACCCCCTACCGGGGATGTGCCCGCAACCAATGTACATGCTCTCGACCGGAATCGAACCTGGGACCCCTCAGTCCGCAGGCCGACGCTCTATCCACTGAGCCAAACTGGTTTTGGCGAATTTTATTTGATTTTAATTAATATCAGTTTAAATGGCCACATGTGATCAATAGCTGCCATATTGTATAGTGCAGGTCTAGAATCACATATTGTATTTAGTTGTCATTTTATCTTTAATAGCCTTTAATTCCAAGCTTTCTCAGCCTTCTCTTTATGATATTCACATTTTTGAAGAATATATTTTCCTTGCTTCTTTGCCTTACCTAGAAAAAAATTTTTTTTTCTGGAACTCTCCTTTGCACCAAGTTTGTAGGATGTTTTTAGAATTGTGACTCCTGAGACCTTTAATACCAGTCAGGTGGGCACCCAGTACAATAAAGAATGTTACAAACGATACAAGGATCTATAAAGGGATTTCTCTGAATATAGAGAACTCTTTTTAAGTCAAGGAAGAACTGATAGGAGGAGTTTCATGAACTTGAAGTGTGAGCCCAAGGTCATGAGAGACCATGGGGTTGCTGTTGATGTAGAAGATAGGCACAGAAGGAAGCCGTGAGACCCGTCAAGCATCATCATATGGTAGGAAGAATTGGGTGCTCCAGTGGAAGAAAACAAAGTAAGGAAATGATTCAGTGCTTACTCTCAACAGTTTGTAACCTTAACAGTGAAGCTGTAACTGCCACAGTTCTGCTATATGACAGGCTAATATGGGGAGATAAAACAGATACATAAAAGCCATGTATGAAAAGAATATTAATTATTTTTAATACTATGGAAAGGCTAATAGCAATTTCAGTAAAAAGTTAGAAAGTATATGGAACAAAGCAGGATATTTTTCATAGAGTAACAATGTGTGTGATTTGAAACAAACAAAATATATTTTATATATTGATATGTCTGAGTCTAGCTGCTATTGTAAGGGATTGGATTATGTTAAAAAGAAGTGATATTTATACAATTCTGTAAATATACTAAAACTACTGAATTGTACATGTTAAAAGGATAAATTTTGTGACATATATTTTAAGAATGTTGTAAAAAATATATATGCAAAAATAAAAAGAAACATGCAGGGGCAAAGGAGGCCCTCTTCTTAACGGAGGAGGGTTTTGGGAGTGCAGGTTGAATAGAAATTTGGGTGAGCTGAATTCCTCTGTTCAATCAATGAATGTACATGTTAGTTGGAGGAGTCATCATGAAGATGACTTTGGAGGAATGAGATGAAAGGGATGGGTGAGATAAGTCCCTGCACAGGTGTGAGGGTGAGATTTGAAGGCCCCCAAGGACACAGTATACCAAAAAGACCTTGTAACACAAGAAATTATTTCTAAGTAATTTACAATGGTGTTTTCTATGCACTTGCTTCTTCCTTTTTTAAGTCTCACAGTGCTTTGGTAAATGTTACACTTCTCAATAATTCTTTCCCATCAATAAGGATTATTTTGGGGGAACTTAAAAGGGAATCATGGGTTGATTTGAGGCAAAAACATACTAGTGGGGAAGTCAGAGTTGAGGACAAAGGAGATGCTGTAGTATAATTCTTGGATTTAGCACAAAGTCCAGGAGGGATTTTTTTGAAAACTTGAAGACTTGGTGAGGTTCATGCTGAGATCTCCAAAAGGTAATACCCAAGGGTGACTAAGGTAATATCTAGGATATGGGTGGAATAAATAGCACATTGTGATAAGGTAAATGTATGATACGATGGAAGATGAAATTAGAAAGTAGGAAAGCCAGAGAAGAGTGTGAAGACCTAGAAGGTCAAGAAGAATAGATGGAGTTTCTTGACTGGATAGCAGGAGGAGGGGTGAGTGACTCCCTTCCCTCTTTGTCTCCTATCCCAGCGTTGAGTGTTACATAGCTCGGCAATGAGAGTCAGAACTCTTAAAGCATGAAGTGAGTGCTTCAGTGTGCTTCAGATAATGAGGGCTACCTCCTTTTCTTTATTCTCTCTCTCTCTCATTAAATTTACAATTTAACCATTTTTAAGTGAAAAATTCACTGGCATGAAGTAAATTCAGATTGTCATGCACCTATTACCACTGTCCATTTCCAGGAATATTTCATACTAAACCTCTATATCCAGAAAACAAATCCTCATTGCCCTTTCCTTCAACCCTTGGTAACATTTTCTACTTTTTGCCTATAAATGTGCCTATTCTAGGTACTGCTTCTAGGTACTGCATAGAAGTGGAATGATACAATATTTGATATTTTGTGTCTAGTTCATTTCACTTAGCTTATGTTTTCAAGGTTCATCCATGTTGTAATATGTATCAGAATTTCATTCCTTTTTAGGGCTATCCTACTGGTTGGTGTTGCTCAGTTGGTTAAGAATCATCCTATGCACTGAGAGGTCACCAGTTTGATTTCTAGTCAGGACACAAACTCAAGCTGTGAGTTTGAGCCCCATTGGGGTGGGTGCAGGAGGCAACCTATCTGTTTCTCTCTCTCTCTCTAATCAATAAAAACATACTTAAAATAAATAAACCTACTTTTGCCCTGCCCTATATATAGTATAGCTATTTTTATGCACATTTATTTCCAAAATATTTATAATTATTTAATTTTAATATCTTACTTTTAAATCAATATATAAATATACATGTATATATATATATATATATATATATATATATATAGAGAGAGAGAGAGAGAGAGAGAGAGATTTTTATAAAGAGAAAGAAGAGAGGTTTAATATAAGATGTGTATGTATTAAACAACAATAAGTTCATTGATTATATTTTAAAACTAGTGGCCCGGTACACGAAATTCAGCCCGGCCTGCACCCTCTCCAATCTGGGACCCCTTGAAGGATGTCCTACTGCTGGTTTACAGGGATCAGGCCTAAACCGGCAGTCAGACATCCCTCTCACAATCTGGGACTGCTGGCTCCAGCCATTCACCTGCCTGCCTGCCTGATTGCCCCTAACCACTCTGCCTGCCGGCCTGCTCGCCCCCAACTCCCCCCTGCCACCAGCCTGCTCACCCCCAAATGCCCCCCATGCAGCCTGATCACCTCCAACTGCCCCTCGTGCCAGCCTGCTCACCCCCAACTGGCCGCCCTGCTGGTCTGCTTACCCCCAACAGCTCCGCCCCCCCACCAGCCTGATCACCCACAACTGCCATCCCATCCTGACCTGATCACCCCCTGGCAACCCAAGCTCCCAGCTCCTCCTTTTTTCTTTTCTTTTTTTTTTTTTTCAGTGCCTCCTTGAGTGGAGGCCAGAGCCAGCTGGAAGCAGGTATCTGGGATTTATTTATCTTCTATAATTGAAACTTTGTAGCCTTGAGCGGAAGCCAGGGCTGGCCAGGGCGGGCGGGAAGCTTGGCTTCCTCCATCACTGCTAACTCCAGCTCCGTGGCCACCTCCTGCTCACTCCAGCTCCATGGCCACCGCCATCTTGGTTGGGTTAATTTGCATACTCACTCCTGATTGGCTGGTGGGTGTGGCTTGTGGGCGTATCAGAGGTATGGTCAATTTGCATGTTTCTCTTTTATTAGTGTAGATATATAATAGGAATTTTATTGAAATGTTACAAAATGGATGGGAAAAGTTAAGAATTTCTAGCCATTGGTATAATGCAAAATAAGCAAAAGCTACTTCTATATAATCTAAATGCTCATGTTAGAGAATGGATTATGTTAGAGAAGGCCTCTCCAAACTCCCCAATTCTAGATGACTTGGGAGTTCAGGGAGGGGTAGAGATATGGGAGAGTTGAATTGCTCTGTTTATTAAAGATGATAAAGAAATATGTGTTTCTGAGGGGTCTTCGTGTGCCATGGCTGAGCTGTAGCTCAGCTTCCTATGCGAGTTAGTCCTTGGCTTCTGTGACTTAACCACTGATGGAGAAATGTATTCTTACCTTATTTTCAAAAATAGAGGCATGATCAGCTAAGATAATCATAGACTCACACCTAATCTGAACTGACTCCATTTTCCTGTCACTCTTTGACACTTCTAAGTCAGAAATACATTTGAAAAGGAAACTCTCAGAAAAGAATTAGTTCACCCTCAAAGGCTGTCCTGTCCAATACGTATTCCCTAGCTAAGTGTGATTATTGACCTAATTAAAATGTGTTGTGTCAAATACACAACCTGATTTCAAAGACTTAGTATAAAAGTATTTTAATTTCTCATTAATAATTTTATATTGATTTCATGTTGAAATGGTAATAGTGTAAATTGACTATACTAAAATTAATTTCCCACTTCTTTTAGATTATTTTTAATATAAATACTGAAAAATTTTAAGTTAAATAAGTAGCTCTATTTTTATTTCTATAGGACAACACTGGAACAGATGATTTATTATAGATTTTGTAAAAATTAACATGAATTATAGGAAGCAATAGAGAGCAAGATAGATGTGATATCTGCTAGTTGCATTCATCACATCCTCCATATTTTTCTTTCAAATATCCTAAACTTAGAAATGTCTTCAATAAGTACATAAATGATTTACATTTTCCTTTAAACTCATTTCCTTTTTGCTCGCCAACCTTTTTTCCTAGCAAGCCAAGATATTAGTGACAAAGATTTTAGCCACAGATTAATGTTTGAAAACACAAATCTTAATTTTAAAACTAAATGTTTTTTACCTCTCTTATGTGTTAACATTCTTTTTTTCTAATTTATATAAAAAGAACAAGTTTAGTAAATTTGCATATTTATCTCCAACTCTCATTTTTTAAAAATATATTTTTATTGATTTCAAAGAGGAAGGGAAAGGGAGAGAGAGATAGAAACATCAATGATGAGAGAGAATTATTGCTAGACTGCCTTCCACATGCCCCACACTGGGGATAAAGCCTGCAACCCAGACATATGCCCTAATAGGGAATCAAACTGGTGACCTCCTGGTTCACAGGTCGATGCCCAACCACTGAGTCATGCTAGCTGGGCTCTAACTCTCTTCTTAATCCATATTTATTTTGTCATTGTCTATCTGATAAAATTTAACTAACATACATAGAAATCTCTCACTGCAAAAGGTAACTTAGCTTTAGATAAATACTTAAATATAAGAGTAGTGATTTAATTGACTAAATATAAAAACTCAGGTCAATGAATATTGGCATTGAGAAATACTTAGGGTTTTCCTGACTAGTCTTTGCTGTTTACCATGAATAAACTTACATTTCTGTTCTTACTTTTTAATTGGTCATTGTTTAACAGTGGAAATAAATGTCTACAATCATGTGGGTAATCCCTTACAATTTGCCAAAATTGTTTCTAGCAGAGTTGATCATCATGACCATATCACACAAACCCAGACTTATTGGTAAAAATCAACACACTGGGGCATAGGATTTGTGAGCTCAAAGTTATTTCCTTAAAGATGAAGATCATTTAAAATCACTTAGTAAAATTCAAGTTTTTCACATGGGATGACCAAACAAAGGGTATGTGTTTATTTTCAGGATCCCCAAAGAAGCTAAGAAAAGAAATTGGAAAAAAAAAAAAAAGCACGGATGAATGTGTATTTACAGACTTTTTTGATTTTTGTGATTAACAGTTGCTTGTCTAACCACTTTGTGCACAAGTTTGTTTATAAATGACATTTCTCTAAAGCAGGCGTCCTCAAACTATGGCCCGCGGGCCACATGCGGCCCGCCGGGTGTTGTTGCCGTTTTGTTTTTTTACTTCAAATAAGGTATGTGCAGTGTGCATAGGAATTTGTTCATAGTTGTTTTTTTTTAAACTATAGTCTGGCCCTCCAAAGGTCTGAGGGACAGTGAACTGGCCTCCTGTTTAAAAAGTTTGAGGAGCCCTGCTCTAAAGCAGTACATAGTGTGGACTTTGGTTCCATCTGGCATTGTATAGCCATGCACAGCTTCAGCCCTGCAAGGTGGCATGTTAAGCAGTAAGAAAACAGAGACCGGTTTTAATCACATTGGCACTCAACAACTGTTATTATTATTTCTTAATGCATAGTGAACATTCTTATATATCAAAAACATAATACCCATAAAAATATTCTTGGGCCCTTAAGTTGGTGGAATGAGTGTTTCCCCCCAAAATTTAAAAAGCTATATTTCTTAATTAACTGAGGCATAGTTTACATAAAATAAAATCCACTTCTTTTAAGCATATAGGTCAATGTGTTTTGACTGTGTATGCACCCATGCTATAAATTTTCTTCAAAGCACTGATTGAACTTCACCCCACTTATTTTGTTGTGTTGTGACTTAATTTCATTCAATTTAAAATATTTCTAAATTGTCTTCTCCTCTTTGACCCACGTGTTATGGGGAAGAGTGTTTTTTAATTTCCAAATATTTTGTGGGTTTTCCAGATAGCTTTCTATTTTGTTATTTCTAATTTAATTTTCTTGAGGACAGTGTATACTCTGTATAATTTAAGTTCTTATGAATTTATTGGTGTTTTTATTGTGCTGAAAAGAGGCTAGTTTTCCATATTACTTGATAAGAATGTTCTCTGCTTTCATTGTACTGTTCTATAAATATCAGTTAAGTAATATTGGTTGTTTAGTTTAAGTTTTATATACCTTTACTAATTTTTCTGTTGATTCAGAACCTCTGTTATTGAGGACTGTTTAAATCTCCATATGCAATTGTGGTTCTATCTATTTTTATTTTCAGTACTTGTTTCATACATTTAGAAGCTCTGTTATGTGTACTTGCTTTTTTATGATTATTATGCTTTCTTAATGAATTGTTCCGTTTTATCATTTTTATACTTTAGCCTTTACCCTTGATAATATTTTTGTCCTAGTTTATAATTTACCAGTCAAACTTTGTTATGATTAGTAATTGGAAATACATAATTTTCCATCCTCTTGCTTTTAACCAATTTGTGTTCTTACATTTTAAGTACATTTTTTTGTAGACAGCTTACAATTGCATTTTGTTTGTTTTTTTTTAAATATATTTTATTGATTTTTCACAGAGAGGAAGAGAGAGGGATAGAGAGTTAGAAACATCAATGATAGAGAAACATCGATCAGATGCCTCTTGCACAACCCCTACTGGGGATGTGCCCGCCACCAAGGTACATGCCCTTGACTGGAATCGAACCTGGGACCTTTTAGTCCGCAGGCCGACGCTCTATCCACTGAGCCAAACCGGTTTCAGCGCATTTTTTTTTTTTTAATTTACTCTGCTCAGCCAGTGTGTCTCAATTGGTTGAGCTTTGTCCCCCACACCAGGAGGTCACCTGTTCGATTCCCACTCAGGTCACATACCTGGGTTACTAGCTCACTCCCCAGCAGAGGTTGTGCAGTAGACAGTCAATGTTTCTCTCTCATCAATGTTTCTATCTCTTTCTGCCTCTCTTTTCCTCTCTCTGAAATCAATAAAAACATAGTCGTTTCTTTTTTTAAATTATTCTGACAATTTCTGCCCTTTCATTGGAGGGGTTAATTTATTTACATTCAATATAATTACTGGTATAGAATAGATATAGCATATTACTATTTAAAATTTTTCCCACTGGCCTTTGTTTCTTTCTCTCCACCCTCTTCTCTTGCAGTCACTTGGCTGAAATTAGTATTGTAATCTATTCTTTTGATATATTATTATACTTATTTGTTTATTTTTATTTTTTCTGATTGTTACAGCAACATCCATAAGTCATGCCACTTCATGGAGAATGTAAAAACAATACACTTCAATTTGCCCTCTTCCAGATTTTGTGCTTTTCTTGTGGTGTTTTACTTCAACATATGCTACAAACTTCATAGTATATTATCTTTATTTTAATCATTTTTTTTTTACTTTGTAAATTATCATGTAATAGAATTGAGTCTATTTTAATTTTTTGTGTATAGTTCTTTGGCTTTTAACATATGTATATATTTGTGTAAACCACCACCATATATTTTTGCTTTTGTTATTGTTGTTAATCCTCACCCGAGGATATTTTTTCCATTGATTTTTAGGGACAGTGGTAGAGAGAGGGAAAGACAGAAAGAAACTAGTTCCATATTACTTGATAAGAATGTTCTCTGCTCTCATTGTACCAGGCCAGGGAGAAGCCTGCAACCCAGGTAAGTGCCCTTGACCAGAATCAAACCTGGACTCTTTGGTCTGCAGGCCAACGCTCTATCCACTATCCACTGAGCCAAACTGGCTAAGGCAAACCACTAGTAACATTCCAAACTTTCCCCAAATTCCCTGTGCAACCAATTTGTAGATGCATCTGTGATGGTTAATTGTATGTGTAAACAAGACTGAGACATGAGATACCCAGAGATTTAGTCAAAATTATTCTATGTGTTGCTGTAAAGTTGTTTTTGGAGGAGATTAACACTTAAATTAATATACTGAGTATAGTAAATTACCCTCACTAAAGTGGGTGAGCTTCATCTTATCAGGTAAAAGCCTGAATAGGACAAAAAGGCTGACATTCCTTTTAGTAAGAGCGAATTTTGTCCTGCCTAAAGGTCTCCTGTCTTTGAACTGGGACATCAGCTTTTTCTTGATGTTGGACTCCCGGGGGGGGGGGGGGGGGGGGGCGGCGGGCGGGGAGGGGGTCTCAGGCCTGCTGAAACTGTACCATCAGCTTCCCTGAGTCTCCAGCTTGCCAACTAACCCTGCAGATTCCAGAACCTGTCAGTCTCCATTATCATGTGAGCTAAAGCCTTAAGATATTTATCTCCTGTTGATTCCATTTCTCTGGAGCATCTTGACTAATATACACACACTCCAACCTCCAATCCCAGAAACCACTGATCTATTCTCCATCACTATAGTTTTGTTGTTTTGAGAACAATTAGCCTTTTATTTTAGTTAAACCCTCTTCTTCTTCTGCAATTCCAAGTATATGTATTCGAGCTTCTTTCATATTTCCCCTTATGGCACTGAAGTCTATTTTTTTACCCTAGTGTTCTGCCTGTGCCTCATTTTGCATATTCTGAATGACAGTGTCCTCAAATGGACTGATATTTTTCTTTAATATCTAATCTTTTAAGACTAGCCAATGAATTCTTTATTTTAAATATTTTGTTTTTTAGGTCTATAATTTCAATTGGGTGTTTTTAATATTTTTAACTTCTCTCTTCATTATGTTTATGTTTGGCTCTATGTATTTATACTTAATTATTATTATAAGTGTTCTAATACTAATGTTATTTTCTCTGTCATTTCCATGTCTGTTTCCAATTGGCTGTTTTTTTTTGTGGTTTTTTTTTTTTTTTGTCTTCGTTAATGGACACTGTTTCCTGCTTCTTTGCATGTTTATGAATTTTCCTTGGATACTAGAAATTGTGGACATTATGTTGTTATATGTTTAGACTTTGTTTTCTTCTTAAAAAGAGTACTGTACTTTCTCATGGTAGTTAATATTTAAGGTTGGCTAGAATAAGGTAAGAGAAACCTTTACTCTAAGGGTAGTTTGGTCCTATGACCAAGGTGTGACCTTCTGTTTTGTCTGCTGACTGCCCCAAGTGTTCAGCTAGCTCTCTGTTCTGGCTAGTTGAACTCAAGAATCTTCAACACTATCTAAGTCCTAGGATTGTTTCAACTGATACCTTTCTAGTAGGTTTTTTTGTTTTTTTCCACATGACTTTGTGAGGTTGCAGGTACAAATGTGCAGGTTGATAATCTGGAATATTTTCTCTTCATAGTTCCCTTCCCTTCAATATTCTGTCCCACCTAAACCTTTTCAAATGAAATCGCCTGGTCTCTAGTGTCTGACAATAGCTAGCCTATATATTTAGCTCAATTTTCTAGTGGTTTATGGCAGGAAGATAGTGTCAATGATACTAATTGCTCCACCGGCTAGCAGTGACTGCGACAGATAGCTATTGTTTTGTGCAAGAAAAATATAAGGGTTTGGGGAATCTAAAAAAGCATTATATACTTTTTAAAAAAAGATATGTAAATAACTTTATAACCATAGCCAATGATTCAGTCTTCTAAACAAATTAAAATTAGAAAAAAAAGTACCTAATAAATCTGTCTAATCAAATTAAAGAAAATAATATAGCAATTTTGAAGTTTTCTGAAGAGTTTACTCTTGAAATATGGTCTCCATCTGGTATCATAGAAAACAGGAACTTCATTAAGCAGTATTAAATTCCAGGAACAAAATTCATTTTGCCCAGAGGCACATAATTTAGAATTTCTCTTGCAAAGCTTATGTGGTAACTAGCAAGGTTTGCAAAAAACCTGTACAACATGGCAATATTTCCCATGTCTACCCCTGGCAAAAACAGGAGTCTGACTGTGTTCATAGAGAAATGGCATAGTTGCATTTCACATAACAAAGTGAACACTGCATTCATTTGTTTAAGAAGTACTTGAGTGTCCTTCTTGTTGTGCCACATGTTCTGCCTGGGACAATAAACACATCAGTGGCTACATTCCATTCTTATTGGGGTGGAGACTGGAGAGAAGAATTAAGGAATGTGTAGACCTTTAGGTTTTTTTTAATGAATGTCATTCATTGCCACAAACATAATATTATTTATTTTTACCAAATTCTTTCATCCTTTAAATATATATTTTACAAACTAACTACCTCTAAAACTAAAATGTATTTTCAAATAAAATTATAAGACCTATTTGACAGCCTACTTACAAATCTCTAATTTTTTTAATGTTTGCTTCAATGTATTTGTAATGATTTTTCATTTCACCTTTTCCTAATGGTAAATTATTAATATTCTTATAAAAATGTTTAATGCTTTCTGGACTCATAACTTTTTGTATTGTTATCCTTTCCTCATGTTTCAAAAATGCATTAAACTTTAATTTTACATTTGCCATGTCGTTTAAGATGACAAGCCATTAAACATAGTTTTTATTTATTTCTATTATAGAATTTAATCTGGCTTTCCATTGTGAATATGAACAATAACAAAAAAAATGAAATGGTTTTCTTATTCCCCTTAAGAAACTAAAATTTCATAAGGAACAGTATTTAAGAAAAATAAGCATTGTACTTTTCTCAAATAAAGTAATTGAATAAGAATAAATACTTTATCCCCAATATAACCTACAATAATTTAGAACAATTTTCCATTGTCTAAATACTAAAAATGGGTTAGTCATAGCTTGAAATTGGCTGAGTATAGTTCAGTTAAGTGTCACAGCATGAGGTAGTCTGAGAAAAGCCAGCAAACTACTGGGTCAACCGACTGGAGAGGGGCAGATTACAAGGAGAGAATCTCACTACAGATACTGAGAGGAAACCCACTCTCGCAGGAAGAAATACGTTCACCAGTGTTTGTGGAGTGCAATGAGCATCAGGAAATCTCACATAAAGCCAGCTAGTTACTAATGCAGTAGGCATGTGCATGTAGAAGCTTCAAAGCTAAACAATACAAGAGCAGATCAAACAAATGCCAGCACACATGCCATTAGCACTGACTTCCTCTTGGAAATGTAATTTACTAGCATTACCAAGAGAAGCACAAAGGCAGAGTTTGAAAGCTAAACATGCAGCTATGTGATCCAGGGTACAGAGTGAGCCTAAAACCTAAGTTGGAACTACAGCAGCTGTAAAAGATGTCTTTTTGTTGCATCCTACAGTGGAAATTAAAATTGTTCTCATATAAGATTGAAATGAACCCTGCAGATTGGGACACTTCAAAGTTGAGTGGGCTTGCTATTCTATTTTTTTTTTCATTTAGATTTATACAGTAAAATGAAATAGTCACGACTTATAAAATATTAGGGCTTGTACACTTTTTATGATGTCCTTCCATGGGTTATGTTTGCATGCCGTAGATGCTTCACCGCTAACTGCGGTAGTTGCCATCAGTAGACTGCCATCTAGCTCTGCTGCATAGACCAAGAATCCCTATTTCCTAGGGACAAAAATTGTATAATATGAAAACAATACTAACTTTCATAAATGGAATACCTGTTGTGAGTCATATACAATGCCATGGAATTTAGATTCAATATCATTTTAATACTCATAGCTACTTTTGAAATTGGTAGTATTCCTAATTTAGAGCTAGCAAATTGGACTTAGAAAAATGAAAAAAACTGTTGGTGGTCATAAAACCACCAGAATTAGGCCAAGGATTTGAACCTAATCTTATGTTTAAAATATAAAGTTGACAATCAAATTTTATGCTCCCCAGTTCTTCAAAATGAATGAATAAAAGAATAAGTAATATCTATCACATAGTAATCTCTACTAAATACCTTGTACCTTATATAATCTAAATGAAGTTTAGATTAGAGACAGAACAAATAAATTGTGCCTTTAATATAACTATTAAATTAATGATTACTGCCTAGTCAATAACTAAAAATGTTATCAGAGAAATTTGGGTGTCTTCTTCCCCACTGGGTGCTGGGAGTGGGGTCCCTATGATATCTTGAGAAAAAGAATTTTCTGAGATTTGTACTGGAGGATAAGTGATTTTTATTTGTATGGAATTATATCTCTGCATTTCCAAAGTCCCGTTTTTCTTAGTCCAGTTATAGAAGATGTGCAGCTGGGTTTTCAGCAGAGCTAGAAGCAAAGCCAATGTCCAGAGGTGTGTTTTTTTCCAATGCTGGGCCTAGGTCCAGTTCAGCAGCAGCCCAGCAGCAGCCCATTAGTCAATTGTGTAGGGGGGTCCACATGGCAATGGACCATGTGGGCAAATTCAGGAGAGCACACCCTGAGCAATAAGAGTCCCAAGAGCATAAGAGGAACCGGGAGCACAAGAGAGCACACTCCTTTGTGTAGGGGATTAAATATCCCAAATTTCACACCCTTGCAGTGGCCATGCCCATTCTGGCCAATAACCTGTTCCCAGGTGTGACTGACAAGCAAGTACCATTCCAACAGCACTCTAACTTGACTGGGCATGTATCTATACTCCTTCCTGTCCAGATCCTTCCCTTGGTGATCTGTAGGGAATAGCCAGATGGCTCCCTGGGGAGTATAAAGCTTTAACTTCCTGGTGAAGTTGCCCAAATGTCATGCCTATAATATTTGGACTTCTCTTTTCTCCTTTCCTGTTATTAATAACTAGCTAATTACAACAGCATAAAAACATTTAAAATGTTATGAGTCACGAATGGTTCAACTAAGAAATGGCAACACTATTTTTGTTCTCATGCTGTGAAGTAGAAGTGAGACTCAACTATCTAAGAATTTTTGATTTATCACCACAAAATTCAAAGTTTATGAAATTGTGGCGAAAGGTCAATAAATGCAGTATTCTTGCTATATCACCACAAACAGAAAACAAACAACAACAAAAACAATGCATCTGAAAGTAGGTAGAAAAAATCTCTTCATTACATTCTTAGGAAGGCACTCACCAAAACATTAAACTCTGTCCCTAAAATACATGACCATTACTTTTTGTGGCAGCCAAAGTAGAGTTCCCACATCATCAATCCCTTTCTTTATTGATTTGGGAACATCTGTGCTCAGAAAAAACAATTAGGGAAGAAATTTGGGAGGTCAACTGTGGTGTATTTCAATCTGAGAAGTGTCATCTCCCAAGATAAAGTGCTCTCATGGGAACAGAACAGGAAGAGTTGTGGTAGCATAGCACACTAAGAATTATAGTATTGCAAGTCCCTTGTTGCATCAATGTCAGAAGTTCCAACAATGGAACGATATAATCCAACTTAAACTTTAGGGAACTTCACTTGATGGGAGGCTTTGGAAGCTAGGGATTAGATGAAGCTATACAACTTAGCCTATTGTATGAATCTGACCAACACGATGTGGAACAAAACATAACCACATACTCAGTTTACTGCCATACACTAAGTCTAGAAAGCTGTTTTCTCATGCATGTTTAAGTGGACTGAAAAGAAGTAATAACAACATGTGGTTGATGTAAAAGTGAAGAAAAAAACAAGCAAATGGAATTGTGAAGAAAATAAGAGAAAGTATAACATTGCAAGTTATTTCATTTTTAAAACTTTATTTTTATTCTCAGTACAATACAAAAAAATAAAATTAGATGATTAAGCTGGATACTTCACATGATATTATGATTTTAGTAAGAAATATGTATTAGTCTTCATCCCCATTTCTGGCATAGAGCTCCTAAAACCCTTGGAACTTCCTAAGTGATGAAACCAAGGTGTCCTTTGCTATGTTGAAGAGGTGACAGGGAAAGCCCCTTCAGGCTGTTTGCAGGGAGCCAAACACTTGATTTGAAGATTAGAACTTTCAGTCCTTCCACCCCACCCCACCCCACCCTTCTATGAAGGAAGAAGAACCAAGATTTAATTGATCATGCCTCAATAATGAAGCCTCCATAAAGACCTGAGGGATGAGATTAGTTGAGCTTCCAGGTTGATTAACATAAGGATGTTTGGGGATAGTGGTGCACACAGAGATCAAGGAAACTCAGTGCTCTTTCCCCATGCCTTTATGTATCTGTTCCTGAGTTATATTTTCATAATAAGCTGGTTTATAATAAGTAACATGTTTCTGTGAGTTCTGTGAGTCAGTCTAGCAAATGGTCCAAACAAAAGGTGGGGATGGGTTCCATTGAAACCTGCAATCTTATAGCCATTGCTCAGATACACAAGGTAAACCTGGGCTTTCAATTGGTGTCTGAAGTGGTGGTGGTGGAGTGTCTGTGGGACTGAGCCCTTAACCTTTGGGATCTGACAAAATCTTCAGGTAAATGGTGTCATAATTAAGTTGAATTGTAGGACTCCTAGCTGGTATGGGAACATTTTTTGTTAGCATGACCACTTCCCATACACATATATTATAAAATTTTGATAGATAGGTAATAGATAAACACATACACACACACACACACACACACACACACACACACACACACACACACACACCTGAGAGAGAGAGAGAGAGAGAGAGAGAAGGAAGATAACAATAAGAATTAATGAATCCAAGTGAGTACATGATTCTCAGAAGTTCCTTGTGTTATTATCTTAGCAACTCTCCTAAAATTATGACATTACTTCTAATTCAAATTTTTTTAAACTATAAATAAAGTTGTGGAAACATGCTTAACAAACACTCAAACATTTATGGAAATAAATTATTAAAAATACCTCCCCAAAGTGAGCACATTTTTTATGTCTAAAAGTAAAACAAGAAAGGGAACAACAAAAATTAAAATGTCAGATGTTGCTCCAGGGAAAACAATCCTGATTCAGTGCAAGAAAATATTTTAAGAGATATGGACCAATGGCTATTCCTTAGAAGAGCATGTTCAGGATGTTTATCCCATCCAACACAAATTTTAAAATAATAAATTTAATTAATTCTGAGACAAAAAAAGAGATTTATATAAAACAAATGAGTTGTGAAGGAAGATTTAGAGACATATCATAAGGCTGAAAGAAACCTCAAAATTTAATTGTATGGCAGGAACTATAAATGGGTAGATAGTGTCATCCCAGGTCAGACTGAAGATCTGTAGAGTATATATAAGACATTGGAACAAGCAGAAGCATATTGAAAACAGATGTCAAAAAACAGTGATTTTGGTGAAAGAATAGCCATTATTTAAAATAAATGGAGAGGGGAAAAAAAAACTTAATACTTTGAGTCATCAGGAAGCCAAAGCTGATGTCATAGTTTGAATTTTCTTTATAGGCCTTCTGCATCCATTCAGACATTAAATTAACATCTCTTATATGCTGAAATGATCAAGAGTTGATCTAGCCCTCACTTTATGTCAAGCAAAATAAGAACCTATTACTATATAAAGTATAGCACAGTGGGGAATAACAGAATATTATCTGTTTACTAAAGACTTTAATTTTGAATAACTATTTTTATATTTGTTTCCTGATCCTATAACACTAATAGTACCTTTAACTTTTAAAGAAGAGAATTAAAGACAAATGGAGCTAAGAATGAACATTAGGTATTCTATTTTCTGAAGGGGTTATCTTCCATTTAATGTATTTTTTAAATTCCCCCTTTAAATGAAAGGTACAAATCCTCTATAAAAATTGAAAGATCAAGTCTAAAGTATCAAACTCTGAGAATCAAAGCATCTATCACACTTGGAGGAGCTCTAGCAAGGGTTCTGTGGAAATTACTTTTGTCCCAATAAATTATAAAGACTTTAAGGGTCAAACTCTCAAGCAGCAATGGAGATAAGAGTTGTAATGACTTATTATATCTTGAATTTGTCATAATCAATTACTTCTTTTAGGAATTCAGAATGGTAAGATGTAATTGAAAGGATAAAACAAAATTGGCTTTATTCTGGGGAGTTGTTTTCTTGTTGCTATATTTTATTTCTCTTAGCATTTTGCTTGCCCTTTTGAAATGAATGGAAACACCCTTGGAGTCAACACAGGGAGGGATAAAGTGAGTGGACATTGGAATCAGAGACATTTGAACTTCAAAATCCCAGCTACAAATGTTATTAGCAGGAACCTTCACACATGTGATCTGAGTCTCAGTTTTCTTATCTGTAAAGAAGTGTCATTTAGTTGAAAATTTTAAAGGGTAGCTTAGTGATTGACTAAAGTTGCCAAATAAACAATGAGTCGTCTCCAATGTGTTCGTCCCATACAATATTTGTTTCTCTGAGGTTCAAATTTAACTAGATTTCCTGTGTTTTCATTTGCTAAATCTGGCAACTCTATAGATACTCTATCTGGTACAAATAGATACCTAAGAAACATTGTCCCTTTCCCTTTCTTTTAACAGCCTTTGAATTCCTCTTGTGAAGAGCATTTGAATACAAAGATATACCAAAGGGAATCATTGACCTAAATGCCTGAAACGGGCATAAAATAATAAGAGAGTCAGCCACATTGATGAATAGTGATCAGTTCTGCCTAAAAAATTACAGGGACCTAAAGTTCAGATGAAAGCATAGCACCAATCTTAAAGCCATAACTCCCCCAAAATAAAATATACTAGTATAAGCAAGCATTCTGATAGAGTGAAATGATAAAATAAAAAATAGAGAGAAAATAATTCAATTTTAATTCATTACACTGGTATTTTAGAACACATATACTTATTTGCCTCAAAGCAACTTCAAGATTTGGAATAGCTAAACTGTTCAATGAGTTTGATAAGACACATTCAGTAACATGCACATGAAATTTCAATGGTTCTCATTGCTAAAGTAGATATTTAGTTTTGAGATTAAAGGAGCAAGTCCCTTTTTTCTTTAAAGATAATCAACATAGTTGGATAGTCAGGTTTCCTATTCTTTTTTTTAGCCTAGAAAATTCTACCAAGTCTTAAGAAAAAAATGGCTCCAAGATAATGGCTTAGTACTTGTCTTAGACAATTAAATAAAAACTTCAGGTTATAAAACTCATTTTTAAAATTTATCTTTATTGTTGAAAGTATTACAGATATCCCCTTTCCCCCTTTCCTCCCATTGACCTCCTCCATCCTGCACCCACCTTTCCCAGGTCTTCACCACACTATTGTCTGTGTCCATGGGTTATGCATATATGCATATAAATTTTCCAATTAATCTCTTTTCAACCAACCCTTAAAAAAACACACACACACACCTTTTTATTGTTGAAAGTACTACAGATGTCCCCTTTCGCCCTCATTGACCTCCTCTAGCCACCCCCACCCCCCACCCCAGGCCTCCACCACCCCATTGTCTTTGTCCATGCGTTATGCATATATGCATACAAGTTCTTTGGTTGCCAACTCTTAAAAACAAAGAATTGTTGCTTACAGATCAGACTCTGTTCTCAGCTTTAAAGTGTTATCTTCTTTACAAGGGTAATTATCAGTATTAAATAAAATACTTTCTGCCCAGTGGGTGTGGCTCAGTGGTTGAGTTTCGACCCAGGAGCCCAGTAGTCACTGTTTCGATTCCCTGTCAGGGCACAGGATCCTCAGTATGGGTGTGTGCAGGAGGAAGCCAATCGATGATGTTTCTGTCTCATCAATGTTTCTATCTCTCTATCCCTCTCTAAAAATCAATAAAAACATATTTTTTAAAAGGAAATACTTTCTGTAAAGCACATAGCAGAGTTGGTCCTCATTTGCTGTATCTCAAGATCAAGCTAGATGCTGAGTATAAACTGATAAGACATGGTTTCTTCTCTCTATATAAATATATGCAAGGTTATTTGTGATATGTTTTTTTGGCTGACAAGCCATGAAAAAATACTATTGGACTTATCTTGTGGAAGAGAGAGCAAATTTTTCAACCATGAGAGAAGTTTAGATATGATTTCCTTGAGAATTGTGTAGGAGTATAATAATTCCCTGAGTTATCATACTAAAAATGAAAAAGAAAAATATTCTTCAGACTTGGAATATAATGCATCAAAAGAGAATATACTCCTATGGGAGGATAAGTTTACAAAAATAGCAAAACTGCCATCTAATCCAGCCTGTCAACCCCTCCTTTTTTTGTCAGAGCCTGAAACCCTAACCTCACTCTCATGCCTTCTCCCAGAGGCCATACCACTACTGCTGGGTTGGTGGTGGGGGGTGGGGGGGGGGACGGGTAGGGAAAGAGGGGGACCAGACTCCCAAAAGCCCTCACCTACAGATTCAGGCAGATGAAAGGAAGATGATTTTGGCTTGTGTGATAATTAATCATGACTTGAATGAATTTCACATAAGGCCAACTATAGTAAAAAGCATTCTGAAGATATAACTGAAGTCTATGGCTTGTTAAGAGCCCCAGACATTAGTTAATATGATTGAGAATGGTTCTTCCCTGGAGAAGGAAACAAAAAGCAGAATAGGGCCAATGTGAGAAGAAAAGAAAGAACACATAAGAACCAGATTTCTACCCTAGTTTACTCAAGGAGATTTCTGATAGGAGTAGACTGCTAAAGTAACAAATTGTTTTGCCTGGAACCCCCGTCTGTATGTTTTCTTTGACTAAGCTGTTTTAATGAAATCCTTACTCTGACAATAATAGCAAGACATAACAACTTCTTGGAAACCCTCCATCTATTGTCTCAAGTAAGATTCCAGAAAAGCTGGAGAAAATATCCATAGATGTAAGCAGAAAAAACCCTTGTCCCAACGTGCCCTGGGTTAACAGTCTGTTTCTCATAAACTAGCTCCTGAATCATGCCACATTGTTTGAAAAAATAACATACACAGACTATGTCTGCAAGCTAAACTGATGAGCCCATTATGAAGGCCAAGTTCAGTAAAAATAAGTCAAGCCAAAAGAAAAAACTTGACTATTGTAAAGGTTGAACCAGATGTTTATATAGATCCAACCCTATCACGCAGCATAATGGAGAAGTCAGTTTATATGAAACACATGGCCAAAGTTCTGCCCTTATGTGCTCTGGGTTTTCTACTTATATTTCTAGATCTGACTAAGTTTCATATATATATATGTTTACACACACACCAACAAACAAAGGAAATATATATATATATATATATATATATATATATATATATATATATATTTCCTTTTTTTGTTGATTGGTTTTATGTTGAATTGACATTCATTTTAAAAGCCAAACCAGTTGTGCTTATGAATATAGCCTTTGGAGAAGAAGACAAAGGTGCAAACATGTTAGGTTTGTTAGAAATGGACATGCTTTGATGCTTTGGATTTCTTCCTGGCTTTAGTTCCAGGAACCTATAGCTTCTAAGTGACCATGGGAAAAAAATAAATATTTGGCAACATCTCCTCAGGCAGATAAGAGTCTGTGGCAACCCCCTCTCAGTGCCCCCATGATTGGAAAATAGTGACGCCTGGAGCGCTCATCCAACCGCTAAAGACTGGTCTGCAGCCCCCACTGCTCAGACCACGGAGTGGGAAGCAACACCGCTGAGTGGTCGTAAGCTGTTCTTCCACAAACTCTTACACAAAATGGTAATGAGGCTGACGAAAAATAGTTTCTGAAAGTTAAACACAGTAATAATAAATGAAGAAAATAGTCACCTAGGAGGAAGAAGTGAGGGAGAGAGACCTGAAAGTCAGCCTAGATTTTCTGTATATTTTCCCTCGGCTGAAATGTCCTCCCCTTATTCCTTTCCTGATCCTCAGGAAAATTCCTACTCACACTAAACCTCAACTCCAGGGTTACTTTCTGGCTGACTAAAAAGCACTCGTTCCAGTATCTTCTATTTTTCCCACACTGTCTGACAAGAAAACACCTTTTATTTTTTAAATTCCTAATCCCGAAATTTCCTAATCTGCAAAGACCTCTCAGCACAAACTTAATTATTGCTTCCGTGTGCCACTGCTGTCCCTAATACTTACCTCTATCATAGCATTAATCACATGATGGTGTACGGAGTAGAAGAACATACAGTTTTCTATATCCCTGTCTCTCCTAGAGCATGGAGAGTGGCTTGAGGGCAGAGATATTTTTCTTATTAAATTTTTTGTCTGTAATCCCTTATAAAGAGCCTGCATTAAAGAAAGCACTCAAGAAGTTGTGCTCTGGCAAAGGCAGGCTAATTTGCTTTAGACCAAATGTTTCTCAGAAAACTAAAAAGTATACCAAAATTTTGTTTCATGGTAGAATGTACTGGAGTACTGAACCAGTGAGAATGTTCACAGGCCAGGATTGAAAAGAGTGGGAAGTCCAGAAAGCTGGGCCAAGCACGGCATCTAACCAGGTTGTCACCACGTGTGGAGAGACTAGGGAACGAGACTTGAATTCATGGCCTCCTAAGGACAAGAAGGCCAGGTAACCATTCCCAGCTTTGGGTTAGAAAGCAGCAGGAATATATCCTAGGAGCAAGAACGAACTAAAAAGAAATAGCTCTCATAAGGTCTGAAGCCCATTTACAAACCATCTCATTCTGACTGAGTTACAGTAATGTATCAACAGCAGAGCTGCCTGTGAAGCAAAAGTTAGTCATTTCTGGAGGAAGAGAGCCTCAATTATTTCTATGCATTTCCGCTTACAGTGCTCATCTCTCAATAAAAATAACCAGGTATCTGTGAATATAAAAATTTATACAAAAGTAAAAAGAACAGACAATAGTTTAGGGTCTTAGGCAGTGAATAAAATAGAATTGTCAGACAAGGACTTTAAAATATCTGTGATTGATATACTTAAGAAATTATGAAGCACAATATGGTAGACAACTAGAAACTCTTAAAAGGGTTTTAGCATATGGAAAGATCATAGAGGAAATTCAATGGGTATTTGCTTAAGCTATGTCTATTTTACAGTAATTCTTTATAGATATAAATTCAAGAGTATTTATAGATATAAATACTAGAGGCCTGGTGCACAAAATTCATGGGCAGGTATAGTCCTTAAGCCTGGCCTGCCCGCAGCTGGCCCTGCCTCCCGCCACCACACACAAACCCCAGTTCCCCATTCACCATTGAGTGACTGGAGCCTGACGACCAGAGGGAGGGACCAAGAGGCTGGCCATTCCCACCCGCTCACCAGCCCTGCCTCCACCACAGGTCTCCCTCTGTGTGTGGGGTGACTGGTGGGGCGGGGGCCTTGGCCTGGCACCACACACATCCTCCACCACCCACCCTCAGTTCCCAGTTCACCATCGGGCGATGGGAGCCTGCCGGCCAGGGAAGGGAACCAAGAGGTGGTCAGTGCACCTCATAGTGACTGGTCAAGTAGTTGTTCTGGTCATTCTGCTGTTAGGGTAAATTTGCATATTATCCTGCTGGCAGGGGGCGGGGCTGGCTGGTGAGCAGAGGGTGCCAGGCCAGCCAAGGCGGGTGCCAGCTGGGGCCCCCTGATTGCCCTACCGGTTGCCCCACAGATTGGCCCTGATTGCTGTCCAGGCCTAGGGACCCTACCTATGCACGAATTTCATGCATCAGGCCTCTAGTTATATATATATAACTAGAACATACATATCCAAGTAGCATTATTTTTAACATTTCCAAAATGGAAATATCCACTATAAAATGGTTGTACACATTGTGATTTATTCAGATAATGGAATAATGCAGCAATACAAACCCATGACATGCTATTTTAGACAACTTGCATAAATCTCTAAATATAGCATAGAGTGATGATCCACACACAGAAAAAATACACCAGGATGATTCCATGTATTTATAGTCTAGGATAGAAGTCAGGATAGAACATTTTTAGGAGGAGATTGTGAATAGAAGTATGCACAAAAGGAATTTAGGGATGCTGAAATTTTTTGCTTCCTGACCTGGTTCATGGCAGATTCAATAGTATATTTATTTTATGATAATTCACTGAGCCATATCATGTAATTTCTGTACATTTAGATATGTAAGTTATACTGCATTAAAACATAAAATTAGAAAATAAAGATATGCATTCAATGTGTTGTTGAATGAATTAATGTATGAGTGATTGGTGAATCTTGTTTTAAGTATTTAAAGTCACTAGAGAGGAAAGGTAATGGGAGCAGATACTAAGAAATGAGTAATCTAACAACTACCTGAATTTATTGAGATTTATGTCACTGTTAAGATCAGTCAGACTATTATTAGGCATTTGAGATAAATGTCTTTCAGGATATTACCTATTATTTGACTTAGCAATAAATTCTTTGTTATTCTGATCTAAATTACTCTTGCAGTTAACATTCTATTTGTCTTTGCTCATATTTTACTTCTCTATTCCTAAAAACTATTCTCAAGATAGGCCACACTGCATAAGTAGATCTTGGACTAGGAAGAGCAGTAGGAAAACTGATTGTTAAAAATAACAAAAAACCAATTTGTTTTATAGTGTATCTATACTTTCTGAATGAGCCCTAGATTAACGTACATAGATATCCAATTAACTTTTTTAGCTAACTCTAGTTCCAATTACTACATGAAAGTGGCAATTTACCAAATGGGTTTCTGAAATCTCTGGAAAGCCTAAGGGTGTTTCCCCCCAAAAGTTAAATTATTCTTTGCTTATAAACAATACAATAGGAGCATTTGATTCCATATTACTATGGTGGCATTTGATTATATTTTATATCACTTTATTGCAAATATTGGTTAACTTCTGGCATTCTTCAGCTGTTTCATTAGTGATATATATTATTTGACATCTCATGCAAATACGCACAAGGATTCCAGATTGTCTTGGAGACTGTAAGGTAGGGCTCTCTGGTCCACAGGTTCATCAAAAACAATCCTAGGTGCAATTCTCACAGGATCTAGGCAATATATCAAACACATATCAAATACATATGTATTTGAGTGTGTGCCTGATGGGGCACTGATGAAGGGACAGGGAGAGAATGGGCTGGGATGTGCTGAGCATCAGGAGCAGCCCCATGAATGGAAGAATCAGGCCAGAGGCTCTACTTCTTTGACCACTCCTCCCAGAGGAAACCCAAGCCTGGAGGGATCTCAGAGGGGAGTCCTGGGACAAGAAATACCTGGTGCCCTGGTTGCCAGGACCATCCCAGACTCACCTGTAAGAAGTCTGTACCATAACACCTATTGAGAGATTCCGGTCCTCTTCTCATTCGAGTCATTTCACTGCAGCACCTCAACCAGGTCCTCAGCCAGGTGCTAGGGAGCCAACCCAAAGGCCATGCAGGGTGGGTCTTCCTTAGGTCAGAATGAGAGATTAAACTGTGTATATAGGGGCAGCATATCTACAGTCTTCTTGGAAGCCAAGACCCTGGGCCAGTGGGTGGAGGGTGAAGAGGGGGGCAATCTGTCCTTCGCCAAGTCCCACTGCAGCAGCAACCCAGCCCGGCTGCTCATTGCACATTTGGGCGGCCAGTTCTTCCTCCTGGCAGCTGTGAGGTATCCAGAATTTGTCCCAGGAGACCCGCACTTCCAACTCCCGAGTCCTTACCTTGAAGAACAGCCCCAGGCAACTTGACATATTACCCTGAGTGTTTTGAGAAAAAAGAAAATTAAGAGGAAAATTCCAGTTTGTGCATCTGTCAGTGCCTGTTGTGTTTTCCAAGCCCACGCTGAAAGTGAACTCTCTTGATCACTTAAGGCCCAAGGGTCTGGCAAAGCCAATGGGTCAGGGAAGTGTCATAGGGTGGCCACCTGGTCTAAAGGCAGACTTGTTGTCCTCCTCATGGACTTCAGCCCCAAAGGTTGATCCTTTGTGACCAATTGAAGGAAGTATGATCCTTCTTTTCCCAAGGTACACTTCTTAGTTCCTTGACTAATGATAGTCCCTGATCAAGGGTAAGGGAGACTGTAAGATCACTGAAAGGTTTGTAGTATTAGTGGGGACTTGGGTGGTGACTAAAGACCAGTTTTCAATGGGGCTTACTAGTCCTGCCTCAAAAAGAAAGGAGAAATTCCTTTCCCTCCTCCAAGAGTCAAAAAGAATATGTAATAGTTTTTTTCTCAATATTTTGGAAGTAAACTCTAATTAAAGCATATTTTAGTGGATTAATCCTAATAATTGTTGTCTTTTATATAACCTATCACTCTCAGAATTTTTGTTTTATAAACATTTTATTTGACTCCATTTATCTTAAATGCATCATCTTCTCTTCAACAATATTTGCAGAATCATGAACTTGATACACTAATTATATTTTTCTAATATATTTTAAAACAAATACACAATTTAAAAAAATTAAAAACATATACCAATACCTCTCCCATTGAAAGTGTACTTCCTTAGCACTGGTAGAATGGGTACCACACTTTTGAAAATCCAGTTGTATAGCTTGCCTCAGCTCTGTTGCTCTTTCCAACCATCCTTAATAGATTTTGAGATGAGGAGGGGTAGGGCAAAGAATTTATATTCGAAATCAGATGTGAGTTTTTGTATGTTTTTTAATCCTTACCCAAGGATATTTTTTATTGATTTTTAAAGAGTGGAAGAGAGAGGGAAAGACAAAAATATCAATGTGAGAGAAACACATCGATTGGTTGCCTCCAGCACAAGGAGTCCAGGGAAGAGCCTGCAAGAGAGGTATGTGCCCTTGACTGGAATTGAATTTGGGATCCTTTGGTCCACAGTCTAAGGTTCTATCCACTGAGCCAAACTGGCTAAAGCCAGATGTGGGTTTTGATTCCAGTTTTGCCACCAAGTAGCTGTAACTTAGACTATTCACTTATCTGTATCTGTTTTATCAGCTGGCCAATGTGAATAAAAAGATTTCCTGTGTACAAATATGAATCTTAATTGAGATTGTTTTGAGAACACTGAATACAGTGACTGTCATCTAATAGGATCTCAATAAATGCAATTTTTCATTTCATTCTTCTTTTCCTTCTTTAGCAGAGACTAAACCCTAGATTTCCTGCTTTTGCGATTCACTTTGAGCTTTTTTCAGTTCATAGCCAAGAGTCATTAGAGATATTATGCAGATTAACAACACACACATGTATGATTGTATTGTTCTAACTTGTAAATGTCACACTATTTTTAAGTTAATTGTTCATATGTCTCCCTGACCTGTTAAGCTACAAATGACTTAATGGCACATTCTGGGGATCCAATTCTGACATCTAAATATCTCCTGAATTTGTCACTTCTTTACATTCACACTATCTCTGCCTACTGCAAACCACCACCATTTCTAATCTAGACCATTGCAATATTAATAATCTCCTCCTGCCCTGTCTCTCTACTCCTGCTCTGCTCAAGCAAGTTTTTAGAGTTCAAGCAAGAGAGCTTTTTTGGAGATACAAATCGTATCAGTCCCATTTGAAACTCTTCAGTTACTTAACATTACTCTTGGAATAATGTCTCTAACACCTTAATCTCAACCTTAATCTGGCCCCTACCTACACATAGGGACTCAAGCAGCATAATTCTACCATTCTACATTTCAAATATGAGGGTCTTTTTTCTATTTTTCAAATTAAAATATTATTGTCACTTTGAGACCCTCAAACTTACTGTTGTGTATGTGTGTGGGTATGTGTATGTGTGTGGGTGTGTGTTGTTGTTGTTGTTGATTTTTTTTTTGGAGGGGGGGGCGGGTGTCTGGAATGCTTTCTCCAGCACAACTTAATGTTGTAGGGTATCAAAGTGAAATTAATTTCCCTAGGAAGTTTCTTAAACATCTGAGGTTTCCCTGTGGTCAGTTCCACTGTATCCTGCACTTGGATGCTCTTGTCTATGAGGACAGGACCTTTTCTGTCTTTTCATCATGTGTCTTCAGCAACTAAAGCAGTCCTGGCACAGGCACATGTATTTAATAAATACATGAACCCATCTGAATGAACCAGTATAAGGAACAAAGTTACAATTAATGATCCTTTAATATTTTTACAGAAAACTTAACCTAAAAAATGCACATATGTTTAATGACTTAATTCTACTCTAGATAGAATATAATCCTGAATACCCCTTTAACAGTCCCCAAATAACATACCCTTTTTGTCACGGTTTTCCCCCAAATAAATCTACTGCTACACTTCTATGCATGTTGGTGTATATGTGCAGATACTCTTTAGGTGATGTGTGTATGTCTGCAGATAAAAGTCTTCCTGTAGCAAATGTTCACAAAGGAGACAGAGGACCCTCGGATGAACATAGAGCCCCCCACTCCCACCCATGCGAACCCGCTGACCTCCCCACCGGGTCCTAATTGGAGCACTCCTTTCTAATGTGTGATGCCAGTGAAACTTGAAATAGATGAATCTGCTCATCCTCTACTCGGAGGGGGCTGAGGTGTCAGTTCCAAACCCACTGATAAGGAAATTCTCTGATGATAACAGCAGGTTTGACATTGATGAAGCCTCCCCATCTGGTGTGTTTAGGAAAGCAATAATGAATAAGGGTGGCAAGCGTGTTTCCTGGCTCCTGGCCATCACCATATTGTGTTAAGGTCTCTCTCTTCCTCTGCTCTGCCATCTCGATCTCAGTATGACCTGAAAGAATTATTCTAGAAATGTTTGGCTGCTTCTGAGAGCTTTCTTTTCTATTTTTGACTAAATCGAGCTATTTCATTTGATGGGGAGAAATGTCTTGCCTTTGGATGTACTCGGAAAGTTCTTTTACAGAGAAGAAAGTTTCATATGCAGTTTGTGTCACATTAACATCTCCTTAGGGCCCAATATGGTGTCTAATGGAGTCGCTAGATACGTTTTAAAAGTCAGCAGCATTCTTAAATGACTCTTGCTGTTCTGTTGGGCGATCATTAGATTCTCTCCTTTTTCTTTTTGAATACGCTGGACAGGGGTGGGGATGGAAGGGTTGGCACGCTTAGGCACCCATCTTGATCTAATGTGCTGGATATATTTCCAGATGTCTTGTATCTCCATTAAAATGATTTGCAGATTCCATATTTTATCACTGCAAATAAAAGCACATATCCATTGCTTAATACATATAATTACTTCTGGGTAGGTGTGCAATGATCAGAGGCAAAAGACTAGACCAGCTACCTAGCCTCAACTAGTATGAACTGATATTAAACAAGAAATAAAGATTTTTTACTGATGCCACCATGTATATATCTCCTGGTGGAAAAAAAAGAGAAAATGTGTTTTTACTCATATGTAAGACTTTGCAGACTAAACACATAAGCAGACATTTTCCCCTAAATGTGACTGGAAATTTATAGAGCAATTAACTCGCCTTGCACATAATAGGCACTGGAACATAATCACTAAATTTTAGAATTAAAGGGCTTTAACTGAGAGCTAAAAGACAAATATCCTTTCTAAGGACATAAACTAGTTAGTGAAAAAGTCTGGTAAATTCAACGGCAGTCCATTAAATGTTATGGACATTTATACTATACCCTACTTAAAACGATCCTTTATGCTACTCTTACCTTCTTACTGGTAAGTACAATTAATTAAATTGTTAGTGAGGCTCATCACAATCAACTTTTCAGTTTAAACTGAAAGGCATTAGGAAAAATGCAACGATTCATTTCCATTGAGGTACTGCAAAAGTGGTTTAGCAATAATAACACGTTGGCCATAATAAAGACTTTTTCACATTTTTGCTTTTTCTTCAAACTAAATTAGAAGTTTTATTAAGATTTAAATTACATCATACTTTTATTTCCTTACAATACCAAACAACAATTGCATGTACTTGTTGGCAGTCATACAATTATAAAGATGTGTTGCCTAGATATTTAGCTTCTCTAAATTTTATAATTATAGTTAGTATGTTTTCTATTTTGCTTGCTTTTGATAATTCTGATTAAAATTCTTTTCATGCCTTTTTTATGTATGATAGGTTTTATATAACAACTTATTTAACCATAAGCACATTTTCTTCACAACATATTTTCCCCTCAGTATATTGATATTGATGGAAATAACATCCATTCTTGAAGGTATAAAAAATGCTTATAAATTATATATTGGAAATTTTATACAAATATTTTATCTTTATCTTTATATTATTCTAATTTTCACTTACTTTTGTATTTCCTGCTTTTACAAATATCACATGATGCACTCAATGAATACTTAATTTTTCTTCTTTTCCTACTGTTTCCACTCTATATGTTTCTTAAGCTATAAATCTCCTAGAATTCTTATGAAAAACCCTATTAGTTACTTCTCTTTATGACCTATCTTCTCAAAGATAGTCAATCATCTAAGTTTTTATGTGGCATATTCCTAAAGACAATCTTTTAGACCCACGGAGTTTAACACATTTTTCTACAACACACCGTAATCTCTAGTTTTCTTTGTTCATATGGATTTGAAATCTACAGTCTTTGTAGTGAAGAGAATAACAGGTTCATTTTTTATTGTGCTAATTTAAGTAGCTTCTCATTACCAATGCCAACCCTGATTTTTCTTTTCTTGAAAAATAATAACCATCTTTTAGAATAAAAGCACTAGAGCTATTTATATTATGTGAAAGTTCTTTTTATTCCATTTGCTAATAGTGTATTGCTGTGTTTTTTTCCTGACATATTGCTGTAACTTGCAATTTACAGCTGTCATAGGTGAAATGTTGCATTGCTGCAATTTTGCAAGGGTTTTTAATAATATGTAAAATATTGAGCTTTCATTTTTAAGTGGTATACAGTAAATTCCTAATTATTTGCACTAATGAAAAGGAACAAAGATGAGGATAATATTAAATACTACCAGTTAAATCCCAACACCTAAATGATGCTTAAGAGTATCTTTAATTCTGAAAAATGCATATGAGAAATAATCAAGTCATGCATTGATAATATGTTACTGGGATCAGAATTTGAAACTGCATACTTTCCTTATTTTGCTCACCTAAATTTATCTATCCTCAATGCTGGAAATAGACCATTCATCTCTCAGACTAACAGAAAAATCACCCAAAAAGAGATAACTTTTTAAAAATTTCCTACAGAACAAGAAATAGGCTATCTGGGAGTGAAGGAGATAAAGTATGTAAAAAAAGAAATAAAAAGTCAAATATTAGATCATTGTTCCAATGTGTAGCAAGAGACTGGTTACAACCTGCTGGTTTGATTATATGCAAATAAGCTTCAAAATAATCATTGTCATGTATTAAGCATCCTTCTTGCCTCTGTTATAACAATCACTTAATTCAATACCCATGGCAACTCTGTAAGTGTATTTTAATACTAAGTTTATGCTGAGAAAACTAAGGTAAGTAAATTGCCCAAGTACACACAAATAGTACTGATACTATCTATGTAAGCTGGTAACAGAAGGATTTAAACTAAATTGAATTTAGACCAAGCAAATGGATTGCTGCTGTGGATTTCCATAATAAGCTCTCCTCCCCCTCCACTATTGGAAATTTTAGTCTTATCACCTCTCTAAGCAGGCTCATCTCTTTTCTCTTTTGGGCCATTTTCTCTTCTTTTCTCTGATACTGACAGCACAAAACAATGTCTACCGCTCCATGCCATTCTCTAAAAAACACCTTCGAGAGATCCTCAGGGTTTTCACTCAAATGCAAATGATTTTTAAAGATTTACTCTTTTTAGTCTAAGAATGAGATCAGGCATTTTATGTTCTTGAAAGAAGTCAGATTTATTACATATGCTGATGTCCTGGGACCCGCTGCCTTGGCTATCAGGAGGGGCACCAATCGGCTGCTGTAATCCGTCATGCATTGTGTATGCTCAGCACCCTTCTTACTGTTAGGTCTGGTCATATTTCCCACAGTCTGAAATTTATTCATGTCAGCCTGTACCCTAGCAGCAGATAGTTTGTCTCTTTGATATGTTATTGGCTTCTAGAAGCCTGACAGTTTCCCCTGTGTAGTTTTAATACATACTGATGAGTTTCCTGAATTCTTATGTATTCTCAAAAATCCTTACAGTAACCCAAAGGCATTTCACCTTATTCACTAGTTCCCAGTATGGTGTCTCTGAGCCACTAGAAATTCTTCAAGATACCAAAAGGATTTTGGGGACTTTAATTCCAAAATTCAAAAGAGTTAGGAAAATAGTACTTTTAGAAAAGACAAAGCTGTAGAGGCTCCACACAGCACTGAATTTCTTTGATTTTACTAAGATCATGTTAAGTCATTCTGATAACCTGATTAACTACTGCTTATTGGAATCTCTGAATAACAGTTGTAGCATCATTGACTTTTAAATATTAAAAACTAATCAAACATCTATAATAATAAAAGCATAATGTGCTAATTAGACTGTATGTCCTTCCAGATGTCCTTCCATCCTTCCAGATGCGAGGGAAGTCCGGGTCCTGGGTGCCTGCCAGTGGCCGGAGGGAGGGAAGCCCGGGTCCCGGGTGCCGGAGAGAAGCCGGTGACAGCAGCCGGGGGAAGGAAGACCTACTCTTGCACAAATATCGGGCCTCTAGTTACATCATAAAAGTAGTTTTTAATGACAAAATCCTAAGTTTTAGAGTCCAGGATAAAGTAATTCAGTGGCTCCTTGGAGATAATAAGGTTGAGAACCACTATTTTAATAGTAATAACTGTTATCACCAGTATATTATAATAATGTAACCAGTCACCATGGAGTGCCAACTATAAATGTGTTAAGTATCATAATGCACTATTTAAAAAAACATGGAACATGTGAAAAATAGATAATATTGCCTTTTTTTACAGATAGGCAAAATAAGTTACAAAAAAATTGCCATCCACATGTTTACTGCTAACCAACCCTTGTTTTCTGTACTTCCCTATGGAGGCCTCCACTCTAACAGAAGCAAGTATCTAGGTAAGTGTAGACAGTTGAACTGAATAAATTCATTTTCATAAATTTTTAACTTTAAGACTTTACCTAATTAATGTAAATATATTTTCTGAAAATATGATAAAGTGAGCATTTGTTATGTATCACTATGCTGTGTAGATATGAAACCATTTATTATATGTAAATCGGTGCTTTCTGTCCATATTCAGAGCCAGTTTATCCATTTTTTTTCACTACATTGAAGAAACAAGCATATGAAGGGAATACTTTTTCCTAAGTAGCAACATGAAAATATAGCAACAACTCAAGTGACTTAGAAAGGGACCTAAGTGTAAGGAAGATTGCTATTATAGGGATGGTACTTGAAAGATTAGCAGACTCCTCCATTTCCCAAACAACAGAGTACACGAGTATATCCAGTACCCCAATCTTTATTCATTTGCTTTTTAGGGCAGTACTCAGTAAATGAAGTATATTGTTTTTAATTTTTCTTCTTTTTAATCTATATTTATTCAGTTCTCTGGGGTATTTTTGCCTGTGCTTTTCCCCACTATATCTCATTCCCCAGTAGCTTGTCAAGGTTTATGTGATTTTTTTGGTATACTGTTCTAAATATACTCACTGAACACATTATGATCCATTAAATAATTTCCAGTGACCATATTATTTTCCTACTGACGTTAAAATTTCAGAGAGTCTTTTTTTGTTTCTAATTATTTTTCATCATTTTAGCATTAAAGTTTTATTTTAAGTTTTCCCAAGTTTGCAATAATTTCACAAATAATCAAATAATCACCCTATCAAATAATTCATAACCTGTAAATAAGTTCATAAATGCTTCATAAATATTTACATAAAAGAATCCCTCTGTCATAGTTGAACCTCACATTGTGATGCTAAGAATGAGTTTGTCAGGCAAATAATTACTCCTTAATTTATGTGTTTCATAATTACACTTTCTTTTCCATATTGGATCTTGTGAAATTAGAATCCAGTTTGGATAAAATGGGCAAAAACTATCACTAAAGTGATGAATATTTTTACAAACTTCACATTGAAATATAGGAGCCTAGATAACCTTGCTGATTTTCAAAGTCCTCCCTGAAATCAAAGATATTTCACTAAAAGTCTGGAACCAAACACTGGGTTTGTACTGGCTCTGCCTCAACATTCTGCATCCAATTTTCCAGCAATTACATCAGCATAATTGAAAATCATATCGCATAAGCGATGAGATAAGATTTATGAAAAGTAGTAATGAAAACCAATCATTCTATATACCCAAAGTAATGCTTTTGAATAAAAAACAGTTAATCAAAATTGGACAAGTGTAGGGAATAAATAAGAGCATTATACTTAAGCAATATTTATTCCAAGAAAAGGCTGAAGTGGGAGGGTAGTGAGAGAAAGGCTGAGTCACTCCTTTGTGGGTCTTATGGAAAAACGTCAAGCCAAATGGCTGCACTCTGGTGCACCAATTCAGAAAAGTGTGTGTTTTTTTCCACTTGAAGAAATGATTCTGATAGACTCTAAGACAATAATAGCACACTCAGAAGTCAGGCAGGTAGTATCTACAGCAACAATGGCAATTGTTACATGTCCACTCTAACTTACAGTATGAAGAAATCTGTCAGGCATCAGCAAATTTAGCCATACCTTTGCACTGAAATACCAATAGCTACTCTATGTGCAATCAGAATCATTGATCTTTGGTTAATAAAAACCTATATTCTGGCAGCAGAGTGTATTGGAAGTAACTGAAAGTCAGTTGAATTGGATGTGAGCCTGATCTTGCCTTACACTAGTTATGTGGCTGTTATCAATGGGTCTCCATTTTCTTTTCTTTTTTTAAATTTTTTAAATTATGGAATAAGATTTAAGTAGGTGATTTCTATGGTCTTCGTGCTATAATTCTACCATCTCTATAACACATATGGAGAAAACTAAGCCCTAAGTATTAGGTAATCCTCAAAGTACAATTCCTAAACTAGAGATACTTCATTGCTTCATAAGCTAGTTAACAAAGTTATAATAAATGTGAATTTTTATAGTCACTATCTATGTCTACAGATTAATAAAAAATAATATAACAATCTTAAAATAGTCATTAGTAATTACTTAAGCAAAAGTTTAAAAAGATTTTCTCCTAATAGAACACAAGCAGATTGATTTGGAAGTTTGAAGGGTCTTTGGTTTAGCTATCATAGTCCAAAAATTAAATGAATTTGGGAGATCTTTCTGTTCTTATGCAAGATACCATATCACATCCCTCCTGGTTAGTAATAAAATAATGACTGATCCTTAACTATGCCACCCAATCCTTCAAGGTTTCACCAGCCTATCTGCAGAAACAGAGTCACATTAAGTAATAATTCATATTTATTTGTTCTTTGCTTTACCAATTCATGTGTGCACCTGTTTCACTTGCAGATCTTTAGATCAAAACATTTCTCTGTGGCCCATGGGATTTTCTATGCAAATTCACATCTTTCTTAGTCTCAACCTGGTATGTTTTGTTTTACTTTCTTTCATAGTTCTATATAGCCCCTCAAATTCCTAGATTTGTGCACACTTTAGCATGCTCTACCTTATATCCTGCTCCTAAACTTTGACAGACATTCCAACAAGTCCATCTCTTAATCACTCCCCATGCTCTGTGCCAGGTTGCTTCCATTCATCAGCTCTTTAAGTTTGGATGCCAAACCTCAAATATAGCTGCAAAAGTTGAGCTATATTCTCATGAGATTGAATAGAGAAAAATTTAAAACTCCAGGAAATTAAACTTGGATCAAACCATCACTGGTTAAAACTAATTCCATATAATTGAGTAGGAACAATGAATTTAACTTTGTCTCTTGAACATTAAACATGAAATTAAAAAGAAAATCAACTAAAAATATTTAGATCCATAAATGATCATTTAGCACCCCAAAGAATATTGTATAACAGAATAATTCCTAGGTGATTATGAAAATACTAGAGGCCTGATGCACAAATTCATGCATGGGTGGAGTCCTTCGGCCTGGCTGGCCATCAAGGCCTATCAGGGGTCTGGCCAGCAGGGGGTGGGACCACATGAGGTTGGCCTGCTGGCCGGGAAGGGGGAGCCATGGGAGGTTGGCCAGCCGGGGGTAGGGTCTGCGGGAGGTTGGCTGGCCAGGAGTAGGGTCTGCAGGAGGTTGGCTGGCCGACCGTGGGGAGGGCTGCGGGAGGTTGGCTGTGGGAGCGCACTGACCACCAGGGGGCAACTCCTGCATTCAGTGTCTGCCTCCTGGTGGTCACTGCCCATCATAGTGACTGGTTGACCAGTCCTTCCAGTCATTCGGTCGTAAAGTTGCTTAGGCTCTTATATATATAGATTCACAGGCACATTTAGAAGGACACTGATCCCCTCTTTTCAGTATAAGCAGACAGACATGCAGCTAAGGCAGACCTAAAAGACACTGGATACAGAGTACATATGTCACATTTATGGTAGCCAATGATTTTTTGATTAACCCTTCTATATTGCTAAAATCTCACATTTTGAGTTCTACTTCTTAAAATTAGAATTCAAATATTCTGTCTTCTAGGGGCTAAAAGAGGTGGGGGAATGCCAACAATCAAAATTCCCCACAAGAAAATTTGATTTGCAAATGAATAATGGGTAGTTCTTGAATCTATAAGTCCTAGATCAAGATGCCAGGAAGCTTGGTTCCTTCTGACAGCTCTGTGGGAAGGATCTGTTGCAGAACTCTTTCTTAGGCTTATAAATGGCTATCTTCATTTTCACATGATGTTCTTCCTATATGTCCTGTATCCAAATCCCCCCTCTTATAAGGGCAAGAGTTATATTGAATTAGGGATACATCCTACTCCAGTATGACATCATCTCACTTGCAAGTAGGGTCACATTCTTAGATGCTGGAAGGTTAGAACTTCAATGTACAAATTTGGAGGAGGAAACCCACCATTCAACCCGTAACATATGTCAAATTCCAGTAATCCAAGTAAAATTCACTACTCCAGTATTTTAAAAATTCCTAGACATAAAAAACAGATAGACTTGACTAAAGAAATACAAAAATTCATAATTGGAATAATTGTTTTTTATAAAGTAAGCAAAAAATCAGTAAGAATATAGAGACTCAAGTAACACTTGCAACCAAATTTACCTACTAGACATTTATAGAACCATATCCACTACAATAGCAACTACATAGTTTTTTAAGAGCACATGGAATATTGATTCAAATTATCTAAAATTAAAAATAAAGTGAATTATAAATAGAACTCAAGAAAAAATGATAAAATGAAAAAGTGGAGTAGAAAAATATATTTTGTATTAATGTTTAAAAAATAATTGGTTTAACAATTAAACTAAAAATCAAGTCTCTGAAATGCCTTCAATATAAAGGGACTAGCAAATCAAGAAAGAGAGAATAAAGTCAAATAACAAAAGTAATAAAATAAATTTAAAATGAGTTAATAATCCAAACCAATAATATGAAAAAATTATGAGAATATTTGTCTCAACTCTATGCACTTCTTTTTGAAATTCTGGATGAATTGGATATGTCTATGAAAGTTATAAATTACCAATTTACTTTAACACCCAAAAAGAAACAACTATTCTCAAGAGTTTCACCCAATAATAGCACCAGGCCTAGATGAGTTCAAAGCTAATAATTTTCAACTTTCAAATATCATGTATTTCTGGCGTTATTCAAACTACTCAATATTAGAGAGGGAAAGAATATTTTTATGGAAAAATAAGCTTTGAAGTATTAAATTTTGAAAATAAAAAATAATAAGGAAGGACAGCCTTGAAAACAATGAAATACTTTTGTAAAGCTACATTACAAAGCAATCTAATTCAAACAGTGTAATACTGGCAGAGAAATAAGTAAGGAGATCAATAACACAAAAGAAAAAATAGTCTTACAGTATAGGGGATCTAGTATATAATAAAGATGGAATTTCAAATCCGTTAGACAAATATATTATTTAAATGCACTCTTTAGGAATGACCATCCAGTCATTTAAAAGAAATATTTATGTTTTATACAAAATCAATTTGAAATGTGTCAAGCTCCAGTTTTTAAAATAGAAATCATTAAAATTCCAGAAAGAGTCTTGGGAGGTATTTAAAACTAAAAGTTTTTAATAAAAATGGTGTTTTAAAGCACAAAATGGTGTTTAAAGGTCATAAAATAATAAAATGGAAAATTTATGGTGAAAACATCATTAGCAAAGTTAAAAAGTAAATGAATTTTGGGGAAAGATTTTCTAATTTCTTTAAACCCCAATGCTTTGTAACTGAAAAATACTCAGTAAACTGATGGACTGTCATAGAATTTGCATAGATAAAGACATCCTATCTAATAATAGACAAATATGCAAATTGACCATACCTCCGACACACCCACAAGCCATGCCCACAAGCCACGCCCACCATCCAATCAGAGCGAGTATGCAAATTAACCCAAACCAAGATGGCTACAGCCACAGAGAGCAAGGTTTCCTAGGTAACAGAGGAAGCCAAGCTTTCTGCCTGCCCTGGCCAGGCCTAAGCCTCCACTCAAGCTACAAAGTTTCAATTATAGAAGGTAAACAAATTCAAACAAATGGCTGCAGAATGGAGCTTGAGAGAGCAGGCCAGGGTTGCCGCCAGCAACAGGGGAAGCAAAGCTTTCCGCACACCCTGGCCGGGCCCACCCGCTTAAGGCAACAAAGTTTCAATTATAACCCCAACACAAATGGCTGCCGGCCTCAGAGGGAGCCCCAGGCTTGGCTCCGCTCCAGGCTACAAAGTTTCAATTATAGAAGGAAAATAAATTCCAGATACTAGGGCTTCCCCTTGGGTTGCCAGGGGGCGTGGCCAGCCTGCAAACCACCACAGGCCCCTCGCTCAGGCCGCCCCACACCCCAAGGGAACCCCCATCCTGATCTGTGACACCCTTCAGGGCAAACCAGCTGGCCCCCACCCCTGTATCAGGCCTCTATCCTATCTAATAAAAGAGTAATCTACAGATTGATCATCACTGCAACACACAATATCGCTGCCCCCATGTGGTCAAAGATCCTTCCCCCCTGTGGACACAAGATGGCCACCACAAGATGGCCAGCAGGAAAGGGCAGTTGAGAGGGACCAAGCCTGCAAGGGAGGGCAGTTGAGAGGGACCAAGCCTGCAAGGGAGGGCAGTTGGAGGTGATCAACCCTGCAGGAGAGGGCAGTTAGGGGTGACCAGGCCGGCAGAGGAGGGAAGTTGGGGGCAAACAGGCTGGCAGCAAAGTGGTTAGGGGGTGATCAGGCTGGCAGGCAGAAGCAGTTAGGGGCAATCAGGAAGGCAGGCAGGCAAGCAGTTGGGAGCCAGCAGTCCTGGATTGTGAGAGGGATGTCCGACTGCCCGTTTGGGATCGGGCCTAAACGGGCAGTCGGACATCCCTTGAGGGGTCCCATATTGGAGAGGGTACAGGCTGGGCTGAGGGACAACCCCCCTCCGTGCACGAATTTCGTGCACCGGGCCTCTAGTTAATATATAATTTCATAGAATGTTATAGCAATCTACATAATTTAAAATAATGACCTAGCAATTCCAATTCTGAAATTTATCTTTAGAGATAACCTTACAAATGGCAAATTTTTCATTATAGTACTTTAATAGGTAAAAGACTAGAAAAAATAAAATTCCATTATCTATAATAAAAAAACATAATATGCTAATTAGACCAGACATCCTTCCGGACGACCTTCCAAAGAAAGCAGGGACTGCTGGGGTCCTAGGTGCCGGCTGGTGGCCAGAGGGAAGCCCAGGTCCCAGGTGCTGCAAGGAAGCTGGTGCCAGCAGCCGGGGGAAGGAAGGCCTACTCTTGCACGAATTTTGTGCATTGGGTCTCCAGTTAGAGATAAAAGAAGTTATGTTAGATCTATACACTGGAATGTTAAGCAAATACATTTCCCTGAAGAAAGTATATATATATATATATATATATATATATATATATATATATATACACATATATATATATATATATATATATACACACACACACACACACACAATATATCACATAATAATTTGTGTAGCTTTTATAATGCAAGCATGTATAAAGTTAATTTATCAAATTAGTGTTCTATTCTGAAATATAGATCACTAGATAAATGAGAGGGAAAAACTCATAGAAATTCTGTTTAATTACTGCACAGTAATTAAAAATACACATTTCAGAGTTTTATAGACATGGGTCTCACTATCTTGAAGTGAGACATTTTCTAAAAGTCAAATTCCTTCTGCTTTTGTAAGCACATAAAATATATTCTATAAGCATATATTTTCATTTTATGACTATTTTATCTATTTAAGATCATCATACATGGCATTAAATTCCATGTATTTCCTCTAAAAAGTTAAGTATATAGAGAGGCTTCTATATTCATTATATTTTGTAAGTGATTCAACTCCAACAGGTAGCATTTCCTGTTTCAGGAAAAAATAGAACACATGGTGAGCCATTGGTAAATTTAAAAATTCAGAGATGTTTATCCTGTTTCTGGCAAACCACAAAGTGCAGTTCTTCAGGGTCTTTTCAACAACAAAAGCTGGGAAGATTAAAAAGACTGACCACAAAGGCCTATGCAATTTCACTCCCAGGGTGATTACATCAAGTTCCGTTTCAAAAAAATAAAATAAAATAAAAATCTATGCTTAGAGTTGGGTGTATATATTAAATTAGAATAAAATTATCTCACTTTGCTACCAATCAGTTGAAAATTAACTGGAGCCTGAGTTATACCTACTCTTTCCTTTAAAAATGTCTAGGATTAATTATATACAATTTGTGTCAATCATAAAAAGTTTAGGGAATTTTCCACCTATGGTATATGATACCACTTCAAAGATGAAATTTTGAGGATCTTAAACTCTAGTTCTCAAACTTTGGCCAAATTATTATGTGATACATAGATATCTTCAAAAGACACATGTAACTATTTAAAACCCACATACTAAACTGTTTTTCATTTCAAAATTGGTAGTACAAGATGGCAATGCTTAGAAGATAATGGAAGCCAATATTAACATGCTAAAATGTTCAGTTATATACGCCTGCATTTTGCTTTAATATTGTCAAGAGTATTAGAGAATCTTACTTTTCAAAATGTACATACCAAGTATTTTTCTGAGGTTTTTCAAAACCTATGATTGCCTTCAGAAATACACAAAAAGAAAAAGAAAATATAAGTAATGATCCTTAACCACAAAGGCATCTTTTTTATCTTCCATAATAGCTATTTGGGCCCAAATAAACCACAGGAATGAGCATTACTTTCATTGGAAGTGGTTTCGGGAACTTACAACTCTCTGTCATCTGCTGTAATCAGGGAAAGGGCATTTGGTTAATCAAATTTATTTTGGTATTGAGAAATTATCTAACTATGTAAGGCATGGCACAGAGCTCTGACTTTTACAATAGGAGACAACGACATGATTAAATGAGAAGCCTTTCTGGGGAAAGTGATTGGAGAACCCATGATTATAGGCTTTGGAGTGATTTGCATGTAAAATCTAAGCAACGAGGAGCAGTGGTTGCTTGATACAGATTTAGGAAACTGGCTCTTTCATGATTAGGGGATTACGTTTCCAGAAGAGCAAGGATGGATTTCTTTATCAGTCAGGGTCTTATCCGGAGATAGAAACTTGGAAATATTTTAACAGAGAATTTAATATTAAAAATTCTCGACCGGATATCAGAGAACAGAAAATGTGCTATATTACTAATAATAGTAACTAGAGATATTGAGGAATCACAGAAGTAGTTACTATAGGATAAAGCTATAATCCCTAAAGCTGGGGGCAGGAATGGCGGGGTGATGAGGAACAAGGACTGTACCCCTGAGGAAGAGATGCTGTCTGGTAATTAACTGGCACCTCAGGAGATGGATGCCATGGAGTGGGACACAGACCTCCAAGAAAGGAGTTTCAGCCAAGTGGCACTGCATCTCACAGGGGGCACAGTAAGGCTGGTTCTGACAGGTGATAAAATGGCAACCCGAAGTCAACTGCCACTTTTGGAATAAACTGTCGCTGCCAAGGTGAAGAATCACTAATGTGATGACAGTGACACAACAGGAAGTAACAAGTCCCCTCCCTTCTCCAATCATGTGGTTGCCGCTTAGTGACCCCTATTGGCAGAGCCCCTAAGGGAAAACCAACTGGCAAAGAACTCTGGTTTGGCGAGTACTCGTCAAAGAATCAAAAAACAGGATACAGAAGAGTGGATTTGGAATTGAGAGACCAAAATTCAATAACCAGCACAGCTCACCCATTTGACAACTCAAAATTAATACTTGCCTTTCTACAAATTGCAACATGTTCACTCAGCAATAACAAAAAAATTTATACCTATGCTGAAACTTTTCACATTCTCCTCAAAACAAGGAGGTGCAAAAATCTCAATAGTTCTTGGGTATAGAATTGCTCCTCCTCAAATTCAATCATAGGCCAACTCAGAAAATAATAATCCCCAGTAATCACTAAACTTTTTTCTGTCTCTATGGATTTTCTAATTCTGATATTTTATATAAACAAAATGATACGTATAATGGCTTTTTGTGCCTAGCTTCTTTCACTTATCAAAATGTTTTCAAGGTTCAAGATTTCATGTTATAGTATCTATGAATATATAATTTCTTTTTATGACAATTATTGCATTTTATTTAACTACCAGAGGCCTGGTACACGAAATTCATGCACTCGGGGGGTCCCCCACCCTGGCCTGTGCCCTCTCACAGCGCGGGAGCCCCATGATCGATCGCCCCAAAGAAGTAGGCCCCACCCACCCATCCGGGGCTCCTCGATGGTTTGCCCCAAAGAGGTAGGCCAGAGCCGCGGGACCCGCCTCTGTGCCGTGCATGCAGCATCAACCACTCGCCTGCCCACACGCGCATGCAGCCCCGCCCACCAGTGTGCGCCTGCTGCACACACAGCCTCCTGGCGATCGCTCATTACAGCGTGAGGGCGTCATGGCATGAGGGTGTCATGACCACATAGGCTTTTATTAATAGGATCTTTGGTTGATGGACATTTGGGTTGTTACCACTTTTTAGCCATTATGAATTATTCTGCTATGAGCATATGTGTGCATTATTTTTTGTAGACATATTCTTTCAATTGTCGTGGGCATATGCTGAAGAGAAGAATTACTGAGTATAGGGTAACTCTATGTTAAATTTCTGAAGAACTGCCAAACTGTTTCCCAAAGTGATTATATTACACTAGAGGCCCAGTGCATAAAAATTCTTGCATTTGTGGGGGGCATCCCACAGCCCGGCCTGCACCCTCTCACAGTCTGGGAGACCTCTGGGGATGTCCACCTGCCAGCTTAGGCCCACTCCCTGGGGGATCAGGCCTAAGCTGGCACTCAGACATCCCTCTGGCAGTGCTGGGAGCAGACCTAAGCCTCAGTCGGACATCATTAGCACTGCCACAGAGGCGGGAGAGGCTCCCGCCACCTCTGCTGTGCTTGCAGCTGTCAGCCTGGCTTGTGGCTGAGTGGAGCTCCCCCTGTGGAACACACTGACCACCAGGGGGCAGCTCCTGCATTGAGCATCTGCCCCCTGGTGGTCAGTGTGCATCAGAGTGACCGGTCATTCCCAGTTGTTCTGCCTTTGTGGTCAATTTGCATATTACCCTTTTATTATATAGGATTACAATCCCACCACCAATGTATGAAGAGCAAATTTCTCTATATTTTTACCAACATGTGTTATTGTCTTTTTTATTTTAGCTATCCAAATGAATGCAAAAAGGTATTTCATTGTCGTTTAGATTTGCATTCCCAATAATAATGTTGAGCATCTTTTCACGTGCTTATTGGATATTTTCATATCACCTTAAGAGAAATGTCTACTCAAAGGCTTTGTTTTTATTGGGTCATTTGTCTTTTTGTTGAGTAGTAAGAATTATTTATATATTCTGGATACATTCTTTTATCATACATATGATTTGCAAATACTTTTCTTCTTCTATTCAATAGGTTGTCTTTTCACTTTCTTGATGGTTTCCTTTGAAGCACAAAAGCTTAATTTTGAGCAAATCCAAATTACCTACTTTTGTTGCTTGTGCATTGGTATTATATCAAATAAACCATTGCCATCTTTAAAATCATGAATATGATTTTTTTCCTAACAGTTTTATAGTTTAGCTTTGAATTTAGGCCTATGATCCATTTTCAGCTAATGTCTGTATATGGTATGAGGAATGGATTCAACATTATATTTTTTGCATGTGTCTATTTAGTTATCCCAGCATGGTTTGTTCAAAGACTAATTTTCCATATTGAATTATTTTGAAATTCTTGTCAAAAATCAATTAACTGTAATGTCAGATATATATTTCTATATTCTCAATTTTATTCCATTGATCTTTTGCCAGTACTACATATCCTGATTACTGTAACTTTGTAGTAAATTTTGAAATGGGAAACTGTGGATCTTCCAACTTAAGATTGTTTTGGGTATTCTGAGTTATTTGTATTTCCATATTACATTTAATGCAAATTTAAGATGAAAAAAAACTAGAAATTTGATGGTGATGCATTAAATCTGTAGATAGTTTGGAAAGTGTGGCCATCTTAACACTGTTAACTATCCAACTTCATGAGAGAAGCATGGAATATCATTAAATAAATATATATATATATATATATATATATATATATATATATATATATATTCAGCCATAAAGAAAAAGAAATTCTTGCCATTTATAATAACATGGATGGATCTTGAGAGTAATAAACTAAGTAAAATAAGTCAGACAGAGAAAGACAAATGCCATATGATTCCACATTTATGTGAAATGTAAAGTTGGTTGGGGAATGGGTGAAATAATTGAAGGTGGTCAATTGTATGGGACACATACTAGTAGTTACTAGACTTATTGTGGTAATGATCACTTTGTAGTGTATACAAAGATGAAATTATTATGTTGCATACCTGAGACTAATATAATGTTTTATACCAATTTTGCCTCAGAAAAAAAAATAATTTAGCTTGAATTAATATCAACCTAAATTCATAGTATACAAAAGTTTTGCATCAATAAAACTTGATTCCCATATTGATTCTAGTGGTTTTATTATACAAATTACATCTTTATACATCACTAGAGCCTGGTGCATGAAATTTGTGCATTGGGGGATGGGGGGTGTCCCTCAGCCAGGCCTGCAACCTCTCCAATCTGGGACCCCTCAGGGGATGTCCAACTGCCTGTGGGATGGGGCCTAAACCTGCAGTTGGATATCTCTCTTGCAATCCAGGATTGCTGGCTCCTAACTGCTCGCCTGCCTGCCTGCCTGATCACCCCTAACCACCTTTGCCTGCAAGCCTGATGCCCCTAACTGCTCCTCTGCCTTCCTGATTGCCCCTAAATGCCTCTGCCTGCTGGCCTGATCGCCCCTAACTGCCCTCCCCTGCCGGCCTGATCGCCCCTAACTGCCCTTCCCTGCCAGCCTGATCGCCCCTAACTGCCCTCCCCTGCCAACCTGATCACCCCTAACTGCCCTTCCCTGCCAGCCTGATCGCCCCTAACTGCCCTCCCCTGCCAGCCTGATCACCCCTAACTGCCCTCCCCTGCCAGCCTGATCACCCCTAACTGCCTCTGTCTCGGCCCCCACCACTGAGGCTTTGTCCGAAAGGATGTCCAGAAGATGTAGGGTCTAATTAGCATATTACCCTTTTATTAGTTTAGATAAGCACATAAACATGGATATTTATTACTCTATATAGTTGCTTTTGTAATAAGAGAAAGAAAAAAACTACAAATAAAAATATATTTATAATGTCTTTTATACTTACCTATGCAATTTTCTTTATGTTTTTTCTTCATGTGGATTCAAATTATTGTCTAGTATCCTTATATTTTTAACTTCAAGGATTATTTTTAGTATTCTCGTAGAGTAGGTTACTGGCAACATAGTTTCTCTATATTGTGCATTTTCGTTTTAGTTACTGTTCTCTTTAAATGCAGAATTCTACTGCATTTCTTTTAATTCCTATATTTTTATTGATATTTTATATTTTGTTCAACACTAGAGGCCCGGTGCACAAAAATTCATGTACTTGTGGGTGTCTCTCAGCTTGGTCTGTGCCCTCTTGAAGTATGGGATCACTTGGGGGATGTCCACCTGCCAACTTAGGCCTGCTCTCCAGGGGATCAGGCTTTAGCTGGCAGTTAGACATCATTAGCACTGCCGTAGAGGCAGAAGAGGTTCCTTCCACCGCCATTGTGCTCGCAGGTGTCAGCCTGGCTTGTGGCTGAGTGGAGCTCCCCCTGTGGGAGCATACTGACCACCAGGGGGCAGTTCCTGCATTGAGAATCTGCCCCCTGGTGGTCAGTGGGTGTCGTAGCACCAATCATTCTTGGTTGTTCTGCCTTTAGGGTCAATTTGCATATTACCCTTTTATTGTATAGGATTATTCTCATAATTTACTTTAATTATTTTATATATATACTAGAGGCCTGATGCACGAAGATTCGTGCAAGAATGGGCCTTCCTTCCCATGGCTGCCAGCACCGCCTTCACTTTGGCTGGAGCTGCCTTTCTGCCTTGCCACACTGCCCAGAGGCCCAGAGCAGCTGGGGTGGTGCAGAATGCCTGCGTCATCACCATGGCAACAACGCAAGCGTCCCGCCCTGCCCCCGGCCACTCAGCTCCTGTGTATGCAAATTAACCCGCCATCTTTGTTGGGTTAATTTGCATACTCACTCCTGATTGGCTGATGGGTGTCACGAAGGTACAGTCAGTTAGCATGTTGCTCTTTTATTAGTGTAGATTTTTTAATTTCAGAGTAAAAATTATTTAATTAACTGCCACGATATTTTGAATTTAATTTAAAAAGGCCTGCTGTTTGCACCTATAGATGCTTATGGCATACAAATGATTGTCTAGTAAGTCCAATGTCTAAGCTTCTTCAGGGAAAATTTCCTTTGATTGCATTTTTTTCCATTTATTAGCCACACTTTTCTATTTCTTTCAATATCTCATTCTTTATTGGTTGAAAACTATACATTGTATATAATATAATGTAGAAGCTCTGGAAATTACAATCCCCTTTTACCCAGCATTTATTGGTCATAGTGGTTTACTAGTGAAAGTGATGATTGCAGTGTTTGCTTACATAGTGCCTTTCCTGTGTGAATTTTTTGAAGTCTTCATTCTTTGTCATATGCATTCACTGAAGTCTTTCTGTTAGTTTAGTGCTCAGTTATTGTATGGGCAGAGATCCTCTTAAATAGATTGAACCAATAAGTCTTATATTGTCTTCTGTATTTCACATCCATCTGTCTCTCCATATTTCATACTGGATATTTTCTTATCTTATTTTTTCCTAGCACTGTTTTTTTTTTTAAATTTTATTACAGTTTACTAGATTTTTTTTTAATTTAGTTTTCTTTTCATGTGTGATCTCTTCCTCTGCATTTAATCTGTTGTTAAGCTTACCCTATGTTTTAATTTCTATTTTATTTTTTAGTTTTTGAATTTTTATATTTTTTAGTTAAGTATATTTTGTCCTTTTATTTTAGATACTATTTCTCAATCTTGTCTTTTGTCTTTCCCTATCTCTGTGAGGTTATGGAAACTATTCTACTCCTCTAGCTCTCAATTATCTTTCCAATATTTAGTAAATATCCCCAGTAAATGTATACCCCCAAGTATAGCATTCAGATTTTTAGGTTCATATCTGCTCTGGATCTTGGCCTAGTAACTCATATTTATCAAGAGCCATAATATTTTAATATCTAAAAAATTATACTTCTGGGCATATATCCCAAGGAAATAACCTGAATATGGATAGATTTATACACAAACATGTTCAAAGCAAAATAATATCTAATCCTATATAATAAAAGGCTAATATGAAAATCGACTGAACGGCAGAACAACCAGTCGCTATGATGCTCACTGACCACTAGGGGGATGACATTCATGAAGGAGCTGCCCCCTGGTGGTCAGCGTGCTCCCACAGGGGGCGTGTCATTCAGCCAGAAGCCAGGCTCACAGCTGGCGAGCACAGTGGCAGTGGTGGGAGCCTCTCCTACCTCTGCAGCACCACTAAGGATATTCAACTGCCAGTTTGTCGGACATCACCCGAGGGCTCCCAGACTGCAAGAGGTCACAGGCCGAGCTGAAGGACGCCACCCCCCGCCCCGCCACCCCGAGTGCACAAATTTCCTGCACTGGGCCTCTAGTATAAAGTATTTGGAGAAAACCTAAGTGTTCAATAGTCAAGAAGTATGCAACAATTTGTTGAAATATCAAGCAGTCATTCTGATATTTTTCAAAAAGTTTTATAACCTAATAAAAGTGTTTATAAGTAAATATCAAATAAAATTTTAGGATAAATAAGGTTTATATAACTACTTTCAAAATTAAAATAATTATTGATAATACATTACAAAACAGAAGAAAGAAAACATCCTCAAAGATGTGAAAATAGAGGTAATTTTAATTTTATTTTTATACTTTCCTAAAATATTTGCACTAAAAATTTAGTAATCAATCATAATTTAAGTGAAAAAGTAAGTAAATTTTAACTAAAAGAAAACAGTGACTTTGTTAATTGTGTTTGTGTGTATGTGACAGAAAAGCAATTTGTCCCACTATCCCTTTCTCCATTACAGTTGTGATGCTCTTTCTCCTTTTGCTCTCATCTGTGTTACTGACACATTTGTTTTCATGGCTTTCAGTTTGTCACAGCATTTTCTGTAGAGGGATTGGTTCTGATTCATTTTATATCTTTTCATATGTCTGAGTATGACTACAAGAATGAACTCAAGAAGAATATTTAAGCTCTTGGAAAGGTTACAAGCACCTTACCTTTGGGGTCATGACAACTGACAGCCTGTACAGTATCCTAATGACAGGGATGACAAGTGTCTGGAGTACTCTCAAAGTAGACTTAGTCTTCTGACATCATTTACATATATCAATGATATCTGAATATGAGTTATTTCCAGAATTATTAAAAATAATAGCTGGGTAATGGAATAATAATTGAGACCAACTTTTCTAAAAAATTATATCTGGATAACATCTCTGAATATTGTCATCACTCACCTCTACTATATTCCGATATTTTGGCAAAGTATCATTCATTATTATTCTTTCTTATAGAAGCAATTTTCTTTCTTCATTACATTAATAATGTGATAACTTCTTGTTGCCAAGCCAAATAATTAATCTTCTATGAGTAGATCTAGTTTAATTTAAACGTGCTAATCTTTTTGCACTTTTCGGGTAGGCAGTGAGACATCACCTAACAGATAATTAGTTTTAGCAGCTCCATATTATATTTCACAAATGATAGGGGAAAACCAGCCAGAAAGTATAATTTCATAGCTTGTGCTGCAAAGAGGCAGAATGTGAGGTCATAGGGCATAACTATACTTGGGCAAAGGGAATCTTAAAATAGTTGAGCAAATTTACAATCTAGAACTTAAGACTTGGGCAGGCATATGACAGCAACTGGGATTCTTTAATTTTGAAACAAGTAGGACTATTTAACAAGCAGAACTAGGAGACAAATAACTTGTACGTTAGGTATTTCTTTGGTTAACTGTGGTTTGCTTTTATTTGGGAAGAAACCTAAGACTAGTGAAGCAAGTTGTGTTGCAGAAGGTACATTTCTCATGTAAAGATTCTTCTTGAGGAGCTAAGCTCAAGTACAGTTAAGGCAAACACTGATCCCAGAGAGGCATCTTTAGCCAATACATACAGCAGAGTGATACTCCAGGTATGATCACTGCTGGAAGTTAAGTGGGTTATGAGCAGATTTGGGGAGAGAGACCTTTTCATTTATGGCATTATTCCAGCTAGAGAGAAATGGAGTATTGGATCCAAAAATTTGGGTAAAGGCCTGACAATTGCTATGTTATATCATAACTAGGTTCAGAATTGAGTTCACCCACAAGAGAAAAACTGAGGTACCAAATCAGGTACACTAACCTGTAGAGTGGAAACAGAAGCAGCATTTTCATCTTAGATATAGTATCATTTTACAAGCCGGAAGAAGGAGTCAAGAGGAAAAGTGGTACTTTGTCCCAGAGATTATGCTCATCTATGACACAAAAATGGCCTGGTCTGTTGACATTAGACCCACTTCTAGCAATTCTGAATGGTAGTCCACATATTAGAAAAAGAGCATGTTTAATATTTGGAAGAGAGAAGAAAGAAAAGGTGAATTTAGAGCAGTAACCTAGATAGAGGTTTCTATATCTATACTGAGAAGAATATTAAAAAAAAATCACTTTGGTGAAAATGAAAGCTTCTCCTTAGTCGTGTATTGCTATGAAAATGTATTTCCTCTTTTCTATCAAAACCCTTCATATTGCTCTGCACACAGAGATGGCCACCTCTCCATATGTAGGAGCTTCAGGTGGCACGAGTGCTGTGAACAGAGATGTGACCACATACTCCAAATAGATTGATTTATTCTTTAAAAACTACCCTATGCTATCTCTCCCATTGCTGGAATAAATGGATCCAACAATTAAGGGGTGGGAGTGGCTCCTCTCACCCTTAACCTAAAAACCATTCACAGAGTTTCAATTCCTCTCTTTGGGATTTTAAACTCTTCTGTTTTGGGTGTCTATTCTTACAGCAGGGCAGTGTTCCCTCCATGGACAGCAAGAAGTTGTCCAATTGAAAGTTATGGCCGCTACCTGCTCATTTGGACACCACATGCAACTGAACCTATAAAGAGGGGAAATACATGACTAGCTAGAATGATTGACCCTACTAACCAAGAAAACTGGGTAAGAGAACTATCTATAGAAGCCAGGGTTTTCTCTGGAGTACCTCTTAGTACTTCCAGGTCCAAGAGTAAAAGTTAATGGAAAATTATAACATCCTTTCCCCAAAATGTAATTTTGCCATATGAGGATTCAGATCCTTCGGAAATGAAATCTGAGTCACCCAACTAATAATTCCAATTAGCTAAGGTCTTTGTTTGAGGGTAAAAAAAGCTAAACTGGGTAGTAGAAGAAGAATCTGTAAGCATATTCTAGGGCAGTGATGGGCAACCTTTTGAGCTTGGTGTGTCAAACTTCGCCAAAAAAACTGAGCATAACTCGGGTAGTGTGTCACTTTGAGGAAAAAAACATTATTTTGCAAATGTTTCATCCTCAGGAGCAGCAAATGTTTCATCCTCAGCATGCAGCCGCCTCAGCGGCCGCGTGTCATCAGAAATGGCTACGCGTGTCAGTGCTGACACGCGGGTCATAGGTTCGCCATCACTGTTCTAGGGCCTCATGATGCTGAAATGAGGCTGTATCAACTGTATGGTTTACTCCTTGCAATCTATGTGTATAAAGGCAAACACAAGTGTACACCCATGCATTGGGAATGACTACTACTCAACTTTTCAATGCATTGATGAACTACTTCATCTGTTGTTGAACATGTTTCCTCTAGTCAGTCCTTATTATAAACACTTCTGCATTAAACATGTTTGTGTATAAATCTGACCATATTCATGATTAATTCCTTAGAATATGTGGGAAAAGCTTAATTGCTGGATATGAGAAATTTATACTCTTACTGAGTATTGGAAATATTTTTAAAATGTTATAGAAATTTATACTCACTCAGAGGTACTCATCTTATCCCATCTTGGTCAACATTGAGTGCAACCTTTTATAAAAAATGTTTATTGATTTCATAAGCAAAAAACTATATTCTTCTGCTGTATTAATTCATTAGTTAATTTATTTTGTAGACTGAAATTTATCAGTGAATATTTATCCTCCTTTTTTAACTTTAAGTGATTTTAAGTGTTTGCTTAGAAATTGTAAAAGATCTTTAGATATTATTGTTATAAATCCTTTTAAGAGACACTGTAAGTAGTTTCCAAGTTTTTTATTTACTTTCTGTTTCTTTGATATTTGATTTATAAAAGTTTTTATTTTACATAGTTAAATTTATATGCCTATGTTCTTGAAATTCATTTTCTTCTCATCTAAGGAGTACTAACCTGGCTCCTTCAACAATGGGTAAAGTGTTAATGCAAGTTTAAAAATAGGATAAGTAGTTTTTGTACTTCTTTTCTAGCACCTAGCACTTCTACCCATTTTCTACTTACATGCACACATCTTATCCTTTTTACTAGCATAGAAGTCCTTGAGGGTTGAGCTTACATGTTATTCATTTTTAAATATCCCCAAAACAAATTGAAAGGGCTCAATACATTTTTTGTTAAATGAAAAAATATGAATTCATAAACACATATGCCCTGGCCAGTGTGGCTCAGTTGGTTGAGCATCATCCCATGCACCAGGAGGTTGCCAGTATGATTCCAGGTCAGGGCATATACCCAGATTATGGCCTTGATCCCCAGTAGGGGTTATGTAAGAGGTAGCTGATTGATGCTTCTTTCTCTCATCCATGTTTTTCTTTTCTCTCCATCTCCCTTCCTCTCTCTTTAAAATCAATAAAAACATGTTTTTTAAATAAATAAATGAAATAAATACATACTGTATCAGCTTTTCAAAAGAACTTACTGTAGTGTACATTTCTTATTCTAATATATTCCTTCTTGTTTACATATGGTCAAAAAATTCTATTTCTTGTACACATCAGAAAAAATAATTTTAAACTAAGAACTGACATTATACTTAGGTATTTCAAAAATAAATTTAATAAACATAAAAATTCCTTGTACAAAATCATCTACTATAATTTATAATCATAAATTTGGTCTCTTCAACTTTTTTATAATATACAAAATACCTCATAAGCATTTCCTAAGGAAATTCTATTCTGTGTGCTTACAGTGTGTGGTTGAAACAGCCCACTAAACAAACCAATGGAATCCCCAAATGCAAATCATAGGGAGCAGCAAGTGCCTGTTGCCCTCTGTTCCTGCTGGAAATTTGCCTCAGATTACGTTATTCACAGTCCTTCAAAAGAAGTTGAATTTTAAACTCAAATGAACACATTGAAATCAAAAGAACATAGGATATCTTTCTGGGTTCAGAGTTGAGATTATGATCACTATCATATATTTTCCCATTTGACAAATGCCAAAATACTTTTAAAGGAAGAAAAATAACTGTATAGCAATCAGAAGGTTACTGTCTTCATGTTTGCATTTTTGGCCTTTTAGAAGCTGTAGAAAAATGACTATTATAAGATTTTTTATGCCAAACATTATGGCTCTTAATACAATTCTCAAGGAGCTACAAAAACTCACATTTTAGGGGAAATATGATTGCGTGAGGATTCTTAGAATGCTAAGGGAGTAGAACAGGGGCCACTTTGCTTACAAGTGAAGTGTCCCAGTGTTTTACATAAGGAATCCTTGGCTCCAGGAGGAGTAAGGAAGTGATGCTTCCACTAGCAAATAGTTTTCAGATAGAGTAAAAGGCTAAAATGCCTCAATTCTATCTGTTTATTTCCATGTATCCCCAACATAACTTTCAGTGTCCCATTCTTCCCAACCAATGACCTAATTTATCAGACGGTTAAAAGAAAAATTAACATCAGATCTTTCTGATCTCTGTCATTCATGTCTGCTCTTTCTTTTAAGATCACTATAAGGTGTTTTTTCTCCCTCTACATTTCTCTTGAGTTGGAAGTTCAAGATCGTAAGCCATTTTTTCTGTTTTAGTTTTTTTAGTGCCATTAAAAATCATCCATTTCATTTCATGATTTATAATTTATAGTCACTTCATGATATCCCAATACCTTGTCCTCCATTCAGTATCCATGCCCCATGCCCTCAGTTTAATGAATTGTTCCTCTAGAAGAAAGGTTTGTACTCATTCTCATTCATTTGCATTTATCTTATCCAGCTTTTGTTAGTAATTCCACGTAGTCTATTTTTAGGTACTCTGTTCCAGGAACTTTTTCTACCAGAAAAAGAACAGAACAAACCAATCTGTGCTATCTTTTATTATTATTAACAATTGCCATTACCAAAATATGCATGTTCCCTATTAAATTTTCTAGCTGAATACGGATCTAGGAGCATTCTCTCAATGGAAAGTATCTGGCTCTTATCTTTCCAACATAAGAAATTCATTATAAGAAAATTTTAATATCATTGATTTATTATTTCCCTCTGCCTGCCAGTGAGGTTTATGTTTTAAGCCAAACTCTCTATATACTTTTTCATCTACAAATCTTTACACATGTGCAGAGAAACAACAAACACAGTATGGGGGGAATAATGATAGTGGATTTCCAAATGGTCTTTACAAAGTGACTTTCATGTCCCTTAAAATCCTAAGGGAGTAAGAAAAACTAAAATACAAACTATTGGTTCTGAAGTTAAAGAGATACTTCATATTGTAAACAAGATACAGACTAGCTCTACAAGAAAATAACCTTTAATCAATTTTTAAAAGAATAAACATCTATTTCAAGAAGATTTAACCCTTCAGATAAAATGTTATGCTTTAATATGGATTGGGAAAGAGATGAAATCACTTTTTAGCTTTGTCTTCAATACATGAATATGACAAATCTTAAAGTTAGCCATTTTCCAATTTTATTACATTTATCCTATGCAATTTTAGATAGTACTTTAGTAATCAAAATAAAATAATGAACATTCATTCAACAAGTAAGTATTTCTTTTATGACTTCTTCATGCCAGGTCTCTATTAACTGCTAGAGCTAGAGTATGTAACACGCCAGATGTGATTTCAAAAGCCATGTAGATATAGTTCAGGAACTTATATTTCAGTAGGGAAGACACATCATGAATAAGGAAACAACAGTAACAAAAACACAAATAAATAATTTAGGTAATTTCAGATAGTGGTGTGGTTTATTAAGATAATACACCAGAATAATATAATCAGAGAATGATGAAAAATTGTGGGCAGTGTTATGAGAATATTATAAATCCATGCTCAAAGAAAGTCATTCAGAAATAGCTGATATAGACCATAAAAACTGGACTCTCTCTCAATATATATATATATATATATATATATATATATATATATATATATATATATATATCAGTGTTAGGAGTTACCATGTAGCTGAGATTTGAGGGATGGGGTATTAAAAGGTAAGAATTGCAGAAATGGACCTGTTAATGTTGACATAAAACTACCCTGGGGTTCTAGACCACCATCAAAGCTGCATATGAGCAGGACAAGACTGCAACAGGTGAGCAAAGAATGGCCATTGGGAGCCTGGAGAGCTGAGTAGAGGTTCCTATGGCGCATGGTGCCTGAGGAAAGTGGGATTTCAGACTCAGCCAGCGAGGAGGGATGTGATAAAACCCCAGGCTTTTAGCTGAAAATCTTAGATAGGCTGCATTCTGAGAGCCAGAACTAACCAGGAGTAAGGATACAGGTTTTCATTTATGTGAGGATACTTGTTTTACAAATCTCTTTTATTATTGTTGGCATTAGTGTAAATCTAAAGAACTAACTCCCTAATTAATAATATGAATATTCATCTATTTATTTTCCAACTAGAAAAAAATGCATGTTGTTTTTGCATTAAAAGGTAATATTTGCCGAAACCGGTTTGGCTCAGTGGATAGAGCGTTGGCCTGCGGACTCAAGGGTCCCAGGTTCGATTCCGGTCAAGGGCATGTACCTTGGTTGTGGGCACATCTCCAGTAGGGGGTGTGCAGGAGGCAGCTGGTCAATGTTTCTCTCTCATTGATGTTTCTGACTCTCTATCCCTCTCCCTTCCTCTCTGTAAAAAATCAATTAAAAATATTTTTAAAAAAGGTAATATTTTAAGAAATGTATAATAAAAATAACATTATTTTCCATTTTTAGATTGATAAGAAGTACAATTATTTTTAACTTTTAAATTACTCTTTTTTTAGTTTTATTTTATTTTAACTTTTTTATTGTTTAAAGTATTACAAATAGTAGTACATTTGTCGCCTTTTTCCCCCATTGACCTCCCCCTGGTCTCCCCTACTCCCCAGCACATACCCTCCCCCCCTCTCCCCCAGTGTCTGTGTCCATTGGTTATGCTATATGCATGCATACAAGTCCTTTGGTTGATCTCTTACCCCCTTCCCAGCCCTCCCCTGCCTTCCCCTGGTATGCATATCCCATCTTTGAGGAGTACTAGGAGTTGATGGAAATGTGAAAACCTCCATTGACACAGGCAATGTGAATAGAGGGAGGGTCTCCTATGTGGTTATTATATTCATGATACATGGAGGATACAGAAAGAAACTACAATTGCATTCTTTCAGCTGTTTATTTATGAAATCACTTTTCAGCTTTGTCTTCAATACATGAAGACACCTGCTGCTCCCGCTTATCCCGCCCTGCTACTCCTGCTGTGGCTCAGTATATCACTTAAGCTAAACTTATTCTAAACTTTGATGAATATTATATCTTCAATTTGAAAGGTAACTTCTTGAGATAAGAAGATGCAACACTTTATTTGTTTAATCCTGATTATCTTCTCTTTACAGGTCACTTATATAAATTACTAGAGGCCCTGTGCCCCAGTGGGGTCCCTTGGCGTGACCTGGGGGGATTGGGCAGAAACTGAGTCCAATGCCACCTGCTGCTCCACCTGCTGCTCCTGCTTATGCCACCCTGCTACTCCTGCTGTGGGCTCGCACCCAGTCAGTCCCAATTGGGAGAGGCTCGTGCCGCCACAGCGGCGCTCACAAGCCATGAGCCCTGCATCTGGAGCCAGTGGGTCAGCTGAGCGGCACTCCCACTGTGGGAGCGTGCTGACCACCAGGAGGCAGCTCCTTCATTGAGCATCTGCCACCTGGTGGTCAGTGAGTGCCATAGCAACCGGTCAACCAGTCATTTGGATGTTCAATTGCTTAGGCTTTTATATATATAGATTTGTAGGCTTGTTTTTAGAAAACCACATCCACCCATCAACCCATTGAAATGCTTATAAAAAAAAAGTGAATTTATAATACCACTGAATATCAAGATTAATAATGTTCTAAATTATCTTTATTTATTAATGTTAATTAAAAATTATAGCTATATATAGATAGATGATAGAGATTAGATAGATGATAGATAGATAGATAGATAGATAGATAGATAGATAGATATAGATACATAGAGAGATTGACAGATAGATTCTAAAAACAAATGGGGCTGAATAGAAGCAAACCTACCCAAAGTAGATCACATGGCCTACTAGTAAGCACATGGCTCTTCATCAATATCTCTGAAAAGATAGGAAGCCTCTTTATTTCTCCCTTCTGTTTCAGAAAGCTGGGGTCTATACAAAGAAAAAGGCCTTCCTGAAACTTAGAAATGATCTGTAAACATAGATGAGAAATTCTTACTCCAAATAATTAGTTTCCTCTTAGATAAATTACACGGATATAGAAAAAGTACTACAAGCAACCGAGGAAATAAAAATAAAAGTGTCTACAAATGGTGGAACGATTTCTATAGAGTTTTTAAAGGAAGGACTGAGACTAATAAACTGTATATCCTGGTGCTGTATAAAGGCAAAGGAAGATATTTTCAAGCTTCAGAAAATATTTACCCATGGAAACTTTCAAAACTGAATATGCACTTTAATTTTGGAATAAAGAGAACACCTGCACTCAAAAAGGAAAGTTAGAGCATGAAACAGGACGGTGAGTACTTAAAACTGGTTAAACAGCAAGTTCAGTCAAAATCATTCTTTTAATCAGGTGGATAAATTGAATGAAAATATTAAAAGTGATTTTTCAAAAAGAAAATGTATTATGCAAAGTATTTTATTTAAGAATTTAATCATCAGAATTTAAAACTCAAACTAAAAATAAACAGTGTGAATGGAGGGGATGGGAAAGAAAAGCATGCAAAATGTCTTGCTTTAAAACAAGAAGTTAAGTTAATGAAAATATCAATGCACAAGTGTCATATCAAGATAAACATTTTTGCATATATAATTTGGAATTTAAAAGTTCCATGAGAAGTGGAACTCATCTATTTAGGACTTCTTGTCCACATTGAGCATTCTAAGAATAGAAATAATGAAAAAATGCCTTCTCATAGGATGAAATGCTTGTCTAAAACAGTCCACAGAGCTACTGACCTTTTTACAAATAGTACAAAAGAAAGAAGAAATAGAAATTCTTAAGAAAAATGAAAAACTTTCAGACCTTTAGTCATTTCTTAATTTAGAGCATTTAGTCACTCGAGTGTAAAGCATATTGGTGACTACTCTTCCCAAACCTTACTTTTTCTGGTGGTAAAGCTATGATGGCCTCCTTCATAGTTGTCAGCCTCATATTTTCAAGTGAGACAAATATTGTTTACTTGACTGCTGTCTTTTGAAAACACTATTTTGTTCTTTTTTTAAAGGGAAAAAGCAATTCTGAATGTTGTCATTCAACCAATTGTACTTAGACTTGTTAGGCTTGGCTGAAATATAATGGAGACAATAGTTCTTGTTATGTGAATCACAATTCTATGTGCCATCCATCAATAACAATTACTCTGACAGCATCCTACTTGTAACACACTTGATACCTGTTGATGTGACATACACAAGCATGTTTTGAAAGGAATCTAAAGGAAGAATGGTTGCCAGCATTTTTATTGTTATGGCCATACCTGCTTGAAAAAATAAAACTAACCATTTTGTAGAAATGATTTTGATCTAGATAATTGAAGATAGCATTTTTTTTTAGACTCTTCAGTTAATGTTCATTAAGATTACTGAAAGGATTGTCACTAGGTTTAATCTCTAATGGGTGTGTCTGATCATTCTTCACTACATTAGGAGAAACATATCACATGTCTTCATTTTTTACTGAAGCTTAGAAAAATTTAGCTATCCAAAGTCATAGGACTATCAAAAGCACTGAGTTGGGACAAAAAGTCTCAGTTCTCTCTGACCCCAAAAGCTTAATCTTAAAAATAAGACTGGACTTACTTCCTCCCTCCAACCTGAAATCCACTAGTTAGAACACTTTAGAATTTTTTTTTAGAACTATGGCATCTTAAAGTGAACTGCTAAAACACGTTTGGTACTACTCTACTTGTGTCAACTACACTAATTTTTTAGCAAATATGTACCGTTATTTTTTGTTTTAGCTATAGAATTTTAGAATAAGAATAAATATGTAAGACTAAAGTATCCCAACTTTTATTAAAAAGAAAAATGAAAATGTAATATTTGCCTCTGGTTACTTAAGTAGTCCAGAGGCAAAAACAGGACCAGAATCCAATTCTAAGGAATCCTACCCAGTCCTTTCTCTGGGAGAGGTGATGAATCGTTAGAAAAAGTGCTTCGTTCATTTACATATACTCTAGAACATTTGTAATCTGTGTATGACAACTTGGTGTGCCATCCAAACACTCATTTTTATAGAAGTGGGAATAAATTTACAAGCTCCTTTCTTCTTGTTCTCTATCAACATGGAAAGTGTGTATTTAGCTATTTATAATCCTGATGCCTCAGGCTCCAGTCAAATTAGCATCCTGGCCATGATTTCTAAACTATCTATTATCTTAAGCATAGAAAAAGCTTATCCTACATCAAAAAGTGGTAACAACAGTTCTCCACACTTTAACCTATTTTTAAGTGGTACAGTGGCATTTACCTTCTCATTTATATCCATAAAAAGAAAAAAAAAAGCTAAGAAAATATACAATGTATGAGGGAATTAGCTGTGGTTGTCTTCCCATAAGAAGTGTTACTTTGTGAGCATACTGAGAAGACTAAAATTATTAATACTAGAAGGCAGATCAAATCATGCAGAAAGTCACTCTCTTGAACAATTTTAGTAAAGGCACAACACGAACTATGTGTGCTCACATGCTTCCATTATGAAATAGTTCTCTTTAATAATGCAAATTTTAATATCCATGTAATCCAAAAGTATTTGAAAAGATTGCACTTATAAAGTCTTTATGGTGAAGTACAGACTCTAAATATCAGTAAGGAGTTAGAAATTTTCTATAAATATCATTATTCATTAATAGAATTATCTATAGAGGTTGGGCCGTGTCTCTTATCTTCTAGTTAATGAACTCAGCCAAGTGGTCTCCAGCCTCTAGAATAACCAGTTTAAAAAAAAAAAAGATAAAGTCTTGCTCAAGCTTGCTTACCTTTGCTGCTATTTGGAAGTAAACCCAGGGCAAAGGTGCTGTTATTTAAGTTTTATGTGAAATGAGATCTTCCTACTGTAGAACATTAGGTACTAAATAATATTATTGGAAAAACTTAATGTCTCCCTAATGTCTTACAGAAGCTTGGGAAACTTGGCTGCAGCTTTGTCTTAGCTGTTTTATGTAAGACACCTAACTTCAGGATTATTTTTATTACTTTTTAAATTTTATTCATCTGTAGCAGGGAGAAAAATATTGCTAAATTTCTTCAAAATACACAATTTTTGTAAAAGTAAAATTTTATAATAACTATGATAGTACTTTTAAAAATGCAGAATATAAAAGTATTAGATTTTAATCCTCTAAACATGAATTATGGAAATATTAAGTGATGTGACCTATATAAAATGTGATTTTAAATATGCTGCAAGCATCATAAGCAATAGCATGCCCTTTGATTTAACAACTCCACTTCGAAGATTCTATCCTTAAGAAATAATTAAAGATGAAGCCAAAGGTATACACATAAGGTCATTGACAGTAAATTTTCTGATAATAAGTAACAAAAACAAGTAAAGAAGCAAGTAGTAAACATAAAAACAACCTAAACTACCAAGCTGTATTACCAAGCTGTTGTATAAAGATTCAAGGAAGAAATGGCTGGTGCAAACATTCTAAGGACGTGTGGTTTCAAGTCCTTCCTTTGAGATCTTTTCCTCCCATCCTCTCATCCCACTGTTATCCAAGTTCATAAGAAAAGGACAGCTGGGGGAAGGCCTTTGCAAATGTATTTGTTCCCATATATTACATTCAGGCCCCTAGGATTTAGCCTGTCATCAAGTTACAAGGATATTCTTTGGTAGAACCTCTGGAGGTATGGAAATTAGAAATTTAAAAAATAGTAATCTTTGAACTGATGCTGGAAAGGAAGGCTCTTCTTGAAATTCTAGAGTCAGCAAGCAGTAAAATAATATGCATGCTTCGTGTACTTCAGAGGTTCACATAATAAAGGAAACACTGATCAATGATTGGAGTGCATAGTTTTGCATTCAGTTATCAGTCTCTCATTTTATTTTTTTTTTATTTTTTTCAATTTTTTTATTAAGGTATTATATGTGTACATATCTTACCATTGCCCTCCCCACACCCCCCTCCTATATATGCCCCCACCCCCCAGAGTTTTGCATCCATTGGTTATGCTTATATGCATGCATACAAGTCCTTTGATTGATCTCTTATCTCCCCCACCTCTCCCTAACCTTCCCCTTGTAATTTGACAGTCTGTTTGATGCTTTACTGTCTCTGTATCTATCTTTTTGTTCAAGATTGTAATGTTCTTTATTATCCATAAATGAGTGAGATCATGTGGTATTTTTCTTTCATTGACTGACTTATTTCACTTAACATAATGTTCTCCAATTCCTCCCAGGTTGCTGCAAATGATGAGAATTCCTTCTTTTTTATGGCAGCATAGTATTCCATTGTGTAGATGTACCACAGTTTTCTGATCCAGTCATCTGCTGACGGGCACCTAGGCTGTTTCCAAATCTTAGCTATGGTGAATTGTGCTGCTATGAACATAGGGGTGCATATATCCTTTCTAATTGGTGTTTCTAGTTTCTTCGGATATATTCCCAGGAGTGGGATTACTGGGTCAAATGGGAGTTCCATTTTCAGTTTTTTGAGGAAACTCCATACTGTTCTCCACAGTGGCTGCACCAGTCTGCAATCCCACCAGCAGTGCACGAGGGTTCCTTTTTCTCCGCATCCTCGCCAACACTTGTCGTTTGTTGATTTGTTGATGATAGCCATTCTGACAGGTGTGAGATGGTACCGCATTGTTGTTTTGATTTGCATCTCTCGGATAATTAGTGACGTTGAGCATGTTTTCATGTGTCTCTTGGCCTTCCTTCTGTCTTCTTTTGAAAAGATTCTATTTAGGTCTGTTGCCCATTTTTTTATTGGATCATTTATCTTCCTTTTATTAAGTTGTATAAGCCGCCTGTAGATGTTGGAGATTAAACCTTTATCAGTGATGCCATTTGCAAATATGTTCTCCCATGCAGTGGGCCTTCTTGTTGTTTTGTTGATGGTTTCTTTTGCTGTGAAAAAGCTTTTTATTTTGATGTAGTCCCATTTGTTAATTTTCTCTTTAGCTTCCATTGCCCTAGGGGCAGTGTCAGTGAAGAATTTCTTTTGGCATATGTCTGAGATTTTGCTGCCTGTGGATTGCTCTAGTATTTTTATGGTTTCCCGTCTTATGTTTAAGTCCTGTATCCATTTTGAGTTTATTTTTGTGTATGGCGTAAGTTGGTGATCAAGCTTCATTTTTTTGCATGTATCTGTCCAATTTTCCCAACACCATTTATTGAAGAGACTGTCTTTATTCCATTGTATGTTCATGCCTCCTTTGTCAAATATTAATTGAGCATAGTGGTTTGGGTCAATATCTGGATTCTCTATTCTGTTCCATTGATCTATATGTCTGTTCTTGTGCCAGTACCAGGCTGTTTTGAGAACAGTGGCTTTGTAATACAGCTTGAAATCTGGTATTGAGATCCCTCCTACTTTATTCTCCTTTCTCAGGATTGCTGTGGCTATTCGGGGTCTTTTTTTATTCCAGATGAATTTTTGGAGAGTTCTTTCAAGGTCTGTGAAATATGCCGTTGGTATTTTAATGGGGAGTGCATTGAATCTATAGATTGCTTTGGGTAGTACAGTCTCTCATTTTAAAGAAATGTTAAGGTCTACAGTGTTTTCTAGGCAATAACTGACTTACCCCAACTCAACAAAAAATTTGCCTATGAATATGGAATATTTCATATTTGACAACCTAAGATTTCTTTTAGCCCAACCAGAGTGCCTCAGTGGTTGAGCATCTGAACCAGGAGATCACATTTGATTCCGGGTCAGGACATATGCCCCCTGTCTCCAGTTGAGGGCTTAATCCCCAGTGTGGCGTGTGCAGGAGGCAGCCAATCAATTGCTCTCTCATCATTGATGTTTCTATCTCTCTCTCCCTCTCTCTTCCTCTCTGAAATCAATAAAAACATATTTTTCAAAATTACACAAGGAACAGTTACCCTCCAAAAGTGACTTTTATGTTTACTCAACTGTACTTGCAAAAAGAAAAGACACATGTTCATCACTCATTCCCCCAGAGACGCCTGTTCATGCCTCTCTGGCCACTTCTCATGATGTCATGTGGAGGTGCTAAGTGAGAGCAGCTTTTCCGGAGAATTTTGCAGAGACCACCTACAGAGAGAGAGCACAGAGACTGTAATTCAATGGACAGGTTCTGTGTTCAGGCACCAGGGACTCAGGCTTCTACTTTGATTCACAAACTCATAGATACAAAACTTAGGCATAGTCAGATTTTTCAAAGTGTGCCCCACAGCAAATCTGATGGTAATGCTAGGAAAAAGTTAAAAAGTGATAAAGCTCTCTGACCAATATAAGTGTGTGTGTGTGTGTGGGGGGGGGGGGGGGTACTAAGTTGAATTTCCAATGACAGATAAGAGACTATGAAGATATTAGATAGGATGAAAATGTAAAGGATTCCCAGATTTTAGAAGTTAAAGTCTCACTACACCTTCAGAGACTTCAGTCACAGCTGATCAGCCAATCACTCTTTTTAGTAGTTACAATACAAATAATCCTTCTTAAGGAAGAGTTCCTTTCCTTGGGGGTGCTTATTAGTTGACTTCAAACAATCAAGTAATTTTCAGTGAAGAAAAACTTAGCAATGAAGAAATATACTGCAGTTCCCCATTCATCACAGCTTCTCCCCCGTCAGAACATTATTGCTGGTATTATTATGGAATCTTACCTTAGATAATATCTGATTGATGTAGTTATTTTTATTGAAATACAGAGCACTGATTATAATATACACATTTCCAAAAACCACCTAGGTAATTATAGACCTGCTAACAAACTCTGTTCTTTATCCTCTCCAAAGGAAGTTTCATTATCCCTATATTATCTTGCACACAGAAAGAATTTCCTGAAGGTGACCTTTTTATAGGTGGTAACCATAGTAACAGATTTCCAGCCTCTAACACTGACACCACTTGCTCACTGCAAATGTTACAGAGATGCTGAGGATTGATGTTTTGGGTTGCCCTCCAGAGACAGAAGCTGCATAAATACTTACCAATTTGAGAGGAAAGATGTTAAAAGAAATTTAAAGCCATATTTTCTGCTCCCTTGCTAATCAGACAGCAATTCATTTCTTCCAAGATCTCTATAATACCCTCACTTAGAGACTATCAGAGTGAAAATAAAAAGGTGTGGATCTTGAAGAGATGAGAGGAAAAAGAAAACTCGTACCTTACTTTACTCTTAAATAGGACATTCAGTGGATAAGGGGGTGAGAAACAAATACTCCTTTAGGAATCTCTTCTATTTTAAAGTACCTCCTGGAGACCCCATGAACTATAATGGGAGGTAGATGCTCTCAGCAGTGGGGAACTGGCTTGGCTATGTAACCGTAGGAAACTGCAGCTTCAGCTTGGATTCCAAAAGAGTTAGAAAACTTTCAAGGAGGCTAAAAAGTTAGGAGGTCAATCTACCAACTAGAAGCCAGCCAACAAAATACCAGAAAGGAAAGGGAAAGTAGCTGGTAGCTACAGGCCAAATAAAAGTCGAGCACTCTTGCTGGCATCAGTGGGGAGAGTACATCTTTAATATTTAAGTAAGTGAAACATTGTACAGTATTCTGCTTCCTCCTAAAAATATGGGTTCACGTGTAGGGCTTGTTTTCCTTTTCTTTTTTTTTTAATTCATTTGTATATTTTCATCTCTGAGCTTTTTTTCCTAAGATATAAGAAAACTGTTTCTTCTCATTTCTTTTGCATGAGACATTTATTGATGATACCAAGCAAGCTTAATGGTAGTTTTTTTAAAAAAAAAATTCAGTTGTTATTCAGTTTATTTTTAGTACTTCTATATTTTCTTTCATGGTCTTATTCATTGTTTGTTCTATTTTAATTAATATATTTGTCTGCATGTTTTCATTTTTTATCCAAAAAGAAATAATTTGGCAAGATTCAGATTCTGCCCATCCAAGTCATTTATCACGCTACAATTTTCTTTTCAATAATTGATCACTATTGTATCATACAGACGCTCTTACAGTACTATCTCACTATTAGGCTTGGCTACTGTCCAAGCAATGCTTCTCAAAATTTAAGCCATCTTGAGACCCATGTAAAGAAAGAAAAACAAAATCTGTGTGCTTCAGTTTGTGAAATTCTGGTTTAAGGGCCTTAAGCCCTATTGTAGGAAACTATCTGTTAACATTGTAATAATCACACACACACAAAAAAAAAACACAGCCCCAGAAGTTTTATATTTTGAAATAGCAAAATAATTTTGTAAAAGATTACTATCAAAATGGAGCACAAATTTTAAAATTCTCATAAAACTTATCAACTCCCTGAAATATATTTACAGACATAAAGTCCTGGACTTCAGTGTGAGAAACACTAAATAAACCAAGTTAGCAGAAATGTGGGGTTGAGGTCAATGGGAGGGCACAGCACCTTAGGCTGGGGCCGAGGAACAGCCTCCAGTGGGAAGGGGAAAGAAATAACCTGGAACCAACAGGGTCTGCATTTGTAATCTGATGTCTGTCACTCAGAGGTACTTGGATTTTAATTTTTCAACTTTTTTGTCTCCCTCATTAAAGATTTTTAGTGTTTATTCATTGCTTCCTGCAATAAGAACATCTCTTTATTTTGGCATTTATTCATTCAATTAATTTTATCGGTACCAACTGTTATCGGAGCTAGGAGTAGGGGATACAGCAATGAAGACAGAATTCAAAGCAGACACAGTGTTTGTTTTTATGAGTTAAGGGGGAGAGACCGATATCTGGTAGTAAAACCAAAAAAACTTTTTTTTTTCCTTTTAGGGCATATTCAATTGGTATAAAGAACAAATAAATAAAAGGAGCTTAGATATCCTGTGCCGTTGCTACATTAATATCATTCCTGTCATTCTTTGTTAGAAACCCTGACATAAGCATTTCTGCCCCACTGAGATGTCTGTACTCTGCTCATTAAGCACTTCTCCCTCTGGGAGTTGGTGTCCCTCACTCTTCACCACTTGTCACCACCCACATTCTGTCCTGCCTTCATGGGAGCTTCCTACTCCTCTTTCACTTGCACTCCCTGTGAGCCTTCCAACTACTCATTCCTCATTGCTACCAAGGCTCCTCTTAATCTTCTGACGCCCTGTTCTGAATCTCCCTCATCACTTTCCACTCTGTTCTCTTGTCTCTTCTCAATCATTTGCCTCACTTTTAAATATTCCCTAATGTGCCCGTTTATAAGTTGATCAGAGCCTTACAACTGCTACAGAAATAACAGGAAAATTGATAACAAGCGTTTTCTCCTACGGCCTTTCTTCATTGAACCTGAAAACAGAGTTCATCCTGGCTTCAGTGGCGGAGAAAATCATCAGGATCTTACATTACTTATAAATGCATCATAAAACCAAATTTGCTGTTTCACTTTGGGAATATGGAGTAGATATGCTTTTCCTGTTCCTCCCACTAGGTGTAACTATAAACCCTGGGCATTTTATGTAAAACAAATATAAGAAATGCTGGAAGTTGGAGAGAAGAAGGCAGGTTAGCTAGATAAATTGGGACCCAAGCGGGGAAATAATTAATAAAATTAACAAACCTGTAATAAGACTGAGAAAAGAAAAAAAAGAAGATACAAATTACTGAGTGAAACAGGATATATCACTATAGACCATAGCAGCATCAAAGAGATAGGAAGGAAACTCTACTAACACCTATACCACATAAATTTGACAGCTTTAACAAAATGCACCAATTCCTCAAAAAACACAAACTACCACAACTCTCCCAATATGAAATTGTTTATTTGAATTGGCTTATAATTATTTTTAAAATTGAATTCAAAATTTTAACACCCTCCCCAAAGAAATATCTAGTCCCCGATGGTTTCACTGAAGAATTCTTTGTAAAGAATAAATAACACCAATTCTACACAATCTCTTTTAGCAGAAGAATAATTACTTTCCAATTTATTTTATGAACTTAGTATCACTCTATACCAAATCAGATTTTTTAAAAGAGAGAAAACTATAGACCAATATCATTCATGAACTTAGACACAAGATCCTTAATAAAAATAAAAGCAATTATATTTTAACAATCTATATAGAAAAATATTCACCGTGGCTAAGTGGCATTTATCTCAGAGATGCAAAGTTGGTTTAATATTTGGAAATCAATCAATTTGATACACAAGCAAGATAAAGAAAAAAATCATATGAGTAATCAAAAACATGTGACAAAATTCAGCATCCCTTCATGATTTAAAAATCTCAAAGAAAAGCTGAAATAGACAGAAATTTCTTCAACTTGACAAAAATAATTTACTAAACAAAACAACAACAAAAAACTAATGGCAACATTATTCTTAATGTAGAAAGACTGAATGTTTCTCCCTAAATTGGGAGTAAGGCAAGGTTGTCCATTGTCCCTCCTCTTATTGAATAATGCTGGAAGGTCTAACTAGTACAATATGGCAAGACAAGAAAATAAAAGCCATAAAAATTGGAACAGAAAAAATAAAACTAGTCCTATTTGCAGATGGCATTATTGCCTACGTGTAAAATTCCAAAGAATTTACAAAGCAACCTTCCAGAATTCATAAGTGAGTTAATCAAGGTCACAGGATACAAGATACAGTTACAAAAATCAATTGTATTTCCATATAGTAGCAATGAACACATCAACACAGAAATTTAAAATATAATACCATCTCTAATTATTTAAAAAATTAAATAATTTGGTGTAAATCTAACAAAACATGTACAGGAGTTATAATTATACAACATTAATGAAAGAAATCAAGGTCTAAATAAATCAAGAGACATACCATGTTCATGAATTAGAATATTCAACATAGAAAAGATGCCAATTCTCCCCAAATTTATATACAGGTTTAATACAATTCTTATCAAAATAACAATAATATTTTTGTAGATATAGAAAAATTTATGAAATGGTAGAGGTAGAAGAGCTAATACAATTTTGAAAAATTTTTTTTTAAATTTCATTCTACTTAACTTTAAGGTTTACTACATAACTATAATAATTAAAACACTGTGAGTTTTTGGCAAAGGGATAGGCATTTTTAATCAGTAGATCAAAATAGAGAACCCAGAAATACATTCACACAAATACCTTTGTGTACAATTTATTTTTGACAAAGATACAAAAGCAATTCAAGGGAGTAAAGATAGAAAGAAGTGATGCTGTAGCAATTAGATATCTACAGAAAAAAAAATAAACTAAACAAACAAAAAATCCTCAATCTAAAACACTCTATCCAAAAATTAACTCCAAATGGATGACAAACTTGAATATAAAATGTAAAACTCTAAAACTTTGAAGACAACATGCAGGATTAAATTCTTGGGATCTAGAGTTCACTAGTGAGTTCATAGGCTCTTTTGCCAGCAAGGGCTTGGCCCATAAAAGGAAAATTGATAAATTCAACTTTATCAAAATGAAAAACTTTTTTCTCTGAAAAAGACCTGTTAAGAGAATAAAAAGACAAACTACAAACTGAGAAAAAATATTTGCAAACCATGAATTTAACAAATGACTAGTATCTAGAATACACAAAGAAATCGCAAAACTCAATAGCAAAACTCAAAACACAATCCAGTTAAAACATGGGCAAAAGACATGAAGTGACATTTCACTGAAGAACATATGCAGATGGTAAATAAGCCCCCCCCCCAAAAAAAATGTTCTACATCATTAGCAAAGTACACCTACGATTTAATATCATTACACTCTATCAGAATTGCTTTAAATTTTTTTCTTAAATAGTAACATTGAATGCTAGCAAGGATATGAAGAAATTTGTACATTGCTTGTGGGAATGTAAAATGGTGAGGCCAATCTGAAAACATCATGGTAGTTTTTATTTTAACAAATAAAAACATAAAAACTGCGACGTGGGCTATACTAGTATGTGTCAATGAGAGATAAAAGGGGACATATGTAATACTTTCAACAATAAAGATTTAAAAAAATAAATAAATGTGTGACTCCCTACAGTTAGAAATAAAATCAATGGTGGTCCATATTCAAGGCAAGATTTTTAACCGTGAATGGAAAATTACTGGTAGTTTACTTGCTTGGCTGCCTTTGGATGTGACAAAGCTCATGCCCCTGGAAAGCCTCCAGGGCAAACAGGATGTTAGAAAGAGCTAACCAACAGGGGAGGACAGATCACGATGAAATGAGAAGTCCGTAAAGGCTGTACACTGGCAGAAAGCACCCCACGAAGGTCTTTCCCCCACAAAGAGACAAAAGGAGGTGGAGACAACTAAAAAGCCCACAGCCCATTTTGAAATAGCTCAATAGGATACTTAGGCAACATCCAGGAAGAGTGTGCACCCCATAGAACTCAGCCAATGAGAAAGGCATGCAGTAGGGATAAATAGCTTGTTGTAACGCCTGTGTGCCTGCCCACCAGACACCCGATCTTGCAAGACCGCCATTAAAAGTCTCACTTTTGCTGTACTCTGTGTCTCTGAGTCCATTATTTGAGTTTGGACAGGTGAGTGTGTTTCTCACACCTACAACCCAGCGATTTTACTCCTGGGCATTTTTTCCTAGTGAAATGAACACTTATATTCACACTAAAGCCTATGCATAAAAGTTTATAGTTATTATTCATAATAACCAAAACATCCCAGATGTCCTTCAATGGATGAACTGTTAAACAAATTATGATACATCAATTCCAAGAATAATATTCAACAATAAAAAGAAACAAACTAGTATTATATGTAATAACCTGGATTAATCTTCAGAGAGTTATAAGTAAAAAAATCCATTCACAAAATGTTACATACTATATGATTCTTGCACCATATATAATATTTAGGTAACTTTCTGGAAACAAAAAAACAACAACAAAAAAAAAAACTTAGAGAAACTGAGAACAGATTAGTGGTTGCCAATGGGTAAGCATGGGTTCCACGTGGGAGAGAATTAGGTGTGGTAATAAAAGGACAGCATGTAGTATCCTTGTGATGGGAATGTTCTGCATCTTGACTGTATCAATGTCAATATCCCAGTTGTGAAATTATAATAGTGTTTTGTGGGATGTGTCCTATTAGGGGAAACTGGGTAAAGGGTACATTAGATCTTTCAACTGCATGTGAATGTACAATTATTTCAAAAAATTTAATTAAAAAGTAAAATTTATGTAACTAAAACAAAATAGCTTCTATTCAAAAGAATAATTCTTTTGATGCTCTAAATATATCAAACTCATGGCTTCAGGTACAGTTTAATTTATATAAGCATTGCCCAAATAATGCCAATATTCAATAAGCCAAGTACCAACCTAGAGAAAATGTGCATTTTCTACAGAAAGTCAGCAAAGGTTTCAGTGCTTTCAGGGGAAAGGAATTAACAGGCTGTATGATTTTTAAAGCTTTGAATACTACTTAGAAACAAAGAGCTTTTCCCAATGCCTGAATTGAGCAATTGTATAGTGTGTTGTTTGTTTTGTTTCTCCTGAGAAAGGTATGCAGTCTCACCTATAACAGCCAGTCAGATAAAAAGACCTTTATAATATGCTTTTTTTTCATAACTTTGTGAAATGAAATTTGAAAAACACCAGTAAATCTATAATTTAAATTATTACTTAGAGAGATAGTCCTATTTTATAATACTTTATGCGAGGATAAAAGACTTCTCAAAGCAACAGCACACTATGCTGTTATGTAACTGTCCCAAAATACCACTATCATTTTGTTCATTACCTGTGGTTTTTTTTTTCCTTTTTAACACCTCAGTGAGAAACATTTATCTGGGCCATTTGATTACTCACATGGAGATTTTAGGGAAAGAAAGGCTTATATAAAAAAAACAATCTAAGTAAATTTAGCATCATATCTTGAACCCCTGAACACCATCTTCTGTAGAAAGCTTATTAGCTTATTATTTTTCATGAAAGCTGAAAGCACATTATGGAGCTATCTTTTGTCAGTCAAGCATTTCCACCACATTTTTACTTAGTAGGCCTAAGAGTTACCATAGTAACTAATTAACTTCTGTGTCCTGAATGCATTAGACTTCATAGAAGAGAGACTGTTTACATTTTATAAAATGCTTTTGTTCTAAATAAATTAAGAGACTATGCTATATGCATTAAATCTTAATGCAAATAAAATTAACTCACCTCCCATTAAATTGTTTATTAGGGTTTTAAACTCAGCCTCAGAATCAATATTTGACTAGCTCAGTCTAAAAGAGAGCTAAAATGTCTCTCCTTTTTTGATTTTTCAAATGTCATGTTGTTTATTAGTTTTAAAAATATTATTTATTCATATTTTAGAGAGAGATGGAAATATCCATGAGAGAGAAACATCACTGAATCAGCTGCCTCCCGCATGCCCCATATTGGGGATCAAGCCTGCAATCTAGGCATGTGCCCTGACCAGGAATCTAACTGGTGACCTCTAGGTTCATGGATCAGTGCTCAACCACTGAGCAACATCAGCCAGGCTTGTTTGTTATTTTTATAAACATAATCTTAATCTTTTGCATCCAAAGTTATCTTCCTAGTAAATGTCAATACATTTTACTATTAAAATAAGACTTAAATGTAAATGATCTCTTCTAAGTTATTTTACTGTAAACTTTTTAAGTATATGCAAACCAATACAATAATATATTTTTTAGGAAACAACTTAATGTTTCAATTATATAGTATTTGAGGACATTTGAAAAAAATCAATAAAGCTGTCTTTTTTCTAATTTCCATCCAATGAATTTTCACACCAATTTATCAAAAATAAAGTTTTAATTTGTTTTTGAGTTCTATATTTTATACCTGTAGAAATTTTAAATGCTTATATTTACAGTATAAAAAAGAGTTGTTAAAAATAAAAATAGAAATAATTTAAATATCTTTTATCCTTATGACATTTAGCCCATTTTAACATAAGAAAAAAATACTAAATGTCAACAAATAACCTGTTTATGAGGAAATGATAAATTTTACAATGATTCTATCCATTTGTTATTCATGTACATTTGGTTAATAAATTACCCAAATAATCATACACTTTTATAACATTGCTGTATTACAAATCAGAAAAAATATAAATATTTTAAATACCTAATATTCACCTTGTAAAATAAATTCCACATCTGTCTCGGAGTAGGATGAACTTCATATGTTAATATTGAGACAAACAACAAGTATTTAATAGAAAAACATCCGTAGTACTCTTTACCAGAATCTCTTACACTGGAAGAATTAGAAGCACCCCAAATCCACACAACCACACCATTAGCTTTCCCATTAAACCTGTTCCTTTGGTGGTATTCTTTTATTAATTTATGGAACTCCACCTACCCATTCAAGCCAGAATCTTGAAATGATTATTTCTATCTACCACCCCACCCTCCACATACATACATCCAAAGGGTCACAAATGCTTTAAAGGCTTTTTAGTGTCGTTTTCTCTACATTTCCCTATTCATATTGTCTTAGCTCAGCTTGTATTCTCTCTCTTTCCAATAAAATATCCTTCAAATTTGTCCTTCACTAACTTATTTTCCAAATTACTTTTCAGTCTCCTTCAAAACTAAAAAAAAAGAAAAATACATGCCATATAACCTCTTTGCTTGAGATCCTTCCATTCATTGGTACACTTATTAAATCAATACTTACTGAAGCTTATTAGGTTCTATACTTATACTAGCAGATGCTGAATATGCCATGAGTTTGACACTAGCTCCATCCTAGTCATCCTCAGCCACATTGAGAGAGTTCCTGTGCTCCCACAAAGCCTCCCCCCCCCCCCGTGTCGATCTCACTGTGCTGCAGCCCCTTATGCTGAGCCTACCCTCCAGCACTGCCTTAGCCTCCAGGAACCAGCCTCCATGCCCAATATGGGTGAGCTGATTCATAAGATTTTGATGAGTAACTCGGAGAAAACAGATATGTAGTCAAATGAGATGACACAGATAAAAACACAAACATGAAAGCAAATGCTTCAAAAAGAGGTATAAGGTAAGTGATACAGGAATGTACAGGAGCTCTTTCCCAAAGCCCTTGGTAATTTCAGTGACTGGTGAACTGGGGAAAACTTTAGAAGAAACACTGATCTACAAGAAAAAGACAGAAATCCTTATGATGAAACAATGCCCCTTTATTCTCTAGTGCTGGTCTCTATTTCATGCCATTCAACCTGCTCTCCATTTATCCAATAATCTACACACTCTGATAACATACCCTAAAAATCCCATGCTTTCTCCTGCCCCTACTTCTTTGCACAATCTGGTTGGTTTCTCAGCCTAGCTCCTCACTCTTTATGTGCCTAGACTTTGTGGGGGTTTTCCCCCTTCAATATCCAGCTCAAATGTCACCTCTCTATGAGGACTTCCTTGATCACTTATCTGTCCCACAACCACATGCAAATAAAATTTGGGTCACTTCTTCTGTACTCCTGTGTTTTACATATAAAACTGACTTTTCAAATGTATAATAGAATTCATAATTAGTGAAGTTATGGGGGACAGGTGCCCCCATGGTATGATCTCATTGGAAGACGATTTGGTAATGTCTCATGAAAATGCTCATGCTAATTGTTTTTTTTTTTCCTCTTGAATTCTTTATCTCTAACTAAAAATACAACCAGTGAGAAGACAAAGATATATGTAGAAAAGTGTAATTTTACTCTCACTAATATTAAAAATTGAAAATAACCCAAATGGTCAACTATATAGGCATACATAAGTAAATTGTGATAAAATAAGAAAAGAAAGCCAATCAAAGAATGTTTAATTGCATAGGGAAAATATCATTCACATAATATTAAGGAAGAAATAGATTATAATATTTTATGAATAATTTTCTTTTTTAATATTAAAATATACACATTATGAAGATTAAAATAAGATATATAAAAATGCTATAGTGGTTATCACTGGATAACAGATTTGTGAGTAAATTGTATTTTTTCTCTTCCTATGTGTTAGATTTAATAATATAAATGATATAATATAATTTTAAATAAATTTATTAAGTTAGCAGAGTGCTGGACTGAATTAATCCATTCATCCATCCATTCACTCATCCATCATTGAGAAAGGTCATTCCAAGGGTTTTGTGAAGACACAACCTCAATTATGCCTTGTTTCTGCCCCAAATCACTGAAATGAATGGTACCAGGGTGTTCAATCCTGGCTTATCAGGTAGAGAAATATTTTGTCTCCAGGTAGCATGTTTCCAGAAATTGGACACACAGTAATAGAGAAATGTGAGCTCTGGTAAATGAATGCACATTTCATAGATTTTGAAAGCTCACCCTACTATGGCATTGTGACTACTAATGACTTTCAAATATAATATGCTCATTATAGCAGGTCATATTGACATTTTACAGGGGGAAAAAGTCACTTTCAAGGCTTCACTGAAAAGCCACAGAAAAGGTTTATAAGTTCTATGCAAACCAATTCTCCCTAACTCATATTGACTTTATTCTCTTTTACCTTGTTTATTACTCTTAGGGAAATTGGGGGATAGAAATTGGTATGTTTAGAGCCCAGAGAGGATGCTACAAAATCCCTTGAGTGCAGATTTTGTGTAAGAAATGTTTCTATTTGATACCTGGAGCTCTCAAGCAGTAAAACAAAGATAATACCCCATGCCCCTGCCCTGCTGATAGGAGAGTCATACTGATTACTGAGTTGTAAAAGTGAACACAATGTAGGTACGATTTGTCTGATAGACTTTTACTGATAACCATGTTATAATCATGATGCAGAAAGAGAAGAAATGGTAACAATGATCGTGTACATCATATCAAGCAACGATTTTCAACCAGTATGCCGCAAATATTTTTAAAACATGCAATACCTAACTATTTCGTTAGGGGCACTGACCTCTTTTCCCTTAGGCTGTCAAATTAAAAATGACAGTAGCCAACACAACAATAGCCACCTGATGTGAATGAATCAAAATTATTCCTTTATTTTGGTCAGATCGGCAAAAAGTATGATCTATTTTTTGGTGTGCTGCAGAAGGTTAGTAATTAGTTTATGTGTGCCATGAGATGAAAAAGGGTTGAAAATCGCTGATATAGAGTATCATTCCTGTGGAGTTTCCAGATGCTATTAATCTGAAAGCATTTTTTTTTTAAGTACTGAACTTTTAGTACTTAAAAGTTGTATGTGAGAGAGGTTTGAAGAACTATCACCACTTCAAATGGAATCTTTCTTTCTTTTTCTTGGAGGCCATCAGCAACTGCTTATAATGTGTACCCTCAATAGAGAGAGCTTGGAGAAGAGCTGCCAAAGACACACAGAAGAATTTGTTGCTAAAAAGCAGCAGAGCAGTCAACTTCTTTCAATGACAGCTCCATTATCACACTGATTGATTGTTTAAAAAAGAGAGACAAAAAGAAAAAGAAAGAAAATCTCTCATTTTTTTACAGGCTAAGCAACTTCTATATAGGATTCTTTAGTAAGTTTACCACAAGGCAAAAGAGTAACTTGACAAGTCTTGGTGTCACTCATAAAGAAACTGGAATCCTTGCATTTTTTCAACATTTTATCACTTGAAGACAGTCGAAAGTTATTTTCATTGCTCCAGACATCATTTTATTTTGCTAGCTGTCATTTTCATAGGTAGAGCACTGATCTGTGGTATCTGAGAAAAAAAAATCCACACAATTCATGCCTGCAACCAACAAACCTCACAACATTTTTAACTGATTTTTCAGAGGAAAGTGGTCTATTTCCCAAAGATTTGTTTTCCAGAAATGAAGCCTTAAATTAGCTTCTGATATAGCACATAGACCCATGGATGTAGAGCATGCCTCATTTCTTCCTGCCTGCGTGGTTCATCTGAAGATATAAGCCCAAAGCTTTGGGGAAACTGAAATGCACACTATGACTGGAGTCCTTGGTCTTCTAGGAAGAGGGCAAAGGAATAAAGAGAAACACCATACAGCATCATAATTAAAACTGAAGCTCCCAGTGCTTGCTTGCTGTACGTTAGCATGCACCCACATGGAAAATAAAGGAGGCGCTGTTGCTTAATGTTTTCCAAATTCAAAAGAGAATCATATCAAATAACAAATTCCATTTCATGAAGCCCTTTGAAGTCTTTCAGAATAGTAAATCTCCACATACAAAGTATCATGAAAAGCCAGTGACAGATTCACAAGCAGGTGGGAAGGTACTGAAAGAAGATGTGTGTGGTTTTCTTTTTTCCAAGAATATTCTACAAACAGAGGCTGTAAGCAGAGACAAAAGGTATGCTTTTGTAGTGAGAAAATCAAAGGTGAAGGCAATGGATTTTAATTTTTAAATCACAAATGAGGAATCAGCAGACCTACAGTTATTAGAAAGAGCAAAGGAAAGCAAATATGGGCTTCCTTAAAATTCCAAAACCTAATCTTACATAGAAATGGAGACTTTCAAGTGGCTCTTTCAAAGTTTTAGGAGGTTTTTATTTAAGGAAAAAGAAAATATCCATTGCCAAAAGCTTGCTTTCTTTACCATCTCAGCACACACACACACACACACACACACACACACACACACACACACACCAATTAAGCAACTTGGCATTTCCCCCCCTACATATGATACATTTCACATTTCATTCTAGAGACATCTAGAATATAACTGTTAAAAATATGTTCAGGATCACAGTCTTTTGTAGATCAGTTATGACAATACCTAATAAACATCAAACATTTCCTTTTTCACTGCTTATGACAGACATTACTAAACAACTACAGAAAGTATGGTCAGACAACTATGGTTAACGGTCCAGAGTGGTACAGAGTTGAAATACATTTCCAATCCTATTGCAAAGTTGGGTTTGGGTCAAAAGACCTGATTTATACAGAAGTCTGTATTATAATTTAGCCAGCCACATAATTTGATGTGCCTTGGTATTCCCTGTAAAAAGAGTTTAACTAGGTAAGTTCCAAGACTACAGCCAACTCCAGTTGTTGTGATTCCAATATACACAGATATTTTTTGAGTCACACTACCAGAAAACCCATCACTACTACCAATATGTATGTTAACATGAATGTATAATATTCCACAACTACAGTTTTAGGCTTTTGTCCCATATACTACTGCCCTCCCCCATCACCAAACCAAAAAAAAAAAAAAAAAAAAAAAAAAGAGGAAGCCTTTCAAGTAGGTAATACATTACAGTTAACTGGTCACCAATGATCCCATTTGAATGCATTTATCAGGTGCTTTCTGAAGAGCACTTCTCTTTTATTCACTTTCATATATTTTTTACTAATTAAAAATGTAATAAGATCAATTAATTGTTTTAGTTACAAAATCAGATGTTACTGTGTGTTTATAGCAAACCTGGTCATTGGGGAAACTTTCAGAAAAGCATGAAATTTTTATGTTCTAAGGACTATTGCCTTCCTATAATTTAATACTTTCTCCTACCTCTTGAAAGTGATGATAATTAGCATGGAAAAGAACACCAGAGGTCAATTCTAATAGCCTACATGATTAAACTATGGAGTTTCAATGCTAGACTATTCTATTTTTAGTATTTGTTCTATTCTCATAGAAAAACTGGAAAAAATCAGATTTTATGTTACATCAAAGAAGAGAATAAAATATAGAGCATTGAAGAAAGATGGCAACTTCAATTATTAAAGGAATAGTGGTATAAGGGAAAAATATTAACAAAGGGCTCGCAGATTGTCTTAGTAAATTAAGGATACACATACACACACACACACACACACACACACACACACACACACACACACACCAAGAAAAAAATAATGTCAAAACTATACAGGTGGAGCAGGTGAATAAAAATGATAGTGGCTTTAGAATGTTTTAGAACTTAAGTGACCATCAACTTAAAATAAACTGCTAAAAATACAGTTGGTATATATGAAGCTCATGTTAACTGCAAACCAAGAATCTATAAGAGATCTGCAAGAAATAAAGAGAAAGAATCCAAACACACCCGTACAGAAAGTCTTCAACATATAAATGAGCAAAAGGATAAGAACAGAGAACAACCACAAAAACAATCAGAAAACATTAAAATGGCAACAACTACATACCTATTGATAATTACTTTAAATCTAAATGGCTTAAATGCTCCAATCAAAAGAAGAATGAATCAAGAAGTGGTACATATGTATAATGGAATATTATTTCCCCATAAAAAAGAATGAAGTCTTACCACTTCTGACAGCATGGATGGACCTAGAGAGTGCAATGTTGCATTAAATAAGTCAGACAGAAAAAGACAAACACCATATGATTTCACTTATATATGGATTCTAAAAAACAAAATGAACAAATAGAAACAGACTCATAGATACAGAGAGAACAAACTGATTATTGCCAGATACAGGGGGTTTGTGAGGCTGGATGAAAAAAAGGTGAAGGGGATTAAGAAGTACAAATTGGCTGTTATAGAATGGTCACCGAGAAGTAAAGAACAGGGAATATAGTCAATAATATTGTAATAACTATATATTGTGTCAGCTGGGTGCAAGACTTATCTAAGGAATCACTTTGTAAGTTATATAAATGTCTAACCACTGTTATATACCCACGAAACCAATGTATTATTTAATGTCAATTGTAATTGAAAAAAAACATTTTAATTTTTAAAAAGAACATTTTTAGAGTTATCAATTTAAAAATTTATTTCAGCTTTGCTATGTGCAATTACATGGCTTTCTCAGCACCCTGGTTCTTCACATTTGGGGAGCATGCCTTGAAGAATGTTGATTATCAAAGAAATAAAAGAACAACTGGTAATACCAACAAACTTGATGATCACACAGCAGAGGGTAGCCTCTTAATACAGACAGACAAAGCAGCATGCTGCATATCCTCCAGATCATCTAAAATAGTGTGGAGCGAGCTGCTACAGGAGAGAGGCTAAGATGTTACACACATATGATCAGAACAGCCTCCATTTCTAACACTTCTCACCTAGTTCTTCTTCGTCTGCACTTTCTGCTAACAAAACCCATATTATATGTGACGATGGCAAATTTTCTCTATTATACAGATGCACTGATTATCCACATTCCCTCTAAGTATCACCGTATTTGTGGCTATGAAATAATCTTCACACTAATAGCTAAAATATGTTGAGAGCTCACCACTACTGTATACTGTATACATAATACTATGTACTATGCTAAGAGTTCTATATGCATTAGCTCATTTAGTCTTCACAACAACCCAGTCCTGTTAATACAATTGTAATCCTCATTTACTGAGGAGGAAAGTGGGGATTGCAGCGGTTAAGTTACTTGGACAAAATCAAAGCCAAGTCTCTTACTCACTTTCACTGGGTCTTAAATCCTATGTGCTCCTTAATTATATTGTTTAGGCAGGGACCACACAATAACAGGGGCTACTCAGTTCTGGAGTCTCGGGAAGGGCACAGAACAATCCCTGCCATCTTGATATCACATAGCTTGTATCAGACAGCGTTAGCAACAGAAAATAGTATTCAGCCCAGACAAAGAGTCTGGAATGAAGAGGTTGTTCACAGAGGTGTTGACAGGGTTAATGGATGACAGAAAGGAGGCTGATGCTCACAGAGAATATAAACAGAGGGAAACAAAGACCAAAGGAAGACTAGAGGAAAACAGTAATTTTGGAGCCCATGAAAAAAATGAAAAGACAGAGGAGCAGTAGCTGTATAAAGTCAAGGCACTAGTGCAAGGGAACAGGGTCAAAATACCCTGATCTCTCTCTGTCTTCTTCCAGATTTTGCAAGTGCTTTCCATTGTAAGCCCAACTGAAAACCATTTAGCAAGGAAGCTGAGATGAGAGAATCTTTAGAAGCCAAGCTCTTTAGGAACACGGTACAACATAGATAGTGGAGAATGGACCCAGGGAGGCACACCAGCACACTTGTGCATAAAGGATCTAGAGACCAGGCCTCTACCTCTATTCTGAGATTGATTTCAAGGTTAAAAGTCTGACACTAACCTGATAGATAATCAAAAACAGTTACCACTTTTCAGATTGTGACCTTTAAAAATTACCATGCCCTACTGACCTACACAATTTTTGTTCCTTTAGATATGCCCTTATGTTAACCAAATGCCACAGGTTAGTGTTATTTCAGAAGGACCAAAAATGTACTTACAGCAGAAGGAATTCTCCTGCCTTGAAAATGTCACCCAGTCAGCGGGCTTTGCTCTTCCTAATACAGCAATCCCAGAAATCGGGTTCTACAAAAACAATGTGGGATATAGTGATGAAACCACAGCAGAAATGTGAAGGCTATAATAAATAAAGAGTTGCATAAGTAGGTATGGGATGGTAGAGTCTGAGGGGTAAAATTATGTTATAAGCAAACTAAATAAAGTTGTACTTATCAGTTGTGACATGACTGAGTTCATATCCCCTTGATATTACCTAGATTTATGTCAATTAATATGAACATAGTGCTTCCATTTTCAGGAGATTTAAAAATAGTTCAAATCAATATTTACTATTTTACCTCGTAGTTTTAACATTTTAAGTGAAAAGAAGCAATAAATCAGTCCCTGGGACATGTATGCAAGTAAGAATATTAAACATCCTCAACAGTGATATTTAAGAAGAAATAATATCACCTTATTTGATCGTGTCAGGCTCTTTTTTTTTTAAATCTTGAGAATGACCCTAAGTAAATTTTCATTGATAAGCATAATGCATGAAGCAACAGAATTGGGTAAATAAACAAAACAAAGCAAATTGCTACTTGGAATATTACTTCTTTCATTAGTCAAGCATCTTGTGGGAAACACCAAGAACCATGCATTAAAGCTACACATGCCAAGTTGGGCATTTTCTACAATCCATTAGGCTTTCTTCAATAGAAAATTTATTATATTACCATTTCATAATCCTCTCCTGAAACATTTATACAGGTGTCAAGGATGCATTGACACAATTCAAAGCCTCATAATGCCCTTAAATAAAACTTTTAAAATGTGGTGCATAAATGGAGAATTGCTGTGGATTAAAATGCATACAAATGAAAGTGGCAACTCTTGAAAAACAAACATTAAATATACTTGTGGACTTATGGCTTTGCCAAGGGTGTATTTGTTGTTGTTTTCTTTTGGGATTTAAATTTGCCTTTTGATGGTTAGATATATTCTGATAGATCTTTGAAAGAAAATTTGAAAGCAAATGTGCCAATGCTATATTTTCTACTCTGAGGTCCTACAGCAAAATAATTTATTGCTCCCACATCACATATCCATGTTTATTTTTACAAAAATATAAAATATCAATTTTAATTTTCAAATTATCATTTGCAATCCAATATCTTTCCTTTTGGACTTGTTTCACCTGAAATAAAGCCCTATAAAGATTCCCAAGTCAAGATTGCTAACAGAAAATAATTTTAAAGAATTTTTTAGCTGCCCTGCAACAATTAATTTAGAAGTGTAACATCATTTTCCAGTTCCAATTTTTCTAGCAAGTATGATTGAGAATCACACACATTTCAAAAAAAAATGCTCTCTGATTCCACTGTTACAACTTACTCAGATCTTTGTATTAGCAAGCTTTAAAAGACAATCCAAATCTTTCTTTTAAAAATGCAGATTTTCAGTCTGACATCACTTTAAATGGCCTAAAAATAATATGTCAGGCATGGAAAGTGTTTATTGTTTTACAAAGTAATGTGACACCTGTGGCCTCCCAGGGCCCTTCCAGCAATCTTCTGAGCCAGAAAGGGCAGGTGATATGAACTAATTTTGCATCTGAGGAACTGAGGCTTAGCGAGGTTAATATCTTGCCCATTTGATTAACTAGCATGTAGTGGAGAAGAAAGGAGGCACAACACAGGGCACCCACAACACATGGCTTCTTGGCAGGCTGGGGCTCAATTTAGAGGAGGAGAGGGCTCCAGTCACTCCTGCCTCCTTGAATCCTGAGAAACTCAGTAGCCAAACTCTGGCTATCTCTTTATGGCCCTATATGGTGATGGCCTAGATCTCCTAGACCAAGATAATAAGGACATTTTTGGGGACTTTATTTCTCAAGTGCTCAGTCATGGTGTCGCTACTGGCTAATTCCTTTACTTTTTAAATGCAGTGTTTTTAACTATGGACTCGAAGTTAAGAGTGTAGGTTTTATATCGGGGCCACTGACTCGCTATCTTAGCCTGAGAAATGAACTTGACCTCTCTGCTTAACTAGCTGTAAAATAACTGGAGTAAGGGTGATCTCTCAGGAGTGGTGTGCAAAATCTTTTGTTATAATTGCTATATTCCATCCCTGCAGAGGAAAATGCTATGTCAATTACAGATTAGGACTAGGTTAGAGGCCAGTAAATCTCAAGCAGAGTAGGTGGAGATATTGATCAAGACTTTCTTAAGATACATAGCATCAGATATTTATAGCATAAGAAAATGAATTTCAAGGACTGTCATCAATATGATGGCCTTCCCTCTGGAATGTCGATGCCTAACAATGATGAAAAAATTTAGAGTTGCTTCTGAGCCTATTGATCTCACTGAAAACAAAAATACAAGACAAAACTGCAAAGCATTTTAGAGGGGGAGAAAAAGCAGCAGGCAAGATTTCAAAGGCTATTCCGATTGCCCAAGTCAATGCTTCCTGTTCAGCGTGGCTAACCACATGACTTAGTCATTATCATCTCTTCCTATTATCCTCTCCAAACCAACCAATTATTTACCAGATGAAGCAATCTCCATTATGCATCAAGTAAAAGCATTTGGCTGCCCTGTGTTTTGTCTAATTCTGGGTGGGCACAATTTATGAAGAAATAATTTAATCTGTGGGAATAGCACTCATTTCCAGTGGGTTGTGAAGGTGCTACAGAGCCTTTGCCAGTGGTAGAGTATAGATGATTTTGCTGCAGACCACAGGGAGTGATTTATGAATGATGCCTGCAGAAAAGACCAGGGCTGGCCTCCCAATTAATCAAATTCCAAAGCACCTTAACAAAGGATGCTGTTCTGGTCACTGGAAGCTCATTAGTCGAAGACAACCTATAGTTTTTAAATAGCCTTAAAAGAAATCATGTAATGAAAATAATCTATCAGCTAGGAAGTGATGAGTACTCTCTCTTAATGAGACAGCAAACCCAGTGGTATGTTTAATACAAATAAAGTCGACCCTAAATTTGCATAAATTGCAGAGGAAATTTAACATATGGTTATAAAATAAGAAATGACCTCCTCCGAAGAGGTACTAAAACTAAATAGCCATTTTCCTAGTGACTCTCCCCATCATTACCTTATCAGAGAAACATTTATTCTTATCCTTTGTTTTGTTTTTTAAAATATATTTTATAGATTTTTTACAGAGAGGAAGGGAGAGGGATAGAGAGTTAGAAACATCAATCAGCTACCTCCTGCACACTCCCCAATGGGGATGTGCCCGCAACCAAGGTACATGCCCTTGACCTTGACCGGAATCGAACCTGGGACCTTTCAGTCCGCAGGCCAACGCTCTATCCACTGAGCCAAACCAGTTTCGGCCTATCCTTTGTTTTAAAAGTTAATTTCATTGTGTTGATACAATGAAGGTAGTCTTTTGATATACACTGTGTATCATAAAGAAAACCCAATTAAGAGCATTGTTTGTTAAGCTAGGAGAGCTAATTCCTTAATGAACCTGGCAGAGGAAATGATAGTTGAGAGCTGGCAACAGCTACTTTCTAAGATAAAACAGCAATCACGACCTGTAGCACCCACTTCTCATCTGGTTTAATCCTGAACTCTTTTCCGCATGCTCACTTTCTCTTTTTAATCTCAAGTACAGTATATTGATACATCATCATCTCAAATAACCCAAAAAATATCAGTGGAGAGCACTGGATCTCTTAGTGGCCATAGCTAAACTGCATCCAAGCCCAGTGGAGATGATCTCCAAAGTTCTCATCAGAGGGAGAAGGTCTGGTACAAATCACCTGCATCAGAAGCAGCTCCAAGGGAAAACAGAAGGGCTGTGAAGTGCAATGAAGTACTGAACAGCAAAGGGAGCATCCATGAAGACCACTGGGACAGACTTGAGGAACTCTGCAGTGAATACCCCTGGGGCTACATTTCTCTTAGTAATGATGTCAGGTAAGCTAAAACCCTCACTAGTCATTTCACAGTCAGTGCCTCTGAGTAGAGCCACTAAAAGCAGCTTTGGAAAACTATAAAATGAATTGAATCTCAAATTGTTCCTGGGCAATAATCATATCTTTTGTGCTACATTCTATTATAATTAAACAATTTCCCACTGGTGTCACATTGAGTTAATATTCTCTTTTTACCCATAGGCTGCTAAAGGCTTATATTAAATATCCAGTAATGAGGCAGTTTTGCCCTCTTACTGTCACAATTATTTTAATGTCAGATAAGATGAACCCATTATGAAAATATTTCATCTTGGACCTCCTTCCAAAAATTCATAGTGCTTCCAAATATATCCCTTCAAATTCTCCCCGCATTCTTTTAGGAATGATAGGTAGGCTTGTTGCCTTTATAGTTCATATCCAAGTAAAGGGGAAGTCTGAACTATTTGGGGCTGATCTACCTATTTTAACAGTATTGCCTGGTCAGTTTGATGAAGCAAGCAGTTGAATTAAGTCATGTCAACCAAATCAGGTATATGTGACTACTGTTGGTAAACCAGGAGTTCTGGGTCCTGGTCAAGAGAGACATCAGAATGTGTCATCAGTCATCATCAGATGTGAGAAAATTAAAAGATATTTGTTACTCACAAAAATTAAAATATACAACAGCATAAATGACCTGCTCTTTTCATTAATTAGAACAAATTCAAAGCTATCTCTTTAAGAGTGACCTTGTCACTTACTGAGTATCTGATTACAGCTAATGTAATAGGAATTTATACTGAATTATCAACTGCAACTTTCATATGTGTGAAGACAAAGGAAAAAAAGTGAAAAATCATGAATTTGAGCTTCATTATTAGGCTGGATTGGTCTATTTACATGGCTAAAACAACCAGTTATTCATTTGAAAAACCCCAGACTCTATCACAGTTTCTATAGGCTTTTCCACAAGGCAAAGTAAAATCCCCGTGGTAGCTGGTGATTTGCCTAAGGTCATAGAATGCCAACATGGTGGACTCCAAGTGAAGGGAGATTTAACAGTGGAATATGCTGGTTAGCAGCTCAGGGTCTGTAGTTAAATTTCCTGGTATTAAATCCCATCACTACCTTCAACTAGATTTATAACTTTAGATATGTTACTTAACCTCTCTGTGCCTCCCTTTCCACATCTGTAAATTGGGCCTTGTCAAATAGTATTGGTTTCACAGAGGTTTTATGCAGGTTAATTGAGTTGGAATTGTAAAGTGTTTTTATAATGCTTGGCCCTTAGTACACACTCAATAAATTCAAGTCATCACAATTACTCCCTAGCCTGCTTAGTCATCAGAAACACCAGGGACCTTTGGAAAACTTCTTCCTTCCCCATTCATATTTACTGATCAGTATGTCAGATACAACCCAAAAAATTAATTTAATAGAAATTAATTTAATAGAAGTTTTCTAAGTGAGTCACCTGATCAACTGAGTTTTAACACTACTTTAGCACTAACATATCCAAATAATTACCTCCAAGAGTTACAAACTTCTCAGAAACAATCTCTTTGTTCAAAAATATTTGCTTTCATACATATTCACTCATTTTAATTTATTTATATGCATATCTTGTCCACTAACTCTAATTTATATTAATTATTCACTATAATGATTTATTATAATTTTTCCATTTTGCTGTAAGAAATTATGTTAATGAACAGACAATATATCTTATTGAAGCTTAAACACAGTTGATAAGAACAGACCCAAATATAAATATCCCTACCTAGGAGACACTGATTCACTAAAGTTCATTATTTCTATAATGTGCCTGTCTTCTTGCTAATGAGATTGTGTTCTTCCCTACAAATGGTAACTTCCAGCTCATTTAACTATGTATAGTGCATATATTTTACATGTGGGAAATTTCATCAGCAGTGATGCATTCAAAAATAGTTAATTTCTTTTTTTTTCCCAAAAATAGTTAATTTCTTAGAAAGATATATAAAGAAAAGCATTGAAAACACAGAAGTGATTTTATTGGAAACTGGGCTTTAAGGTACCAAACTGAGTAACAGGCAATACTGCTCCCTCAATGTAGGACTTCTTGTTACCCACAGTCCCCAACCACATTTGCTCCACAAATTGCTTTCTAAAAGTAATAACGCAGAAGACAAACATTATTCATTTGGACCTAAAATCTATCAGGGACTTTCAGGGACTTAGATGCTGTAGCCTGCAGCTGACAAGATAAGAAATACTTCAATAAAGATGCACTCAAAGGACTGCTTCTCCTTCCACTAGGAAGAAGGATTATATGAAATATTATCTAACATTATCTTAGAAATTTCTTCTAATATACACAGACACATGCATATAGACAGATGACCTCTTTTTTTTCCCCCAAACACCATAATTAGAGATCTTATCAGAATAGTTACCCCTTTCCACACATTTGGATAGAAAGTGAATAGGTTTTGCATGAGAGACACCTCTCAATCCCTAAATCATTTATTGACCTCCCAGGCCACCCCCTGCAAGGTGATTAATCTCTCCTGACCTGAGCTTTTTCTCATGCAAAACAGGGAATTATTGCAAGGATTAAATTTGATAAGTGAAACTGACTGATTCCTTACCTAATACAGAGTAGGCATACAGTAAATATAAGGATTTTTAAAAATGTATTCTCTATGAATATAAACCATACTTGAATGTTGGCTGTTACTGCATATGTATAAACTGTTCTTGCTTTTCAGAAGAGTAAAACTGCATCACTTTTCCAATACCCAGTATATTTTATAATCATTCCTCAACTAAAAATTTCAAATTATAATTTTTACTACATACACATGAAATAATCTGAGGTGGCTGTAATTTCTACTGAGCCCAGAGCTTACCTAAAACTTCAAAATTTATTTATGTTTAATCACTAAGGCTATTTCTGTTTGAAAGTAAAAAAGCAAAAGAAGGGACACAGGAGGAGAAAAGATGAAAAGCAAGGAAAGGAGGAATGAGAAAGAAGAGAAAGAGGAACTGGTAGAAAAAAAAATAGAGCAGAGAAAGACAAAAGATGGATTGTTACAAAGATGGATTGTTACATGATTTTTTAGACAAAAATGGAAATATTATTCAACATTAGTATAGCTAAATTCTTTCTTATATATTAGTCACCAAGCTCTGTAACTTAATGAATATTAACTTCATTAGTTAATTCAACAAATGTTAGACAATGATTGGGGCAAGCATTTGGGTATGGAAGCACAGAGAAAGACGAATATATATGCATATACAATTTGTCCATTGGGAAAAGACCAAGTCATATACAGAAATAATGTGACCATAGAACATCAGTGGAAAATGTATCATTGTGGTTATTTAGAGTATAGAAATTAAAAATTATGATCCTGTAGTAAAGAGGAAGAATTGAGCAAAAAGTCAGTTAATATAGAACATGATCTCAGATGTAATGTCAAATAACTACATGAATTTAAGCAAGTCTTTTAACTTTTCTGGCATTAATTTATCATTATAAAATGGGATTGTAATAGGTAGTTAGATAGGTATGAGCAGATTAGAAATGACAGGCCAGGTGCAGAGGGTCACCAGGGTGGAGAGACACGGGTGCCTAGCAACTGGCAAAATTACAACCCTTGCATGACCACTCCCTCCAGCATTAATCCAATAACCCAGACAGATGACATCTAGGCCTAAGCTCTTGTTTAAGCTCCAAATCCAGAGAAGCAGCAAAATCAGATGCATGACACCATGGCTGACATTAGGACCAGCTGCACTGACTGATCAGTGGAGACCAGGACCCTGAAGAGACACACCTCAGAAGCTGATGAATATTCTATTGAGATTCTCCAGAGACATCCAGATAAAAGCACTTGGGACAGAGGACCTAGTGTTCTCTCTCTCTCTCTCTCTCTCTCTCTCTCTCTCTCTCTATCTATCTATCTCTCTCTCTCTCTCGTCTCTCTCTCCCCACCCCCAAGCACCAAGGGCCCTTCTTTTGTCTCTGTAACTCATTTCCTGAGCCCATTTCTTTTACAGCTCACTTCTTCTACCTCTGTGACTTTCTAAATAAACTTCTCTTATAGTTTGAGTTTTGGCTCTGCATTCTTTCTTAGCCAGAACTCAACTGAGGTTACTGAACCGAGGTCTAACACCTGGTGCCATTTCGCCGCCAACAGGATGACAATAATACCTCTCCCACTTATGTTGTAATGCATTGGGGGGGAGGGGTGAATTAATATCTCACTACATCATTTTTAAAATCAAACAAAGATGTTCACTATTAATATTCATTTTATTTATTTTTTTAATATATTTTGTTGATTTTTTACAGAGAGGAAGAGAGAGGGATAGAGAGTTAGAAACATCGATGAGAGAGAAACATCGATCAGCTGCCTCTTGCACAACCCCTACTGGGGATGTGCCCGCAACCAAGGTACATGCCCTTGACCGGAATCGAACCTGGGACCCTTGAGTCCGCAGGCCGACGCTCTATCCACTGAGCCCAACCGGTTTTGGCTAATATTCATTTTAAATTAAATTAAAATCACACATGGGATATTTCACATATGCAATCACCATCAATAACACATATATTCCTTTATAGTGGAATAAATAAAAATCAATGAGCCCAACCAGTGAGGCTCAGTTGCTTGAGTGCTGTCCCATGCACCAAGAGATTACCAGCTCAATTCCTGCTCAAGGAACATGCCAGGGTTTCATGTTCCAATAGAGGGCATGCAAGAAGCAACCCATTGATGTTTCTATCTCTCTCTCCCTCTTCCTTCTTACTCTCTCTCTAAAATCAATAAAAACATATTTAAAAATTTAAATAAATGATAAGGCATTCATATTTCTAGATGCAAAGATGTAATATTATAGAATGTCATATTTTTAATATTAAACTACAATATGATTATCTTTCAATGGAAAATTTTAACATGACAAGGTCCATAGTATAGGATGGAATGGTAAATAAGAGAAAGAACGTAACTGTAGTTACTTTAAAAAGGAAAGAATAAATGTATTATAAAACTAGAGGTATAAATTTTATTATAAAGTACAAACTAGCCAGTTTGATAGTGGATACCTAAATCTCACTCTCACTACACATGCTCCAATAAACTCTGTATATCAATGAGAGAAACCTGAACAAACTATGAAGAGTGATGAGAGGAACAAGGAAATAAGATGAACCTGAAATCACTCTCATCCAGAGTCCATCCTAAATCTGAAAATACTGAAAAAAAGTCCTGGTAGATCAGAGCACTGACTTAAGGAAGGGACTTAAAAGTGTGCAGGACTCCAGGGGACAGGCTTAGAGAGGACTGCTCCGAGGGTGAAAAAGGATAAAAAGAACAAGGGCCTTTAGGATTCTGGGTGGTTAAGGGAAAAGTAAGTAAAAGGGGAAAATGTATAAAGCAGCAAAGAAGGAGGAGGAGGAAGAGGAAGAGGAGGAGGAGGAGGAGGAGGAGGAGGAGGAGGAGGAGGAGGAGGAGGAGGAGGAGGAGGAGGAGGAGGACAAAAAATATATAAAATAGAATTAATAATTCTTCCCTCCTTTCCCAAAAAGAATATTCCACTGAAAACACAGAACTTTGTTAAACTGAGAGAAGACCAACTCCATCCACAAACTGCAGAGATGTAAGTGAGCATCATTCACCACATAATGGTGCCAGAAGACGAAAACAAACAAAAAATTCAGAAGCTAATCATTGCACCTGATAAATATCCTCTGCCAAGAAACTAACCATGAAGAAAACTAAAACACAACACTCCAATTTGATCAAACAAGTAATTTATGATTCAAGAAAAAACATTTTGGATAAAAAAATATGAAAACTTAAAATAAAACAGACAATAAACTGGAGGAAATGAAATGAGTAGCTAATTGAACTCAGGGGAAAAAATGGGAGAGTGGCACTTTCAATCAAAGGGAAATGTGTGTGTACTCAATAAATGGCATTGACAGTAATGGCTACACATTTGAAGCCAAATACAGTTGTACCTCACTTCTTATGCTGAAGCAATTCCAGATGGATTATTATGTTAAGTGTAAAAAAGTATGAAAGTAGAAATCATTTCCTAACCATACATCCAAAGAAAAAGTTTGATTGACTTATCTACGTGAAAATAAAAATGTTTATCTAAAAAGCCATGAACAGAATTAAAAGATAAATTATAAATAAGAAAGATGCCTGGAAAACATATATGGTTGTGCTCACATATATATCATATCATATACACATATGAATATGTTACACATTTCTTTCATAAAAGAAAAAAATAGATAATAAAAATAAAGAATTTGCAAAAGATAGTTAAGAATAAAATTCAATCCCACTAGTAATCAGATAAGTGCAAATTAGCATAAAGACATACCATTTTTACCTATCAAATCAGAAATTTAATATATATAATATATATAAATACACAGTGCAATATGACCTAGTTTGGAGCAACATGTACTCTCATCTGCTACTAGTAATCGTATAGCTTAGTATAAAATTTCTATGGTGCAATTTGGTAATATTTACCAAAAACGTTAAAAATACTTTAGCTCTTTAGAAGTGGAGAAAATAGCTAACACATATTTATTTACATCTAGCAGGGTACATTGCATGTAGAAGTAATGTCCAACCATGAAATAGCATCTGGCAAAACATTTTAAATATTTTATTTGAATGATGTTTTAATAAAAAAATGGATACTATATCTCTGTATTATAAATGACATTACAGGCTCAGAACAGATTCAATATTATTTCTGACACCATGTGGCTAGTAAGTCACATCAGTAGAACTTCTAATACTTATAACTTTATGAAGAAGAATTAGCTGATCAGAAGTGCATGTACCAATTAGTTCAAATGTCTCCAGGAAAGTGATCTCATGAGGTAGTTGTAAAAGAAGTAGGCAGGGTCATGTATATTGTTATTGTTGCAGTTCTTCAACTTTTTCCTGAAGAGATATGGAGCCACTAAAATATTTTTAAGTAGGGGTAAATATCATAATGTACATATTTTAGGGGGAAAAGCACTCAAGAAAATGTGGAACATAAATTATTAGGTTGGGGACATTCAGCAGACTAGAATAAAGAGAATTATAAAGTCACCATTCCTTCCTGGCAATAATACAAGTAGGGAATGATGAGGGCCAGAATTAAGTTAGTTGTTTTAAAACATAGCATCCTTACTGTTGGTTCACATTAAGTAAAACCACCAATTAATTCACGAATATATGGTTCAATATGAGGATGCATAAAGAAAATAATATCCTACTTCACATTTTCATTTAAAAAAGAAAAGGTTAGAATTTTGTCCAGGTAGGTAAATATATATATACTAGAGGCCCGGTGCACAAAATTCGTGCATGGGGGGGGTTGTCCCTCAGCCCAGCCTGCACCCTCTCCAATCTGGGATCCCTCTCATATACCAGGACTGCTGGCTCCCAACCGCTCACCTGCCTGCTTGCCTGATTGCCCCCTAACCACTCCCCTGCCAGCCTGATTAACGTCTAACTGCTCCCCTGCTGGCCTGGTCACCCCTAACTTCCCTCCCCTGCTGGCCTGGTCGCCCCTAACTGTCCTCACCTGCTGGCTTGGTTGCCCCTAACTGCTCTCCCCTGCTGGCCTAGTAGCCCCCAACTGCCCTCCCCTGCAGACCTGGTTCCCTCCATCTGCCCTCCCCTGCAGGTCTGGTCCCCACAACGGCCCTCCCCTGCTGGCCTGGTTTCCCCCAACTGCTCTCCCCTGCAGTCCTGGTCCCCCCAACTGTCCTCCTCTGCCGGCCTAGTTCCCCCCAACTGCCCTCCCCTGCTGGACTGATCGCCCACAACTGCCCTCCCCTGCCGGCCATCTTGTGGCTGCCATCTTGTGTCCACATGGGGGCAGCCATCTTGTGTGTTGGAGTGATGGTCAATTTGCATATTACTCTTTTATTAGATAGGACTAGAGACCTGGCGTACAAAATTTGTGCATGGGAGGGCAGAGAGGGTGTCCCTCAGCCCAGTTTCCACCCTCTATAATCTGGGACCCCTCAAGGGAATTATAAAGAGCCCACTGGGATCGGGCCTAAATAGGCAGTCGGACATCCGTCTCACAATCCAGGACTGCTGGCTACCAACCGCTCGCCTGCCTGCCTGCCTGATTGCCCCTAACCGCTTCTGCCTGCCATTCTGGTTCCCCCCAACTGCCCTCCCCTGCAGGCCTGGGTCCCCCCCAACTGCCTTCCCTTGCAGGCCTAGTCCCTCCCAAATGCCCTCCCCTGCTGGCTTGATTGCCCACAACTGCCCTCCCCTGCTGGCCATCTTGTGATGGCCATCTTATGTCTACATGGGGGCGGCTATCTTTGACCACATGGGGGCGATCATCTTGTGTGTTTTAGTGATGGTCAATTTGCATATTGATCTTTATTTAGATAGGATCCCTAAACTAGAAACAAATTATGGTATGCAGCTCTCCCTAGTCCTCCATACTGCCCCCTTTTGTAATGAATGGTGTTGTACAACAACAAATTCAGTGCTGTTTGTTGATAGTCAGTTTAAATAAAGGAAACAAATAAGAAATGTGTAGCAACACTAAAGGTACTTTATGTTTCTCAGTCAGAACAGATATAGAAATGACTTCTTGCAAAGTTTAACAGTATTAACTGTGACCTCATATTTCATACAGGTGTGGGCAAAAGTAGATTTACAGTTGTTTATATGGGAAATAAAAATAAGTAAATAAATAAATAAATAATATAAGATTAAACTCTTTGTTTTGCATACTCACAACTGTAAACTTACTTTTGCCCACCCAGGTATTTATTTTTAAATGAAAATATTGACACTTTGATTAACACACCAATATTCATAATAAATATCTATTACATTGTATTAACCACAAACTTACATCAGGGCTGGCCTGGGGGAGGAACCACGCGAGGTCAGCTGTGGGAGCACACTGACCACCGGGGGCAGCTCCTGCATTGAGCGTCTGCCACCTGGTAGTCAGTGCACGTCATAGCGACCAGTCATTCAGTTGCCCAGTGGTAACTGTTGCTTAGGCCCGTGGTCGGCAAACTGCAGCTCTCGAGCCACATGCTGCTCTTTGACCCCTTGAGTGTGGCTCTTCCACAAAATGCCATGGCCTGGGCAAGTCTATTTTGAACAGGTGGTGTTAGAAGAAGATTAAGTTTAAAAAATTTGGCTCTCAAAAGAAATTTCAATCGTTGTACTGTTGATATTTGGCTCTGTTGACTAATGAGTTTGCCGACTACTGGCTTAGGCTTTTATATATATAGATTGTCCTTTAAGTAGACTTAATCTACTAAATCAAGAAATGGTTTGTCTACCGCTCAGTTCTATTCCAACCCACTATTACATGTAACACACAGGATGAGTTTAGAATTTCCTTTCTCCCTATTCCTTTATTTTCAGACACTTTACATGTCAACTGTCCCAAAACTGCTCCCCTAAACCCCCCAAAATCATCTGTTTATCAAGCAAAGGTGAATTTATTAAGCCTGCTGCAATAAGTAAAGGAGAACACCTGTACTTCATAATGTCTCAGAAGACTCAGCTCAGGGCAGATTTTTATATGATTTGGGATCTGGGCTTACATGGTTGAAGGTGGGTCTTTCAGTGTGTAGCTCTGACTGGGATTGGGCTAAATTCATGATGTGATGTTTCAAGATTGGTGGTCACAGTAGGTAAGAGAATTGATACTAGCCTTGATATGTGAGTAATTGTTTGTTCCATTTTGCCAAAGAGAGCAATCCAGTGTTCTGTGCATGGGCTCTTTTCCTGATGACAAAAGTATTTTCTCAGAAAATTATTTTCATTAATTTCTCAAAGCACACAGTGAAAATATTTATTGGTTTCCTCCTTTTCTTCATGGGTAAGAATTTCCTGGAGCACATATTCAAGCCATGTTGATATAGAAGGTGTCAGTTGTCATAAATACCAGAAATAGACACATTTCTGGATTTTTTTTTCATAGAGGAGAGGAGGGTAGCAAATTTCTCTTGAGTTTTTAGAAAATTTTGGGACCTAGAGACAAACAGCAAAATTATAGGTGTTTTTTTTCTGTGCCAACTCCATTTGTCACACTCTACACTTCTTACCACAAACATGACAATCAGACATCCTGAGGCTCAGAATGTCTGAGCACATGAAAATAACTCAGAATTTTTTTTTGTTTTTCTAGAATGCCCTTGTACCCCCTATTTTCCATATTAAAAGTCTACTTAACCTTCAAATCCTTCACTTTCAGCCCCTAAACCCGGGTTTCGATTACCTCCTCCTCAGTAATGCTATAATACCCTTTCATGTCTGTCACAAATCTTTACATTTCATTAGAGTGGTCAGTGTCTCTAACTAGAGTTGGAACTCATAAGGCAGAATTGTGTCCTTTTCATCAATAATTTCCTGGGACCTGACACAATAGTGAATGCTCAATAAATGTTGGTTGAATAAATACAAAAATGAATTTCATAGATGAATGAATGAGTAGATGGATGGATGGGTAGCCAGATGGTTAAATGGATTTCTGTAGAATTTGTAGAAATCCTTTTTTTTTCTTTCTGTATTGGAAAAGGAGTGAAAGACAGATGGACTTTTCAGAACTTTATGCCTGATTGTACATATAGGTCCCTTTCTTAACCTTCTTTTTATTCAATAAATACTTATTGAATCTATTCTATAGTCCAAGGACTATGCTAAGTGCTAAGTTTAAAAAGGTAGGCAAGGCCAGTGGTATGTCTGTCATTGGAGAAAATACTTTCTCTCTGTAGCTACTTCACCTGCACAATCACTACCAAAACTATCCACACCTCCACCATCACAATTACAATCATCATCACTATTATCACAACCACCCACTACACCCACCATCACAACCATAGTTAGTTTAGCATAGTTAGTTTAGTCAAGAGCCAAAGATCATCTCCTAAGTTTTTTTGACCCAGGAAATACTGCCTAAAGCAGTGATTCTCAAACTTTAATGTGCACATAAATCTGATGTGTTAGTCTGTGTGAAGGCCTGAAACTTTTCATTTTCAATCAGTGGTAATATGATGCTGATCCAAGAACCACATTTCAAATAGAAAGGAGCTAGAGTACAGCCCAGAGCCTCAGAGCTCTCTATTTTGGAGGACATCATCCTAGAATAGATAGAAAACTTATAAGATTATAATCATGAATAGGGATAGAATTGGGTGAGGAATACTTGAGAATTTAAAATGAGATTCAGTCTCCTGAGAAATTGAATGAAATTGCTCTTATTGCAGAATTCTATTGCCCATTGTGGGGAGGAACAAACTTCCCTCTAACTTCAAGGTTCTTCTGGCTGGCCTAATAATCAAATAGACATGAGACAGATTACAAGAGAAAATAACTAAGTTTAATACAGACATATGTATGGAAACCCTGCATACATGAGGAAGTCAGAGACCCCACATGCACAAAAGATTCAGAGATAGAAAGTGTGATTGAAGTATATGACATCTTGAGCTAGGAATGAGGTAATGCACCTTGGGGCTTCAAAGGCTCATTGCTCAATAAAAAGAACAGATGTTTAACAATCAGAAGTTTGCCCTGTCCAATAGATAGGTCAAAAGAAGTTATTTCTAATAATAGCTTATTATGGGGAAGGCCCTTACTTCAAGTTCCTCTAGGTCAGTGATGGGCAACCTTTTGAGCTTGGTGTGTGAAACTTCGCCAAAAAACTGAGCATAACTCGGGTAGTGTGTCGCTTTGAGGAAAAAACATTATTTCGCAAATGTTTCATACTCAAGAGCAGCAAATGTTTCATCCTCGGCATGCGGCTGCCTCAGCGGCCGCGTGTCATCAGAAATGGCTACGCATGTCAGTGCTGACACGCGTGTCATAGGTTCGCCATCACTGCTCTAGGTAGTAAAAGGGAAAGGCAAAAGTTTCTCTTCAGCCTGTGACTAAAGTTGCCTTTAGCTTAAAACAATTTGTACACCACAGAGGCACATTTTGGGGTGATTCATTCTGAACCCCCACACCATCCTCTAGCATGAGATCATCATGTCTAGTCATGTAGCTTATTCACAGTTTCCAGGGATTAAGACATGGGCATTTTGAGGTTTGGGTGGGGCACAATATTAGTCTGTGTACCACAATTTACCCTCTGGCCTTCAAGATTCATAAGCAAATACATTAACCTTTTCCAACATCCCCAAATCTTAACCCATTTTACAATCAATATAACCATATTATACTGTGATAAATACTTCTTTTATTTTAATTGACATTAAGTTTAAGGTAGTAACTTTCCTCTCTAGCAACCCAAAAAACAACTGGTGACCGGTGGAAGATGAAACAGAATGGATTTTTTTGGAATTTGAAATTAGCCTTTTCAAGGGATCATGCACTAAAACCATCTTTGTTTTACTCCACAATACTGTGATGTTTTATTAGAGTTGTTTTCCTCTTAAATCCAATGGTATGTTGCACCTGGCAGGTCCTGAACACCTTTACGCTTACAGAAAGATTAAGATGAGTCCTTGTAAAACCGTAGCATACCAGCTAAGAAACATGGAATCACCAAACCATCCCCCTCAATAAACACTCCAAAATTCAAAGAAGATAAAGCCAAAACACTGTTCATTCAATGTTTAGTTTGTTGTAATTCTAGCTAATATGCTAACTATAGATCAAATTTTGTGGTTAGTTTATTGTTATTTATATTTCCCTCTCATTTCTTTCTTTAATCTTTTTTTCCCCTCCAATTACATACACACACACACACACACACACACACACACACACACACACACATATATATATATATATATATATATATATATATATATATGTATATGTATATATATATATGAATATATATATATGAATATATACGATATCTACTTATCTTGCCCTTTAGTTCCAATTATTTATGGTTTGTTCTTTTATTCAGTTTCTAGGTTTTCATGAATTTTGGTTAATAAATAAGCCTACCATTATACTTGGATCTGAGCTAATGTAACTGCATAGAAACTCCAGTACTTTAACATGACAATTACTGCTTTCTATCCATTCACTCCCTCCCTTAATCATTAAGCCCTTAGGACATCAGATTCAGGTCAGCATCAAACTATCCTAAGAACAAAGCCTTAGGGCTCTGGGCCACAGAAACAAGAGTTTTGCTCAAACTAAAGATAACATTTTGACCTTGTGTTTCAGCCCCAGGCCCAAGAAAGCAAAACAACCCTGCCAACCACACCCTCATGAAACTAGATACAACAACACCTTGGCTGACATCAGGACCTGACAGGATGATCAACTACTTCCTACCTAGGCCCCAACCAATCAATAGAGCCCTTGACCCCAAATCCCTTAATCACCATATTAATTCCCCCCCGCCCCCCCATATAATCTGTCCCCATGTGGACCACCAGGGAGCCAGGTTTTAGCACACTCATTTACCTGTGCCTCCAGGTTTGATACCATTTCCTTAAATAAACCTCTACTTTCTTTGCTGCAAACTCCTATTTGCATTTTATTGGGCTTCAGTGCACACAGGTAAATGAATCCCTTTAATCCAGTAACACTAATGATTTTTCTAGTCTAGTGATATAATATATATATATATATATATATATATATATATATATATATATATATATATATATATATATATTGGCAAAGCCAGGAATGATGTTGAGTAGAACAAGAACAACTCTTCTTTAGAAAATATTGGCAGATGGAAAGTTTTTCTGAATTTTCCTATAATTGCAAATATGCTTTTCTACACGTGCCATACAAATCTTTCCTAGATTGCTCCAAATCTAAGAACAAAATGTATAAAATCTCAAATGAGAAAGAGTTATAGCAGAACAGCTAAGTGCCCAAACACATCCAGAAATCAGCATTATAAAGTAGCTTACATTTCTAAAGCATTTTACAACTTACAAAATGGTGAGCACAGTTGCAATCTGTCATTAGCTCCCTCTGGACACAACAGATTTACAATTGCTGTTTTTTTCTTAGTGGGAATATTTTCCTCTAAAGTTTCTCCTTGCTGGAAACTCCTGAATAAAGCCCCCTTGACTACCCTACTTATTCTTCCCCTTTAGCAGTAGCTTAAACTGATTATCTTAACCCCAGGCCCCTTTGTGTTGGACTAGCTTTCTTCTCTCTATGTAGTCCTTTTGGGGAGGATCCCTTTTAAAATGATCCCAGGCAGTTTCCACTTAGAAATGCCTAAACCCATGTTTACTATAGTAAATGTTGTTTACTATACCTTCAAAGGCATAATATATGCCTCTTGAACTTGTAGCTCTAAGTCAAGTGGATGCACAAAAGACAATTATAACTGTAACTTATTATAATTGGTTGTATATAGCAAATACTTCATAGAAAACATAACTTCTCTGAAAGAAATAGATTTTTTTAAAGGGAGAAATAAAATAGAAGAAATTTAAATCCTTGCATGATTAAAAAAATATGAGTAATTCTAGGCTTCATACCATAAGAGATGAAATTTTAGAAAACTTTAAGTGAAAATTCTCAGTGGGACTTTTTAGTAGAAACGAGTAATTCAGTTTATTGGTAAAACTCAGGTTAGCAGTGTGCTCTTCCTACTCATTATTTTAGACAGCCCCAAGGCAGTTACCATTTATTTGAGAGAAAGAGACACAAGGAAAAGGCAACAAAGAAATCAAGTTGATTTGAGAAGTATGTCTTTGAAAGAACTCTGGATGTGGTTATTATCATGTATAACTGGCTATACGTAAAGATATCACAGCTAACCATGATTTTGAGGAAATTACATTGTCAATGATACCACTTGCCAAATAGATATAATAAGCTTTTGATTAGTATTTTGGGGAGCACAAGAGACTTGGTTGGAAAGGTGTAAGGAGGACATTCTGAGAAAAGGGAAGTGAGTGGAAGGCTGCCTGCCCTGTTTATCAGAATTCTGACTTAGGGGAGTATCAAAGGCAGGGCCCCTGATTATTCCTTGACCTTTCCAAATAAGTCTGTGCATGTGCAGACCCCCAGGTGTTTGCTGGAATCCTTAATCTTAATCTTTGGGTGCCCTTGCTTAAAGGACACTACAAACACGTGTGTCCTCCCAAGATTACTTCCCCTACTGATTGTATCTTAAAGATAAACTTTATCTCAAACTGCTGTAAAGATAAAAGGCTAATGAGGCAGGCAATCTAGGCTGCCTGATTGCTAAAGCCAGGCCATCCCTTAGCCTCTCTTCACAGTGAAACTGTCAGAGTAATCTGTTCATCCATTGTTCAGGGTCTGCTGGTCAGCCCTGCCAATGGTATAAACTGTAAACAACCTCAGGCCTACAAGGTTTCTCTATTAGCAAGCAGGCAGCAAGAGTGGTACAGTTCCTAGGAAGGGCAGACTCTCCAATCCTTAAGAAAAATAATTGATGGGCAAGAACCAACCAGAGGGTAGAATGGAGGACTGAAGAGAATGATGAACAAAATGATTGTTCCTAGATTATGTAGCAGGGTCTATTCAAAGCAATTCCTCAACCCCAAATCAGAGGACCTTCACTTGACCAGTAGCATTTCAGCATTGCTAAGACTATTAATTATTATGTCTTATTCTTCACCTTCCAAATTAGTATGTTTATTGGGGTTATTATGGAGATTGAGCATAATAGGGCCTATAAATTTAGTTCTGAGGTCACACTTTAAAGACCCACATTCAGACCTGAAGAAGAGGGCCACATGGCACCTAGGAATGTGAAACTTTATTCAGAAATTGATGGTGCATGGATCTGTCTTCCTTGAAAAGTAATTCAGTGTGGTCTATGGGGGGAGGAAGAGTGAAACAATTAGTAAACTTTGGGCAGACTTTGACTTGTTCAAGGCTATCTGTTCACCAAACTATTTCATGTTACTTCTGAATAAATAGAATAAAATAAATAAAATTGAGACAACTTCTAGAAACAAGAACAAAAAACAAAAAGAATATTAGTACATCAATAGAGAACATTGAGCATCTATCCATACATCAGAAATTACAGAGGATGAAAATATAGATAGTACCAATAAATAACTTCCTGGAACTAAAAACATTGATTCCAGATTAAGATATCTCATTAGGAATCTGGCATAATGAATTGAAAAATAATCCACACTATAATGAATCATCTCTGACATGCACCTACAATCTTGGGTGGTTTACACACACACACACACACACACACACACACACACACACACACACACACCTCTAGTCTACTAACCTTGACTTCACTTTCCTTCTTTACAAGAATATTTGTAATGCTCCTAACTAAAGTACTAACATTCTCAAAAGGTGCTGTCCTTGATTAGAGCACAACTCCTCCTTTACACAAAAGAGGCCCTGGCTCTTCCTTATACTTTTTCTACCTGCCTCGGTGGTCTTGATGCACTCCCTTTTTGTCTAATATTTCTGAATATTTGCAGCTCAAAATTTTTTAATCCTCAGCAACCCTTAAGAGATCTTTATTATTCAAATCAACCCCTACTCACGTAATTTCTTGAGGTAACTGCAGAACCAACTCAAAATGTTCTTATCCTGTTTAAGAAGATACTGAGTTGCTTTTCAGAGACAACAGACCTGTAACACCACAAGTCATGCTGCCCAAGCACAAAGAACTTTGACCTTCAGCTGCACCCAGAACCATAAAGGACTAGGACATAATTAGAACTTGGGCACTGGAACCCTTTCAGAAGCAAAGGGTTCATTGTCCAGGAAGATCCTTTGTTGACACCCTTTACCATGAAATGGCCAAGGTCCACCAATTAAAACTTGCCTAGCCAGTGCTTCTGCATACCTGTTCCCCCTATACCCTTAAAAACCCACTCTGAACTCCGGATTAGGGAGTCCAGTCTTTTGAGCTTTAGCTTCCCATTCTTCTCGATTGCATCACTCATAACAAAATAGCTAATCTTTCTCCACTGCAGTTCTCAGGGTTTGGCTCTACTAGCGCCAAGTGAACAAACTCTTTCTGTTCTGTAGCAATTTCTCAAGTTGATAAATAACTGATTTCATATGGCTACTCACCACACAAACATTAGAAGTAGATTATTATTTCAAAGACTAAATTTTTTTAAAAATATTGAACATTTTATTTTTTATATTTTTAAAATTTTCTTTATTGTTGCAAACATTACAGATGTCCCTTGTCCTTTTCTTCCATTGACCCCATCCACCCTGCACCCACCCCTTCCAGGCCTTCACCAAACTATTGTATAAATTGTATGCCCCTACTCAAAGGGCAGACTATGAGATAATGGTACTCTGGTCTAGCACATTTCTTTAAGGAACAAAGGGTGTTTTCTATGTACCCACAGCAGCCAGACATTAGCCCAGAATATGTCAGATGAGGACAGAGTACATGAGATAAGATGACTCTCATTCCTGTTTGAAGAGGGCACGTTGCTATGGCAAAGCAGAGACATGAGCCCAATAGGCTTATTTCATGGCTGGGATTTGCAAGAAACAGTTCTAATACACCTTGCAGTTTCTTTTACTCAGAAGACAAGACTTCATGAGCCAAATTTTAGGTTGTGCCTGTTTCCTTTTGCCTTTTGCATTCTTAAAAACAATGTACCCTTCTGCAGAGAACAGAACACGCTGCTGCTTAAAGCCCTGTTCCTCTCTCACACAGTGCAAGGCTAGTGGAGGTGGCTTTTTGGGGCACTATGTATAAAAGAATCAGCTTACAAATGACAAAGGAATAGAATGAAGATAAAAACTGAATAAAAGAAGAACCTTTTCAACCAAGAAATTCTGAGATAAAGATCACTATTCTCCCGGAATTTTAATGAATTGGTTTCATCACTGATCCCTAGAAAATGTCAAAGTTCACATTTATATGAAAATGATAGGACACATTCATGCTTGTTAGCAGCAGTTTATCACACCAAGACTGCTGTGTTATTGAACTCCCTCCTCTACCTCTATTGTCTTCCCTATCTATCTATCTATCTATCTATGCACACACACATACACACACACACACACACACACACACACACACACACACACACACTCCTCCCATGGGTACTATCAGATATTACTGTTTTATCAGAAACCTGATAGCTGACAACAGAGTTGAAAAATGTGACAAAATTAGGTTTTGGAAGAAGTCCTCGGCTAAGTTAACACAAATATAGACCAGCAAAGACCATAGATGAGGTACAGATTTTGACACAAGATTTACCATTTTATGTTTAAGTTGTACCCAGTGACTCTTTCACACAATCATTAAATAGGATATTGATATTAGTGAAACTCCCCATCACCTATTTTCAAATAGCCATTGGAGCCTTAAAAATACAAATAGAAACAGTACCAGTACCTGGCTCCTGGGTTGAGATCAACTACCAGTGAATGACCTCACTAACCTTCCTCATTGTTTCTGTTGAGATACCTCCTCTCTTTTATTCTCTCTTCAAGTTTTTTATTTTTATGCTAGAGGCCCGGTGCACAATCAGGCCAGGGCAGCTGGGGGGAGGGGATGTAGGAGGTTGACCAGTCACCGCGCCCCCTTGTGGAACTCCCGGTTGGTAGAACTCCTGCCCCAGGGGACAATTTGCATATTAGCCTTTTATTATATAGGATCTTGTACTTTTTACAATCTTTAAAACATTCTTATTAAAAATTTTACAAGTGCAATAGGGATATTGTGAACAGGCTGGATGTTCAAAATAAAGTTTTAAATTCTACTTCCATATGCCTGGGCATTTGCATTTTATACAGACAAAAACTAGCAGTAGTAATAGATACATATAAAAGCAGGGGGTCATTCATTAACATTTTGCCTTTTCATGGCCTTAAGCATCATGTTGCCAAGGCAGAATAAGTTATTACCACTGTTTATCATAATGGCAGAATAAGTTATTACCACTGTTTCCTCTAAACGATGTTTTGTGCCCGGCCTGTGTTGCTTGGTGGTTGAGCATTGACCGGAACCGGGAACTCACAGTTCAATTCCCGGTCAGGGAACATGCCCAGGTTGTGGGCTCCATCCCCAGAAGGGGATGTGCAAGAGGCAGCTGATCAATGATTCTCTCATCATTTATGTTTCTATCTCTCTCTCCCTCTCCCTTCCTCTCTGTAACCAATAAAAAGATATATATATATTTTTTAATGTAACCAATAATTATATATATATATAATTATATATATATATAATTATTGGTTACATTAAATATATATATATAATTATTGATTACATTAAATATATATATATATATATATATATAATGCTCCAGGACACTGGGATTCTATGTGGTTAAGGGTAATAGGGAGAGTTCTGGTGGTGGAAAAGGTCCACTACACAAATAATGCAAACCAAATTTGTGCTTCAATCTTCCATTATTTATTCCCAATTATATGTAAGGCATAGAAAGGCTTCTGATATAACAGTGTCTTAGCAATCACTCTATAAATTATATAACCCCCCTTTAGATCTTTAGATCCTCTAATAACAGCAACGAGAAAATCAAGACATTTTTAATTTGCATCCAATTAACTATATTTACCTCTGTAATTTACAAGAGATTTCCTCAAGAGTTAAATTGTCCATTTTCTCAGGGACTGCACTGGTCCATATATTCCCAAAGCCTTCTGTGCTCATACACCAACATTTCTGAGGCCTACTCTCATTACTGTAGCAATCTAGAGTCCATACTATTTGCTTACAGAGCATAATATTTCTATCTGTGCTCAACTGTGCCATACATCTCTATGTTATGTTCCCAGGAGCCATATGCCTCTCAATGTCATCCCCATGCTCCTTGGACATAGTTTTACAGTATATCCCACTAAACAACTCCTGCAGTAAATTTAAGCATTTAAGAACAGTTTTTCTATGTTATCATTGGTTCTTTCTTACCTTCTTATTAGTGAAGATATCTTTTGTTTTGCAAATTGATTTTCTTGCCTTACTCACATGACCCTTCTCTTTCCCATAAACCAACCCCAAATAAAACGGTTAATTAATTACTGATCTCCTAATGAGTTGCTCTATATCCAAAAGTGGCTGGGTGGTTCTGGTTTGTGAGAAACTAAAAATAAAACAAAACAAAAAGACCCTTGGATTCTGGAATTTAAAAGGAAGGAAAAAGAGTTCAGAGAGAAGGAAAGAATATAGAGTGAATATTTTGAGGTACAAAAAGCACAACCAAGATTGCTCATACCAAGAGAAACCAATAGCAAATTGCTTGGGGAGCTGATGCCATGGGCAGAGAAGGACCTGGCCTCAGATTTAAACACAAATAAACAAACAGAGATTTCACAGAAATATTCAGACTGAGTTATCTTTCCAATGGAAAAAGTCAAAATTCATCTCTGCCTCATGTACCTTTCAGCTACTTAATTTCTGACCTGGTTAAATATAACTTTATACCCTGATCCAGCCTTACTGCGCCTGAGAATAATATTAGGACCTACTAAAAAATAGCATGTAGGAAGGTGGGGTGCAAGACACATTGCTAAACTACACCTAAAAAAAAAAAAAAAAGAAGAAGAAGAAGAAGAAAAAAGAGCTTAAATCTTTAGATCATGGAAGAGAAATTAGAGTCAGATTCTGCCAAGGTAACTACATAAATAAAGGCAAAATGAGTTGTTTCTTGTCCTTATAGAAATTGGCCAAAGCTGAAAGCCAAGGCTGAAGATGCAATGAAACCAATTTCAATGAACTTTTAAGAAAAGTCTTATATCCTTCCCCCAAGAAAGGACTGTGTTCATTAATGTCAGTGGTTACTAAGGTGAGTGGCAGTGAGTTGTTTGTTTTGGTTTGGTTTAATTTCTCTGGAGAGTAAAATGCTGACATCTTTTTTGATGTTGATATCTTTACTAAGATAGTGTTGTACCTGCCTGCCATTAACTGGCTATTTTGAGCTCGACTGCATTAAAGGGCATTATACAACAAAGGAACAGTGGAGAACATGGAAATTTTCACAATTTCCCTTAGAAGCTTGGCATAGTAAATGGACAATTTCACACACAAAAAGGTGGTCATTAGAAATACGAGATGGAAGATATATAATATCACAAAATAGTTCAAGGCAAAGGTAAAAATACCTAAATTTTTCTAACAATTTCTAGTGTCATAAATTGGATATGAAGGGACACGAGACAAAAATGAGAATTTTCAGATCTTAAAACCCAAAGAAAACAAAATATTTCTCTGTAAACTAAGCTAGTCCTGAAAAATGACACTTCTAAACAAAGTTTAGAAAATTAGAAATAAATTCTAAAAATATATTTATAATAGTTAATAAATTTTGAAAATAAATACTTTATGAAAATAAATTTAGAAAATTGACATCTCTAAAACAAATGTGTTGGGTGGGGGTAATAGGTATATCTTGAATACTATTATCTTTTTCAAGATGAAAAAATAAAATAATTTTCACTTTTGCATGTTTTTCTCTAATTCTTATGCATAAAGACATAATATTAATACTTATACAGGCTATTTTTATTTATGCTCCCCTGTTTATTTATTATTAGACATGATTCTACAATACTGTATTTACAAGTATTATTTAATGGTACTACAAAATTCCATCATACTGATATAACATCTATAATAATAAAAGCGTAATATGCTAATTAGATCAGACAGCCGAACGACCTTCTGGACAGCATTCCGGATGTCTTTCCGGATGAAGCCGCAGTGGTGGGGGTCAAGGCAGAAGCAGTTGGGGCAATCAGGCAGGCAGGCAGAGTGGTTAGGGGAGATCAGGCTGGCAGGTGAGCAGTTAGGGGCAATCAGGCAGGCAGGTAGAGTGGTTAGGGGTGATCAGGCAGGCAGGTAAGTGGTTAGGAGCCAGTGATCCCGGATTGCAAGAGGGATGTCCGACTGCCAGTTTAGGCCTGATCCCACAGGAATATATATAGTAATTTATATAACCACTAGAGGCCTGGTGCACGAAATTCATGAACTCAGTAGGGGGAGGGGTCCCTCAGCCTGGCCTGTGCCCTTTTGCAATCCAGGAGCCCTAAGGGAATGTCCTACTGATGGCTTAGGCCCACTCCCCAGGGAGCAGGCTGAATCCATCAGTCGGACATCCTTAGCGCTGTTGCAGAGGCAGGAGAGGCTCCCTCCACTGCCACTGCACTCGCCAGCTGTGAGCCTGGCTTCTGGCTGAGTGGTGCTCCCCCTGTGGGAGTGCCCTCACCACCAGGGGGCAGCTCCTGAGTTGAGCGTCTGCCCCCTGGTGGTCAGTGCACGGCATAGAGAGCAGTTGAGCGGCCTTAGCATACCTGCTTTGATTGTTTGAACAGATGACTGGATGATTGGTCACTTAGCATATTAGGCTTTTATTATATAGGATTCTAGAAATGAAGTATATTTTGAGTTTTGAATAGTATTAGACTCTTGTGAAGAATAAAATTGTGGGTTTCATTCAGGATGTTCAGTATGGGCATAGTGTTGGAGGAGGGGTGAAGGTTCTCATGGAGGCCAGGACAAGCTTCAGCGAACAATCTATTCTAACATGTCTTTGAGAGGTCCCAGGCTGCCAAGAGTTTGTGTTCCATCTGTGCTTCTATAGCTCAGCTTGTCTCAAGGACACTGATATGACCAAAATCATTTGTAAGTTTTGTTTCATATAACCTTTTACTAACATTCAAGTCTGAAATTTTGAGGAATCCTTTTTTAAAAAAGTAAATAAGAACAGGTTTAAGATTATCCTATAATGATGCCTTGAAAACTACATTTGTTGTACAGCTGGAATGGGAAAGAAAGGTGTGTGTACACTCCATGTTGCACATAAGAGGACAACAAAAAATATTTTTAGGGAGTGGGCAGCACTATCCTTGACTTTTGCCCTAGTATTGAACTAATTGATGTCTCATGGGATTGCTAGCTTCATAAGAGCAGGACTGTCTCATTCGTAGCTCTGGAGAGTCACTGGGTAAAGCCCTGGCTGCCACGACAAAGAGCTGCAAGCATAGAGTGCCTCCAGGTATTGTCTAGAATCTTCAGTAAGTTTAAGAAAGAGAAATGGATGATGAGGGTTGGAGACACCATGAAAATAAGGGTTCTTTCTAATATTGGCCAGATACATCTCTCTTTCTAATGGCTGTAGAAGAAAAGTATAAGCACAAGAAACATTAAAATGTGGAAGTGGTTCTCAAAGTTGGCTAAACACTGACATCATTTGGAAAGGTGATTTTGTTTGTTTGCTTGTTTGCTTGTTAAGTCCCAATGCCTAGATTCCTAAAACACAGATTCTGACTTAATTGGTCTGGGGTCAGACCTGGGCATTAGGATGTTTAGAAGCTCCATGTTGATGCTATTGTGCAGCAAAGTTTGAAAACCATTGAGATACTGGACCCTATAAGTTAGTTGAAACATTAATAGGAATAGGTAGGTCCCTGACCCTTAATGATTACAGGTTTTTTTCCTTCCTCAAGCTCTGAGATCAAATTAATGCTTCTACATCTGAAGTTGTAACTAAAGCTCATAGAAAAGAGAGAATTACAGAATTCAACAGAAACTCTTTGGTGAAATATCCATTACAAAGGACTGCTATTTCAGAAAAATTCAGAACTAAAATTGATTATTTGCAGTATCAAAGGGTAGTTTTTAATTTGATTAAGTTTCTCCTTAATTTAAGTTTTTCCCTTGATTGTTTAGGGTAGGGAAAAAATCATTTTTCCCTTCATTCTCCCAGATTCTCCAGTTAGGGTTCTGTAAACCAGACTGGTGAAAGACAGCTTAGCAAGAGAAAAACAGAAGTTTATTAAGACATGCATCATGCATATACATGGCAGCACTCATTGATGAGTAACTCAAAGGGGTGTCTAAAACTTAGGCATATTAACAAAAGAACAAGAAATGTTTTAGGAAAATAACAGGACCAAGGGACTTGGAGCTTCTAGGGGTGGCAAACTGAGAAGGCAAATATATGGGAAACTAATGGTAGATAAGGGCAAGTTTGTTATGTAGATTCCTCTGGTGCTGTATATGGGCTACTAAGAGTCTAGAATTATTTCTGGTGATTAGTTTCTGTTATTCCTGGTAGAGAGGGATGCGGGGAGCGGGGGGGAGGGCACCTTTACAAATTTGTGTCCTGCTTTTAGGCAAATAGGGGGATGGCAGAAAGCTTTTCGTATATCTGCTTCTTCTCAAATACCTTTGGCTCAAAGTCATCTTTATGCCAAAGTGGCATATTTTGGAGTGGCATGTTCTGATACCCATAAGTGTCTTATCTCTCATTGCTCCTAAATAGTACAAAATATAATGTGGTGCTTTTATTTTTGTTCTGAATTCTAATAGAGTCCAACAATGAGACAAACAAAGACCTAGCTTTAAAGATCCTAATGAAGTGTCTGTTGTGGTTTTATAAGTCCAAATCTTGAAAATAAGGCAAAAGGAGGATTTCATGTTCTTTTCATGTCATACTGGAGCAGGAACCAGCAGATCCACCCACTGATTTTTTTTTTAAATTATGTTTGGGGATATAGCAGTGTTAGGCTTGCCATTTATTATTTATTAGAGCCAAGATTTCATGAAGTTACATATTAAGTTTTAGATTTTTGTCTGGTGGAAATACAAATTATTTATTTCCAGTAGGAAAAGTGCCGGGGTCTTTTCCCCATCTACAAGGGTTCAGGAATCTGGAGAAGGGGCTGTGCATAAATGAATGATGAGACTAGAGAAGAAATAGGAATTTGAAAGGCATTTTGGGGTGCCAAACGGAAACTTAGTTCTAGTGACTAATCTCCCTGAATCTCCAGACCCAGGGCTTTTTATTCACACATTTTGCCCTCTAACAAAGCATATATACATATCAAAGGTAAGGTCTGGTAAACAATAAAGTACCATCAGGTTGGGGGAATTACCTTTGGCTGTTCCAGCCGCAGGTAATAACATGCAGATTTTCAGCCCTGTTGAAAGATCTATTCAATCTGCTGGACTTAGCTTCCAGCATATCATCCTTTTTGATTTAATAAATTTAACAAGAATGTATGCCATTTGCAGAGCTCGGGTCCTTTTAAGATTTTTAAATTCAATGGAAAGGATTGAGTTTTTTATGTCCCTTTAAATTGCTGCCAGGCATCAAAGGAATCAGTCTGTGGTAAGCTCCTTTCTGGGCCAACATTTTTTGAGTCCCCTTTCCAATCACTGTCTCTTGTGACATGACAGCAATGATATTTTAGTTCTGGATGGTGGACAAATGGTGATCAATGGCAATGCAGGTTTGACTTTCTTTGCCCTGGTCCTGGGCAATCTGTAGTGATGTACAGCTGCTGACTGCTAGCATGGCAAGGTGTCTTCACCATCCTCCATCTCTGGACTGTTTTTCCTCTGACTCCTCAGCATATTGCTTGGGACCACCGCCATCTGTGCCTGGAGTAGTCTGGTCAGTTCCTCTCTCGGATCGATTATTGTAGGAATCCTCATGGGCTTGGAGGAGTTTTCTGGAAACATATAAGCATATCCTCGACCAAAGGTTAATAAAGGAATCCTTTCTATAAACTAAACTAGACTTTTCATTTTTCCAAATCATTTTCCTCTGGCTTATCCTTACACCATGTGTGTTGTGCTATCAGCATTACAAGTGAAAAAATTTAAATAATTAAGGCTTGATGTAATTTACTTACAGGAGATTACTCCACTATCCTCCCCACCCCCTTTTTTGTTTTAAATAATATTAAGAGGCTATTGGAAACCCTGCAATTCAGTTTTGATAGCTTTTTAATTTAATTCTTTGCACAGAAAGATGACTGCTCTGCATTCATCACATGTTAAGCAGCTTTACTATGAGATGAACCATCAGTAAAAAGTTAGTTAATGCTCCAGGAATAGTTTCCTGTCTAGTATGACTAGGTTCCCTGAATATTTACTTATTTCAATTTGGCAATTTAAATCAGTCTGAAATAAGGCTTATTTTCTAACTTTACTTATCCTTGGCTGTGGACAGTAAATTACACAAACTGAATTTCTGCTATCAGTCCTTGAGTAAAATTACATAAGCTTTATTAGGGAGGCAAAAGCACAAATTACTTACTTTTCTTTTTTTGAGGTTTAATACATAAACTTTTGGTTACAGTTTTCAGATATCTGAAAGAAACCTCCCTTTATTTCCTTCTACAGTAATTTCTAGACCACCTTTAGAGAGTTTCTTTTAAAAACCCTTTTTCTTTCTTTTACATCAAGCAACATATGCAGTTGCTTCACTGAATGCTGGCTGATGTAGCCATGCCTATATTTTAAGTGACTCTTTTTTTATTTATGTTGACTATATTAATTATGAGATTTAATGCTTGAATAATAACCTTCAGTTTACCCTGTAAATAGTAGTAAAAAAGATTTTAAAATTTTAAAATTTCTCCTTTTTATTAAGCTTAAAATTTACTTTTAAACAGCATTCTTTTTGGCTCATTTGCATATACAGAGGGATTATGGGAGGTCTTAGCAACTATTTTTACTAGAATCAATTGCTTAACATTTTGGCTTCTCATTTAACTGAAATTATATGAGACCTTGATTATATTTTTAAAAGCTAATTTATTAAGTAATTAAAGTAGGCATCTTTACTGAAAAAATGAAGTAAGTAAACTTATATATTTGCTCGAGGAGGTACAAATTCCATCCCCTCCCTCTACCCTATATGAAAAGTAGGCTGCCTGAGGCTTTTATCTTAAAATTCTGTTTTTTGAAATTCCCATGCTGAATTATCCTATTCTGCTTAAGAAACATTCAGCAATCCTGCTTTGCCCCCCCTTAGAGGTTGAAATCTTTATAACATTTAAAATATATGTATGTAAATAAAATATATTTATTAATTTTATTTGATAAAGCTTTCCCAAAGAAGATTATATTATATATTTTTTATAATTATTCTAAAAGATATCAATTAAATTTAAACTGGTTTTTATGTTAAAAATTTGGTTGAGACCATAGAATTAATCCTCTTTTTAATTAAACCATATAAAATACAAGAATTATTTTCTCAAAAAAAAATTCCTATACTTTATGCATTTTGTTATCACAACTATATAATTTCTCCCAACATAATTTGAACTTTAAACTCTTAGAAGTCTTAAATTTTAGCTGGCAAGTTAAATACTTAGCATTTCTCAGATTAGTAACACCTTCACATTTGTAAGGACATATTTCAAATGAAATACAAGACATATTTAATTAATAAATTTAATTCTATCTAGATTTTTTATACGAGGCAAGCTCAGATTAACATTTCAGTATTTTGTCATTTCAAAATACCTATACATTCAATAAATTTTTATTATTTAATTTAGCAAACTTCAAAGTTATAAGTTGCTAACGACTTTTGGAAGTAAGCTTGTAGCTATTTGAATGCAAAATCGCCACATTCTTTCCTTAGAGGTTGCTGCTGGTGAGAAACCAGCCTCCTCCCTCAACAAAGAGTGAAGCCAGTTTTCCCACAGACTACTGGACCTTCATTACCTATAATTATCACTGAAAAGCTCCACCACAAATCCTTTATTTTAGATACATCTATTTTATCCATGTTTCAATAATTTTGAGAATTTTAAAGCCAATTATTATTATCCAAGGCATTTTCTTTGGCAAATTCTGTAACAAAGATAACTCACTGACTTCTAGAGGCCTTAATGTTAACTTTGGAATGTGGTCCATTATTATTCAAAAACTGCCCTCTATTATGGAAACACCAATCTTGTTGCTTAGAACCTGCCTGTATTTTTTCCTTCAGTCATCTCCGCCATCTTTTTGAGGAAAAAACAGTGTTGGGTTTACAGTATTCTATAGCATCCGTAAAGAGATTAAATTTAGCCCAAAACTATTTAAAATCCAAAATCAGACTGTGCACACTTGTCTTAAGCTAGCTTTCTCTCCTTATGAGTACAGAAATTCCAGACACATTCTTAAATTCTGTAAAACCTTTAAATGACAAACTGGGAAATAAAAAACATGGCAGAAATGAGACTTCTAATAGTACTCTCAGGAGTGGGCATCCATTTTACAGGATCACCATGTGTCTCCCTTCCTCCACATCCTGTTTCCTCTGGGGAAATTCAGTAAATGGTCTGGCTGAGTTTCTTTTCTTATTAAATTAAAGGCATGCTTAATAGACACATTAATAATAATAAACACATTAAACCAAACAAGAATGACAGATAAAACAATAATCATATAACATACAGACAAGACTTAGTAAGTCACAGTTCTTTTCTTGAATCTTTTCCTATTCAGCTCTCCATAGCATTGATTGGCCTTTAAAGTGATTTTAGCTAAAATCTGCCTGTCCCAAGGCATCCTATGATAATTTTTAAATAAAGCATTAGAGAGTCTCCCTGTGAGAGTGTTAATAGCTCCACCCTCTCTAGCTGCAGAGTCTTTCCACACCAGAAGTGGTGGATCTGGCGGGGCCTTAGGTATTACATATTTTTGATCCCCAATACAAATTAGGCATTTTGCAATTTGAACAAGAACCCACATAGCTAAAGATGACAATGTCACTGTTTTTCCTTGAGCCTGATTTAAGAAAACGCCTTTTGACATTTCAATTTCTTTATCCTTGAGCACACACACTAAAAATTTACAACGATATTTTTGCCTTTGAACTGAATTCTTCCCCATTATATTCTGGCTAGAAAAAGACATTCCTGCCCAGTTTGGATTCATGACTTCCAAAGCTGGTGCAGGCTTTATGCACAGTTAATCTCCCCACCAAATTTACCGGTGGACCCCTTCACCTATTACCGGTGATCCCCACCTTTACTGGTGGAAAACTTCTTTTCTTCGCTCTGGAAAATCTTCTCCAGATGTTCTTATCTTGGGTGCCATAAATGTCAGGGTCTTTTCCACATCTACAAGGGTTCAGGAATCTGGAGAAGGTGTTGTGCATAAATGAATGATGAGAATTGAGAAGAAATATGAATTTGGAAGGCATTTTGGGGTGCCAGACGGAAACTTAGTTCTAGCAACTAAGCTCTCTGAATCTCCAGACCCAGGGCATTTTATTCACACATTTTCTCTAGCAAAGCAGATACACATATCAAAGGTAAGGCCTATTACACAATAAAGTACCATCAGGTTGGGGGAATTGCCTTTGGCTGTTCCAGCAGCTGATAATAACATGCAGATTTTCAGCCCTGCTGAAAGAGTCCATTTAACCTTTTGAGGACTTCTCACATTTATTATGACCTGCTAGACTTAGCCTCCAGCAGAAAAGGTCATCTCAAAGGTTATGGTTTTATTTTCCTGTAGGACATGAACTAGTTTGGGCTCTAATTTAGTAAATTTATTTCAGTATATCTTTCCTGAGGGACTCACCAGCTACTTTTTTTTAAATTATGTTTTGACCCAGACTTATCATTATACTGGTTCCCTTGATGATGAATTAAATAAATCTTTGCCACATGTTTACTCTATATTTTATGGAAGTCATGATTTCATTTTTTAAAATTATACTTTAATAGTTAGTGGCATTTTTCTTTAAGGTTTCTTTTATCCCTACAACTTTCCCAGTTCAGTGTAAATATCAGCATTATATGAACCATAGTTGTGTAGGGAATTAAATACAACAGACAACAGAAAATTCAAAATGTAACAAAAAAGAAATTCAATACCATCTCTCTAGCTGCTCTAACATGTTCATATTCAGATGTGCAGAAATGTTATTTTTTCACTTAACTCCAATTGCTCACAAACCTAGATTCCCTCTCAGTACCTGAAAACACGTTATCTTGCCACTTCAAGTTAACTAATTATCTTGCAGGAGAAAACAATATTTTTAAAAAATATTCAGTCTGGCTGTGATTTAAACTCAGTCAATTCAAATTTCAATCACCGGAACAAGGTCACTCTCAAGTCTCAAGCACTTTCTCTTTCCTCTCCTACCTTGGTTATGTGGGATGAAGGAAAAATCTTATATCATGGATGCAAGGAATTCCAAGTTTGTTTTCCCAGACTTCAATGAACTCAGTTCAGTTAACCACTGATATAACTCGTCCCGCCAAAACGTTTGACAGCATCTCAAGGGCCTTACTATAAAAGATCTGCTCCGAGAGGCTCCCCGACCCTGCAACTGCTCCTCGAAACTCCCCCTCCCTGTGACTGCTTCACGAAACTCAAGGCCACCCCGAAAAGCAGCCCGCCACTGCTGCTCAACAGTCCTCAGTCCCTCCCCGCCACCAGCCCCCCCTCATGGTGAGCAGTTCGGAGGCTGGAGGAGAAGGGGACTGAGAGGTGCTCCATGCACTTCAGGGTGACCAGTCACCCATTTGGTCATGACGCCACCTAGCTCTTTATATATATTAGGATTCCTTACTGGGCAGGTGATGAGGATAGTCACACCCCAGGCATATAACTTTTTAGTAAAAGGTTTATCTTTGTCTTAAACTAGCAATGTTCATTGTCTCTGTGCATCTAGGTTAACATGTCTTTGAAATAAGCCATAACCACCCTCAAGAGAACACATAATCTTGTTAATTATGCTGTAATCCAATCCCCAACTTACTTTTCCCCATCTCCTTGTAATCTTCCTTACGTTCCCTCCTTTATTTCAAATGCTCAAAATAAGCTGGAAAACTGTTACTTCCAGGAGCATTTGAGATCTTGCTCCTCAGCATATGTCATCAGTTTGGTTCAAACTCTTATGAAAATTCTTGACAGGTTTGGATTTTTTTATGTCAACACTAGTAAAAATTATGAAAACCAGCTATATACCCTCTCTTTTACTTTGCATTGCCCTTGTCTTTGTTATCTTTGTCCTTTGTTATCTTGTTCTATTCAGTTACCTGTCATGTTTATTTTTTCCCTGGTTCCCAACATTAGAGTTGGTCTTCAGCAATCCTAGGGCATTCATCATAGCAGAATTCAAAACTGAGAAAGTTATTACATCTGAAAAAAAAAAAGCATACAGCAACTTTAGTTTTAGGACCACAACCCCCCTTCCCAAATTATAAAAAAAAGTATTAATTTATTAAATAAAAAATAAGATTTTACTAAATAAAAATAATATTAAATATATCAGTATATTAAATTAGTAATAGCAGTCTTATAACATTCATTTTTCTTTGTTGCTTATAAAATTTTTTTCCACTTTCCACAATCTCAAGCTTATGTAACAAGATGTAAAACTTTTGTATTCATCAGAATTCTAGTTAGTAAAGAATTATTTGTAACATGGCAATGCTTACTTAGGAGGTGATATTCCAAGGAAAGTGGCCTTAAGATGGATAAAAACTGTAATGCAGCCCTAGCGGTTTGGTTCAGTGGATAGAGCGTCAGCCTGCAGACTGAAGGGTCCCAGGTTCGATTCCAGTCAAGGGTATATGCTCAGGTTGTGGGCTCGATCCCCAGTAGGGGGCGTGCAGGAGACAGCCGATCAGTAATTCTCTCTCATCATTGATGCTTCAATCTCTCTCTCCCTCTCCCTTTCTCTCTGAAATCAATAAAAATATATTCAAAAGAAAAAAACTGTGATGCATGAAGTGATAAGAAAGGGAGAAACATAAAGCTCTCATCAACTTTCATCTTCCATAACATGTCTCATTTCTTTACCACCTCAAGCTGATGTTATCTTTAGGGCACAGACCAATTGATTCAGCTGTCTTTATTATCTCCAAGCTTTCTATCGAAGTTTCTACCTTAGTCTTCTGTAAATGCTCTGTAATCACAATAATTTTTTATAGTCAATCCATAACTCCCACTTTATTTACCCATAACATCCATATCTCCAATTTATACATAGAGGCCAAAAGGGTCTAGGTTGATGCAATGAAAACAAATAAATTCAGTAAACTGGAATTTCTTATATTCCTTACAATAGGTTGAGTAAGGGTTGTTATATTATTGTATTGAGAGGAAAAAAAGTTTATAAATTAATTGTGAAGACTTAAAAGAAAGTTTTTATTTTACAAAATAAATCATAGCAGCTGACAATATTTTCCTAAAAATTTGCAAATTATCTGTGATTAGGGCCCAATGGAAAGGAAGGTAGATCAGAAAACAGGTGCTGTGAGATATTTTCATTCTTTCCATTCATTTGATGGATTCCTCACATAAATATAGTTACTAGGCATGATGAGTTGGAGTAATTTGGTCCCCCAAAGATCAACACCTCTGGCATTATGCTCTTGTGAGTCCCATACTGAACTGGGTCTGGACCTGTGTGACCAATAGAATGAAGGAGAAGTGATGCTGCATGACTGTTGAAGTCAGATCATCAAAGGCCCTGCAGTTTCTGCCTTGGACTCTTAGAACACACTTTTTGGGAGCTGTGAGCCACCACTTAAGAAGCCACATGACCCTGAGACTGCCATGTCAGGGATGCTACTAAGAGGGCAGTTTGTTACACAGCAGTAGAAAACTAGATCAACAGGTACATGTAACTGTAAGAAACCTTCCAAATGCAATTCATTATACTATCTATGTTGGTTTCTCCAGTTGGCTCCAGCTTGCACCTTGTACAACTGTGTTACCTACTGCTATATTCATTTATTTTTGTACTTTTCTTTTTATAAATTACTTATATAGTTGTTTTTTTGCCGTGGTGAATTAGCTTTAGAGCTATAAGCAAATGGGTCTGTCAATGAAAGTGGTGTTTATATTGATTTGCAAATTAAGGGGAGAGAATACCCACAGATGACTGAGTACTTGGAAAACAAAGTGGTATGATTTTGTATGGTTTGAGAGACCATGGTAGGTTTCAGAGGTGCAAGAAGTTAAATGTGGCTGGGAGGAAAGAAAAGTAAGCAGATGACACTAGATACCTGGTCCTGCCTCCTATGGAAGTGGTCTGAACTTTAACCTAGCTGCATTAAGGATTGATTGAAATAATTTAACACCAAGTTATATAATTACATTTGCATATTAGAAAGACAACTTTGGGAGGTTTTAGGCCAAAATAGTGGATTAACCATATGTTACAAGATTCCCATGCCAACTTCAAAGCACTACAAATTCTAACAAAGGCAAGAAAATTAATAAATACTGCTATTGATTTCATGAAAAACAGGAAGAATTCTAGTAAACGATAGTGTGTTTCCTGTTTTCTACCACCACAAGTAATGCTATAATAAACATCTTCATATATGGATATAGATGGACCAATATTCTGACTCCAATTCCAATGTGTAAATTTTTTTTCCACAAACCATCAAGAAATTGAAAGAAATTTTAGAGACAGGAAAGGCAGTTTTAGGGAAAGAGGGTCCATGGGAGAGGAAGACATACATTCACAGAGGATAGAGAAATGTTACAAGATAAGGGGAAGAAGAAGAGGGGGATACCAGGTGGGCTTTGAACTTTTAAACTGATATCCTGCAGGAGAGTGACCAATTAGGAAAGCACGGGGGACATAAATTAAGGAAGGGTCCAATTAGAAAGGGTCATGAACAGACAAAGAGCTCCCAGCATTCATAAACCCAGAGACAAAGAGATGCAGAGGAACTGATTTTTTCCCATTGGAGACAGAGAGAGAGAGAAGTTTTTTCCCATTTGGGGACACCTCCCCAGGGGTAGTTTGTATACACTTATAATAAACTTCTACATTTTATTTAAAATCTTTTAGTCTGCAAATTTTATTCTTTAAACTTCGTAGGACAAGAACCCATAAGGAGGAGAGTCCACTTGCCCCAATTCCACTTTACAGAAAATTATACTAGTAAAAGTTTATGTAAGTAACATGTATAGTTATTAAATAATTTTGATACTTGATTGAAATAATTAGAGATTATATAATTTTGACACCCTATATAAAAAAAAGAAATTATTCATCTTTGTCTTAGCAGCACCGTCTGCCCCTTCTCACTAATAGATGAGCACTAAGTATGTATAAAATATATTGATAGAAACTTTAAAAGATAATATATAACTTATGTCATTCCATATATAGATATACATACATATGTACACATATACATATATTATATATACATACATATAATTGTATTCTATAGGATGCTAATCAAACCATAAAAATTGAAAGCAAAAGGGATACTGTGTTGTCATGATGCATTGGGTTGAATTGTGTTTCTCATAAAGATATGTCCAGCCCTGATCAGTGTGGCTCAGTTGGTTGAGCCTCATCCCATGCATCTAGAGGTCAATTGTTTGATTCCAGGTCAGGGCACATGCCTGGGTTGCAGGCTCGATCCCCAGTAGGGGGCATGCAGGAGGCAGCCAAACGATGTTTCTCTATCACATTGATGTTTCTCCCTCTCCCTTCCTCTCTCTCTCTCCAATTAATAAAAACATATATATAATCCATGCCTTAATCCCTTGAGCCTGTGTACTCATTTAGAAAAAGAGTTTTTGCAAATATCATTAAATTAAGGATGTCAAAACGTAATCATTCAGAATTTGGGGTGGACCCGAAATCTAGTGACAGATGTCTTTATAAGAGAAAGGCAGAGGGATATTTGAGACATGGAGACAAAAGGGAGAAGGTCTTGTGGAGGCAGAGATTGGAGTTTTGCCACAGACAAACCACACTCAGAGTCACCAGAACCTGGAAGGAATCTCTCCTAGGTCCTTCAGAGGAAGTGTGCTGACGCATTGACTTCGGACTTTTGACTTCCAGAACTAGGGGAAAATACATTTCTGTTGTTTTAAGTGCGCAAATTTGTGTACTTTTTAAGGCAGGCCTAGGAAACTAATACACATGGCATGATTTTATTTTACTTCACTTTAAGTATCAGACTAAATTTGAAATAGCTACATCAAAAAGTGTAAAAGAAGACTTAAATAGGTAAAAATGTTATCTGTGTAACAATGAAGTGTTTTGTTTTTGTTTTTGTTTTTGTTTTTATTACAGAAAACTCTGCCTCAATTAGGTCCAAACAAGAAAGATTTCAGGCGAAGACATGTAATTAGGAAGAGTGGTTACTTATAGAAAGAACCAGTTTTAAAGGAAGAAACATTAAAATGAAGACCATTAGAGAATTTTAAGATAAGAAATATAGTCATAAAACTTTGATCGAGAAGATAGGGGGTGGACACACCTTCAGGAGACTGAGATAGGACTGTTAAGAGTGTGCTTATAGTGTAGGTTTTGAATATAGATGTCCATTTTTAGAAGTTTAAAGAGATTCTTTTAAACAAATGTTTAATGTTAAGTATAAAAGAGAATGCTTTTGGCATAGCTGTACAAAGAGAATTTCTTTTTCCATTCAGTAATATTAAACATCAGCAAGATTTTTTTGGCGGGGAAAATTCATGATTTAAATAAAATAAGGGTTGAGCATGAAAATTTAAAAGCATATTACAAAGAGCCAATTTTATTTGAAGCCAGTTATAGAGACAAAAAGTAGAACATAAATGTCTGAGGATAGTGTGTCAGGAGGCAAAAAGCAATATTCAAAGGAAACAAACAGAACATGGACAATGGGAACAAAGACATTTCTCCATCCTCTTATTCCTCTGCTCAGCAGAGCCTGGCACATTTGCCCTCCCAATATTGCAGGTCCTAAGGACCTTCGTCTCATGCTGGTTTATGCAAGAGAAAAGGCAAGCAGAGGATGGCCTCTGGCCAGATGCCTGGAAGGAGATGTGGACTTTGGCAAAGGAGCAGAAAGGGTGAAAGTCTGGATTGGTTTAAGAGAGGTTGCTGAGGCTGCAAAAAGAAACGACTAGATACCAATTTAACCAGGCTCTCTTTTCTCCGGGCAGCAAGACCCTTGTTAGAAAAATATAATGAAGATAATCTACCAAAGAGGGAACATAAAAGAACTCATTGAGTTAAATCTCTATCCCTTTTATCAATCATAACTAAAGAAACCAAGAGAGGGAGAGATATGGTGGTGGGGGGCAGGGGGCTGTGCAGAGGGAAGAATAAGATCTATAACTGAAGGCCTAAGCATGGAGCTTTGCCTTGTTATTCATAAATGAAGGAGAGAGAAATGTCATGTGGCTGGAAATATAATTTCTTGAGGGGCAAAGTGAAATATTAAAAGATTTTCCCATTGCTAATAAGGCAATTAAAACTATTCAATTTGACAAAGCCCTGGACCCAGTTGAATCACACTATAATTCATGAGGAAAAAAAAAAAATGTAGCAAGGGAAACAGAGAAGCCTTTGGCAAAACTGTTTGATGGCTCAATAAGAAAAGAATAAAGGGAGCAATCACATTTGAGTTACTAATAAGCATTCTCAGATTTTGCAAGAGAAAAATCATTAAAAGGACTAGTTTTCCCAACTTCAATTATTAAGCCCAAGAATAAAGATCCACTCAAATCTAGGCATTTGTAATTTACCTAAAAGAATTGGTCTGAATTTAGGAATTTCACATTTATTTTTATTCAGATTTCAGAAAAGCACTTACAATTTCACTAGCTAGCATGTCACCTAGTAATCATAAAAGCTCACTAATGAACAAAGCGCTGCAAATTGTCCTGGAGACCAGAACTAATGACACCACATTTCACAAGCTGATAAAAGAAAGCCAGCGCACATAAATGGTATTGCTTTTAAAACTTCATTTTTTTTTAAAGAAACATGCTTTTTTTCCCCACAGAGGTACCTCATAACCATTAATGCAACTAGTACATTTTTATGGAGTATGATAAAAGTTTAATCATATGCTATCGGTCTGCACATAGATCATTCCTCCCTCGCCCTTGAACGCTGGTCCTGAGTGGTGCCCCAAGGATTCTGTGTCAGTCCCTGTGATACTATAGGGGCAAAACCCCACCTATGTCACTGCAATTTCTGAATCTAGCCAGGGATGTAGAACAAAAGGGGCTTTCTGCAACTTCTCCCCAATAGCCCTATCTTTGTTTTTCTTCCGCGTGGTTTGCCTCACCCCTATCTCACCCCTAAGTTCTCCCCAATAGTCCTATCTTTGTTTTTCTACCGCGTGGTTTGGCTCTCCTTCCTAACACGGAAATGCTGAGCATTTTAGAAGCATGAATGTGCGTGACTGCCTCGTTCTCATGGAAATTTTTGGTATACCGTAAGCAAAATGCAGGCTGCCACATGAATCCAGGCCTACCAGGATCAGCTCTTCTCTCCAGTTAAAAGGGAGCATAAGAACCCAGCTGGCGTGGCTCAGTGGTTGAACATCAACCTATGAACCAGGAGATCAGAGCACATGCCCAGGTTGCAGGCTCAATCCCGAGGAGTAGGGAACATGCAGGAGGCAGCCAATCAATGATTTGCTCTCATCGTTGATGTTTTTTTCTATCTGGAACTCCCTCTCCCTTCCTCTCTGAAATTAATAAAAATATATTTTTAAAAGGGAACATAATAGTAGAAACCTAAAAGAAAGACACAGATAAAATTAAAGAAACATAGAGCCAGATCTACAAGATGATTTGATGAAATCAGACAAACCCCCCAAAAAACATGTTAAATGATCCCTCATTTCAAATCAGAACTGTCTTTAAAATAGTGCCATCTGCAGTGAGCCATCTTTTGAGATATCTAAGGTCAATGACCCTTTATAAAAAGAAAACACATAGGTTAGGTAGCCACACCTATAAACCTCCTCCTGCTCCAAAAATTAGTGGTTCTTCGGTTTCCTTATTGAAAGTCAAGGTCATGTGCAGACATCTTACCTAATAATAGACAAACATGTAAATTGACCACACCTCCACTAAGCCCATAGCCAATCAGAATGAGTATGCAAATTAGAAGGCCAAAGATGGCAGCCGCCCAGCTGCTCCAGGCGAGGAGTGGCCAGGCAGGGCAGGACGCCTGCTATGAGAGGGAGGGCGGGGGGCAAAGGGATCTACAGGAGCGGAGCGCTGCAGCGAAGATAAGACTGCAGACTCTGGAGTCTGCAGCGAAGATGAAGATGGCAGACTCCGGCCTGAGTCTGCAGCGAAGCAGCGAAGACGAACCAGCTGGAGTCTACAGCAAAGACGAAGAAAGCAGACTCTGGCCAGAGCAAAGGCCTGGGTCCCCAGTGCCAGAGAAAAACCGGTGCTGGAAGCCAAGGGAAGGAAGGCCTATTGCACGAATCTCTTAGTGCAACGGGCCTCTAGTTGTCTATAAGCAACTATTAACATGTACTTTTGTCAATAACCTGAGTGGATAGTTGAAGCTCCTGAAAAAAAGTAAAAACTCTCTTTACCTTTTAGAGTTTAACAATCTCATTTAAAAGAGTAGAGGACTGAATTTTGCCTCTAGAAAGGATTGCATATATCATACCTTAGCATGTATTTATTATCAAGGACCAGGAATGTTTTATTAAACATATTGCTACATTGTTATATTTACAAATTATAATTCAGCCCTGAACTGGTATCAACAATGAACTAAGTGGTGGGTTTTTTTTTTTTTTTTCAATTTGACTCAAGAAAGAACAGAGGTGTATTAATCCTGTTAGATTAAATTATGCTGCAGTAACAACCCTGCAATCTCAGTAACTTACATATAACAAGGATTTATTTCTCATGCACACAAGGTCTACTATAACATTGCTGATTCTGCAGGTCAACAGTTTTTCATGAAGTAACTTAGAGAGTGGAATACACAGCTTCTTCAGAAAAAAAGAGAAGTGGAGAATTGCATAGTGGTTCTTCAATTTTTGGCCCAGGAGTGAAAGACATCACTTCCTGTGCTTTCATTGGACAAATAGAGCGATACAGTCCAAATGTAGCTGCAAGAGAGCTGGGAAATGTGGATGAATAAATGGAATGTTGGGTAATCACCCATCTCAGCTACAATAAAATAAAGAAACTGGGAAAATAAGGAAATTAAACTGAGGTTCAAGAAACAAATAGCCACCGTCTATCTGAGGCAAACTTACTGAAAGGCTGAATCTGAAAAGGTTGCCATGAGTTTAACAGTAATAATAGCTAATTTTTATTGAATGCTTGTATAGTGCCATAGATTTTTCTGTTTTGCCTTTATTAACTCATTCACTATTTATAACAAAAGTACATTATATCCACATATTACCAATAAGAAATGTGAAACAGAGAGATAGGATAATGACCAAAGCTACAGAGCTAGCAAGAGGCATTTGAACCCAAGTAATCTGATTCCTGAGCCCACTCTCTCAAGTATCCATGATGGAGTGGAAGAGAAATGAACTTCAATTAAATCAAAATCTGTTAGAATTTTGGGATTTATTTTTAATTTATTTTTTATCTCATGTTGAAAGTGACATGTGGTGGAAAGAAAATGGATATGGTATCAGAAGACCTGAACTCTAGTCCCAATATTACCAGATACAGATGTGATATTGAACAAAATACCTAACTTCATTAAGCTCTCTCCTCCGAGTAAAAAATGGGGCTCATATTGGGATGGGCTTCTTGTCCATAAAAGTAAAAAAATAAATGTGGAAAACATTTTACAAACTCTATAATGTTGCAACAAATGATGCCCCAGACATAGAAGCATTAAATAAGATAGTTATGATTTTAATCACTCTTCTGACACTATTTTGAACTTTATTGTTCAGTTATTTTTCTATCTCACCTTTGTAGAAAATTCCAAACTTGGATAAACCCAACTGTTCATTCTTTCCACTTCTTTACCACATTGCTGGGTGCTACAAGAGGAAAAAAAATGTATAAAATTAAGCTATTTATTGCATCTAAAATTCCAACTTTCAATCCCAGTTGGGCATCAGAGCTTCTTGGTAATCTTAGATTCCTTTGGTCAGCTCCCTCTACTGCTCTCCACAGAACTATGTCTATACATTCCACATCTTCACCAAACCTCTTATTCCATAGCTCCTGTCCCAGACTCCCAGGAGATGACCTGGCCTCCTATTTCATAAAGAAAAGAAAAGAAATCAGATAGGATTTTTATAAATTCTGACACCAGACCTTTATATAAACTCATCCTTTCCTCCTTTCTGCCTGTGATAGTGAAAATAGTTTATTGTCCCCACCCAAATCCTATCTCTTTAAGGCTACTGATGTCTCCATCTGTCCTCCCTTTCATTCCTTTTTAGATTCTCATGAACTTAATCCCATCAATCATCCATTCTGCTATTTTATACACCATTCCTCTGTCCATTTCTAACTGCTTTCTTACCATAGCACCTAGTTGTGATCAGGTACCTTCCGCCATCCCACCCCCCTCTCCATTTACTACCCTAATCTCATCTCCTCTTTCAAAATTAAGGTTCTTGGAATAATTGTCTTCACTTCTCACTTAGCAGTCATTCCTCAAACTAGCATAAAATGGCTTTTACCACGTCATCCCACTGTAGATGTTTTGACCTAGATCAACACACACACACACACACACACACACACACACACACACACACACCTTCTTTCTGATATATATAATGGTCAATTTGTGGCTCTTTGTTTACTTATCTGTAGCACTGATACTTATGTATATTCTTTCCTTCCTTCAAAGCTCTCTTCCCATGATTTTGAGGACACTCCATGTCCTCCCTTTCTCTTTGGCTTTTCTACCCAATCAGCTTGGGCGAACTAGCTTATTTTGTCCATTCTTTACACTTTGATGTTTCCCCACAGAATTCCATTTGTTTCCTTGACTTTCCCTATCCTAATAATTCTCATTTGATAACTTCAGGTACACTCATGGCTTCAAATATAAAATTTGAAAATCAATTTTTCTAGTCCAAATCCTTCTTTTGGGCTCAAACCCATGTATCCTACTGCCTACTGGATGCTCCTCTTGGATGTCCCATGGGAACACCACACTCAACAGGTCCCAAACATTCATGGAGCCTTGACTTCCTGAATTTTCTGTGTTATATGTTTGGACTAACAAGGTAAAAGATAGGAGCCTGCACCTCCAGACTCCTTTAAAGTTTCTGTATAAAATGGTAAGGGCTATGGAGGAGGCAAGCTCCATGTGTGCTGTCAGGCTACAGGTGTTACCCTCGAAAACAAAAATGGATACTATTTTTTTAATTTATTGGAGTGGCATTGGTTAATAAAACTATATAGGTCTCAAGTATACAATTCTATAATACACCATCTGTATACTGTATTGTGTGTTCACCTCCCCAAGTCAAATCTTCTTCCATCACCATTTACTCCCCCTTTACTCATTTCTACCTCCACCCATCTTCCTTTCCCTCTGATAATCACCATACTGTTATCTGTATCTGTGAGGTCTTTTGTTTGTTTGCTTGCTTGCTTGCTTAATCCTCTCACCTTTTTCACCCAGCTCCTCAATCTCCTCCCCTCTGGCAGCTGTCAGTCTTTGAACAGTTACCTCACTTTAAAATCAATACTTGTGGGCATATCAACTATACATCAAAACTCTTATTTACTCAATTGAAATTTAGAAGCAATGTTTCAGAGCCTTATCCTTTAGAAACAACTGTGGTAAGAGACAGCATCATATTGAACAATGATGTGAAAGATTCAATTAAACACATTCTGGGAAGCCCATGACACTAAACACATCCAGAGAAAAGGCAATATCACATAAAAAATATTGGAGATTTGTATTTTTCAATTACATCATTATTCTCATCTTCAAAGACCACTCTACTCCTTTGGGAAATATACTTTGATCAAAACCAGAAAAAATTTATCACACAAGTTGTCATAATATCTTCTCATAAAAGATTTATATGTGAGACCTCACTTCATCATAAATTGCATATCTGCTTCAGAATTATATATATTATGTATACATTATATATGTTTATATAACATTATTATATATTATATTATTCAGGAGTATATGTACTTATATTTTATGTTTATATTTAATATTAAATATATTTTCAATTTACAAGTAGACATTCTTCAATAAAAAATGATAGCAATTTTCAATACAAACTATTTCAGTGTTAAAAAATTTTAGTACAAACACAGTCTTTCCCTGAATGTCAAATTATAACCTTAAAAATTAAAGAAACTATTGAAAGAGTTCAAATATCTTTTTTTAATTTATCTGTATGGAACATTTGCAACTGATTATCTCCTTTAGACTTATACTTCTGTCAACATTGATTTAATCTGTGAATGCTAACAGCATTAATATATTGACATTTTAAACCTAGGAGAAAAAGAATGACTGAGTTGATTTACAAAGATGCCACATCAGCAAGAAAAATAAGCAGCATCCCAATCCTCCTCTTCTTCTAATCTCTCTCTCCTCCTCTTCACGATTTGCTTCAGAAGCAGATAATTCTAGTGGTTAGAAGTTCCCTGGGAATTTCTCTTCGACCCAGCCTCAGGCTAGGTCAAATCACATTTGGAGGGAGACAAAATGTATATTAGGTTCTCTGCCAGTAACCCCATGGTCCATCTTTACACCTTTCCTTAAGGAGTACCCTGTGTCTTAGAGATTCTTCTTTCATTTTCTGACAAAACTTGCATTTTTATGGCTATAGCAAACTCTTTTGGGCCATCACTATGGAAAAACCTAACACATTAATAAAATTTAATAATAACTGAGTCAACCCCTTCTAATAGAACAGCAAAAATAACTGTTAATTATTGAGAGCCTCATATTCACTAGGTACATTGTGGTAAGTACTCTGCTTCTAGAATCTCATTTAATGTTTTAAAACAGTGTAGGTAGGTACTACAATGCAGGCACTACTAACTCTTTTTTACAATTGAAGAAGCTGAGCATCAGGGTAGGTAAGTGACTACTAAAGATCAGGATAGTGCTGGATTCTAACCCAGGTAAATCTGACTCCAAAATATGAGCTCCCTGCACTACATTTTTAACAGGAACAGGATTTTACTAAACATTCTTGGATTTCAAAATGGAAATTCAAAAATTACTTTTAAATATATATATTTTTAATATATTCTTATTGATTTCAGAGAGGAAGTGAGAGGAGAGATAGAAACATCAATGATGAGAGAGAATCATCGATCAGCTGCCTCCTGCACGTGTCCCCATTAGAAATTGAGCCAGCAATCCAGAAATGTGCCCTAACTGGGAATTGAACCCTGACCACCTGGTTCATAGGTTCATGCTCAACCACTTAGCAACACCAGCCAGGCTCAAAAACTGTTTAAAGAAACTCTTCTTGCCTTTGCCTTGATAGAACTCAGATCCAACTTTGTTCAATAGTCAATATGCTCAACTTGATCAATCGTTCACTTACCACTTACAGAAATTTTTCTGTATTATCATCTGAAAACTATAACAACTGTACATTGTATGTATTTATCTATCTATGTGCAAAGACAGATCTATATATAGAGAGATATATAAATGTAACAGCATAAAAATCCTATATAATAAAATCCCAGCGACCACTACGGCAGAACAACCAGAACAACCAACGACCAGATGACCAGCCGGTAGCTATGAGGTGCACTGACCCAGACCTTGTTGTCTGAGCCCTGACAGCCCCGAATCCCATTCACCTGCATCCCGGACCCTGACAGGAGAGAGGCAGGAACCCCATTCCTAGTGGAATCAGCCATTTATCAGTCATTGTTTGTATCAATGTTGTTTTTATATCATGTTTTTGTTGTTTATTTATTAATAAATTTATATATTATTTTCATATACATTTTACAAATTCTCTTTAATCTCTGACACTTCCATTATAGAGAAAGGGTGAATAACGATATTAAAATATTCCTTCTAAATAATTCCCTTTCAATGTGCATGAATTCGTGCACTAGGCCACTAGCATATAATATATTGCATATGTGTCATATATTATGTAACTACTAGAGGCCCAGTGCATGAAATTCGTGCATGGGGTGGGGGTGTCCCTCAGCCCGGCCTGTACCCTCTCTAAGCCAGGACTCCTCAGGGGATGTCCAACTGCCTCTTGCAATCCAGGACTGCTGGCTCCTAACTGCCTGCCTGCCTGCCTGCCTGATAGCCCCTAACCCTTGTGCCTGCCTGCTTGATCGCCTCTAACCACCTCTGCCTGCCTTCCTGATCACCCTTAACTGCTCCACTATCAGCCTGATTGCCCCTAACTGCTCCCCTGCTGGCCTTATCGCCCCTAACTGCCTCTGCCTTGCCCCACACCCAGGACCCAGGATCCCCTCCTCCAGCTGGTCACAGGCACCCAAGACCCAGGCTTTTCTCCCTCTGGCCAGCCGCAGGCACCCACGACCTGGGCTGGCTTCCCCTGGGCTGACTGCAGCCACAGGGGACCATGGGCGGGCGGCTTCACCCAGGCCACAGCCACAGGCATCTGGGACCGCGGTGCTGAAAGCTTGTCCCTCTCCCGGGCCGCATGACACAGCCACTGGTGCCCGGGACCGTGGGGACCATGGGGCATGTGGATTGTCCCTCTCCTGGGCTGCAGGCGCAGACACACCCACTGGCGCCCAGGACCGCAGGGCAGGCAGCTTGTCCTTCTCCTGGGCTACAGGCACAGGCGCAGCTGCTGGTTCCCAGGACCATGGGATGTGCGGCTTGTCCCTCTCCTGGACCGCAGCCTGGCTGGGCCCCATTCCTCTCGTGCAAGCTCATTTGTGCCTGGCTGGTCCTCATTCCTCTCTCATGAGTTCATTTGTGCCTGGCTGGTCCCCATTTCTCTCTCTCCAGTGTTGAGTATCTGAGCCATTATGGCGTGATGGCGTGAGGGTATGATGGCATGAGGGCATGACAACCATTTGCGTATTAGCTCTTTATTATATAGGATAATGAATTATATATACAATCAATTATTAATTAATTAATATAATTAAGTTAATTAATATATAAATACTAAAGTCCCAGTGCATGGAATTCTCACACTGGTGGGGTTCCCTCAGCCTGGCATGCTCACTCTTGCAGTCCAATACCCCTTGGGGGATGTCCACCTAAGCCGGCAGTCGGACATCCCTCTCGCAGTCCGGGACCCCTCGTTCCTTACTGTCTACCTGCTTGCTGCTCCTTACCACTCTGCTTGCTGCTCCTTAGCACTGCTATGGAGGCAGGAGAGGCTCCCGCCACCACCACTGCACTCGCAAGCCATGAGCCTGGCTTCTGGCTGAGTGGCGCTCCCCCTGTGGGAGTGCACTGATCACCAAGGGGCAGCTCCTGCATTGAACGTCTGCCCCCTGGTGGTCAGTGCACATCATAGCAATTGGTCATTCTGGTCATTCCGCCATAATGATTGCTTAGGCTTTTATTATATAGACTAGAGGCCCGGTGCACGAAATTTGTGCACGGAGGGGGGGTGTCCCTCAGCCCAGCCTGCACCCTCTCCAATCTGGGACATCCCTCTCACAATCCAGGACTGCTGGCTCCGTGGCTGCCGCCATTTCTGTTTGGATTTGTTTACCTTCTATAATTGAAACTTTGTAGCCTTGAGTGGAGCACTGCAGCTTAGGCCGGCAAGGGCAGGCAGAAAGCTTGGCTTCCTCCATTGCCTGGGAAACCCAAGCCTCCCTCCTGCTCTCTGTGGCTGTAGCCATCTTGGTTGGGTTTATTTGCATACTCACTCTGATTGGCTGGTGGGTGTAGCAAAGGTACGGTCAATTTGCATATTACTCTTTTATTAGGTAGGATATGATGTAAACAAGCTAATTATGACATTATATTTAGCTAACCATTATTGCCTCCATAAAGCTCTTATTTTTCTTTGTCTTAAAGAGAAACAAGTATTAGAGGTGTTAAAGGAAGACCAAATTAAAACTTGAGCATTCATAAGCGAAATAAGCCAGTCAGAGAAAGATAAACATCACATTATCTCACTCATTTGTGGAATCTAAAGAACATCATAAATTGATGAACAAAAATAGATACAGAGGCAAAGAAGCATCAAACAGACTGTCAAACTTCAGCGGGAAGGCAGAGGAGGGTTGGGGAGTAAGAGATCAACCAAAGGACTTGTACTAGTATGCATGCATATAAGCATAACCAATGGACACAGACAGGGGGTGGGGGGGTGAGGGCATAGGCTGGGAAGTGGGGAAGGCCGGGGGGAAGTCAATGGGGAAAAAGGAGACATATGTACTACTATTTGTAATACTTTAAACAAACAAAAAAGACTTGTGCATTCAAAAGGATTGAAAGAGAACAGAAAAGGGAATCACTTTCTCACTATGTGAATTTTCGTTGTCTAATGTTGTATCCTTGCACTGCCTGAAGTCATCACTCTGAACACCAATGATAAGTGGGAAGTATGGCGTTATGATGAATGCTCAAGAGCAAGTTGGACACACCAAGAGTGAAGAGGAGAGAAAAATAAACTCTTCCTCATCTAAAATAGAATGGTGTGATCCAGAACAGAAGCACCTTAGGTATTTGGCAGAGACAGAGAAGCAAGATTTTGAATAATCAAGGTGAACTCCCAAAAATACAGGTTGGGTTTGAGCCAAAATTTTAAGATACAAAGGTACAAAAGAAAAAGGTATCCCATGAATGTGAAACATGAGTGAAGTTGAAAGAGAAAAATTATAAGATGCTAAGAGGAGACCTGCCCTCTAAGATCAGAAGAGACTAGTGTAGCACATGAGAGAAAGGAAACAGGTTAAGATCACCATTGTGGTGTTAGATAATAGAGAATGTTATGATCAAGGCAGAAGATTTTAATCTGATGAGGTAGCTATTAGAAAGCCAACCAGGTTTATTAACACACAGCACTTTAGAAATCTTCACTTAGTGTGTCCTGTAGGGAAGACATAAATATCAAGGTTTTATATACAAAAAACAGGCTTAATGTGACAGACAGAATTGCAGGCCCCAAAGATGTCCACATGCTAATCCCTAGGATTTGTGATTGTTATGTTACATGGCAATGTACTTTGTAATTACTTTTACTTTGCAAATGTAATTAAGGTTATAGACCTTAAAATAGAGAAATTATCCTGGGTTATCCAAGTGGGCCTAATCTAACCATCTGAGTCCTTAAAAGCAGACAACTTTCTATAGTTGGAAGTAGATAAGTTGTGACAGAAGAGGAAGTCAAAGATATTTCGGGCATGAGAAGGATTTGCTAGACCATTGCTGGATAGAGGTGTAGGGGCCCATCTGTATACAAGGACCAGAGAGAGGCCTCTGGGAGGTAAGGGCACCCCTACATGATAGCCAGCAAGGAAGTGGGACCTCAGTCCTACAACCATAAGAAACAGGATCCTGCCAACAACCTGAATGGGCATGAAGTTGGCCAACAAGAGTCCAGCCAGCTGACACTTTGATTTTAGCTTTCTCAGATGTGGAGCAGAGAAACCAGTTCCTATTTACATAGCTGTGAGGTAATAAATGTGTGCTGTTTTAAGCCACTAAATGTGTGGTATTTGTTACAACAGGAACCTAAAAATCGTGTATGTTACACAACTTGCCCAAGATCATATAGCTAGTAAAGGGCCAAACTGGAACTCAAACTCACATACATCAAGCTTCACAACCCACATCTTTAACTGTTATGCTATAGTGTTTCTAGGAGAACAAAATCACAAAAACTATACATAAGACCTAGAAGCCAACTTGCCACAGTGTGTGGAGCTGACTGGAGTAAGGGAAACCAAATGACTCAGGCTGATATCTCCCACTCCTGAGAATAGAGCCTTATCTCCACTCTCTTTTGTCTGCCCTCAGTAAGTAGTGAAACACCAAAAAAAGTGAACTTTTTCTATGGTTCAGCATCTTAGACGAATTTTTTAAAATTATGAACTTAAATTTAGGGTGTCTGAGTTGACTTGAGCTGGAAGGAAAAATGATCATGCTTGCTAATTTTCACTCGAAGAACAGGCACATCTAGAAGAATTGAGAGTAGTTTTCTTTAGAATAAAAATAACATGTATCATGTAGAATTACAGTAATAGCAATAACTAACTCAAAACTCACAAGTGACAATAATATGACAAAAATTAAAACCCATAAATGTTTTATAGTTGAGAAATTATTTCAAATATATTTAATGCAGTTTATAATCATTCTATGAAATAGATATGTCTGTACTAAGTTTGCTGAGGAAAAAAATCAGACTCAAAAAGGTTGTGATTTCTCCAATGTTAACATTGTTATCAAATAAGGGACTGCGACTTAAATCAAAGTTCCCAATAACCTCTAGACGTCATACTATTTCTATGGCATCAAATTATAGCATTGAGGGGAAAAAATATGATTGTTCAATGACTTCATAGGGTTGTCTTGAAAATAAAATAAAACTTCATGATGGAACAGATTGTACAAAGGTGAACCTGTCATCACATGTGCAACACAAACTTGGCCTAAAACTGGCCTCATTCAATGAGGCTGAGATCTCTTGGGGACATCCATTCATTTTCCAGGGTTACTCCTAAATGAAGGATCACAGAACGATTTTAGTTGTAGCATGCAATTATCAGTTAACAATTCTTAAAACAGATGTGCCTTTTAATAGAGAAAAATAATATACATAGTGAATATGAATAGAGGGGAAAGAAGCAGGAGGATTTGGGCACGGCTTTCATTTTTAAAATCTTGGTCCCCCTCCAACCTTGCTCACATCTAAATAGAGCCGCACCTCCTCAGGGACTCTGGCTCTGAAGTGGACAGCAGGCACACGTATCCAACTAGGATCATTGGGAGCAGTTGTTCAGCCAACTGTTTATTCTTTCCTGGGGCTCCTTGCTTAGGGTAAGAAATGGTGTGGACAGATGAAAAAACGCTGCCCTGGCACTTCTGAAATGTGCTGAACTGCAACTAAAAAGCAACTAAACTGTTGGAGTCAACTCTCCAGAGAAACTACAATTCCCAGCCCTGGAAAATGGAGAACACTATAAAAGCCAGGCCAGAGAAACTCTCCTGGCCAAATAAACAACGACATTTGATACATGTGTTCTGTGGACTTTTGCTAGACAGAAATGGAATAATTTTCTACTTACTGTGGCTGTCTCAGCAACTGACAAAAAGGCAGGAAACAGCAGTGATAGAAATGTCTAGAAAACAGAATTGGGTTGGATGCATCATTGATGGGACAGACTATGGAGCACGGTCTCTGCACAGAGGAGGGTGAAAGTCAGAAAATATTCTGAGCTCTTCCACCTATCCTGGGCCATCCAGTCTTTCCTGTCCTTTCAAGTCAATTGCTTCGTGCATCAGCTGCCATCACACTTTCTATCCCAGGCCACCTTGACACTCTTAAACATTTCTGAAGTTTCACCAAGAGCTTTGGTTTATGTTGGTGATATCATTTTTACATTAGGAATGATAATATTTAATTAACTTATTTATTTACTAGAGGCTCAGTGCATGAAATTCGTGCACTCAGGGGGCCCCTCAGCCCAGCCTGTGCCCTCTCAGAGCCCTCAGGGGATATCCAACTGATGGCTTAGACCCACTCCCTGCACAGGCAGTCGGACATCTTTAGTGCTGCTGTGGAGGCAGGAGAGGCTCCCACCACTGCCGCTGCGCTTGCCAGCTGTGAGCCCAGCTTCTGGCTGAATGGTGCTCCCCCCGTGAGAGTTCACTGACCACCAGGGGGCAGCTCCTACATTGAGCATCTGCCCCCTGGTGGTCAGTATGTGTCATAGCGATCAGTCGTTCTGCCGTTCGGTCAATTTGTATATTAGCCTTTTATTATATAGGATTTATTTATTTATTTTAAAATAGCAATGCTAAATAAAAATGTATATTTATGGAAAATACTGTATTTTCCTAAACAAAAAATAGCAAGATGAGTGGCTTTGGTGTAAGTTTTTGCTAATCTCTTTACTACCTAGCATAATAGAAGGCAGCATGATTCTAAAATCTGCTTCTACATGATCTGTTGTATCATGTCACGCAGCCTCTGGACAACACCACTGTACTAGTATACTAGAACTGATTAGATGATGAGAGTCATAAATACAAATAACATCTTGCTGTTGTTATAATAGTTTTGACCTCGTGGACCCCTGACAGGGTTGTTGAAAGCCCCAGGTGTTCCTGGACCATGCTTTGAGAACTACAGTCCTACACTTTACCTTTATTCTGATTCTGGAATCATAATTTTGTTAACTCATGAGACACTTCTGCATCTGCAGAATCACTTGTGCAATGTGAGAGCTCCAGAAAATTACAGCCAGAAAGAGCCTGGTGATCTAGTCCAGCTTTTTCAATGATTAAATAAATTATTTTCCCACCACGTGCCATGTACTGTTCAAACACTAGAAATTCAGTGGTGAATCAAACAGAGAGTTAAACATTAGAGACCTCAGAATCAGGAAATAATAAACAACAAGAAAAAAAATAAAGATAATCTCAGCTGGTAACTAGTGCTCTAAGAATAACAAAAATTCAAGGTAATCAAGTTACTCTTGGTGTTAGAGTTGTCAGAGATTTTACAACTTGCTCAAGGTTATGCACAGCTAGTTAATAAGAATGAAGAACATAAAGTAGTGTGTAAAGAAAGAAAAGTTGACAATAATTTGGGATATTGGGTAGTGCGGATATCTTTAATTATTAGAAAATCATCAGAAGTAATTTCTTTCGGTGTTTTACTCTAAATTATTTCACTTGACTCTTCTAATAGGTCCTGCTAACCAGGTGATTGACTCACACTTCTTTTAGGTTGTTTCAAATACTTTGTAAAAACTAAAATCAGACAAAAATAAATACTTCAAATCTTGAATATTATTTAAGAATTATGCCAGAGAAGAAAGGTCATATGACATAGACATGTATGCTCACAAAAATCTCCCCCAGGAAATAGAATTTGCTACATACACAATTGGCCCAAAAGATAATAAAATTTATCTTGGTTATCTCCAACAATTACTTCATCCTTTTATAATCCTATCTCCCCCAGCAATCCAAGGTCCCACCCTGAACACTCTGTGTGTGTGCATTCTTCAAGCTTTTATGATAGTATAACACTCATGCAGAAAATTGCATAGTTGGCTCAATAAATTTCCCCAAACCAAAAACTCCCATATCACTAGCACTTAGATTGTGCAGCAGGATCCTATTATCAGCACCCCAGAAACTCCCTTTGTACTTTCTTCCAGAAGATACCACCCACCAGTGGTAAACAATTCCCTGGCTTCCAACAGCATAAATTGCCTTTTCTTTACTTTGTATAAATGGAATCATATAGCATGTACTCTTTTGTGCCTGGCTTCTCGAGCTTAACATTTTATTAATGGCATGCATTCATATTGTGCCATGAGTGTACATCGTTTATTTTCATTGCTGCAAACACACATCTCATTGGGTAAATATGCCACAATGTATGCATCCAGGTGAACATTTGGATAGCTTCCAGTTTGGGGCTATTACAGATAGCACTGCTGTGAACACTCTAATTCATTTTTTTTAGTAAACATATGTGCATATTTAGTTACATATAATACAGGATGGAGAGAAGGAGGTTTATAGTGGTGAGTACATGGAACATTGAGTTTATTCCTGTATTATTATTTATTGATTATTGCATTATTTTTCATAGGAAAACTGTAAGTCTACTTTTGCCCCACCTGCACATAATATATACAACTATGTAATGTATATTAAAACTAAATATGTTTATTCTACCTAATAATAGACAAATATGCAAATTGGCCATACCTCTGACACACAAGCCATGCCCACAAAGCCACGCCCACCATCCAATCAGAGCGAGTATGCAAATTAACACAACCAAGATGGCTACAGCCACAGAGAGCAAGGTTTCCTAGGTAACAGAGGAAGCCAAGCTTTCTGCCTGCCCTTGCCAGGCCTAAGCCTCCACTCAAGCTACAAAGTTTCAATTATAGAAGGTAAACAAATTCAAACAGAAATGGCGGCAGAAAGGAGCTTGAGAGAGCAGGCCAGGGTTGTCCCCAGCAACAGGGGAAGCAAAGCTTTCCGCACACCCTGGCTGGGCCCACCCGCTTAAGCTACAAAGTTTCAATTATCACCCCAACAGAAATGGCTGCCAGCCATGGAGGGAGCCCCAGGCTTGGCTCTGCTCCAGGCTACAAAGTTTCAATTGTAGAAGGAAAATAAATTCCAGATACCAGGGCCTCCACTTGGGTTGCCAGGGGGTGTGGCCAGCCTGCAAACCACCACAGGCCCCTCGCTCAGGCTGCCCCACACCCCAAGTGAACCCCACCCTGATCAGAGACACCCTTCAGGGCAAACCAGCTGGCCCCCACCCCTGTACCAGGCCTCTATCCTATCTAATAAAAGAGTAATATGCAGATTGATCATCACTGCAACACACAATATAGCTGCCCCCATGTGGTCAAAGATCCTGCCCCCAAGATGGCCACCACAAGATGGCCAGCAGGAGAGGGCAGTTGGAAGGCACCTGGCCTGCAAGGGAGGGCAGTTGAGAAGGACCAGGCCTGCAAGGGAGGGAAGTTGAGAGGGACCAGGCCTGCAAGGGAGGGCAGTTGGAGGTGATCGACCCTGCAGGAGAGGGCAGTTAGGGGTGACCAGGCCAGCAGAGGAGGGAAGTTGGGGGCAAACAGGCTGGCAGCGGAGTGGTTAGGGGGTGGTCAGGCTGGCAGGCAGAAACAGTTAGGGGCAATCAGGAAGGCAGGCAGGCAAGCAGTTGGGAGCCAGCAGTCCTGGATTGTGAGAGGGATGTCCCAGATGGGAGAGGGTACAGGCTGGGCTGAGGGACAACCCCCCTCCGTGCACGAATTTCGTGCACCGGGCCTCTAGTTAAAATATATTAGTATGTTAAAATATTACTTTTTTGATCATAGGGTAAGCTTATGTTCATTGTTATTAAATACTGTCAATTATTTTCTGAAGTGGTTATTTCAATGTATACTTTCAAGCAGAATATGAGATTTCAGAAAAATCTCTTCTTTTTCTATTAAAATTGAAATAGCTTGTCTTCTATTTTCTCAGGACCATATTCTCCACTATTAAATTCTGTAAACAAATCAATGATTATTTTCTTTTTAAAAAAATGTATTTGTATTGATTTCAGAGAGGGAGAAGGAGAGAGAGATAGAAACAGCAATGATGAGAGAGAATCATCTATCAGCTGCATCCTGCACACCCCACTGGGGATCGAGCCTACAACTCGGGCAACCATGACCTCCTGGTTCATAGGTTAACACTCAACCACTGAGCCACGCCAGTTGGGCAATGATTATTTTCTACTGTCCATTCTAGGGGTAGTGAGAGTTACATGTCTTAACACCTCCCCCAAATTCTTAAATAATGATATGTCAAATATTAATCAACAAGCCAGTAGTAAAAAAGGGTGTTAAGGCTCTAGTTCTCAAGTAATATAACCTGATACTCTATTACTCTGCACCATGTGAGCCAGGTTCAGACACCTGGCATCACAACAGAGGTACTGCACTGAGCTACTCAGTCCAGCCTGGAGCCTTGTACTCAGTGTGGTCCTCAGACCAAGGGCACTCACACCAGCTGAGCACATGCTAGCAATATAGCATCACGCATGCTACCTACCTCAGACCTCCTGAATCAGAATCTACATTTAGCAAGATCCTCACTACAATTTGGGAAGTGCTATTATAGAGTTGTACTACCAGGAGAATCTTCAGATGCCACATTTCAATGATCATGAATTAGTAGCGCTTGTGGGCAGTTCACAGGCTAGGCACAGACATCTACAAAAAGGCAACCTGCCCATTCCTTCTTTATTCCTCCTGCTTGGACTAAGGCCTTAGTGCCCAAAAAGAAGACCAGAGTTTATTGGGACAGCATTCTGTTTTACAAACGTATCACATATTTTAAGTAATTGACATCATTTGCATTTTTATATATGGTCTTTTAAAATACTTAACATTAAATCATGAACAGTGTGCCCTCTTGGATAGTATCATTCTGATTAATTCATCAGAATAGATTCCCAGAAATAGTATGATTATGTCAAAGGGCAAATGTGTTTGATGTATAATGTCAAATTGCTATACGGAAAGGTTGAAAATTTTTACAATAGCATAAACACTATATGAAAATGTCTGTATCATAGTATAATGAGCACAATCATTAGGTTCACTTTAATTTAAAAGATGAAGTAGACTATCAATACTGTTTATATGTGTTTTATAACTAGCAAATCTGAGAATTTTCATGTATAGCTGATATTCATTATGCAAGGTAGTTATTTTCTATGAAGCTTTTACAAGTTAGCAAATACTGAACCATTGCTCCTAGGGTTTAGGCCCCTGCAAGTTTCTAGTCACAACATTTTTATCTACTGATCAATACACAATCTTGTCTTATGTATGCCTCTATTTAAAGACACATTATATATTGTTGATTCCTGTGCATTGAGCTCACTGCCAGCAGCACTATACCTCAGGCCTCAATAAGGCTTATGTAACACCTGTATTTTCTCTCTAAGGCATGGCACAGCCATCTTGCACTTGGGAACACTAGCTAGCACTTCAGCACTACCCATGGGGATCTTTTAAGATCAACAAAATAACAAAAATAAAAAAGATGGCACTTGTTTACTGTATGACAGTTGAAACAAGAAAATAGAGAATCTTCTTGTTGGACCTGCACTGGGAGTACGAGCATCAGGCCACTCAAATTTGTCACCACTTTACCATGAAAGCACCATGAGTGCTGATTTTGGGAATACAAGAATATTTTAGCAAGTGGGCAAATATGGATATATGAATCTTTGATTAATGCGGATTAACTAAGCTTATTTACCATTTTAATTTCCTGTTTTAAATTCTTCATATTTTTGTCAATTTTATATTAAAGTCTTAGTGTATTTACTACATATTTATATGAATTCTTCATACACTTAGAATATTAATCTTTTATTTCTTAGGTTTAGGATATATTTTATCAGTTTATTGTCTATTAATTTTGTTCACTTTTTTATTTACACAAGTTTTAAAATTTCAATATAGTCAAACATATTCCTTCTTTTTCTTCATGATATTTTCATTAGCGATATTAGAAAAGTTCTTTATATCAAGAGATCAGGTAATTATTCACTTACATTTTCTTTATTCTTATATAAATGCAATTTTATTTTAACCACCTGTTTAGAGTCATTATTGGCATTTGGTATTAGAAGCTACTCAAATTTGTCTTCCAAATTTTCATTTTTTCAACTTTATTGAAGTATAATTGATGTATAACACTGTAATTTTAAGGCACACAATGATTTAATACATGTTTACATTGCAAAATGCATACCACAATTAGGTTAGTTAACACATCCTTTAACTCGCATAACTACAATTTTGGTTGTTGTTATGGTGAGAACATTAAATCTCTACTCTTATAGCAACTTTCAAGTATACAATACAGTATTGTTAATATGGTTACCATGCTGAACATTAGAGCCCCAGAACTTATTCATTTTATAACTAACAGCCACCACCACCCCACCCCACCCCCACCCCGTCATTAGCCCCTGACAAGTTTATACCCTCTTGTTTCTATGAGTTCAATGTTTTTAGATTCCACCTATAAGTGAGATCAATATTGTTTTTCTCTTTCTCTGATTTATTTTACTTAGCATAATGCCCTAAATATCAATCCATGTTGTCACAAAGGACAAGATTTTCTTCTTTTTATAGCTGATTAATTGTTGTTGTTGATTCTGTATCCTGAAACTTTATTGAATTTGCTTATTAGGTCTAACAGTTTTTGATAGTATTTTTAGGATTTTTTATATATAAGATCATGTCATCAACAAACAGGGACAATTTAACTTCTTCCTGTCTGATGTGGATGCCTTTTATTTACTTTTCTTGCCTAATTACTCTGGCTGGGAATTCCAATACTATGTTGAATAGGATTGGAGAGAGTGGGCACCTTAAAGGGAAATCTTTTAGCTTATTACTGTTGAACATGATGTTATCTGTGGGCTTGTCCTATATGGCCTTTATTATGTTGAGGTACATTCTTTCTATACCCAATTTGTAGATAGTTTTTATCATCAAAGAATGTTTAATTTTTATGAATGTTTTTTCTGCATCTATTGAGATTATCATATGATTTTCTTTCACTGTATTAATGTGATTTATCATACTTATTGATTTGCTATGTTAAACCATCCTTGCATCCCAGGGGGGGAAAATCCCACATGGTCATTGTATATAACCCTTTTAATGTGTTGTTGAATTTGGTTTGCTAGTATTTTGTTGAGAATTGCTTTGGTATCAGGGTAAATCCCGCCTCTTAAATTTTTGGAAGAATTGAAGTTATTTCTTTATAACTTAAAGTTAATTCTGTAAAGTCCTAAACTTTAATTTGGGGAGGTTCTTGATAACTGATTCAATCTCCTTGTTACTGATTTCTTCAGATTTTCTATTTCTTCATAACTCAGACTTGGTAGGTTGTGTTTTAAGAACTCAACTATCCATTTCTTCCAGGTTGTCCAATTTGTTGCAAAATAATGGTTATAGCAGTCTCTTATGCTCCTTTATATTTCTATGATATCAGTTGCAATGTCTCCTTTTTCTTTTACACTTTTATTTATTTGAATCCTTTTTTGGGGTAAGTCTAGCTAACCTATTTGTCAATTTTGTTATCTCTTCAAAAAAACCAACTCAGAATTTCATCAATCTTTTCAATTGTTTTTCTCTATTTCATTTATTTCTGCCTTGATTTATCTCCTTTCTGCTTCCTTTGGGTTTAGTTTGTTCTTTGTCTATATTCTCAATGTATAATGTTACATTGTTTATTTGAGATCTTTCTCCTTAGTATAGACATTTATTGCTATAAGCCACCCTCTTAGCACTGCTCTTGATGCATCTAATAAGCTTTGGTATGTTGTATTTTTCCCATTTTTGTTTGTTTCAGTACAGTATACTTTTTAAATTCCCTTTTGATTTCATCTTTGATATATGGATTGTTCACAAGTGTGTTGTTTAATTTCCACTTATTTGTGAATTTTCCGTTGACATTTATGTGGTCCTTGGTGAATGCTTCAGGGGGCATGCAGAGGGTACAAGGCCTGTTGCATTCTCAGCAGCACCTCAGAGTCCAGAGCAAGCAGCAGTAGTGGCTGGAGCTTGTGATATGCACACACTTGGCTGTAGGGACCAGCTGCATGTGCCTTGTGATGGCAGGGGACAGCTGCAAACACACATGTAGTGGTGGGAGCCAGGGCAAGCAGCAAGTGCCAGGGATAACTAAACACCCACTGGCAGTGATGGGAGCCGCGGCTGCCAGTTTGTAATACCATGGCTGCTGGGTTTCACCTCATATATATGGCAGTAGAGGTCAATTATGGGCTCTGGCCAGGGGCATGCAGGTGTACAGTTGAGTGGCTAGCTATAGGTGAGCACAGTGGTGCAAGCCAGTGACAGAAAATAAGGCCTTATCTGGGCCTACAAGCACCTGCAGAGGCCCTAGTTGTCAGCATGTTCTCCCATGGCACGGTCTCCGCTAGGCATATGCATGGCAATGGAAGCTGGTAATGGGGTTTGGCCAGGGTTGTGCAGGCAGACAGCTGAAGCAGCTAGCTTTCGGTGCACATGGCAGTGGGTTCGGCCATGGGTGTCTAGGCTGGCATCTTGCACTTGCACAACTGCAAAGGCCAGGGCTAAGTGCCAGGATGGTTCCTGGGCTTCGGCAGGAGTCAGGAAGGAGGGAGCAGGGAGGGCTTAGGTAGCTGGCATCAGCCACTTTGAACAACTGTGGTGTGAAAGCCAGTGAAATCTGCAGCAGGTCCAGGCGGCTGTGCTGGCCGTTGGTCTCTCCAGTGGCAACGTTGCTGGGGTTTTCTGCAGAGCAGTCACTGGGGACTGTGGCTATCCTACTGTGTGGCTGCTACTGATAGCCCCTGCATTTCTTCTTTGTTCCTAGCCATCTCTATGTATCTCAGAGCTGCCAGTCAGATCCCTCATGAGTGCGCTGAAAGGCTGGGAAAGCTGGTCACTCACCCTTTTCCTTTTCCAGAGAAGAGAACTCTCTCTAGTTGGGGAGTTCCCTCCCAGTGCTGAGCAGTGTTGATATTTGTGGAAAGACAGTGTCTGGGGTCTTCTACTTGCCATTTGGTCACAGTAATTTTAAAATTTTATTCATAAAATTATAATATATTTTATTGTTTATGTATTTCTGGGCTAATAATTTTCAGTTGGAGAATTATATTAAGTAAACTGACCCTAGGGCTATAGTCAGCATTAATACTCTGCCTTGTTCTCCTCAAGGTTTTCCTTAGCTTTTGAAAATCCCTGCCTTGAGTAGCATTTCCTTTTGGTACAATTTATATTTTCAGTTTGCAATGTTGGCCTCCTATTCTTTTCATAAAGGCTAAACGGAATGTTCCACATTCTCCCTAAACTGAATACTTTCCTTCCTAACACATCTTGTTGTCAGCATCCTTTGTTGTACCTTTCTTTCTTTTATGTGTATTTGAGCTCTTACCCATATATTTTTTTCTTAATGTAGTTCCCTAAAATGTTATATGGGATCTCCCACAATATAAAGTATTAGTACCTTTTTTTATTTTTGAATTTTTATAAAAGTTTGTTTGAGCCAAACAGATGACATGCTGGGGAGGAAGATCTCAAATTCTCTGAAGAATAACAGTTTTGAAGCTTCTTTTATGCATTTATACTTCAGGAGGAAACATAAGGAAGATTACATGGAGGTGGAAAAAGCAAGGTGGGGACTGGATTAAAGGATAGTTTACAAGATTATTTGCTCTCTTGAGGGTGGTTATAGCTTAGTTCAAAGGTATTAAATGAGATGAACAAAAACAATAAACAGGGCTTGCTTAAGGCAAAGATAAACCTTTCACTAAAGAAACCATATGCCTGGGACATGATTACCCACCATGACCTGCCTATTTAGGAATTTATGGTCATATAACTCTGTGAGGTTACTTTCCATAGAACTCCTTGTTTTCTCCACCACAGTTCCCCTTTTTGGTCATAAATCATGCTGATGACCCAATCTTTGGATTGAATAGTGCCGTCTCACAGCGCTAGGAAGGCTTATTCTTAGGAAGTCACAGCATCGATGTTGTCTTGTTAGCCATTGGGGTTGAGGCAATACCATAACCATGAGTTGAGGCCACATTTTTCCCCAAAAGGGAAGGGCAGGTAAATAAATGAAAGGCAGTCAGGTCTATGACCCTCACTGTGAAAAAAACACTCTGGATAATTTCTATCTTGTGAGTTATCTTGATCCAAGTTTTGCCTTCTGTCTCATAAGCCATGAAGAGTATTAACAGTTATACATGTTTAGTAATCATGAACAGTTGGACTATATAAAGAAACCCAAAGAACAAGTGTAACTATTATTATGATTAATTTAATTAACAGACAGGTAATGACACTCAAACAAAATGGATTCTGAGTTCAATATCAATCCATAGATATACAGGCCTTGTCTATGTCTTAGGATAGCTGTCTGCTTCTGAAGTCAGCAGCTTCTCTACCTACAAGAGTCTTTGATGTCTGTTGTTGAGTGTCAGAGATAAGGGTAGATGTCCATTCATGATTAGGTGCTCCATAATGTCCCTTCCAATGAGGTTGGAGAGTCTTAGTTAATGTCCTTTCAAAAAAACCCACAAAATCTCCAGGTGGTATTCAATGGGAGTTCGCTGTGAAAATAAATGGTTACCATCTTGAGATTTTAAAAAAGTGATTATGAAACTTTGGCAATAGTGTAAGATTTCTTCTTTCAATAATGTCACTTCAGCCTTGGGTGAGTGGGGGGAGAAACAGGGGAGGGGTGGAAGGGGAAAAAGGGGGACATATGTAATACTTTCAACAATAAAGCTTTAACAAAAAATAATGTCACTTCATAAGTTTCTTCATCTATATTCAGCTTAAAACACAGACACATAAAGGAATGCAGACACTGAAAAATGGGGATCCAGGGAGCAGGGAAGAACCACACAGCCATCTTGGATTTCCCATAGCCCCAACTATTTGTTTAATTAACAACCATTATTTACTCATACAATATACCCTAGAAATCTTTCCTACATATATTGATATTTTAACCTGTGGAACCCCAATTTTAATGAAAACTAAGAAGTAAGTAATTTGCATCCTTTACGTTGGCAGATTTATGACATTTTATAAACTCTTAAAAACATAGGCTCTTTTACTGGTAAGTATATTTAAGATACTTCGTAATATCTAGAAACATTTTCATAGACATACAACTCAATTATTTCATGGACTTATTTTTTAAATATATTTTTATTGATTTTAGAGAAGGGAGAGGGATAGAGAGATAGAAACATCAATGATGAGAATCATTGATCAGCTGCCTCCTGCACGCTCCACACTGGGGATCAAACCTGCAACCCAGGCATGTGCCCTGACTAGGAATCAAACCATGATCTCCTGGTTCATAGATCTATGCTCAATCACTGAGCCATGGTGGCTGGGCAACATGGACTTATTTTTGTAAAACCTAGGCAAAATAGAGAGATGTCTATTTTACTTAAACTAACAATCTTAAGCTAGCTTTGACTTACTAAGAATTAATCTTAGATCACATAAACTTGAAAAGCATTTGGGCTTCTTTCTATATTTTTGAAAATTTTAAATTTCCAATTCTTACAAATACTTGCCTTTAAATTAAATTTTACAATACCACCTAAAGGTAAAAAATTATTTTACATTCATAGCATACATTTGTAGATATACACAGAGACACAAACAGAAAACAGTTGGATTCAAATACTGTTTTGTAAAAGGCGAAAGATTTATGTGGTCTGAAGAGAAACCAGAGCATTCAAATACTGTTTTGGAGGCCTTTTACAATTTATATATGTCCTTGACAAGTCCAGTTCCAAATGATTTTCCTCCTTTTAAAATAAGGACAGCCATTTTTAACACCTCAAAGAATTCGGTTGACACCTAAATGACATTATAGGTTGATCTGTTTATCTAACTACTTTATCTCTCTCTCTATCTCTCTCTCTCTCTCTCTCTCTCTCTCTCTCTCTTTACTTTTCAATAACAGTTTACATTCAAGATCATTTTTTATTAGTTTCAGGTGTACAGACAATCATATACTTTACAATGTGTTTCCCCCCAATATTTCCAATACCCACCTGGTATAATCCATAGTTATTTAATATTATTGACTATATTCCCTATGCTATACTTTACATCCCCATAACTATTTTGTATCTATCAATCTGTACTTTTTAATCTCTTCAACTTTTTTACTCAGTCTCCCCAAACCCCCTTCTATCTGGCAATCATCAGTCTGTTCTCTGTATCTATGAGCCTGTTTTTATTTTGTTTGTTCAATTACTTTGTTCTTTAGATTCCACATATAAGTGAAATCGTATGGTATTTGTCTTTCTCTGAATTATTTATTTCCCTAGTACAATAGCTTATCCATGCTACTGCAAATGGTAATATTCATTCTTTTTTATGGCCAAGTAATATTTCATAGTATATATGTACCGCTTTTTTATTCACTCCTCTACTAATGGACACTTGGGCAGCTTCCAAATCTTTGCTATTGTAAATAACACTGCAATGAACATAGTGATGCATATATTCTTTCAAATTATTGTTTGGATATCTCTCCCTATTTTTCTGTAAATCCTTTTACATAGTTTCACTTTAGCTTAGAGGAGGCCTTTTATAAGTTCTGAGACATTTTCTAATAGTTGTGTGTGTTTTTTTAACTCACTCTGTCTAATTTTACACCCAACTTTCTATAATTGTGCGCATAAAAGATTAATTCAGAAGTATCAAAGGATCCTCAACTCAGCCATCTTAGTCATATATGGGGAAGCTGACTGTACTGGATCTTGTCAGTCTGGAAGGCATCATTTTCCTTGGTATTGTTGAGATCTGTACAGTCTGAACAAACTTCTAGAGAAAACCATCCTTTACATGCAAGCCAAGGCAGTGAATATCGCTATAGAACTGCTCTATGCCCTGGGGAGAATTTTTCCTCAGGCAACTCCACAAAGATTCTTAGTCCCCTAAGAATACCTGAACAGGGCCCAGAGAGAGCTTACCGGATGCTGCCAGAACTGCGATGCTTTCCAAGGCACATGCCCTCTCACTGGCCCCTCTGTCAGGGTGAATCCATTCCAGGGTGCCTTGCCCTTCTCCTTGGAGTTCCCACAAGCTTCTCCTGGATTGGCTGTGCTACCACACTGGACAACTCCTGGCACCAATCCCTGACACTCTGAATTTAGGAATCTGTAACAACTATTGTCACCTCATTGGCTATTCAGGTTGGGGAAGCAAGTGTCCTTTCTTCTTGGAGCTAAATAGAGTTCAGTCCCTCATTTAAACAACAAAGATTTTGTTCAGAATTTCAGTGAACAATCCAATTAAAACCCCAAATTAAAGGCAACATTCCATTTTGTTTTCTTTTCCTGGTTTATCTCAACTCATATCCACTTCGAGGATTTTCTAAGAACAGCTCAAATAAAGTCATAGCTTACGCTACTTAAAACAAGGGGGCTCTGGATTCCGAGAGAGACTCACCCAAGTTCACCCAGTGCAAAGGGGAAAGTCAGTGGAGGACAATGGGCTCTGCTTCTACCTAGCACCAGGTCCAGGTCTGCAGGGTGGTCCGGGGTGGGCTTCCTTGGAATCCTGTCGATTATACTAAATAAATGCCATTGTAAGAACATCCAAACTGTAGAGAATTTTTATGTTTATTTGAGCCAAATTGACATATGCCTGGGAGCAAGATCTCGAATGGTCCCAAATATCAGTAATTTCTGAGAATTCCAAAAGAATCAACTCTTCAGACACATCTTGTCTACTGTGACACAAGCTAACCATTATGATTCCTAAGGTCTCGTGCTCATGAAGGGCTGTCACAACCACCATCACCTGAACTCTGTGTATCTGCTTAGTTCTCTTGAGCATTTGCTCAAGGTCCATATGGAAACAGTCATCCACCTGCGAACTCAGCTGTCCTACACTGCATCACTGCCCAAGTAAAATGCAGCATGGCCTGAAACGTTCAATCCCAGTCAGGCCGTAACCATAAAAGGCCAAATGGATGAATGCAAAACCAGCTTTATTGCAAACCATCAAGATTTAATTTCACATAACCTAGTCTACACAAAAATTTAAATTTCTAAGATTTACTGTGCTCCCTAAATCCCAGTCTTTTTCTATTCCTCAAGGTTTCCCAAATGCACTATTTTTCTTTAATCTTCACCCGAGGATATGCTTTTTATTGATTTCAGAGAGAGAGGAAGGGAAACATTGATGTGAGAAAAACATTGATTGGTTGCCTCCTGAACATGCTCCAATAGGAGATAGAACCTGCAACCCAGGTATATGCCCTGACTGGGAATCAAACTTGCAACCTTTTGGTGCAGGACAGTGTTCCAACCAACTGAGCCACTCAGCCAGGGCAATGCACTAACTATTGAATTATGAGGGGAAGTCTGAGCCTCGTATCATCCCATATGGGAAATACTCTCTTATCTTTGCTTCAGTATGGTCTGGAATGGAGGGAGATAGGAAATTGTGTTTGAAAGACTAAATCCAACAAATAGGAAAGTGTGTACTCATAACAGTTGCTCATCATCTACACAAATACTTCCCCCTTGGTAGGGAGGGATAAGGGCTGTACAAGAAGCCAGAAGTGCTCTGGAAAACAGAGGTATGTGGGAGAGGTGCTCCTCCCCTAACACTTGCGTAATATGTTTATTATAGTAAGATAATGATGGGAGATGCTGAAATGTGGTAAAAACTCAAATTCTGTGAAGAGGATGCTGATGATGATAATGGTGATGACTGTGATGATGATGATATCATTACTGAATAGATTAAGAGATGGAAATCTGATAGTAGGGTAGAGAAGTTAATTGTAATCTTGAGTATACTCATTGTTACTTTCTCTTCTCCTCCACTCTTTGTGTAAGAGTCTGCAAAAGAATAGCAATATTATTCACCTTGGCAATGAAATATGAATTATATCATTGGCTATTTTTTTCCTTTGGAAGTTTTTATTGTGCTGCTAGTGATCCCAAGGCTCTTGAAAAACAGTGAATAAAGTCCCCTCTCTTCAAGTGAGCTTTCCTACTAGAGGCCAAGTTCCCATAAATATGCACCTGGGATCAATTTCTCTACTCAGTATTTTGATCTCTGTGAAAAGGCTAAAATACACTGTTTGGGGAGCAGGAGAGTAAACACGGGGATTTTAGAAAGGAGCTAGAAATCAGGACATATGGGGATCAAAAGCCATTGGGAGACTCGCTTTTTGTACTGAACTTGGATTCTCAACACAAGACTTGCAAGGGAAAAATGTAGCAGGGAGTGTGTATGTTCTGCCAGTACCTTGAATTGCTTTCAGAATTAAGGAATTTTAACTGAGACCAGATCCCAGAAGAGAGGAGAAGAGGCTGCCAAAGGTCAAGATGTAGAAGAGATCAAAATGACCAGAACCTGCCACTGAAGGAGTTACATTTCAATCTTACTTTAGAATAATATCCTTTCACACCTTCACTAAATCTGTGCATAATTAAAACAACTATTTTCTCCAAACTCATTTCGTCTACCAAGCTGCTTTAATATAGTCCATTTCAGAACTTAAGGTAGACATTCAAGCAATATCTGTATCAAGCTTAATATCTACATCAAATAACATATTGCTTAAGTAAAATGAAGTATTAAACTCAGATGACCCACCACAGCATAAAAACAAACAAACAAAAAAAAACAACAACAAAAAACTAATTGGCCATTTGTTTCAGTTGCCTTACAAGTTTCCTGGGACTCCAACTCCGTCTCTTAAATGGAGTGACCACAGGCGGTGATCTCTAAAGCCCATGTCAGAGCCTAAATCCTCTGATGTTGAACATGTATACGTGACTTTCTCTAGCTCTTTCACAAAGGTTCACATCTCTTAGAAGCAAAGCACAGTGGACAGGCCCCCTGAAACATCATTCTTTTGGTTTTCATCATTAAGACAAGTCCAATAACAAGTACCCTGTTCTGTAGGTGTCCCATGGACACCTCTCACTCCCTTTTTGTCACCTGGCCCTGCCAAGTCATCCAAATTCAACTTAATCTCTGAGTTCTTCATTCCATTGCCATAATATAGTAAACTTGAATTGTTCAGTTGAATTTAACATCCTACTGAAAGATAAATTCTTAAAAAGATACAGATGGCCAACTCATATACTTTATGTCTGTGATGATGTAATCAAATAATTTGAAGCCAACTTTCTGAGGCCTGCAAATATCTAAGCCGGAACATGTTCCCAGAACTAAACCTATAGGGATAAAGTAAACTTGATCATGAATTAATAACCCAAGGATAATGTGAGGTACCGTCTCAAGAGTTACTTAAAATCAGACTGCAAGATACGTTCCCAAAGTGCTATCCTAATTTTGCCATTCCATTTTCCCCCATGTTTAGTCTTTATTCCTTTCTCCTATCCTCAACCATTTTCCTCTTAACATTTAACACATATTTATTTTCCATTCATAGAGACTTTTACCACTGCCTAATGTATTTTCCATGCCCTTATTTTTTAAACATTATACTCAAAGGAACTCTTTTGTGACTGGTTCAATGAAAATTATTTATATATATAACCATGGGTGCGAAAATTTAGGTTATTCATTAAGCAAATAATTTTTAGTGCCTTGTATGTGGCAGACATCATTTGTTCTAGTTGGGGGGTGGGGGTGGGGGAGGATAGATTCATAAGAAATGGGCCATTTGAGTTTCTGTACCTGCTTGTCCCTGAAATTATCTTTAATATCATTGTTATGAAATAAAACATACCAACAGAAATGTGCATAAAAGGTGAACATATCTTTTCACAAATAATTATAAAGACAGAATGCAGCATCCACAATTTTAAAATGACTCCCAATGATCCCCAGATCTTGATAATCACATTCTTGTGAATATCCTTGAGTATGGGTTAGTCCTAGGGATTTGCTTCTAATGAATATATTATGGCAAAAGTGATAGAATGAATGTCAACTATAAAATTAACTTATAAATGACTATGACTTCCATCTTTTAAAAAAATCTTTATTGTTGAAAGCATTACATAGGTGCTCCTTTTTCCTCTTCCAGCCCGCTACCATACCCGTCCCCATCCCCAACCCTTCCCAAGGCCCTCAGCACCCCATTGTCTGTGTCCATAGATTATGCATATATGCATACAAGTTCATTGGTTGATCTCTTCCCACCCACCCTCCGCTGCCTTCCCTCTGAGGTTCAACAGTCTATTCATGCTTCTATGTCTCTGATTTCCATTTTACTGGTTGTCTCTCTCTGGCTCTTTTTCCATGCTTGCTTTGATGGACAGAGACATCTGAGAGTGGCTTCTGGCCAACCACTACCAAGGAACTGAATCTTCTTAATAATCACTAAATAAACCTGGAAGAGAAGCTTGCTCCAGTTAAACCTTGAGATGACTTGCAGCCTCAGCCAACACCTTGATTTCAGCCTGTGAGAGAACCTGAAGCTGAGGACTGAATTTCTAACACATGCAATCTGTGATATAATAAATTGTGTTGTTTTAAATATCTGTTTTCAAATAATTTATTATGCAGCAATAGAAATACACCTAGTAAACACAAGTAAGTCAAGAAATAGAACATTGGTAGCAACCCCAAAAGCCTCATTTTTGTCCCTTTCCAATTAAAGACTCCTCTATCCCCACCAAGGATATCAAAATTTTCACTTATAATTACTTTTTTGCTTTTCTTTATAGTCTTACTATCCACTTATGAATGCATCCCTAAGTGACATGGTTGAGCTGAGTTTTGGAACTTCAGATGAATGCTATATTACTGTATTATTTATTTACTTACTTATTTATTTATTGACTGTATTATTTTAAATCTTATTTCTTTCAGTGTACATTATATTTGCAAGACAAATTCAAGTTGGGTGTATCTGAGATATATTTATTTTCATTGCTTTATAATATACTTCTGTGTGAATAAAACATAACTTTCTGCCCATCCTGCTGTTGCTGGGCATTTGGGTTGTTCTCAAGTTGGGGCTACTACAACAATGACACTATTAAGATCAATGTCCATGTACATGGACTTGGAAGCACATGTGCATACTCCTAGTTATTTGTGAAACAGCTGGGTTATAGAACTTACTCATCTCACTGGTGTTCCAAATGCCCTAAGGCTTTTTGTTTTTTGAAGGGTTAGTACCAATTGCCATAGTGAATTTAGATGGAGCAAGGAGAGAAAGAAGAGAAGAACAGTGGAGCTATTCATTTATATTTCTGGTAATGGAAGTCTGTATGGATTAAAAAATCTTATTTATGTTGTTTTATTTTTGTGATTTTTTTTAAGTGTCCACTATTATTAGGCCTTCTATGATAGCAGTTCCTCCTATAGCTGGGTCACTGCCATGCATTGAGGGATTCCATTCTGTTGGAGATTACTGAATTTTTTTATTAATATGGTCTCTTGAGATTCAAACTATTTTGGCCCAAGACACAAACACATATTCTCTAATCTTTTTATATTTTACCTACTCAAAGCTTTTTGCAGGCATCAGGTTTTGGGGTCTGTCTAGAATCAGGCAAGACTGCCTTATCTGTGTTTGTTTATCTGTAATTTCTTTAAATGTAATAAAATAGAAATTTTAAGGTACTATAAAAGAGAACTACCAAGAAGTTTTAGATGTCTTCCTATTTCCTATCAAATATAACCCAATATTACTTTCCTTTCTGCCCATTGCCAGTAGATGGAAAAATGGAGTCCAAGCCATCCAGATCTCTAAATTGACCCAAGAGAGGAAGATGTTGCAGGAGATTTCAAAGTGTGTGAAAGATAGTCTGTGACTCCAGGTCTTTTCTAATCTTTCCCATGGCAGAAGTTGAATCTATTCACAGCTTCCTCCAGTGTTTAATCCCATTAGACTTTTGGCAGATGAATCTCAACAAAGGTTAAACAAAGGACCTTCTCTGTCAGCTCAAATAGGGTAAGGAAAAGACACTTAAACAAAAAGACCCAAAATCATAGTGGCTTAAAAAAATAGTTTTTTTTGTTTGTTTTTTGGGGGGGTTTTTTGTTATTCAAACAAAGATGAGTCATAGTTGGCAGGGTGGCTCTGCTACTGATGGTCGTTCAAATATATAGAGTACTTCCTTCGCATTACTTCATTATTCCAGACCGTTGTCCATTCCTGCATGCTTTTGGCATGTCCATGCTCTAGCTCACAGGAACTAGAAAGAGAAAAAAAATCAAATGCAACAATTTCCTTTGAGCAAGTAAAGCTGAAGTTGGAACATATGTAGTTGTAAGATTTCCATGTTTCACTTAAAGGAGTAAACTACTGAACTTTTAACGAAGAAGTTATATTAATTCTACAATCTCTTCCAGAAAATAGAAGAGGAACATTTCCCAAATCATTTTGTGAAACTTGCATTATTCTAATACTCAAAACAGACAAATACAAGAAAACTCTAGAGTCAATATCCCTCATGAATATAAATACAATAAACCCCAAACCTCAACAAAATATTAGCAAATCCAAATCCAGCATTGTGTTAAAAAAAAGATCACATCACAGCCACGCAGGATTTATCTAAGGAAGGCAAGTCTGGTTCAGCATTTAAAAATAAGTCAATGTAATCTACTAGGAAAAACTGTATTAACATCTCAATAGATGCAGGAAAACATTGATGAAATTCAACATTCTTTTATGATAAAAACTTAGCAAACTAAAAGTAGAAGAAAATAAAGTGCATTTGCAAAAACAAAAACAGCCAGCATTTACTTAATGGTGAGAGACTGAATACTTTCCACCTAAGATCTGGAAAAAGGCAATGCTGTGCTCTTTCTCCACTGCTATTCAACACAATATTATAAACCCTAGCAAAAACAATAAGATAACAAAAAGAAATTAAAGACATATGGATCAGAAAGAAAGTGGACCTGAATAGACACTTCTCCAAAGAGGACATACAGATAGCCAATAGACATATGAAAAGATTCTCAATGTGACTAGTCACCAGAGAAATGCAAATTAAGATGCCAAAATATCATCTCACACCTTTCAGAATGGCTATCATTAATAAACAACAAGTGTCACCCTAGCTGGTTTGGCTCAGTGGATAGAGCATCAACTTGTGGACTGAAGGGTCCCGGGTTCAATTCTGGTCAAGGGCACATGCTCAGAGGTGTAGGTTCCATCCCCAGTAGGGGTTGTGTGGGAGACAGCCAGTCAATGATTCTCTCTCATTATTGAAGTTTCTATCTCTCTTTCCCTCTTCCTTCCTCTCTGAAGTCAGTTATATATTTTTTTAATAAAAATAAAAGCTTTATAAAATAAACAACAAGTGTTGGTGAGGATGTGGAGAAAAGGGAACACTTGTACACTGTTGGTGGGAATGCAGATTGGTGCAGTCACTATGGAAAGCAGTATGGAGTTACCTCAAAAAATTAAAATTGGAACTGCCTTATAACCCAGTGACTCCACTTCTGGAAATATATCTGAAGAACCCTGAAACACCAGTTCAAAAGAATATATGCAGCCCTATATTCATTGCAGAGTAAGATTTGGAAACAGCCCAAGTGCCCATCAGTAAAGGAGTAGATAAAAAGCTGTGGTACAGAGAAGAATCCAAGATACCGGTGTAGGTAAACACCTAAACTGCTGCCTCGCACAACAATTTCAAAACTACAACTAAAAGACAAAATGTCTATCACCCAGAACCACGGGAAAGCTGGCTGAGTGGAAGTTCTACAACTAGAAGGAAAGAGAAAAGAGCATTCAGTGCACAAGCGCTGAAAAGCTGAGGTACAGAGGTGCGCACGAACTGGGCTGTTGGCGGGCTTTGCTTTCTTCAACCCAAAGGGAGACAAGCTCCCAATTTCTCTGTAATCCAGTTTCTGGGGAGACACGGGGGACCCAAACTCCTACAGAGAGAAGCTGGACTGTCTGCCATTGGGTCAGAAAGTGAGGGTGGCTTGCTTGCAGAGCTGCGTGCAGGAATCATTGTTTGCTGTGCTGGGGCACAGGACACGGGGACGTGGTCAGAGGCGCGGGTATGGCTGGCTGGCAGCCATCACTGTTTGCCACGCCCTAGCCTGGTCACTCCCTGAGACCCTGACCCGCACAACCTACAAACCCACCCAAGCTCCAAACAGCGGCTTTTGCATATGAATGGCCTTCCCTATCACAGCTTAACCTAGCAAACTTGCAACCAGCTTAACCTAGCAAACTTGCAACCTGGGTCAGACAGCTCCAAAACCTCCAAACCCCAAGCAAAGAGGAGAAATCTATAGTTCTCGCTGCAGCTCCTGCAGGGTGGCCCCAGACAGTAGCTGACCTGCACCCCATTGGAGATCCAGAAGCCAGTGTACCTAGTGGTCAGTGTGAGACACCAGATTTCAACTCCTCACATCCATAAGTGACACATTCGGGAGGCAGACTCAGTGAGCACCAAAGCCCCACTGAAACAAGTCCTGCACCATAAGCGTGTTTCCACAGCGCAACAGTTCTTTCATTATAAACACAGTGGGCCCTCACAGCCAATTGGCCTGGAGGTCAATTCCTCCCAGTGTACCAACAGCAATCAAGGCTTAACTACACCAAGACTTTGCTCTCAGCCCACAAAAGGGTGTACCAAAAGTGTCCACCTCAGGTGATTGGGGAGGCTGAGCTACTGGCCCCTATAGGTCACCTACCACACAAAGCCACTCCATCAACACAGGGAAGCAGCCAAAATGCAGAGACACAGAAACATGTCACGAATGAAAGAAATGGAGGAAAGCAAACTACTGGACGACATAGAGTTCAAAACCACATTTATAAGGTTACTCAAGAATCTTCTAAAAACCGCTGAGAAACTTGATGAGACCTCCGAGGAGCTTAGTGAGACATTCAAGGACCTTAATGAGAATGCCAAAAAAAATGGAAAAGGACCAGTCAGAAATTAAGCATACACTGTCTGCAATAAAGAATATACAGAAACTCAACTATAGATCAACGTACCCCAAGAATCAAACCAAAGATCTGAAATATGAGGAAACAAAAAACAGCCAACCAGAAAAACAAAAAGAAAAAAGAATCCAAAAATATGAAGATAGTGTAAGGAGCCTCTGGGACAACTTTAAGGGTACCAACATACAAATTTTTGGGGTGCCAAAAGAAGAGAGAGAGCAAAATATTGAAAACCTATTAGAAGAAATAATGACAGAAAACTTACCCTACCTGGTGAAAGAAATAGACTTACAAGTTCAGGAAGCACACAGAACCCCAAACAAGAGGAATCCAAAGAGGACCACACCAAGACACATCATAATTAAAATGCCAAGGGCAAAAGACAAAGAGAGAATCTTGAAAGCAGCAAGAGAAAACAGTTAGTTACCTTCAAGGGAGTACCCATACGACTGTCAGCTGATTTCTCAACAGAAACTATGCAGGCCAGAAGGGAGTGGCAAGAAATATTCAAAGTGATGAACAGCAAGAACCTACAACCAAGATTACTCTACCCAGCAAAGCTATCATTCAGAATTGAAGGTCAGATAAAGAGCTTCACAGACAAGCAAAAGCTAAAGGAGATCATCACCACCAAACCAGGATTACATGAAATGCTGAAGGGTATTCTTTAAGAAAAGGAAGAAGAAGCAAAAGGTAAAGATAAAAATTATGAACAACAAATACATATCTATCAACAAGTGAATCTAAAAATCAAGTGAATAAAAAATCTGAAGAACAGAATGGACTGGTGAATATAATAGAATCAGGGACATAGAAAGAGAATGGACTGACAATTCTCAGGGGGCAGGGGGTCTGAGGGGTGCGGGAAGAAATTAGACAAAAATCTTACACCTATGGATGAAGACAGTGGCGGGGGGTAAGGGCATGGGGTGGGATGGGAAATCAGGTGGAGGGGATCCATGGGTGAAAAAAAAGAGGAACACCTGTAATAATCTGAACAATAAAGGTTTATTTTTTTAAAAAAATAAATAAAATCAGAAATGCTCAAAAAAAAAAAAAAGCTGTGGTACATTTACATGTACCATATGTAAATGGAATACTACATTACTATAAAAAAGAAGGAAATCTTACCTTTTACAATAGCATGAATAGACCTGGAAACACTTATGCTAAGTGAAAAACTCAATTTTATTAAGATGTCAATGGCTTCTTTTTGGTGTAGAGATCCAATGCAATCTCAATCTAAACCCGCAAAATTTTTTGTAGATACTAACAAACTGACATCAGAATTTATATTGACATCTAAGGAACTCAAATGTCAAAAAATTTTTTGAAAAGATGAACAAATTAGAGGATCATAATATCCTATTTCAAGACTTACTATGAAGCTACAGTAATAAAAATAGTACAGTTTTGTGAAAGAAAATACAAATATATCCATGGGATAAAATAGCATCTAGATCAACTCTAGACATTATAGTCAATTGATTTTTGACCCAGGTGAAAAGGCAATTATATGGAGAGGCAATAGATAGTGTTTTCAACAAATACTACTAGAACCATTGGACATCCATTTTCAAAACAAGAATTTCAACCTATGCCTCACTTATTTTACAAAAAAATAAAAATTAAAAATCTATTATAATCTTAAATATAAAGTCTTAAAATTATAAATATTTTAAAAGAAATAATGGAAGAAAATATTTGTGACCTTGCGTTAGTAAAAAAAAAAAATCTTATATTTGACACTGAAAACATAATCTGTAAACAGAAGAACTGACAAATGGATTTCATCAAAATTCAAAACTTTTGCTCTGTAAAAGACCTTGTTCAAAGAATTGTATTTAAGTCACAGATTAGGAGGAAATATTTGAAAATTACACATTTGAAGAAGGAATTATATCAAGTATTTAAGGGTCAGAAGAGAGTATAACCACAAAAGGGCAACATGAGGAAGTTGTTTAGGGTAATGGACCTATTCTTCATCTTTTTAAAAATATGTTCTTATTGATTATAGAGAGAGAGGGAGAGGGATAGAGAAAAATAGACATTGATGAGAAACATTGACCAGCTGCCTCCCACAAGTCCTTACTGGGGATTGAGCCCACAACCCAGGTATCTGCCCAGAGTGGGAATCCAAATGGTGACCTCTTGGCTCATGGATTGATGCTCAACCACTGAGCCATACTGACCAGGCCTTCATCTTGATTATTTGTCAAAACTCATAGACTGTGCATCAAAAAGAGTGAATTTTTGTGTGTGTGAATTAAAAAGATGAAAGAAAAAAAGATTATGTGAATCGATAATCTTTTTAACTATTGATATGGCCATATGGATATGTACCAGTTGAATAACAATTCTAAATAAGACAAATACCTATGAGAAAAAAATTTAAATAGCCAAATAAACTATGTTTTCAAGACTTTTATCTACTTGGGGAAGTGCTTGATTTCTTTGCTGGCTTTTTACTTTTTAGAGAGAGAAAATGGGAGCTGCTAAGGAGAAAAGGAACTTTATCTATCTTTTAACATTCCATCCCTGCCTTTTACACTTGTCCCTCACAACCCAGAACCTCTGGGAAAATTTGCTCTCAGTAGGCTGACCTAATAACCTTGAGTGTGAAGGTAACTTTTGCGAATGTAGAGGATGAATTCTGAAGTAGCAGAGTGAAGTCAATGGCATTGGATTTTAGAGACTTAATGTTCCCTCATCAGGAAACCTGCATTTAGGAAAATCTGTCACAAACTATGCTAGTTTTATCTCTCTCCCTCCCCATCTCTCCACACTGCCTTTCTGTCTGACAGGGTACCCTTCTCTTCTCAACCCTCCCTGAAAGCCCTCCACTTTGGAAATCAGTTCTTGTGCACATCAGCACTCATTTAAATCAATCTATTACCTATCCCAAAGGTACATGCATACTAAAGACTTACCTAATGAGCAATGGCAGATATATGACACCTGTTAAACAGCTAAGCCGTTGAGAGAAGTTTAAGAAGTTTGGAAATGCATGTGTAAATGTATGTGTGTGTTATGGGGGGGGGGGAGCTTATAGACAACTCCACATGGACAGTTTTGCTTACCAATGAGGACAGCCTCATTAGTTCACACTCTTAAATACTCCTTATTCAACTAGCAGAAAGTTTCAAACATCAGAGAATTCCCCAGCCATGCAATAGCTGCTTGGGAAGCAATTTGCCAGATGTCTATGAGAGTTAACTCACTCTAGGTCCCTATGCAATCAGGCCCCTAGTTTATAACTTCAGAGCCATTGAAATCTCAGTCTTAGTTGCCTGGTGCAATATTCATTATCCAGAAGTGGTCCTTGCATGCCATTAGAGAGGAGAACGATGAGCACCCTGGCACATGGTGATAATGGACTCAAATCTTATCTCCAGTTGCACAGCCTCCAAATGGGAGAAATGGTTTCCCATCATAAGTGTGCCATTAATATATGTTTACAGCCATTACTGGTCAGATGTTCTTTTTGTTAAAAAGAAACATGTTAGAAATCACTCAGCAAATGAGTAAGTGCTAAAGGTGTTGTGATTCTTTAGGACTATGAAGAATAGGGCTAGGCTTCTGGAACATCACAGAGCCTGTTCTGCCCCATCTCCTTCCGAGGAGTGAAATACTAGTAAATAAGGCGAAACAGTTACCATCTGGGAAGGAAATTACTAGTAAGACATATGACAAGGATCAGTGTAAGAAGGGACTGCATATTTTAATTATGTACACAAATGACTTCGTACTGAGAACAAGATTTGCAGAATACATTAAACAGTGGGGGAAGCAAGCAGAGTAAATAATAAGGTACCCAAATGCCAAGCAGCAGCCAAGAATTTGCATTGGTATGTGTTATATGCGGTCTTAAAAGATGGAAAATGCAGATAAATGTGAATAAATGTCAAACAACATGCCAGGGGCCAAGAAATACGCAAAGTGAATGTGAGATTAGGGGAATGGTGCTGGCTGCATGATAATGAGGAGGGAAGCAAACTCGGGCTTGTCACACCCAAAACAAGCTTCCAGGAAAGGCAGGTATGTTTCTGTGCAAATTCAAATGGAAGGAAAAGTCCACGGCACCATGTGCACAAACAACCACCTAATACCTTCAGAGCATAAAGGCGCTGGCTTCTCCATCTACCTCATCTATGATCTGAGGCATTATTAGCTGGTATGAAAGGGAGCACGGGGTTAAGGGCTGGTTTTACTTAGTTCCTTCTCTGTCACTGACAGTTGGTCAATTTCAGTTATCTTCTCATATCGCTGGGCCTCAGTTCTCTCATCTGTAAAACGATAAGCTCAGGGATGCCTGTCACATTTATTAAAAGACCTCTTAGCAAGCTTTGATGACAGATGGTCACACGGAGCTATATGTGGTGGTGGCCCCAGCACATGCTGGTGCCCCGGCATCTTGGGAACTTAACACACAGAAGGAATATTTGTTACATGTTGAATGAGCACTCAAACCCTTTGTGACTTGTTGAATTTCACAATTCAGTTCATGCCTTGTTGAAATTCCTTTTTACAAAGATTCTTTACAGTTTCACACCCTAGCTGGTTTAGTTTAGCTCAGTGGATAGAGTAGCATTTGTCTGTGGACCAAAGGGTCCCAGGTTCGATTCTGGTCAAGGGCATGTACCTCAGTCTCAGGCTCCTCCCCGGCCCAAGCCCTGGTCAGGGTGCATGCAGGAGGCAACCAATTGATTTATTTCTCTCACATCAACATTTCTCTGTCTTTCCCTCTCTCTAAAAATCAACAAAAAAATATCCTCAGGTGAGGATTTTAAAAAAAAGAAAACATAACAGAGTCTTTACAGTTTCAAATACAGACAGGCCCCCACTTACGATGGTTTGACTTACAATTTTCCCACTTTGGTGCAAAAACATTACACATTCAGTAGAAACCATATTTGAATTGGGATTTTTTTTCTTGAGCAAGGATATGTGGTTGTTATTTTCTCATGGTGCTGGGCAGTGATGGATACAGCTCACCACAGCTCCCAGTTAGCCATGTTATCATGAGGGTAAACAAATGGTACACTACAGTTTAGTAGTACTTTTTCGACATAGGATATTTTCAAGTTACAATGGGTTTATCAGAACATAACCCCATCCTAAGTCAAGAAACATCCTACCTTATAATAGAGAAACATGCAAATTGACCGCACCTCCACTATGCTCACAGCCAATCAGAGCGAACAAGATGGCGGTTAATTTGCATATGCGGGCGCTGAGCGGCCTGGGTCCAGGAAACATCCTCCGGACCCAGGCTGCTCCTAGCCTGTAGGCCCGTGCTTAGGTCCTGAGCGGCAGGGGTCCCAGAATGCCCCCTGGCCACTCAGAGCCTATGGGTGTAGGCCCCAAGCAACCTGGCGGGCGGGAACATGTTCCGCCCCGCCCCCAGTGGCTTGCAAAGGCTCCTGCACAAAGCAGCGGTTTGGGGCCACACCCCCAGCCAGGCGCCCAGGACCGGGGGCTGCCACTGGCCTCTGGGGTGTGCTGAGACCCTGGCAGCCACTGCTGTGTGCTGCCCGGGGTCCCTGCAAGTCCCGAGCCTGGGGCCCATGGTGGGGCTGGCTGCTGGCCTTGGGGCGTTTGGAGACGGGGATGTTCCCGCCCCGCCCCATAGGCTTTCCAAGCTCCAGCACCAAGTGGCAGATTGTGTCCATGCCCCCAGCCTAGCGCCCTCCACAGGGGGATGGCTGCTGGCCTCTGGGGTGTGCGGAGACCCTGGCAGCCACCACCGGGTGGTAGGGACACACCCCTAGCCCAGTGGACACAACCCAGGGGCTGCATGAGCTGCAGAGGATACACCTTTTTAAAAAAAAAATTTATTGATTTTTTTTTTTTTTTTTTTTACAGAGAAGAGGGGAGAGGGATAGACAGTCAGAAATATCAATGACAGAGAAACATCCATTAGCTGCCTCCTGCACACTCCCCACTGGGGATATGCCTCCAACCAAGGTACATGCCCTTAACAGGAATCAAACCTGGGACCCTTCAGTCTGCAGGCCCACGGTATATCCACTGAGCCAAACCATTTTGAGAGTAAAGACCTTTTCTGACAACTCATTGGCTAAGCTCCCTGTAGGCCACCAATTGCAGTGTTCTTGGTAATTTGGGTTATAAGAATCCAAGAAGGTAATCTAGGGTTTTTCCACCACACTCTTGAAGGAAAAAATGAAGGTCCCTTGAGGGGTCCCAGATTGGAGAGACTGCAGGCTGGGCTGAGGGACAACACCCCCCGCTACCTCCCTTCCCCGCCGTGCACGAATTTCGTGCACCGGGCCTCTAGTCTGTATATATTTTCACATTGAAATCTAGAAGTCAAGGAAATACCTGATTTATTCAAAAGCAAAAATTTGATTTTAATTGCAAGGTCCTTCTTGCTAAAAAGTCTCAAAGTTCAGGATCATTGAAAAGCCATTTGTTGAGAATCTCTGCTTGGAAAGAAAGATGCTTTTGCTGAAAAATAAGTGGAAGCTACACTGACACTCTCCCAGGACCAAACTGGAAATACAACTAAAATACAGAAAAACCACCCTGAGAAAGATGCTTTGCTGTCATTTTCTAAGGCATTTACACATCATTTCAATCTTCACAACAGTTCTTTGAGTTAAGAATTGTTAATACACTACCCATTTTATAGATGAGAAAACCAAGACTCAGAGAAGTAAAATGACTTGTCTATAAGGTCAAATGGCCATTTATTAATTATGCAAATATTTTAGATTTTAAAAAAAACAGTAAGAATAAGGAGTCTCTAATACAACTTACATGGACAGATACATTCCTTAAGGTAGTTGCTAAGAACCTATAAACTAGATTCAGATACTCTATGTGGATCCGGACTTTCCCACTTACTAGTTGGGTAACGTTAGGCAAATTACTTAAGGTTTGTATTGTTTAATTTCCAGGTCTGTAAAATGGCAATAATCGTAATACCTACTTCACAGTATTATTGTAAATATGAAGTGAGATCACACATTTAAAGTAATTGGCAGGTAGGAAGTACTCAGTGAATCCAAGACATGAAGCATGAAAAACAATATCTGAAAATTAAATTAAGACAGGCCTAAAATATACATTTTAACATATAAAATTTGGTGCAAAAATAAATATTTTTGTTGAATTTTCATAATACAATATAAAGATGAAAGGACAGAGCAAGAGACATAACTCTACATCCAATATTATTTTGTTTATAAACAATATAAATGTTTGATGAAAATATTAGAAAGATAACTCTGAAGTATTTGCAATTCATTCCCCTTATGGAGAAATTATGGATGATATATTGATGTATATTGATTTACTACTTCAATGGCATTACCAGAAAAGATGAGCCTTCCAGTATATCACTCATTTACTAAACCAATGGCAATATGGCAAGTTACCTCAAGTTCATTTGCCTCACACTCCAAAAAATAGGAATAAGATGACCCAGTCTGGGCATTTTGAAGGCTAGTGTGTGCTTAATCAGTGAATTCTGCAAAGAGCTCAGTATAACAAGAAAACCAAGCTCGAGGAGGCTCTTCATGAGCTATGTCTTATCAGTATTCCTATTATCACTGGATACATAAAAACAAGAAATTAAGATGTGCAAACTGAAACATAGCACATTGTAGGACTTCTTCAATATGATGAAAAGAATACAGGTCCAGGGAGGGTATGTGACTAGATGAAGTCTAGTAGCTGGCTAAAAGCATAGCCTGGTCAAAGTTCAAGTGTTGTGATTTGCAAGTCCCTGAATTTCCCCTAGCATCCTAATGTTCAAATGGAAATATGTTGATGTATAGAGCCAAAATTGTCTTATTAATAATATATATTATATATTGATATGTCATTATATATTAATGGGGGGAAAGACATAGGTCCTAGTATACTTTTCAAACACAAGGTATTTAAATCCAAATGGGTTTTTCAAATCAGCATAGTTGCTTTGTCTTTCTGTGTAAATTAAAACAATATTTGAAACAAAAAAATTAACCAAATGGTGGTTTATTCAAAAGGGGACATTAGAAAGGCCAAGAGACTTATGAAAACATGCTCAAAGTCACTAATCATCTGAGAGATGCAAATCAAAACAACAATGCGGTACCATCTCACACCTGTCAGAATGGCTATCATCAACAAATCAACAAACGACAAGTGCTGGTGAGGATGCAGAGAAAAAGGAATCCTCATGCACTGGTGGTGGGAATGCAGACTGGTGCAGCCACTGCGGAGAACGGTATGGAGTTTCCTCAAAAAACTGAAAATGGAACTCCCATTTGACCCAGTGATCCCACTTCTAAGAATATATCCCAAAAAACTAGAAACACCAATCAGAAAGGATATATGCACCCCTATGTTCATAGCAGCACAATTTACAATAGCTAAGATTTGGAAACAACCTAAGTGCCCATCAGCAGATGAGTGGATTAGAAAACTGTGGCACATATATACAATGGAATACTATGCTGTGGTTAAAAAAAAAGAAAGAAGGAATTCTTACCATTTGCAACAGCATGGATGGAACTGTAGAGCATTATGCTAAGCGGAATAAGCCAGTCAGAGAAATAAAAATATCACATGATCTCACTCATTTGTGGAATATAATGAACAACATAAACTGATGAACAAAAACAGATCCAGAGACAGAGAAACATCGATCAGAACGTCAAACCTCAGAGGGAAGGTAGGGGAGGGTGGGGGTAAGAGGGAGAGAACAACCAAATGACTTGTACGCATGCATATAAGCCTAACCAATGGACACAGACACCAGCGGGGTGAGGGCATGAGTGGGGGTGGGGAGGTGGGGAGGGGAAATGGGGGGATAAGGACACATATGTAATACCTTAATCAATAAAGAAAAAAATTAAATTAAAAAAGATAGAAAAAATTAACCAACACACCCAAATCCCTTATAATGCAATTTTTGCACAAATAATAACTGCATTCCTATTCTTAATGGTCTTAAATATTCGTAATGCTATTCAGTCACCAAGAAATAGTAATGGAAAGAATGTAAATATTGTTTCATACAACAATTATAATTTTCTGAAGGGCAAAGTAATATGACTTGCATAATCTCAGAGATTTCTTTTAATTACAAAGGCAAGAAATCCAAATTCCTTTTCATGAACTCTTCAAATAATAAAAGATAGGTTCATAGGAAGACAGACAAGCCAATGTGGGCAGAATAATTAAGATTCAGGGCTATAAAGAGCTGGGATGGAAGCTGGACTTCTAGAGGTGGAGGACTAATAGAGTAATTGTGGGGGGAAAAATAGGGACAGTGCTCTGAAAGGGAGAAGAAAAGGACTGAGGCCTAATGGTCTGCCTGGTAGATTTGACATGCAGAGACCATCCCCGCCCCCACCACCCCCGCATAGACCGCTGTGCTGCTGAGAGGAAAGGTGCACCTTGCTTTTAAGGAGCATCTCCAGTTCTGAAAATTGAACAGCAATTAAGAATTTGTAGCTTCTAGGAAGGTCATTTTGGCATCTTGCTTGTCTTCCCAAGAAGAACCTATCTTCACAGCTTCCAAATTTTCTACCCTAGGCTGCTGTTCAACCTTAGAAACAGAGATCTGAGCATTGAGAGTCACGTCAATTACACAGAAAGTGAGCAGGTCCTATTCCACCTTGGTAACAAGCTCCACGAGCACAGTTGATGTGGCCACCCGGCAATTCACCTCTTCATCAGAGAACACGAACATCTTAAAGAATGAAGGACATACCTTGGAAGATGACAAGGAATAATAACTGCCAGCTCTCCAGGTTTTAGAATGGGGCGGCATAAGTAAAAGTTGAAAGAAATAAACCTGAGAAAGTATTAGACACATTAAAAAAAAATCCCTGTAATTATTTTTCATGCAAAATTGTTAGAGGCAAAAACCAGGACCATTTACAAAGCAATTAGGTGATATCCTGGGGAAAACATAACATCAAAAAGATTACAGTCAATTGTTCAAAGCCTTTCCGTGTGCCCTGTGGCTCCTGTGCTTGAAATGTGCAATTGAAGAGTTGACCTACCAGGGATCTCTGATGAGGTTCTATAAGCCAAGGAGCTGATGGCAGAGGAGAGCTTCATTACAGGTTGGTCGCAGCCCAACTCCGGTGCTGATGGCAGACCTGAAGTGCCCCCCAAACATAATTGGATAGATTTCCCCCATCTGAATTCCAACATCATTGCCAGTCGTTGACAAGTGACAAACAGAGGACAAATTCAGCATTACACAGAAATCCCAAGGACACATAAGGAAGCTGAGGAGAGTTGATTCTAAAATATAAAGGATGAGGGAATGTAAAGGAAAAAGGGACATGAACAGCAGAGACGTTTCCTCTGCAGAATCCTGCAGTCACCCATTCTGTTTTCCTTAGGGCATCTGAAGTCTCCCCTTCCATAGTTTTCTCACATTTGAGCCATTAAGTAAAAATCAGGGTCTAGTGTCAGAATGCTTTGCTGTGGCTCACTGGGACTTTTCAGTGCAATACTCCAGGCAGGAAGGCCACACTTCTAACAAGGATTCTGTGCTTGGTATCTTATAGAGTATGTGTTGGCATCATTCCTTCTGTTATCTGCCCCTATTTCCAAACTCCCCAGTTTCCCTGAATTGCTGTATCCTCCTCTCTGCTTTACCTGTTACTAATCTGCTGAGTCAGCATGTGCTGCTGTTTTCCAAGAAACAAAATACCTGTATTCCATGTACACTTGTTCTCAATATGAAGCCAAAGTGAAACTGTTGGCTGGTATACTTTTAAGGTTATTACCAGCTCCACCTTTGGAGGCATGTCCATTTGAACCACAATAACTAGTACAAATGGAAAAATAAAGAATCTAAAAAGCAAAATAAATGAACAAACAAAAAATATCGTAGGTAACAGAGAACATTTTGATGGCACCAGAAGGAAGGAGGTCAGGGGATGTTTGAAAAAGGTGAAAGGAGTAAGATGTACAAATTGCCAGTTATAAAAACATTCACAGGAATGTAAAGTACAGCATAGGGAAAATAATCAATAATATTGTATTGACTGTGTATGGTGCCATATGTACACTAGACTTATTGGAGTTAACGCATTCAAAAATCATAAATGTCTAATGTTGTACGCCTGAAGCTAATGTAATATTGTATGCCAACTGTAACTGAAAAATAAAAATATGTGTATATTAAATAAAAAAATGAATGCAGTACCAGAATGCAGTTGTTCATTTTAGATTGTGTTTGGAAAGATCAGAGTATAAAGGGGTATCTAATAGTTTTTTCAGCACAAGTACTATTAGTAGCTTCAGCAAGCCACACTAATTCAATAACTAAGACAAAATATCAGACTACTTCTACTTAGATTTAAATCCCAGCTCTCTTTATCAGCTGTGACATTCAGCAACTTATTTAACTTCTTCAAGTCCAAATTTTTCACCTCTAAAATAGCCATAATAATAGTATATTGTAACAAGGATTATTAAATGAGATAATCTGAGATTAGCTCAATATATAACACATTGTAATGAACTCAACAAATGTTAACTGTTAGGAAAGTAAGAAAATGCACAGAATTAAAGTTCATTTTTCCTAAGGGATATCCTAGAAAATTAGTGAAAGCTTAATACACTTAAACTTCTAGAGCAGAGAGTCTGAAACTTTGTCATGCATCAAAACTATCTGGAGGGTTTGTTAAAAGTCTGAAGGCTGGAACTCAGTCCCAGAGAATCTGATTCAGTACATGGGGGGAAGGGACGCCTGAGAATTTGCATTTCTAACAAGTTCCCAGATGATGCTGATGATGCTGGTCTGGGGACTACAAGTTGAGAAATGCTACTATAGCAAAAGAAGAAAACTAACTATTGAGCACCCACCACATGTCAGCCACTCTATACACCTACGACATTTAGTTCATTGAAAAGCATTGATCTTGCTCTCCAAATATAAAAGTCATTTTTCTAAGTCAGTCATAAATATTGCCATTCAGTCTTAGAGTTTGGTAGTATTAAGATAGTCTCCTGGGCAAGAAAATTATTTGCACTTACATACATATGATTTGAATCAATCTTAGTCAATCACTATATTTAATAAACAGATTTTTTTTGGTCTATTAGTATGCTTTGGAGGTTGAATTATATACCCACTAAAATTTATATGCCAAAGGATTTGTCATACCTAAATGAAAAAGAAACACAGGGGAGGGAAATAATTAATAGGTCAGGAAATCAAGTTTATAATAAAAGTATTATTTTTCAATCTTTTCTCTTTGGCATTAATCCAAATTTAGATATCAGTAACAGTCATTAGTTACTAGTAAAATTTAATGAGAATTTTATAATCTATATTAACTAATCTCTATCTGATCATTACCAGAACTTTAAAAAATACAAACTGTATAATAAAATAACACCACAAAATAAACTGTAAGTTTAAATCTCTATTTAAGGTTTTTTATGAGCACTTGGTGGCATGTTATTAAAGAAAAAAGAAAGTAAAAAAAAAGAAGAAGAAAAAAAAAAGTTTGTTTAAAATGGAAATGGAATAAAGGGTTTCTTTTAAACCTTTAAATCTCTATGTTCAAGATGAAAAATGAGGACATTTCTATTCACTTTCATTTAAAATATTATTCAGAGTATAATTTTTGAAGTCAGTCAAGTCAATAAATGCCACACAAAAGCCTTGTATGAACCGGGTGACCTCATTAATGCCAGCTTCATAGTTTAATAACATTCTATCATATTGAATGTTAAGGTGTAAAGCACAAATTAAACATGGCAATAGGAGTGTGCAATTCCATTTTGTCCTGTTAGAATGCATTTCTTGACTATAGCTAATTTGACCTTCATAGCAATGACCAAGTGAAACGAGTTTTAAAATAAATGTGTAACATCCCTTTATTTGGTGAATGTTAATACCTTCCACTTTTAAATCAGTTGAGAGTGGCTTCTAGAGCAAAGCTTCTTACAAAATATTTTAGCCTTACTATTTACAAACAATAAATTGACTGCATGTTCCTACTAATTCTTGGTACCTGCGTCTATTGGCTTTTCCCAATCTTCTTAAATTTTTAACTAAGCAAGAACATATTCAAAGAACTGCAATCTGACAAATAAAATGCAATGTCTGACTTAAGAGGAAAACATTTCATCTCTATTTTGTTTCATTTTAAACAAATTTATTTGACTATTTGAAATACTTTTAACAACATAAATAAATGAGATTTTGAGAGAGAGATTTTTGTTGGTAGTAACTTGAATTATTTTTTCTTAACCAAAGCACAAATCAGAGCTTTATTTTGCCTTTAAACATTGAATACTAGATATTCTTCTATACAGTAAGCAAAAGTCTAATTTTCATGACATTCACTTTTTAGCCAGATTATCCCATTTAACATTTTGGACATTTCCTAAAAGTTGAGACTGCTGAGATGATAAGGAATAAAACGATGTGATGACGAAGGTTTGCTGATAGCATACAGAATTCTAGGTGCAGTTGATGACACTGTTCACCAACAATTATAGGAGTCAGGCTCCCTACAGACATAGCTATTCTCCATGCTGAGTGATTATTGAACTCCAATCACCTTATTCTTTTTTTTTTAATATATTTTATTGATTTTTCACAGAGAGGAAGGGAGAGGGATAGAGAGCTAGAAACATCGATGAGAAAGAAACATCGACCAGCTGCCTCCTGCACACCCCCCACGGGGGGGGATGTGTCCGCAACCAATGTACATGCCCTTGACCGGAGGAATCGAACCTGGGACCTTCCAGTCCGCAGACCGACGCTCTATCCACTGAGCCAAACCGGTTTCGGCCAATCACCTTATTCTTAAATATTAATTGAGCTCCTTCTATCCATCAGGCATTGTACTAGAGATACAAAAAAACAAACATTGCCCACCCCATCCTAATCCCCCGCAGTTCACTGCCCCCATCTAGAAAGTTTGTAATCTCCTGAGAGAGAAAAGTTATTTGCACCATCTGTTCATCTTCTCCTTTGTTGTCTGTCTTCAGCTGGCACCCTGAACTTCAGCACATGCTCCCTCCTATCCCAGGTCATGTGCTCTTTCCTCTCACTTGGAAAATGCTCTCTGCCTTTACCATGATTCTTCAGGTGGCAGAATAAACATTGCTTTGTCAGGGAAGCCATCCCTAACTCCCTGTTATATGTCCACAAAGCTCTAAAACTTTTCCTGTAGAGAGTGTAACACAGCTGATAACCATATATTAGTAAAAATCTTTGATCCATGTCCATATTTTCTACTTGTAAACATCACATGCTCTTGATCACTTACCATGTGCCATGTACTATGTTGGGAATAAAACAGGAAACAAGATAGAGTCCCTAAACTCATGGAACTACATGCTAGTATTGGAGAGACACATTCATCAAACAAAGACCATAATATATGTTATGAGAGAGATGGGCAAGGTTTTGTAACTGAGAAAAGCCTGATTGGCATAATGGAGTCAGGGCAGCTAATGCGTCAGGGATGAGATGGCGTCAACAGAAATGGTATTCCAGGCACAGGAAAAGGCCAGTGGGAAGGCCTTAAGGCTGGAAGCACTTCGGCTGGTCAAAAATATGAAAGAAGGCAAGCAGGGGTGGGATTTAGTGAACAACGGGGAAGAACTAAGAGACAAGGATGGAGTGCTAAATTAGGCAATAGATCCTATAAGTCCCCATCCATAGTCAAGTAAATAATATTTTTTTTTATTCTGAACCAATTGAAAGAGTGAAAGTTTAGTACAATCAGGTACATAGCACAAAAGGAAGGCAAGTAATTCTGCTGAAAGAGAAGTAAAGTGCAAAGAGTATCAGAAGTAATACCTGAGACAGTAAGGAACTTGCCAAAAAAAGAACAGATCATTAAGTCTACACACATGGTCTTTGCAACAGGAGAGGTCACAGAAAATTATATGGAGGAGCTAAGGTTCTGTTACAAACAAAGGCCCAGCTAAAACAGCTCAAATGTTCTCAAAGACTGCTAAGAACAGAAATAAATATTTACTGTCAGCCCAAGTCAGAGGGGTGTTGAGTGGTCTAGATCAAGGAATGGCCAGCAAAGTGCTCAAGGTATTGGACTGCTAGATACTAGTACGTGGCTACATAAAGTCTGAGCAAGGTGACATCACATGGTGGAAATCCCTGGGGCAGGAGACAGAGATGAAGTACACAAGTCACTGAAAGTTTACTTCTAGGGTCCTCTACCCAAAAAACATCAGGAGGTGCATGCTTTCCCTCACCAGAGACACTTTGAACTTCTTAATCCCTTCTACTTTTCCCTCTGTACTCCAAACCGCCTTCCATCTGGCAACCATCAGTCTGTTCTCTGTGTCTATGTGTCTGTTTCTATTTTGTTTGTTCATTTATATTGTTCTTCAGAGTCCACATATGAGTACAATCAGATTATATTTGTTTTTCTCTGACTGATTTATTTTACTTAGCATAATACCCTCTAGATCAGTGATGGCAAACCTATGACACACGTGTCAGCACTGACACGCGTAGCCATTTCTGATGACACGCGGCCGCATGCCGAGGATGAAACATTTGTTGCTCCTGAGGATGAAACATTTGCGACTAGAGTCTTGGAGTTAGTTTTTTCCTCAAAGTGACACACTACCCGAGTTATGCTCAGTTTTTTGGCGAAGTTTGACACACCAAGCTCAAAAGGTTGCCCATCACTGCTCTAGATCTATCCATGCTGTCATAAATGGTAAGATTTCATTTTTTATGGCCACATAATATTCCATTATATATATATGTACCAAAACTTTATCTACTTGTCTAATAATGGGCACTTGGACTGCTTTCAAATCTTGGTTATCTACACTAATAAAAGAGAAACATGTAAATTGACCATACCTACACTACGCCCACAAGCCATGCCCACCAGCCAATCAGGAATGAGTATGCAAATTAACCCAACCAAGATGGCGGCGGCCACAGAGGTGGAGCAAGCAGGAGGTTTGGGTTGCCCTGGTGATGGAGGAAGCCAAGCTTCCTGCCCGCCCTGGCCAGCCCTGGCCTCCGCTCAAGGCTACAAAGTTTCAATTAAAGAAGATAAATAAACCCCAGATACCTGCTTCCAGCCGGCCCTGGCCTCCACTCAAGGAGGCGCTGAAAAAAAAAAAGAAAAAAAGGAGGGGCTGGGAGCTTGGGTTGCTGGGGGTTTATCAGGCCAAGATGGGATGGCAATTGTAGGTGATCAGGCTGATGGGGAGCAGAGCCATTGGGGGTAAGCAGACCAGCAGGGGGGCCAGTTGGGGGTGAGCAGGCCATCAGTGGGTGTCAGTTGGAGGTGATCAGGACAGAGGGGGGGTGGCATTTGGGGGTGAGCAGGCTGGTGGCGGGGGGCAGTTGGGGGCAAGCAGGCCGGCAGGCAGAGTGGTTAGGGACAATCAGGCAGGCAAGCAGGTGAGCGGCTGGAGCCAGCAGTCCTGGATTATGAGAAGGGTGTCTAACTGCCAGTTTAGGCCCAATCCCTGTAAACTGGCAGTAGGATATCCCTCGAGGGGTCCCAGATTGGAGAGGGTGCAGGCCGGGTTGAGGAACACCTCCCCCACCCCCATGCACAAATTTCGTACAGCGGGCCACTAGTTATAAATAATGCTGTAATGAACATAGGAGTGCATATATTCTTTCAAATTAGTGCTTTGGATTTCTTCAGATATATACCTAGAATAGAATTGCTGGGTCATAAGGCAGTTCCATTTTTAATTTTTTGAGGAACTCCATACTGTTTTGCATAGTGGCTGCACCAATCTACACTCCCACCATCAGTGAATGAGAGTTTCCTTTTCCCCACATCCTCAAAAACACTTGTTGCTTGTTGATTTATTACCGGTAGCCATTCTGACAGTTATAGGTGATATTTCATTGTAGTTTTAATTTGCATTTCTCAAACTGTTTACCTATTACCCAATTCCAGGATTTAAAAATGTTTGGATTTCTAAAGGCACCCTGACAGCTCCCATAGTTTTCTATTCACTCAAATGAATAATTTCTTTCTAAACCAAACAAAATCCAGTTACACATCTAGTCTGTAGCAGTTCTTTTGGATGGGGTGGAGGAGTTAGTTGGTCAGTGAGATAAAGTGTGAAAGGAGGAGGAAAAGAATGAGCTTGTGGAACAAAGGGACAGCTGATAAAGTGGAAAAAACATAGGACTGACAGTGAGCTTACAGATGGCGTTAAATCCACCTTCCTCTTCTACCATATACCTCTCCCTGGAAGAGCTGTTTAAATTCTTAGTTTCCTCTTCTGTATAAAGAGACTGGATTGGGTCATCTCTACATTCCTGCTTATTTACTTCTTTGACCCTGGTGACCTTGGAATTGAGGAAGAACATTAGTGTTCATCATGGAGCGGAAACCAAAGCTTTTTCTCACTGATTCTCCTCTTCCTCCTTCCTCCTTCCTTCACTTTTAAGGAACACATTGGTCCTACCTGGAGAATCCAGGATAATCTCCCTGACTGGAGGTCAGCTAATCAGCAATCTTAATTCCATCTGCAACTTTAAATTCCCTTTACGATGTAGCCTAACATATGCATAGGTTCCAGGGATTAGGGTATGTGTATCTTTGGGCGGTCACTATTCTGGCTGCCACATTTCCTCTCTAGAAAATAAGTTCATCAAGAGTGGAAGCTTCGCATTTGTTCGCTATTCCATCTCAACAACTTGAAGCAGCATCTGGCACAGGGTAGATATTTAATATTTATTTGTTGATTGAATGGCTAATGGACAATAGCAACACCAATAATAATAGTTATTGTATTGAGTATTCTATATTCCATGCATTTCTTTAAGCTTACTCTCTCCTTTACATTCTCTCTCTCTTTCTCTCTCTCTCTCTCTCTCTCTCTCTCTCTCTCTCTCTCTCTCTCTCTCCCTCTCTCTCTCTCCATCCCTCCCTGTGTGTTTGTGTGTGTGTCTCAGCCATACAACCATTACCCAACCATTGCCCAATTATACACATGTGTGGTACTGGAAAGAGCTTTCTCAATGGAAACCCCAGACAATGCAACTTTCAGTTGTCAGAATCATTTGGCACTAAATGGCTGATGCACCACTGAAGGAAAGCTCTCAAATAGCCTCTTCCCACTCCCTTTTTAGATTTAGTGACTGTATCTTTAAAGAATCAAAGCTAAAGGTAAGGCCTTCTGTATTGTGATGTGCTAGCCAAATATATCCCAGAACACTGAAATATTATATCTCCAAAAAAGGTGAGGGGAGAGGGGTCAAGGCTTTTCCTTAGAAGACGAGTCTGTATGTGGGATGCTATTTCCGCGCCCCCCCCCCCCCTCCAAGGTTGTCATAACAAATTACCAGGAACTGGGTGGCTTTAAACAAGAAAAAATTACTGTCTCATTTCAGGAGACCAGAAGTCCAAAGTCAAGAGGCTGGTTCCTTCTGGAGTCTCTGAGGGAGGAACTGTCCTATGCCTCCTTTTCTTAGCTTCTGATGGTTGCCAGCAACCCTTGGCATTACTTGGCTTGTAGAAGCCTCACTCCAATCTCTGCCTCCATCTTCACACGGCTTTCTCTGTGTCTCAGTGTCTTCTCTTCTTATAAGGACTCTCTAAATTCAGGATGATTTCATCTCCATATCCTTAACTATTTATATCTGCCAAAGACCTTATTTCAAAAAATGGTCCCATTCTGAGTTACCATGGAGACATGAATTTTGTGAGAACACAATTCAACCCACTGAAGATGCTATTCCTACTCCATGATTTACGAGTACAGAGCTTCTCTAGGCTCCAAAAGGCAAAAGAAGGAGGTGTGCTTGGGTTTTGAATGACAATGTAACACTTTCTACTACACAGTTAACAGAGACTAGGCAGACATTTCTCTCTCTAGCTCCTGCATAATGGCTTTTGAAATGCTTCTTTGAAAGAAAATCTCCTGCACGAATACAGCTCTTCATATAGTTATCTTTATCAATAAAACCTCGGGAAACTGAAACCATAAAAAAATTTTTTTTTCAAAAAGCTCTATCAGTTTGAATGAAATCCACAAAGGTTCCACAGCAAGAATACAGCCTGGGGTTTGAGCCCTCACCATTCATGAGGCTTTCAGACTTCTGAAAAAAGGATGCCAGGCACAAATGGCCTGCTGGCCTAGATCCGAACGTGTGCGAATGTGCATAACTGTTGGCTCACAATAGTTGAAATCACAAACACATACTGTGGCTTTCAGTTAGGTGGGTTTTTCTTTTTCAGTGTGGCTCAGTTTTTTCTATAGTTGGTGATTGGAGAAATACCTTTTGTTTAGCTTAGCCCAGTAAGAAGGGCCCCGGTCTCTCATCATAATAGAAAGTGAACAGATGGAGCCCCAGGTGGTACAGACCTGAAGGTCTTTTCCTGATATAAAACTGAGGGCTCTCCTGTTATAAAATATCTGTGAAGGCTAAGTGTTAGCTTTAAAAAAAAGCAAGGTCAAATTCTGCAGTTCTTTCTTAGGCAACAATCCCTGATGCCCTATTATTTCCTTTGTTCCTTACAACAGGATGGAGGCTTCATTTACGAAGCCTTGTAGGAAAAAGAAATGGTAAATAATACTAAAAGTCCCTGGATTATAGTTAGAAATCTGATGGAATCTGTAAACCTCCTTCCTGCCTAATCCTATGGCTTTCAGCACAAGGAAATTGGGGAAATATTCCAATAAAATAGATATTAAGGAAGTAAATGTTACCCTTATTTGCTACATTTTTGGTACCATTTCATTAAGTTGGATTAACGAGTATATTCACTATTGAAGAGTGAGGACTTTGAAGCCCTGTTGGTTTACTACTTTCTTTTTATTATAAAAATCCCCAAAATAAATCCTTTACAAAATACAGGGTGGGCAAAAGTAGGTTTACAGTTGTTCACAATAGGTAATATAACAATTCATAATACAAGAATAAACTGTTTCATGTACTCACAACATTAAACCTACTTTTGCTCACCCCTTCAGTAACCACTCTTATATCTGAAATGTAGAAAAAGAGTTTTAACTCTATACTAATGTGCAATGCTTTGTCATACTAGGCAATTCATTAAAATTGGTTGAAATAAAATGATACAGAGAGAGAAATCGCCCTTCAGAAATTAACTGATCAGATATTGGAGTAAAATTGACCAGAAAGAAGTCCCATCCTTTATTCTGAATTGGGAGAGTCCTAGCCCTTGATTCAAGAATAGCCTTTTCTCTTATGAAACTCTAACTGCCACACAGGTGTATCTTTTGGAGAGAAAGGTAGAATTGTTCAGACTTGGGAATTTTATAAATTACAGCCAAGAAACAAATAAAAGAAGACAACACTGATCTATTTCCCTTCAAAGCTGCACACTTCCAAGCCACCTCATACGTGTTAAATTTCTTAGTGTTATGATCTGTCATTCTTTGGCCTCACAGGAAATTTCAACAACTGCACTGAGCAATCAATAAAAATTATTTTCCTTTTCACAACACCCAAGTGATATTTCCTAACTTTGTTTTGAGACACTCAAAGTAAGCTTTTTATAGTTCCTTTGATATGTACTTCTATAAAGAAACAACTTTGTTCTGGTAATCCTGGATTATAGGATTATTTAAAAAAAAAAAAAAAAAGCATGCTGAGGTACATGCAGGCTTGAGAAGAGATGGCATTTAGAAGATAACTGGAGCCATATTCCAGGGAAGAGTACAGGATACTGGTTGGGGAAACCAGTAGAGGAGGGTTATAAATACAAATTGAATAGTTGTTTCTAAAAGACTTACAACTGCAACTCTGGCTTTAAAAGACCCGGATGCTAACATGCACTGAAACTGTGATGGGAAGTGGAGTAATGAAAAATGATGTATATGTGTCATTGTGCTGATACATGACTATCTCTTTTTTGTAATTTAAAACACGTTTTTCCCAGAATATTACCAAACCTAATACAACAAATACATGTGGGCCTGCCACTCAGAGTTACAACTTATTTTCCATTTTCCTATTGATGAGAATTTGAGGAGAGTTTGTGCCTCTTACAATAACGTTGTCAATTGCACAGTTATGTACCCTAGAATTTTCTAGGACGTATGTTCAGAAATTGAATAGTTGGGTCATAGTGAATATGCATTTTCACCTGTAATAGACTAGAGGCCCGGTGCATGAAATGTGTGCACTCAGGGGGCCGTCTCTCAGCCCAGCCTGGGCCCTCTCACAGTCCAGGAGCCCTCAAGTGATGTCTGACTGATGGCTTAGGCTGTCAGTCGGACATCTTTAGCGCAGCCGCGGAAGTGGGAGAGGCTCCTGCCACCGCCCCTGTTCTCGTCAGCATGAGCCTGGCTTCTGGCTTCTGGCTGAGCAGCGCTCCCCCTGTGGGAGCACACTGACCACCAAGGGGCAGCTCCTGCATTGAGCATCTGCCCCCGGTGGTCAGTGCACATCATAGTGACCAGTCATTCCGCCATCGGGCTGAAACTGGCTCTCAGACATCCCCCTAAGGGTCCCAGATTGTGAGAGGGTGCAGAACAGGCCGAGGGACCCCACCAGTGCACTATCAGGACTGGGGAGGAATGCTAGTTGGCTAGCGGGGATGGGACTGCGGGAGGGCTCCAGGGCATGTCCAGCCCATCTTGATCAGTCCCAATCGGCTGGACCCCAGCAGCAAGCTAACCTACCAGTAGGAGCATCTGCCCCCTGGTGGTCAGTGCACGTCATAGCAACTGGTCGACAGGTCAATTGTCTGCCCCCTGGTGGTCAGTGCACATCTTAGGGAGTGGTTGAGCAGCCTTAGCATATCATTAGCATATTGTGCTTTGATTGGTTGAATGGCCAACAGGACAACCAGACACTTAGCATATTAGGCTTTTATTATATAGGATATTGCCATGGTGTTCTACACTTTATACTATCACTTGCCTAGCTTGAGAGTTCCTGTTTCCCAAATTTTCTCTGACGCTGGATTTTCTGTGCATTTGTAATGTGTTGTTTGATTGGGTTTAAAATAAAAACCTCAATGTTTCATTTTGCTTTCATTGATTATTAATGAAGTCAATGATCTTTTCATATACTTGTTACCACTTTCAAATTTCACTTCTATGGTTTCTATTCATATATGTTGCCCATTTTTTATTCAGTTGCTTACCTTTTTCTTTCAGATTGTAGCACATGTTTATATTTTTGTGGCTTATGATTATTGTTCTGTTTTGTTTGCTGCAAATATCTTCTGTTACTCATATTTTAACTTTGTCATGTATTTTTGGAGCAGAACTTTTTAATCTCTATAAAATATATCAAATGCCTAAATTTATAACTTCTTGAGGTATCTGGTTTAAGAAATTCTTTCTTATCCTGCAATCATAAATATATTTACTATTTTAATTCTAACATATGTTGAATTGTTTAATGTTTAGAACTTTAATTTATATTAAAGTTTTTAATGTATATTTAGGACTTTTATAAATTTTGTAAAGTGTATCAATTTATATAAATTAAAGTTTACATATAAGAGCATTTCAATAATATTAAATATTATATTTTTAGATGAAAATATAAATAAATTTAGAATGTTTGGAATTTTTAAGCATATTATAGTACTAATTGTATATTTAGAACACATAATTTTTTTTCTTTATAACTTCTTAAGGTATCTAGTTAAAGAAATCCTATCCTGTGCTCATTCATGATGTTTTAGAATATTTTGTTCTAACATTTTAAATGTTATTTTTATTTTCTTTTTTATTATGGAAAGTCAAGTATCTCAAAACCATTTGTTGAAATGATTATGATTTTATGCATCCTTGGATCTAAGAGTTCACTATTTTATCTATCATGAGACTAAAATATTAATATAGATTTATTAATAGTCTCTCTCTAACATATTAGGGCAAAATCACTTATTGTGCTCCTGTCTTTAATAAGAATGCTTCTAAAGTCTTACCATTAAATACTATGCCATAGTTTTTTGCACATCCATTTCTAATCCTAATTTGCAAAAGATTTTACCATAAATACATGCCAAGTTTTATTAACTGTTACTTATTCTGTAACTGGAGAAAATAACTATATAATTTTTTCTTTAATCTGTAAATTGGGTACATTAGATTAATACATTTTTTAATGTGAACTAGATTTCCATTCCTTGTGTAAATCATATTTTACTTTATTTAAAATCCTTAGCCAAGGATATGTGTTTATTATTATTATTATTATTATTATTGATTTTAAAGAGGGGAAAGAAGAAAGAGAGAGAAGCATTAATTGGTTGTCTCCCATACATGTCCCAACTGGGGATCAAACCCATGACCTAGACATGTGCCCTGACTTGGAATTGACCCTGCAACTGTTTGGTGTATGGGAGAATGCTCCAACCTATAAAGCCACCCAGCCAGGGTAATCCTATTTTACTTTCTGTTCATTTCTTTAAACTTTTATATTTTGTAATTAATGTATTATTTAGGATTCTGAATCTATGTTAAAAGTAATACTGCACTATAATTTTATTTTCATGCATTATTATAAAATATATACCAACTTAATAACCTAATAAAATAAACTACATATTTCTTCACCTTTTTTGTTTGTTTGTTTCCCCAGAACAGAAATTACCTATTTTTTACAACTCTAGCAAAATTCACATATAAAACTTCCTAAACCAGTAGTTCTGGTCAAGATGCTGAACACTGTGCTTGCCTCCTCCCATAACCACATCAAAACAACAGCTTTCCCAGATGGTGTTGCTCAGTGTTTGAGCGTCAACCTATGAACCAGGAGGTCACGGTTTGATTCCTGTCAGGCACATGCCCAGGTTGCAGGATTGATCCCCAGTAGGGGGCGTTCAAGAGGCAGCCAATCAATGATTCTCTCTCATTATTGATGTTTCTATCTCTCTTTCCCTCTGCCTTTCTCTCTGAAATCAATAAAAAGTATATATTTTAAAATGACAGCTAAATTATAGATCAACCTGGAGAACCATCTGAAGATTAGCCAAACATAAGTCCTATAACTAAGGCTATAAAGAAGAAGCTACATGCCGAAACCGGTTTGGCTCTGTGGATAGAGCGTCGGTCTGCGGACTGAAAGGTCCCAGGTTCGATTCCGGTCAAGGGCATGTACCTTGGTTGCGGGCACATCCCCAGTAGGGGGTGTGCAAGAGGCAGCTGATCAATGTTTCTAGCTCTCTATCCCTCTCTCTTCCTCTCTGTAAAAAATCAATAAAATATATTAAAAAAAAAAAAAAAAAAAAGAAGAAGAAGCTACATAGAGACTGGTAGGAGGGATGAAGATGCAAAACAGTCGGGCTCTACACCCACATGTGGTGGTTGAGAATTGGGAGGGATATCTCAGCTGCAGAAGTTTCCATTGAGGAGTGAGGGTCCCAGCCCCACATGGGCTCCCCAGCCTGGAGCACCGGTGCTAAGAAGAGGAGCCCCTACAACATCTGACTGCAAAAATCAGCAGGAACTTCATTCATCCAGGTGAGATAGAAGGCTGCTGGAAATAGGCATCCTCTTAAAGGACCCAAGAATAGATTCACTTGCTCACAAGGATTTACCCTGGGCTCCAGCAGAGAGACAGCAGCTCAGGGGGCACCAGAAACAGGGAGAAACTGAGTTATGTAGCTTCAGGATGACAGCTGGAGGGAAAGCTGCCATTGTCCCTGTGTTGAGGTCTCCCCACACATGGTGAAATCAGAATCTGCATTAATCTAGTGAACATCACCCACCCTACCCTGGTGATTCCCTGCCTCAACCAACTCACACACTTTCAAATACCTTTTTAGTGGCAGTGCACAAATCCATGCACCAGGCCTCTAGTAGTCAATAATATTGTAACTATGCATATGGTACTAGATTTATTGAGAGGATCACTTCTTTAGTTATATAAATATCTAACCTCTATATTGTACACTTGAAAGTAATATAAAATAATATTGAATGGCAACTTCATTGAAAAATAAAAAAGTAAAAAAGAAAATTCCAGAACCAGAATTATTTTATGAGATTTTTGAATATCAAATTAATTTATTTGTCATGGATTGTTTTATTCATATTTTTCTATTTCTTCTTTAATTTCTATATATATGTATATATATGTAATCACTTATAAATGCCACTTTATCCAAGTTTTCAAATTTGTTCATAAGTTATATATTCATAATTCTCTTATTTATCATCTAATTGGTCTCTTTTCAACCAGAAGAGACATATGCAGGCTATATTTTTTATGAAGTCAGAATTTCCATCCAGTCAATCAGTAATTAATCAAATATGAATTGATGTGGAAGGGTGGATACAAACCGCTAAGCCTAGGAATCAAAATCTGCATTAGTTTAAGCAGAGTTTAAGTTTTTTAGTAAAAAACAATTATCTTTTTAAGTTGTTGGTCTTGAGTTATATCATTATGTTTTATTTATTTGCACAATATTTGCACAATTATTTACTTGCACAATATTATGTTTTATTTATTTGCACAATATTATAAGCTTTTAAGAGGAAACATATTTCTATCAAATATTTTTATTTATAGGAAAAACAATCATTGGGTAGAAACATAGTACTTTCTTTTCTCTCCCAATATTATCTGTCATGAAGAAATAATCAAGGCACCTCCTCCATCTGGAGGAAGTATGTAACAATGTCAGAACATAGGGAGCAATAGCCTGTGGAACAGCATATGTAAAACCTAACCCATAGTACAATGCATGTAAAAGTCACCAATAATATTTTCAAATGCCAGGTAAACAAGCTAGTTTTTTCTACACAATTAAACAGAGCACCCCAAATTGGAACTATTCATCTGGCTTTTGTTTTACAGCAGCATTCTCTAAAAAAAATGATTTATAATAATTCCTAAAAAAAAAAATTGTGTTAGGAATCAGAGACAGATTTTTGGGGCAAAAAAAAAAAAAAAAAAAAAAAAAAAAAGACTACACACAATTATCTACTCTTGGAGACTCCAAATGCAGATAAACATAAAATACACTTTGAGTAATTTTGAAATAAAGAAATCTGTTCAAATTCATTTAACCTAATGTTTTTGAAAACATTTAACCACCACACCCTCTTTCCATGCAGCTTCTATTTTGGGTCATAGAATATCCTCTGGGAAGCACTGCTGGGGTAGTATTTAATGAGAGTGGAATTTTTGAAGGGAAAATGAAAACACAAACTGATGTGATAACTTACAGGTAGGTTCACAGTACATATATAGCATACAACCAAATTTCAAAGCACTAGCCTTTAATAGCAGCCAAATTAGCAGGACTGTCTTTCATTTAAAAAACGGAGTTAAAAGTCTTACCCATTTGCACATCCAAAATGCTACTTCCCAAAAATAGTGTGACTAATGCCCCATCCATGTAAGAGAAGAATCATGCAAGCTTCTTTTACTCTCTCCTTACACACACACACACACACACACACACACACACACACACACACAACACACACTCTCTAAGGTGAGGTGCAGAGGTATAACATTCTTCTTCTTTTAGAACAGAAAAAAGCAATACAGCCAAATTCCTGTATCAGGCCCTGTGCATGTGACCATCCTTTTTTATGGAATTTACTTAGAGTGCTAACTAAATAGACTTTTATTTATTTAATACTGCTGGAGATATGAGAAAAAAGGAAAAGCCACACTCGGGCCAGGAGCTAGGGAATGCTGACCTGTCTGAATGTCTCTTTCCTTTCTCTTGATCATCTATCTTTATACTCCGGAGGGCCAAAAGTGACTGAATAAACATTATCTTGTCCTTGGACTTCACCAAGCAAAATTGTTTATATCTGAAGCCATTTCCCTTTAGAGGCTGAGATCATTATTTTAAAGTAAATTGTCAAAGGCTCCACAGTTGGTCTCTGTTCAGTTCTGCCATTTGCTGCTCTATGAACCAAGTCCAGGGCATGACATTTTAAGCCTATGACTATATAGCATGAGAAAAATGGTTTTCAAGACAGAATAAAACATCACGTACAGTTCCTGGCAGTGAATCTTAACAATGGAAATATCCTTGTCAAAGCAAACATTTCAAGATACTGTTTCAGAAAAATGACAATCATGCCTACCTCACATACAGTTGTAAGAATTTAATAAGATAATAGATATAAAAAGTGCAGTGCTGTAACATGTACAGATTTTCAATAAACATTATTTGAATCAGAATTTTTTGAAATGTATCATTATTCCTGATGTAAGTGGGTAAAATTTAAACAAATTTCAAGTAGTATTTCTTTTAGGAAAAATTTCGGCCAGCTGCCTACTTCTCTCAACCATGCTTTGCCTGATGAACATCAAAGACTTTTTATCTTTCCCCATATTAGCACTCTATCCTACAACCTGGATGGGTCTTATATACAATTAGGAAAGGAAGCTCCACGTATGATGTTGCCCAAGGTATACAAAACAAATTTCCTAGTTCAAAAACTCTCCTTAATAATAGAGATGCAAAATTAAAATGTTAATATTCACATCTTAGGTTAAAGAACATTATAATATACTAGAGACACAGTGCACAAAATTCGTGCTGGGGAGGGGGTCCCTCAGCCTGGCCTGCACCCTCTCGCAATCCGGTACCCCTCGGGGGATGTCTGATTGCCTGCTTCTAGGGCCTAAACTGGCAATCGGACATCCCTCTCACAATCTGGGACCGCTGGCTCCTAACCGCTCACCTGCCTGCCTGCCTGATCCCCCCCAACCACTCTGCCTGCCTGCCTGATCCCCCCTAACACTCTGCTGCCTGCCTGATCCCCCCTAGCCACCTGTGCCTCAGCCCCTGACATGGTGGCTTCGTCTGGAAGGATGACCGGAATGACGTCTAGAAGGTTGTTCGGCTGTCTGGTCTAATTAGCATATTATACTTTTATTATTATAGATAAAGCATGTTCCATTTCTTATCTTATTTGATCTCTTCAACCAATGCCAGTTAGGTAGGTTAAGTCATTTCATACCCATTGTTCAGATGAGCGAAATGAGACTTGAGGTTGTATTCAGGTTGAATGGCTCCTTTAATCACCAGAACAACCTCCAAAACATCATAATGATAGCATGAAGAATGTTGGCTCAGCACAAACTCTGCATTCAGTCTTTGATTCTGAATGATTCACCCCAACTGTTTCACCTGATTCTACCCTATTTTTGACATTTTTATTCTCTTCAAATTTTTCATTTAATTGAACAGCACTATTTCTAGATCTCCACTCAAATTACACAGTCTTCTTCACTTCTCATTTCCTCCAGGGCCCAGGATTCTCTGCATTTGACCTCCTGCCCTCAACGTCATCTTCCTCCAAAGACAGAGCTTCTACTAGGCTCTTTGGACACTAAATAGGGAACAAGTATGTGGCATATTGAGTACCTTGCCCAAAGTTACAGGTCTTATTTGCAACAAAGTTGGGATAAGAACAGAAGCCAACATAATTGACTGTGCTAACCAATTTTAAGACAAAGCATACCTTCCTGTCCTTGTGTAAGACAGTGCTGGGACCAAACATTCTTCCCAATTTCCAAAACATCCTAGTCTCTTAATTTCCCATGTCCAATTTTCTAAACAATACTGGACACAGGCAAAAATAATAGCTATTTGCTCTAGCAAATACATACACCTGGGGGGTTACACGTTATAATGCTTACTTCATGATCCTATCTCACTATGGTCACCAATTCAAAGCCTATGTCATAAATTCTGTCCAATCACAACTGGTAAAAGTCCCCAGCCAGGCCCCCAAATCCCTATAAATATCCTTTCCTAACTTGGCAGCTATTGAGACATTCCTGAGAAAATCTTACATAGCGTTCCCTCTTTATTGCAGTAAATCTAATAAAATTAGCTTTGCTCCATCAACAGGTGTTTTTTTTTTCCACAACCAACAAATACAATGTGACCCCCAAGTCAGTGCCTGTTTGTCTTCTCTATTACCTTGATTCTTCATCACGTGGTCTTTGTATTCAAGGACAAACGTTTCCCTTTAAAATGTAAACCCCATTTGTTGCCATTGACATGTAACCTAAGCCTGTTTATATATAACACATTCTTCACCGAATGGCATGTGGCACAGATTTTATTAATAATAGCTCTCACAACACTAACTATCTTTTATGTATCTTCCAAGTTCCATATGCTTTCTATGCATTATCTCATCTATTCCTAACATGATGTCAGTAAGGCAAGTTATTTTCCCTATTTTATATGAGGGACTGAGATTCAAAGAGGTCAAAGAATGATTCTAAGCCCACACAGCTAGTAAGTATTGGAGTTTGGATTCAAATCCATGTAACTGCCTCCAGAGCCCCGGTTTTTAAATGTGCTCTACTGTTTAGAGTATTTAAAAAGCTCTGATTTTAAAAGCCACTCCTTTGATATTACATAAAATATCCTCAAAGGATGAAAATATCAGGAAAGACACAGGATTTTTAGAGGAAAGACCTAGGTACATTTGCTGTGTGGGGGTTAAGCAGGGACTTGTTGGGGCAAAATGACAAAGGCAGAATTCTATGCTGGCCAGCTGAGGAGTAATATAAATTTTGCAAGGATGGAGAGAAATAGAAACTTCTATGTGGGTGGTATTATACATTGGTCCCACCTCTATGGAGGGTGCTTTAGCAATGTCTAACAAAAACACATAAACACCCACATTGTCTTACATACACATAAAGCATAGATGAAAAAATACACAAGGAAAGAAACCTGGGAGGCTGAGGGAAGGGGTTGTGAGTGAAATATTTCCACTGTATAACTTTTATAAGTTGAATATTAAACCATATGAATATTTTCCTTACTCAAACTATAAATGTAATTCAAAAATAAATAGGCAAAAAAGATAATGATTGTCTAAAAAGAACTCCCTTCTGGCCTGCTGAGATTCAAAAATTAACTGGTGGTGTTATAGCCACATTTCCCAACAGCTCAGCCCTCTTCCCAAACATTTCCTGGTATATATCTGATGTCTAAGTTTCTTACAAACACAAAAATAATATAATTTCATTAATCCACAAGTGTCAGTAAATCTCACTGAAACTTTGATCCATATGCATGTTATGCCTATACAGCCTATTCCATTTTTTATTTCAGTTTCAGTATTTTAAAATAAATATTTTAATCCATTGCCTTCCCAGATGACTTCAACATTTGCCAAGCATGAACTGGTGAAGGAAGGAATGCGTTCTTCTGTCAATAATAGAGCATTGTCTCGGTTACGTGGTGAACTTTCAATGTACCTCAAATTCAATTTGTTTTTGAAGTGAAGGGAAATCATTTACAAGGCCTCCAGAAGCTCTGTATTTGCATGTGCCAATAAATGTAAGAAAATGACTCAACTCCAGTGAAAGGTGGGTCAGAATCTCCTCCTTCAGCTCTGAACACTGTGTGTGTGGGAGGCAGCCGCCTGCAGAGCAGCCACAGATGACTATTTAACTTTTCCTTGATGTGGGAAGTGCCTCAAAGAATTTAGAAAACTGAGAGGACATTTTTATATTTCCTCCAGACATGGGCATATGCCCTCTAAACAGCTGAACCAAATGTAGAAGGAGGCGGGGTGTACCACTGGTCACCTCCTGAATGCCCACCACAATCCTGCCCTTCAGAGGCCACAGGCATGCCATGTGCCACAGGAGAGAATGTGCATGCTGGGACTCTGATACTGACACACAGGACCCAAGATTCTTTGTGGGAGAGCACATCTCACTAACTCAAATAGAACACCCTGACAGCCTTCAATTACCCACTTGATGGCATCATTATTATTATTGTCATCTTAATTGTCATTTTCTGTAGCTTTTTATTGTGTGCCTCTAAGTACCAACAACAGTAGGCATTTGCATACATTTGCTCTAGAAGGTAAATGTAATCTCTACATTTTACATGAGGAGTAACTAAGGCTCCAAAAGACTAAGTGACCTACCATGATTACCTGTGAGAGCCATGAGGAACTCAGCTCATTTTGACTCCTTATACCACAAGATCTTCTTGTAAGTACTTAGAATGGAACTATTTACAAAAATACTAGCAAACCAAAGTAGCATTAAGCATGCTTGAGGTCTACAAATGGTATTGGTGGTTGTGAAATCTCTAAGCTTTCCACAATGACCATCATCTCAGCTCACTCGGAGTCATTCTGCAAAGAGCAAGTGTTGTCTGCATCTCATCCATCACTCTCTCCCTTGTGTCTTCAAACATTCACACGGTTCATTCGAAAAGCAGAATAAAGAGCTATCTTCTACTAGTTGCCTTTCTTTGTCCTCCACACTTCCTTAGCTCCTCTGAAGCCCAGCCTCCTTTAAAGTAGGTATGTCTCCAGAGCATGAAATCTTTGAGGATCACTGTTTTAGGGAAGCAGAAGGGGACTATCTCAACAGAACTACAACATTTCAAGTTTGTATGTCTTGTGTATCTGCCTTCTTTTCCTTTCACAATGCACCTCAGAAAATGGGGCTTTCACTAAGAAAGATGGTAAGTTTCTACATTTCTCTCATAAAACATTAGAAAGTGCCCTTTTCACCACTCTGGCTTATAGTGCGTTAGCAAGAACAGGAAGGTCCAGCCGGCATGGCTCAATAGTGGAGCATCGACCTATGAACCAGGCAGTCACAGTTAGATTCCTGGTCAGGGCACATGCCCAGATTGCAGGCTCAATCCTCAGTGTTGGGCATGCAGGAGGCAGCTAATTGATAATCCTCTCTCATCATTGATGTTTCTATCTCCCTTCCTCTCTTAAATCAATCCTATATAATAAAAGGCTAATGTGCAAATTGTCCCCACAGGCAGGAGTTCAACTGACCAAGAGTTAGACGTGTGTTGACCCCCAGGGGGCGGTGCAGAACATGGTAGCCATCTGTGACGTGGCGCTGGCAGCGGGCGACAATGGAGGTGCTGCCAGCTCTGATGGGCCCTGATGAGAGCAGGACCACAGCGGAATTGTGGAGCAGGTGAGCAGACAGCGCCAGGCCAAGGCGAGTGCAAGCGGGGGCCCGATCACCCCTCAAGTTGCCCCACAGATTGGCCCTCATTGCCAGCCAAGCCTAGGGACCCTATCTGTGCAAAGATTTCATGTACCGGGCCTCTAGTTAAAATATATTTTTTAAAAGAGAACTAATAGGAAGAACATGCATGTGTCAACAAAGGCCCTCTTATTCAGACATGAACAATAATAGTGAAGCTGTGGCCTGGAGCAGCTCAGTGCCTTCAAGAACCAGAAAGAAACATGGCTCATGTTCTCTATGCTTAAATATAAGACTCATCCTTTTATATATATACACTAGAGGCCTGGTGCACAAAATTTGTGCACGGGGGAGGGAAGGGTGTCCCTCAGCCCAGCCTGCACCCTCTCCAATCTGGGATCCCACTCACAATCCAGGAGTGCTGGCTCCCACCTGCTCGCCTGCCTGCCTTCCTGATTGCCCCTAACCCGCTTCTGCCTGCCAGCATGATCACCCCCTAACCACTCCCCTGCCAGCTTGATTGATGCCTAACTGCTCCCCTGCCAGCCTATTTGACCCTAACTGCCTTCCCCTGCAGGCCTGGTCACCCCTAACTGCCGTCCCCTGCAGGCCTGGTCACCCCTAACTGCCCTCCCCTGCAGGCTTGATCGCCCCCAACTGCCCTCCCTTGCAGGCCTGGTCCCTCCCAACGGCCCTCCCCTGCTGGCCTGATTGCCCACAATTGCCCTCCCTCGCAGGCCTGGTCCCTCCCAACTGCCCTTTTCTGCTGGCCATCTTGTGGTGGCCATCTTGTGTCCACATGGGGGCAGGATCTTTGACCACATGGGGGCAGCCATCTTGTGTGTTGGAGTGATGGTCAATCTGCATATTACTCTTTTATTAAATAGGATAGAGGCCTGGTGCATGGGTGGGAGCCAGCTGGTTTGCCCTGACGGGTGTCCCGGATCAGGGTGGGGGTTCTCTTGGGGCGTGGGGCGGCCTGAGCGAGGGGCCTGTGGTGGTTTGCAGGCCGGCCATGCCCCCCGGCAACCCAAGCGGAGGCCCTGGTATCTGGGATTTATTTATCTTCTACAGTTGAAACTTTGTAGCCTGGAGTGGAGCAAGCCTTCTTTTTTTCCCCTTTTTTTTTTTTTTTTTCGGAGCCAAGCCTTCTGCTCGATCCGTGGCAGCAGCCATTTCTGTTGGCATTTATTTATCTTCTATAATTGAAACTTTGTAGCCTGGAGTGCAGGCCTGGGCCGGTCAGGGTGTGCGGAAAGCTTGGCTTCCTCCATCACTGGGGATACCCAAGCCTCCCTCCTGCTCTTTCTGTGGCTGTAGCCATCTTGGTTGTGTTAATTTGCATACTCGCTCCTGATTGGCTGGTGAGCATGGCTTGTGGGTGCAACAGAGTGATGGTTAATTTGCATATTGCTCTTTTATTAGATAGGATACACACACACACACACACACACACACACACACACACACACACACAGATAGACACATACACATAGGCACACACACATCAAATCTTACTCTTTAAGCTTTAGGAATCAAACTGTGTCCTCCTCATTTGGAGAAGCTTTCTCCAGTGTACCTATCCCTAAGTTGGATTTTCTAGTCTCTGAACAAATTATGCTCGTTGGTACTTAACATATACAATGTTATTTTCATGTGAACAATTTATTAACTTCTTAAACTATATTTGGGAAGAGAAACTAAATTTTGTTCCATGATATCCAGTACAATGATTTGCCCAGAGCAAGCATTCATTAAGAAGATGTTTAAACATAAAATAATATTTTAACTCACATTTAAAAATGTAAACATTTTTATGAATATTGTATTCCTTCAAGGTAGTAAACTTGAAAGTTACACACTTATTCAAAGATATCTTTATTACTCATTACATGTATAATAAGCCTGTTTCATTATCCTCATATAATTTTAATTTACTCAAAAAATAGTTGTCACAGATTACCATGAACAAAATATTTTCATAGACACTGAAGACCAAACATCAAGAAACCTATAGTTTATATGAAGAATGGAACTATACATGAATATGTACTAAAAAAAGAGATAGGTGGTAAAATAAATGATAAACTACTTGCTATAGCAGCATAAAGAAGATCACAGCTTGTTCTCACCAGGAGTTTCTAGGCCTCCAAGGACAAGTAAGACTTACAGAGAGAGAATGGTAAATACAGCAGCCTACCCAAAGGCTCAAATCTTGGAAGCGGGAAGTACACATGGTGGACTTGAGAAGAGGCAAGGGACTGAAGCTAATTTTCATCCTTTGTGAATAGATGTGACTTTATTTGTTTTAGAACTTGTCAAAGATCTTTCATAGACAAGTCTGATAGATAAAATCTTATCTAATAAAAGAGTAATACGCAAAGTGACCATCACTCTAACACACAAGATGGCCACCGCCATGTGGACACAAGATGGCCGCCACAAGATGGCCAGCAGGGGAGGGCAGTTGTAGGTGATCAGACCAGCAGGGGAGGGCAGTTGGGAGTGACCAGGCCTGCATGAGGGCAATTAGGGGCAATCAGGCCTTCAGGGGAGGGCAGTTAGGGCTGACCAGGCCAGCAGAGGAGGGCACTTGGGGGTGACCAGGCTTCCAGGGGAGGACTGTTGGGCGGGACCAGGCCTGCAGGGGAGGGCAATTGGGGGGGACCAGGCCTACAGGGGAGGGCAGTTGGGGGAGACCAGGACTGCAGGGGAAGGCAGTTGGGGTGACAAGACCTGCAGTGGAGGACAGTTGGGAGGGGCCAGACCTGCAGGGGAGGGAAGTTAGGGGGCACCAGGCCTGCAGGGGAGGGCAGTTGAGGGGGGGGGACCAGGCCTGCAGAGGAGGGCAGTTGGGAGGTACAAGGCCTACAGGGGAGGGCACTTGGGGTGATCAGGCCTGCAGGGGAGGGCAGTTGGGGGTGACCAGGCCTGCAGAGGAGGGAAGTTGGGGGCAACCATGCCTGCAGGGGCGGGCAGTTAGGGGCAATCAGGCTGGCAGGAGAGTTGTTAGGGGGTGATCAGGCTGGCAGGCAGAAGCAGTTAGGGGCAATCAGGCAGGCAGGCAGGCAAGCAGTTGGGAGCCAGCAGTCCTGGATTGTGAAAGTGATGCCTGACTGCCTGTTTAGGCCTGATCCCAGCAGGATTGGGCCTTAATGGGCAGCCAGGCATCCCTTGAGGAGTCCCAGATTGGAGACGGTGCAGGCTGGGCTAAGGGACACCCTCCCCCCATGCACAAATTTTGTGCACCAGGTCTCTAGTCATATATAAAATATTGGTTAAAATATTTGCGCTCAAGTATCGGTCATGAACTTGCTCTCAAGGAGTGTCTAAGATAGGATTTACAGATGTGAACAACAGCAATACAAATAATTAGAGTGTAAAATCATGAATATGTAAAAGCTTTCTTCAATTCATATATTTTGGTAAGTATGTTTAAAAATTAATCAAACTTTTTTCAATTCACACTTCTTATTTATTACAGAACTAGAGAATTGACGATTTAGAAAAAGTAGAAGTTAATAAAATCCTGACTTTCAATTACATTTGACATTATTGGCCCACTTATTATAAAGAGATAAATCTGTGGTGCTAGGTTAGACAGTTGGAAACTATTAGAAATAAGAGCACAATTTTTGGTCTCAAAGTATTTATTACTTATAGCTTACAGGTAAATAAATAAAAATTTTCAACCTTTTCAAAGAATCATTTTATCTCATGTTATATTTTTTAGTGATTTTATTAAAATTTGCCAAAAGAATAAGCAAATTATTGTCAAAAGCTTATCAAAAGGCCAAATTATTTTTAGTCTTCTGATTATCAAATAACTAAATATTTATAGTAGAAGGTATGGAAAAATACTAAAAATCTAAAGAAAAAGAATATAAATTACCCATGACTCCTATGCAGTTATTATTTTGGTAAATGATCTCCTGGTCATTTTTCTATTATAATTTTTAAATTATAATTATTACATGTATCTTTTGTGTCAAAATTATCTTGCTTAATAATGTATTATGAATATTGACCACTAGAAATTTAAATTTAGATTTTTCCAAATCAGCAAGCAAAAGGAAAAAGTGAAACCTGGTATGAAGTATATTTTTTTCAATATTGAAGAATAACAATCATGCTTCATTAATCATTTCCCACTTAGTAAGCACTCTCTGTGGGAACAGCTTCTTTGGAAAGTTCCTCTGCAGACTTAAGATAACTATCTCCAAATGGATCCTTTGTTCTAATTCATAAAAATAAGAGTTTGGTACATCTACACAATGGAATACTATGCTGCTTTAAAAGAAGAAGGAATTCTTACCATTTGCAACAGCGTGGATGGAACGGAAGAGCATTTTGCTAAGTGAAATAAACCAGTCAGAGAAAAACAAATATCACATTATCTCACTCATTTGTGGAATATAATGAACAACATAAACTGATGAACAAAAAGAGAACCAGAGTCATAGAAGCATTGAACAGACTGTCCAACCTATGAGGGAAGGCAAGAGATCAACCAAAGGATTTGTATGTATGCATATGAGCATAACCAATGGACACGGGGTGGAAGTGGGGGGTGGGTGAAGGCATATGCCCCGGGGGGGGGGGAGGGTGTGGCCGGGGAGATGTCAATGGGGGAAAAAGGAGACATATGTAATACTTTAAACAATAAAGAATTTAAATTAAAACAAAGCAAACAAACAAAGAAACAAGAAGGATAAAACAGAAAATACCATAGTGTGCTGCATGCATTAAAGTAACTTCTGCTTTGTCAAGAAAAAAAGAGTTTTCTATCATTACTGGAATGTGGATTTATTTTCTCCCATTCTGCTTTTCACTGGAATACCATCGGCAGAATGGGCAGAATAACCACCAGCTCACATTTGGCCTTTGTTCAGGTAAGTCCTGTCTTGTTGCTTGTTCCCCTGTGTATTCTGTTTTTATATTGAAATGAAAAATTAGCAAACAGATATTAAAAATTTTAATGGGAAAAAATAATTTTCCAAGAATGAGCCAACATTTTATTAATTTTCAAGAGAGAAAAAAATTAGGAATAAAGGTTAAACTCACTGAGCTGAGATAAGGAAATTAATTGGCAAACCTAATGAAGTGCATGGATTGTCAAATGACATCGTGTTTATGTTAGAAGATGTGGAAGATCCTGGAAGAAACAAAGAAGAAAAATAAAAATTAACCATCATAACTCTTGTAGCCATTATTTTGGTAAATGTCCTTTACAGTTTGAGATCCCTGTGGTCCATCCAAACTATCACCCAGAATAGAATCTGTCTTTCATCCTGGCTAAGTGCAGTGTTTTTCATACTGCTGTCTAACCCTTTAATAGATGGTAAAATAACTTCGGTGTGTCTTAACTAGAATTTAAAAATTTGAAACAGAATAGAACTGAAAATATTTGAGTGAATTACATAATATGAGTAAATATAATTTCTAAAACATTTGTTTCAGCTATGTGTGCCAGAGGGGAGGTAGGTCCTGAGTAGGACTGTGGGTTATGTGGGTCATGTGAGTCGCCTGCTGCCACGACCTTCACGACCTTCACAGTGGTTTCAGGATGACTTGAAGGAGGGCCAACGACACAATAAATACACTACACAAAAAAATATAAATTTAGAAGGCATTGGGGGCCAGGTGGAACATTTTTCTTGAAGAGGTGTGTCCCTTCTCCTTTTTATTCACTTTGAATACACATTTGCCCTTTAGCAATGCATACAGGCAGATCAAAGTAAAGTTTGATATACAATATAAAGATTATCAGGTTAGAAAAAAAAAAGCCTCGAGCCATTGCAATCACAGCAGGGCAGTGCTGATATTCAGCCCTGCTCAATATCAAAGTCCATTGGCCTTCCAATGTCTCTTTTTGATGCTAACTGCTATTTGCTTTAGCCTCCAGTAGCCTGCTGTCAGATATCAGGGTCCTGATTCTTGGGTTTTCAGACTCAGACTGGGACTTATGCCTTTGGTTCTCCTGGGCCCCAGGTCTTCATGTTTGGACTGGAACTACATCACCAGCTTTCCTAAGCTTCCAGTTTACAGATGGCAGATTGTAGGACTTCTCAGTCTCCATAACTCATGAGCCAATCCCTCATAATTATCTGTCTATCTATCTATTTATCTATCTATCTATCTATCTATCTATCTATCTATCATTATCATCTATCATTTATCATCTATCTATCCTTTGGTTCTATTTCTCTGGAGAACCCTGACTGATATAGTTCTATAACAGATGTGGTTGACCACTAAAGTACCAGACTCGATAGAGTTGACTCTAATTCAGAGTGTCCACAATCCTTCTCTAGAGATTTCATGAATAAGATAAAACATGTTCATTAAAAAAAACAGAATCTTTTATATTCATTTTACCATAGAAATTCCTCAAGCAGGCGTGTAGACCACTATCTCTGAGTACTCCTTATGGCTGAATTCAGTGGATATCTATAACCCATTTCCTTAAAGGAAGGACCTTCTCATTCCCTTCCTTCCCATACATCAGGCTTACCTCATGTTTCTGTTGCCATTGGGGCCCTCCTTAGTTGACAATTAAGCACAATAGCTTAGAGATCGCTTTGGGAAAACATAGACTGACCACAGAGTTGGGATTTTAAAATAAGGTTTTTCCATGTATAAGAACTGCATTGTGGGTAGTTAGAAAGAAGCAGAGGACTTACTAGCCAGAGGCTGGGGACCACTATCTCCTGGTCCCTTGACATATCAAGATTTGCAAGCTTTCCCTTATACATAAGTATAACCCTCTAAGAATTGCTTTCTGGTCAGTCTGAGTAATGAGATTGTGTGGTCATAGTGAGAATAATTCATAAGAGCTACATTTGAAGGTGGCTACAGTGTGTATCTAATGAATGGTATGGATCTATAAAGGTGTCACAGTGTTATCTCAAAGAGTAAAACATTGGACATATATAAAGAAAGCACCGTATTTGTCCACCAGACTCCAACACTGAAGATATCTTTGCTGGTTGAGATTTTAACTTTTACAAAATATGACATGAATTTTTGTTGAGGCAGCTTTCCTCTTCTGTACCAAGAATATAGCTGTATCCTTTTCCACGTGCTCTGCAAAGTAGGCTATCTGCCATTGTACTCTTCAGCTGGGAGTGGCTTCCCTCTAATTGTATATCCTTGTTTTTTGTCATCAATCATGGTCTCATATTCAGACCATAAGATCCAAGAGAAGGGACTGTTTCATCTAGTTCACCAGGCAGCCCAACAGCTAATAGGTGGGCAATAAACATGCCTGAATAAACATATTAAATGGGAGAAATATTTCATCCACTTTAGTGCAAAGAGTAACTCTCTAACTGGCATCAAAACTAGATATTTTATGTTCCCCACCACCAATATTTGACAGAAACAGAAAAACTTTGACAATTGCTGTGCGCAGGCGTGCGCGCGCACACAGGCACACACACCAAAACAAAACAAAAACACATCAATCTTCACAGCTTTACAGATGTTATTGATTAATTTCTTCACACATTACTTTGTAGGCTCTAGAAAAATAATCATTATTTTCAAAGAACCAACCAGAACTTATGATAGCAGGTGACAGAAAGTGAGGAGACAGGTTCTACCCTTTATTTCACCTTGATTGCAAATTCCAGACTCCGAATCTGCCTTCTCTCTTCCACCCACTATAGTTCTGAGTAAACAACTATACACCAGGTAGGAAAATCTGTAGTATAATTTAGAGATGTTGGACGTCAATGCTTCTTGACCAAGACAACTGCTTCATAAGCTTCCTAAGGACAATATTCATGGTTTTTGTCTTTTTAATATCTCCCCTCATCCCATTGGCACCTAATAAAATAGAGATAAAGAAAAAGCACTCAAACTTACAGGGAGGAGTCAAACTTATTAGTCTAAAACAAAAGAGTACGGGAAACAAATATCAGTTTCAATCACTAGTGAATTCCAGAAGGCTGTCCTTGCAGTTTTAATGAGAGAGAAAGGCAGTCCCTGTCCTCTCAGGAGGCCTCAGACTGGAAATGTTTCAAAGCAAATGCCCAAAACTCTCTCTCACAGGTTATACCTTTTAAAATATAAAAGTCCCCTCTCTTCCTGCTCTTTACACCCTTTACAGTATTTTGGAAATAGCACAGGAAGTGACTTCCAGTTGAAAAGCCATTTGTAGCATCACTGAGCCATGAATGGCAGCCCACTCCCAGCAGGCTTATTTAAAAATATGACTTTAACCTAGTGAGCCACATGTTTTTAACAGCATCCTGCAGTCCATAGTTGATTTTGAATATACCCGAGGTTCTTGGTGGATCATGGGACTAAATCAGCTCTTATTCCAGCCTGCTCATATTGAACCAACTCATTTGCAGTAAAGGTTGACTGCTCAGAGCACTTAGGGCAATGTCGTCTTAGCACAGCATCTAGAGTGACACAAATTGCATTGTATGCTGTGTGAGATTGAATGTTGCTACTGACAGGAGGAGATTTTTGCAAAGGTTACTGATGTATCACAAAATAAAGCATGCACCAAAACCAAATCCTCTATCAGCATTCCCCTTTAGTTTAATATTTCAATTATGTCACTTTTCTTAAATGTAGGCTGCTAACCAAGAAGACAATAAATGAAATCTGCATTTCTTAATTAACATCAAAAGCCTTTGTTATTATAACAGTACGAAAAAAATACTGTTCATTGTACAAATCCTTTGGTTCCAAAATTCTTACACTATACTAAACCTGCTAATTGTAAAGCTCAAAAACAATTGCAATAGTTTATTTATTCTCTCTATATTTTGTATTGAAGGAAAAGGAGGATAACAGAAAAGAAAGTCACTATAAATGTATGGATACTGGGTATTCTATAAAATGATCTCTGAGTAACAGAACACTCCACTTTCATTTCCTAGAAGCATATAGTGCCGGAGGTCATAAAACTTAAAAATGCCCATTTAGATTTTATACCAAGCAATACAATTTAGCCTTCTGTGGATCCATGAACTCTGGCTCACCATGAATTAAATGGTCCTGCAAATCACTACATACAAGATAACTTGCACGATGTGCATATATTCCTATTAATTATTTTCCAAAACTAATGTAATTAAGAACTGTCCCTAATATGTTGGGTCCTTATTTAAATTACAGTTCTATATCCTGTAATGTAGAGGATTTCTCAAAGAAAGCCCTTTTTGAGCTTACCTGGCTTTATGATCAGAATTTACCTATTTCTATGATTTATACTTTAATTGGCTTGTCGTCCCAGATCTAATTTCAGATTTAACTGTAGTTAGGTATAGCCCTGGTTAGAGAGCCTTTATTCTCTTCTAGAAAGTCCCACCTATTCATTGTGCCAGCAGATGCCTGGGAAGGACACAAAAAAGTTAATGCACCTAAGAATAAGTAGATTGCCTTTGTTCTCATAAACTATCACATTAGTATGTTGGTCACTTGTTATCTATAGTCATTTAATCGCACTGCTGAATATAACATAGTCTTCCAAAATTGTTAGGAAGACAATATACCCAAAGCAACTTAGGTCTTTGTTTAAGGCCTGAGGTCATCAAGATTAGTCACAGAAATCACAATTACTAACATTTAAAATTAATTTTTTTAAAGAGGAGGTGAACATATTATACATTGTCCCAGGAAAGTTGAATAGTGGAAATAATTATCTAAATCATCAGGGCAAATACCTCTCTACTCTATTAAAGAGAGCTGTGGATCTGTTGCTACAAGAAGAAGAGTTACTCAGCATCTGCACTAGTCAGATTATCCACTTGATCAGATTGTCCATTTCAGATTGATCAGAACCTCTAAATGACTTCTCACCTCTCTGGGTAGCTCTCTGTGATCCTAAATATCAATTTGACCACAGACACTTGGCAATGTACTAAATTACACATCCCACCATGTGTTGTGTGGATGCTCCCCCTGCCCATCACATTATAGATATAAAAACAGAGATTTACAATTCAACACACAACTGAAATAAAACCTAAAGGACTCAAAGTGACTGATCTTTCACTTATGAGCAATAATTGTTTCTAGAAAATACAAAAACAAAGTTAAATAAAACACCCATGAATAGAGCTGGAGCTGGTTTTACCAGGTGGTCTCCACTCTAAACTAAGGCACAGGTGACAAGGAACAGGGAACAACTCACAGACATTCATTTCATTCCTCTTAACAAATTCTGCAGGTGTCATCTGTTTCATACTTTAATTTTTGAGTGAATATATAAACCCAATAGTGGATTTAAAAATAGATGAAGAGATAGATGAGACAGATAAATAAAAGAGAGAAATAAAAAAAGATAGATAGATAGATACTTGTAAAAAGCATATTAAGGGTGAAATGCAAGATCAGTTGAAAGTCAACCATCCAAAGCCAGAGCTGCTCATGTCACTGGCTCTGGAGCAGAAGAGATATGTGTCAAAGACAGTACATGTCAAGTTCACAGGAATCCATCAATCCTCTCTTAGCAATCAGGGAATAGTCACCATTGACTTAGACTAATTCACTTGTCTGGTGATCCTAGCAGCAAATGTCAGAAAATGTTGCCCTTTATTTTATCTGTCACTGACACTTGACCAGTGTTTTTCTTTCTTCACTAGAAGAAAGTCAACGTAGTGGAGGAGGTGGGCTGCCAGCGGAAAGATGGGAACAGAGATATATTTTGAGAATGATGAGTTGCCCCCACTGAGTCCATATACTCTCTGTCAGAACACTTGGGACAGGTTATTATTATCCCAACATGAGTTAGAGAGGACTCACTCTTTTGGCTAATGTGGGAACCAGTTGAAAGCCCATGACATCCCATCCAGGGAAGACATAGCAGGCTGTGCCCACACAGGGATCTCACTGATATCTGAATGAGCATCCCTTTATGTGGCCAAAGATGCAACTACCAAACTATGTGTAGAGGAAGGAGAATGGGAGTTTTGATTGCCATAGAGCTGGGTTAAATTTTGCAGCACCCCTGTGGTACTGAGTAGGGAGAGAATAAAATACAGTTTCCTCTCGACTGCAAAGCATTCTTTGGGAATTTAGGAAAGTGGGAAAAATAAGTATAGGATTCACAACTTTCTATGGAGAAGGGACAGGTAGAAGAACAATGTCCACATATGTTCTAAGCTTTATTTCCCCCAATAAAAACCAGTGCCAAAGAAGTAATAAAAATAGAATTTGCCACTGGAACTCAGAGAGAGCCCCTCTGTTGGGTGCATGAGCAGGGATTGTTTCACACTTGTTCAGTGTTGTATGTGATCCATTGATAAACAAGTATACCCCAGTCTGAGGATATAAGCTGAGCAGGAGGTACATTTGGAGAAGAGTCTGGCCCCATGAGAGGAGCTGTGTTCAAATGCACTTTGTCCTCTTAGTTGGAAGGAAGAGAGACAAGCAGAGGAAAAGTGAGAAAACACATAAGACATTGGTGTTCCGGGAATAACAATAGAGTGTGCTCACTCAGAGACAGCCTGCAGCTGCAATGGGCTAGAGTGTTTAGAGTGCACTTAAGCTATGAGCATCATTTCTATAAGAGATCCCTTCATGTTATATATTACCAAGAGTCCCACCTATAACCAGACTCTCCTTGCCCTGTCTCCAGGCATTCTTAAAAGGAAAAAAAAAAACTAGCTGAAAGAAGCTACAATTATTCTTGACATTTTAGAATGCACCTCTGCTGTGTTCAGGATGTTCTGTCATAGGCTTTAAAATGTGAACCATTATAAAGTCTGGACTGAATTCATCTCTTGAATTGAGAGCTCACCTACATCCAGTGTTGCCTCAAATTTTAGCAACTAATTGAAAGCTCTTCATCTTACCCAAGTGGAAAACATCAGAAACTCCATTTAGCTTTACACTGGTTAATTTAGGACTAAGGACTGAAATGGAGAAAGATGTAATTTTTGTTATTGTTAGGAGGCTAGGAAGAAATGTGTCACTCAGGCTAGTTCTGGGCGCAAGTTTATTCATGATATATTTTTCTTATTTTTATCTTCATTCTCCAATTTTTAATTGGCATATATTACTTTTACACCCAGAGAAAAAAATTGTCAAAAAATAAAAGAAAATATTGCCATTAGTTTTTAACTTGAAAAGGAATAGAAATAGAACAGAAAGGAAAAATATCAGTGTTAACAGTGATTGGCTTCACTGGTATTTTTTTTCAACTCTTCTGTATTTTCCAAGTTTTCTACAAAGAATAAATATATTTAATTAATAAATATTTTGAGGAACAAAGGGAACTGGGGGGAAAATGTTGCCTTATTCAATTTTAATTACCGGGAAATTAAGGTCAAAGATTGTAATTTTTTCATGAGAAGAAATCTGGGTGGACAGTTTCCACAAAGCTTATTACAGAACAATGGCCAGGACTAAGAAGCACCTTCCTGTGGCCAACCTTGGTGTTGGGTAGACCTTACAGTCACCAGGCAGAGTGAATTTGAAGGCCTCCCAAACCCTGTTCTCCAAAATACCTGTTCTTTGATAAAAGAGCACCCAAATCAGCCTGCTACTATCTCTCAAGTTCTTGCCATTAGAGTCATTCCTTCAGTTTCCAGGAATGTGTGCTCTGGAATCCACCCTCTTAATATATAAAAGTCCTTGGGAAGGGGACTCACAGCCACAGGTAAATCAGAAAGGCTAACGTAGCCATGAGAAGAGCAGAGACCTGGACCCAGACTCCAGGGTCAGGGTTTTCTCTAGAAGTCATGAAATACTGTGCACAGTCTTTAACTTATTTGGTTGATCTTCTTTTCTATAAAATGAAGGGCTGGACTAAGAATTCCTTGTTAGTCTTCCCAGATGTAAATTCTATCAGCATAACTTCTCAGTTTAGATGGATGCCACTTTGTAAAATAAAGACCAGTGCTGAGGGAATAGATAGTAAGATGGATATGTGCTCAAGTGGGGCATGAAGGAAAAAGGAGAAATTCAATTTGGCGGCCTGGGACATTTCTAAGGAGCCTGGTTAGCACAAGAGAATGAGATACTACCACACGCCACAAAAGGAGGTCATCTCCCTTAACCATCTAACCAAGTATTTCTTAGTTTTATTTCTGACCCCAGAGCTCCAGTTTAATTTCTAATCTCAAGAGACCACCATGTGATATGAGGTTTTCAAAAGTGACTGTTTTCCAGAGGAACAACTGAGAGTGATCATTCCATCAATATTCCTATGAAATGGTGATATTAAAAAAAAAATGTGTGGCCGAAACCGGTTTGGCTCAGTGGATAGAGCGTTGGCCTGCGGACTGAAAGGTCCCAGGTTCGATTCCGGTCAAGGGCATGTACCTTGGTTGCGGGTACATCACCAGTGGGGGATGTGCAGGAGGCAGCTGATCGATGTTTCTCTCTCATCGATGTTTCTAACTATCCCTCTCCCTTCCTCTCTGTAAAAAATCAATAAAATATATATTTTAAAAAAATGTGTGACCACGCTTCCACATGCTTACAGGAGAGAACTATCTCCCCTTCAGCTGGTTGAACAGGGCACTGCGGGGTTCTTTTTAATCACAAGTGAGAGTGAGTGGAGGGCATACATATAAGTAGTAGGCTTTTCTGTGAGAAGAAAGGAAAGGTTTATTTATTCTCCTCCATAGGAAAAAGAGATTTATTAATGAGGAAGGAGAAAAGCAGTACCAGTTTAAAGAGGAATAAAGCAAGAGCAGAAGAAAACAAAACAAAAAGCAAGTGTTTCCTTACCGAATGACCTTATTGTTTTATAAGAAAAATAGGTTCGTGTTTTGGATGCTTTTATGCTGCTCCACATGTATCTTTCCAAAGAACTAATTCTGACGACATGAAATGAATGGGTCAACACGGCATCGCATGAATCCAGCAGCTTCTGACTGTGAATCGTTCGCTCTCGGACAGGCACCCAGCCTCTTTCTGCACAAATGGCAGCTAGCTTGGCCCAACAATGGAAGCTGACCTTGTTTCTAAAATTAAAAAGTTTGCTTTTACCAAGTCCTTCTTTTCATTATCGAGTTTCCAACCCTGATTGGTCACAGCCCTACGGGCTAGGCTTCTCCCCAGCTAGATGAACTGAATTATAAAAGTTACTCAGTGGAAACCGGAAGCCTAAAATAAGTTGAGATGATTCATCCTGGAGCCCCTTGTTATTTTAGGACTTTTGGACAGAATTGCCGGCATTCAAAAGTCATAAAGGAGCCTGACTTGACACCTTGACCTGTTCAGGCAAAGAGGTTCCCAGTCAGTCGCACACTGGGTGCACATGGAGTTTAATGATGCAAAGGTGATGAAGAGAGAAAATATCGCCACATCACTTTTAAATTTGGAAGCCAATTTATCATCTGTTCCTTGACATAGCTAACCCAGCAACATTCTTAAAGGATTCCCAAAGCATGTTACTAAGAATAATAGAATCAGTAACTCGCAGGGGCAGAAAATTTTTAATTTTAAAAAAATGTTTAAAAATAATCATCATCATCAAGCAAGGCAACCATTCCTCTGGAAGTCAAGAACAATAAGCTGAGTTCTTGAACAATAGCTGAGTAATAAGGCCCATGTCCTAGTCAATCTTTAAAAGGTAAACAACTGACCAACCACTTAAAGAATATATAGGGTGTCCCCCAAAAATGTACACATACACTTTGAATAATTATAAAGACAGTGTTTATGAAAATACATTTCATTTAAAAATTGAGCTATCAGCTGTTAATTTTTTTGGAACACCCTGTACTTTGAGTAGTTCCACCAGCAGTGTTGGTGAATGAATAGAGACCGGTTTGTCCACACTGTCATCAGTGTGTTCACCTGAATGAGCTAAATATTTGTCAGATGCTGAAACAAGGCCCAGTTTAAGGTGTTGGCCCGCAAGAACTGATTGAAGTAAGCACAGATCCAGAGACATGGTGTGACAGACCACAGGGGTGAGTGTCAGTCCTCAGGGATTCATTATTATGCCACCAAACCTGTAAGCCCTAAGTTCACAGAACTATTTAAAAGCTATAGTATGACAATGAAACAACCATCTGAAGATAACAGTGGTGGAAATTTTTTAAAGAACACTTTTCTTTTTTTCAAGTAATCTCTGTATTTTTTTTAAGTATATCCAAAATATACCATGAGCCAAAACCTCAGTTGTTTTTCTCAACACTAATAGTATATATTTAATACCTATAGAGTGCCTATCTGTGCCAGATATTCTTGTTTGTAGTTAGTATATAATAAGTACCTTATTTAACTCAAGGCAACTGCATCAGGTCCTCAAATAAAGTTGTTTCATTCAATGTCGCTTCACATTGATGAGATGCCATAGAAACTTAACTTTTGTTTATATCAATTAGCCTGTGGTAAAATTGGTTTCATTATATGTTGTTTTGCTTAATGCTGCAGAATCTATTGAAGACATGAAGATGTCAAGTGAGTATTTACTATATAGCTGTCTGATTTCAATCAGATTGTGGTGCTGGGTTGACTGGCATGAGTAGGTAAAAGGACCCCTATTCCGGGCTCTAGGTTTTAAAGAGCCTTCTAGCCTATTCTTCGTCTAGCCATGCTTCTTCCCAGTCAGTTACAAAGAACCAAAAGAATATACCCACCTGGAGCCCACATTAACCTCTAGAGCAGTGGTTCTCAATCTTCCTAATGCCGCGATCCTTTAATACAGTTCCTCATGTTGTGGTGACCCCCAACCATAAAATTATTTTCGTTGCTATTTCATAACTGTAATTTTAGTACTGTTATGAATCCTAATGTAAATATCTGTGTTTTCCGATGGTCGCGACCCACAGGTTGAGAACCGCTAGCAGGGTCGCCTAAGACCATCGGAAAACACAGATATTTACATTACGATTTATAACAGTAGCAAAATTACAGTTATGAAGTAGAAATGAAAATAATTTTATGGTTGGGGGTCACCACAACATGAGGAACTGTATTAAAGGGTCGTGGCATTAGAAAGGTTGAGAACCACTGCTCTAGACCATCCTCCTGACACTGAAACTGGAGAGTCTGCCCAGACAACATGGCACCTGCTTCCTGGACCTGTGTTTCCTCCTCCCTGGGAGTTGATAGTCATGAATGGATGTGTCCAAATGGATGTGAAGAAGTTAAACATTTAATTGATTGGTTACCACACAAACCTTAGTCATGGGTTTTGTTTGGAATCTCTTCTGATTGTCAAGAGAATTTTTTTTTTTTTTGACACTCCTGATTTCACATCTGTTTTCTAAAAAATGTGAAGCTGTCATTAAATTCCAGGTAGGTAAGTTGTAGTATTTTGTGAATATGGGTTTCTGGCACTTTCTTTGAGGAAAAAAAAATTTTTTTTAATTCTTAAATATTTGGCTCCTTTCAGAAACGGGATCCCCTTCCAAATATATTTAATTTTGCTTCTCAAAAACTATTCCTAGCATTTTCAGTTAGCAGACAGAATAATTAACCAAATTTCCAAATTTGGCCTCCTGTGGTAGATGCAATATTTCATCTCTTAGTTATTTCACCAGGGTCCTTCCTGATTGTTTTATGACTTAATTACAATGATTACACATGTTTATAGATTATGCAGGCCAGCACAGTGCAAGCTTTTCTGTCAAACCCGGAATATGAGAATAATCAATGGGGTATGCTGTTGGATACAAAACCAACTAATGGGCTACAACTGTGAAGCAGGAAGCTTTTCCAAGAAAACATACAACAACATTAGTGGAGCAGACTGTGTCTCATATAGCAAGACTGGATGTCTGCTTTTCAATCCTTAGGTTTCAAATCCATAGACCTTAACAGTTCCTTTAGTCTCTTCTAAGAAAAGCTCAGGGTGCCGAGGACAGCACCCCTTGCTTGTTGTCCTCATCATTATGAAAGACAGCAGTAATCTACTGGGGGGAAATGCCAGGATACTATCACAGAAATAGCTGTACTCAATCACAGAAATGGGGCTTTGTTTGTTTGTTTTGCTATCTTGGGTTTGCTTCAAACCTTGGAAGCTACCAGCTAATTTATATAAGCACCAGCCTAGGCCAGATTCAAGCACAAGCCCCATCTCAAGTTGCTGGGGTGACCATTCAAGCACATGTTAAATCAGATTTCTCACCTGGGAGCAATGTTGCACCTCAGAGGACACTGGCAATGTCTGGAGACAATTTTGCTTGTCACAACTTGGGAAAGAAAGGAAGGCTGGCAGTGGTATGTAATAAACAGTCTGTAATGCACAGGATAGCTCCTCACGGCAAAGAATTACCCATCCCCAAATGTTAGCAATGCCAACGCTGAGAAACCCGGGTTTAGATGGACAAGGGCATGAGAAAAGGACACTGAGTTCTCCTCACTTGGAAATGTAAAGCTTTCTCTTTCCGGTGTTACTAGTTACACACACCGAGAAACACTTCGATTGTTTATGGAGGCAGGCTGGGACCAACAAATTAAACTTGCGGGTGGCACAGAATCAAATATAAATCTATGTTGCTATATATCACCTTCCCCTCTGGAGATCAAAATGCTTTTCAGAAAGAGTTATTCCACTGGGAGAGGAAACTGGGAGTTGGAGGGATCCTCATTTCACAGATGAGAAAACAGGAGGCTAGGAAGGTTGTCATTTTCTCAAGGTTATTCAATGAATGTGGTTCAGAGCTCAGGAAACCAAGAGAGGCCGGACACTGGAGAGAAGAATTCTGAAAGAATGTGAAAGAACAGACGAGTGCTCTCAGCTGGATGCCATCTTGGTGGCAGAAATCTTTTCCACACCTGAGCCCTTGGTGTCAAGGACAGCAGGGTCTCCTGGGATGGGCAGCTTATGGTTCTCCCCAGAATCAGCAGCCCCAGAAGGGCCCCACACAGTCCCCCTGTCAGCCAGAGTCCTCACCTGACAAACCTAATTCCCAGGACTACTCTCCAGATGTTTAGACTGTCAAATGATTTAATGGACTGCAGACATGAGTTGGTCTGTTCGTTAAAATAGTCATCACAATGAAAAAGATGGACGACATCTGCCCTTATCCTCTGTCAGTCTGTCACATCCATGTACCTCCTTCCTATCAATCACCACAGTGTGTATTATGTAAATACCTCAGATGAAATGTCAGCCCATGTATCTAATTGTTCCTGTGGGCCATATGGGAAAATGACTGGTGAGCCCTGCTGTTTCCCTTTATAACCAACATTAATTGGCATTTTTGTTGTCTAGCCAGGGAGATCCTGATTGGAATGGTTTTAAGGCTCCAGTAACCCTTTCAATGGAAAACATGATTCAGGCTGATTCTTACTGAATTGGGGGAAGGAGGGGAGGAGGATGCAGAGACATTGCAAAACTCTATGATCATAGTTGCATTTGATCAAGAACTTTCATGAACACAGAGCCATTAATTTTATTTGTTTATAAGGTAAGAGAGGAATCCAAAAAGCTTGGAGATGAACATTTCTGTATTTTCCCCAGAAAAGCAAAGGATCCCTGCAGAAAGAGGTAAAGGGTAATCCCTAATAACTGTGAAAGATGAAGTACAGGAGCATTTTCCTTCCCTAATTCATGGGCCACTTTGGAGAATGTGCATATGTACAATTTCTGGAAGAATCCTGAAAAAGATTCTGAAAAGTCAGTGTAAGAAGGGAGCTTAGAAGTCATCAAATTTAGCATTCTAAGGGGGCATGAATCCTACTTAAGATATCTCCAGTAACAAGGTTTATGTCTCTGCTTTAATACTTTCAATGAAGAGGCATTCACTGCTTTACAGGGTTCCATTTAGATGAGACTAATTTAAAAGCTTAAAAGATATAAGCCCTGTTATATCCCTGGGCACACACCATAGTACAGACAACATTAGTAAAAATTCCCTATTCATAAATACAAACTCTCTTGTCCAACTTTCTTAAAGTGAAAATGATATTGAAGCTACCTTTAAGTCCCAATAGAAATAATAAATATTCTTGTTGAATTTACAAATATACACACATATAAATTAAAATAATTTTTTTTTTCATCCCAGAAGACAAGGCATTTTTAATATATTCCCTCCTGGGAAAAAAGTTTGCCCCTACCGTAGATTGTGATTTATCCTGTCTTAGACACAAAAATCTGTGGATGCAAGCTAACTATCAACATAAAACTCAGTCCTGACAATTTCAGAGTTCTAGTTGGTTCCATGTTCAAAATGATTCATATAAGCTCACTGAGGGGGGCGGGGGCTACATAAAGTCACCACAACCAATGAAATGAGGTAAATGGCAAATGAGGCCACCTATGATATAAAAGTTTATTTTCTCATGCATGATAAACTGTAACCATGGTATGTATAGCTGTAGGTTCTCTTGTGCTCCATTTAAACATGGCTCCAACCATGAAAAAGTTGTGTCTCTTCATTCTCTCTATATATTATGTATTAATAAGAAGCTACCATGTTGCTCCCAGGTTTTCTCTCCTTGTTTATTTGAAAAAGTGCAAGCAATCCATTAGGTTAAAGAGATAACATTAAGGAATGCAGCTGCAATGGTTGTACAATAGATTACTCTGGCCTGTGCTTAATCTAGGGCCTTGTTTGAAAAAGCTTTCTGATTTTAATTAAAATAAAATGAGCCCTGGAAGAAAATGCATCTCCTCAGGCGAGGATTGTATTCAGCTTGTTCTCTGTAATTTTGCCCATCACACTGCTGGCTGCGGCTTTTTCCACAGCTCTTAAATGGTGTCTAAATTGACCAGCTCTGTTGCCAAGGAAACAGACAGGACAATGCTAATAGAAGCTACTTAGGACAAACTGTGAAAAGCTTAGAAATAAAATTGTTTGACATGAAAGGCACCCACCGTGTCAGCAGCCAGGCAACTCTGAAAAAGGCAGCTGTAAGCGGAAGATGGTTACATGTCTCCCCCTACTCTTCTCCCTCAAAATCTCTCCTACAAAATAGATTTCTGTCCTAGGAACTTGGACAGCTTTTCCTATCAGAATCACTTTGTCTTTCCAACTCTAAGTAGAGAAAAATCATGTTGTGGTTTTGAAGTAACCAGAATAGATGTCAATTTATACCCATGGAAATGAGCTCCTTCCCCCACCCCCACCCCCTTCTTTCTAGCAACAGTCCTTTCCCCTCATGAATAAATTGCAAATATTCTTCTGAATTTTCTAAGATTGTTAATTAAAATCCACTTGGTTTAAGCTTCTTCTTCCATTTTGCACTCACAAACCATAAATTATGGAGGAGGTCAAAGAATGAATGGCAATTTGACATGAAGAGGTTGATTTATTGCTTCAGAAGGAGTTTTATACCAGATGTGGCAGGAGTCATAAATTAAATGCTAAATGTTATGTATTATTATGCTTTCAGGAATATAAATGTGTCTAAAATGCTATGCAGGTGGAATGATAAAAATATGAATCTACTCTCCTGGCAATTTTAAAAGGCCCTTTAAAGCTGTCAAAAAAAAAAAAAAGTTGAAAAAACCATCTAGCTGAGCCCCTCAGATGCCTTTTACTGCATGCCTGGTTTGTAAAAGTAACCCTTTCCTGTAATAAGCTGGACATTGGTTTGTGGTGGCTTGTGTGGGGAGAAGAGATACAGAACTCTTTCATCTGAGGGGGGGAAAAAAGAGAGAGAGAGTATGAAGAAAAAAAGATCCAGAGAACCCTGTGCTGCTGTGACATTATGACATGCATCCAAATTATTATTTCTCATCCACTCCTCTACAGATGACCATAATTTAATTTATTCAACCTCATTTGAAAACCAATCCAGACAAAATGAAATCTGCCTAACTTCATCTAGCAGTTGCAGTGGCTGTAATCCCTGAGCTTAAATTATAAAAACAGGACAAGATGTAGGTATATGAAAGCTTGGAGCTAGAAATATCAGCAGGGAAAAAAACTCACTAGGGGGCAGAAGTTCTAAATAGAAGGACCCAATTTTGGGTGGAAGTCCATTCTGACTTGCAGCTGGCTGGTAGAACTGAAGGCAGTGCTTGCTCCTCAGCTAATGCCTGGGACTACAGTCCTTCTGGACATAAATGTGAAAAAGGTGGCTTGTCTGATTGATGCCAATTGTATGGGGGGTGTAATATGGGAGAGGAGGAGACTGGGAATTAAAAGAGACTTCAAAATATGATAACCAAATACAATGAGTAGAAATTGGGAGGGGGAGGAGGGTTGATTCAAACAAAGCATCTATAAAAGACATTTCTAGACAACGGAAGGGGAGCGGTTTGACACTTCTTTGGGATATTGACTATTTTAAGCTGGTTATTTTTAAGAAATAGAGGATTTAGAAAATATCTTTGACATTTCCTCTGCCTAAAAGAAATTTAGCTAGAGGACTTGCTCTAGGAAGGGAGATAGCATCACAGATAACTACAGTTTAATATAAACTAGTATGTGACAGAGAGGAAGCTAGCAAGACACATTTGTTCAAAGTTCTCTTTCTGTCCCATTGTTAAAGATGGCCCAGCAAATATTTATTTACCAAACATTCGCTTTCCATCTCCTTGTGAATTGCCTTCCTGCGCTTTGAAGTCCCAAACCACAATCCCTCCCTCTTCTCCTTAGCTCCAGGAAGACATGTCAGCCTCCCCTCCCAATATGTCCTCAGGTCTCACATTCTGTGGCACCTCAGCATCTTCATCCATAATAAATTTTGGAGATTTTTTTTCCTGTTAATCTGTCTCATGTTAATTTGATTATTAGCCCAGCCAGAAGAACTTAGAAAGGTAAGAGGGAAAGTATTTTTTGACTCCCACACAACCAGAGAAGATTAAATAGGGACTTGTTTGGGGGTGATATAAAAAAATTGTTAATTTTGTTAGGTGTGACAATAGCATTGTGCTTATTCAACGAAACACCCTTTATTTTATTTTGAAGATTCATTCTGAATCAGCAAGAGGTAAAATAATATGATGTCTAGGATTTGTTTTAAAATACTCCAGCAAATAAACAAAAAGGTACATGGAGGGATAGGTGAAAAAAAAATGGGCAAAATATTAGTAGTTATGGAAGCTGGTAGTTCTTAATGAACACATAGAATTTCTTTGAAATCTGCTTTTTGATATGTTCAGATATCTACACTAATAAAAGAGTAGGATACAAATTGACCATACCTTCATGATGCCCACCAGCCAATCAAGAGTGAGTATGCAAATTAATCAAACAAAGATGTAGGGTTAATTTGCATATGCAAGGCGCCCAGTGGCCAGGGGGCAGGGCCGGATGCTTGCATCATCGCCATGGCGATGATGCAGGCATTCTGCACCGCCCCAGCCACTCTGGGCCTCTGGGCAGTGTGGGAAGGTGGAAAGGAGGCTCCGGGCTGGAGCAAAGGTGGTGCTGGCAGCCAGGGGAAGGAAGGCCTATTCTTGCACAAATCTTCGTGCATTAGGCCTCTAGTTTTCATAATAAAATGTATTCTAAAATTCTGAAGAAATGTATTTCTGAGAATTCTGACCTGGTAAATTTTTTATTAGGTTCAACAATAAGATAAATGCATTTTTAAGCATGCACAATATCAAATAACCTATCTTTCATATAGTTTTCTACCTTTTTCGGGAAACTACTGAAATTATAATCAATCAAAATGAAGTAATAAGTCAATAAAGAGGAAGACTGTGGATCCAGGAAACAGGGTTCAATACATGAGAAAGGCAAAGGTGAAAATGAGGGAGGTGGAGTAAAATCTCTGGATGACAACAGAAATATAGAGAAATTAATACAGATGTGGACATGTCAGTGGGCTCTGGGAAATGTTTCTTCCAGAAGACAAATTGAAGGAATACCAGATGTGAAAGAACTTACATAGAACAGATTAACATAGTGGTATGGGAGAGTTTAATGCTAAATCCAAAGAAAATCAAGCAAATGCATTTTTAAGATAACCTAAAACTATTTATAAAAATACAAATATTTTGCAGGGTTGCAAAAATAATTTTAAAAAAAACGTATATTACATGGCTCAGCTATGAATAGTTTTCATGTAGTCATGATAACATAAGTACAGAATGCTGATCTATCCAAAATTAGGGTAAAATTATTGAAAGGCAGGAGAAATGGGAAGGATGCTTGCATAGGATGGGACTATTAGGATATGTATAAAAGAAAAGAAAATTCTTATTTTCCAAAGTGCAAAGTCAATAGGTAATTTTTAAAACAAAAGGTCAATAAGTAGCAAAAATATCATGTCAAATAGAGTTATGGAAGTAGAACTAAATGTGGTTTCCTCTAGGAAGGTGGGAACGGGGTGGTGCAACATAAATATGCTAGTTTTACTAATAAGCAATGTATACATATTTGACTCTTTTAAGCATATGCATATGCATAATTTTAATAAAAATAAAAACTTGAACTTATGTATAAAAGGTAATGTAAACCTAATATTTAGAGATATGGAGGTAAACACCAAAATAATCAACTGGATAAATTAGAAGTGAGTATCTTAGAGGAATATGAAATGTACAAGTCTGGCTTTGATAAAATAATAAAAATTAAATAATAAAAATACTAATGAATCCTCCTGGAGACACCTTGGTCTGATCAAGGAAAAATTGGATTTTATCTGGATAAAAAGGGTTTTATCTTATTTCAGTCTAACAGCATAAGCTAATTATTCCTGCAACCAAAGTAATGTTTTCCCCTTCTGGGAGAGTCTTGTTATTTCAATTAGACATATATTCACTAACAGGCCCATAAATATTTCTAATTAGCCTATTTGCTTCCATTTTATGAGTCTGCTTTCAAATTAGCACCCACATTCTATAGAAATAGAAGGAGAATCTTGGAAGATTGTAATTTCCCTCTCAAGGAAGGAGGAAGGACAACAGATCTCATGTCCAAAGAGACTACTTATTAGATTCAAGCCATTTTTAGTGTGTGTTATTTAGAGCCACATACTTGTCTAACTTGGATAAAAGGCTAAAAGTGGGTAACAGTTTCAACCAATTATTTTCAGGTCTTCAAGCAGCCATGATAGAAGCATTAGGAGAGAAATAGCATGGTGTTCACAGCTCTGCTTCCTCAATCTGTGATTTCATCCGGCCTTCCCTAATAAAGAAAACCATGGGGAGGTATGCCAGGACCCAAGAATGGCCCAGAAATCAAGGGTTCAAAAGTGCTTATTGACTGGCCAGCAAGGCTCAGTGGTTGAGGGTCAACCGATGAACCAAGAGGTCAAAGTTTGATTCCCAGTCAGGGCACAGGCCTGGGTTGTAGGCTCAATCCGCAGTGTGGGGTGTGCAGGTGGAAGCCCATCAATGATTCTCTCTCATCATTGATGTTTCTATCTCTCCCTCTCCCTTTCTCTCTTGGATCAATATATATACATATATACTAGAGGCCAGGTGCACAAATTCATGTACTAGTGGGTTCCCTCGGCCTGGCCTATGGGATCAAGCCAAAACCAGCTCCCCAACATCCCCCAAGGGGTCCCAGGTTGCGAGAGAGCACAGGCCAGGCCGAGGGACCCCACCAATGCACGATCAGGGTTGGGGGGGGGGGTGCGGGAGGTTGGCCAGCTGGGGAGGGACTATGGGAGGGATCTAGGGAGTGTCAGGTCCATCTCGCTCAGTCTCAATCAGCCAGACCCCAGTCGGAGCGTCTGCCCCCTGGTGGTCAGTGCACGTCATAGCAACTGGTCAACCGGTCAACTGTCTGACCCCTGGTGGTCAGTGCACATCCTAGTGAACAGTTGAGAGGCCTTAGCATATCATTAGCATATTACACTTTGATTGGTTGAACGAACAACTGGACACTTAGCATATTAGGCTTTTATTATATAGGAGATATAGTATATACACTAGAGGCCCGGTGCACAAAATTCATGCACTCAAGGGGTCCCTCAGCCCGGCCTGCACCCTCTCGCAGTCCAGAAGCCCTCGAGGGATGTCTGACTGCTGGCTAGCCTGCAGTCGGACATCCTTAGCGCTGCCGCAGAGGCAGGAGAGGCTCCCACCACCGCTGCTGCACTTGCCAGCTGTGAGCCCAGCTTCTGGCTGAGCAGCGCTCCCCCTGTGGGAACGCACTAACCACCAGGGGGCAGCTCCTGCATTAAGCGTCTGCCCCCTGGTGGTCAGTGCATGTCATAGTGGCCAGTCGTTCCACCGTTTGGTCAATTTGCATATTAGCCTTTTATTATATAGGATATGTGTGTGTGTGTGTGTGTGTGTGTAGTGCTTATCAAAGCCTCAAAAATCAGATGAAGTTAGCCACATTTGACTATACATAATATATGCTCCATTTAGAAATGCCTATAACCTAAAATTGCTCAATAAGTTACTATTACCATCATCATCATCATCGTCATCAATATCATCATCACAATTTGGGTAAACAATTTGAGGCACATGCCAAAATAAAGATACATAGTAGCTTCAATATGGCATGTAATTGTTTGGAAAGTAATAACTGCATTTTACCAAGTGCTAGCTATACGCCAGGCACTGTGCTTGATAGTGTACACACATTATCTTAACAATTACAACAGTTCTGAAGAGGTGGTATTATTAGCCCCAATGAGGCTCTATGGCTCAGAGAGATGCTGTGGTTTCTGCAAGCTTTCATGAACTGTACATGGTGGAGATGGGTTAAGCCCTCCCAGTCTGGACCCAAAGCCCTTCCCCCCCTATAATTCTACCTCGCTTTGACTTGGATTGCATTTTATAATTCCCCCCATGAATTTTTACAAACATCATTCTGTTATATTCACATAGCCCTAATGAAGGACATATTACTCCCAATTTTCAATGAAACAAATCTTGCCTTGGAGCCACTGGGCATTAGCCCAAGATCACACAGTCAATAGGGAGCAGAGCTGGCCGGGACTCCTCTCCAGGTGGAACTGTACTTGACCATTGCTCTTACCCAGGACACCATCCATGAAAGATGAGCCCCAGTGGCTATCTCTACGTGGAAGTTCTAAAGTGAAGCCCCTGTTAGGTTTAAAATAAAGTGACTTCTCCAAACAGGGAAACTCTTGAGGTGAAAGAAAGTGCTATTAGTTATACTCCTGAGCACCAGGCAAACATGGACCTATGGTCACTCTATCTAGAGAAAGGCCCTAACCATTACTCCCATGGAAGCATTCATCTTTGACAGAGTGGGAAAAATAACTTACATTTGCCTCAATTTAATGGTAGTAGTTAAACGTGACGTGGGGAACGCCTTCTCTTTGAAGAAGCAATACATGCCTCATGCTTTATTTGCTTTTAAAGTTTAGTGGTTCACCATTTTCCAGAATACGGGCTAGCAAATAATAGGCCTTTGGCCAGATGCTGTTCACTTACCACCTGCTTTTGGAAATAAAGTTTTATTGAAACACGGCCATGCCCATTTGTTTACATATTTATCTGTGACTACTTTTATGGGATAGTAGCAGCACTTAGCAGCTACAACAAAGATGACATGGCCCAAAAAGCCTAACATATATGGTGTCTTAAAAAGGGAATTTATACACACTCTTTGAATAGTTATAAAGGCAGTATTTATTAAAATACATTTCATTTTTAAAATTGAGCTATCAGCTGTTAAAGCGTATAGACATTTTGGGGACACCCTGTATTTACTATCTGGCTCTTTAAAGAAAATGTTTGTCTACCCCTGTTTTAGAAGGCAAGTTCCAAACTCCTCAGCAAACATGAGATCTTTGCTAGTCTGGCCCTGCTTCTCATCTCTCCACACTTCACGTTGAGCACTGTTCCTATTCTCAGCACCTGCCAACTTGTTTAACAGTTCTTTGCACACCTTGTGCTCAGAGTGCCCAAATCCCCACCTATCCTTCTCATAAACACTGTTCAGGATTGTTGTGAGGATTCAGCAGTTACAAAAATGTCTGGTACACAGGAAGCACTTAATGTCCTGTTATTACTATTATTATTATTATTGTCCTTATTCTTATTTTTTAAACAAGGCATCCAACTTCTCCCATTTTTTTATTTTGAAATCCATAAAAAAAGTATTACTGTGTCACACAGAAAGATTGACATTCATGGGTTTGTAAACTGTAAAGTTAGCTGTTCAGGATCTTCCCTCATTGTTTGTTCACTCAACCCAACCCTGACTAACCACATAAGAAGATAAGTCAAGAAGCTAAAATCAGAGTTTGAAGAGCAATAGGGGATTATTTTGGACATTGTACAGAGCATCAATAAGCCCAGCAGCAGCATAAAAGATGGTACCTGGAAACATCAGAGTGAAACCTTTACAAACCATTGCAGCATCTTCATCATTTATTGAATCCCTGGATTTATGAATGACTTTTTACCATCTCGTCTTACACTGATTCCAACTTTTCTTTCTATATTTGTAACATTGTATAAAATATTAGTCATCGAGTTTACTGATAGCAGGGCTGAAAATACATGTCAAGAACACACACCACGCACACCAAATGGATCTTTAATTTTAGGCTGCCATTTCTTTCATTGAGCTCTTCCCAGTGTTTCCCGCAGAGTGAATAATAACAGTGTTTGGTCTGCTTTTTTCTTACAGATACAGGCACTGGCACTGGAAGCATTCGTCAGAAGGAAAGGCTCTCTCTCAAAAGGGCTCCCTGAGAAATTGGCTATAAAAATCTGCACAAGAGGTCATGTCGCACAAATGTTTACGCTAACCTAGTTTTCAGCACGAAACCCCTAATACTTAGTCAATTGTGTGGTTAATGACACTGAGACCTAAATAGAGAGAGATGCGTTCAAAACCAGAAACACATATTCTACTTTGCTCAACTGTCCAATTGCAAATCCATGCCTGGTCAATATGTAGTTGGAGTTGATAGAGAAGAAACCACCTTCTCACTCCCAAAATTCCAGAACGCTGAAAATGTATTTTTAAAGAAAAAAAAACTTTATAATGTATTTTAAAACTCAAAATGGGTAACACAATATCACCCTCAAGCTCCAGAAATGAGGAGGAAATTAAAGTCAAAGGACAAATGGGAAACTAAAGCACAGATGATTCTCAAGGTCATCAAGGGAGGTTTAGGTCTAATATCTCTCCAGAAGGAACTGGATGTCTCGGTTGCAGACTCTGTAAGCCCAGCAACTTGGAACTGAAGTACCAGCAGTAATCACTGTCTCTGAAACAGAGTCCAGAAAAACTCCCCCGTGCCAACCTACATTAGGCAGAGATGCTTGCTACAGCTTAAAGATAAGAACATAGTCAATTGCACACATTTTTCACCAATTACCTTTACCGTATATTTGTGTGAGTTTCAAATATGTACCAAATTCACTGTATGATTCCAAGTTCAGAATTTAGCAGGAAAACGAATCAGGTTCCTATGAAGTCCATGAGATCTTCCTATAGAAAGCAAACGTCCAACTGTGCTGTAGGAATACTTCTAGAGAACTTGGACTGCTATTGCAAACAATCATCACTGAAGATGTGTTCAGAGTGACATATTACAATCCTGAGGACATTCAATCAATACAACAACCTAAACCTCTCTTTATAGAGACTTTCAAATGCATATTTAAAACATTCAAAGGTATAAAATCAGGAATGGGAATAAAAAGGCAAAAAAGTAGAAGAGATTTTCAAAATGACATGGTGACTTGATTAAAACAAAACACAAAAGATAAATTATAGTAATGAAAAAGATGGTTTTCACTGTATTACAGGTTCAATCCCTGACCTCAGTCAGGGTGCATGTGAGAGGCAAACAATTGATGTGTGTGTGGTGTGTGTGTGTGTCAGGGGGCGTGGGGGGTCTCCCTCCCTCTCTTCCACTCTCTCTAAAATTAATGGAAAAATCTCCTCAGGTGAGGTTTAACAAGAAAAAGAAAAGAAAAAGATGGTTATTGAAATAAAAATGCATTGGAAGGATAGCAGAATAGATACACTAGAAGAGAGAATGTGTCTTTTAGAAAATGAATCTAATAAAATTATCCAGAACACAATGCAGATTGTTATAAAGGAAAGAGAAAATTTAAGAGATGAATATAGAAAGGATATCTATACTAATAAGAGAGAAATTTGGTAATTGGCCATCACTCTGTGATGCCCACAGCCAATCAGGAGGGAATATGCAAATTAGCAGGACAAAGATGGCGGTGGTCACGGAGCCAGCTAGAGCAGGCGGGAGGCTTGGGTCATCCCTGGCAACAGAGGAAGCCAAGCTTCCCACCTGCCTGGGCCGGCCGCTGAAGGAGGGGCCTGTGGGTGGCGGTCATGGTGCCGGCCTTAGCGCACAGGAGGCTTGGGTCACCCTGGCCGGCCGCTGAGGGAGGGGCCTGCAAACGGCCCTCAGCCCCTCATCCAGGCTGGCCAGGCACCCCAGCAGGTACCCCCACCCTGAAGGGGGTGTGGCCAGCCTGAAAACGGCCCTCAGCCCCTTTCCCATGGGGGTGTGGCTGGCCTGCAAACTGCCCCAGCCCCTCGCCCAGGTCTCCCCGCCCCCAAGGGAATACCCACCCTGATCCAGGACACCCTTCAGAGCAAACCAGCTGGCCCCCACCCGTGTACCAGGCCTCTATCTATACTAATAAAAGGGTAATATGCTAATTAGACTGGGAGACCTTCCAGGAGACCTTCCAGGAGACCTTCCAGATGTTATTCTGGACAAAGCCATGGTGGTAGGGCTGAGGTAGAGGCGGTTAGGGGCCAAGAGGGGAGGGCAGTTGTGGGTAATCATGCCAGTGGGGGTGCCATTGGGAGTGATCAGGCTGGTGAGGGGAGCAGTTGGGGGTGAGCAGGCCAGCAAGGGGGGCCAGTTGGGGTGAGCAGGCCATCAGTGGGGGTCAGTTGGGGGTGATCAGGCCGGCAGGGAGGGCAGTTGAGGGTGAGCAGGCTGGCAAGGGGGACCATTTTGGGGTGATCAGGCTGGCCGGGGGGGGGGCAGTTGGAGATGAGCAGGCTGGCAGGGGGGAAGTTGGGGGTGAGCAGGCCAGCGGGGAGGACAGTTGGGGGCAAGCAGGCCGGCAAGCAGGTGAGCGGTTAGGAGCCAGCAGTCCCAAACATCCCCCAAGGGGTCCCAGATTGGAGAGGGTGCAGGCCAGGCTAAGGGACACCCTCCTGTGTATGAATTTCATACACCGGGCCACTAGTTGTCTAATAAATGTCTGATAGGAGAACAGAATGAGGAAGAGGATGTATTTGCGGAGAAAATGACATAATTTTCCAAAACTTAAGAAAGGTATGGCCCTAACCGGTTTGGCTCAGTGGATAGAGCATCAGCCTACGGACTGAAAGATCCCAGGTTCGATTCCAGTCAAGGGCATGTACCTGGGTTGTGGGCACATCCCCAGTAGGAGATGTGCAGGAGGCAGCTGATCGATGATTTTCTCTCATCGATGTTTCTAACTCTCTATCCCTCTCCCTTCCTCTCTGTAAAAAAATCAATAAAATATATTTTTAAAAAAAAGAAAGAAAAAGAAAGGTATGAATCCTCAGAGTGAATAAACATACTAAATAAAGAGCAGAATAAATAAAACAAATCTGTGCCTACCAACTACAAACATCCAAGAGGTGATCTTAAAATCTAGATGGAATGGATGACTTCCTAAAAATACATTAATTATCAAATATCACTTTTAGTGAATTGGAAAATACAAATATATCAATTACCATGGAAATAAAAACAGAAAATTATCAAGAATCTGCTCCACATAAAACTCTATCTGGCATAACCTGTTTCACAGGAGACTTTCAAGAAATGATAGTTCTAATTTTAAAACTTCTCTAGAAAATAGAAAAATAAAATATTTAAAATTTCTTTTATGAATCTAACATATCATTGACATAACAAGAGATAACAGAAATAATGAAAATTATAGACAAGTATCAATTATGAACATTGAAGCAAAAATACTTAAGAAAAATATTAGAGAATAGAATAAAACAATACATTAAAAAGATTAACTCACCATAATAAGAGTTGTTTCAGAGATGTGCTATTTCAGAGATGTGAAAATGTTTCATTATTAGAAAAGCTATTAATAAAAATTTTATATTAATAGGTTGAAAGAGGAGTCACACAATTATCTCCATAGATGTTGAAAAGGATACACACACACACCATCACCACCACCACCACCAAGAACAAAGCACTGATTTTACTGTCACCACTATTAAGTTGATTCTTAAGTTCAATTTAAAAAAGGATAATGCTATCAAAAACATTGAAAAAAATATAGAAGATAAAAATAATTGGATATTAAGATATATTTTCAAACTACAGAAATTAAAACTATGATATTTACTTGAATTCATGCACATTCTTTTAGAAGTACTGCTACATATGTGGAGAGAATAGAACAGAACAGAGAAGTCATAAGTTAATCCAAATAGGAATATCCTATATAATAAAGAGATAATATGCAAATTGACCATCACTCCAACACACAAGATGGCCGCCCCATGTGGTCATAGATGGCCACCACAAGATGGCCAGCAGGGGAGGGTAGTTGTGGCCAATCAGGCCAGCAGGGGAGGGCAGTTGGGAGGGACCAGGCCTGCAAGGGAGGGCAGTTGGGTGGGACCCAGGCCTGCAGGGGAGGGCAGTTGGGGGGAACCAGGCCTGCAGAGGAGGGCAGTTGGGGAGAACCAGGCCTTCAGGGGATGGCAGTTGGGGGGACCAGGCCAGCAAGAGAGGGCAGTTAGGGATGACCAGGCCGGCAGGGGAGAGCAGTTAGGGGCAATCGGGCCAGCAGGGGAGCAGTTAGGCATCAATCAGGCTGGCAGGGGAGTGGTTAGGGGGTGATCAGGCTGGCAGGCAGAAGCAGTTTGGGGCAATCAAGCAGGCAGGTTGGGAGCCAGCAGTCCTGGATTTTGAGAGGGATCCCAGATTGGAGAGGGTGCAGGCTGGGCTGAGGGACACCCCCTTTCCACCCCATGCACAAATTTTGTGCACTGGGCCTCTAGTCTATATATATAAAACCCTAATATCCAAATAGACTGAACAGCAGAACAACCAAACAACCAGTCGCTATGACATGAGCTGACCTACAGGGGCATGTGTGCGGAACATGGCAGGCATCGGCAGCAAGTGGCAGAGTGTGAACATGGCAGGCAACGGCCGATGATGGAGCAGGTGAGAGGGGGTGCCAGACCAAGGCAGGATGCCGGTCATATTATTGGGGTGAGCCTCTGGTGGTTACTGAAAATTCTTTGCTCCCACGTGCCACAGTCCCGCCCAGTGCTTGCACCTGCTGCCAGCACCGGCCCTACTCCCACCCACTGCAGGCTCCCAGTGCCCATCCCGATTGCTAGGTGCCCTCAGCAAGTGCAAGGGTGGCTGCAGGCCCTGAACACTCCTCAAGGCTTCTCCACCTCCCCCTGTTCCTGAGGGGTGATCAGCAGCTGCCTCTCACACCCACTGATGGCACCGGCCCCGCTCGCACCTGCTGCTAGCACTGGCCCCAATCGCTCCGCAGCGTCAGTGGGTGCAGGTGCAAGTGGGGCCAGCACCATCAGTGCATGGGAGTGGCGGTGGCGAGTGGGGATGCCAGCAGACAGGGGATGGAGGTTGTGGTGGGAGGGTCCAGGCAGGGGCGGGGAGGATGGGATGAGACCACCCCTGTGCCCACCACAGCTTTGTGGCCCACAGTTCCTTTCAAGGTGTATGAATTCATGCACTGGGCCCCTAGTAGTATAAAATATGATGTTATATATTTTGAGGTAAAGGTTAATTATTCTGTAAGTGGTGTTTTGTCAAATGGGTAGACAACTGGAAAAATGTGTTGGATTCTTTACTTCACAAAATAAAATTGTAATGCTCGAACATTTTCTTTTCCATTTAATGTTTGTGTACCACAGTTGACCATGGGTAACTGAAACCACAGAAAGCACAACCATGGGCAGAGGGATTACAGTATATTTACTCACTTTCCCACACTATTTGATATTATGAATCTTGTAAAAATTTGCCGTTACAGTGAAGAAAAATACAATAAAATCATATTGGTTTGATTTGGAAAAACTATAGAAGAGTTTGTTCCTCTTGTTTTATATTTATTGCCCTTTTCTTTTTTGGTAATGACTTGAAGATTTAATTGTGAGAAAAAAACTACACAAGCATAAGAAGAGTGATAAAGCCGAAACTGGTTTGGCTCAGTGGATAAAGCGTCGGCCTGCGGACTCAAGGGTCCCAGGTTCGATTCCAGTGAAGGGCATGTACCTTGGTTGCGGGCACATCCCCAGTAGGGGGTGTGCAAGAAGCAGCTGATCGATGTTTCTCTCTCATCGATGTTTCTAACTCTCTATCCCTCTCTCTTCCTCTCTGTAAAAAATCAATAAAATATATTAAAAAAAAAAAAAGAAGAGTGACAAAGATGCTTCTGAGTATTATACAAAGCCCAGAAGCCATAAAGGAAGAATAAATTTAACTTCATAAAAATACACATTTTTGGCTAAAGCATCCTACCTAATAATAGACAAATATGCAAATTGACCGCACCTTCGCTACGCTCAAGCCACGCCCACCAGCGAGTCAGGACAAATATGCAAATTACCCCAACAAAGATGGCAGCTAATTTGCATATCAAGACAGCATAGAAAGAAGCCAAGAGCTGCAGAAGGGAGCAAAGCTGCAGAGAAGCAAGCAAGCCAGGGGGAGGAGAAGTGAGGAGCGGAGGCGGGGCCAGGGGAGAAGGAAGTTGAGCAGGCGGGGCGGGGGAGAAGGGAGGAGTGGAGGCAGGGCGGGGGAGAAGGAAGGAGAGCAGGCGGGGCGGGGTAGAGTGCTGCAGGAAACCCTATTGCAGGATTTTTCCTGCAAAAGGAACACTAGTAAGTACTATAATTAAAGTCCAAAGACATAAGACCGGGGCAGGGGAGGAGTGAGAAAGAAAAGAGAAGCCAAAATTTCTTCTTCTTCTTTTTTTTTAATATATCCTTTTTTATTTCAGAGCAGAAGGATGAGGCAGAGAGAGATAGAAATATCAATGATGAGAGAGAATCGTTGATTGGCTGCTTCCTGCACACCCTCTAATGGGAATTGAGTCTGCAACCCTGGCATGTACCCTTGATCAGAGTCGAACCTGTGACCCTTCAGTCCTCCACCCGATGCTCTATCCACTGAGCCAAATCAGCTAGGGCCAAATTTCTAAAGAATACAGCACAAAGCACCAATTTCCTAAATATATAAAGATCTCCTAAAAAATTCTTATGCAAAGGTTTGAAAAAATGTTCATGGAAAAGAAAATAGGATGTTCGGATCATATGGAAAGACACTAAATATCAGTCACATAAACAGATATGCAAATAAAAATTATATCATACCATTTACCATCTATTGTATTGTCAGCAATTAAAATGTTTTGTAGCATTTGGTACAAGTATAATTTGATACACCTCTTGAAATAAAGTTGCCAGTATTTATTAGAAATTTAAGCACAAATGTATGTTGGCTTATACTTCATAACTTTCTTTTGTTTACTAACATTTGTTGGGTGCTTACTTTGTGCAAATTGACATATTTTATTGTTATCGCCATTTTGCAAATAAAGAAAGTGAAAAATCTCCCTAAAACGTTAACAATTGTGCAAAACAGCACAAGACTGAGAAAGCACCAAGACTTCATCAAAGAAGCAGATAAAAAAATACATTTCAAACCCTGGCTGGGTGGCTGTGTTGGTTGGAGCATGGGCCAGTAGACCAAAAGGTTGCAGGTTTGATTCCCGGTCAGAGCACATATCTAGTTAGAGGGTTCGATCCCCCGTCGAAGCACATACGGGAGGCAACCAATTGATGTTTCTCTCTTACATCAATGTTTCTCTCTTCCTCTCTCTCCCTTCCTCTCTCTAAAATCAATAAACATATCCTCAGGTGAGGGTTTTGTTTTTTTAAAAAGAATACATTTCAAGACATAAGACACAGAAAGACAGCTGCTGCACAATCTCACTAATATGTGAAATCTAAAATAATCAAGCTCATAAAAGTGAAACAGTGGGTGCAGAGGGCTAATGAACAGAAAATGGAGACGTTTTTTTGTTTGTTTGTTTTTTTAATGGGTATAGAGTTCCAGTTTTGTGAGCTAAAAAGAGTTCTGAAGATCTACTATACACCAATTTGACTATAATAATACTGTATTGTACAATTAGGTTTGCTAAGAGGATATATCATTAGTATTCTCACCACAAAGAAAAAGGGGAAAAAGTAGCTATGTGTGGTGATGGATATGTTAATTATCTTGATTTGGTGATTATTCCACAATGTATATGTATAGCAAATCACTAAGCTGAGTACCTTAAATATATACAATTGTCAATTGTCAGTTATATCTCATTAAAGCGAGGGGGGAAGAAATGGGAGGCGAAGCCTCTGCATTGGACAGAGATGGAACTGCTAATGCATACAACACAGAACAAGCAGCCTCAAGAGGGAGGGTAATAGTAACAAAAGTGGTAATAGTAGCCGGCGCCTACTGGATGCTTATTAGGAGCAAATTTCTTCATTAAATGTTTATATGCATTATCACCCTCTTAAAAACTCTATGAGGTAGGTGCTATTATTATAAGAGTTTGACACATCAGAATGCAGAGACTTAGAGAAGTTAAGTGATTTTAAGTTTTCATGTGGTTTATATGTGATGGAGTCGGGATTAGAACCCAAGTGAATCAGATTCCAGAGCTTAAGCACATAACTATTATGTAACACTACCTTAGACAGTAATAAATCCTCAGCATCAATGGAGAATCAGTGAAGGTACCTTTGTATGTTTCAGGGCTAAGTTGGGGGGAAAGATGTATCCAAATATTACAATAGGCTTGTCTCTCCAGTTCTGAAGTTGGGCTAACTAAACATTGCTATTGGTTAGATGTGTTCATTGGAGTAGCCACGTTAAAGACTTACTTGGGCTGATTTCCCAAAGCAACTCAGCTATTTGGGGGATGCGGGCATCATAATTTTAGGGAATGTTTCTACCTATAACGTGTGTTTTTTTGTTAATCCTCACCCAAGGATATTTTTCTATTGATTTTTAGAGACAGTGGAAGGGAGGGGGAGAGACAGAGAGAGAAAAATATTGATGTGAGAGAGACACATGAGTTGGTTGCCTCCCACACTAGCCCCAACAGTGGCCCTAAATATATCAAGATCTCCTAAAAAATTGTTATGCAAAGGTTTGAAAAACTGTTCATGGAAAAGAAAATAGAATGTTCTGATCATATGGAAAGACACTAAATATCAGTCACATAAACAGCCTGCAACTGAGGTACCTGCCCTTGACCAGAACTGAACCTGGGACCCTTCAGTCCTCAGCCCAACACTTTATCCACTGAGCCAAACCAGCTAGGGCTACCTATAACATTTTTAATTGCATGGTGACTAGGTATTAACTTTATTTTCACAGATAACAAACAATACAGAGACTCAGAAAAGCAGGTAATTCATTCAAAATTACAAAGTCAGCCAGTATTCAGACTCAGGTCCTTAGTAAAATAGGTATATTCTAGTCTGGGATGTTAGCAGGAGCCCTATCCCAAGTTATAAGATCACCTTGAGAGGTCAAAGTAACCAATCCTTGACCTTGCTTCAAAATATAACATTAAACTTGTCATTTGTCACTTTAAAAGTTACGTTTTTCCTTTCTTAAAGATGTGTGGCCTTTCTTTAAGATTCACAACATCAGAGGCCTTATTGAAGTCAGGTGTGGGAGATGCTGCTTTTTTTCAACAGGCAAATTCAAGAGATTTCTTAACATTTAACAGCTGAGCCTGGCTGGTGTGGCTTGGTTGGTTGAGCTCATCCCATGCTCTGGGAGGTCACCGGTTCAATTCCTGGTCAGGGCACATGCCTGGGTTACTATCTCTCCCTCTCTTTTCTCTCTCTGAAACCAATAAGAACATGTTAAAAAAAAATTTAACAGCTAAAGCTCCATTTTTTTAATTCAATAAATTAAAAGTCAACCACAGATTTAAAATTATTGCCTGACAACTAGAATTACACTTGGAAATGTAATATACTGATTGTGATAATTTGCAGCAAAATCAACTTATACATAATACATTTTATGTTCCTAAATTAATAAAATGAAATTTGACCTGAAAAATAAAAGTTATGTTTTTCTACCCTGACATGGTTAACTTTTGACCAAATAAACATAAAGCCAAGTTAAAATCAAGATGTTAAACCACATGTTTAATGTTCTCATAAGCAAATCAAGTTTTCTAAGGCAAAGGCCAGTATTCTGCTCAGACTGCACACCAAGGCGTAGAGATTTCATATTGCTCTTAACCTCTAACGACAGGGGTAGGTACATGCTCTCCTTTGTTTAATTGTCCTGGTTTCATTGTCCAGCTGAGTAGTTTATAGATGAATTCCGAGCACGAGGGTCCCTGAGGTTGCTTTAACCTCACCAGTGAAAGTAGGACCATCTCGCTGGTGAGCAGTTAGGACCTTCCCTCCCTCTTTTATAATGTGGCTCCTGATCTCTTACAAAAGCCACAGCTTGAGTCGCGTTTATAAAAATATCACTGAATTACACCCTCTCGACAGAAAAATTGGTTTAGTAACTCATGATCTCAGTCCCTCTTTTCAGTGCCTGTTAATTCTAAACTTTCATCAATTTTCTTCTTTTCCCTGTATTTGGGGGAGATAAGAAAAGGAAAAAGGAGAGAGAGAGAACAAACCATACCATGATTTTCTGAGTCAATTGAACAAAAGTAATGTCACAAAGTTGGGTTATATCCCATTAAAGAGACTATCCAGAGCAATAATACAGCCTAGGAAGGAGCTGAAAAGCTCCTCCACCGTGGTCAAAGGGGAAACAGGTATTGAACCTGATAGCATTTTATCTCTGAAGTGGATGCACAGCTACAAACAGCCAGAGTGTTGGAGCAGTAAGTAGCAACTCCTGCAATGCAGACAACGTAAGGCACCCTGCATTTTCTGAGTGGCAAGCTTTATTGTCATAACACAGATGAATCTCTCTCTCTCTCTCTCTCTCTCTCTCTCTCTCTCTCTCTCTCTCTCACACACACACACACACACACACACACACACGGAATGGTGCAACATCCAGATCCAACATCCAGAGTTATTTGGTTACTATTTTATTGATTGCATTAAAATTACATAAAAATAAATTTAAAATATTGTTTTTAGTATTCTTTATCAACTACAGAAAAGGAATTTGGAAGGTAACAACACACCCCCGTATCCTTTTTGTGTCCTAGGCTTCCTTCACTCCCTAAATCAATTTGCTATAAATTACATTCATTTATAAGGTTCATAGCTCTCTAGTTGGAGGTGGAGGAATAAGCTGTTTAAAGTATGTTCTAAAGTGTTCAAAAGCATGAACACTGAAAATGTCTTAAGCCCAAATGTCTTAGATTCTCAAGAAAGGAAAAGTTCTTTCCTCCTCCTCCTCCTCCTCCTCCTCCTCCTCCTCCTCCTCCTCCTCCTTCTTTTTATTCTTCTCTCTCTCTCTCTCTCTCTCTCTCTCTCTCTCTCTCTCTCTCTCTTTCTCTTTCAGTTTTCAATTTCAATTCATATTTATTATTCTTTTAGGGTTTACACCACACTGGGTACTGAGGATACAAGGTTAAAGAGGTCAACACCACAGGACTTATGGAATCATTCAATGGAGGACTTTTGTTTAAGTGAGAAAGATCCCCTGCTCAAACGCCTGGTCATTCTGATGTCCCCAAACTGGTATTTAAAATAAACTATTAAACTTTATCAACCAGCTTTTGACAACAATGAACTGATATCCACTTGCTAAAAATAAAACAAAAAACTGTTCACTTAGTTCTGAAAATAGACTTACTCGATATATTTTTGTTTTCTCTGAAAAACAGTTTGTGTTAAGGTTACAAATCTATCATCCTAACAATATATCAAGTTTAGCAGCAGGTGTTTAATTTTTTTCATTTTTCTTAGTTAAAAAATGCAATCCTGGATGATATTATTCTTTGTGAGTGAGTGATATGGCAAGCAAAGACTTTCACATTTGTCTCTAGCCACTGTTCCAGTGTCATCTCTCATCTCTTTCCCCCCCAGGCCTCCCACACCTTGCCACCCCACTCTCAACCACTTGTATTAAAGTCACTTGAGATTACCTGTGCAAACAGTTCAAGCATTTAATACCTTCATGGTTTTCGTCAAGTAAAATTTTTGCTTTAAATGTCTTTTCCTGTCCCTTTCCTGTTCACTTTGAAAGGATCCAGCTTACCCTTTCAATTTGAAGTCAAATGTCACCTTCCCTCTGAGACCATCTCTGCCCCCTCCCCCCCCCCCCCCCCCGCCCCGCCACATACACACACACATACACATTCTAGCAGAGTCTATCAGCAGTCGGGAGGAGGTACATGATTCCATACAGCACAGCCCAGCATTAACCTAAACTGTCATGCACAGGTATCTGAGATTTGCATATAAGTTTTGAATGGGTTTCTTTAATTGTCTGCTTTGCTTGTATATTCCAGTGCAGTGCTTTATCTGAAGCTTACAAAGAAGGCAAATTTGCATATATCCATGGGGCGAGTATATGCAAAATGAGTAATTTCTCCAGTTTTATAAACAGAGCTCACGAAAATTATAGCAGAGCCGATCAAAAGAGAAACTGCAGATAAAATTTAAAGGATCAGTATTAAAGAGGGCTGTAGCAGTTAAGGGGGCTGATTCTGGAAATCCAAGATAATTGCAGCTACCTAAATATGAATCTTATATCACACATCCTAAAAAAGAACTATACAGATAAACATATAATGCAAATAAATCCACACAAATATTATACATTCAGCATATAGAGAGTATAAATGTCACAATAATTTCAAAGTATCTGTATTTAGAAAAATAATTACCAATTCCCAGTAATCTTTCTCTAAAACTCCCTCTAGCCCATTCAGAGAGCAGGATTGGGGGAGGAGCAGAAAGGGAGAAGGAAGAGCATCTAGAAAAAGTGTGTAGAAGATAGAAGGGGGGATCATTAAGCTAGCATCACCCTAAGTTATGAAATATTGATAGAGTACATGAGGATCAGAGCACTGACTGCAGGGAAGGAACTTCAAATAGGATGCAGTGCTTAAGAAGGAGGCAGTCTTGAAATGTTTTTTAGGAGAAGAGAATAAAAGGGAAAGATAAATTGATGAAAGAAAAAAATGAAGAAGGTTAGGTTAGAATCCTTCCAGACAACATTTTTAAAGGGAACTAGGAAAGACACACACAACCCTATTCCTTACTGCCCCTCCCTGCCACACCCCCACACCACCTATTAAAGAAACTGCAATCTTCTACTCTAACAGAAGATGGCAACCTTGGACAAGGAATATGGGACCCCACTCTAATAGCTTAGCCAATCAAACAAATATATGGATACCAGTAGGTTTCTTGTACACAAAGCTACTATAAAAAAATAAATTAAAAATTTTAGCTGAAAAAGAATTTTCAAATAAATAATTATAAATTTTAAGTAAACTGACACAACAAACAAAGCGGAATTATTATCCTTAAACTATTGGGGATACATAAAGACATATAAAATTAAAATTTTTAAATCTAAGAACTAAAATGGGGGCTAAAACAAGAAGAAATAAAACAAGAGCTGGTGGATTTCAGGAAAGAAGTAGAAAGTAATATCCTATAATAAAGTAAGCTCAATTATATAGTGCTTATATAATATTCAAAATAGATTTGAGTTATGAGGAGCAGTGAAGAAAAATATAAAACCAACAAAGAAAATAAAAATATTGTTTTTAAAATGAGGCTGAGAGAAATGGGTTGAAATGAAAAACGGGCAATGAAAAATCAACATATGTATAAGTGGAGACCCTAAAGAAGAAAAACAATGACATGAAATAGGTCTATTATTTTAGATGATAATTCAAAAAACCTTTGCAAAAATAAAATAAAAAATGTAATCTACATAAAAGCCAACTAATTACTGAGAAAATTTATCTAGGAAGATCAGTTCTAAAATTTATTCTAGTAAAGCTAATCAAATTTAGATATTTTAAAAAAATCTTCAGAGCTCCAGAATAAATAATTTACAAGGGCAAGAGAATTTAACTGGCACCACATTTCTTGAAATCAGTATGCAAAGCAAGGCAAGAATGAAGTGGCCCTTATACAAAGACCAAGAAAAAAAAAGTGTGAAACAATTCTTTATAATAAAAAGGTAATATGCAAATTGACCCCCACACCCTCGCATCACAAGATGGTCACCTCCATGTTGTCACAAGATGGCCAGCACAAGATGGCCTCTTCCATGTCATCACAAGATGGCCGCCACCACATTGTCACAAGATGGCCAGCAGGAGAGGGCAGTTGGGGGTGACCAGGCCTGGAGGGGAGGGCAGTTGGGGGTGATTGGGCTGGCAGGGCAGCAGTTAGGTGTCAATAAGGCCAGCAGGGGAGTGGTTAGAGGGCTATCAGGCTGGCAGGCAGGTGAGTGGTTAGGAGCTAGCAGTCCCAGATTGTGAGAGGGATGTCCAACTGCCGGTTTAGGCCTGATCCCACAGGGCCTAAACCAGATTGGGCCTAAACCGGCAGTCGTACATCCCCTGAGGGGTCCCAGATTGGAGAGGGTGCAGGCTGGGCTGAGGGACACCCCCCAAGTGCATAAATTTCATGCACTGGGCCTCTAGTAATATTATATTTAAACATGTTTGTTTATAAAAAAATATATCTAGGCTACAGTATTAGAGTTTAAACTTGCAAGAACTCAGAGAATGTTATGTCCATAAGTCCTACTTAAAGATGAGTTATATACAACCAAGAAATGGCTGAAGAAACCTTGCCCAAATATCCATTTTAATTAGCTAATAATCAATAATTGGAAAGGAGCAAATGAAAGGCCAGACAATATAGACATGTTTCCACAAAACATTGGGGGAAGGGGACTGGACAGAGGGTAGACAGGTTCATGCCCAGTAAAGATGGGATGACTAGGCTGCAGCACCTAGTGGGGAAGAGGACCCCACACTTTGTCGACAAAGGCTACACATTTCTAAAGAATAAGAATAATGAATATACTGAATATCAGATTCTGATTCCATTTAAAGCAATGATCAGAGCTAAATTCTCAGCTTAAAATACTTCTACACTGAAGAGTAAAACAATGGATATAAATCAATTACATTGGTAAAAAGACCATATAGGTTTAATGGTTGATCCAATAATAAAGTAAAGATAAAAGAAGGGTTACAGAATAATATAAATGGTACAATTATTATCTTTGCAAAGTAAAATTATAGAGAGATAGAGAAAAGTAGAATAAAGTCATTGATTCTATCAATAAGTGAGAATTAAACAATACCATTTACAACTGACAAACCACAAATTAAAGTTTAAACAAAATAAGGAACCTGGGGACATTTTTTTTTAATTGAAGACAAGTATAAATACAAAGGTAACTAGATATACAAGGTTTTCTAGATTTCAAAAGAAATTTTAGAAAGTGAACAGAAAAAATATAAGGTGTCCCAAAAAATGTATACACTTAGAATAATTATTAATTCCAATGGGTTAAATCTGAAAAGAAATAAACATCAATTGAACCATCAGTTGTTAACTGTGTATACATTTTTTTGGGGGGGGGCACCCTATGTAGAGAGAATATAAGATAATATATATACCAAATAACATGAACAGCCAATAAAATTGAATGATTTCCTCTCATCTATTAAAAATTATTTTCCACTTGGTTTATAAAGAAAACCCCAACTATATATTGATTACAAGAGACACATCCAGGCATATCCAATAAGGCAAAACTTATAAGAATGGACAAAGGTATACCAGGCAAGTAGAAACAACAAGAAAGCAAAAACTGTAATCCTAATACCAGATAAAGTAGAATTCCATCAAAAAGCATTAACATGATCCAGAAGGACACTTTTTAATTCTAAAAATGACAACTCATTTTGAAGATAAAACATTTATAAATATTGATATATTCATATATTAACACCTTTTAAAGTAAGCACTTTTGTAAAAGAGAAGCTATAAGAGATGTCAGTAGACATGTAAAGAAACATATGAATAATAGAAGACTTTATCACATTATTCTCAGTACAAGACAAATCAAACACATGAAAACAAATAAATAAGGATATAGAAAGCCTAAATAATATAACCAATCTTATGGATATATTTGAATTTTATCTTCTGATAACAAAGAATACAACTTTACCTCATGTACATGGAACATTCATAAAAATTGTCATATATTACATTAAAAAGAAAGTACCACCAAGTTTATAAAGTTTAAATATTATGAAATGGCTGCAATTTTTCATTGGACTACAATGAAAAATTACAAATTATGAACAAAAATGTTTTAACACATGTCACCTGGAATTTTTTCTACTAAATAACTCTTGATTAAAAGTGGAAATAAAAACTAAAATTACAGAATTTCTAAAGAATACTTTTGTAACAAAGAATGAAAACAAATGAATTAAATTTTTAAAAAAGCTAGAGAAAGAACAACAAAGTAAAATAAAACTAACCAAACTGAAGGTAACAATAAGCACGAGAACATAAAGTGCTAAATAATAACATGCTAATTATAACAATTATTTAACTTAACAAAATAATCACTGGCTAACTTAATCAGAAAATCAAGAGGAAGAAAACACAAATACACAAATTAATAAATTACAAAAGAGAAGCATTAAAACAAAAGAAACTGTAAAAATAATAAAATGCTACCTTTTAGACTTCTATGCAAATAAATTCACAAAAATCAATGAAGTAGATAATATTCTAGGAAAGTACAGTCTACCAGAATGGAACCCATTAAGTATAGAAAGTATTAACCATCCTAATTTCCAGGAGAAGCAGAATATTTTTTTAAAACTTTCCCATGAAAACACCAGAGATAAAGTAATTCATAGGGAATTCTATAAAATTTTCAAAACTCAATGTTACTTTATTTTTCATAGAATACCATATGAAAAAATCTAAATTCTTTTTATAAAGCAATTACAACATTGATGTCCAAGCAGAATATCAAAGATGGTACAAAAGGGAAATCACAAATATAATTTTAAAGATTGATGAAAATACTAAATACAATTTTACCAAACAAAAACCAATGTCACCTTTTTCTCAGCTCTGTAGAAATATAGTTGACTTATAACATTATGTAAGTATAAAGTATACACATGTTGATTTGATACACTTCTCTATTGCAAAACGATTACCACCACAGTATTAGTTAACACTTGGATCATGTCACCTAATTACTAAATCCTTTTCCTAGTGAGAAAATGATAAGATTTACCTTCTTAGCAACTTTTAAGTATATACCGTAATACAGCAGTATTAACCAAAATCTCTATGCTGTACATTGTTACTCAGAACTTATTCATCTTATAACTGGAAGTTTATATTCTTTTAGCAACATCTTCCTTTTCCACTGCCTCAACTTTCAACCCTTGGAAATCATCATCCTAATCTGTTTCTCTGAGTTCAGCTTTTTTAGATTTCACATATAAGTAATGTCACATAGTAATTCTCTTTCTCTGCCTAACTTATTTCAGTTAGCATAATGCCCTCAAGTTTCATTCTCCTTTCCAACACCTTTATTTCAAATACTAGAGGCCCAGTGTACAAAATTCGTGCACTGGGGGAGGGGGGGGGTTGGGGGTTGTCCCTCAGCCCAGCCAGCACCCTCTCCAATCTGGGACCCCTGCCTGCCTGCCAGCCTAATCACCCCCTAACCACTCCCCTGCCAGCCCAATCAATGCCTAACTGCTCCCCTGCTGGCCCAATTGCCCCCAACTGCCCTCCCCTGCTGGCCCAGTAACCCCCAACTGCCCTCCCCTGCCAGCCCGGCCGCCCCCAACTGCCCTCCCCTGCCGGCCTGGTTGTCCCTAAATGCCCTCCCCTGCAGGCCTAGTCCCCCCCCAACTGCCCTCCCCTGCAGGCCTGGTCACCCCCAACTGCCCTCCCCTGCTGGCCTGGTCGCCCATAACTACCCTCCCCTGCCAGTCATCTTGTTGTGGCCATCTTTGACCACATGGTGGTGGCCATCTTGTGTGAGGGTGTGAGGGTCAATTTGCATATTACCTCTTTATTATATAGGATGAGGGGGAAAAAACTATACCCAGAGATTAAATAATGGGTCCAAAATCTCTAATATTTTATTAAACAAATAATCTATTTCCAAAGCTTTATTTGGACTCTCTTTCATGGTGCTACGTTTAACTATTCTTATCTCACTCCTACTCTAATAATACTTTTAATTTTTTTACATATATTTTTATTGATTTTTAAAGAGAGATGAAGAGGGAGAGAGAGAGAGAAACATCAATTGGCTGCCTCCCAAATGCACCCTGACTGGGGATCAAACCCAAAACTGAGGTATGTGCCCTGACCAGGAATTAAACTGGTGGCCAGTTTTTCTGTACATGAGGTGACACTCAACAAACTAAGCCACACAGGCCAGGGCATTTTAATAAGGCTTTTTAAATTGCTCATGAATTTTTCTAGTTATTATCACGAAGTCACTGTTTTCACTGTTCTATTGGTGATTCCAAAAACTTATGTCCATAACTATGGTGGTTGCTTTAGCAAATTTTGATGATGTTATTCTCATTGCTTTCCTCATTCTTGAAATGATAATAATATTAAGGATTTATTCTCCAGCTGAATTCAAGAAAATGTTTGCCTCATTAGCTCAGGAAACACTTTCACAAGCTAATTCATTCAGTGATAGAAGCAAGAATAGTTAGCATATGGCTTCATTCTGCAAATTGGTTTCAATCCATTAAAAAAACAAAAAATACACACAGCAACACATTCATCGATGTTTTTGCCGCTGTGGAATTAATTGTCCAACAAACCAAATCTATGCATAGTAACTGTCACACAGAAGTAGCTTTCACTTATTTCTTAAATAGACAATTTAGTCCACAAATGCATTGACGTCCTCATGAAAATTGTTAAAATTGAAACAAGAATCGTATGCAAGAATTAATGCAGAGATCAGTCATCTAGAGTGTTTTATATTTCTTCTAAGTTTACAGGAACTGTGTATTTTTTTCTCCCTGATATCCACAGGGGATCTATCTAATAATGAAGTTGTTAAGAGAAGTTACAATAAAAACTCGTATTTATAGATTAAAACCTAATTACTTTCCCTCCTGCCCAAATAACTACGCAAAATTTATCAGACTCCCTTATAGTGAGATATCACTGTCTTCTAGTCAATGGAATGTGGTCTATAAAGATCCCTGCTTCCCTCCCGCCCCCACTTCCTGCCCCCCATGCCAAATAATCTTTCCCTTACTTTTCCCATCTGCAAGCAGAGAAAGATAAACCCTATAGGTAGTAGAACCTATGATGGAAGATGGCTGCAACCCAAAGTAATTTGTGAGGAAGCAATCCCCAACCCCTGTCACTACCAACCCACATTGGACTATGCTATTTTTCAAATTCCATGTACTATTCTGTCTCCTTGCAATATAGAAATGTGGTTAATTTTCATTGTTCTTCTATCTAAAAACTTGCTAATTATTAACTCAAATAATTTATCTGTTCAGGGCTGAGTATTTTATATTCACAATCATATCCACAAATAGGACATTTTTTTACTCTTTCCTAATTCTTTTATTTATTTGAATTCTTCTAGAATGTTTATTTCATTTTCTTGATTCATTGCACTGTCTAGGACATCCAGTAAAATGCTGAATGGAGATAATGGGTAGCTTGTTGTCTTTGGCATTTAAAATGCATTATGGAGAACTTAGGATCTTGGTATAGCTTATTCTGTTTGTCTAATTAGAACATGTGCTCTCTTATAGGCAGCCAGTAAGTTGACCTAACTATTACCAGGAACAGAGACAAAGAGTTGCTTAGCAGGTGACTTTAGTCTACCCTCATAATATCTATCAATTCTTCACATGTTGTCTCAGTTATCCTATGTAAAGAAGATCTTAGTACAAAAATGATGTGCTTTGTATGCAAATGTAAGTTCAAAAAAGTCCTCTAATCCTCAATTTCAACAATATTATTATTATTCCAAAATCCCCTTAAAATGAAATCCTAGAGCCATGACTACCCTAAGTTCTATGGGAGAACATTTCTGTTGTCCATATACAGTGCACGTATTCAGAGATGTGTCCTGTCATGAAATTTATATCTGACTCAAGTAGAGCTTTTGTATAAGAAAAAAAAACATTTGCAATTCTTCTGGAACACCTGAACCTGGTGTGAATATAGTAAAGGGAAGAGGGTAAGAAATGTCATGACATTCTATCGTCAACTTCTACCCTCGAGGGATATTGTCAAATAAATTTCTTTTTTTAAAAAAAAAATTGGTACCAGAATAATAAACACATCAGTTATCTACAACCCTGGGGATAAAAATTTACAGACAAGGCCATCTTTGTCCCACTAGTTTGTGTTCTAGAAGAAATAAGGAATAAACATTTAGTAGCAATAGCTGATATGAGCACTATACTAAACATCTCCTGTATGCTATCCCTAGCCTGTAAACAACCTTGCCAAGTATTTATAATCATCATCAGATAAGAAAACTAAGGTTCAAATGTTCAAAGCTATATCAAGGCAGAATGTGAATCAGTTCTCAAAGTCACTTCTCTGTGTGATGGATTCCTAAAGCCTGTGGGGTCAGAAAGTGACTCTTCCAGGATACAACCTCCTATTTCTTCTCATCTCTTTATTTAATTAGTTTTTTAAAAAAGTTATTGATCATCTACAGTAAGTCTGGCATATTATAAGCAGTGGAAAAGCTGCAGAAAATGTAACCAACAAGGTTCTTATGCTCATAAAGTTTACATCACAGTGTAGAAGAAAGACAATAATCAAGTAAAAGAAAATACAATAATTTTGGTAGAGATAAATGTTATGAAGAAAATAAAGTGGGAAGTGAGAGCTAATTAAAATAAGTAGTGTGAGAAGATCTTCTTCTAGATCTTTAAGGTGGGCCTAAAATGATAAAATAGGACCCAACCAAGCAAAGACTGAAGGAGAAAGTGTTCCCAGTAGAGGGAACAACAGGTGCAAAGGCCCTGAGGCAATGCATCCACTACCTCAGATGCCCAGTTCCTTCACATTTACTCCCTCTTTTAAAAACTTCAAATAAAATTAACTAAAAAGACCTGAAAATGTCATTCCCTCAATGGTCCTTATAGTTCACCAGGCTACAAAGATTAAGTATAATGAGGAAAGATCCAGGAGAAGTGGTAGTCAGCATTTCTTTGCACCTAAGGAAAAGATTCTGACATAGGCTATTGCCCACCCTGCTCTACCCAGGCCTCCTCAATATTCTCAGTGAAAGGTATGTTTTGGTGTCAAATTTTCATATCTGAAATATAAAATGAACAACCTGATAAAGCCCAATATCTTCTCCCAGCACATCAAGTTCCCAATGCCACCTTTCAATGCTTTGTGAGTCAGGTTTTTGGAACTGAGACTACATTTCCCTGTAGAAGCAATGATATTAATTGCAAATTAGAGCCCTAAGCAAGTCTACAAAAGCCAGCCCAACTTACAATGTTGCTAATACTCTAAAACTAGTGATGGAAAACAAAATTCTGTTACACAACTAGGGAGTAAGTAATGGGAAATATTGGATGAGAAGTCATTTATCTTGAGTGGTAGTACACAAAGACTGCAGGTTTAAGAAGGAGGGTTAAGAAAGAGGATTTTGAAGAGGCTTTTTGGAAACTTTAAAACTTCTGGTGAGTGATGGAATATGTTTATTAGTTATATCCAATTTTGCTTCCAAAAATTTGGCTCTCCTTATTTTCAGTATATTTTCAATACTGTTTTTCTTTCTGATGCATAATCATCTATGAGTAGAGATGGTTGACTTGGGGCCCTTGTTCACATTGTAATGGTGTTCAGAACTCATACAAGCTAGAGAGAGAGAGAGAGTGATGGGTGGGGGAGAGAAGTAGGAGGTCTAAACCAGAAGTGCTCAAACGTTCAGCAAGCATCAGAATCCCTTGGAAGGACTTGGAACACAGATTGTTCAGCCGTGTGCCAGACCATCCAATTGGGGGCAGAGAATTTGCATTTCCAATAAATTTCCAGGTACTGTTGATGCTGCTAATCCAGGGACAAGACTTTGAAAACCATTACTCAAAAGACCAAAAGTTCAAGCCAGAGACAATACTGAAATCTTGCAGGAGGCGCCGCTGTTGGCCCTGGCAGATGTCATAGTAGCATGATGCGGCAGGATGCCACATAACTGACTGAAGAAGACTAATTATATGTGCAAATGGGTTGAGAAGGACCAATATGTCAGGCAACAGTTTGGATATTTCTGAAAGCAGGTAAAAGGATTAATAGTTATTCTCAGATTTGTATGATTTTCATCCTTCCAATATGATGAATAATTTCTGGTACTATACAAGGTAGTTTTGAAATAATTAACCCTTTTAGACCACAAACATACTCAGCAAATACATAATCAGTGCTATTTATTACAAGACTCTGTGATAAATAGGAGATGAAGAAGAGTGATTTCATCTAAAGGCAGACAAGTCATTTACATGAACAACTGAAATCAAAATAGCCTAAATGTTTCCTCAGAGTGATATAGATAAGATGCAATGAGAGTTTAAAGGTGGGAAGGATGCTCCTACCTGGAGAAACAAATCAAGAGAAAAGTGGTATTTGGCCATAAACTTGAACAAGAGATAAAGTTATGGATTTAGGGAATTGGGAGTAAAATGACATAAGAAAACATGTGTCCAAGAAGAAAGAACCATGTGGAAAAAGAGTTATGGAGATGAGGGTGGCACAAGCAAAGGAGAACAAGTTCCAGTTGGCTGGAGTGTGGGCCACAAGAGCAATGGACAAGACTGGAAAGGTAAGCTAGCCTTAGATCATGAGGTCCTTAAATAGCAGGAAATAAAGTTTGAAAATAACTAGGTATTAGGGGAGCTCTGAAAGGCTTTAAGCATAGGAGTGGTAATTTGGAACTATATTTTAGGATAATTTATTGGGCAGCAGAAAATTTGGAGGTTGTAAGCAAGCTACTATCATAATCCAGGAATGAGGGGGATGGGGGAATCAGGTGGGGCAATGAAGATAGAGAAGGGAGAGTTGTGATGGGTAAGGTAGGGTAGAGTCATCATTAGCCAGCAACAGATTTGAAATCAAGAATAAGAAATAGAAAAAGGAGAAAAAGAGACCCTGATGTTTTGAACCTTAGTAACTGGCCAAATGGTAGCATGTCCAAAACGAATGCGGAAAATTCTAAGAAATATTCCAGTACCAAACGAATGTCTGTACTTTATAGGTATCACAAATTCTCACACCGTGAGGGAGATGAAAACTTTGTTACAAAATCCTAACCTTGCCTGACTCCAATAATCCTCCCCACTTGCCTTGGACTACATCCCAGAAGTCAATAGTTACCAAAAAAAAAAAAAAAGAAAGAAAGAAATTGTTTTAGCCTCAATCCACATGTACATGTGTGAGAGAGTATATGTATAACTAAAGCAAAGTGTCAAGAAGCAGTACTTAACCTTCCCCGTATATTAGACTCTGGTATTTTCTATTCTAGTCCATTTCACTTTTTAAAAATACTCATTGCAACCGCCACATTGATTCCACGGCTCATAAACAGGTTGTATCCCGGAGTATGGAAAACACTGTCCTAAGCGATAAGATTCAGCAGTTATGTTGACAGTACAGAAAAGGGAAAAAACATTTTATCAGATGTAAGGGGAAAACATATGTGGGAACAATGCATTACTATTACTCTCCAGAAGATGTTAGATTACTTCTTTAAAAATCTAAAATACCTGTAACAGCACGCTTTAAAAAATGGGCTACCCTAGTGAAGAGAAGGGGAGTACATTCTATGTCTATTTTAATAAGATGCTCAAAATAGTGGACACCCTTCATTTGTGTACCTTATGAAAACTTAGTACGGCATATGAAAACTAACAAATTGAGATGAGGGGAGATAAGCATTCACATTTCAAAGGCAACACTCACTCTATGAAAGGACTTTTAAATAGAAATAATGATCTTACTGCATTTAAGTTGCTAATAAAATTAACCACTTGGCAGAACCAGCTAAAGGGAAACTATGTTAAATACCACTGCCAATTTCCTGTCGATCAGAGGTGAAGATAAGAGCGCTGTAACAGAAAAGATGTTCTACGGAAAGATGTCCCCGTTTATAAAACTCTTATTTATACCCCAAAGTACCAGGATTGGGTGGGAATGTTGCAGCCAGCAGTGATGGAGTATGCCTTGTTCCTCAGTGAGGCCTGACCAGAGGGGGAGGTTTGCCCAGGGATAAGCTGAGGGTATAATTTGTTCGCTCACCAGCTCTTATGAGCCATAGCACATCACTTTAATGAAACCGATTCCATATGTGCATGGCCCTGAAGGAAGACTGGGGAAACGGACAAGTGGACTGTCTTGTCACAACCAACTCATAGACTATAAGGAAAGGAATAAAAACTGACCTAAAGTGGGTGCTACAAGTCATGGTGCTGTGCTAAGAGCTCCCACACCTGTGATTTCTTTACAACAGTGAGAAGTAGTGGGTAACCTGGAACGTCAGGAAGTTAAATAACTTGGCCAAAAACAAATAGCTGGGAAGTGCAAAGCTGAGATTTGAAGGTAAGTTTGCTAACTTTTTTACCTTCCCTGATAAGAAATGTAAGGAAAGTTGCACCAGAGCAGGTGGATTAATCGGCAGTGCCGTCCTTTATGGAGCTTTATTCTAGAAGGTAACTGGCGTCGGAACAGATGTTTGAACATGCAGTATATGCAGCGGGATAAGCAATCAAGACCTTCAACCATAAATCTTCCCAGATGCTTGGCTGCTGAGATTGTTTTCCCCATTTCTTCCACCCCCTAATCTGTCTGCCTCCCTCCACCTTTCGGGTTTCATTTCTTTCCATCAGTAGCCATGGCAACACCCAAAGATAAAACACAGGCAGGAGATTCTTGCAAGTCTCTCAAAACGTGGAACCTTGCCAGCATTTTTCATCAGTCGGAGACTGGAGACTGTTTACCACACAAACAAAGCAGTCCCCTTCTCTTTCTTTCCCGTTCACTTCCCACCCACTTAGCGGCAGCCAAGACCATTTGTGCAGCTTATGAGATGACTGTCTGGTACATTTATATTCATAAACTCGCAGATCAGTCTTCCAGTGTTTCAAAAAATGCCTGAGCTGGAAACTGTTGGATTCGTCTCACCAGTCCCTATTAAACCTCCCCTAAGAACTCGGCCTTAGCCAGAAATGAGCTTTTCTCTGAGATGTTCTGTTTATTGTTTACCTTAATCAGAAGTGCCTGATTAAATTGTAGTGCTCTCTGTGACTTCCCATATGTACTGAATACTCAATGAACTTTTACCACGATGAGGTTCTTCTGAATTTCTCTGCTACATTGTGAATACTGAAAGATAGGAGAGTGAAATCTGCAAACAGGCTTGTTTTTTGGGGGGTATTGCTTAAAAAACAGCCTTAATTACATTCATGACTATCTGGCTTACCCAGCCAGAATACCTAATTATTGATTGCATGGCTATAAATCAGAGGAGATTACAAAACAACCATCATCAGTCTGGAACACATTAAAGCATGAACTTGTAGGCATGAATACAGTGTGAATGGGCACACTGTATGTGTGCTTGAGGATATGTGTACGAACAACTGTTCTTTTTTTAGCTTTATTGATTTCAAATTGCCAGAATTGTCACTGATGATTATTATTTAGAGTTCTTAATTTTTTTTTATTGGCTTTCCCTTCAAAAGTACTAATGAGTTCATAATGGACAACAATCCTTAAACACACAGCTTACCTCCTGGGCTACAGGACACACTGACCTCATGATTTCTTGACCTTGTCAGTTCTAGCAATTGATGTTTTGTTAGTGCTTATTAAGTCAGACCCATTGAAGCTCTGCATACCATGTCTCACTCATTCTTCCCACAACTTGATGTGATATGGTTTCTACTCCCAATTTGTGATAAAGGAAATTGAGATTCGGAGAGAATAAATGAACTGCCTGAGGTCACAAGCAAAGTGGTAGTAAAGTGGGAGTGGGAGGCAGGCTTATGACTACCCCATACTCCTTCCTTCCAACTTTCTGTCAGGTACTCATACCTTCAGTCACGCATCAACCGCATAAACATCTGAAGTTAGTTCACTGATGATGAGCCCTCCTGAGCAGCATTTTTATCTTTGCATTTCTTCCACTGAGTTCTCTGGCCCTTTATCTCCTCTTTCTCATAGTCCATCAGCATCTTTAGCACAAAATTCTTTCCATCTCAGCCATTTCAGCCTTTTACTCAGCTGCACCCTTGATGACTACAAATCTGCTTCCAGTTCCACAACTCTACCCACTGTGGCACTCATCAATCCTGAGTGAACCCGACAGCTGGAGGCCACTAACGGGGAATGAAGAAGGTCAAGAAAACAACATCATTGTTTGTACACAAAGCAATGATAATCAGCTCTGTGTAGTTCTCATTATTCCTTGGTGAGCCTTTAATACATCTCATTTCGATTCCCAATCACCAATCCTCAAACTCAATTCCAAATCTTTGGCCCTCAAACTCCTAGCCACGGTCCCTCAGATTGTTATCTCAATAATGACCTTACATTCCATTTTACTAAAGTGACTGAAGCCCTTTAATATGAAATGCACAGCTTTCTCCTCTCCATCTCAATCATTTTGTCCCTCTTGCTTCTGTAGTAGGGGGAAAAATGTTTCCTCTCTGAATCTATGCCATCATGTATTGCCTTTCAATAAATTAAAAGACACAAGAAGGAAGTAATCTGACAAATCAAAAAGGTGGGGCATTCTACAATATAAATGATTTTGTTTTTTCAACAAATAAATGGCATGGGAGAAAAGGATTATGGGGGAAAGATTGTTAGATATTGAAAGACACTTAAAGAAATAACCAAATGCAATGTATTGACCTTATATTGATGCCACATTGAACAAGCCATTTGTAAAAAGACATCTGGAGACAACAAAAGACACCTAATGTGGACTGAGATCATGAGGAATTGGTGTTAGCAATTAGGTCTGATAATAGCATTATGCTTATGAAAACAAAAGTCCTTATTAGTTTAGAGATGAATACTAAATTATTATGAGATAAATGCATATGGTATCTGGGATGTTTCAAAATACTTCGGCAACTTTTTTTATTCAATGCAAGGATAAAACAAGTTTTGGAAAATATTGACAATTGTTTGAAAATATGCATACTAAAAAATTAAAAAATAACAAATCAACTGAAAATCTTTTACTCATTATTTTAAAAGCATTCTCTTTCTCAAGCATCTTTAATTCCCCTCTATTTGATTGCCTCCACCTTCAAACAAGCTGAACTCTTCTGTCCTAAACTTCCCTGAGTAGCACTGTTTCTGGAAGCTAAAATTATCTACCTTCCTCAAAACCCTGAAATTTCAAGAAAAGAGGCCAGATCACTTCTGCCTTTTTTCAATTACATTCACTCCATATTATCTCCCATCTCCTCCCACTGGAACTTTTTTAGTTCCGCTCTCATCACCAGTTTGCCAGTTCTGAAAATCTTAGTTGCTAGACCACGAAACCCTACAGAAACAGAGGTCTCCTTCTTCTACATCACATTCTGTAACCACTTATCTCCTCTCTTCTAGACTGTTCTGAATGCTTTCTTTACATTTATTAACTCAACTAATTATCCCAACAATCCTATTAGGTAGGTATTATTGAGGCAGGTTAGTAAAAAACTAGGAAAATTCCCTGGCACATGGAATGAGGAAACTGAGACAGATGGTTGAACAAATAGCCTCAGAAAGGCTGCGTGATTAACAGCCAGCTGATAAATCACAAGACTATCCTCCTTAACCAAAGATACCTAAGAGCAGGTGGTTTAAACCTATCCTTCCTAACCAAAGACACTTAAGAACAGGTGGTTTAAATCACCTTAGTCAGGGAGATAGATGGCAACAACAAAACAAAAAAAATTAGAGCCAGGCTAGTCCAAAATAGAAGTGAAACTAACCAGAGAATGACCCCTGACTCCACTTTACACTCATTTTGGTACATCAGCATACTAAACAACACACCTAGAGATCTAATGAATATTATGATGTAATTCTCCCCTGGGACCTCCCCTGAAATTCCCACCTATAAGATATAGAGAAAATCCTCAGGACAAAGAACTCCAGTGTGTGCTCTTCTTTGGCACACCCGCCACCCCTTTCCTCAGGTGTTTACTTTGCTTCTACTAACCTGAGCTCTAGACTTGCACCCAGGGAGCAATGGGCAGGGGTAGCCCAGCCTAGGCTTACCCCTGATCCTGTCTTCAGGGTTCTTCCTTTGCCTCACTGTCCCACAGTTTAATAAACTTAGCTTCACTTTCACCTGGACTCATGTTTTGAAAATTTTCCTGTGCAAGTCAAGAACCTGGAGGTCGACTGACATGCGAAGGGTCCCAGACCATGCTTGGGCATGGCCAACCCCCAGTGTGGAAATGTAACAGTATTATTATCTCCCATTTTATGAAAGGGAAAAATGAGGCCAACAAAGATTAAATAAATTCTTCAGTCTTGTAGCTAGTAACCAGTGGGGCTGGGAACTGAGGCGATCTCACCTTTGACTCGTGCACTTAACTGTAATGCTAAATGCCTCTTGCAGGAGGCTGGCTTAGGACTCCTGCTCCACAAGCCTGTGTGTGTGTATGATGTACAATGCCACAAGAAATAAGTGCATTTGGGACTTTGAGGTTCTGTCATCATGTTCTGCTTGCCCAAAAGGTGACCTTTTTGCTATGTTAATAGAGCTGCCCAATATTCAGCATTGCCAATAAAATCATTAAAAAGTTTGCTTTATTTTATTTTTTAAATATATTTTTATTTCCTTAAGAGAGAGAGGGAGAGAGAGAGAGAGATAGACACATCCATCAGAAACATCCATAGGCTTCCTCCTGCATGCCCCCTATTGGGGATTGAGCAAGCCCGCAACCTGGGCATATGCCCTGACTCTGAATTGAACTGGTGACTTCTTGGTCGACGCTCAACCACTGAGCACACTGACCGGGCAAGTTCACTTTATTTTTAATAAATTGATCCAAACACGACAAGCTAAAAAACTAAATAGACAAAACAGCTTATAAACGGGCAATTACTTTATTCTCTTACATTTTCTAAAGTCAGTATAACTAATTTTTTTTAGAGATAATAGGACAAGTGCAGTATTTTAGGTAATGATAATATATCTTCTAGAGATATTATTGTTGTAAATCTTGTCATTTCAAATGTAAATAAAGCCATCTTCATTTTCCTGTGATAAATCTATTTTTCTTTTCTTTTCAATAACTTCCCATGAGTATAAAATCCAAATTCCTTCTGCCTACATGTCTGACCTCATCCGTACTACCGGTTCCCAATGATTTCTACACTTTCTATTGACATTCCCAGTGGGCCATGTAGCTAAGTCCCTAGGCTTCTGCACAGGCTGCTTCCTTGGCCTGGGGTATCTTTGTTTCAGTGTACACCTTTGAGCCCAAGCAGAATTATAATCTCCTGGGCCTCTCAATCTCTCCATCCATTGGACTCTCGGAACTCTTTCACATGCCCTTATTTATACTTCTCTCACTCTATTGTGATTATTTGTGTCCACATTGCCAAAGCTCTGTTAAATTGGGAGATATAGACTGAGCTGTCAGAAGTGAAGTAGCCCATTAAAGCAACAAGCCAGAAATAAAAGAGTCCAGGCTTTAATCTCTTACTGCGATCATATAAGTCAGAGTTTAAAGCTGGAGAAAGCATCAACTCCCCTGTTCCACTTTCCCCCATGGAGCAGTGCAGGGGTTGAGGGTCAAGGGGAGCAGCATAGACTTGGGGGTCCCCTCATTGTTTCCTGAATTTTGTTTTATGGACTCTGAGGTGGGCCAGAAGCAAGTGAAGTGGACTAGGAGCAAGTGAGTCATAGTGGACAAAAGTGCCTTCAAAATTCCCCCTCCATTCCAGTAAAGAGACCTCGGCAGAGGTTCCTGGGGAGGACATCTGGTAGAGACCAGGAATGAAGGTACTGCAGATAGGAATGTAAACATGTGAAAAATCCTTACTGGGGAGGGGGTCTGAGTTCTTAATGGGGACTGCAGTGCCCTAGCTGTGCTCCTGGTCTGGTGTGGGGAGGACAGCTTCCCCATGAAGCCTGTCAGGTATAGCCCTTGTAATTGCCTGTGGCTACGCCTGAGAAGTCATACATAGCATTTTAACATGGAGCCAGACTCCTCACACATAAATCTATCTGTCCTACTGAATTTTAAACTTCTTGAAGGCATCAGTTATGACTCACTTGTCTTTGTTTCTCCCAAGTGGATGCTCAACCACACAGAGACCTTGTTGGAAATGAATAGTTCTTTCACCTGAGCCTTTTCACTTGGCTCCATTTGGAAAATCATGGGCGTAGGATTTTCTCTGCTCTGGTTGTCTTATCTATCAAATCTTTAAAGACCCAAATTTAGTAACCTATATAATAAAGTGGTAATATGCAAATTGACCCTCATGCCCTCGTGTCACAAGATAGACACCCTCATGTTGTCCCAAGATGGCTGCCCCATGTTGTCACAAGATGGCCACCCCACATCGTCACAAGATGGCCGCCCCCATGTTGTCACAAGATGGCCACCCCCATGTCGCCACAAGACAGTTGCCACAAGATGGCCACCCCCACATTGTCACAGATGGCTGGCAGGGGAGGGCAGTTGGGGGTGGCCAGGCCTGCAAGGGAGGGCAGTTGGGGGTGATCGGGCCAGCAGGGGAGCAGTTAGGTGTCAATCATGCTGGCAGGGGAGTGGTTAGGGAGTTTTCAGGCTGGCAGGCAGAAGTGGTTAGGGGCATTCAGGCAGGCAGGCAGGTGAGTTGTTAGGAGCCAGTAGTCCAGATTGTGAGAGGGATGTCCAACTGCCGGCAGTCGGACATCCCCCGAGGGGTCCCAGATTGAAGAGGTTGCAGGCTGGGCTGAGGGACACCCCCAACCCCCAGTGCACGAATTTTGTGCACTGGGCCTCTAGTATTTTAATAATGTCATACCAACATCCACCTGAGCAAATCTGTCCAAAATATCAACCATAGCATCTTTTTCCAATTTGAAAAAAAATAATATCTGGCTTAACAGGTCCAGAAATTAACACATAGAAATGTGACTTGCATTGATCATGTTCATATTGTGCTGACTGCTTCATTGATAAAGTTTTGGTGCTCAAGACAAAGATTTTAAAAGTTTATGAATCTGAATCATACTCAGAATGATAAGATTCAGAGAGATTATTGCTTTTTAACTTTCCTTCATTTATTATTAATGCCAGTTGGTCTCAGGAATATCTAATTTTGTTTAGCCTCGTTATTTTTAATTTGATTATCATTGAAATTACAGATGCCAAATGATTGAAACTTGAGTATTATGCATTTAGGATATTTTTCCAAGGAATCTGCAAGGAAAGCCACGTGTTTCAATAGATGTAGAAAAATATCTGTCTTGTACTTCTTTGTAGCCTTAGAATATACTATAAATCCTAGAATACACTGAGGACTGAATATACATTTGTCAAATTAAATTGACCCTCATTTCATCTTGAAGGTCTGATGTTAAATTATACTCAATCTTTCTTGGTTTTATTTGGGGGGGATCTTATTTTAGGAAGATGATCTCTGGGTTATGAATTCCTGAGTTCCCTGTATTTCTTCACATATAGTATTACATTAAGGGGGTCTTAGCAAGCCATAAGAACATTTTAGATTTTGTCATCTAGTGCCATCAGTTTTGCTTTGACAAAGTTAGATATTAACTTTTGATCATAGACATTCGCAGAATATTAAGCTTCAATAAAGTGAAAGTAATATTATTAGGTTTTATTAATCATTTACAAGCTAGGTATTCTGAGGAAATGGTTGTTTTTTATTCCTTTGCTTATTACCTTTAAATCATAGAATTTCTTCACTCATATCTGTTCTCTTTTTCATTTATACATTCTGCCAGGTATTAACTATCTTTTTTAAAGACTAGAAAATGAAATGAGGATGTTTTCTTATAAAGAATGATGACACATACTTGAAAAACATGATATCCATACAAACACATTGCACACATAATAAAAAATACCAGATGAGGGTCCTCAACCAAACCATGAACAACAATTAATCCCAAGTGAACTCTGAAAAAAGGTCAATACACAGCTTTTAGCACTTTAATTATTGCCTGTGTCACATAAGAAAAAACAACAATACTGTTGACAGCACTTTGTGTACCTGCTAAAGACTCTAAATGGAATCAGATATAGAGGTATTTCTCTGGTAGTTAAAAGAGGTTAGTATCCAAGTACTGTGTAAAGACATTAATTAAACTCAGTTTCAATCTGTACTGAGACACTGTTCTCTTGAAGTTGTAAATAAATAAGAACTGCTCTAAATAGATTAAGTGCATTGCACTCCAAGGAAAAACAGGAGTTTCAACATGTAGATAAATGCATTGTGAATTAGCTCTTTCAGGAAAAAGAGAAAGGAACAAACAAAAACAAAAGTGAGGTATTTTTAAACATCACTGAGTCACAGTCACGGTGCTAATGGTGGTGGATCTCCCACACAAAATATATATTAAGCCCCACTATTTATGTGGCTTAGAAACATACAGTGCCCCAAAGCCCTTATCCAGTTGATGAAAAAACACACACACATTCAGAAAAGAAGACATTGTCACAATATTCTCAGTAGAAAATCACAAGGGACAAAAGAAGAAAAAAATACAAAAGCCTAGAACTATATGTGAGTTTAGCAAAGTAACAGGATACAAATTCAACACATAAAAATCAATTGCAATTGCAATTCTATACCCTTATAGCAACCATGCAGAAATCAAAATTTCAAAACACAATATTATTTAAAATCCCATTTAAGTACATGAAATGCTTAGGTATAAACCTAACAAAACAAGTACAGGATCTATATGGAGAGTATTATAAAATGCTGAAAAAATAAATCAAAGAAGATCTATATAAATGGCGAGAAATAGTTTCATGGATTGGTAGATTCAATATAGTAATGATGCCAATTCTCCCTAATTGATCTACAGATTTAGTGCTATTTCCATCTAAATCTCAGCAAGATATTTTGTGAACACAGATAATCTTATTCTAGAATTTAGAGGGAAAGATACAGGCCCTAGAATAGCTGAAATAATCTTGAAAAAAGAAAAATAAAGTAGAAGAATCACTTTATCCAATGTTAAGTCTTACTATATAGCTACAGAAATTAAGAGAGTGTGGTATTGTCAAAGGGATAAACACACCAATCAATGTAATAGAACTGAGAATACAGAAATAGACACACACAATTATGCTTGACTGTTTTTTGGCAAAGGTGCAAAAGTAGTTCAATGGGAAAAGGATACCCTTTTCAACAAATGGTGCTAGAGTAATTGGATATCCATAGGCAAAAAATGAAACTCAACCTAAACCTCAAACCTTATCCTAATATTAACTCAAAATCAATCACAGACTTAACTGTGAAACAAACAAACAAAAAAAACACTATAAAATGTTTAGAAAAAAACATAGGAGAAAATCTTCAGATCTGAGGTTAAGCAAAGAGTTCTCAGACTTGACACCACCAACCAAATTCATAAGAGAAAAAAATGAAACAACTGGATTTCATCAAAATTTTAAAATATTTGTTGTGTGAATGCCTTTACTAACAGGATGAAAAGAAGAATCAAAAGAATAAAAAGGCGTATCTGACTAAGCACTAGTACTTACACTATATACAGAACTCTCAAACTTGGACAATAAAACATAATCTAATTAGAAAAAGGACAAAAGATATGAAGGAAATTTTCATTGAAGAGAATATAGAGATAGCAAATAAGATGAAAAATTCAACATAACCAGCAATTAAAAAAATTAAAATTAAGACCGCCATGGTATATCACCATATAACTATTAGAATGGCTAAAATTAAATATCATGATTGCAGAGAAAAATCAATCTTTCATAGACTGTTGATGGGAATATAAAATTGTAAAGACATTGTGAAATACAATTTGGCCATTTTTCATAAAATAAACATACAATTACCATGTGATCCAGCAATTGCAGTCTTAGGCATCCACTCCAAATGAATGAAAACATATCTATACTAATAAAGCCTATGTGGTCGTCATGCCCTCACGCCATGATGCCCTCATGCCATAACAATCCATCACCAGGAGGCTGTGTGCGCAGTGGGCATGTGCAGGTGGGTGGAAACTTGACGCTGCGTGTGTGGTGCAGAGGCGGGTCCCGGCGGCTCCACACAGTGACGCCGGGGTCTGGCGGCTCCACACAGCACAGAGACGGGACCCCAAGCTCCGGCCTACCTCTTTGGGGCAATCCATCGAGGAGCCCCAGATGGGTGGGCAGGGCCTACCTCTTTGGGGAGATCAATAGCAGGGCTCCTGCACTGTGAGAGGGCACAGGCCAGGCTGGGGAAACCCCCCCTCACCCCTGAGTGCACAAATTTTGTGCACTGGGCCTCTAGTATTTACATAAAAACCTACACATGAATGTGATAGCAGCTCACTTTATTATTGTCAGATAAAAAAATGGAAACAACACAAATCTTCAATAGGTGAAAAAATAAACAATTGAGGGGGGACAACCGAAAGTAAATATGTGAGGTGAATAATGTGGGAACTAATTTGATTGTGGGGATTTGTACATATGTATACATATATTAAATCATCATGTAGTACACTTGATATATATTATGATTTCTCAATTATATCTCAATAAAGCTGGGAAAAAATTATACATCCATACAATAGAATACTATTGAGCAATAATTAGGAATAAACTATTGATACTTATAAAAACTTGAATAAATCTCAAGGGAATTATGCTGAGTGAAAAAAAACAAAGCTCATAAGGTTATATACAGTATGATTCAATGTATATGTTATTCTTGATATAACAAAATTATAAAAATGGAGAACACATTAGTGATTATCAGAGTTTAGGGATGAGCTATTAGGGACAGATAAGTGTGATTATAGAGAGCAAGAGAAGAAATTCTTGAGTTGCTAGATCAGTTTTGGACCTTGATTATGATTGTGAGTATATGAATCTACAAATGTGATAGAATTAAATACACACACACACACATATACAACTGCAGAATAAGATGAATGAATTATAACAATGTCAATTTCTTGGTTGTGCTTTTATACGATAGTGATTTTAGTAAGTTGTTACCATTAGGCAAAACTAGGTGAAGGTTACAAGAGGTGTCTCTGTATTATTTCTTACAGCTAAACATTAATCTACATTTTTTAAAAAATAAAATTTTTATGTCTTTTTATAAAAGCGTTGTCACTTAATCCAGATAATACCTACCATAGGAATTCATAGCAGCATTGGTAAATATAGACTGGGTCTATAAGTCAAAGACAGAACTTCCCTAAATGAGTTCATGAAAGGTGGTAAGATTTGTTTAGCCAGAAAGAAGAGAAGTGACCATTTCATTTATATAGTAAAAATAAGAAAGCAAAACTTTCCAGTTTCTGTTAGAAGGATAAGAGAAGCCAATTTTCAATAACACAATAGGCAGGTAATTGAGTGTAGGGCTCTGTGAACATTTCCAATGGCTGCTATGCTAGGTGAGATATCATCCTTGTCCTCTAACTAACCCAGTTGAAATGCAGAGCCAGAGCTTCCCAGTCTTCTAGACAGAACAGCTCAGCTTCTTCTAGAAAATCTTAAAGTGAGAGGGGGCTAGTCAGTCAGTATATAACAATGACCTTCTACATCATAGCCAAACTTTTTTCCTATTCAACAGGACATGCCATAAAGATATGGGCTGTAAGACAGAGCCCACAGAGAACCCAGTCTGAATAGATACTTAGAAGAGAGACAGCAGGATGTATTGGAGTAGAGATGTAGAAGAACAGCAAGAAAATCAGAGGGCTAAAACCTCCTTCTAGTTCTGTTTCAGACCAGTGTTCCTATGAAGAGATACCAAACACTTCAGTACTTAGAAAATAGTCAATTTTTCTACTACTTTCCAATATCACCTATGTTTTAATCGTCATCACTACCTCAAGAATAAGTTATGCCACTACTTTTAAGCATGAGAACAATAAACCATATTTGAAAAATAAATGATAGTTTTGTTATAGACTCCAAAGAAGAAAATGTCTTCCCATTTCTTCTGTGAATTATTCAATCTGTTCTTGTATTTGGGAAACCTCAATTTTTAGAGGTCCCTCCTTTGGGCTCATTTTAAAACCCTTATGTTATAAAACAACTACTTTTTCATCATATTCCAACCTCAATAGAAATAAAAGAAAATGGATTCTTCAATATGATATACTTTCATTGCTTTGAAGATTTTGAATATGATAGAACCTTATCTAGTTTCCTCTCCTCTTCCAACAGATAATGAAGTTGAACTTTGACAGATAATGGGCCTTACCTGAGGCCACATGGCTGAGACACAGGTCATATATAACTGACTAACTGGTTGGTGGAATAGAAGTGATTATAACTTTTGGAGAAACCAATAATCTTGATATCCAGAGAAAGGAATTCTGAAACACCTTAGAGGTGAATTTGAGATTTTAAGAAAGTTGGCAAAAGACATGAGACTGGTTGTCTAAATGAAAGCAAGCATAGACCTCTATTTGAGGAAGGGGAGAATGGGGATGGTTACACAGATCTCTGGAGGAATAGCTTTTGAAGCCTGCATGAAACAGTTGGAATGAGAAAGACTGTCAGTGTTAAATACCAATCACAAACCTATAATCACAGACCTATAATTTAAATAATGTCAGAAATTTTAAACCCTAGAACCAAATATGACTAACAAAAAACAGCAATCTTACCTAATAATAGACAAATATGTAAATTGACCGTACCTTCACTATGCCCACAGCCAATCAGAGTGAGTGAGTATGCAAATTAACCCACCAAAGATGGCGGTTAATTTGCATACAAAGGCAGGGCGGGCAGCACCATGGCCTGCTTCCGGGGTACGGGTCCATCGGGGGCGGAGGAGGCCCTGTGGGCAGCGCCAGACACCGCCCACAAGGTACCAGTCCATCGGCCAGGGAGGTGGTGGGGTGGGCAGCGCCAGATGGCACAGGAGGGGTCTGGGTTCATTGCAGGCCCCAAGAGGGGCAGTGGCCTGCCTAGCTGCTCCCAAGGGACCCTGGGAACATCGCCGCCCCGGGGAGGTAGGCCGGACCCACCTAGCCGCTCCCAGGGGTCCCTGGGAATATCGCCACACTGGGGAGGCAAGGCTGGACCCACCTAGCCACTCCCGGGGGTCCCTGGGAACATCACCGCCCCGGGGAGGCAAGGCCGGACCCGCCTAGCCACTCCCAGGGGTCCCTGGGAACAATGCAGGCATGGGGTTGCTGAGACCCAGACCAGGCTTCTGGCCACAGATTCATAGCTTCACGGAGACCGAGGGCAGGGATCTGTTTCATCTGCAGAGAGACAGTGGTTCTGCAGTGGCCCCAAGATGCAGGTGGGCCCAGCCAGGGATCAAGGGGCACGGAAGGACTCCCGGGCAGAGGGGCAAGGACCCTCACTCCTGAGGCGGGGGTTTAGGGGTGGTGCCACCTCAGTGGAGGGGTGCTGCACTGCAGGGTACTGGACTGACTGATGTGATTCAGAGAAGCTCCCAGTGCTAATGGGCCTCGCTCAGGTGGCCTTCACACTTCAGAGGCAGTGACTCCTGCTCCTGCCTTGACCCAAAAGCAAGCCCACAATGCCCTGCCCCATGGCAGAGCATGCCTAGGCAGTGAGTGCGAAGCCTTCCACCTGCTCCGGAGAAATGGGGGCAGTAAAGAATGGGGGGCAGGAGACGGGGAGAGGAAAGAATGTGGAGCATCTGCAATGAAGAGGTGCTCGAGAAAGAGGCTCAGAAGCCTGACTGGAAGACTTATTCTGTTTGCCCGGCGGCTGCTGCTTAGGAAGCGCAAAGAGCATGGCTCTGAGGGCTTCCTGTGTGCTGAGTCAAGTTCCACAGCCAACTGGAATTGGCCTCAGTTTCCTGGTCTGTAAAATGGATGAAGCGTGTCCCAGTGCCTTCACTGAGCTTCGATGGCCAATTGAGATACTATATAAAGAAAATGAGGGAAGAAGTGAGAAAGAAAAGGAAGGACGAGCAACACAAAAGAAAGACTAAAAAGAACCTGTAAACCCATTGTCACTTAAATAGGGAATATAGTCAATAGTGTTGTAATGATGGTATGATGCCAGGTGGGTACTAGAAATATCAGGGAACACTTTGTAAAGTATATGATTCTCTAACCACTATTCTGTAACTAATATAAAACCTGAAACCAATACAAAATAATGTTGAATGTAAAGAAATGAAAATTGGAGTGAAATTTTTATAAATTTCAAAGTTTAAATAAAAACTGTAAAGGAAGGAAGGGGAGAATAAAAAGTGTTTTTCATTTTACCACTTCATTAAAAAGACTGTTGTCTTTATATAGTGCTTTTATACTTTTATACTTTTCTAAGTCATTATCTCATTTTAATTTCCAGGCAACTTAGAGACAAGATAATTATTCCCTCCACTATTCAAAGAAAGGAAATCTTGGTGTCTGGTCCTAATGATTCAATCATCAAGCCCTTATTGTAAAGCAGGGTTAGTAAAATTTTCTGTGAAAGGTCATATCTATACTAATAAAAGCCTTGGGGGTGATCAGGCCAGCAGGGGAGGGTATTTGGGGGCAATCAGGCCAGCAGAGGAGCAGTTAGGGGGCAATCAGGCAGACAGGTGAGCGGTTAGGAGCCAGTGGTCCCAGATTGTGAGAGAGATGTCCAACTGCAGGTTTAGGCCCGATTCCACAGGGATCGGGCCTAAACCTACAGTTGGACATCCCCCGAGGGGTCCCATATTGGAGAGAGTGCAGGCTGGGCTGAGGGACACCCTCCCCAGTGCACGAATTTCATGCACTGGGCCTCTAGTAATAATAATAATAATAACTATAAATAAATAGTAAAATAAAATGGCTTTTTAAATTACTCTATGAGAAAAAATAATGAGGGTTTTATCTATTTCTAAAGGCAAATGATTTTATATTAATCAGAGCAGAGGAAGCAAAATCACCTCGGGTTTCATTCTGTATTCGCTGTTGAAGAATCTTACACATTACAAACACATTACAAGGGAACAGGACCTAATATTCATTCATTCCTTCACCCATCAACAAAAAGTTAGGTTTATACCAGTGATGGCGAACCTATGACACGCGTGTCAGCACTGACATGCGTAGCCATTTTTGATGGCACGCGGCCGCTGAGGTGGCCGCATGCTGAGGATGAAACATTTGCTGCTCCTGAGGATGAAACATTTGCGAAATAAAGTTTTTTCCTCAAAGTGACACTACCCGAGTTATGCTCAGTTTTTTGGCGAAGTTTGACACACCAAGCTCAAAAGGTTGCCCATCACTGGTTTATACAATATGCTAGGTACTTTGCAAGGGATACAGAAGTGACCTAATGAAAGATAAAATTGTGACAAGGATCTAAAGGTAAGCAAAATGAGGCCGCACCTGTTTCCTCAAAAAGTTTACTGATTTAGTGTGGGAGATATTTAATTCCATGGTCACTTTAACAATGAAAACATAAAATAAAATAGTCACTCAAACAAATGTAAAATTATATTTCCAAAACTAGTGGCCCGGTGCACAAAATCTATGCACTTGGGGCAGGGAGGTGTCCCCCAGACTGGCCTGTGCCCTGTCAGAGTGCGGGAGCCCTGTGATCCATTGCCCCAAAGAGGTAGGCCCCACCCACCCATCCAGGACTCCTCGATGGATTGTCCCAAAGAGGTAGGACAGAGTCAGAGGTCCCGCCTCCAGGCCATGTGGAAGCCTCTGCCAGGCCCCGCCCCCAGGTCGGGCCATGCGGAGCCCTCCAGACCCCCAGCGCAGGCATGCGGAAGCCTCCACTGGGCCCCAGGCCTCCTGGTGATGGATTGTGTGGTGTGACACAAGTCCCTGATGCTGCAAGTCCCTGCGCACCCGCACCTGCTGCACACGCAGCCTGCTGATTGTTTGTTATGTGTGAGGGCATCCCACCATTTGCATATGACCCTTTTATTAGTATAGATGCTGAGAAGTATATGGTGCTATGACAATATATTTTAGGAAGATTTGATTTAGAGACACAAAGGAATGTGTGAGTTAGTGGTTGGTAAAGGCCTCCTTGGGAGGGATGGATCAAGCTGAGACCTGATGATGAGTGGAAATTGAATTAGGATCAAAACATGGAGAGAAAGCCTAGCTGGAAGAGGGAATTATGAGATCAAAAGTCTCATGGCAGGGAAACAAGGTGTGCATGGTTACATACTGAAAGAAGGCCAGTGTGGCCAGTCATAGAGATGAAGGCAGAGTGAGATGTAGCTATGGAGATAGGTAGCTCCAGCCTGAACTGGGCTTTCTAAGCCATGGTCAAGATTTTAACTTGCATCTTGGAACAAAGGGCATTCATTGAGATGACATAATCAGATTCATATGTTAAAAAAGGTCTGGTGCCCATCAGGAGTAGACTCGGGGTATCCAATTACGAAGCTATTGCATTAGCCCAGGTGAGAGGTGAGAGAGGGGAAAGATTTGAAAAATATTTTCAGAAGGTATAATCTATTGGATTTTTTGATGGGTGGAACATGGAGTAAGAAGGAGGTGTCCATATGACTATTTACTGCTGTCCCAGGTTGTAAAACTTAACAGATAGTGATTACCTCCACCAAGCTAAGAAACAGGGAAGAAGACCATAATTGGGAGGTGGAAATCATGAGTTCAAGATAATTTGAATTATGTTTGATACATCCAAGTGAAGATGTCACATAGTCAGATGGATATGTAATTCTGCTATCTAGAGGCAAGATTTCAAAAGAATGCCTTTTGGTGCTTGATATACACTGATAATAAAAGGCTAATATGCAAATTGTCCCCTTGACCAGGAGTTTGACCAGCAGGCAGGCCGGCCAACCGCCCATGTCCCCTCCCCGTGGCCAGGCTGGCCAGACCCCACCCATGCATGTATTCATGCACCGGACCTCTAATATATATATGATCAAGCTGAGACCTGATGATGAGTGGAAATTGAATTAGGATCAAAACATATATATACTGAGTGACCAGATTATTATGCATTCAGAGATCATAATAATCTGGCCCTCAGTATATATATATATATACACACACACACATATACATATATATATATACACATATATATACACACATACACACATATATATAAATATATATAGTTCTCTTAAGATCTATGTATAAAGAATATATATATACATAGATCTTAAGAGAAATATCTTATATCTATGGTTTTTAAGCTTTTAGGAATCATGCACTAAAGGATTAAGTACCAAAAGAATGAGGGTTGACAAATATTTTGAAAAGAAAGAAGCTGATTCCAGCCTAGCCTAGCTAATGTGGCTCAGCGGTTGAGCATTGACCTATGAACTAAGAGGTCAACGTTCCATTGCTGGTCAGGGCACATATCCAGGTTGTGAGCTCGATCCCCAGTAAGGGGCATGAAGGAGGCAGCCAATCAATGATTGTCATCTGTCATCATTGATGTTTCTATCTCTCTCTTCCTTTCCCTTATTCTGTGAAATCAATAAAAATATATTTCTTGAAAACAGAAGCACCAAAGGACTCTAAAACAGATGAGTAATCAGATGATTATGAGATCTTCAAAAAGAAAACCACAATTACTAGATGTCAGAACAGGCTAAACTTTGCACTTATCTATCATTTTAAAGAATTATCATTAAAATGCAGTCGAGTTAGGATCTGAATTCAGCAAGGCATTTGACAAGCACTCTCAAAGGACCCTCATGAATGATGTAAGCTAGATAATATTATTAGGTGGATTGAAAACGTGCTCCAAAAGTAGATTTATGGTCCATCAGGAAGAAGATAATTGTGATCTGCAGTGCTTTGACCCCAGTCCTGTTCCTTTAAAAAAAAACAAACAAACATTATTACAACATTTACATCTTAGCATTTGGCTACAGAAAATGATTTTCAATAAAATGAGATGATAAGTTTAAAATAAAAAGAATGCCTTGAATCTAAATGCTCCCATGTAGGTCAGTAGTTTCTCAACTCATGATAACTTTGCCCTCACCCCACCCCCTAAGACATTTGGTTATGTCTGGAGACTTTTTTAGTTTTCATAAAGGGGTGAAGCGGTACTATTACATCTAGAAGCCAGAGATGCTGATAAACATCCTACAATGCAGGAGGACAGCTCCCTCCCTGCCTCTACCAACCAAAAAGAATTATCCAATCCAAATGTGAATAGTGCCACTGTTGAGAAAACCCAATATAAGTGAACACATTAAGATGAAGGGCCAAATATAGCAAGATTTAATCAAGATCATTATAGCATCGATCCCCAGTAGGGGATCAAAGAAGTAGTATATTTACTTCCTCTAAATATCAACTGCATAAACCATGGGCAAGGAAATAGTCACTTCCTTTCACTACAGTAGGAGCTGAAAGTTTTCTTTGCTCCAGCTATTCATTTGAAGAGTATAAATCAATTCCCAGAGTCTGACTTACCTTCTCAAATCTTCTTGTATATTTTGTAGAAAAAGGAGGTTGAATATGATAGTATTTAGTGTAAGTTGAAAAATGTGCACCTCCTACCCCGAGACATCCACATCCTAATCAATGGAATTATATTTGTAAAAAGGGCCTTTGCACATGTGATTAAGTTAAGGATGCTGGTGTGGAAATGAACCCAAGGTTATCTGGGTGAATCCTAAGTGCCATCACAAGAACTCTAATAAGAGAGACAGAGGGAGACAATACACAGAGATGAGAAGGGGCACTGGACCTTGGAGGTAGAGATGGGAGTGATATTTTCACATGTCAAAGAGTGCTAGTAGCCACTGGAAGTCAGACGAGGTGAGGAGCAGAATCTTCCCTAGAGCTTCTTGAGGGAGCACAGCCAGGCCAAGGCCTTGGTTTTAATCCAAACTAAGTCCAAACCTCTGGCTCCAGAATGGCACGGCAATAAATTTCTATTGTGTTAAGCTAGTGGTCGGCAAACTGCGGCTCTCAAGCCACATGTGGCTCTTTGGCCCCTTGAGTGTGGCTCTTCCACAAAATACCACGTGTGGGCGCACACGTCCAGTGCTATTGAAACTTCGTGGCCCATGCGCAGAAGTCGGTTTTTGGCTCTCAAAAGAAATTTCAATCGTTGTACTGTTGATATTTGGCTCTGTTGACTAATGAATTTGCCGACCACTGTGTTAAGCCATCAAATTTATAGTAATTTGTTACAGCAGCCATAGGCAATGAATACAGTTTGGTACCAGAGGTGGAATGTTGCTATAACAAATACTTGGAAGTGAGGAAGTGGCTTAGGAATTAGATCATGTGTACAGATTGTACAAATTTTTAGGCATATAGTAGGCTAACAAAAAAAAATGTCCTCCCAATAATATATCCACTTTCTAATCCCCAAAATCTGTGAATACTCTTATAAGGCAATCTTTGTGATAAAATATTTTGAAAAGAGGTGTTATTCTGGATTATCCAGGTGGACCTATATTCAATCAAATGTATCCTTATAAAAGAGAGGCAGAGTTTTGGGACAGACACACCAAATACACAATGTGAAGATGGAGAGGAGGGAGGTAGGGCACAACCAAGCGTTCTCAGAAAGAATGAGAAACATGCTGTTGGAAACTGGAAGAAAGGTTATCCTTGTTACATAGCAGCATAAACTTGGCTGATTGTATCCTAGAGTTGTGTGGAAAGCAGAATTTGTAAGTGATGAACTTCGATATTTAGTTGAGGAGATTTCCAAGCAAAGCATTGAAGGTGCATCCTGGTTTATTGTTTTTGTTATTCTTGCTGCTTATAGTAAAATTCAAGAGGCAAGAGATAAATTGAGGAACTGTTATGCAAAAGGTACCAGGATTTGATGATTTGGGAAATTCTGTTTATCTAGATTTTAAAGGGTGCTAAAATTAGGAGGTTCACTTTTGGGAAATCAACCTCTGAAGGTAAGGCCAAGGGTGTGGATTAGCGACCTCTGGATAGTATTAAAGAGATTGGGTATGCAACTCATGGATCTACTAAACCATCTAGGCAAGACAGGAATAGAGATACAATTATGGAAGAAAGATCTGTGGAGGGCCTTCTTGTCTAAAGGTGTCATCCTTATGACAAAAACCAACAGAAATAAGATGAAATGAAAGAAGGGTGTCAGACTCCTAAGATTCCACAGTCAGAAAACAGGATATTTCCTGACTGAGTAGTTGCAAATGTGTGCTACCACCCAAGCAAAAGAAAGAATTATCCCAAAGGCAAAACTAGAAGTGAATTGAGTCAGAGGCCTGAGCCACAGGCACAGAGGCAAAGGAGAGAGTCATAGTCCCAAAGGGCAAATGCTCAGGTCACAGTGAACTATTCTCATGCATTGAAATCTAATGGAATTTGCCTTGCTGGGTTTGGAATTATCTTGGAATGAGTGATCCTTTAATTCCTGACATTTTTTTTCCCCTTTTTGAATGGAAATATCTATAACTATAATCTTATGCCTGTTCTGCCTTGGTATTTTGAAAACAGGTAACTTTCTAGTGTCACAGGTCTATAGGTGGAGAAAAAAATTGTCCAGGAGAGATCTTGAGAGGAAAAACTTATTCTGGATTTTCTAGGTGGTTTCTAAATGCAATCACACTTATCCTTATAAAAGAGAGACAGAGAGAGTTTGTAGATAGACCTATACACACAGAGGTGAAGGCTAATGAAGATGAAGCAGAGAGAGAGAAGCAGCCACAAGAATGCCAATAGCCACCAGAAGCCTAAAGAGGCAAGAAATTGATTTTCTCCTCAAGCTTCTGGAGGAAGTACGGCCCTGAGGCTTCTGGCATCCAGAACTGTGGGAGAATATATCTCTCTTCTTTTAAGCCATCAAGTTTGTGTTAATTTGTTACAGCAATGACAGGAAACTAACATAGTATTCTACACTACTGAAAATAAGAGGAGTTGTGATGTAATGACGGTGTACACATAAAGAGCCTGGGTCTTCATGTGACTGCACATTTGGAGTAATGTGGTTGTCATTAATTCCGTCTCACCTTAGACTTCTTTAGCAGAAGATCACAAGAGCAGGAAGCTGATGTCCTGTTTATTCAGGGTTTATTCAAAAGTATTATGCCCAGTTCTCTGTGCTACAACTTTAAAAACATATTGACATATTGAAATTTGTTTAAAGAAAAAAGACCAAGAGGAGAGAGAAATTGTGCATTTGACAGAGTTAAAGCAACTAAGTAATGATGGTTAGGGCTTATCTTGAAAAACCCTGCAAGAAATATGACAGCTGCCCTAGCTGGTTTGGCTCGGTGGATGGAGTGTCGGCCTGCGGACTGAAGGGTCCAGAGTTCGATTCCGGTTGGGGACACATGCCTGGGTTTCGGGCTCGATCCCCAGTGTGGGGCATGCGGAAGGCAGCCGATCAGTGATTCTCTCTCAACATTGATGTTTCTCTCTCTCTCTCTCTCTCCCTCTCCCTTCCTCTCTGAAATCAATAAAAATATATTAAAAAGAAATATGACAGCTGTCCTCAAACACACAGAACTCTGCCTTATGACAGAGGGAAGGGACTATCTCATTCTACTCAACTCTTCAGATCAGGACCTGAATTTAAGGAGAAGCTCCCAAGAGGCAGATTTAGGATCCATTGAGGAAAGCCTTGAATTTTGATCATACTGCATAGTGGTGCTAGGCTTTCTGTCACCTGAGGGGTTCACCAACTGAAATGGTTGCCACTTGGGGCTTGTTATGTAGGGCATTCCTGCATAAAGTAGCAGATTAGATACTATGCCCCAGGGTCCACTCACATATGATTCTGCTGCTCTACTGCCATGAGGAGAACTGGATTTGTTCATTTATTGCTTAGCTTCCTCTTTTCCAGACCAACAAAATTGTGGCTACTTTTACCCTTACTGATAGTGTTATCATCCAACATTAAAGTAATCTTGACCTTCTCTGATCACTCCAAATTCTTCTTGGCTATCCCAGTTGTAGAGTCTAGTGTAGACACCCGCACGGAATCTGGGTGTGACCCATTGTAAGCAGAAGTAGATAATAGCCTATATTTTATTTTCCTGCTCAAGTACCTACCAACCCAAACTCACATTTGCTTTTCTACAACAGCAAACTGTTCAACCTTTTCTTCTCCTCTGATTTTTTTTTAAACTTCATTTTGCAAAGCTTGCTGATCCTCCCCATACGCATAAGGTAAATTTAGCAGGGCAGCAGCAGCAGAGTGTCAGTGGCGCCACCAAGCGAAGGTGTTAAGCAAGCAGGGCAATGTGCCACTGCTGTGGGGCAAGGAGAAGGCTACAAACCTCATCAAACCCATGATCTTGATCAATTTCCTTTCATCAGCCTACCAGGAGGTGGGGAATGAGATACACTTTAAGGTCACACATGTTGAACCATGGGAGAAAGGAAGTGGAAAGACGGGGGTCAGTAGAAGTTCGAGGTGTTGGAACAGGATAAATTGTTTCTGCAGTTTTTTGCCTGTTATACAAATTATTTACTCTGAAGCTAACTCAAGCAAGCAATGGGTCTCAAAACACAGAGAGACTCAATATATTAGAGCAGTTGGCCTTATGTATATAGGTACACAGTCCTCTGGGATCTATGGGATGGTTTGAATCCTTCCTTGATGAGGAAGAGGACCTAGATGTGAAGTTTGGTGGAGGCTGTGTAATGGCCATTGGAAAAATACTTAGGTCTTTTCTCACAAAACTGGAGTGGTTTTCTACTCTGTTTCCAAGAATTTCAGTTCTAGATCAGAAGAATTTGGATCAATATATTCAACACTGGCCTAGAAAAATCAAGAAAGATGGGAAGGAAGGCACTGAGGAAATAGACAGACATGTTGAACGCAGACTTCAAGGTCCTCAAGGAGATCACTGAGTCCCCTGAGGTCCCCAAGAAGATCAAGATGGAGAAGCCATCATCGGGAGGGCCATGGGTGTTCTGGTTCTGACCAAGAATTAGAAAGAGAAAAAGTACACTAGCTATTAGAGTGTAAGAGAAAGGAAAGAAAGGAAGAAAGACCGAGAGAGAGAAAGAGAGAGAGAGAGAGAAGAAAGAAAGAAAGAAAGAAAGAAAGAAAGAAAGAAAGAAAGAAAGGAAGGAAGGAAGGAAGGAAGGAAGGAAGGAAGGAAGGAAGGAAGGAAGGAAGGAAGGAAGAGAAAGAAAGAAAGAGAAAGAAAGGAAGAAAGAAAAAAGAAAAGGATTCCAAGAAAGAGAAACAACATAGTAGAAGCAGACGCAAAGAAAGGAAACATAGAAGTAGAAGTAGAAATAGGGAATCAGGGAAAGGGAGTAGAAGCAGGAGCAAAGACAAATCAAGTAACCACAAAAGTGAAAGTGGGGAGAAGTCAAATACACAAAGTCACAGTGGCAGTCAAGAAAGAGCTGACAGTGTTGAAAAAAAAAAAAAAATGGGAGCACAGCCCCAGCAAAGAAAAATCTAGAAAGCATAGCAGGAGCAAAGAACATTCCCACAAAAAAAACCTGATCACAGTGATAGTAAAAACCAATCTGACAAACATGATTATGGAAGGAGCCAAACTAGAGAAACAGAGAGCCAAGAAAAATAACATAAAAGCAAAGACAAGACTGTGTGAAAATTTTTTGTAAAAGTGGATCACATTGAATCCTATAAATGTTTTATTAAGTCTCCAAAAAAATAAAAAATAAATAAAATAAACTTAGCAGAAATTGAACTCAGTTGTGCTTCTAACCTCTAATTAAATGCTAATCCGATTCTCCAGAAGGCCAGTGTCCTCAGCCAACTTACAGTGAGTGTCCTTTATCTTTCTCTCTCATGTTCTCTAACCAACTAGATAAACAAGACAGAACCCAAGGGAGAACTCTGACCTTCCTCTTTGGCTATGCCTATAAAAGAGAAAAGCAATGTGGAAATCACAGAAAGTTATTTGAGAAATATAATATTAAACCACTGGTTTTTAAATACTGTAACTGCTTCTGGATCAGCAGAGAGGTTATTATCTTTTCCCAAGCTGGAAGTGCTTTATTGATTACCTTTTTCTGGGCATGACTAATTATGCCCATGGCTCCAGCCTGCCATAGAATTACCCAAGAGATATAAAATGTTTATCAGTGGGTTCCAAGTATTCCACGGAAGCCCACAATTCTAATATGGTTCCCCCTTTTAGAAAGCAATCTTTGAAAGCTACCATCAATATTCATAACCATTTATAAGATGCCCATTTGATATTATGATTTATAATAAAACACAATATATTTGTTCTTCATCCCCATTCCTGGTGCAGAGCTCCTAAAATCCTTGGAATTTCCTAAGTGATGATAGCAATCAAGGTGCCATTTGTCATGTTAATGATATGACATTGGAAAGCCCTCAAGTAACCTAAATTTGGGGGCTGGTTGCCTGGGGACTCAACCAAGTGCTTAGAGGGTTGAACTTTCAGTCCCAGGCTGAAGGTAAAACAGTGGCTAATGACTTAATCTATCCCAACTGTATAAGAAAGCCTCCATAAAAACCCAAAAGAGCAGGGTGGGGAGAGCTTCTGGATTGGTGAACACGTGGAGATTTGGGGAAAGAGGTGTGCTTAGAGAGGTAATGGAAATTCTGAGCCTTTTTCTCATACCTCACCCTATGCATCTAGCTGTGCTGAGTTATATCCTTTTATAATAAGCCAGTCAAATTAGTAAGTAAAATGTTTCTCCAAGTTCTGTCAATTGCTCTAGAAAGTAATCTAACCTGAGGAGGGGGTCATTGGAACTTCGGACCTATAGCTATTGGGTCAGAAGCACAGTTGACAACCTGAATTTGTGATTGGTGTCTGATGTCCTACGGGAAAGGGGCAGTCATGTGGGACTGAGCCCTTAACCTGTGGGTTTGGCAGCCACTTCCAGGGAGGCAGAGTCAGAATTTCGTTGAATTGTAGGGCATCCAGATGGTTTTGGAGAATTAATAGCTTGGTGTGTGTGTGTGTTGGGGGGGGGGGGGAACCCACATATTGGAATTGGGTTCAGAATTATACCCATTTAAATATACAACAGTAAGACAAAAAGAACACTACCAAAAGAATTATATCCACAACTACTTAGACTTGCTTCCATTGAACCTAAAAACCTTGTCTAAGTTATTTATGTATGCAATTTTGGCTTTAATTGTCCTGGAACAAAATTTACAAAAAAAACAGTTTTACCCAATATGCGAATTTTATTTCTGACACATACAAACAAATCAGCAAAGGTTTATTTGAATCTGTTAGTAATATGCAAATGAATTCTAAAGTTAGGATTTTCAACTTAAATTTAAGCTTGCATCTAAAAATCCTATATAATAAAGAGGTAATATGCAAATTAACTCTCATGCCGTAACGCCATCACAAGATGGTGGCGTGCACAGTGGGGGCAGGGCCGGCCGCTAAGCGTGGCTTCTGCTGGAGTTCCCTCAACCCCGCCGGGGTCAGGTCCTGGCTGCTGCTCCATGCGGCTTCCACCAGGGTCCCCTCAGCCCCGCATGCCGAGGGGGTGGCTCTGCGGGGGTTCTGCAGCTTGCTTTTGCTTTTGCTTCAATGGGTGCAAATATTGCATCACCATCAGGATATGGGCCATACTATTTTAGAATACAGGGACAAGTTTATCACCGCACTGGAACTTTACATCCTTTGGATGGTGTTTCTCAAAAGTTTGCTCAACTCTATATTTTAGATATGGCCAAAGCGACAAGTAAAAGATTAGCAATACCAGAAAACCAGGGCTGCTCAGAAAGACTCATGATCAACATCAACAACTTCATGCATGAAATAAATGAATTAACAAAATCATACAAGTTGCTACATGAGGTAGAAAAGGAAGCCCAATCTGAAGCAGCAGCAAAAGGTATTGCTTCCACAGAACTAACAATGGCAATTAAATACAATCATAACAGTAATCCAGGTAGATATAATTCTCCCCATGTAACTGAGGTTGCCATATTCAGAAACGAAGATAGAGAACCTCCTTTTGAAAGGGACTTGCTTATTCATTGTAAATCAGATCCCAATAATCTGAATGCCACTAAAATGAAACAAATCAGTATCCTGTTTCCTACATTAAATGCAATGACATATCCTATTCTTTTTCCATATGGTGAAAAAGGCTGGGGAACAGATATTACATTAAGACTCAGAGACAACAGTGTAATCGACAATGATATTAGATAAAATGTAAGGACACAAGTCACATAAATGCAATATTATGGATTTCATCTCTCTGTGTGGGACACATTCAATCCTATTTTAAATGCAGAAAAATTAACAGTTTATTGTCAATTCATATTAAAAAATGAAGGCTAATCGGGTAAATTTCATTAAAGCAAACCAATCTAAGTTGAGAGTTGAAAAATATAGTGGTTTGATGGATTATCTCACATCTAGATCTGAAAATGACAATGTGCCAATTGGTAAAATGATAATACTTTCATCATCTTTTGAGGGTAGTCCCAGAAATATGCAGCAGTGATATCAGGATGCTATGGCCATTGTAACAAAGTATGACAAGCCCAATTTATTCATAACCATGACATGCAACCCCAAATCGGCAGATATTACAAACAATTTACAATGCTGGCAAAAAGTTGAAAACAGACCTGACTTGGTAGCCAGAGTTTTTAATATTAAGCTGAATGCTCTTTTAAATGATATATGTAAATTCCATTTATTTGGCAAAGTAATAGCTAAAATTCATGTCATTGAATTTCAGAAACGTGGACTACCTCATGCTCACATCTTATCTGATAAAAGAGAAACATGCAAATTGACCGTACCTTCGCTACGCCCACAAGCCATGCCCACCAGCCAATCAGGGCGAGTATGCAAATTAACCCAACCAAGATGGTGGTTAATTTGCATATCAAGGCACAGAGCAAAGACTGAAGACTGTGTAGAAAGAAGCCAAGCACTGCAGAAGGGAGTGAAGCTGCGGAGAAGCAAGCAAGCGGGGTGGGGGAGAAGGGAGGGAAGCAGGCGGGGCGGAGAAAGGAGGGAAGCTGGCGGGGCGGCGGAGACCGCAGCAGGAAGCCCTATTGCAGGAATCTTCCTGCAACAGGCCTCTAGTATTATTGATATTAGATACTGAATCCAAATTATGAACAGAAGATGACATTGACCATATAGTTAAGGCAGAAATTCCAGATGAAGACCAGTGTCCTTGACTTTTTCAAATTGTAAAATCAAATATGGTACATGGAGCATGTGGAATACAAAATCCAAATAGTCCATGTAGTCGGACATCTCCCAAGGGGTTCCAAATTGGAGAGGGTGCAGGCCGGGCTAAGGGACATCCCCCCATGCATGAATTTAGTGCACCGAGCCACTAGTTGGAAAATGAAATGCCATACCCTAAGGTTGTTTCTGTTTTCTTTTATATAGACAGAAGAAAAACATTATACTAATAATTCTAGTTTTTATATTCTAAATTGTCATGCCATTTTGAATACACTTCGCAACCAACACAAATGCACTGAAGTCCCAAAAGGTACATGGTTATCCCTAATAAAAATGATTCCCCGGCCGGTGTGACTCAGGGGTTGGTTACCTATGAATCAAGAGGTCATGGTTCAATTCCCAGTCAGGGTACATGCCCAGATTGCAAGCTTGATCCCTAGTAGGGGCATGCAGGAGGCAGAAATCAACGATTCTCTCTCATCGATGTTTCTATCTCTTCCTACCTCATCCTTCCTCTCTGAAATCAATAAAAATATTTTTTAAATGATTGGTGCATTTTATTCATATAAAAGTGCTTTATAAATGCTGAATAATTGTAAGTCATTATTTCCAATCTGACTCAAGAGGCAAAGCACTCTAATTGGCAAGACTCTTCCTCTGCTCCTAATTAGTCAGCAGCCATGAAATTGACTAATAAACCATGACTGACACCTCCTTTACAAGAGCTTTTATATTTTCAGGCTATAACATTTTATGCTACTGTTGACAGTTCTTATTTAGTCCACCTCTTGGAAGACCCATGAAGGTCTGGACATGCACAGTGGATGAAAAAATTATTTTCTAGGCACTAGAAACCCATCTTGGTTTCCATCAGCAAGATAAAGAGCATGTCTTCTAAAGCAATATCAATTGCTACATTAAAGTGAGTTTACTAAGCCAATTAGATATAAACTATTTACTAGCACAAAATGTATTAAACTTCACTCTCCTTAAAGGCTAAATGACTATAACTTTCCTTCATAAATTAATCCTATATTCTATCAAGTATTACAGTAGTTTTCAAACCATGTTTAATCTTTTAGGCCCAAACACAGCTGCTGTCTCCACTTTAGTTGGTGCACGGTTTGTGCACTGAAGTCTCTGGAGGGCATTACTATCAAGGACTCTGTCCTGCCCACCCTCCACACAACTTTCTCATATACATATTTGCATTCCTAGCCGAGGCACTTCCATTCAGAAGCCTTGTGTTGTTCTCCATTCCCCAGGCCCCAGGACCTTAAAATAGCAGAAGCCTTTTATTTGGGGGTCCCTTAAAAGTGAGATCCCCTCCCCACTTCTGTGCTGATCCGAGGGAAATGGGACACTGGGAGAACTAGCCCTCCCTCTTTTTGGCCTCTTTCTTACAACATCACAGGAAGTAAATAAAGGTTCCATTGTTACTTCCCATTTGTTTTGTCATCCTAATTGACCACCAGCCAGCTCTCTAAGTCCAAGAGTGCCTTGGAGGTGCCTTGAGCATGTCACAGTGGAGGCCAGAGAGGTTACATAACAACATTCCTCCCAGAAACTCCCTTCCCAAAACATACTTACTAGTTTCAATGAGTAGCTCTGTGTCTGCCTGTTTCATATGTTGAGGTTCTGAGCAAGATTCCAACTGAGAAAAGGATTGTTCAAAGCTTATCATAGCAGTTTATCATTCCTGCAAATTTGAAAAACACTATATTAATAATTCTAGCTTTTATATTCTAAACTGTCATGCCATTTTGAAAAGGAAATAGCCTAGCATAAGTAGCCAGGTCATCATTCATTGTGGATACCTCATCCTCAGACCAAGGAGGGCTTGATCATCACAGTAAAGAGGGATCTTGAGACTATAAAGAATACAATGGAAGCTAAAGACTATCTTTACTGGAACCTTCCATTCAGTGAGAAGAAAGAGATGGAACATGCCTTATATGGATTCACTATCCATATAAGAAAAGAAATGAAGATTCTCACTGTCATCATGGTTGTTACCCTAATAGGTACTATTCAGTGAATACCTAGGCTGTAAACACACATCACCCAGGGAATTTCATATACTGTCAAAATTAATCCTATAGCAAAACCCCGAAGTGTAATCCCCATTTTACAGATTAAGAAACTGAAACTTGGAGGCAGTAAAGTTATATCTGTTCTATTACTTATCCATTGTACTGGGTGCCTTAATAACAAATAAATTAATTCTTTCAAACTACCAAGAAAAAAATATGTCCAGATAGTCAAAGCAAATTAGCCATGATTTACTTAGACATATGCAGATAAAGCAAAACAAGCAAACAAAATATAAGCCTAACAAAAATGTCATCATTGGTCCAATCCATACTGGATCTCTTTGTAACATTTCCACCGAACAGGCTTCTCTCCTAGAGTGAGTGAACACTGCATGTTTAAGTGTCATCAGCAAACTGAAGAGATATCCAATTGGACTTTTTCCCTAATTCCTGTGATCCCTTTCAATTGCTCCACCCACACTCTCTCTCTCACTTGTCCTGTGATCAGAAACTAAGTCTACTAATTGTGACAATGAAATAGATACTAAACTGGCCTGAGTGGGATTTGAGCACTTTATCTTAAAGATTATATTTACTTACTAGAGGCCCAGTGCACAAAATTAGTGCACTTGGGGGAGGGGGAGAGTCCCTCAGCCTGACCTGTGCCCTCTTACAGTCCAGGACCCCTTGCTCCTTACTGCCCACCTGCAGTGGAGGCGGGAGAGACTGCATCTGGTAGGTCCAAGGCCATAGAAATAATAGGTGGCCCAGGCAGATTTGCACCTATGCCATTTGGCTCTAGATTCCATTGCCTTGCCGCTCTGCTCTATTGCCTCACAGGTAATAAAGGATGATTCTTGCCCTCTTCATAAGGTTGCAAGGATTAAATGATTTCATATGAATAAAACACTTAGCATCACGCCTAGCACATAGTCAGGGCTCCAAAAAGTAATAATAACAGTTATTATTTTGTGGAAGAGTTTATAGAGATACCAACATTTGGGGACCTGGAATCAGTGTCATCTTAGTCAATTCCCTTTTAAAATACCAATGTTTCTGTTCCTGCCTCACTGACCTCTGCTCCTCCCTGTGCTTGTGGGCATAGCCTAGAAACAGGCTTCTTTCAGCACCACATTTCACAAAGTGGTGTTGATATCACAGTGTCCCCATGTTCACACACTCTTACAGTCATTGCTCTTTATGGTTTTGGAGTAACATAAAGAAAGTCACAATTCAGTCTGGCTAGAACTGAGTTGGATATTTTTATTATTTCCAAGCAGAAAAAAAGAACCACACAGGAAATGGGCAACCAACTCATAATCCTATAACTGAGTTGGCAGATTGGAAAAACATCTCTAGACAGAATCGTTGCAATGGTGGTATCTTTAGATTTCACAGTGAGTCATCTGCATCCTTCACCAAGTGAGTCAGCTGTGCTCTGACTGGCACTGAGCATTGATATTTTGGTTGAGTAGGAGCCCATATGACACCTGTCCTAGTCAATTGCAAACTTGCCATTTATACCATTTATAATGATAACTTATTGAATTGTGGTGTGTGGATTATCAACTACTTAGAGCTTTTGTAACTGTTCATGAAAGACCTAGAGAAGTTGAGGGAGCAATTTGTTTTCTGGGAAGTGGTTAACAATAAAGTCATATTGACTAATGAGAACCAGGGCATTCATGAGGACATAGAAACACACCTTGCTGACTTAGTTGTTCATGGATGCAAATTAGCTCAAGTTAGAAATAGCTGGGAAGTGAGCTAATTTTAAGGTATAATGCTGCTTCAAGTTTACATTTTCTCCCAGAACATATACTTAGGTATGTTGATTTTTTCCTGTTAATCTTTGTTCATTTGATTATCAGCCCAGCTAGAATAATTTAGAAGGTGGGAAGAAAAGTATATATATTTTAGCCCCCACACCATGTAGGAGCAGCCATCATCAGTGATGTTAATATGTATCTTCATTCTTTCATTTCTGGCATGTTTAGCCATCAACATGCTAGGAAAAGGCAAGAAGAGACTATTTCTTCGATATCATTAAAATCAGGTCCTTGTTTCTGGGAAGAGACTATACCTATACTTCTAGTCCTTAAGTATAAGTTCTGACCCAGTGACAATTGACTATTCAGAATGAATCTCCCTTCACATAAAGTAGGTATAGCTCTTGTCTCATCTGCAGTTCCCCAGAAGCAGAGCCTGAGACAGGGTTTGGCCAAGACGATTTATGAGGGACTGTCCCTAATGAAAAACCTGAAAGGGAGAGAGGAAATTTGGGTAGGGAAAGGACGAGAATTAAGCAAGAAAGGTGTCTTGGGTAACCCTAGCTGGTTTTGCTCAGTGGATAGAGCATCGGCCTGAGGACTGAAGGGTCTCAGGTTTGATTCCAGTCCACATGCCCGGGTTGTGGCTCAATTCCCAATAGGGAACATGCAGGGGACAGTCAATCAATAATTCACTCTCATCATTGATGTTTCTATCTCTCCCTCTCCTTTCCTCTCTGAAATCAATAAAAAATATTTTAAAAAAAGAAAGGGGTCTTGGGTAAACTATAGCCTTAGCCTGCTTCATGGAGGACTCTAGAATATAAATCACACCACGAAGTTGTCCCCACCTTGAGGCAAGGGGTCTGGTCCTTTGTACCCTCCCATCAGTGAGTCATGGGCCATGAGCTGCTTCCAGGTTGAATGGAAGCCAAGGGCAGTCCCACAGGAGAGGCAGAGTGGTTCCGAGTGGTGAGCCCCAGTGAGCAGCCAGTCCCCACAGGAGCTGGGGGATTTGGACCGGGCATCAATAGCATCTGCTACAGTCCTATCAGGCAGTAAGACTATACAGCAGAGGCATTGCTCCTCATGCCATTGAAACAAGCATATGACTCCAAAAAAAGTTTAATCCAAAAGATTTCCCTTCTTACATTTTAAAATAATCAAAACAAAATTTTTGAATCATAAAGATCTACCCAAGCCAGGCAGATTCTCCAGGGTTCTTTGTTTTAGGAGGGGACACAATAGACTAGGGTTCATCTCAACCAGAAGTTCCAGTTAACAGTCCTCTTCCCCATCTCCCCAATAAACCTGTTCTCTAATTTAGCTTTGCTGAACTAGACACAGTCAAATGGAAATCCTTCCTAATGCTTATTGGCAGACTACAATTTCTAGTAGTCTAGAAAAAAAAAAAAAAAAAAGGTCAGGGTAGGGAGGATGTTCCCAACCTTTCTGCTGTAAGGAAATTATAAGAGTGACACAGTGCAGTTACAGGAGTGTAATTAGTGTCATTAAATCACTGTTGGGGAAAGATTATGCTTTGAATTTAGAGGCCACCTCCCTCCAGGGGTTTGCAAAGGAAAAATCTTCATCTTACATTGTCTTACTCATCCTGAAAGCACCTCCTGTGAGATGAGCAGACAACCGGCTTGACTCTATGTGGCCACTCTGGGCAAGAACACAACCTTAAATTAGCATCATCAGATGCTTCCATAGAGGACCTGTTTTCCTGCATCCCTTCCTGGGCTGTATGCAGGTCCAGTTTTTGTGGATGTGAGACCTGCACAGTTTTACAGGGCACCACATTTAGAAGGGTGCCCTGTTTGGTTTAAAACTCTGATGTCACTTGCCAGGAGTCTTGTCCAGCATCTAGAAGGGTTCAGGAATCTGGAGAAGGGTCTGCTGTAAATTACTAAAGAGTCTAGAGACAAAACATAATTTTAGAAGGCATTTTGGGGAACCAGAGGAACTTGGCTATAGGAACCAACTTCTCCCGAATCTCTGGACCCCTTGCTTTTTATTAACACAAATTGTCCTAAAGCAAGGTAGATATACATATCAAAGGCAAGGTTTAGTATACAGAATCCATTGTCAGACTGGGGGAAATGCCTATGGCTATTCAGGTGTTTGGTCAATAGGAGGCAATAACATGTAGATTAAAATGCCCTCAGCTTTCTGGCAGCAAGCAATCATTTATGCATCCTTTTCAGGTTTGGGGAAATGCCCTTAGCCATTTCCACGGGGAATAATATGTATTTTCCAGCCCTTGCTGAAGGCTCAAGGTCCACCAACCTTTTGATGAACTTCTTGCATTTATGACCTGCTGGAATTAGCTTATGGCAGTCACTCTCTTGAAACTCTTAGTAATTCTTAAGCAAGAAATCACATATTTGCATTTTATACTATACCTCACAAATCATGTAGCCAGCCCTGAGTATGACATCACCACTTCCTGCTCACTTTTCATTGGCTGCAAGTTTCAGTTCAATCCTACATGTGTCTGGAAAGAGAATTCCAAATATTTGGTTACTGCTACTTGTGACAATCACACCCCTGTAGAGGTTACAAGGGGGCAGTGGGCTTGCTGCAATGCTTTCTCACTTATATCTGGGCAAAAGGTTCCCAGGTGGGTGCTTCATGTACCACATTCCCTTTCTTCTGCCTTGTAGTTCAAACAGAGCTTCTCTCAGCAAGTCCCTAAGAGATACAGAGCCCCTAGACCACCTGCAATACAGTGTTCTGTGAGCAAGATAAACCTTGGTTGTTTGAAACTACTAAGACCATGCAGTTATTTTTCATAACTGAGACTATCCTGATGGATACATAGGATGTATACATATTCTCAAGGCATCCTTTGCAATGCTTAGAGAGGTGCTGGGGAGAAGCAGCAGGGTGCATGGCAACAATGTTTCTGATCATGGGGCTGAAAGCTCCCACACAAAGGGATGAGGGGTGAGAGGAGGCCCACAGCTATTGTTTTAACTTTAGGTCAAGCATCACCACTGAACCTCAGAAAATATAACATTAGCAGGGTTCATTTTTAATGGTCTTGACAGCAAATACATTTGAATGAGAGGGGAAAAATTTTTATCAAGTTAACATGTCCTCCCATTCCTCCCATTTTAACATTTTCTTTCTCAAACACTCAGCAAGTGCAAATAGTTTTTTTTTGTTTGTTTGTTTTGTTTTATTTTTTAATGAAAGAGGAAACGATAAAATGATCCTAAAAGACCCCAAAAGTTTCCTGTGGTTGACTAGTCAAGCTCAGCAGATAAATAGTATTTTATTGAAATGTTTGATGCGCTTGGGAGCTTAACAAAAAACACACAACCTGTTTGATATTTGTTTCTCTCACAAACCAGGAGTCAAGGTCAATGTGAATTTACAGTAGCCCCCCCGGAACAGCTCCTTAAAAGTGTCTTGCTCTGTCTGAAAGTTGAAACAGATGCAGCGTTCTTTTATTCATGACCAAATGTTTTCAGAATGATTAAACCAGCATTGTAAATGGGCAGTCTATATCAGCTGAGTGACAAGGATTAAGTGAGATTCAGATTAAAATGCTAAGTGAGTTTGTAGCAAGATCAAGCCAGATATATGGTTAACACTAAGAAAATACATGCTGAGGGAGTGTGAAAACAACCACCTAGACTAGAGAACCTCAGAATAACAAACAGTACCAGGGAAAGTGTCTGCAGTCAGTGGGGGCTGGAATTACTTTTTTTAAAATACAATTGCTCACCAATATTTAGGAAAAATATATACAGCCAAACAAACAACCTAATCAACATGTATAACCATAGTGCATTTGGTTTAAAAAAAAAAAAGGCAAATAGTAAAATACATTGTATTGACACACTAAACGTTGATAAATTTCAAAACAAAATATAAGTTAGAAACTAAAAATTACTAGAACTGCTAGATTTCCTACTGCAAAAGAATAAAGTGCTTTGAGTTGTACAGAGTTTTTCTTTAAAAAAAAAAGTCCACAGTTGAAAGCCAAAATGATGGAAATTTATTATTTACCAAATTATTACTGTAAAGATAGAATGAAAAATACACCACCATTAGAAAAAAATCTGTAATCATTATGAGTAATGCCTTAAAGTTTTGTTATATAATGGATATAGAAATAAAATCACATAGACCCTGCCAATGACATTTAAAGTGACCTGAGATACTGATGAATAAATATAATATTTGAATTGATACCCTCAAACTTCCCTCTGTGGCTCTCTCAACTTCTCTAAATCAGCTCACATTCCATGGAACTTAACCCACTGATCTACAGGTCTTTACTACAACCTGCATTGTGGATTTTCAAAGGAACACAACGGGCAGCAATAGACTGTCATACTTAGAAATTCCCAGCTGTGGCCTTTTGCCTGGGAAATTTTCCCAGCTGGCTTCATGGAAACACTTGTTCTCAGACCCATTAGACACGCCCAGTCTGTCCCACTGCAGGCAAGGACACACACACCTCACTCCTGAAGCCCTGATAGGGAAGAGTGGAATGGGGATTCCCTTTTTATCCTGGGTGCCAAGTAAATTGGGGCAAGTGCCCAGGATAGAGTAAGTTAGAGGCCCCAGCACACACAGGGGTTAAGAACAAGGGCTCTGAGTGCATCCAGCCTACGTGCAAACTGCCTATTGCCCGAGTTTCCACATCTGTAACATGGGGATGCTCATAATACATAACACATCACAAACTACATTCCTGTACAGAACGTGTGGGTTATCACGCACATAGGAAGTCAGCAATATATGGTTGCCATTATGATTATAGTAAATTCTCTTCCTGGAGAACATTTTGTGGCTCCTTCCTACCCTCCTAGAAGAGTCACAGATTTTACTTGTATGCCACAAGTAAATGCTGATTCTATCAAGTAGGTAAGCAGATGTGGCTGTCCCAAAAATTGGACAGGAAGATGAAATATAGACTTTTAAAGAAAAGGTCAGGAGGAGGCAGCTGCATAGGAAGAGTAAATAGAAAACAACATCCAAGGTCCAACCCCTGATGAGGTGTTAAATGACTGGTGGGAGCAATCCCTGCTGTAATCCGGTTAACATTTAGCACCTAATTATCACTTCTCAGTGGAGTCCAGATTAGATAATTGTGAACTGCAACCTCCCAGCTACACAGGAAATGCTTGATGCTACTAAGCCACAGATTCAATCATTTAACAGGCACTGACTATCTAGAAGCAAGTAGTTAAAGATGCAGAATGTTACTCTATTTAACCAGTAAAAGCCATCCCTTTTCTAGAAATAGATGGCAGCTCAGCCGATTTTAGCCAAACAAGATATCATCCAAGCTTTCCTTCTAAATGGCCTATGTACCAGCAATCCTGGACATGGCAGAAAATACCATCTGAGATTTCAAGCCAAGATTTTCTTCAACATAGTATACAATGCACTGCTGGTGATTCACCACCATTGTTTTTTTGATGGGATGATAAATTTCCTAATTTTTCCAGTCTTCCCCACGCCCTTCCCTCAAAAAACAAACAAACAAACAAAAAGCAAAATAAAACAAACAAAAAAAAACCCCCACACAAACATTTTCTCCATAGATAAGTGGAATAACTCCTAGGAATAGAGTTGTTATTATTGTAATTAGCGAGTTTATTAGTAATAGTAATAGGAAGAAAGCAAAAGGGAGACCAGACATTATAAGCCTGGTCATCTGGTCTTTTTCACCAGGAAGCTACAGCTTCACACTCCCAGGGAACCACTGGTCCATTCCCTGCAGATCACTGGGGGAAGGGATGGAACAAAGCAGAAGATGGGCGCATGCACAAGTGAAGTTGGGGGGATTTAAGGCAAGTGCTTGTCTGTTGGTCTAGCCTGGGAAAAAGATTATTGGCTAGGAGGGTGGAGCCACTGCAAGCACAAGAAATCTTAAAAAGCTAATTGGTTGAGCTCCTGTTAAAATCCTCAAAGAGTTCCCTGGCTCTTGCTCTCTCTTGCTTCATGACCCACACTTACCTGTGTGCCCACCTGTTATCTCTCCATAGCCATGTGTCCTTAGGCAGTCTCCTGGCCCATGGCCATGCGGACCCCACACACAATGCACTGCAGCTGGGAACACAAGCTAAACTAGCCAGATGCTGGACTTGCGTATGGAGCAGAAACTCTGGGCAGCGGCCGTAACTCTGGCCCTGCTGATGACAAGATTGGACTTCTTCCCTGGTGAGACAGACAGAGATGGGACCTTAGAGGGAAACCCCCTTAATTTTATATCATCAATAAAGCTTTCCACAAATCCCCTTCCTCCCGTGGGGGCCTCAGGAAATTCATTTCCCCTAAGAAGCTCTGAGACAGACACTCTGACACAGAAGTCTAACATGGAAGACCAAGGAAGAAGGCGAAGACCCTCAATACAATAATAAGTGTAATAATAACTTTTTGAAAGGTGTGGGAACACACAAGGCAGAACAACTAAATCTGTTAAATCTGCAACCATATTTATGTTACATCTCAAGTATAAGTAGGAGAAAACAGAAGAAAGGCATTCTGAGCAGAGAGAAGGCAGAGTAGAAAAAGGCTTGGCATATTTGAACAAAAGTGGGAAATTGGTTGCATGATGTTGGAGCATGATGCTGGAGAGGCAGGGAATACTGAGTGAAGCCTGGTATGACAAACACTATAAAATACACCAGAGGCTTTTGGACTTAATCTTGTAGATAATGAGACCAAGTCGTGACTTTTCTGTTTGTTTTTAAGTTTGTTTTTGTCTTAAAAAACAAGAAATGACACAGATATTCATTTTGAAACACCATTACAGTAAATATAAATAATGTTGTCAGTATCTATACTAATAAAAGCCTAGGTGGTCCTCGCACCCTCGCGCATGATGTCATCACAAGATGGCCGCCATAAAGATGGGCACCACAATATGGCCACCACAAGATGGCCATGCGTACAGCAGAGGTGGGGCCCGGCGGCCACTATGCATGGTGAGGTCTGGGGGTCCTGCTGCTCCACACAGCACAGAGGAGGCGGGTTCTGGCAGAGGAGGTGGGTCAAGGCAGGGGAGGGCAGTTGTGGGCGATCAGGCCTGAAGGGGAGCAGTTAGGCATCAATCAGGCCAGCAGGGGAGCAGTTAGGAGCAATCAGGCAGACAGGCAAGGGAGCAGTTAGGAGCCAATGGTCCCAGATTGGAGAGGGTGCAGGCCAGGCTGAGGGACACTCCCCTACCCCCGTGCATGAATTTCATGCACCAGACCTCTGGTAGAAATAGAAAATACAGATGATAAAACCAGATAGGCTGTGATTGCAACAATGATCCAGGAAGAAAAGGTTGGGATTGTGGGCACTGAAGAAAAAAGACAGGCCAATTTTAAAAGACATTTTTGAAATGTAAACCAAAGAAATGAGTGATATTTGGATGTCTGGGATGAGGGAAAGAGTGAAATTAAGAAAATATTTGCAGTGACTGGTGGGGTGATAGCCATATTGCATAGGAGGGAAGAACACGAAAGTCTCTCAAACAGTTTGGTAGTGAATGAATGGTCTTTATGGAGAAGTTACATATCCACAGGATGGAAATCTAGCCCTGGAACAAAATGAAGCTAACTGGGTCACTCAAGTCCACATTCATTATCTTGGCCTCATTTTAACCACCTCAGTCAACCAGCCACAGGCCAAAAATTTTTAAATCAAACACATTTATCACGCGCACACTATTGTCAAGCAAAGCCAGAGAGCAATAGCTTCAAATAGTCCTGTTGTAGCTTCAGTTCCCCAGAAAGCAGAGGCCAAGACAGAGACTTGTGTATAAGAAATTCAGAGTGGGATTCCAGGAGCAGGAGAGTAAAGCAGGGAAAAGGGAGAATCGACACAAAGATGTGTAAGCCACTGCTACAGGCAGCTGGTTGCTCAATCATCCAGGCATTGGCCTGAGATACCACACGTGATTACAGGCTTCCTTGCCTCTAGCCCACCCCCTCACCATTATTCCTTTTGATATTCAATAGTTGAATAATTAAAGGTATGCACACCACATCATGGAGACAGGTGTACAGCAAAACTCACTGATTTAGCAACTCACTGGAGAAGTGAATTAAACTAATTGATTTAGATAGCCTAGGCCAGTAGTCAGCAAACCGCGGCTCGCAAGCCACATGTGGCTCGTTGGCCCCTTGAGTGTTCTAATGCCACTTCTTCAAAATAGACTCGCCCAGGCCTAAAACCGACTTCTGCGTATGGGCCACAAAGTTTCAATCGCACTGTACGTGCGCGCCTGCACATGGTATTTTGTGGAAGAGCCACACTCAAGGGGCCAAAGAGCCACATGTGGCTCGCGAACCACGGTTTGCCGACCACTGGCCTAGGCTATCTATGTTCCATTTCTTAGAATCTGCATTTCAACAGATGGCTCAGATAAGAACCCTTAGAGACCAGGAATTAGCATTTCAGAGGCACACAGTCCTTTTTTTTAAAAAAAACCCAGAATAAAATTCCTTTTCAGAGTAGGCACTTTGGAGGAATGGAAATTGTATTATTATTTATTTCAGAGAGAGAAACCTAAAATAAATAACATTTCACCCCCTTTCGTTCTCTTAAAAGGTGGAGATTTGATAGCTGAGGGAGGTATGAATGCCTTCTATGCTCCCTAGCTTTCTATCATAGACCAGAATCTGAGGGGCCTGTGACACCTTAGCCAACGTGGCATCCCATGACTGTCCAACCTAAACCGACTGGAGAGATTGACATTTGGAGGCTGTGAGTGGGAAGGAGCCAGGAAGAGATGCTTTCCACACTTTAATCCTCTTGTTGAGTCCTATTGGGTTTGTCCTTCTGTCATCAGGGAAGTTGAGGTATCCCTTTCCCCACTGAGTGCTGGGGGTGGAGTATTTAGGATATCTTGAGAAAAAGAAGTTTCTGGGACTCACATAAGAGGATGAGTGATTTTTATTTGCATGGAATTAAATCCCTGTGTTTCCAAGTCCCATTTCCCTTAATCCATGCCTGGAAGAAGTGTAGCTGGGGACTCAGCAGAGCTAAAAGCAAAGCCAGGGTCCAGAGTTTTTGTTCCATGTTGCAGCCAGGTCCAGTTCAGCATCAGGCTAGTTGCAGTCCATTAGTCCATTGTGTGCGGGTCCACGTGGCCATGGGCCATGTGAGCGAATACAGGAAGCAAGAGCAAGAGAGCCCTGCAAGCCAGGAGTCAAGCTCAGTATGCCAAGAGCACAGGAGAAACCAAGAGCCCAAAAGCTCAAATGCCTTTGTTCAGGGAATTAAATATCCCAAATCCTCCCTAGTTTGCAGTGGCCACACCCATTCTGACCAATGACCTCTGTTGCCAGGTGTGACTGACAGCAAGCACCTTCCCTGGTCCCCCCAACTTTACTGGGCATGCATCTATCTTCCCTCTGCTGGGTCCCTGGGGAGTGTAAAGTTGTAGCTTCCTGGCAAAGCTGCCCAGATGACACGCCTATAGTATTTGGCTTTCCCTTTGCTCCTTTTCTCTTATTAATAACTAGGTTAAATACAATGGTATCACTAGGCTCATCACATGGATTTTACCAGGCAACTTTACTCATAAGGTTCACAAAAACTAAACTCTTGATAATTCCAGACATTGAAATCTTGTCAATTATCCAAATCCTAGAGGAACAATCAACCTATCTGCTGAGATTTCTCTTATCTATCTATCTATCTATCTATCTATCTATCTATCTATCTATATCTATATCTATATCTATATCTATATCTATATCTATATCTATATCTATAGGCTATATCCTGAGTTTTCCAGGTGATTTCAAATATTCTCTCATCATCAGACCACCAGACCATGCTTTCAATTTTTAGTTTGGAAAACTTGTTTATGCTATCTTTAGTTTAGAGTCAATTTAAAGTATAATTTAGCTAAAGAAGGAAGGGAGTGGGGAGAAGGAGAGAGGGAAAAAGAGGGAGGAAGGAAGGAAGAGAGGATGGGAGGGAGGGAGGAAGGCAGGGAGGGAGGGAGAAAGGGAAAGGAAGGGAAGGGAAGGGAAGGGAAGAAAGAAATAAAAAGAAAGAAAGAAAGAAAGAAAGAAAGAAAGAAAGAAAGAAAGAAAGAAAGAAAGAAAGAAGAAAGAAAGAAAGAAAGAAAGAAAGAAGAAAGAAAGAAAGAAAGAAAGAAAGAAAGAAAGAAAGAAAGAAAGAAAGAAAGAAAGAAAGAAAGAAATCCTTTCCTTTTGCCCACACATGGACCGCATAAGGCACACTTATTTATCTAAGAGATTGATATGGTAGCCACAAGGGATTCATTTACAAGGGGAAACTACAGGCTTTTATGAGGCAAAATATATGAATCCATCAGTTTTAGCGGTAAAGCCTCATCCATTTACAGGTCTGTCTGCCCTGCCACTACCCAACTCCCCACCCATACTTTTTTATGTTATTCATGATCATTTGTAAAACTAATCAACTGCTAGATGAGGTGCGAATTTTCTTTTTTCTGCTTGTATTTGGTAAGACTGCTTCTCCTACCCTGACAAATTAATTACCTGTGAATACCGCCCAGCAGCCCGGGACTTCCTTAAATGAAAGAACAGTGGGTACCAGTGCTCACCATTTCAAAATGCAAGCATAATAAATGAAGTGATCAAAACACAGACTCCGAACTGCAGCCCAGGACAGAGAGCCTGCTGTGGGTTCTTTTCCACATTGTTTTCATCAGCATCAAGTACCACAGAGCACAAGGCCCAAGACCGCCAGCAGCATGAATTTAATATTGCCATATGGGAGGAGGAATAAGCCACAGAGCAAAGAGCAATTAGAAAGAGAGGCCCCAAGTAACTGGGAGGCTCAGTCTGAAAAGTTCTCCAGGAGTTTTTAAAGGCAAAGGAGGAAGAGAGGAAGGTGAAGTAGTGGGACCCTGCCGCCAGGCCAGAGCAATGGACTGCTGCACCTGCACTGGGTGTTAGAGCTGGTTCTGGGCACAGCAGCTCCCTGTGCTATATTGGCACTTAGGGCTGCAATCTTTCATTGCATCTTCAGGAGCTTTTTCCCAGTTACCTTGCAATTTCTCCTTAATTGTTCCACCTAGATCTGAGCCTCCAGCTGGTTTCAAATGTCTCAAGGGCAGAGCCAAGGTGGCTATTTCATTTGTAACTTCCTATAGTGCTGAGCAGCAAAACAACATTTGTATAATGTTTCACAGCTTACAGATGGCTTTCTGTGCATCGGCCCATTTGTTCTTACTCATAACTATTCCTATCTTTTTTTACATGGCCAGGGGTCAGTGCACACACGAATGTGGCTTTATCTGTCAATGATTAGGCCATTTGGTTAAAAGGCTAACATGTATTGCTATATCCTGGGTACCTAGAACACATGTATAGGAGAGGAAAGGTGAGCCACACACAAGATAAAGGTTTGGTGATTTTGAATATAAGTTTTAGTTTGGAAGATGTCTCAGGAGTATAACAGGATGTGAGCAAAAAAGTGAGATGACATGAGACAGACTTTCATCTTCAATTAAATCATAGAATGCCCTGATATAGGAGTCAGGCGTTCTGCAATCCAGGTAGACAGCAAGCACCATCTATAGCCAAATAAGTAATATGTTCCTACGTATGTACCCATTTTGTGAGTGATAAATCAAATTTAATTTACAAATTACTTCATTCAAGTAGCATTTTTTAATTATATGTATTCTCAGTCAGCAATTACTAGAAGAATATCTGCTTTCCCATAAGAGTCATCATATTTGAAAGGGGTCCTCATATGGTAGGTAGTCTCACTGCCCAAGCACCAGTGTAAGATTTGGGAATGGACCCTGGCTTCTGAGCCCATATGACCCTCAGAAAACGTGAGCAGGTCAGATGGCTGAGTGGAGCACATGCTATAAGCATCAATCTGCTCCCAACTGATGTCTGACCTCAATCAAAGCTGTCTTCAGATCTCATCTATGCTGTGTTCTAAGGAGACTTAATTCAGGGAAAAAAGGCTCATCTAAGGAAAGAAATGATACACAGAGAAGATGGCTCATCACCAGCCCTGTCATCTTTAGTGGCCTAACTGGTCCTGTTGGGAACTCCAGAAAGTGCTCTGGCCGAGATCTGAAATCAATCCTTGTCACCCTCATCAACAGTATCATTATCGTCCCCAATTCCCTCAAAATAAATCTACGCATGCAATATAATTTCCATCAAAATCCAGCCAGTTTCTTCACATAACAGTCACACTGGTTCTAGAAGTCAAAAGAGCAAGAATAACCAAAATAATTTTATAAAAGAGCTGAATTGGGAACCGCCTTCCCAGGTGTCAAGACATATTAAAAACTAGAGAACCAAATGGATCAATGTAATAAGAAGATTATTTGGAAAGAATCAAAATCTAAAACAGGTCCCTGTATATGTAGGAATTTAATATTTGATAAAGGCGGGGAAGAGATAGAGATAGAGATAGAGATAGAGATAGAGATAGAGATAGAGATAGAGATAGAGATAGAGATAGACACATGTCTAGCAAAAGATCAGGAAAGATACATCCAAAAATGTCAAGAGTAATTGTCTCTCAGTGGGGGGGGGGGGTTTAAGTAGGAGGTTAAGAATGATTAATATTGGGGAGAATTAATAGCTTAAAGAATGAATAACCAAAAACTTTGGCCGTAGCTGTAATATTCCCATTTTCATTTTACATGGACAATATATTTTTATATAATTAAAACAATCCTACCTAATAAAATAGTAATATGCAAATTGACCACACCTTCGCTATGCCCAAACCACGCCCACCAAACAAAGCCACGCCCACCGGCCAATCGGGGCGAGTATGCAAATTACCCAACAAAGATGGCGGTTAATTTGCATACACTGAGGGAGGGAGGAGTGAAGACTGAAGACAACTTAGAAGTAAGAGGGAGGAAAATCGGAAAGCAAGGTGGCTGCCAGAGGGAAAGCCCGTGCGGGGCGGAGCACAGCGGGGCGGGGCGGAGCGGGGCGGCAGCGGCGCTCGCGGGTGCAGGCACGGTGGTCGCAATGGCGGCGGCAGCAGCGGCAGCGCACGCGGCCGCAGCGGCCGCTTGCAGGATTCTTCCTGCAAATGGGCTACTAGTTTAAAAATAAAAGTATTACTTGGTATTTATTGAAAATTTATGTCAGATATTATACAAAGTGCTTTATGTGAATTTTTTATCTCAAACTCAAAAGAAGCCTCTGTGTATTATTACTCCCATTTTACAGGTGAGAAAGCTGAGCCCAAGAGATGGCACATGATAGGTCTGCCTGACCTCATCATCTACTTTTGCTGCTTTCTTTTGGCGTGAATTTGAGGGGTGCTTAGGGATGTCATGTCTCCTTGCCCATGAATAAGTCTTTCTCTAGAACAGATGCCAGGAATTTGAACTTCTGGTTCATAAAGTATACACAGATTCAGCCTCGGTAGATTCAGTGAAATTGACTCCCCAAAGTTTCGGTGCCAGTTTACGCTAAAAAGCTTTCAGTTTTCGGAGGAGGAGACCTAGCCCAGAAACCACAGATTAGTCCCAGCATCCCAGGTCACTAGCTTACCCACTATGCTATATCCTGTCACAGAACTTCATTCCAGGCCTAGACTAAAGTTTCCCAAATGTTGGAGTTGATGGGGCAATGGTTAACATCCACTAAGTGAGAGTCAAAGGCCAAGCAGTGTTAATCTCCCATTCGTGGGACCCTGCAGCTACTGGCAGTGGGTTCTAATTGGGATTTCCATTAGAGCAATTTTCTCCTCAGTGATTTTCATAAAGAAATGAAACAATTAAGTCTCATTTGGGAACACTAATGAGCTATTTAGCATAGGCTAAGCAAAACGAAAACATGACCTGCGCTAGCCTCATCTGAGGTATAAGAAGAAATTTTTGAAGAAACAGACTAATAAGAGTGTAGGACATGGGAGAGTGGAGAGCTTCCCATTAAAACAGCTCTGGACATAGTCTCCCTCATTCTAGTAGATGTCCCATCCCAACCTATTCTGTACCAATTCACAGGTAAATCTTGGTAAAATTCCACTTGCTCAATCTTGTCCCTGCTTTTCAGTAACACAGGAAATAAGGATAAAGTCCCTTAGTATGGCATTCAACACTCATTCTACCGGTTCCTCTTTCTGGTCTTTGTCTTTATCCTCCCACAGGAACAGGAGGTGGTGCAATCCCTGACCTTCACAAATGTCTTCTTAGTGAGCTTAGCCCCACTGGTCTGGGCATCACATTACATCTGCAGAAAAAGGAACTTAACTCAGGAAACTAGACCCAGTTTGTCTTCCCACCAACAATGACCCATGTATGTCCAGATCTAAAACTCCAGCACATTCTCTATATATTTCAACTAAGCTTGGCAGCAGAGTCAACCATGAACATGTGATGAAGAGAAAAATGTCACAATTCATAGCAGCCATTTATGCCTGCAAGGGTAATGAGTGAAAGGATATTTCTCCACAGGTAAGCTTTCTGAAGTGGTGGTCTGCCGCTAAAATGACTAACAAAAACAAAGAACTATTTTGTAGCACTTGCCAATCTCTGCGGTGTAAATACTCTTCCTATGGCCAATTTCAAGCTACCAATAGTCCCCAAATTCCTGAATATTTAACCAGGGGTGGGGAACCTTTTTTCTGCCACAGGCCATTTGGATGTTTATAACATCATTTGAGGGCTATACAAAATCATCAACTTAAAAATTAGCCTGCTATATTTGGCCAAACATTTAATTAACTCACCCCTAATGCCTTGACAGGGCCAGACCAAATAATTTTTCAGGCCTTATACAGCCCTCAGGCCAGATGTTCCCCACCCCTGAAAATGATCAGCTCTTTCTAGCCAGCCATAGCTGACCCAGCATAGAGCAGACTCTGATTGGAAAGTAAGCCCCAAAGGCAGAAAACCGAATAGCAACTCAATCAGTCTCTCTGTTCACGGAAGCTAGCAGTTGAGTAGAGCAACTAAAGCAGTAAGCAGAGGAGTTTGGGGAGGAGAGGAGGCCAAAGAGAAATTCCTGTGACAGTCTCCTCTAAGAGCTTTAAAAAAATCAGACATGATATGATCATTTGATTTAAATGATTTGCAATGTTAAAACATAAGTTCCCTTGATAACTCTGAAGCTTCAGGTAAAGTCAGGCACCCTCTAGATCCTGTGGAGATAGAATTCCTGGGAGTAAGAGCATAGCAGATGTTTCCAGCATAGAGTAATATGAAAAGGAAAAAGAACAGCACACAGGGAGTGCTGAGGCTGAGATAATTACAATAAACTGAGTGAATTCAATCAAAGCAGATAAACAGAGTTAACGAAGGAAAACTGCCCATCTCACTACATTCATCCAAAATCCCCCCAGAGAGACTGGAAGCATCCTACTGCCAGAGGAAGAAAGGTTCAAGTGAATTCCATTCAACCTTGAAAAGCCAGGGTGAGCCCAGTGGGCATCTGTATTACAGAGTCAAAGAAAGTGGCCTTCTTTCATGCTTTGACTTTATGTATCTATCATGTCAGACACAAAAAAACAAAGGGGTTGGATATGAGCAAAAGCATTGACCAAGAGGTCAGCAGCCACAGGTACAACAACAGACCTGAACCAAAGTCCAGGTGGCAAGGGGGTGGGCGGTGGGGGGAAGCATTTTCCAAGCGGGCAAATGAAACTCTGTATCCAAAATGTCAACACAGCGGAGTAGGACAGAAATGCAGTGAGCCAAAAATAGATGAGCTGCACTTGCAGGGCCAGGGACTCCAGGAGCAGGAGGGAAAGGCTGAAATCCTAACAAATGGCTCAGGAGCTAAAGGGACAGCTTTCCCCAGGTGGCACTTGGGGACTTTGATTGCTGCTCACCAAGACAGCAGCGGATGCTCTCTGCCCAGGCGCGGTGCTCCCGCCTCCACGTGGGTAAGCAAACCAGCCTGTAGTTGCTGGGAAGAGGTGGGGATCCACAGCCTGTGGCTACAGCTGACAATCTCCTCTGGTGATTGTAATGGTCTCTCAGCTCTGCTCTCAGGTTACATGTCAACACTGCAGGTTGCAAACTTCCTTGATTAAACTACAGGTACACAAGTCATCATCTTCTGTCATTTTTTCCTTTCTGTGGGAAGCCAGTTCTCAAGAGGAAGCTCCTGCCGGTCGATCAGTCCAGTTCACCCCTGGGTAATGAGCCTGCTGACTCTAACAGGGTGACCCTTTTTCACCTTTGGAAACCATGAAGAAAAACACAATATAACAGCTTTGGTGGTGGGAGAGGAATATTTTAATGAACAATATGACCACCTGCAAAAGAAAAACCAGGAAGCATTACTGAACACCAAGTACTCAAGGAACGCAGCAATAGCAGCCATATGATAGACCAGGAACATCACCTCTGGGGACTCGGGGACAATAGACTTTGAGAGAACTGATGGTTTGAAATACTAGCCCATATTTTTTCCTCAGAGGAATAAACTTAGCATCATGCCGCTCAGAGAGGAAGGAGCTTGACAATTAGCATGCTGCCGGCACACTCAGAAATTCTCACAGTCACATACACCCTGGAATTCATCTTGGTGATTTTATTAAGTCTCACTCAGCTCTAAATTTGTGATTCCGACCCCAGAAATGGCACACAGGAGACTGAAAGAGGTCATTAGGATTTCCAACGTGTCCGTGTCCTCCCAAGTCTTCTGGCCAACCACCATTGCTGAGGAAACTAGGCAATAATGTAAAGGATCAAACCATCTTTCAAAGCCACCACTTTCCCTCCACTCACTGGGGGCCCCCAAGTCTGACCCCAGCCCTCTCCAGGAGGTTTTCCCGCACTCAGGCTCACCCCTTCCCAACTTCCACATAACAACCCAGAACGATCTTTCTTCAAGAACAAATTTGATTATTTTATTGCTCTGTTTAAAACCATACAAAAGATTCCTGTTGCTCTAAAGATACAGGACAAACTCCTTAACATGACTTAGAAGGCCCGGCATGATTTGGCTTCTCCCTTTATCCTTACTTCATCCCTCAGCACTGTCCTCACTGTCCCCCGTCCATAAGCCCCAGTGACACTGAACTTCAGGTCCTGGAGGAACCTCCTCTCTCCCATCTCTGGCTAAACCAATGGTCCCCTTGTCCCTTTGCCTAAATATGTCTGATTCACTCAACCTAGTCAGATGCAGTTTACTCTGGAAAGCTTGTCTTGACCCCGAGACCCGAGTGAAGGACTCACAGCTCTGGCCAGCATCTGCCACAGTCCTAATCACATATACTCTTTTTCATGATCTGATTGCTTGTCTGTTAGTCATGGCCACACTGTCTGAGTGCTGCAAAGCCAGGCACAAGGCTTGTCTAGTTCACAGGTACATCTACAGCACCCAGCAGAAACCCTGCACACAGTGGGTATTCAGTTGATATGTGTTGAATATATGGAAGAAAATAAGAAGCAATGAGTAAGTATAATATACGTTACATGCATTATCACAAGTAAAGTTTAAAAAAGGCAGTAATACTTGCATAAAACCTTACCATTTTTTTTTCAGTCTCTGATGTTTTAAATATTTTGCAAATCTCTCACAACTGATAGATAAGGGTTTGACAGATAAGTGTTTGTTCACAACTTCAGAGATTTCCATATAAAAAGGGCAAGGAGAGATGGAGGAAAGAGACAGGCCGCTCCAGATGGTATGTGGCAAATTTAATAAGCAAGGGAACTTATATACCAGGCTTGTCTTGGGAGGATGCAAATGAGCACATACTATACCTGCCTGCCGGAAGTTTAAAAGTTAAGGTAGAGACCTTACCTGGGTTTAGTCACATATACCAACCAGATGGTCACACCACCACATTGATCTCTTAAGGTTGTGACCTTGAAGACAACTCCCACTGTGTGAACAGAGAGCAGAATGTACATTCCAAGGACAAGGGGATTGGGTGAGGAACCTCCAATTGCGTAGGTCCAGCTAGCAGGTCAACAGGTGGCCTTGTCCTTTCAATGACCTCCTCCACGCAAGGTAAGTTGGGAGATTAGTAATTTGTCTCAAGTCCTCATGCAAGGTCTTGCTGGAGCCTGTACAAGAGTCCTGCCTGAAGTGTTCCCCACTGGACCAGAAAACCCAGAACTTAAATGAAAAAAAAAATCTATTTCTAAGAAATAGAAGAGCTTCAATGGATTCTTTTATATAACATTTAGAGAGCAAAACAAGTTATCAGGCAATCTATGATAATCTTCAGATAATTTTTAGGTTCTTAATAGTTTTCTATTTTCTTCCATTTTTGGAAGAAAAAAAATTAACAGTATAAATTATTTCATTTGTCCATTCAGTTTTTAAAAACAGAATATATTAAGGTGAGAGGAGAAAAATATCTAAAAGGTAAAGGAAAGAATAAATTTGTATAATACTATGTAGCATCAATCAATGAAAAAATGCAGGAAGGAGGCCAACTGAGATGGAAGAGGGAAGCTAACCAATAAGAAAGACCAACTCATTTGTTTCTCTGCCCTCCTAAACTAGTTATTGCTGACCAGATATTGACACAAAAAATTGCCACCACACCCTTCTTATCAGTCAGGGCTGCTAAGAAGCCCTGACTATTGATTAAACTTAATTACCTAATTATCAGAGAGAGAGAGAGAGAATGTGTGAGAGAAAGAGAGGAGGGGGGCAGAGAGAGAGAGAGAGAGAGAGAGAGAGAGAGAGAGAGAACCAGAGCCAGTCTTTTCTAAGATATTTGAAAACCAACACAATTGTAAGGGTTTGAAAAGCATTGGATGGTAACAGCCCTTTCTCATCTGTCCTCCTTACTAAATAGTAAGCACCCATTATGTTCCAGGCCCTGTGTTTGGTGTAGTCCAGTATGTAAAGGAAGTATATTAGGCAGAATTTCAAATCTCATTGGAGAACCAACATACATGGAAAAAGAGAAATATTAATTGATATGGACAGAGAGCTCACAATTGAAAACCAAGACATTAAATTCCAACTTGCCAAACCAATGAGATACTATTTGACACCAACTAACAGAGCTAAAATCAAAAAGTTCAAACAACAGTTGGAACTCTCTAACATTGCTGGTGGGACTGTAAAATGGTGCAACTACTTTGGAAACCTGTTTGGCAGTTTCCGATAAAACTAACAATGCACTCGACCAACCAGTTCACTCTGGTACCCAAAAGAAATGAAGAATAATGAGGATTTTTATAGCATTCCTACTCATAGCAACCAAACTGGAAACAACCCAAATGTCCATCAACAGGAGATTAGATAAATTGTAGTCTATCCGTACAATGGAGTGCTTCTCAGTAATTTAAAAGAACGGTCTATTGATATAAGAAATAGTATAAATGAATGTCACAATATTATGTTGACTAAAAGAAACCAGACACAAATGAGGATATACTGTATGACTCCATTTATAGGTATACAAATACAGGGAAAACTAATATACTGCCATATAAATCAGAAAGTTGTTGAAAGTAAAAATTACGTAGAGGGTGCAGCAAGCTTTCTGAGGAGGATAGAAATTTTACATGTCTGGGGGTGGTAACTCCATAAGTGTGTATAATTGTCAACATTGATCACATCTAACTCTTAAATCCATGAGTTTTATTTTATGTTCTTTCTCAATTTAAAAATAAAAAATCCATATTTGCCAATTTGGCAGAAGAAGCTTTGTTCTTAGTTCCTCGACCTTCCTGGTCTGTATAACTTTACTACCTAGCTATACTTCCTTCTTAAAGCCTTTAGATGTCCTAACCTCCCACAAGAGGGACTTCTAAACATCTCCAGCCTTTGGGGAGAATATGGTGCTTGGAGAAAGCAAATATTATTATCTTACCTTCCACTAAGGAAATAGAAGGACAGGGAGATTAAGCAACTCTCCCAATGTCTCTTAGCTGGTTAATGATAAAATCAACACCCAATATCTGACTTCCTGTCTCTAACGTTTATGCTCTTTGCAGTAACCTTATGATATCATTCTAAATGGTAGCGCTTCTCAAAAATGCAGTGCCAAGATTCTGCACCTGGTGTGCCAAAAATGGGAGGGGATTTTATGACCCACAGAGCCTCTCAGGGAAAGGGAGATTAATGCCCATGAACAGGGAGTAAGGGGAAGTTTAATGAAGATTAACAAAAAGTAAATCCTTTCCGTGTACTTCACAAACAACTTCTAACATCCAAAATATATAAAGATCTCCTACAATTCAGCAAAGAAAAAAAATTAACAATCCATAGGAAAAAAAGGCAGAAAGATATGAAATGGTAGTTTACAAAAGAAATAAAAAAGCCAAAAATCAAGTTCAGTCTTGTTAACAAGAAACACAAAGTAGATAATTAAATGTGAATTTTGTCCATAAGTTTGTCAAAAGTCTTTAAAAATGAGAATATCCTATGTTGGCAAGAATGTGGGGTACTCATCTACACAGTGAAAAATAATATAAATTGGTATAACCTTTTTGGAAGATTTGACACTATCTTCTTTTGACAATTTGACAGTATCTATCAAAATATAAGTCATAAATTCCCTTCAACCCACAGTTCCACTTTCATATCACAGAAATGCAAACAAATTCAGTAAGATATGTATACAAGGATTTTCATTAAAACATTGTTTGCAATGGAAACAATTAGAAGCAATGCAAATGCCCATGAAGAGGGGACTGATTAAATATGTAATGCTAAACCATATAAAATACTATGCAACTGTTAAAAAGAGTTAAGTGCTCTTAAAGTTGAAAAGAACGGGGTATACTTGGAAACTTGTCCAAGATAATTAACTAAATGGATAAAACAAGCTGTAGAAAATATATATAAAAGGTCACCCTTTTTATTTTAAAGCAAAGGAGCTAAACTATACCTTGGAAATTTATTCCTGATTGACTAGACCTTCCAGGATTAAATAAGATTATGTATTTGAGCATAGTAGGAACTCAAAGACTGTTTGAATTTGAATTGAAAGCAAGCAATAAAGAGAAGGGATGCTGATTCTTGGCAGGAATCCTAGGAGTTGAGACAAGGTCCTATCTCATTAACTCATTAAGATATAAATGACAGCAATGGTTCTTATTTCTTCAGCACTTCAAAATTTATAAAGTACTTTCACATATATTCTCTTAGTTTAGTATGTTCATCAACTTCTTGAAGTTGGCACTGTCGTTCTCATATTGTGATGAAGAAATCTTCAGAAAGGTTAAATGAATAAGCCATGTCAACTTTAGGAAAATAGAGATTGTCTGATCAATTCCCCCACCATATCCTAGGCTCCTATCACAATCTCTCTCTCTCTCTCTCTCTCTCTCTCTCTCTCTCTCTCTCTCTCTCTCTCTCTCTCTCATACACACACACACACACACACACACACACACACACACTGCTCAAACTTTATTTAATATGGGAGGAAGGGAGGGAGGGAGGGAGAGGAAGTGAGCAAATTTGCCCCCAAGTTTTTTGTTTGCTGACAAAACCTTTTTCCATTCAATCCCACCACTGCCAGGAGGTAGAAGGCAGGAGGTGATTCATCTGAAACAGAGATCTCAAGAATGGAAACTAACGCATGCATTTCCTATACTAGTTAAAGCCAAACTCTAGGTCAGAGCAGTGGCATCCAGTGCTGTCTCTGCAGTATAGACACACAGATGCCCACAGAACCCTAAGTGCAGCCCAGGAGCGTCCCTGGGCACTGCAATGCTGTGAGTTCCTGCTGCTCAGACTCGGATGTCTCTTGCATCAAAATACAGTGGAATGGAGCAGAGATCTGACTTTATGTCTCAGCTCTTCCCCTGGCCATCTTCATGAACTGAGGCACAGCATGTAACTTCTCTGAACCTCTGTTTCCTCACCTGTAAAATAGGGATGCTAATGATTGCTACATGGCAGGGCCATGAAGGATCAATGGGATAATGCAAGTAAATTACAGAATCTGATATATGGCAAGCATTCAATAGTTGCTAAAGTTTCTAATTATAACATGGTAACATAAACATCAAAAGAATGGCCATAGAAAATCTGCAGAGAGCACATCAATCAAAGATATGTGTGTGTGCGTGTGTGTACGTGTGTGTGCATGCGTGTGTGTGTGTGTGTGTGTGTGTGTGTGTGTGTGTGTGTTTAAAGAGAGCAGGGAACCTGGTCCTGAGCAGGAGTAGGTTAGTGTTTTGATAACAGGTCTATTTCAAAGAATTCTTCAAGGAGCCAGGTTTTCAAACTATTACTGCCCTTTTGGAAAATCATTAAGACAATTCCCAGGCCCACCCTGGACAGGTAGCTCAGTTGGTTAGAGCATCATCCAGATACACCAAGGTTGTGGGTTTTATCCCCAGTCAAGGCACATACAAGAAACAACCAATGAATACATAAATAAATGGAACAACAAATATCTCTCTCTCTCTCCCTCTCTCTCTCCCTCTCTCCCCTCCTCTCTCCCCCCCATCTCTCTTCCTCTAAAATCAATAAAAAAATTTTAAAAAAGAGACAATTCCCAGGCCCAAACCAAACACTGGAGTCACCCCAGGTCTCTCTCCCCTGCTTAGGCAGCCTTTCTAACATCCTTTCACACACATGGGTACAATTGGGGATCCTGTAAGAAGAATGTATTCTAATTGAAGGCTTGCTGTTTCATCTTCCAGCACCCAAGTACTGATGTTTTGCTACCTGATTATTGTAAAAAATGAGAGTGAGGCCACAGTTTGCTGTTCATTTGCATCTCAATACATTTATTAATCAAGCATCTCTATTCCAACATGGTACCAGTGTTATTCCTTCAAATTGGAGATGTCTCCTTAAGCAATTTTGCCCAGAGCCTATAAACACTGGACAAATGAAAGGAAACATCATTTCTGTTATCACTCTCATCTCCCACCGGAGTCTGCTCACAGGCCTGTTGTTAGGAAAGCAGCACCAGTCACAGGAGCTCAGCTGTATTTTTCCCATCGGCAATGTTACCATGATACTCTAAGTAAGCTGCACCAACAGGGCAGAGCCTGGGCAGGGCCGGCTTTCTCACTAAAACCATCTACCACAACATCATTAAAAATGTCCTGGAATGGCACAGGAAACAAAGAGAAAGGAAAGATTTTCTAGAACATTCTGGTGTCTCTGGACACCAGCTCTTTCTCAGAAATTGAGCCTATCCCCAGGAAAATGGCCTGTGCTTTCTGTTTCTTTCCAGAAGAGAGAGAAGAGCAGAGGTATACTCCTCACTAGCCTGTCAAAATTCTGGGGAGCTCAACTGGGCACAACCTGTACTGACCAGTGGACACTGTCCATTCGTTACCAGGGCTGGCTCCGCTTGGATGTGAGCTCAGGTGCCCATTTGCCTATTTTAAGGGCACCAAAGGCCTTTGAGTCACAACACACAGCAGGAATACAGAAAACACAGGGTGGTCGGGGGAGGTGAGAAGGAAGGGAGTTGGCTTTGATTGTTGCTAAGGTAAAAAGGTGGCCCCTTCCAGTGGTCTCTACAATGAGCTGTCTATAACCAGAGTCTTCCAAGAATAACCCTGAAAGGGCCACACAAAAGTTTGTTTGGTTCCACCAACATATGTAGATCATTGTCCTAATCCTGAGCATATAAAAATGAGCACAGCACTGGTCTGGCCCTTGAGGAGCTCAGAAGCTCATGTTAGAAGCTCTGCCTACATACGTGCTGTTCAGCTGGTGTAGGCTGGGTTCCAAAGGCCCAGAAGTGTGCAACACCCAGTGTCAATGCAGTTGCTGGTCTGAATTCTCAGGGCACGTGGAATGGAGTGGGCAGAGAGCACACAGAGGGGCTGGCAGTACCTACAAGAGGGACCATCTTCTTCAGGCCTAAGGTTCTCTGAAGTGGCATGAACAGGGGGGCCGAATTTACCCTACTTGTTACTTAGATGATATTAACTCTATTTTCTGTCCCAAAGACTATAAAACTCTACAGATGTCAGAGGCTCAGGGCCTGACTAGTTTGCAAAATGAGCCTTTACTCATCCCTATGGAGGGACATCGGCCCTCAGCCCTGTCCCTCAAGCCACCTCTTTGGTTGAAAGTAAGATTACTCAGTCAAGGAGAATTGTATCAAGTAATTATATGCTAGTAGCATGAAAATAAACATATGCTCGGTTCTCTAAACCTTGACTCAAACTAAGCGTAATCATATAATTCTTCATGTTGATAGATATTTTAATTTAAATGAAATAGTATATAGCCAGTAAAAATCAGATTTAAAAGAACAAACAATGACAAAATAGGATGCCCTTTGTTATGGCTTGAATTGTGTTTCCCGGAAAAGATATGTTGAAATCCTAACCTTCAGTACCTGTGAATGTGACCTTATTGAAAATAAGGCCATTGCAGATGTAATTAAGATCAGTTAAATCAAGGCAGACCCTAGTCCAATATGACTAGTGTCCTTATGAGAAGAGGAAAATGCCAGAGAAAACAAAGACACACAGGGAAAATGCCATGAGATGACAGAGGCAGAGATTGGCAAAACGCAGCTGCAAGCCAAAGAACATCAAGGATAAATGCCACCACCAGATGCCAGCAAGAGGCAAGGAAGGGTTCTACCCAGTCATAAATGGAGCATGGTCCTCCCAACACCTTGATTTTGGACTCTGGCCTACAGAATTAGAAGAGAATAAGTTTATGTTGTTTTAAGCTGCCCAGTTTTTAGTACTTTATTACAGCAGCCCTAAGAAATTTATACACTTACCATATACTGTTTTTTTTTACAAAAAGGACACAAATTCTTATTTGGTACCTAATGAGTTAATATTTTTCATCACACGTTTACTGGCCCTCTTAATTACTTATATGAATGTTCTGTTCACACACTTCCAAGAAAGGAAAATCTTGAGGCTGAGAATTAGTCAGCACTCCAGCATAGGGCTCTGGTGCTCTAGGGATGACCACTTGGGCAGCCCCAAGGCTCTTTGCTCGACTCTGAGTGGGAACCCAATGTTCTGAGAGTTAAAATCTGATCTCCTCCATTGTTTCTTAGTTTCATTCCAAGGTGTGGTCTGACCACTGACCTAAGCTTTGTCTTTGGCATATAACATATTTATTGCAAAATTATTCAGCTTAAATTGCTTCCAATGTTTTGAACACATTTCCTGTTCCAGAACTATAGAATGAATACAAGTACAATAGCTTAAGAAAATTAACATTGCATAAATTGCCTGATTGGCTCTCACTCTAGTCAGATTCTTGGCTGAGCATGACTGGAATTGAAGATGGGTCCAACTGGGCAGGATGTGTACTTTTCTACCCCATCCCTTCCTCATCCAAACCCTCCTCAAAGCCCCAACACTTTGGAGTGGGAATTTATAGGAACGAGAATCTACAGACTTGGCTCCTTCTACAGCCCTCTTCCCCATCTCTAGTCAACCACAGCCTTCCCCCGCCCCCCACCCCCAGAGGAAGCTGGCCACAGGGCCAGGCTGATGAGGAGGGAGTAGGGCAGGGTCATGTTACAGGAGACACACTGTAGCATCAATTACATACTGAGTAGCTTCAAACTATACACCCTTCTCATATATAGGGACTTCTAAACATAATCTGTAGATATAATTTTCACAAGAAATCTTTATCTGTTTTAATCTCAAACTAATGACTTTCAAATTAGGAATATGAAAAGCAGTTCAAACATAAACCTTGATTCTATGATAGCCATTATCACTCTGTGTTGTTTTATGTACATGTATAGATTTCCACACTAGATCATTAGATCAGAAATTCAGTCATAGTTTACTTAGAGGGTGTTAAAAAGCATAGAATCTTAGGTCCCTAAGGGATAAATCTTAGGTTTAGATGCATTTCTAGAAGCCACCATTTAAGGACACCCAAATTAGGAAAAAGAGTGGACAGGATTCTCCATTCTTTCTATTGCTAAGGTTCCAGGATTCAAATAGCAATATTACTTCTACTCAGATTTGACTAAGCAACGGTAGGACTATTTAAATACCCCCAAATTTGTGGTCCTGATGCCCAAGTTCTGAGCCATGTGGCAAAAGGTGAGATGGAAGTTACAGCACCTGAACTAACTCCTAAATACTGGGTGAATTAGGTTAATAGAATTCAAAGCATGAAAAGAATCACAATACTCATTCTTCTCTATTTCCAAAGACAGTGTCCAGGTTCTGGGCCAGAGGATCCTGACTAGATTGTGTTATGTATCCACATTCATTATTTCTGACAAGTCAAGTTAGCCACACTGTTTCTAACTTGGGCAAATCACATTGCTTCTCAAATTTGCTGCTCCCTGAGAGAAGAAGCAATCCCTCAAATTCCCATCTCTCCTTTATGGTCTCGGTGGTCATATGGGTGTCATAGCAATGACACATAACTCTCCTGTAATGTTTTTGTAGCATCAGGTTTGAGTGGACCTTACGCAAAAGATGACTAATGACACCCCCTCCTCCTCCTCCTTTGGTGAGGGACAAATGAACCAAACACCATACCAGGAAGCAGTGGAAATATGAATCAGGTATCTTATTTAAAGTTTTATCTCTAACAAGTGATATAATCTCGCAAAAGTCCCACTAGGCATCATTGATTACCTCATTTGTAATTAATTACCCCCCTTCAAATCTAATTGAATTGCTATTTATTATGAAATAGTTTTTATATTTTCACTGTCTAAACATTTTGGAGGACAAAGTACTCTATCCAGGTATTTAGACACTTGATGACTAACGCACCAAGCTGATGCATAAGATTTGTCTCCATGGCAGCAATTTAAAACAGAGGAAGCCTTTGGCACTGATTCCTCCACAAAGGAGAGAAGCTACTTTATACAGGCCATTTTGTTACATGAATGTTTGTAGGGCATTTGCATACAGCTGGCAAAGTTGGAGCCAAGGTAAGTTGAGAAAAAAGTTACAGCACAGATAACGGGCCTCTGAAATCTTAATGCAGAATTGGGATGCAGCCACAGAAGTCCTCACACAGTTCAAAGACACCATAGATAATAACTCTGAGTTCGCCACGCCAGTGTCTTCAGTAGTGAACACGTCTCATTCGTGGTCTCTGTTTTCTTCAACCACCTCAAAAGACGCGATGACGTTATTGATCTCTTCCTTTACCAGCCATAGTGTCTTAATGTAATTCATATGATGTGTCCATTTTCTTCACTATTTGACGAGAGCAGCCTCAATAAAGAGATGCTCAAAAGCGCTGGCGGGTGCTAAAAGGTCTGGGCAAACTTATTCAACAGGAACCTTTCACATATAAAGATCCCATTACAGAGTTTATTGAATGCTTATGTTAACTTTGACTTTGATGGGGTTCAGAAAAAGCTGAGGGAATGGGAATCTGTGCTTGTAAATTACTTCTTCTTGGTGGCTTGTCTTTTCATATTTGAGATTTTTGTCACATCCACCAGTGTATCAGCATTAACATGATGGCAGATAAATTGAACATGATTTCAGAAGAAGCTGAAAGGCAGATTGTAAATTTGATTAGAAATGCAAGACTGGATGTCAAGTTTGATTCCAAAATAGGTCATGTCATTGTGGATAACAATGCAGTTTCACCATATCAGCAAGTGATTGAAAGGACCAAAAGCCTTTCATTTGGAAGCCAGATGTTGGCCATGGATATTGAGAAGAAACTTAATAAGCATAGTAGATCCTAGGCTCCTAACTGGACAACTAGAGACTTTGGCTTCTATCTTGAGTATGTATTTTGGAGAATTAATAATATCGGCTGTATTACAAAAAGAATAATAATAAGAAGAAGCTATAGCACACAGTCATTTTCTCCTCCAAGAATTTAATGAATTCATTCATCAGAATTAAACAAAGTCTTAGTCACTTGCTTCCCAAGAAGTAGGGACATTTCAAGCTTTTTGAGCTACCTCATTTATATTGTAAAGTAGCATAAATATACTAATATTGGTACTGATAGTGTTTATATTTGCCACAAAAAAAAGAAAAAGGGAAATTGTCCACCTATAACCCAGAATTTCTTCTTTGGTCCCATTGCTATTGTAGCCATTTCCTTTGATGCTCTCAGGCCCTTTATTAACCAATAGATATAAAAAATTGCCAACCACTCATGAATAAATTTAACTGGATAAAACTATACACTAGAAGGGGGATGCTTTGGAATATTTTAGAAAATAAATTAAAAGTCGGGAAAGGACTTTTTTGAACAATGAGCTTCCCTAGAGCCCTGGAAATCATAGCCAATTTTGTGTCCTGTCACATAGAATTCCTTCAGCAGACATGATGTCAACCAAGCATAATTTTATGGATCACCATCAACTTTGAACATGAACCAATTATCTCTAAGTCAGTTCATGGCCCGCCAACTTTTCTTATGGTTCAAAACTGAACACCTAAATCTGAAATGATTTTCAAAACTGCCTAAGGCTGTAAAAGTGAGTCTGAGAAATACGTACCTAGCCCAGGTTACCCTACGTAACAAGTCTGAAGGTTTCCTGGTTAGCAAAGGTTTAAAAGAAAGGGCATCAACACTTTCCTTCCGCCCACCAAGCAATGATTTTTGAATGAAATCACTAGAAGACCTCTGCCAAGAGCAGAGCTGGAGATAATCTAACGAATTCTAACTCATTGACTCCATGTTTACATTTCCCCTCTCACTCTTGATATTACCCCAGAGTTATGAATTGAGCAATGGTGAAGGTGAGTTAGGACAATACTCAAAGACTAGTCCAAGTATAAAGATGGACAGAGAATGGCAACTCAGAGTCAGGTGAGTTGCTATGTCACTCCATTTAACCACTGAACCAGTTAATACCCCATGCAGCAAATATGTATGTGATCAAACATTCTTGGTGGTAAGTATATGTCGACTTTGGGTGCATATCTCATTTCTCCAGAGGCCTATCCAAAGTTTGGTGGCCTCAGCAGCCAGGGTGAGGTGAGAAATTTACCAAGTCAGAGAAGCTAAATCTGTGGGCATATTGCCATTCACACAACATAAAACTTGGCAGGAGTGGAAAGGCCAAGTCTGCACTCTTCCTGATGATTATAGGAGGAATTTCATGCGTCTCCAGTCACATCCTTCCTTTTTTATTTCTTACTAGACTTTCAAGGCTTCAATGCAACAGGCCTAGCTATGACCTACCCCAGAAAGCAACTGAATGGGTTTTAGCTTTTTTGAGAAACAACCAAAAACTCTTGACTATATTTGAGAGGTATTCTGGTCCTATCCCCAAACATCTTTTACATACCAATATCCATATACTGCGGTGCTTAACCAACATATGCATATATTTAAACTTCTGTCTCAACTAATAACCTTATCCTTGACACTAAAGCCATAGTATAATGACCTCTCTGTAAGCAGCAACCACAAAGCATACCTGAAACCTGTATTTAAAACCCTCAGTCCTTGTTATCACATAAACAAATATATCCCAGTCCATTCTCACATGATACCAACTAGTTAAAAGCTTTTCCCTCCAAAGATTAGACATGACACAGATTAAATCTTGACACATCATATTTCTATGACACTCATAAAACTGCAGAAGGAATCAGTCATTATGATTACAAATGTTTATTGAACATGTGTTAGGAACAAGAATTAGAAATACTTGAGAAGTTTCAAATTTAATCAGAAGAGGTAGGACATAAACAGGGAGAAAAGAAAGAACCTGGTGGTAAAAACTCATAGATCTCTAGTTATAAGGGTCCATAGTGGGTATTTCCCCAGCCCCATCTCTGAATTTCCTCCCTGCAGTCGTAAGTTCAAAAATCTCACTTATGGTTTAAGATCCAGATCAGTGGCCTTCCAAGATTTATCTGATTTATCCCCCCAAAGAAGTAATTTTCCAGTTCCTTCGGCTCCAAGAGCAGCTTATGTTTTCTCCTAGAGCTTATTTAAGGAAATAATATCTGAGAACTTCCAAATATGAACAGATCTGATGGTAGTATAGACAACAGTATAATAATGGTAGGGAACTTCAATACCCTGCTTTCAACAATGGATAGATCATCCAAACAGAAAATCAATAAAAAGACAGTAGACTTGAACTATACTTTAGACCAAATGAACCTAACAGAAATATACAAAATGTTCCAGCCAACAGCAGCAGACTGCACATTTTTCTTAAGTGCACATAGAACATTCTCCAGGATAGATCATATGTTAGGCCTCAAACAAGTCTTAAAAATTTAAAAACATTAAAATCATACCAAGTATCTTTTTTGACCAAAATGTATGAAAGTAGAAATCAATAACAGGAGGAAAGATAGAAAGTACACAAATGTGGAAATTCAACAGCACATTTATAAACAACCAATGAAAGGGTCAAAGAAAAAATCAAAGAGAAATAAAAAAAAATATCTTGAAGCAAATGAGAATGGAAATACAACACACCAAAACCTATGGATTCAGCAAAAACAATTCTAACAGGAGAGTTTATAGCAACAAACACTCACAACAACAAAAAAGAAAAATCTCAAATAAACAATCTAATTTTATACCTCAAGGAGCCAGGAAAAAAAAAAAAACACACCTCAAAGATTGCATAGCAAAGGAAATAGCATAGATCAAAGCAGTAATAAATGGAATAGTGACCATGAAAACAATAGAAAAGATCAAACTGAAAGCTGGATTTTAAAAGAAATAAACAAAATTGACAAACCTTTAGCTAGATAAGAGAGAGAGAGGCAGGCCAAATAAAATCAGGATTGAAAAGGAGACATTGCAACTAATATCACAGAAACATAAAGAATCTTAAAAGACTACTATGAATAATTATAAGCCAACAAATTGGAAAGATCAGAAGAAATAGATAAATGCTTAGAAATATACAACCAACCAAGACGGAATCATGAAGAAATAGAAAATCTGAACAAACCAATATAAGTAAGAAATCAGAAATCAAAATCCATCCCCTAAGAAAATATCAGAACTAGATGGTTTCACTGGTGAAGTCTACCGAACATTTAAAAAATTAACACCAATTCTCAGATTCTTCCAAAAATTGAATAAGAGAGAACACTCTCAAATTCATTTTATGGGACCAGCATTACCCTGATACTAAAGCAAAATAAGGATAAGCAAGATTTTTTTAAAAAGTTACAGACCAATATCTCTGATGAGTATAGATGCAAAAATTCTCAGCAAAATATTACCAAACTAGAGTCACCTACACAGCCAAAGGATCATACAAAATGAACAAGTGGGATGTATTGCTGAGAAGCACACATCAATAAATGTGATATACCATATTAATATAAGGAAAGATAAAAATCATATAATAATTTCAATAGATACAGAAAAAACATTTGACAAAATACAACATTCTTTCATAATAAAAATGGTCAAAAAATTGGGCTTAGAAAAAAATATACCTCAAAATAATGAAGACCATACAGGACAAACCACAGAAAGCATCATACTCACCAGTGAAAGCTTAAAAGCTTTCCCTCTAATATCCAGAACAACACAAAGGTGCCTACTCACTATTTCTACTTAACATAGCACTAGAAGTTTAGCCAGAACAATCAGGAAAGGAAAAGAAATAAAGGTAATCCAACTAGTTATAAAAGCTTTTTCCTCCAAAGAAAAAAGTAAAACTGTATTTGTTTGCAGATGATATGATCTCATATGTAAAAAAAATCCTAAAGACTCACCCCCCAAAAAAGCTGTTACAATAAATAAATTCAGTAAAGTTACAAAATCAACATACAAAATTAGTTGCGTTTCTATACACTAACAATAAAATCTCTAAAAGAGAAAAAATCCCACTTACAATAGCATAAAAAATAATGAAATATTTAGGAATAAATGTAACACAGGAGTTAAAAGACCTATACACTGAAACCTATAAGCCTTTGATAAAAGAAACTGAGGAAGATGCAAACAAATTTAAAGATATCCCATGTTTATGTATTGGTAGAATTAATATTGTTAAAATGTTCATATTCTCTAAAGTAATCTATAGATTCAATGCAATCACTATCAAGATTCCAATGACATTTGTTAAAGAAAAAAAAATAATTCTAATACTTGTATGGAACCACAGAAGATCCCAAATAACCAAAGCAATACTGAGAAAGAACAGAGCTTTATCAATCACAATTCCTGACTTCAAACTATATTACAAAGGTATAGTAAAACAGTATGATGCTGGCATAAAAAGAGACACATAGATCAATGGAACATAATTGAGAGCCCAAATATAAAGCCTCACAAATACAGTCAACTAATATTTCACAAGGGAGGCAAGAATACTCAATGGAAAAAAGTCAGTCTCTTCAATAAATAGACCTGAGAAAATTGGATATTTAGATGCAAAAGAATGAAACTGGAGCCTTATCTTATACCACTTACAAAAATTAACTCAAAATAGATTAAAGATTTGAACATAAGACCTAAAATCATAAATCTCCTAGTAGAAAGTCTCCTTACCATTGGTCTTAGCAATGATTTTTTTTTATATGCCAACAAAAGTACAAACAACAAAAGCAAATATAAATAAGTGGGAGCTAATCAAACTGAAAAGCTTCTGCACAGCAAAAGAGACAATTAACAAAATGAAAAGCAACTTACAAAAAGGGAGAAAATATTTGCAAGTCATATATCTGACAAGGGGTTAATATCCAAAATATATAAAGAACTCTTACAACTCAATAGCAAAACAAACAATTTGATTAAAAAAAATAGACAAAGGCCTGGCCTGTGTGGCTCAGAAGTTGATCATCGACCTATGAACCAGGAGGTCATGGTTCTATTCCCCATCAGGGCACATGGCCAGGTTGTGGGCTCAATTTCCAGTTGGGAGCACACAGGAGGCAGCAGATCAATGATTCTCTCTCATCATTGATGTTTTTATCTCTCTCTCCCTCTCCTTTCCTCTTTCTAAATATCAATATTTTTTTAAAAAAATAATTAATAAATAAATAATAGATAAAGGTCCTAAGTAGACAATTTTTTCTAAAGACCTGCAAATGTCTAACAGACACATGAAAAAGTGCTTAACATCACTAATCATCTGGGAAATGCAAATCAAAATCACAATGAGATCATCTCACACTTGTTAGAATGGCTGTCATAAAGAAAAACAAAGAGAGAGAACAAGTGTTGGCAGCCTGTGGAAGAAAGGAAACCATGTGCACTCTTGATGGGAATGCAAATTGGGGTACCCACTATGGAAAATAGTATGGAAAATTAGAAATAGTACTACTGTATGATCCAGAAATTCCACTTTTAAGGTATACCCAAAGAAATTAAAAACAGGATCTCACAGAGATATCTAGCCTTGATTGCCTGCCTCAGTAGGCTTTTATTGAAATTTTTATCTTTGGATACAATCAGTAGGGAGGACACATGGGTTTACATTGTCCTCTAAGCAAGGGCATCCAGGGATTTAAGCATAAGGATTCCAGTAAACACCTGGGGGTCTGCCTATACACAGGCTTGTTTGGAAAGGTTAAGGAATAATTAGGGGTGCCGGCTTGGACACTTCCCTAGGTCTCCCCTAAGTTGGAATTCCAATAAACAGGGAAGGCAGCCTTCCACACACTTCCCTTTTCTCAGAATGTCCTCCTTACAACTTTCCAACCAAGTCTCTGTGCTCCCCCACATATATACACAATGGAATATTATTCAATTACTAAAACAGAAGGAAATCCTGCCTTTTGTGACAACATGGGTGGATCTTGGGGGCATTATGCTAAATAAATAAGTCAGACAGAGAAAGACAAATACTATATGATCTCACTTATATGTGGAATCTAAAAAAGTCAAACTCATAGACACAGAGAGAAGAACAGGTTGCCAGGATCTGGAGAATGAAGGAAGTGGATAGATGTTGGTCAAAAGTTGCAAACTTTCAGTGATAAGATGAGTAAGTTCTAATACACAAATTGGCGATTCTAGTTCATAATGCTGCATTATATACTTGAAAGTTGCTGAGAGTAAATCTTAAATGTTTTCACCAGAAAAAGAAAGAGTAATTAGGTAACTTAAGGAAGGTGTTACATAATACTATGGTGTAATCATTTTGCAATATATGTGTATCAAATCAACACAGTAAACCTCAAACTTATACAATGTTATATGTCAATTATTTCTCAATAAAAATGGAGGAAACACACACACACACACACACACACACACACACACACACAAAACAACAACACCCTACTATGCAGATGTACCACTCTGAGATTCTGAAACAGCTCTTCAGGCTCTGAACATGTATTTCCACTCAAACCTTAACCCATTCCTTCTCCATCCCCAAATCATTCTAAGAAAGCACTTGATTGACTCTTTTCCTGCTAACTAAAGAAAAGCTAATATATTTTCCCTTCCAAAGAGAAACTTATAAGAAGAAACTATTTCAAATGCCAAATATTTTCTTCTAGCACTGGGTTTACAAGATCAACAAAGCTCCTATTGTTAGTGGGAGAGAAAGAAATGCAAATAAAAGCAACTCTGTTTGGGTGAAGAGCATGCCTAGTACTCCTTCTATCATCTGGTCCACCTGAGCAAGGCTAAGTGCTGCCACCACTCACATCCACTAAACCTTCCGTCAATACTGATCTGAAAAGCAAAGATTCCCTGCAAAAGGGGAGGCTGGACCTCACAATGGTCAAACAGAATTTCTCAGCAACAGTTTTTCAGAAAATGTGAAACTGGATCTTGATCATTGGGAACCTGCCATCATCATTAAGCAGAAAAAGCAGACAGACATCTGTTCTGTCCGGGAACACAGAGCGCATACTAATCACAAGCCACTGCCTCGTACAGAACACAGTAGGCTCAGCTTGGACAGGCTGTCTGCCAGGAGGACGGAGGCCGAGAAGGCTGCAGTCATCTCAGAAGCATTGCGGGCTACCATTGAAGGGTCTGGTGGCTTGAGACTGCCTCTCACCAACAAGTGAATGAATCACATGGCACTCCTCCATCACTGCCCTACCCTCCTCTTTTGGACCCTGACTTTCAGGAACAAATCTCTGCACTGAGCCTGCATGATGAATCTTGCTTTTCATTCCATAACCCTATCATAATACTCTCTTCTCTCCTGCTTTTTCCCAAAATGTATCCACCTGTCAAGGCTCATCTCTAGATCCACATCATTCATTCACTAATTTGTCCATTCACCAAAAATGAGTACTTAATTTGCACAAAGTGATGTACTAGTCATTTGTAGAATACCAAGTGAATTGTGGGTAATTCCTTCCTTTATGATGTTTACAAGCCTAACAAGGGAGAGTAAATAGATACTCAAATGCCAATCCAAAGCAAAAACAAAAAACAAAACACAAAGTGGCACATAAGACAGGTATAACCAGATGCTTTAGGGGTTCAAAGTAAAGAACAATGAATCATATTCAAGCATATTCAAAGAAGGCTTTATTGAAAAGGGGGTGTTCATGCTAGGACTTGAAGAATGGGTGGTACTCAGAGACACGCATATATGGGGGAAGATGCATAGAGAACCACCAAAGTAAATAAAGGGAAGGAAGAAAATACAAGTGTTTTTGAAAAACACAGAATATACTCAGTATGATAAGAAATGGACTTTTAAGGGAAATCATGAAATGTAAGGTCACAAGGGCAGGTTAAAGCCTAATGTCAGCATCCCTTCGGAAAACCACCCAGGAATCTACAACCTCTGCTGAGACCTCTTCTCTGTGACTTTCCATAATGATTGTTTGGATCTCACATTTTGTGCTCTAAATGGCAGACATTCAGTAAATGTGTGTTGAATAATGAATTGAGACATTCACTGGTTAATGTTCCTGTGAATGAATCTCCATACAAGAGGGAAATTGTGCAATATGTTGTAAATGAAAACTTGGTTGTTTCAATTGATCATCTTTGTTCCCTAATGATTGCAAACCTAATAAATAAAAGTTGTGGTTTGTGAAAGGTGAGATAATGGTGGAAATGTACATTTTAAGGTTATCTTGGAATGTGTAAATCTTATTTCACTAATTCAAGAACTTCAGGTTGAGAGAGAAGCAAAGGCAGATGTGCTAGTGGAATGTGGTAGACCTGTGCTGCCCCAAGGCACCTGGATAGGCATGTCCACTTATGTACCACCTCATCAGAAACTTCCTCAGAGAGGCCAGCAATGGCACAAGTTGGAAGTAGATGTGGTAAAACAAGAGATGAGGCAAATGGAGAGTGCTTAGAAAAATAAACTTAGAAGACTTGAGACTCCATGCTGAAAATTTTCATAAACTCCCACAACATTTAGCTAAATAAAAATAATCCTATCTAATAAAAGAGTAATATGCAAATTGACCATACCTCCGCTACAAAGCCACGCCCACCAGCCAATCAGGAGTGAGCATGCAAATAAACCCAACCAAGATGGCTGCGGCCATGAAGCGAGCAGGAGGCTTGGGTTTCCGGGCAATGGAGGAAGCCAAGCTTCCTGCACACCCTGTCCTGCCCTGGCCTCTGCTCAAGGCTACAAATTTTCAATTATAGAAGATAAATAAATCCCAGATATCAGGGCCTCTGCTTGGGTCACGGGGGTGTGTGGCCAGCCTGCAAACCACCACAGGCCCCTCGCCCAGGCCACCCCATGCCCCAAGGGAACCTTCACCCTGATCTGGGACACCCTTCAGGGCAAACCAGCCAGCCCCCACCTGTGCACCAGGCCTCTATCCTATCTAATAAAATAGTAATATGCAAATTGACCATCACTCCAACACACAAGATGGCTGCCCCCATGTGGGCACAAGATGGCCACCGCAAAATAGTCAGCAGGGGAGAGCAGTTGGGAGGGACCAGGTCTGCAAGGGAGGGCAGTTGTGAGAGATCAGGCCAGCAGGGCAGGGCAGTTAGGGGTGACCAGGCCAGCAGAGAGAAGTTGGGGGCGACCGGGTCTGTAGGGAAGGGCAGTTGGGGGGGACCCAGGCCTGCAGGGGAGAGCAGTTGGGGGGGACCAGAACTGCAGGGAAGGGCAGTTAGGGGTGACCAGGCCTGAAGGGGAGGGCAGTTAGGGGCAATCAGGCTGGCAGGGGAGCAGTTAGGCATCAATCAGGCTGGCAGGGGAGTGGTTAGCTGGTGATCAGGTTGGCAGGCCGAAGTGGTTAGGGGCAATCAGGAAGGCAGGCAGGTGAGCAGTTGGGAGCCAGCAGTCCTGGATTGGAGAGGGCGCAGGCTGGGCTGAGGGACACACTCCCCTTGCACAAATTTCATGCACCTGACCTCTAGTCTATATATATAAAAGCCTAAGCCACCGTTATGACTGAACAACTGGAACTACCGGTCGACCAGTCACTATGACGTGCACTGACCACCAGGGGCAGACACTCAACACAGGAGCTGCCCCTTGGTCGTCAGTGCACTCTCACAGCCAACCTCCCGTGGCCCCTCCCCCTGGCCAGCCAGCCCCCATCGGCCCCTGGTGCTAAACCATTTGTAGAGACCTGCTTCTGGGTTGGGGTTTTGTACGTAGCAGAACAGCTTCCTTGCTGTGATCTATTGAAAGTCAGCCCTCAACATAATAGTTTGTCTCACTCCCATCCTCTTCCTTCCCTGGGGGCCACCTGCCCACTGCGGTGGCAGCACAGCGGTGAGGGAAGGAGGAGGGGGGGGAGGTGGGAAACTACTATGGGGTGGCAGGGCATCCATTCTTCTGTGCCTGGCCTGGCAACCATTGCCTCCTCTCCAGACTCCGCCAGGGCCTTCAAGCCCTGGGCTGGGACAGTGAACTTAGGGTGGGTGGTGGTGGACATGACCCCTTTCCCAGGGGGGCCGAGGGCTGGCTCCCTCCTTGGGGCCAGCAGCTAACCTCCTGCAATCCATCCCCCCGGGCCGGCCATCAGTGACCCCCCATGCATGAATTTGTGCACCAGGCCTCTAGTAATAGTTATAATTTATTGAGTATTATGTTTCAGTATTTATTGAATATTTGTTATAATAAATACTTTATAAAAATAACTTTACTTAATTCTAACTACTATAAGAAGTATATATTATTATAACCATTTTATAGATGAATAAAACATGGTACAGATTGGTGAAGAAACTTGACCAGATTGAATAGTAGGAATTAGCAGAGCCAGGATTAAAACTCATGTCTGTCTAATGTCAAGTCCTATTTGAACTACCTTTCTGAATCAGTGGATGATGGATTCTTCATGTGTTGTCAAAAGAGACCAGGTGCTTAGCAGAAACCAGCAAGGTAGACATTGGGAAGTCAGCCCTGCCCTTCTTGCAGCTCAATCTTTAAAGTATCACTGGGAACCCCCAGATGTTTGCATGTGTGCTGATTCTTATGGGCTTTCAAGGATGGGAAAACACATGGGTCATGTCACAATCTAAGAATAAATAATTATTCAACAGATCCACACACTAAATATGAGAATTTAACAAGCAACTTGTCAAAGCTTCCAAAAACAGCACTTTCATGAATACTGAGAGGGGAGAAAGAAAAAAATGGCACCTACAGACTTAAATAGTTTTGAAAAGTATAGTAATCCTCCCTCCCCACCCACGGTTTTGCTTTGTGAGGTTTCAGTTATCTGCACTCAACCGCAGTCTGAAAATATTAAGTGAAAATTTCCAGAAATAAACAATTCAGAAGTTTTATGTTGTACACTGTTCTGCATAGCATGACGGAATCTCACACCGTCTCACTGTCCCACCCTCGACATGAATCACCTCTTTGTCAGCATCTTCACACTATAGGTGCTCCTGCCTGTTAGTCACTTAGTAACCATCTTGGTTATCACATCTACTGTTGAGATTTCACAATGTTTGTGCTCAAGTAATCTTTATTTTACTTAATTATGGTCTGAAAGTGCAAGAATAGTGATGCTGGCAATTTGACTATGCCTCAGAAAAGCTGTAAAGTGCTCCCCTTAAGTGAAAGGTAAAAGTTCTTGACTTAATAAGGAAAGAAAAAATCCTAAATCCTAAATTATGAATTGAACTTTGTCACAGGTATGTATATACTGGTATATATATATATATATATATATATATATATATATATATATATGGTTCAGTACTATCAGGCAACTATTTGGGGTCACGGACCACATGCCCCATGGATAAGGGGGTCTACTGTAGTGTTGATACTGGGGTTAGACTTGTGAACTGGTGAAACAAGGACACAGCCATCCCTATCCTTGGTTCCCCTTATACATTTGCTCAATAGTTGCTCTGGTCTGTCCACTGTTTAATAAAAATAATTGTTTCTTGTGATTTTTAGGCAAAATATAGCTTATACCCTAAATCCTCTCCAGGATATAACCTTGTAGATTCCAGCCCACCTCTCCCATTTAGTGGTGGCCTGCAACAAGTAATTGCCAGCTTGTATCATCATGGATACAAGTCACTTCTCTCTCTACCTCTGCCTCTTCATCTGTAAAACTGGGGTAAAAAGGAACACTTACTACTTAGGGATGATCTGAGGATTTAACGACATAATATGTGTGTAATTAATGTGTGGGTAATGTGCTTAAAACAATAACTGGCACATAGTAAGCACTATGTAAATCAGGCATGGGGAAACCTTTTCTGCCAAGGGCCCTTTGGATATTTATAACATCATTCATGGGCCATGCAAAATTATCAACTTAAAAATTAGCCTGCTATATTTGGTCAAACATTTAATTAACTCACCCCTAACACCTTGGCAGGGCCAGACCAAATGATTTCGGGTGCTGGATGTTCCCCATCCCTGATGTAAATGTTAGGTGTTATTATTTATATGTAGAATGGCTGTGCAAATGTTAACTACCCTGGGAATCATTTTCATTAAATGCCACTTACCAGTGGCTGTAGCATGTCTCATGAACCAAGGGTCATTTATATACTCTCTTGTCTATACCCACACAAATTTTCTGAGGTATTCACAGGTATTTTATTTTTCGGGTATGTTGTTGTCTGCGTGTGTGTGTGCGTGTGTGTGTGTGTGTGTGTGTGTGTGTGTGTGTTTTCCTGAATATCATCATTTAATCCCTTTTCTTCATTGTTCTTCCATCTCACCCACTGAGACTTCCTGATGTTGGGGTCAAGGGCCAGGTGAGGAACTGAAGGCACCCAATGCAAACAGAGGTGAACAGGTTCCTTCGTCTGGGCAGCGCTCTGGGCGTCAGAGAAGCTCTTCACCCATGTCTCCTGAAGCACAAAAACAGGGTGGGGAGAAGCCTCTACACATCCTAAATGGGCCGGTGGTGGAGAATCAGACATCTGTCTACCTTCTCCATTCATTAAAAAATGTGTGTGTACTGAGCCTGCTATGGCCAGCCAATGTGCTGGGCAAGAGAAGAAAAGGGTGGACAAGCAGAAAAGCAGACAAGGTGTCCGACCCTAGCACCCTGAGCTTCTTCAGGGCACAGTGACCAGACTTTCACTGGGCAGATGCTCTCTAGGGAAGCACAGGCCCTGAGTGCTGGCAAGAAGAGGGCCCAGGCACCTCAGAGCTCGGGACCCCGCCCACTCACCACTCGGGACCCGCCCACTGGAAGCGAGCCGGCGCAGCTCGGATCCCGCCCCTTCGGCGCCAGCAACAGCGGCTGCGCAGGACTCAGAGGCACAAGCACGCGGGCACCCAGCTGTCAATCAGGCGCGGGGTGAGCTTGGTGCGGCTGGAGCGGCGGCGGCGGCGGTGGCGATGGGACCCCAGCGAGAGATCTGCGGCTAGCAGGCTGCACTTGCTCCACGGGTCAGGGGATTGGAGGGGACAGGTAAAGCCCAGGTTGCAGTGGTTTATCCTCCAGTTCTCCCTCTCCTCCCTTTCTCTTCTTTCTCTCTCTCTCTCTCTCTCTCTCTCTCTCTCTCTCTCTCTCTCTCTCTCCTCTCCCCCCTCTCATTTCTCGTCACGTTTATTATATGTGCATAAATCTACAAAATCCAGGAACAAATAAGGGTTTGCAAACTCCATGCTTTGATGATTTGTTATGTAAGAATTTGGAAGGTATAGGGGGAAACTTAGGAGTTTCTTAACTGTGAGACAAGGTAAGTTGTATATTAGGTAAGAGTAAATTTTATGTATTTGGAGTTTGGAAAGGTGGTTTGATTTGTTTTCCAGGCTGAATTCAATCCCCACTTGCTCTCCCCACTCCTTTGCCACTTCTAAAAATGTTTAAGAATTTTGATATTATCTCAGGACCTAATTCTTGTGTGGTTAGAAAGGGGGGTTGGGTAGGGGTCAGACTAAGGCTGATGACCTCAAAGAAAACAGAGCTGGAGTTAAACAGCTGGTTTTCTGTTTGTTTGTTTTTTTTGTTTGGTTCCTGGCTCAGTAGCAGAAATGTTTTCAGAACCGTGGAGAGCTCCTTGGCTCCAGGCCAGCCTTTGGTGAAGGGCAAGTGTGGAGTCAATTCCTGCAAAGAAAACGGGCGAGGTTGGGGGGGGGGGGGGGGGGGCGGTGCGTGCAGCAACAGATAAAGAATGGAAGTTTAATTGATACAGGCACAGATGAGAGAGAGTAGGTGGGTGGGCGGGTGGGGAGAAGAGAGAGAAGAGAAGGGGAGGGGAAGGGGGAGGAAGGGAGGGGAGGGGAGGAGAAGGGAGGGAAGTTGCTTCTTTTCTTTTGCTTATCAGATTCAGGATATCTACAAAACAAAAATTTGGAGCAAAGAAAGGAACCTTGGAGAAGATTTGGCTATGATTCATATGCACTGAACCTGCAAAATACTGAAAACAGTTAAACAGTTCTCAACTAGGTTTATTCGCCTCAAGTCTTTGAGGTTTTCCTGTAAATGGAATGGGAATTGTTCATCAGAAAGAATTCTTAATGACCTCTTGAAAAAATATGCCCCCAGTTATTATTTTATTTTGCATGACTAGAGTAATGCATGAAACCAATAGCTCTATTGCTGGCAATGACTTTTTAATTAAATTTTGCATGGGCACCTGGTTTTCTTAGTCAGATGAAAAGTAAAATTATCAGGATAGGAAGAAAACAGATATAGGAGTGAAAACCAACCTAATGTGTAAATCAACCAGAGTCTTAATAAGTCTAAAGTGTATGTAATAGATCAGAAAGTTCAATGGCTATAAAACTTACTTATTTTATAATATAATGAAACAGGCACCAAATAGATTAATTTTGGAGTATCTAGGAAGCATGTAATCTTTTTACTTATAATTTGTAAAGTACAAATGGATCAGTCTAAGTGGTATTATTTACTGCATGGGATATAATTTATATCAAAATCATAATAGTGTTTGCATAATGTGTTATAGTTTACAGGGCCCTTTTCATTTGTGTTGTCCTATTTACTCTATAAACTCACAAGAGTCCATTAAAAAGTTACAAAATGTTATACTTTTGTTAAAAAAAAGCTATCTCTGTTCTTGAACAAGTTCTTTGCTAATGTTTTTGTTAACATTAAAATGATTCTTTGTAACTTATAAAAATGGCTTATAAAATTTAGGTTTTTATCTAGATCACATTCTTCAGAGATTTTTTTTTTCTTAAATAGGCTTGAAGAATGTGCCATTAAGAAGAAAGGTCAAAGAGTAAATAACAAAAAGAGGAAGAGGAGGACTTCAAAGGTAAGACTCAAACTTGTCACATGTTGATTTATAAGCACCTTGTCATTGGTATGTAGACAAATAAGAGATTTAAAGAGAATATGGGTTCTTTTCATTTTGGTTTTAGACATTATATAGTTTTCTTAAAAATATATCTTGAGGGAGTAAAATAATAAGATAATTGCATGTCATCACCCCTCCTTTAAAAATTACATGGTGGATGCATAGCCATTGATTTCCAGGGTATAAAAAGCTCTAAGATAGAGCCACAATCTCTACCACTATTACAGGAGAATGAAATACGTTTGAAATGATCTAGAAACACATTTTCAAGTTTCAAGGTCATGCTTATATAATTCTAGAATGCCTGCTTACGAAGTGAAAAAGCTGTGAACAGGCTTTCATGTCTTCCTGCATCTACCGTGAGTCTGAGTCCTTTAAGTGAATTGCCCTTTTGGTTTGGTGCTGGGTAAATGGTCTAAATCAGCCACGTGCCTATACCTTGCAGAACTGGCCCTGTGGGAAAGTGGCTCTAATGGGAACCTCACTCTCATTATCTCAGAATGATTTTATGGGAGAGAAAAGCAGTATGAAAATGGAATGGTATTTCAAGTAGAATAAATAGAACAGGGCCTGTGCCTGGACTCAACAACTGACTCACACACAGAGCCATGGGAAAACACTCATCCTTTTTATGCCTCAATTTTCTGTCAGTCTTCTCTCAAGGAGGCCGTGAAGACAAGTAATATAAAGTCAGTGATATTCTTAGAGTTTCATGAGGCATAAATATTTATTTCTGTTTTCATGGCTATGAATATTTTTTAAGTAAAATAAAAAGTAACTGCATATACTAGACAAATTCAAATTTCCAACTAATCGATACTGTAGGATATTGGCACACATAGAGATCAAAATAACACATGTATGAGTTTGTTTGCCAAATAGAGGAATTGTTCAAGGGATTCTCAGTATTTGTACTTCTGCTGCAAATATCTCATTTTGGTGCTTGTTCCATTGCAATGATTGCCTTATGAGGACTTCTCCTTCAAATCCAAGGGTCTATTGAGAACAGACTGTGCCCTGCTCATCTTTGTAACATTATCTCGCATAATCTAGCACATAATTAGGGCTTTAAAAAACACTGAGGGAACAGAGGAATGAAAAATGAAGGACCACTCAGGCCATCACCCACATCAACCCAGGCAGAACTCTGTGCCAAGAGGTTTCAAAGTGCTTGAGATCAAAGGGGTAAACAGGACAGAAGTCCCTGCCCTTGTGAAGCTTGCAGTCTATCATGTACCTGGTCTTTCATAGCATACATAACAGATATCAGGTAGTAACAAGTACTATGAAGACAACCAGATTTGACAAGGAGATAGAGAGTGATAGAGGGTGATGTTTAATATGCAGATTGCAGAAAACCTCTCAAAAGAGTTTGGAAGGGAAGTTAAGCTATGATTTTCTCCTTTTATGGGTTTCTGGGATATGATAGGTATGCTGTGTTGCTAAGAATTGAATATCCATTTAATGTATAATTGTACATGCAATTGAGATAGACAGATTACAAAAAGAAAAATTAAAAAAAAAATGTGGGTGGATCCTCACTTATCAGCACCTAGAATGTCCTCAGGGAGATAAAAAACAACTGCCTCTTCATAGATGACCAAGAAACCAGAGTTGCTTGTGCTCCATCAAAATGGCCATGTTGGTCCATCAGGCATGACTCAGCGGTTGAGCATTGACCTATGAACTGGGAAGTCACAGTTTGATTCCCCAACAAGGCACATGCCTGGGTTATGGGCTTGATCCCCAGTGAGGGTGTGCAGGAAGCAGATGCTCAATAATTCTCTCTCATCATTGATGTTTCTCTCTCTCTCTCTCTACCTCTCCCTTCCTCTGTGAAATCAATAAAAATATATTTAAAAAATAAAAAATATGGCCATGCTGGAAATGAGGATGCAACAGGCTCCACAAGAAGTGTTTATAAAATGAATATTCACAGAATTCATTTAAATACAATATTGGAAATATTTTCACTCACCTCTTCCCCCCATTCATGCATTTCTTGGGATACTAAGGATTTCTCAAAAAAGGGGAGCCCTCTAGGATCTGTCACTTAACAACAGTCATAGATTTAACATTACTGTTTTTGCTGTTGATACTGTATAGCTGTTGAAATACAAATATCAGAATTCTCATGGAACTTGCTCATTAAGGAAATGATGAGCCAAGCTAAAAAGCCTTTAATATATCTTCCATTTCTTCTCTAATTACTCAGCTCTTAATGTGGCCCCGTGTATCCTATTTATGATACTGGAGGTATTAATTAACCAGGTAGATTCCAATTACTGTAACATTTTCTATATTGGGACAAAAAGTTGTTGGATTACGTATGAGGAATGTAACTCTTTGTTGAGATTTTGTAGGGGCAACATTCTCATTCCATTTTGTTATATTTTAACATTCATGTTCTTCCAAGTGATCATTCTTCTCTTGGAGTTAATCCCAAGTTATATGTATGAACCTCTAAGGCCCCAGGAAGTACTATTGTAGGCCACATACAATGATACTGAAGTTAATTTATTAAACAAACCATATACAACTATTTATTCTACTAAATACCAAGTAACTAACCCAATTAGTAGCTTATATGCTCTTTTGAACTGAAGTTCCCTACATACAATAGTAAAGCAGAATTTGGGACAATGACAATCAATTAATGAGAGTTTAGAAGGAGGTGGGAAATTAGTAAACCTAGTTCTTTATCCAACAAAAATAATTGACCCACTCTGTAGATTCATGGCCAAAGACTCCTGCACAACTATATCTAGAAGGTATGAGAGTGCAACCATCTTATTTTAAGGTTTAAAACCAGAGCCCAGAGAGGTTAATGAGTTTGCCTGAGATGGCATGACCAGTAAATTGCAGATCAAAAACTAGCATTAAAGTCTATTCTCTGCTCTGATGGGTTAGCACAGTGCAGGCCATGTTGTTGTGCTTGGAGAGAAGAGAAAGGCTCATTAGGATTCCTTTTCAGGAATGTATCTAGCATCACTAAAATCCATTCTGACTTAGAGTATAGCCTTCCATCACTCAGCCTCAAAAACATTTGTTTTATCACATTTCCTGTCTCTCTTATGATTTTACCTATGTTGTGTTTAACAAAGTTGCATTGCTGAGTCTCATCCTATAAAGCAGAAACAGTTAACCTGGTGTGCTGGAGACAAGCTGTGCAGGGAATGACTAAAATATATCACCCAGTGCTGCTCTGCATGAAAGCTCAATCCTAAGAAAGAATGACTTCAACAACTCAGAAAAATAAGTCTTACTGTTGCTATGAAGGATTCTTTTTCTCCCGTAATATCTATTTTTGTCCTTTTTTATGTTAAAGTTCCTGATACTTTATAGAAAATCTGAAAATATATATTTGAATAAGTTGGTTCTAATCATCTAAGTATGTGAGTCAGTGCATGTATTGTCATGTTTCATCTGCTCCCTGACTCATGGTATAACCTTTAGCAGATGATTCGTCTATGCCTCAGTTTCTTCAGTAGCAAAGCAGAATTGGTAATAATAATCCTATCTCCTTTTGACTGAGATTTTGTTAGAATGTCTTAAAAGAAAGTGCCTTTAAAAGTGTTCTACTTGTAGATCACTAGTCATAGCCCTTATTAATCATCTTCATTGTACAAGCATTAAGTAAATAGTACTGAAGAAGTCATCCTGGCATTTAAAATATGAAAACTAGGTTAACAAAAGAAGACATTGGCCATGAATCCGCAGACTGAGTCAATGCTTTTTGTTGGATAAACAACTAGGTTTACAAAATCTGATCCATCAGACTGCTGTTCTAATTAGGCAAAGTACATTCTAAACTCTTGATTTGAAATGTTTAAAAGCTAAAAAAAAAAAAAAAATGCCTCCCTTGATCTCTCCTCCTATGATTTCTTTAAATGGTAGCTACACCTGAAGTAGGAAGAAGGCACAGGTACAGGGAGTTAGGCACTAAATGTAATATTAACCAACACTTACAAGGATGATGTTATTGGTTATCATCTTTAGCACCTGATTGCATCATTTTTTAAGATGAGGGCCATATTTTCCTGAATTTGACTAAATTTCCTAACTATAACCCACTTATGGCCAAGGGCAAACATTTACAAGATATTCTTATAGGTTCACTTTGTGGCCATGGGACAGGAAAATGTTAAATATCCCTGGCTTCAACTTTGCTTTTAGCCCATGAGTCTATCCAACCAAACTAAGTGGCTACACAGGGGCACTGGCCAAAAATTTAGATTATTTTTTCCTTGTAGATATACATGACTACTTGGCTTCTTGATAAGTAATTGGAAACATTTATTATGTCTTCTGTTAGCTTGAATTATAGCACAAGCCCTGGTTCAATTGGGAAAATGCCCTTCTATATTGTTCCTTGCTTTGTCATTTTGAGACTATGTCCACACAAGGAAAATAATCTAGAGGATAATTGAAAAATCTAAACAATATTTCATACCTCCAGCTACACAATACTTTGTTTATATGGAGATCAGAAAACCAAAGAACAAACAGAGAATAACTGAGAATTCTCTTGCTCACTAAAATTGCTATCCCTTAGTAATTCCTTCCCCCCCTATGGATTAATAATCAAATGCCTCTCTCCATGGGTAATGATTAGGTCAACCAAGAAGAAGGCAGAGTCCCAAAAAACCTATCTGGAATATAGTTTCATTTAATAGTTATCTGAATTCTTATTCATACTAGACACCTCATGGAAGATAATAAAAGCTGGGTCTACTCTCTACATTATTGGCATCTCACATGGAGAGATGTAACCACAAATAATTACTGAACTACCTGATGTTATAGTTAGTGAGGTGTAAATTATTGCCCAAGTCATTTGTGATTAATAAAGCAGGAAGCACAAGTTGCTCATAAGCTTTTTAATAAAGCTTTTGTACAACTTGACAATTAGTTAAAATGTTAGAGCAAGATACATTAGATCCAAAGGCAGAATTCCAAACTACTAAGAGTAACACTATGTAGTTTCCACAAGGGAACACCATTAAGCATCTGAGAGGACAGCCCAAGACAAATTCCATCTGTAGAAAGTGAATGCCTACCTATTTCTTTACAAGTAAATATAAAGACTATGGGATTCCAAGAGATTAAAGATTACTTGTCAAGACAATGAAAACTCAGCCTCTTTGTTGTCATTTCTCATGTGCTTCATGCTTACATTTTTGGATAGTTTAAGTGAGCTATGCTGTTATGTCTGGTTTTACTCATGGAGAACCAATTCTAATCATTGAGTATTTATGGAAAGTTTGCATTAAGCTTACAAGAAAGGCAGGTTTGAAAAGTGTCTTTTCTCTTAAGAAAAGAGCATTGTTCAAATAAGCTGACACTACTCAGGCTGGTTCTCATCTTTGATATGCCTTTTGATCCTGAGGCCAGAGCCCATGAGGCTGATGCACATGGATATTGTCATTCCAGCTGGGAAGGATGAGTTCTTGCAGCAATGTCTGTGGGTCCAAGCAGGCACCAGCTGCTGCTGAGGGCGGGTACCAGCGCTATGGAGTCCGGTCTTATCTGCACCAGTTTTATGAGGACTGTACCACCTCAATCTGGGAGTATGAGGATGATTTCCAGATCCAGAGATCACCTAACAAGTGGAGCTCAGTATTCTGGAAGGTAAGTCAGAAGCATGTGTTTAACTTAGGAAATGCAACAGCTATTGGATATGGTAAGTACTGTAGAGCTGTAGAGAACTCTGAGGTTAAGAATGGAACTTAGTGTGTGCATCCCTCCTGGTGATAGTAAATACAGTTTTCTTCCCTTAGGAAAGTAGAATATAAACCTTGAGCTGAAGGAAGTCTCTAGACAGCATTATTGTTGATTTTCAGGTTAAACATTAATAAGTACAATTGCCCTCATTAATTATTATTTTTGCTACTGTTATTAACGTGCCACTAAATTCATCAATTGTGAAGCCATCCATGGGCAAAATACTATATGCTTTCAGCATCCCTTACAGTCTTGATGAGTATCATTTGACAAGTTATAATAATTATTAAAAAGGAAATAACTGGGTATATAGAGAGGGTTAATGCTGGGACATAATAAAGTGGCCTGTATCCCAGCTCAAGCTCTACGAGATATCTGATCATCAACTTCCTCTAATGAAGGAACCTCAGTAGACAGTATATTCAACATATAATTAGTGAGCACCTATTCTGTGCCAAAATGTTGCAAAATGCTGCAGATTAAAGTGGTAAGCAGGAGGGGTAAAAGCCCTTGCCCTCATGGAACTTACCATCTATCATGGTAAACAGACCATAAAGAAAGAAACCACATAATAGAATGTCAGGTAGTGACAAGTACAATGAAGAGCAATAAATTAGGATAAGAGGACAGGGAGTGGTGGAGGACATGTATTTGGATATGCTGATCATAGAAAGGTTTCCATGGTAAATATTTGAGTAAATATGAGGATGAGCTGAGGGAGCAGACCATAAAATTATCTAGCTTAAGGTCATTCCAGATTGGGAAAATAGCAAATCTAAAGCTCTGAAATGAGAATAAGTTTGATGTATTTGAAAAAATAGCAAGAGGTACAGTCTTTTTGGAGTGGAATGAAATGGGGAAAAGGAAAGGTGATGGATTCAGGAAAACAACAGGGCTCAGATGATGTATGTAGAGCCTTATAGATGATAGTGAGGACTTTGACTCTTACCTGGAGAGCCATGAGAAGCCATGTGAACATTTTACACAGAAGAATTTTGTGATCAAATTAATACTTTGACAGGATAATTCTGGCTAGTGTACAGAAAAGAGATTATAGAAGGAAAAGTATAGAAGCAGCTAGTATAGGGGCTATTAAACTACCCCAATAAGACATAATGGTGACTTAAATTAAGGTGGTGTTAGTGGAGATGGTGATAAGTAGTCAAATTTAGCATAAAGTTTGAAGGCCACGCTGTCAGGACATGCTGATGAACTAGATAAAAGGCAAAGTGGAGTCAAGCATGACTCCACGGCTTGCAGCCTGAGCTGTTTAGTGAATGGTGTTATCATTTACTGGGATAGAGAACACAGGGAGAGCAGTGGGATGAGTGGGGAACTAAGAGTTTGATTCCAGCTACCCAACCATATTGGTGATGCCTATTAGACACGCAAATGGAAATCCCTAGTGGCAATTTAAATATACTGATCTGCAGCTCATGGATTGGGAGTCAGTGGTATAAAGAATGTCTATAAAGCACTAGACTAGATGAGATCACCTAGGAAGACAGTAGGGACATAGAAGAGAAGGGTCATTGGGACATGCCAACATTTAGAAATAAAGAAAAGGCTGAGGATTTGGGAAGGGATTCTGAGAAGATACAGCCTTGCATGATGTTTCTGGTCCCCTCCAGGTATAACATTCTGTACCTCAGGGGTTTCCAATCATTCTGACTTTCTCCCAAAATATCTCACAATTTCAGACATTGATATTGACATAAACTTGCAATTTATTGGCAATAGTGTAACAAGAGACAATGCAATATTATGATTATGAACATGGACTCTGTCCTCAGACTGCATGGTTCAAATATCAGCTCTTCCATTTAATAGCTCTGCAACTTTGGACAGTAATTGACCTTAATGGGACTCTTATGGTAATACTTATAGTACCAACTAGATAAAGTTGTGAGGATTAAATAAGGTAATATTTACCTAGTGCTTAGAACAATGTACTCACTCAATAAGCATTCAATGTAGTAGTTACTATTACCAGGTGCCATATGGAACATTAAATCCTGAAGTGGAAATAAAACTGGAAATCTAGTTAATAAACAAAATATTGGATAACAGTTGTTAACATAGGTTATCCAAGACCTGTATTATTAAAAATCTCACTAGGGTCATGTGCTCTGTATTAGAATTGGTCAAGCTATCATCCTTGCCCTGTCACCTCTGATGAATCCTTACTGGCCTGAACCAATGAAATAAATAGCCAAGCTGGCACATATTGTATTTACCCACATAAGTGGGTGGTTGCTTCAGTATGTGTCAAAAAACAAATATTTGCCTCACAGATCTGTTGTGCCAAGAGCCTAAAATGCCACTGCCATACAGAATATCGTCAGCATTTATGTGGATCCAAAGCACTGATGATTATGTGATTTGTGCTGCTGTAAGTTGATCAAATAATATAAAAGTTTGTATTTGAAATAAAGAACTCACAGTAAATTACCAACCCCAGATTTCAGATTTTCATATTCAATATTTTCTCCCTTTTATTTTATACAAACAGGATCCAAAAGTATTCTTGCAGAGAAGAAAAACAGGCAAAATCCATAGCCTCATAGAGATTATATTATAGCAAAATCCAAATCTTAGACTCATATTCTAGTCATTAACACTGGACTGGGCATTCAGAACCCTTCAGTCAACCTGAATAACCTAGGAATCACTGTCTTAGAGACCTCACCCCTACAAATGGAATAAACTGACCACTGTTGCCTTTCCTCCTTGGAAATATAAGTGAGTTCATTTCCGTAGGTTTTTGAAGTACTCTCTACCAATACAGAGAAAGGAATTGGCTATGCATATGTTTCTATTATGATTCTTTTTTTTTATTTTGTTTTTTCATTTCAAATTGCATTTGTAGTTGGTTCAAGCTCTGAGCTTCCCCTTCCCTTCTTCCACTATAATGTTGCCATGGTCATGTTGATATCTCCCTGGGGACTCTGCTCATAGTGTCTCAATGGGACTCTGCCCTCAAACCAGCTCCCTGGCAGTGGGCGGCATGGAGGGGTTAATGAGAATGGAGATTGGAATCAAATGGGGATGAGGTAGATTATTTGCTCTGTCATATGGATCGACATGGCATCCATCTCACTGTGCTATTCTTTCTACAGAATAGGTCCACTCTGCACAAAATATGTGTTAGACTCTGGGGTTCAATTGTGAATAAAATGCTATTCTTTACTTGTGAATAAGGTATAGTACTAATATAGCAAATGGAAAAGATAGACACATACAAAGATTGTTACAATCCTACATTCTAAACATTCCCTTAAAAGTAGTCAAAGTAGTTAGAAGCACAGGATGGGGAGAACCTGGTGCAGCTGCTCTCCCTCTTTTCTCTCAAGACCTTCCTCCTATCTGTCCCGATCTCTCCAGTTTCCCCCCTAAGCTAAGTCAGAATTTAAACTTACTTTTATTTATTTCTCTTCAAAGTATTACTAGATATTAAGGAGATTATTTCATACTTGAAATGAGAAAAGCTATGGAAGCCTCTTAAGAGACAATCCATGTGATGTTCATTGTATTTTTAAATGTTTTTCTTAGATAGGACTTGAAGAATGGATAAAGAAGGATAAGACTACCAATGGAAACCATCAGAATGCTATTGTGATGATCAGAGCAAGATATAGTAATGGTCTGCGCCATTAGAATAGCTGTGGTGATTCAAGGTTCAAGAGAACTTTATGAGATAGAATCCATATGACTTAACTCACTATTAACTATTAATGTGAGGAAAGAGTCAGTGAATGGCTGGCAGGAACACAGATAGGAAAAATGGAAAGGAAGGAAGGAGTACCATTTTGAATATTTGGGTTTGATGAACCTTTGGGACATCCTCTTTTACCCCCCCCTCCCCCACTGAGTGCTCCCAGTAACTACTATGACTACTTTTAGGGGAGTGTTTATCATATTGGACTGTAACAATCCTCCTATTGACTGTTATAAATATGAGGCTAGAGTCCAGGATAATTATTTAGGCCCAAGTTGTGAAGAATTGGAAGTCATTGATATATAGGTAGTATTGAAATGTCAGCGGCAGATTAAACATTAGAGAGAGCCGAAACCGGTTTGGCTCAGTGGATAGAGCGTCAGCCTGCGGACTAAAAGGTCCTAGGTTCGATTCCAGTCAAGGGCATGTACCTTGGTTGCGGGCACATCCCCAGTAGGGGTTGTGCAAGAGGCAGCTGATCGATGTTTCTCTATCATCGATGTTTCTAACTCTCTATCCCTCTCTCTTCCTCTCTGTAAAAAATCAATAAAATATATTTTAAAAAAATAAATAAACATTAGAGAGAACATATTGAACAAAAGGTATGAGTCAAGGTGGAACCCTTGAGAACACCGATAATTAAGAACAATATCTGGCAAAGCAGGTTGAGAGTGGGTTATTAAAGGGGAAGATGTAAAAAGAGAAGAGAGTTGTATCAGGGATAACAATAGGTGAGGGTTTGAAGAAAGCATGAGTGTTTAACACAATGACTGCAGAACATTCAAATGAGATAAGAAAAATCACATGGGATTTGAAAATTAGGAGGTCAGTAGTGACCTTGGAGAGAGCAATTTCAGTGGAATCATGGAGGACCAAACTTGGCTGTCAAAAGCAGGAATGACGTGAAGCAGTAGCTAGTGAGGAACGCAGGGTTTTAGAACAGATACTGAAGATTGAAGCAGCGAATGTGTTCATGTGCGAGAGAGGGACAGAGCCTCTGTGAAGTAGAAGAACCAATGCAGGAGAATGGGTACCACCACCCAGGTGAAGGGAGCTTTAACACTGTAGGAGGTAAGGCATGAGAAAGGACCTAGATCATAGTCTGGCATAGGTTTTCGACTTTGTAAAGCTCAGTGTCCCGACAGGTAGGTCAGGCAAGAAGGTCGCGACACAAGCTAGAATTTGTTATCTCTGCTGGCAAGCTGACACTACTCATAGCTCAGATCCTGCCAAGGAGAGGTCAGCAGCAGCCCTTGGGGCTAATGAAGAAGAAAAGCCAGTCTTCACTCTTGATGTGCTTCCCCTGAATTACCTCTAACCCAGATGGCTCCTTTCACATTTAGCTCCATCCAGCATTTCCCCCCACATGCTGCTCTTCCCTGCCATACTAGCTCTTGCTTCCAACAGTCATTACTGCCTCCTCGCTGCCAGAACAGCTGCGTTGCTACTGCTGCCAAATCTGCTCATTGGAGTAAACTGCATTTTCAGAACTCATCAGCTCACGGAGATACAACGAAGGGGATGTTGGTCAAAATAATAGCATTCGCTGGCTTGTTGCCCCCAGCAGCAGAATTTCTGGAATCCAAGTTCTCCTCCCTATCCAGTCCTCTCTTCCAACAGCTAGGACTGGGTTTTCACACATGCTCCCCACAGCCAGGGGAGTCATCAGAAACTACAGTTCAAAAGCTGTCCTTGCTGCTGTCTTCAAGCTTCGTCACAGCTTGGGGAGGTCTTTCTCTCTCACTATTGGTATTGATCTGAGCACCCCACAGCCCTGGGCTGCTCTGGTATACCTGGGGGAGGCCCTTTGCCAAAAAGCATTTCAACTCTTCTGCATGGCCCTAAACAGGGCTGCTTTGCTCTCTTCAACCCTTAAAAGATCTCTGTGTTGCATTTTTTAAAACTCTATTTAATAGAGCCCTTATCTTCTTAGATCTAGGACCACTGCAACCTAGAGACAATTGTGATATTGTAGAGCATCACTCTCAAGATTTTTTATTCTCTCCAGTATTCCAACATGGTACCAGAATTAAGCTGATGCATGCCAGCATCCCTCCCCACCTCCATTATATGTTGAGGGATGTTAAAATGCAGGGAAGTTTGATTCCATCATTGGTCTCCTTCATGCCTACCATACCAAGTTCTCCCTGATATGTTTTAACAGGTTTAGAGTGCCTCTCTGGGAGCATCTCTTGAAGATTCCCATTAGACTTACATTTGTGGTACCTTCAGACTCTTTGGAGTTAGCTTTCCATTACATTGTGTTCCCCTCCACAGATGGTAGGCATCTCTCTCTCTCTCTCTGATACATGGATATCACAAGGAAAAGGGAGAAGGCTCAGGGAGGCCAGCCACTCTCCAGTTCTTGAAGTGAGCAGAAATTTTGCCATCTACAAGTCATGGTTTGCCTTTTAGCTTTTGACGGCTATTCTAAGCATGAATTTTGAACTATAGAGCACTGCTCAGTTGAAGAGCAGACTGCTCTGAGAATTAATCACCTGGCTCCATATTCAGCAGCCTGGTGGTTCAGGTTAGCCAGTCAGGAATATTTATTGAGCACAGGCTGGAATCAGAGCTGTGGAGAGACAAGACAGAAATAGAAGATGGAGAGCATTGGCCTCAGTTACTCTGAAGAACTTTAGAAGCTAAGATGGATACATTTTTTGCTGCCCTCAATTTTTGAGAATTATTGCCAGTTCTTAAGGAGGAAGGTAATTTAGTGACATATGAAGCAAGTCACCATGGATATTTAAGTTATTTTAGTTTGTGCATTCAAAATTTTCCAATATGAGTCATTTTTTAAGTTATGTTTAAATAATGGTTAGTCTTTGATGGTGAATTTATTCACCACAATTTTTAGAAAAATGTAGAAAGCTATTTGAAATTATAAAATAGAAAGCTATTTTACAACCCAATTTTTTTCTGTCCTAATGTCTTATGGAGTATAGTTTCTTTTTTTTTTTCATAAGAGATTATATTGACTTTTTTTGTTTGTTTTTCAGTTTGCTCACACTATTACATAATGGAATTTTGTCCATCTCTGGTAACAAAAACTTTGTTGCAATAAAAGAAAATAATATCAGGCAATATACAAAATCATAATTGATGAAGTATCATGGGAGAATAAAAAGGGTGGAGAGCTTAGAAGACCTGGGACAGAGTCCAATCAAACCATTTGCTAATTATAGGACCTTGAACTATGCTTCTTCAACCCTATAAACCACAGTGTTTGATAGGTGAAATAGGAATAAAAATATCTACCTCTTATAAGGCTGGTGAGGATAAAGTGAAAAACATATCTAGCACTAGGCCTAATTTATAATAGATGCTTTCAGCAAAAGGTCACTGCCACCAATCCAATGCCAAAAAGAGTCCCCAATCTCAAGTGTGGTAAAAGTAGAAATTTTACTCAGTTAAAACAATTTGCAAACTGGAGAAACTCAGCCTCCAGGAGAAACTGAAAGTCATCTCCCCAAAGACCAAGGAAAGATTGCTTTATATAGGAAAAGCTTCCACCTTGGTCCCAGATTAATCTATTTTTATGTAAATCAGGAATCCAAGTTTGCACAGTTTGATTGGTCCAAATAGCAATGTCTTGATTGGCTGGAATCCTATTCTGACTGGTTATTATGGAGCTGCTCTGATTGGTCAGTAAATATGCAAATGAGGGTATAGCTGTGTAGCTCTGATTAGATGAGGCAGGTCTCAGCCTGTTGGTTGAAATATGATGCCAGGAACTCCTTTATAAGAGTCAGCTCACTCTGAGCACAAGTACAGTTCAGGTGACTCACAGTTCAGCCTGTGGCTTTCTCCCGACTCTCAGCATGCATGCGAGACCTCTGCCAGCAACAGTTCTTAGACTCTGATTATGAATTTGAGTCCAATTAATCATCAGTTCTTCTTCTTTGCAGATATATTTCTTCTTGAGGTTCACAATGCTCAATAATACTAATTTTCCTTTTGCCCTTTTGTTAAGGTGACGGGTTTGCAAATACGTTTTTCTTCTATTATATAAAACTTCTTTATTACTGTATTACCATGGGATTTAATTAATAAATAAGTTAAGTAAACATACTTTAAATGTTCAAGATTAAATGGTGTTATGCATTTGGTTATTTTTCCTACCTTGTTATTCTAACTAAAAGCAATTAGAGACAGGAGGAAATGAGAAATGTGTTTAAAAAATAAATAACTATATTAGCTGTTCTTTATTCTAAGTATTGAGCAATTGTAATGCAGTTGCCAATGTAGCATAATTTTAAAAGAGGTACATTTCCAAACAATAACTACTTATTCCAATGTATTACTTAGGCAAAGGACTAAGCCTTTCATGAATGTCTCTTAGTCTTCATAACAACTCTAGGAGGTGGGTACTATTATCATTTATCATTTTATAGGTGAGGACATTAATAAGAGTGTTTAAGTAACATTCCTTATATGATTCATTGCTAGTTGGCAGTGCTAGAATCCAAGTCTGTGTCTGTTAATTCCAAACCTCTGAGTTTAATCCACCACATGGTGTATTACTTTCCATCTTCAGCATGTTACATTTTATTAGAACTTGAGCTGATGTGGTGTAATTTCCATCTGCTATTCCTACCACTTCTCAGCATCTGCACAGGCCCAACCAAATAGCTCCCTGTTAGAGAAAGAGCACTGGCCTGGGGTCAGATGTGTGGCTTCCAGCCCTGCCTCTGCAGCTTGCTAGCTGTTCATCCTGGGCCGTGACCTACCCTCTGCAAGGTTACATCTCCTCAGCTTTAAATGGTTATGGTTGCATCCCCACGGACTTAGGGAAGAGGTAAGTAGTTAGTTACACAGACTGTCACTGTCTTCCAGCCAGAATCACCAGGACATACCTATATATTGAACAGTTAACTTTATTACGCATCATAGTGAGAGAGATGACACCGTGAGGGCTCCTGGAGTATTTCAGTAAGGGAGTGTGAAGAAGGACATATAGGATGTGGGCTTTAGTTGGGTGATTTGGGGGAGGGCCTAAGGGAATAGGAGTTCCCCCTAGATTGTCAGGGGCAATTCTATGATTGAATTTCTTAATGAATCTTATCTGTAGGGAGAGACTAAAGATGTAATTGGTCTACATGCAGCAGTCATTCATATTGGCGGAGAGGAGAGGAGGTGTTGGGTATTTGACCTTGTTTTGGTCTGTGCTTAGAGAAAACTGCGAAGTAGTCTTACTTCATCACGGGGCAGAAAGCGCTTTGTCTGTTGATGTTCTGTGAGACTGACTGTGCCAACAGGAGGACAACGTGGCCTCGCTGTGAGCTCTGGGCATCTGCTAACAGCATCAAGGCCAGGGTAGAGTCAGGCCGGCTCCTGGATATCAGGGCTGCTTTTCTCTTCCTCGAGACCAAGTGAGACAATGTAAGCAAAAGGGGGCTTTGTCAACAACAAAGCATTGTGCACACCGAAAGCTCAAAGGAAAAATTAAGACACTACTGCAGTTTCTGAAAGGTGCTCCTTTCACTGTCTTCTTTACCAGGAAATTATATAGGCTGGGAAAATCCACTCCCCCTCCTCCCCCCAAAACAAGGCCCGTCCTGGACGGCTCCGGGAGAGCTGAGGCTCTGTGCTCACCTGTCTCGCTTCATTGTGTCTTTCTCTAGGTCGGACTCATCTCCGGCACCATCTTTGTGGTTCTCGGACTGACTGTTCTGGCAGTGGGTTTTCTTGTGCCCCCCAAGATCGAAGCTTTTGGTGAAGCCGATTTCATGGTGGTCGACACACATGCTGTCCAGTTTAATGGAGCCCTTGACATGTGCAAGCTGGCGGGAGCCGTGCTCTTCTGCATCGGGGGCACGTCCATGGCAGGGTGCCTGCTGATGTCAGTGTTTGCGAAAAGCTACTCCAAAGAAGAAAAATTCCTGCAGCAGAAGTTTAAAGAGCGAATCGCAGACATCAAGGCCCACACCCAACCCATCACAAAAGCGCCCGGCCCTGGGGAAACAAAGATACCAGTCACTTTGTCCAGGGTTCAAAATGTCCAGCCTGTCTTGGCAACCTGAACCCTTTCCCCCATCCTCTCCTCTCTGATTTACACACATGGCTACAATGGAGCAGGCCAGCGTTTGAGAAGACAAGGATTTGGCCTTGATTTGCCCCGTGGCTGTCCTAGGCTGTGGGCAGCAGAGGGCATGAGTTCACACTCACCCGCTCAGTGGCCCTGGTGGGGGGGAATGCCATGTGCCGACCTGGGCACAGGCGCCAGCTGCTTAGAGGGTGCCTCTGTATGCCCCCAGGAGCCCCCTGAAACTCCCCTCCCATAGATTGTGGCTCAGTGTCATTTTCCATGTGATTGGGAAGCCCTGAACAGTTGAGACCAGCCTACCAGTCACTACCGTGGCCCCCTTTACTTTCTAATATTCGTTTTTCTAATCTCTCCTGTGTGGTGCTGCCTTCTGTTCCCATCTCATTACATGTAAGATATTGTCATATGTGTCCCTAGAAAAATCGAGTTCCCTGATTTTAACCCGAACATTATTAGTCTTTTAACTATATCTTAACATGAGGTTCTTGAGATTGGATACATTTGTCAGAGATCTTCACAAATCCTTTCTGTTTAGGTTTTTTTGTTTGTTTGTTTGTTTTTCACTTAAGCTGAAATTGCCAACTCTAGAATCTTCAGAAAGAAGTTGATGTTGGGAGAATCTATTTACGCAATGTCCAAAAGCACATAATTAGAAACCAAGAAATTTGGGGAATTCCTACTGCTAAATAGCTGTGAGACCTTAGGGGAATAATTTAATTTCCCAGGCCTCAGTTCCCCCATCTGTATAATGGGGGTCCTGGGCTGTGATGTCTGAGGTTCCTTTTTTGCCATCTGTCATCAGGCCTCCTCCAAGTATGTTTATGATGTCCTGTGCTTCTCACCATGGTGAGGTGAGGTTCTTTGAAACTTGGACTCCAGGAAAGCCTCCAAGTCAGTGGCCTCCATCCATCTACCCTTCGATATCCAACCCCAGCAGTTTCTAGGAGGCTGCCATATTTTTATAAAGACAATAGTAAGCCATCCTCAAATAAGAAACCACTGAGTAGATATTAACCTTGAAAGGGGTTTTCTTTCTCCAATAAGACATTTTATCCTCCAGCAAGATATTTGTCTCATCCCTTTGACTTTTATTAAATATGTGGATCTAAATGGACTGAGGAAAATGGAAGATGTGACCTTGGTATTTATTCTCTCAGAATTTGTGCCCTTTCGTGTTCTCCACCTCCCCCCTTCCCTTCCTTCACTGGATAAATAAAATATGTGAACCAGCAGAACCTGAACTGCATTGTCATTCCTTCAGTGTGGCTGTTTTCTCTCCATCATGTAATTTTCCATCCTGAGACTGAATGAGCTCTGCTGTTCCCTGGCTAAATGGAGGAATAAATGAAGCAATTAGTGCGCTTTTGTGCACACTGTTTATTTTGCCTAGTCTAGCGTAAAACACGGGGCAAATCGGCCCCTCAGCAAGGATCACTGGCCAGATTTGGGAGAAATCCTTCCAGTTCCTCACGTTCTCTACCTCCCTGTGGAAATACCATTTTAATTTTATTCTTTGAAGCCTTCTACAAGCCCCCGAGCACCTGTTCAAGGCAACAGCATTTGAAGCCTCCCAGGAGTGCTTCTGTGTTGGGTACCAAGGAGTCTCTGAGGATGAGACTGGACTTTAAAAAAAAATTATTGATTGATTTGAGAGAGAGAGAGAAATGGACTTATTGTTCCAGTTATTTATGCATCCATTGGTTGATTCTTGTATGTGCCCTGACCTGGGATCAAACCTGCAACCTTGGCATATCAGGATGATGCTCTAACCGACTGAGCTACCCAGCCAGGGCAAGATGACTTTTAAAAGCCTTCAAAATGAGAAATAATAGCTGTAGGGCATGGGAGCTTTTAGGTACAGGCATGCTGGCAGCCACTAAAAAGAAGCTCTATTCCTCAAAGGCCTAAAGGAATCGAGATGGATACAGTAGGAGCTGGGTCTGAAAGAGTAGCTCAACCTAGCCTGTCCTTCCTGTCCTGCCCGGGCTTAGAGAGAGTGGGGACTTATAAGGAGGAGGGATTGAGAGATCTTGTAGGAAAGCAGAAGAGGCTGATGGGTATAGGAAACATAACTTGATCTTTGAAAAAAGTACAGGCCCTGGGCAATCTGAGGGCAGGGAGTAGCAGACCAAATGCTTTAAAAGTGATTTTCAGGCTTGGTTGGGGAGAGCTTAATGGTATGATATACCAGATGCTCTTAGAGCATTGGCCTCAGCCTGTTTGCTTGCACTGAGCCAAGCCTTCCCGTCTGTACTGAAACTTCTGGAGGAAAGTGTAACTACGTACCTATGGATGGGGACAGAGGTGGGAGAGAAGGTGCTGAAATAGAAAGGAGGTCTGGCCGGTAGATATGTAAGCAGAGGCACGTGGAGTTGGTAGAAATGTTATGTGGGCCCACCCCAGGCAGAAGGCCCCGCCCACCTCATGTCAGCACTGATCCAGCAACTTCTATCCACTTGGGCACCTCAGTGGCTGGACCCTACTGCCTCAGAGGGCAAGCCGCCACATCTTATGATGGCTCTATATGGCTAGAAAGCTTACTCTCATGTCTTCCCAAAACCCACCTTTCCAACTCTTCTGCACATTGGAACAAGTTCTAGAACTCAAAGTCTAACCCCTTTTACAAAGTCTAACCCCTTTTACAAAGTCTAACCCCTTTTACAAAGGACCACCTAATCCACCACCCACCCCAGGCTATGAATTTTTTTTCATTCCATTATTTTTAATCCTGACATCTCCTGTCATCTTCAGGGAGATGGTCCTATATGTTCTCAACGTTCCTAATTGTCCATGCCACCCATTGAATGGGGTCCCTAGAAGTTTTTTAATTTATATAGGTTATAGATTCCCTAACTTCGTTAATTGCCTTACTTACGCGATGCATAAGCACACGGGACCACAAGCCAGAAAACTGATGACAGATGTGAAAGCAGCTCCTCCGTGCACTTCCTTGGCCTCCTGTGACCTGTCCCATCCCTTCCCAGTTTTATTCTGGCACATGTGCTGGAACCTGCATCCTAGTGATACTCAGCCACTCTCCCCCCTAAATGTGCCTGCATTTTCTTGCCACGGTGCCTCCACTCACAAAGCTAACTTTCCCAGCAATAACCATGGGCCCCTACTCTGGCTACTGAACCTCTCATTCAAGGCCACACCAAGAAATACAGTCATAGCAATAATGATGAGCTAATATGTATTGAATGGAAGGCACCATTGAAGCATTTTATGTATAGTAATTCATTTACCCCTCACTAAAACCCTAGGAAGTTGGGCTATTATCATTTGCCCATTTGACACAGGCAGAAATAGGCAGAGATAACAGGCCTAAGGAGAAGCAGTAAGCGACAACGGAGTCGGGATTCAAATCTGAGCAGCCTGGCTTACAGGCTTGCAGCTGCACTTTCGTTCAGTATCAGTTCTGCCTCTGGAAATGTCACCTTCTCTGTGTATCTTTCTCTCTCACTCCCGCTCCATCTCCCAGGTCAGACTTAATGTCTCTTCCTCAAGTGCCAGCACTTTGTACAAACACATTCTATCGCACTTATCTCCCTCTATTACAGTGATTTGTTTACACATCTGTTTCTTCCATTAGAAGCTAGACTATTAGTTGCTTGCGTACAGGGAGCATGACTTAATGAGTGGTGAACCCTCAAGAGCAAATACATAAAAGCTATGGGCTACTATTACAGGGTCATTTAAAACAATTATTGCATATTTTTAAACCTAGAGCTAGACATTGTGCTAGCACTACAGAAAACACAAGAGATGTTTAATAGGGAGACTAAAAGATTTTATATTTAATGGATGTGTGTGTGTGCATTTGGACTGAGACTGAGAATATGGCTATGAGTACCCCAGAGCAGAACTTCTCCTCCAGCTAACATTGGGGCTTGGGGGACTCCAGTCTAATGGCTATCTTGCCATATTCCATCTAAACGCAACATCCTCCAGCCAATGAGCCCTGCTTGCTGACAGAGCTACCAGTCTTACCTCTCATTCCTGGGGGAGGCTGATGGACGAGCTATGCCTGCCTAGTGAAGAGCAGAGTCCATTGTCTCCAGCAGCCCTGGATAAACACCTGATCCTTCATTCTTAAATAGGAACGTACACCGGAACCATGACATCTGAGGAAAACCAGCTTCTTGAAAGAAGATATATATAGAAAATAATAGACTCCTTGGGAAATATAAGTATTTCAGAAACCATAGGACAACTCTAAAAAAGTCTAGTCTTCAAGAAAAAAATTGCATAAATTAGATAAAAATAGAATACTATGAAAAGGAATATCAAATAGTTTAAAAACAACACATTCATAAGAGAATAAGTTGAAGGTATTTTCCCAAAAGTAAAATACCTCCCATAAAAATAAAATTATGAAGCAAAAAAAGATAAAAGACAGAGAGTCAGTCAAAGAGAAAAAGATAACAGGAAAAAGTGAAGAAGAAATTATTAATAAAATAATAGAAGAAAATTTCTCCAGGCTGTAGAATATAGAAATCTTAATATTGGAAGTGCCTGCTGAATATTCAGCAATGTGAATGGTTTAAAAAAGTCATTTTTGACAATATACAGATGATGTATTATAGAACTGTGCACTTGAAACGTATATAATTTTATGAACCAATGTCACCCCAATAAATTTAATAACAAAATTTTTAAATCCAAATAAAAAAATTGAAACATTCGTATGAAATTTGAGAACACAAAAGATAAAAAGGATCTAGCAAGCTTCCAGAAAGAACAATCAACAAGAAAAAAGCAATAAAATTTAGATTGGGAAAGGGAAAAACTGATTGCATGCAACTGATGGTAAGGTAACTTTCAGTCTACAGAAAATAGATATGCTCTATGAAAAAGAAAAGATAAAAACCATAGAAACTCCAAAAATAAAATTTTAATAAAAACTGCACAAGGAAATTACAGTCCAAATATTAAGCATGATTGTAAAATCATGGGGAAGAATTGATAGAGTGTAAGAACAAAGGAGCCATTTGAACTTTGACCTTCCTATTGGGCACATTCGTTTCTAGTAGAACAGGAGCTGGATGCTGATCCCGCAGAGGAAGAAGGGCACTCTGTGCCCCAGGGGCTCTGCAGACACAAACATTTTACAAAGTCCAACCAATGGTTTACTTCTTTCCAACGTCCCAAGTCAAACTATGGACAAAAGGAAAATCTAAATAATGATTATAAAATAGACTGCATATGTAATAAATTTGAAGATATTAAAATAAAGGTAGAACTAGCAAATTTTGGAAAGCAGATGGGAAAAAAAATTAAGAGGAGATTATGGTAGAAATACTAATACCCTCATCTAATTTAGTGAGGAAGCAAGGGTAATTATCTCACATTTATGAAAAGAAATAATGGCCTCCGTTAAAGTGTGCAGTTATAAAGATAACCCAATGAAAGAACGAAAAATGAGACATTACAAACTTTGGAAAGAAGAGGGGGGCATGAGATGTAGAGAAATTAAATTAAACCCTCATCTTTCATGGTAGGAAAACAGTCTCAGTTATAAATCAGGAAATAATAAATACGTTATTTACAGTTATGGAAGAAGCCATTGGAAGAGTTTCAAATAGGAAATATTAAAAGGTTTCCTCTGAGAGAGGCTGGGGGGGTCGGGGAAGGCAGAGCTGTTTATATTCACAAAGTGCAGACCAGGACAGACAGGGTCTGACCCCGTGACCTTTATATAGACGTGAAGCAAATCACTGTTGTATTAGAGGCTTAAAAAATAAAATAAAAAGCATCAAGGGATTTTGTTTACATGAAGGGATTTATTCTAGATAAGATTCCAGGCAAGCCTCCCTGAGGACATGCTATTTAAACTTTATCTTGAAATATGAGTAGAAATGAAGCAGAGTGATCCTGGCCTCAGGAGGAATTTAGTCCTTTGGAGATTGGGGAGTGGCAGTGGACCCTGGGAAGAGAGAGAGAAGAGCTTTCAAGGCAGAGGCAACAGCACATACAAACTCCCAGAGCGGGTGGGTGCATCACTACAGATGCCCTGGGGAGAACTGGCATCTGTAGTGACAAGGTCACAAAGCTACCCAGCTCCAATGTGAACAGCTCCCGCTAGGGCTGTGCAAAGGGCCAGACTGGAGGCTGAGGCTGAATCTCGGTGGAGGCTGAGGTTTCCTACAGAAGACCAAGATCAGGCCAGAGAAGGAAAGCTTGAGGATAGTAGGAGACCACTCAGAGCAGCCCCAGTGGGAAGAGCTGCAGGGCCCGAACCCTAGAGAAGGGAGCTGACGGGAGAGGGAGTGCTCTGTGCCCCAGCGCTTAAGGCGGCCTTGGCCTTCTCTCAAGGTTTCTGTCTCCAGTGCAGCATCAACTGCAGAGTCTATTCCAGAGGAATTGCTCCCTTGTTACTTCCTTTGCTTTCTCATAAATGGAATATCAGCAAGAAATGCTGAGCCTGTTGTTTCTATATCTTTCCCCTGGGCCAATTTACTATCTGCTCTTGGGGAGAGGGGAGGGGGCAGGCGGAGAGGGGAGGATCTATAATCTTTGTCTTGCTGGAGAGTCTCTTTCCAAGTACTGCTTGAGGAGATGAAACTCAGAAAAGGAAGAATGCCAAGAAAACAATCAAAAGAGCTTACATGTATTGAGAGCTTTCTCAGTTGCACGCACTGTGATAAACATTGCCATGCAGTTTTGCATTTAATTTATTCTTGAAAGCATTCAAAGGGTGACTACTTTTATTTTCTCCATTTTATACATAAGGGAGTCTAGGTTCACCCAAGAGCATGTAGCCAGGAGTGATCAAACTAGCATTTACACCGAGGTGGCCTGACTCTCAGAGGCCCTCCCCTGTGAATAGATTGTTCTGGAAAGGATGAGAAAGTAGCTGCATCTCATCTCCGTTTAAAACGTCTGAGTTTAAACATGTCCTTTATCACAGAGCTCTGCACTTTCACAGAGCATAAAATGCCAGCAGGAAATATACACGTTACTTCTACATGGGAATCAGCACAAGCAATGGAGGTGAGACTCCCTAGTGCTGAGTTTACAGAAGATCAGTCCAAACTGCTATTTTTGTTTCCTCAGAAATTTTATAAAAGGCAAACCTGCTCATCAGTGAGGTCCTTGAAAGTTGATACTATGTCTTACTCATATTTCTGCACAATACTTAACATGGTATCTAGTTCATAGGAGAAGCTCAATAAATGCTTGCTGAAGTGAGGCATTTTAGCTCAAAAAATGGCCATAATTTTTCTTACCCACCCAACCTCCTGGTGACCTCCACCACTTTGTGTGACATGGGTAAGAACATATTTCCCATGCAGCTCCTCAGGGCCTTGCATGCTTTGACTTATCCTAAAATGCGTTTAGGGAATTCCTGGATGGTTTTAGTGCCTTAAACCCCATGGGTGGTTTGTGCACTTTTTTAAACTTTATTTTTATTGTTGACACTATTACAGATGTCCCCACTCTCCTCCCTGCTTTGCTCACCTCCACCCAGCCTCTGCCCCCACTGTCCCCTGGCCATCACCACACCGTTGTCTGTATATTTGGGTTATACATATATACTCTTTAGCTCATCTCTCACCTTCTTTTATCCAGTCTCCTCCACCACCTACCACACCCCTTCCCTCTGATAGCTGTCAGTCTGTTCCAAATATCCATCCCTCTGGTTCTATTTTGTTCATCAGTTTATTTTGCTCATGGGATTCCACATGCAAGAGAGATTATATAGTACTAGTCTTTCTCTGACTGGCTCATTTCACTCAGCATAGTCATCTCCAGATTCATCCATGCTGTTGCTTATACATTTTTATTTTTTTAAAATAGATTTTTATTGATTTCAGAGAGGAAGGGAGAGGGAGAGATAGAAACATCAATGATTATAGAGAATCATGGATTGGCTGCCTCTTGCACACACCCCCACTGGGGATAAAGTCCACAACCTGGACATGTGCCCTGACCAGGAATCAAACCATGACCTTCTAGTTCCTAAGTCAATGCTCAGCCACTGACCCACACCGGCCAGGTGCTTATGCATTTTTAACTATGGAAGCACAACCCAACCTGACTGAGGGAGGCATCAAAGCCTCGAGGTTAAGCGTGCAGACTCTCCACTCACACTCTATACATTCAAAACTTAGCTCTATCACTTTGCAGACCGTAAAAATTTGGCCAAATCATTACAACCTTCTGTGACTCAGTTTCCTCAGCTATCAATAATTATAACAGCTTGTACCTACCAGGATTGCTGATAAAGGCTAAATGAGTTAATGCATCTAAAGCACTTGGAAGAATGACTTACAGAGAGCTAGCCCTTAATAAATGCCAGCTGTTATTACCTGGGGTGTGGCTCATTTAAAATGCACCCGGCTCAGGGGACAGCATAAGGCTCTCATTTGCCTGTGTACACATTTTCTGTCAGCCCTACAGTTATCCCTTCTGACAGGTCTGAAGTGATTTGGAACCCTCCAGACAGGGCAGTGACCTTTTCAACATCAAGTTAATTAAGGCTGGTGAGTAGCTAAAGTGTAATGTTTCATGTCTTTCCATGTAGTTCAGTGAGAAAGATTTATTAACTCATTAAAATGTCTTGTTAGTTATTTTCAGCTACTCAGAATGACTGCTCCTTCCAACCAATGACTTATCCCAGAAAAGACCAAGAATAGAATCTGACTTTATTGACTTCCTAAGCTGGCATTTGCGTCACTAGATTATGTTGCTCCAACATTAGGATAAAAAGCTTAAACAAGTGTGATGGTTGATTGACATTCACCTGCCTCTGGTGACATGCAAAAGGCTATGGACGTGTCATGACAAGGCCCTGCCAGGCTGGTGTCATATATACAGTGCAGCTGGCTGAGCTGGCTGAGCAAGCCCGTTCCAGGAGCTGGGTCCCCTCAATGTGCCGACCTGGCTTGCTGCAGCCCAGCTGACCGAGTCCCCGACCTCTCCAGGTGGCCCAGCCAACCGGTCCTTTTCTAAAACAGAACCTGGGCTGCTTCCCTGTGTGCCTCACCCTATTCCTTCAATCAAGTTGCAAATGAATAGTCTCCCTGTAGAAGTTCACTCTTTTGAAGACAGCAGAAATGCTACTCAAAATGCAACTCCCCCAATTTCCTTCTCACCCTCATCCTGCAAAATGTGCTTACGTCTAGTGTGCAATAATACATCTACACTGATATTTTTGGTCTATATGTGCACACGCTCTCTGCTTTCCAGTTTTTCAGGTTAGATCATAGAAGCAGTAGAACATTGATAATGTAAGCTGGGAAGGGGTAAATCCAGACTCTTTGATGACCAGTTGTGTGACTTTGAGCAAATTATTGACTTCGTGTCTCATGAACTTCAATAAAATGGAAGTAATAATAATACCTTCCTCATATGCCTGTTATAAGAATTATTTTTTTAAAAAAACCAGCTAAGATGCTTAGCAGAGTGTCTAGCAAGAGTTAAGTATCAAGTTAATACTGTCATTTTTGTCCTTACAGTTGTTACAAGCTGCTAGTGGACAGGGCCCAATCACTTCCTCATAGTGCCAAGCAGAGCTCAATATTTAATAAAGTGCTTCTGATAATGGCTATTGATGAGAATAAGAATGAGGGGCAAAATGCTAAATAAGGTCTAGGTTTTTAATAAAGTAGGCAAAAATGATTCCCTGAGCAACCAAATTTCTGAATGTGCTTCTACCATCATCTCAAGCTTCCTATTTATTATGACAATTTCCTGCTTTCAAATATTGAGCACTAAACAGGAAATTAGTTTGAGGATGATGGTCTCCAGCCAGAGAGAGGAAAGCAATTTCCGTGGCTAGTAACCAGATACTCTTCTGAGGAAATTTTCTTCAGAAAATAAATATTAGAACATGGAGTTTGAAATAATCTCAGTGGACTTGAAAATTTCACTCCTAGAAATGAAGGGCAAAGTTGCATTTCCTCATCTGAATAGCCCAAATAATCATCATTGATTTGATTTGATTTCCTAATTGGGGATTGCCTTGCAGACACACAAAGAAGGACCAGAAAGCAGGCAGCTCTCTGGCGACCCCCTCACTGTGTGGAGCCATTTAAGGTGCAGAAGCAGAGAAAGGAGGAGGCGGAGCTTGGAGGCGGAGTACAATGCAGGGCGCGCAATAAATATTTTATTAAATACAAAGATGATAATTTTTAAGACTTCACACTAGCATGATGTCCAAACAGGTATCTGGTTACCCATTAGTATTTCAGAGGAAGCCCAATGCTGATTACTTCAAAGATAACGATATTGCATAATAGAAACTTTCCAATATGCATTCATCTATGGCTATTCCACGTGGGCTGGAATCAACAGTAATTAAGGCTTCCAGGTAAATACAAAGATAAAACCCCTGAATTTCACAAGTAAAACAGCTTGTGTGTTCAATATTGTGAAGCTTACCAAAAACCAACCCCAACATGAAGAACGTCAAGCAATAAGAGCTTGATCCATCCTACTCTGATACATCCAAACACTCATACACTGTCATCATCATCAACCCATCTTCCCCTTTTACATGACACATCCTGAAAATTAATCAGTAGCTTTAGAAATAGGTTGTGAACCTAGCCAGTCCAAGGTAATACAGGTAGAGATGAATAGAGCTTTGGGGAGTATTTTTGTCATTAATGGCAAAGCCCCAAGAAAAATAATTCTGGCTCCAAGGTGGATAGTAAAAAAGCAGTAAGAAGCCAGGGAAAGTTGGCAGAGCCTTAAAAAGAAGGTGCCAAAAACAAAGTCAGAAAGCTAATAACCATAATATCTAACAGCTGCGTTGTGCTTGCTCTGTGCTGAGTGCTGTAATTGCATTCTCTCTTTAAATCCTCCAGGTCAACAAAGTAGCTACTATTATTTTCTCCTCTGCAGAAGTGAGAAAATAATTATCTTGATTCTTGTAAATATATATATATATATATATATATATATATATATATATATATATATCACATTACACGCCTTAAACATATACAGTTATTATTTGTCAATTGTACCCCAGTAAAGCTGGAAAGAAAATGACTGGTATTAATTTTTAGAAGCTCTAGTTAGTTTTTCAAATTTGTTCTTTTGTCTATTATGAGGTCCTGCTCTTATATTATGTTTTCTATCCATTTTATAATTTTAATAATTTTGAACATACTTATTCAATTAAAGACCCACAAAACTTTAAAAGTGATTATTTCTACTTCCTTGGTGTCTGTTTCCCCACTTGTGTCTGTTGCCTTGACCTCATGAAGGTCCTTTCCTTATGTGACTTGCATATCATTTTGGGGAGCAGTTTGTGGATTATTTTGTGTGAGATGATTATATTCCAGGGTGTGGAAGTGTCTCTGTAGAGGATTTACATTTCCTTTACCACTGCCTTAGAGGTCTCATGGTTCTTTTATGTACATCCTTTATTTTAGGAGTCCCATACTATACGGGTAATATAAATTTGAGAACCTATGAATGTTGCAAGACTGAATTTTTATTTTGCATAGATTTTTTTTACCACCAAGAAGCTAAGGTGGTACCAAAAGGCCCATGATATTTCTAGGAGCCTATGAGCATAGTTATCTAAGAATGTAAGAATGGTTGAACATTTGGAAAAAAATTAATGTAATTCACAACATTTAAAAAACTAAAGAAAATAATAAAAACCTTAATGAATTCAGAATCATTTATCCTTTCAGAATTTTCAAGTAAAACACCTCTTAGAAAACTAGGAATAAAAGAGAAATTTAACCTGATATAAAGTATCTACCAAAAAATACAAATATCACATTTAATGTTAAGTACTGGAAGCATTCTCTTTTTTTTTTCAATCTTTAATTTCTTTATTGATTAAGGGGGTGAATGGGGGATGAGGACACATATGGAAGCATTCTCTTAATGTCAGGGGAAGACAAAAATATGTGCTATTGCTTCCATTTAATTTGTTCTGGCTAGTTCAATAAGAAAAATTATTTTAAGATGGGAACAGAAAAAAGATGTTATATTTGCAGGTATTATAGTCTTCATAAAAATCCTACAGAAATTTACAAAACACTTGTAATAACAACAGTTTAACAAGGTGCTAAATAGAAAATCAATTTATAGAAATCAATGACAACCCTACATATCAATAAATAATTGAAAAACAAAACAATTTAAAAAAATTATTCCATTCATAATAGCCACAGAACTAAAATATCTGGAAGTAAATGTCATAAAAGATGTTTAAGATCTTTACTTTAAAAATTATACCAATTTTTGGAAGGACTTTTTAAAAACTTGAATGGATGCTTCAAATTTATAGATGGGATATCACAATATTATAAAGGCCTATGCAGTTCTAGTCAAAATCTCAACAGGCTTTTTCACAGAACCTAACAAGTTGATCTTAAATTTTTATGAGTAAAAAGACAAAATATTTTAAATATGTTTTTATTGATTTCAAAGAGGAAGAGTGAGATAGAAACATCAATGATGAGAGAGAATCCTTGATCGGCTGTCTTTTGCATGTCCCCTGCTGGGTATCAAGCCCACAACCTGTGCCCTGACCAGGAATTGAACCGTGACCTCCTGGTCCATGGGTTGATATTCAACCACTGAGCACACTGGCTGGGTGAGACAAAATAGTTTTAATTGAGTAGGGAGTTTCATTCAACCAGGCATCACTTCTTATTATAAAGCTATCATCATTTAAAATTTAGTGAAGTTTTGGTAAAGGACCCTAGTAAAACAAAATGGAAACAGAATACCAGGCCAGAGAATCTATGGATAAACCTTCTTCTATAAACCATTTTTTATGAAGAATGTTTCCCTCATCTATGAACACAAAAACTTAATAGGCTATCACAAGGAGAGCTAGTACCTCTAGACTTGGGTCACTCCCATCCCCAAAGATCATTATCTAAAAGTTACAAAAAAGGGAAGGAATAAAACATGGGAGTACAACATGCCTGTTCATACTGCACTTTGTAATGATCATTTTTGCATGCTATTTTTATTATTTATTTATTTATTATTTGTGTGTGTGTGTGTGTGTGTGTGTGTGTGTGTGTGTGTGTGTGTGTGAGGAACCTTGCCTCTCAATACTTTAGATGGGACATGTTTCCCATTGTATTTCACTATTGTCAACCATCTATAATAATAAAAGCATAACATGCTAATTACACCAGACAGCTGACCGACCTTCCCGATGACCTTCCAGACGAAGCCAGGGCTTCGAGGGCCGAGGCAAGCCACTGCGGCTGTGAGGCCGAGCCCCTTGCACAAATTTCGTGCATCGGGCCTCTAGTCCTGGATATAAAAAAATAGTCACCACATAGGTGAAGAAGCAATGTCCAGATTATATTTGAAGAGCTGGACCCCAAGCAGCCCTCTTTGGATCCACTTTACTTATACAGCCTCCAATCTAATCCCCTGCAAAGGGTAGCCGCTCATTAGCAGAAGACCAAGAAATCAATATGGATAAAGGATGGTAAAAACTTAATGTTATCTTGAGAGTGAAACAAAGAGAAGTTGGTGGTGGTGGGGGGGGACACTTCTAAACTACTATTTTCTATTTTCTCTTTTATATTCACTGACCAAAAAATAATAAATAAATAAATCCCTATTATATAATTTAGGACTCAGCAAGGAGAAGAGATTTGTATTAGTCTGCTCTGGCTGCCATAACAAAATATCACAAACTGAGTGGCTTTAACAACAGAATTTTTTTTTTCTCATAGTTCTGGAGGTAGGAGTCCATAATCAGGTGCTGGCAGATTTGGTTTCTGGTGATGCCTCTCTTGCTGGCTCGTGGATGGATGCCTTTTGGCTGTGTCCTCACATGTCCTTTCCTCCATGAGCTCTGGTGTCTCTCCCTCTTCTTACAAAGACATCATTCCTGTAGAATTAGGGCTCCACCCTTATGACCTCATTTACCTATTATTGCCTCCACAAAGGCCCTATCTCCAAATACAGTTACATGGGGGGTTGAGTAATTCAACACACAAATTTGGGGGGACACAATTCAGTCCATAATAGGAATCTCCTCCAATCTTTAGTCAAGAACTTCCCAAAATACAAATGAGAACTTGACTTATTTCTGACTACAAATCAATGGGGGAGGGGAGGGGAACAGCATGTTCAATAAATAGTGCTAAGATATTTTTTTACCCATATGAAAAAGTATAAGAAAATTAGGCCCTAATTCCAGTGCACACAAAAATACATGCCTGGACAGATAAAGTCCTAAATGTGAAAAGCAAAACTTTCAAAAATTAGAAAGTATTACAGAATATAATTGACATTGAGGTTCAGACAAATTTTTAAGTAAACTACAAAAACCCCATAAATTATAAAAATATTAATATATGTGACTACATCAATATGAAAACTTTCTCTAGGCTAGTATCATTTTTAGAAAAGCAAACAAGGTAAACCATAAGCTGACAGAGATATTGGTAAAGCACATAACCAGCTAAGGTTATGAAGGATTTATAAAAAAGCCCTTCAAAGCAATAACAAAAAGCCCAAAACCTAGTGGAAAAATGAGGTAAGCATGTGAATAAATGAAAAACCCTCAAGCCAAAAAACAAGATGAGGAAAATGCCTATTAATACTAGTAAACAGTGAAATAACATTTCTAAGTATTAGATAAATAAACAACATAAAACTTAATGACTAATTTGACATAGAGAGAATGTCAATACTTTAAGATGACTCCCAGGTTCTAGTTGAGCAGTAAGATGCATCATTAACCAGGATAGGCAATGTAAGAATAGAAACATATTATCAAAAAATAAAACATTTGAGTTTGAGGTAACTAAGGAATATCCAACTGAGATTTATATACCTAGATCTGGAGCTCTCAGGGAGGAGAAATTTGGCCCAGATTTCAGAGTCATGAGCATGTAGGTAGTTGTTAAGATTACGATTGTGTTTGAGATTGCTCATGGAGATGGGAGAGGACTATAGCCAAAAAGAATAAATACAATGAAGTCAAGGGGAAATGCCTTATTGGTGTGTTTTTTTTGGGGGGTGTTTATTTGTTTTTGTGTTTTAAGCCAATTTTGTTATTACTAAACCAATGTATTTGAAGTACAGGTCATTCCTGCCTCATTTGTCTCTTTAATAGAAGATGAGTTTGTGTTGGCATTTGAGAGACCTGTGCAATGATTCAATAGATTAAAGTCCCATTAGGGGGAGAAGAAACACTTGGAAACCTGCAAAACTGTATGTTTATTTTCATAAATAAGAATTTTATAACCAATCATGTTAGCCATTTTACCATACCTTGGAGAAATTACCATTACTGTCATTGTTGATTATGGGAAGTTTCTAATGTTGATTAGCCACACAGTCTAAAGAGATTTGACTTTGGAAATATAGACTCCTTCGCTGTGGAGATTTGCTTTTTTAGTCTTATTTAACAAACACAGGAAGGTCAACTGCACGAGAGGTACAGTACTGTCTTCTCTTTAGTTAGTGTCCCAAATCACATGTATTTTGTTATTAAATATCAAGATAAAGAAGGCAAAAATATTGTATTTAATGGCTTTTGTTTCTCAAACATGAAGGGAAAAAAATCAAAACCACTTTAATTCAATAGAATGAAAGCAGTGAGTATTCCACAAACTGAAGCAGAATTTTAGCCAATATCTTTGTAAGATTGTAAAGTTATTCTATAGCTGCATCTATATAAAATGTGTAATGTGTGTAAGTTATTCTTTGTTTTTAAATATATATTTATCATAACAAAATTTCTGGACCTGTGTCACTCTAATACCATTTCATAAAAGAAAAACCAATGATTTTAAAATATATATCTAAAATGTTTACCAACTAAACATGTATACGAAGATATACAAATTGCTTTCTTCATATAATGAAGTTTAATATCCATGCCAAATAGAAACAGAATAATCTTTTCATGTGCTAAATTTCTACATGGTTTAAATCAAAAAGTTTCTATTGCATTTGTGAAAAATGTCATACAAAGAATTAATACATGAGCTATTAGCAACACAACATCATAAACAAACAATATACCATCCAGACACATTTTAATTTTAAAAACACAGATATATTTACTTATAACATACAATGAACTTTTATGGTTTAGAGTGAGCACTGACATAGAAGTAAAAACCTAAATGCTCATAATTTGATCAAAACCAACAAGTTTCTTTACGAAGAGAAATTTTAAACATAAATCATATAAAAATCATGAGCTCAACTTAATCTTTACTTACTACATTGATAATCACCCATTATCATTGTACATATTAGAGATTTAAAGCACAAGAAAAACATTGAAGCAAAAACACAGACTAGATTTTCTCCAACCTTCTTCTAAAACTGACTATAGTCATTCCCTTTTCTCATATGCCATTACATTTGTGACACAACTCAAACACTCAATTATACTATGTGGTTTAAGCTGATGAAACTACAGATAATTCATTTGGTACCATTCATGGATTTAAGCTAAATTGAATCAATGAAACTAGCTCCATTAATTACCTCCTGATTTGATAGATGCTTTATGGTTGCCCAGACATTTTAAAAGTCTTCCCTGATTCCACACATTCTACAGGGTGGTATACTTCTTCATAAACAGTATTTTTCTTCCTTATCAACTTATGGGGACACACTTTCATTCTCCATCCAAGTCACTTAGACTTCATGGTAGGAAATGTGCTAATTTCATGTGGTAAGAACAAAAATCAGACCCATCCATATACCAGGATATTTTCTGCAAAGCAAAAATCTTAATAGTATTTACCAAAAATATATATATTTAATAACAAAAACTAAATAGACTAACCTTTAAAAAAAATGGGTCTATTCTAGGATATCACATGCATACAAGGAAGCTACAAAGCTTCTGCTCTGAACTTCAACACTAGACAGCCAGTGGTCTAGTTGTGTTCTATTTGTAGTGAACTGGCTGCTTGTTAGCAAAGAGTCCTCTATACATTTATGTAAATCACACACAAGCAGTAATGACCTTCTGACAGAACCTGTGTTGGTATGAAACATTCTGTGCCTAATGTATATGGTACGTAAGAGTGATGACAAAATAACTAAAGAACTGAATGCTGTAGTTATTTCAGGAAAACAGGACTATATATCTATTTAGCCCTCCCTTGAATAAAGTTTTCATTTAAATGCTAGTAACTTCCTTATTTTTAGAAGATTTTCATATCTCTGATAGTCTTTGGGAACCAAGTCTTAAAGCACCATGATATACGTCATTTCTTAGCATTTCTTCCTCATGTGTTTTTATGCATTGCTTCTCTCAAAGGAGACTTCCTCTATTAATAACTCTGTGACTGAAGAGGCCTTTGCAATATTTTAAAGTGTGTGAGTGCATCTGTACAAGTATGTGCTGTTTATATGTGTATATCTATACAGTCTATTTCTATTCAGATTGGCACAAGTTCAGATGTCATGCTTTCTGTTTAGCAACTAATCTATTCTACTTTCTGAAATTTTGTTTTTGCTACATACTGAGCAAAAAAAAAAAAAAAAAAAAAAAAAAAAAAAAAAAAAAAAAAAAGGACGTATAGAGCGAATTCTGTAGGAGAGTCAGTAAATAAGATAAAGATGCCCTCCTGTTGTTCTGCAGCCACAATTTAAAAACACAAATGTTTCCTAGATGAATTAACTTCATCTTTTTGTGAAGAAGGTAGGTCATTTAGTGAAATTTTCTAGGATATTGGTTTATGAGCTATAAGCTGGAAGAATCAGTCTGAATAACTTTATATTAGTATGGCTTCACAAGTACAGAGAGAGCTGACTGACTGCAAGCCACACACACATGTATAGGCTAGTTCTGTCTTTTATAGATGACAGCAGGAAATAACACTCAGCATTAGACAGAATGCATGAAGTATCATATGAGTCTGGCATTTAAATATTCCCCAAAAACATAACCAAAAATCTTTTAATAAATTTAACTAAATGTTTAAAATTACAAACTTTGTTTTTAGTAAATACAAAGTCACCCTATGGCCATAGGAAAAAATGAGTAAAAAATTACCTTATGGTCATAGCATCATGTTTTATAACTAGAAGTCCATGAACTCTCAATAGTTCATGGTGAAACATGTGAAACTAAAACAGGTGAAACATCCTTAGTATGAAAATGTTTTTAGTTAACATCTCCTTTATTTAATCTGAAAAACTCCTAATGTTCCAATTCAACTAACAAACCACTTGTTTACAAATGTCAGAAAACCAAATTAAGATTAATAAAAGAGTTCCATAAAATTAAAACTGAAATCTATCATTAAAAACAAATATCTTAAAGCCTGTTATTGGTTATCACATAAAAGCTATATGAATATTCATAGCACCTTCTCTCTATAAAACAATACCCAAAGCCAAACCAAGATCTCTATTGCTCACTCACATAATGGCCTCAAATCTGTCAGTGACTCAGTTTGTGGAGCTACTCTGAGGCCACCGAGAGCACCATTCCCCCACACACAAAAATTTCCACATTTGGGAGGTGAATTAACTTTCATTATTTATGTTAAAGTCATCTCCAAAATGAGGCCCACACTTTTCATTCTCTGTGAATGATTTCTTCCATGGTTAGACAGCATATTTCAGTCTTTTTTTTTTTAAGTGATTAGTTGTTCATCCCCTCTAGCATATACGCATATACAAGAGAAGTATCACATCCCCACTTTTCAATTTTTTGCTCCAGTTATTGTGGACTATCACCTTCTTGAAATATATTTAAAATGCCAAACTTGGGTTTAATGTACAATAACATTGTTTTCCATTAAGATGATTCTAAAAAGTTCCTGCAAATCTAAGCTTTATAGTATGATGGAAAGGAGAAAAAAGAGACACAGAATATCTATATTAAAAAAGGAAAAGAGAAAGAAAAAACTCATTAAAGAAAGAAAAGAGAAAGAATCACCTTGACAATTAGTTATAATTTATTATATTTAATATCTTATTTTTATAAATGACTTAAAATAATTAACCCTAGGCCCAGTAACAGTATGGGAATTTAACATGAAAAAAACACGTAGTCTATTTCCCTAGCAGCACAAGATTGTTGCGTGTAGCCTATGGTACTTTTATTGTCCCATCTGAAAAATATGCCTATGAGTAGACCGCACAGTCTAGATTTTAAACTAGAAATATAGCGCCCCATTTATAATTTATTCTCCCAGATTAATATACTCTTATATCATTGTCTCTTTCCAATACTGTTACATTATGGTGTCTGTTTCTACTTCCTATTTGTGGAAAGTATTAAAATAGCTGCTAGAAAAAAATACATCCATTTTCTATAGCATTATTCAGTACTTCATATAACTACTCTGACTCCAAATGGTTGGTTATATAATCTGGTGGGAAAAATATTTTAAATTTATGATTGATAATGAATTATATGAAAGCACTAGCAATTTAAATTTATAATTTCTACATAACAAAAATATTCTTTAATATTACAAAAATATATTAATTCTATATTTAAGGAAAACCTGCCTTATCTCTTGAGAATTAAAAAACAAACTAATACAACTATGCTTTTCTCCATATATACCTAACAAGGCAATTGTGAGTAAATATAATCAATCCACAAACCAGTAATTGGAACTAGTTTCATTATGATAATTTTATAACTTTTTTTTTCAACAATTTCTAGCAGATAACTTCTAATTATACAGAAAGGAATCTGCTAGAAAATCTAAATAGAACTGGCTTGAAAATAAATATTTGCTGATATCCTTAGGGACAAAATATGACAAGGCAATCCTAATAGAAATAAGGCAAAAAGCAAGTGAAATTGAGCAGTGACAGATTCTTCATAAGCCTACATTTTCCTTTTGTAAAAAATGGGAGCAAATTCAATCTTTGGAACAGCCAATATTGAGTTCCCTAACATGAGGAAGAAGAGAGGTATATTATTGGTAAAGGTAGATTGGGTCACTGAAAATCCATAGAATGCCAGAATTTGCAAACCATCAATCTAGGCTCAGTAATATAACTGGATGTTCTTTTATAATTCCTTCCTGAGTTATGTGTTATGAAAGCCACAAGGATTAAAACCTGAAGCTCTTAAGGGAGGAACATGACAATATTAATCACTAATCCACTGAATGAATACTTCCTCCTTCCAAAATGAATACCTTGCCTTCTTTTTAATTCTTTTAAGGTGGATTTTGGCTAAGGAGGAAGAAAGAATGGAATGCCAACAGTCATGGAAACATTTTAATCTACTGCCATTTCCAAATTATCTCTGAAACTAAATAATAAATTGTTTATTCAGGAGTTTATTGGTTTAAAAATAGTACATGCTTTCTTATTATCATTTAAAATTCTATGCCTTCTTAGATAAGTGCTTTAGCATAGGCTGCCATCTAATAATCTCACTTCTAAATTTTTAAAAAAGTATATAATAGGAGTAATTCCATTCTTTTTCATCCTTTACAAAAACAAGTACCCAGCTGTCTTCCAGGTCAAATTCTCCTCTATCTAGATCTCTTAATTTTCTATATGACTTCTAAAAACACATCCCATAATGAGAAGTCACTCTCCTTTAGTAGCTATTCAAAGTTATCTGCTCTTTCCAATAGGTCTCTAATTTTAAAATTCAGTAGGTAGTTTTCAATCATTTTGTCACATCATGTTTAGCAAGGACTATATCCTTATTATTCAAGTATTATAGCCCTTCATTTTTCTTATAATCAATACACTCTCTTTTTAAAAATCATCTATGCTACAACAGCATAGTCTTTGCTTTGTTCATTGTCCTCATTTTCTTGTGGACCAGTGATTTTTACTTCTGGCCTTGGTGGTCTTTCAGGGTCTAAGTCAACCTGGAGGAAAACAGATCAAAACAAGATATTTAGCTCTTTAGTTACAAAGATAATAAAACTTACAAGGAAAAAAATACTCAATATTCCATTTAGGTATATAAATATTCAACTAAGACCAGTTCCTTGGGTTCCTTTGTGTTTTAGTCTCTCATCACCCAGTGAACACACCAGTCTCATCACCAATTGTACAGAAGCCCTTTCTGGGACCATAACCCACTCTGTGCTTTAAGGGGGGCACATACTTATTTCCTGTGCTTCAGGTTTTATTTTTCTTGATGTTTTCCTTTATTTCCCTTTGAGCTTTTCAACAGCGTATTTATACTTTTCATTTTCCCATTTTCAGAGAAAAGGGAAGAGAAGCATGCAGCAATTCTACCCTCATGTCTCATTAACCCAGTCCCATACTAGCTGTTCTTCTATTAGTTTTCTACAGGAGCTTACAAATTCTTTGTGAATATGGTACAAAGTAGCATAAAGTATCAAGCAGATAAGAGCAGGACAGGATATGAAAACACAGGCAGCATTTCTCCAACAGCAGCCTTTGTCCTTGCCACTTGGGCTTCTCCTATGTTATTAATGATATTGTCTTATTTAGTCTGTCTTTCCCCACTAGTCTGAAAACTAAGGGGGTGAGATTAGAATTAGGTGGTTCTCAAACTCTGTTCCATGGAGTCCTGGAGGCTCCACAGCCCCCACAATGGTCACCTGTGAGGAGAGAACAGGACCAGCTCCAAGTCCCCCACCCCTACAGGCCATGATTTATGTTCTAAAAAAGAAAAAAAATTACCAGAACTATCTCTTATTTCACATTCTCTAATAACTCTCATGAAGTGTCTCAAATAGCATCTTGAACACAGTGCAAGAACAATAAATGTCAGTTGATTATTGTGTATTTGTCATGTATTTCCTGCTGTTTCCTACAATCTTACCACACTTTGCTTTAAGAACTGTGATGTGGAACAAAATGTTATATGGTGAAGTGAATTTTTAGTCATTTTATAAATAGAGAATCCTTCCGAAAAATTTAATTGTTAATGTATAATTTATAATTCATATAAATCTGGCTTTTCATGTAATTGGTTTGCTTAGAGTACCTATACTAATACAAATAGTATAAAAAGAAAATATATTATCATTATAAGAGAGATGAATCAAAAAAGATCGAACCTTTTGAGTGTAACTGCTCTGTCTTAGGTATGTGTATAGTCCTTAAAATCCATAACTAGTCACATATCAGGCACTTGTTCATTTGATTTCCAATACATACCCTTGATATACTAGTATACTTCTAATACTTCTTCTTCAAATTATATAACCTTGATTTTGACTGATACCCAATTCCTATGAAAGACCTATTTTTAAAAATTTAATTTTATGGGATGGTTTTATAGGTTTCACATTTATAAAAACCTATTTGGGTCATAACATTAAATGAAGTGAGGCTACTGGAAAAATGCGTACTTGGATTTACTATCTAGGTCCCACATAGAATTTATACTTTGATTTTATGCTATAAGCATTCATCAAAGGCTACTATAATAACAAAGAACTTCATGACAGTTTGCATTATTGTGTTTCCTATATGAGTCCCCAGACAAGAGATTTTTCTTCTTTTGAGAAACATTTTTTTTTCTTTTGCCTTGCTTGAGAAATTAATTTTGTTTCCTTATGGAGATAAAGGGAATCATGTAATTGACTGAATTCTTTTTTTTTAATTTAGCTACAAACAACTTCAGAATAGAAATTTTAGCTAAGTTTTAATAACCATGTAGAACTACGTATGGGAAATTTCTTATAGAATAGGGCCATGAGAACCTCATGCTGAGACAAGATGAGAGACACATTGAGTGTTTTCATTTAGTTGTTAAGAATGTTTTTGCAGCCTGGCAGGTGTGGCTCAGTGATTGAACATTGACCTATGACCCAGGAAGTGATGGTTCATTTCCTGGTCAGGGCACATGCCCAAGTTGGGAGCTCTGGGGACATGCAGGAGGCAACTGATCAGTGATTCTTTCTCATCATTGATGTTTCTATCTCTTTCCCGCCCCCTTTCATTCTGAAATCAATATATATATCCTATCTAATAAAGGGGGAATATGCTAATTGACCATCATGCCCTCACAAAGATGGCGGTGCCCACAGCCAGTAAGAAGGGAATATGCTAATTGACTGTCATGCCCTCAAAGACGGTGGCACCCACAGACACAAGATGGCGGTGCCCAGTCCCCTCAGCCCCCCAGGCACCCAGGACCAGCCCAAGGCACAGGCAAGCCTCGATGTCAGCCGCCCAGCTGCCCAGGGCCAGCCCGAGGTGCAGGAAAGCCTTGATGGCGGCTGCCCAGCTGACGCCCGAGGCACAGGCAAACCTTGGATGTCGGCTGCCCACCCGCCCAGGGTGAGGCACATGCAAGCCTCCTGGGGCTGCTGGAGGCTCAGGTAACCAGGGCCAGCCGAGGCTTGCACTGCTGGCAGTGGCAGCAGCAGAGGTGTGATCGCTGGGTCGCCTCCTGCCCCTGAGGGCTCCCGGATTGTGAGTTTTTACATAAGCCATACAGTAGATTACAGGTAACTCTGCACTAGTTACTGAAACCTGGCCACAAAAACATTTTGCATTTTACCATTACTAAACTTGGTCTCTCTAAGAAAGATCAAACAGATAAATCATTAATAAGTAATCAAAAAGACCCCATTCATCATACTGGGTTGTAAGGGATGAACAGACCAAGGCCTATGTTAGAGGCTACAGCTTTGAGGGAGGTGGGCCTTGAGCTGATCGATATACAGGAAAGAAGGGCACAAGCAGACCAGCAGATGGTGAGAATGCTGTGGAGTATACAGCCTCTTATACTATGAGACTCGACTTTAGCCTGTTCAACAGCATCTAACTTAATCTCTCCTATCGAATTTCATCTGATATTGAAGAATGCCAGGACTTGAGAATATCCTGCTCCAGGGCTGTGGTGGGAAAACGGGCTGGGAAGGAGGCTTCGGCACATATTCTTTCACCCTCGCTGTATAATGAATAGAAATATATATTATTAAGTGCCTGGGATATTGTGTACTTAATTCAATTAATACATTTAAAGTGGGCTAACCAAAATAAAGTTTAATATTTCTAGAGAGCAAAGAAGCACACATAACAGAGATGATGTTCTTGGTTTCATTAAACCAGCGGTTGCCAACCTTTTGGACATCACAGACCACCAATGGACATTATTTTGAAGAAGAAAGAGTTGAACCATGAATTCCTATATTCTATCAGATAAATGGTTGACAGTCCTTTTTTTTAATATGTATGTATGTATGTATGTATGTATGTATGTATGTATTTATGTATTTTTTAGAAAGAGGAGAAGGGAGAGGAAGAGAGAGATAGAAACATCAATGAGAGAGAAACATTGATGAGCTGTCTCCTGCACACCCCCTACTGGGGATCAAGCCACAATCCGGGCATTGCCCTGATTTGGAATCAAACTGGTGATCTCTCAGTGCATGGGACAATGCTCAACCAACTGAGCCACACTGGCTGGGCAACAGTCCTTCTTAACTTATTGAAATAATATAGTCAACTAAATAGTATTGGATCTTTCCCTACTCAACAAGTGGTTTCAATGCAAGTCTTAAGTGCATGAATAATTCCCTAATTGCATACACACACACACACACACACACACACACACACACACACACATGCAAGCACACAAGAGAGCAAAAGCAATAGAAATACCTCCTCTTGTCCACTGCCGGCTCCTTGAAACTTTATTTCCTCATCCACTGCCTCCTGAAGCTCGTTACTGACCGGATCCACTTCCTCACCATTTTCTTCATCAGTGCCTCCGTTAACACGAGTGGTTCTTCCCTGCTCCTCCACGTGCCCCGGCATCTCCTCTGCTTGCTCGGAGGCAGCTATAGCCTCCCCAGCTCCCTCCTCTTCAACTTCACCATTCATTCCTGAAAACTCTTCTTTCTTTTCTGCATCCTTGCTTTCCTTCTCTCCGTCTTCTTCCTCATCTACTATTTCTGCTGGCCTCTGATGGATCAAAAGAAATAATGGTTAACAGTAAGAAGTTCAACAGTTATTTTCTACACATTATAATAATTAATAGTTATGTTACAGTCAAGTAATACTTCCTTACATTTGCATAGTACTTTAATGTTTGTAATGTGTTAACCTTTACTGCTGCCTACTGAATGTCACTCTTCACAAATATCTTCTCATTTAATCCTCATGACAATCCTGTGAGGTTGGTCTTATTTCTATTTTACAGGTGAGAAAACTAAGGTAAAGAGAGATCAAATATCTAGCCTAAGGTCCCACTGTTTATAAATGGAAGGGCCAGAAGTAGAACTAAGCATGTGATTCCAGAACCAATGCTATTAATGCCCATGGCAGAGAGGAAACTACACTGCAGGGTCCATGGCTGATGCCCAGTGGAGTGTCTGGCCCTGAGGAGGTAAGGGAAATTCTCTGAGGAGATAATATCATACTCACCACTAGTGCCTAGTATGCGTTCATATCTCTAAATACAAAAAGGGCAATGTTGATGGCACCAGAATGTGAATCTACCAGGTTTCCTAACACCAGGTGTGGACACTTTCTACACAATGCCCAAGGAAGTTGACAGTATGCCTCCAATACCAACAATGACTGTTATGTAGATATGAGACCAAGAAGCTTTTAGTCCCTTCTGTAAAAAGTAATAAATGCTCAAGTATTGTATAAAGTCTAGTTAGGCATTTTTACTGTTATTTGGATACATGTAAGCCTGCTTTAAAAGAGAGCAGGAGGCTGAATTCTAGAGCCAAGACTTTGGAGAGAGAAGGACTTGGGGTAAAGTCCTGGCCAGGCTCTTACTGGCTTTACCTAACTTCTGTGAGTTTCAGATTCCCACTTATAAAATGGAAATACAATAACACTTCCATGGGGATCAAATGAAATAAGTTATATACAGTGCCTGGCACATCACAAATCCTAAAAAAAAAAATTATATCCCTTCCCATTTGTTATAATACATTCTTTCCTGAAGCTATCATATTTCTGAATTGCCTCCAATAAAGTGTGTGTGTGTTTTTTTTGAAGGATAGGTAGAAAAAAACAGAATGTTAGGACCTCAGACCTGCCTCTTTCTCGCTGTGTAGGGTTGTACAGGGCACTAAATACTCTGCCATCTGTAAATTGAGGGTTTGAGGCACAATGAACCCTGACCTCCCTTCCAGCTCTGGAAGTCCGTTCTCCTCTCAGTGCCGAAAGACTAGTTATGGGACAACTTACACAATGAGTGAACACAAGCTTTCATTTTCTGAAGTAAAGATAGCAGTAAATGAGGGCAAGTAGATTAAAGTTCAGGACAAATTCTACACTACATTATTTTGAAGAAGAAAGAGTTGAACCATGAATTCCTATATTCTATCAAAATAAAGTCTCAAATTTGATTACATGGTATCAAAGACGCACTTTTTAAATGAAAGGGAAAAAATAGTTGATTTTAAGATAGTCCAGAAAACAGTGTTTATCGTCATGCAGATTAACTAATAGTACACTGAGGCTGTGTCTTTCAAATTTTCATTCAGATGCCTAATGTGAACCAGCATCAGCAGGGCCCTAGCCAAGCCTGAGCATGCTGCCCAGGGCAGGGCCCTTGGGAAGGCCAAATGCAGAAACTGGGGTGGAAGGGAGTAGATGGGCCAGGTGGCTTGGAAAAGGAAGAGGTTCATGAAATGTAATCATAGGGCTTGCTAAGGAATTCTGGGTTTTATGTATTAAGACCAAAATAAATAAAGGTGAGAAAAAAACCCAAGTTCCAAAAGAGAAAACAGTATGTTCCCGCCCTCTCTCTAGAACAAACGTGGCAAAGCCTTGAGGCGGATACACCTGAAGTGCAGGAAGTCGGGGCCTTTCCCAATAAGACACTAAGTCAGAGAGGGGACTTCCGACTGGGGAGAGCTGGAGTGAGGACCAAGTCTGAGAAACACTCTGGTGGCTCTCCATGCACATGTCAGAGGAGGCCAGGAAAAGGCCTGGGGGCAGCACATTCCTTTCCTGATGGCTCTGGGGGAGTTAGGGAGATACTCACCATGGGACCCTGCCAGACATTTGGGGCCTCTCATCATGATGACTGGAGCAAGTGGGCCTAGAGCACTGGTTTTCACTAAGTGGTACTGCAGATGCTGGGCATTCAGAGACAAACACAGAGTCTGTGACAGCAAAGAGCTCAGAGCAGTGCAGAAACAATCTTGCTACGACAGGGCATGAGGAGAGAAGCAGTAAGAGTGCATGGCAGGAAAGGGATATCCAAGGAGGGGTGTGGCAGCCTGCTGCCAGGTGTCACATGGCTGGTCACTGAGACTTCCAAAACCTGGGGCCAATGGTGTTTGTGGGTAAAGATAACAGACAAGAGACACACCCGTCACCTGTCTGTGCCAAAGGACATGTTCAGTGCTTATGCATTCATCATTCTATATAACCTTCACAGTAACCCTACTAAGCACACTTCTTATACCCATTTTATTACAAGGAATCACACACCACTTCTAACATCACACCCGGGTAAGCAAGTAGGGCTAGGATTTGACCCCAAGGTGATCTTGCCCCAAAGTTCTGGTATTTATTCTCCCTTAAACAAATCACACAGATAATGCTACTTTACCTTGTCGCCACTGCAAGCACACTCAAGTGTACAGTGGAACCTCAGTTCTCGAACTTAATTCATTCCAGAAGGCTGTTCAAGAAGGATTTGTTTGAAAACCGAATCATTTTTTCCCATTAGAAATAATGTAAATTGAATTAATTTGTTCCAGAACCCCAAATGATTCCCTGTTTTAACCTTTCTTATATACAGTACATGTCTAATGTACTGTTTAATCTATAAATAAATACTTCTTAAATTTATGGAACCAGCCCCCTACTAGCCTTAAACGAATCACTTTCACAGGGGAGTCTTTCAGGTCAGCATGCAGCATCTTTGCTTGTTCACATATCACTGCCTCCCCAAAGGCTGTCTGTCACTGGCTAACTGCTTTTGTTTATCCAAATCAACACAGTTTTTCTACCTCTTCAATTGCCTGTGATCATTGCTTCTTTCACACCCTTAGCAACATTAGCACTTTTGATGGCCTCTTTATGCTTTCAAATTGTGCTAATCCTTGACTCCCAGGCAACAAAAGTGTTCTCTCCTTTGTTTGTTGCCTGAGAGATGCTTTTTGTCATGCTGAGATATCAGCATGAAAGGGCTGTCAGTTAGACAACTGATGTTTGGTTGGACAACCAAGACATTTTTTCTGTGAGCAACTTGGTTGAGAACCGAATTGTTCGAGATGGGAGACATTTGAGAAACAAGGTTTGACTGTACTTGCAATGGTCAGAAATATGACATCTGCAGCAGGCAACATTACTTTTCCTGTTTAAAGAATTTCCAACCGGAGAACAAAATATCTCTGGATTTCTGTTAAAGACTCATGGCTTGATCTAGGGAGGAAACGCTGTAGAGTTTGTTAGGCAGAATACCTGAAGCAGTACATTTAAAAAATCCAGAAATACTACAGCACAAATGGCCAATCAGAGATTTCATTTTAAATTATCTCTGAGAATTGGATAATTATAAATCACTCTCCTAAAATTGTTATAATCCTTACTGGGCCTACAGTTCCCTATTCAGAGCAAATTTGGGTTTTGATTTAAAGAGAAGTTATATATTATGTTCTCAATAAAAAATTCAGTAATAATAACAGAAAAAAAAACACACCTCAAAATGTACTGTAACCATTTAGGAATCTGGATATGTTCCCTAACTCTCTGGGAATATATTACACAGGCTTGCTAAAGTCTGTTCAGGTGACTACCTTCTGTCTAAATGGGGAAAAGTCTGTTTTCCTTTTTTGACATCTGAATCTATACCTGTAAGTTGCAAAACAATTGTGTGTTGATTTTTAGTTTTGTATTTTCCATCTTACCCTTTTCTTCACTCCCAATTCCCAAACACATATACCCTTTTTCTCCTTTTAATTCAAAAGGCTGGTAAACACCCTAATCTCTTTTTAAGGAGAAGGAGACACCAAGCCCCAAATTCCATCTGTTCTCTTCGCTATTATAACCACCACCATTAACAAGCAGGATTATGCTTTCATCCCATTATTTGTATTAAACTTCCCCAGCATAGCTATTTCAGTAACCATCAAATGAATCCACATCTGGTTAGCTCAACTTTAAGAAATGCAAGATTATGATGTGGAAATACCATTTTGATCAATTTAAATAAGACAGTAACATTAGTTAAAAGGCTTATAATTCTTTAAAATATCCTGAGTGTAAAACAAAATTTATTATTACTATGACACTACAATTCAGGGCAAAAAAAAAATGCTTCTATGACAGATCTGTAATGAATAAATGAAAAGCAATGTGCTTTTTGGTGTAATCTCCTTTGAAGTAGGCATTAAATTATTAAAGGTGTTTCCAGTGTATACATCAATCAAACCATCCCCAGAAGGAACACTGGTTTTTACACGCATGCACACATACACATAGATAAAATCTATACCATCATGAGGGCCTGCAAAGAAGAAAAAGAGCCCTCATATAAGAGGGAGGGTACCCATGGTGGGAGGGTGCTATTCTTTAGGGTAAAGAAAAATACAAGAGGCAAAGTGAGTGAGTTGCACACTTCCTCAATCCCCTTCCCTCCTTCTCTTGCTATAGAAAAACTTTTGAACCTAGTACCCCTCCCACAACCCAGAATTGTCAACCAACCCTGACAGTGGGACTCTCACAAAGGAGAATTTACTCAGGTAACTGGGATTCTTTGGAGGCCACCAGCAAAACTAAACTTCTCTCATCTCAAAGCTAGAACAGTTCTGTCCTGAGAGTTGGGCCATCGGCTAAAGAGCTATATGTGCAAAGCCAGACACAGATAGTCACATATTGTATAATTTAATTTATATAAAACATTCAGATAGGTAAATCTATAAAGACAAAAGGCAGATCAGTGGTTGCCAGGCTTGAGGAGAGGGAAGAGGGAAGAATGGAGATTGACAGCTTAATAGGTCGTAGGTTTCCTTTTGGGTGATGAAAATGTCTTGGAACGAGATAGAGGTAATACTTGCACAACATTGTGAGTATACTGAATGTCACAGAATTGTATATTTAAAAATGATTAATAGCTCATTTTTATGTTATGAAAATATTACTTCATTCTTATAAAAAAAGCTATATACCCAAACTCTTCACCACCAGGTACCCGTTTACCTGGCTACATATCTGTGTCTACTAAGATACCCAAAGAATATGTCACTTAACTTAAGGACCAACCTCAAATTATTCTCTTGCTTTACTCCACAATTCAACTTTTGACAACCACCTTCCTTGCCTCAGGTATATATAACGTTTCCCTTCACAAAATATCTGGTGATTCTTGGTAGTAGGTCAATGGTTGTATTGCATGAATTAGAAGGCTGAAGAAACTAACAAAGAAATCTGAGAACTGCAGCTTACTTAGAATTGAAATATAGAAAGTGCTTGAAAAATGTTTATTAGAGAGCCACATTCTATTTTAATAATGTGTGTTCTCACTCCCCTTCCCCCCCAAAAAAAAACCCTTCCTATTTAATTTCTTCAAAATCCCCAGGTAGTTCTCAGCCTCCTCCCATTTAGGTGAACCTGCCTGATTGCCTGGCAAAGTGGTGACAGTCACAGCTGGACAGACACCAGTCTTTGCTCATCAAGCAAGAGACGTCCTGTGCCAGCAGCCAATGTTTCACTCCACCTCAAGGAACCTTATGAATATTCTGATAATGTTAATAGTTTAGATAGAGAAAAGTAATCACAGCAACCAAAAGGGGGGCGTTCGTTGGGGAGTGCGAGGAGAAAGGAGCAGGGGTAAGAGCAAGAAATTGCAAATTAAGTTTGAGGGAGTGAAGAAAGAGGAAGAGAAATAAGAAGGAAAAGCCCTTGCAGTAAAGGGAAGCAGAGCTCCCATGCATGACTTCACCTCTCCGCTCTGTAGAAGCTAGTTCTCATGTGATCCCAAGAGATTGTGTTCATATCCGAAGAAGATCCCTCGGTGGGGGCGGGGTGCTCTGGACAGGATTTATGTCTTCTGAGGTTTTCTTCAATGGGGACATCAACCAGCAATGCAAAATATATACTGCACAGGATGAGGCATCTATGGTCTGGTGGTTACAGCTTCAGGCCAGAATTCACCTCATCTGGTCTCAGAGTGCCCTTTGGAACTTGAGGATGATAATAATGACCTCACAGGGATGTAATAAGGCCCAAATGATATCCTATACATAAAAGACCATTATAATCTGAACAAGCCATATCTATCTATAATAATAAAAGCATACTATACAAATAGACTAAGCGGCCGAACAGCGGAACGACCATCCAGATGACCTTCTGGACGAAGCCGGGGCTGCAAAGCCCTACTCTTGCATGAATTTCATGCATTGGACCTCTAGTCTATCTATATATGTGTGTGTGTATATATATATATATATATATATATATATATTTATTATTGTTGTCACTCCATTTTTTTTGCTATTGAATGGGAGGAGTTGAGAATAGTTGTAAATACAGTGTTTACACTAATGAAATTGTAAACTAGTGGGCCACTTAGAACACTATCCCTTCTAAATTTCTTGAAAACAAATAAAAAGTGATATTTAAGACACTTAATAATTGTCTTGCCCTTTCAATTAATACAGTTAAAGGCAGGCTGATGTTCAGTTCCTGGTCAATTAGACTGTTAAGTGTGATTCACATAAACTAATTATCAAAACTAATCATCACTGGTCTTATGTTTAGTCTTGGCTTCTGAGTTCTCTGGCATGCATTTTTCACAACCAATTTATCATACAATAATAGCTTTTTGTTGGTTTCTGAACTGCTATCCACTCTTAAAAGTAATACAAATGTGCCAGAGAGACACACCAAACAAGGATGATTTACATAAATTAGTATAGGGACTTAAATAAAACACAACTGTCTTCAGTTGGAATGAGAGGTTGGCAGCAGCCAGTTAGGGGTATAATAATGACCGACATTAGGTAGCACATTATGCTCCTGCAAGCACATTCATATCTATTTTCTCTTGTATCTCCCCAAGCAGTGGGGCAGGCATGATGGCCCCCACTGTGCAGAGTGGGAAACTGAGCCTGAAGAAAAGTCAAGCAACGTGCCAATCTGACCAGTAGGTGACAATATCTTTCATTTACATCACAGAAAATAAAATAAACAAAAGTTCCAGTTGAAACACAGTGGTCCTGGTAGTAGTTTATAATCTGGTCACCATGGAAACCATTCACCTAATCAGCCCCACCCCTAATATATGACTAATGGGCTAATGATGCAAAGGGCCTGGCTGGACTGAGCTGGGTTCCATGTCTCACTTTTCCCCTTTCTATTAATGGCGGATAATCTTTCTTACAGACTTAGATTTTAAAAGCTGACTCTGTTCCCTGACTATTATTTTTTGGCTTCTTAGGCAGCATCAAATCAGAGACAAACCCCTTTTTCTCACTGTTTATGGCTGAACTGTGTCCTCTCAAAGTTGATATGTTGAAGTCCTAACTCCTCATAAGGACCTCAGAATGTGACTTTAAAGAGGTAATTACGTCAAGAATGAGGCTATTGGAGGGGGCCCCAATCCAATATGACTGATGTCCTTATAAGAAAGAAAGATTAGAACACAGACACATACGGAGTAAAGACTATGTGAAGACACAGGAAGAAGATGCCATCTATAAGCCAGAGACAGATCTTAGAAGAAACCCACTCTGACAACATCTTAATCTCAGACTTCTAGCCTCCAGGACTATGAGAAAATAAATTTCCACTGTTTAAGCCACCCAGTCAGAGATATTTTGTTATGGCAGGCCTTCAAACACCATTATCTTCTCCTTCCCACACATTCATATTTATGTGCATATTATTTCCTCTCTCTTCCTTTGTCTGCTCTCCCCCGTTTCCTTTCCTTAAAAAGCCCTTTGTCCCAGTCTAGGGAAGTCAGGTTCCTCATAAAAGGAAGAAGGCTGACTGGTGTGACAGAGCAGGAAGGCCAACCCAGCCCTACATTCTGAGGAAGCAGTCTTCAGGGAGAGGCAGGGGGAGGGCATGTCCTCTGTGGAGGAAGTGGAAAGAGTCCTGGCCGCTCCCCTTGCACTGTATTATTCATTCTGTTCCCTATACATGGCCCAGAATGCCCTCCTCCTCTCTGTTAGACACCTTACCCTCCCAGGCTTCCTGGTTCCTTCAGTCAATTGTGCCATCACCGCGCCTATCAAATTTCTTTAGAACACTCTAATCACAGTGTGCACTTCTTCTCTATTTAGGTGTGATATAAAAATAGTGAACATGAATTGCTATCAAGTAGAACCTCTAACAATGTTTGGAATTATTATGGAATAATGGGGAAAATCAGCCTTGTCTCAATGGAAGTTTCTAGAGACAAGGGCTCTTTTTAAAAAAAATGTTTTTATTGAGTTTAGAGAGGGGGAAGGGAGAGGGAGAGAGAAACATCTATCAGCTGCCTCCTGCACTGGGGATCAAGCCTGAAACCTGGGCATGTGTCCTCAACAGGAATCAAACCAGGGACCTTTTGGTGCATAGGACAATGTTCAACCCACTGAACCATACCTGCCAGGGCAAGAGACAAGGGCTCTTTCTTATTCCATCACCATATTTACTATAATATTGTCCATCACCATATTTACTATAATATTGTATTATCACCATATGTCCATCACCATATTTACTGTAATATTGTATTATCAGTTGTCTTAAATTAAACACAAATGTGTCTCTCACAAATAAAAGCCAGCATCATATGTGCCCTCAGGAAAGTGGATGATAATGAGAGGCTCACATTTATTGGATATTCTACAGATACCTAGGATTATGCCCCATGCACCTCATATGCATAATTATATTTAAAATAACCTTACAATCATTTGAGGTAAACACTATTATCAAAATTTGCAGATAAAGAAAAAAGCATACAGATTTAGGTAAACTTGTCCAAAATCTCAGGCTTATCCAAAATTGACAGAGGGAAAGGAAATCTTTTTTGACCACTAGATTGTTAAGCTATTTTCCCAAGATAAGGTAAAGAGCAATATTCCCAAACTCAGTATGGTGCTAAAAGTTCCTTCCAGCCTAGTGTTCTCTAAGCCAGTGCTTCTCCATCACCTGGGATCTTGTTAAATGCAGATGCTAAGTCAGCAATTCTGAGGCTCTGCGTTTCTAACAGATCCCCAGATGACCATGGTAAGCCTCTACACCACATATAAAACAAGATGTTCATAAATATACAACTTCAAAACAGCATTTTTGGTTAAAATTTCTAATTACAGTAATGCCTTGAAATAATCTCTCTTTAAATAAAGATTGTACTTTTATCTTAAAAAACATCAATTTTATTGAAAGCTGGAAAAAAGTAGGATTGATTGTTGACAGAATGATGTTTGGACATAAAGACAAGGTTACTAGATTTATTCTAAGTTCATCCCCATGCCACTATTTATTAAGAGTCATGTTATAAAACAGAAACACATCATTGCAAAAGCAATACATTAGGAAGATATTTTTACCTATGCTTAAAGTCTTTTGCCCTGACACATCAAATTTTGGTCAGTTTGTGACTAAAATTTAAAGAGAACCTATTTTAAGGAAGAAATTGTTTCTCCACAGAGTACATCCATCCTGAAACTTCAGGAGTAGCTCATGCCCATGAGTAATTATGAAATACTATATTCTTTAGAAAGCACATTTCTCGTGCTTCACTGGAGACAAGAAAGGGTATTCGTTATATTCTACTCTATATACTCACTAAGCTGAAGTACATAATGTGAAACCGGGAGTCACCCAGGTGATTAGCCCCACAGCCTCTCTACCATCAAGGACATCAGAGCACAAACAGATTAACAGCCATAGTACATACATAGGTGCAATTACAGATTATATGTGCCCTTCAACATAGAGGTGTTTGTAAGACCTCTGTGAGGTCTTTTCCCTTTCTGAGACTTTTATCTTTTAAAAACCACATTATCGAGAAACCAAGATGGTAGCATCTGCTCTGAACTCCAGTTCCAGGTGAGATTCTGGGGACCCAGACTCATACAGGGAGAAACTGGATTGTCCCGCAACGGGCGGAACTCGACAGCAGCTTTCTCTCAGAGATGCTTGCAGCGACTACCAAGGGACACTGAGACCCGGGGGCCTCTTTGGGCAGGGATAACAGGAAGCCATTGCTGTTTGCTCCACCCTGAGACTCCGCCCCATCCAAGCTGTGCACAGAGGCTTTGCCTATGGATAGCCTGGTCCTTTGAAATCTAAACTTACCTAACAAACTGCAGCTGAGTCAGAAAGACCCAGAACATCCAAAAGAAGGCCCAAGGCCCCACAGCAGCTTGCATTGCTTCACAGCTGGGCCTCATCTGGGCACCTCCAAAACCCAAACAAAGAAGAGGAATCTGCAGATCTCTCTGTAGATCCTGCTGGGTGGCCTCAGACAGAGGCTAAATTAGGACCTCCTTGGAGATCCAAGAGACAGTGTATCCAGGGGTCAGAGTAGGACCATCCAGATTACAACTCCTCAGATCCATAAGGGACACACTCAGGAGGCAGACTCAGTGAGCACCAAAGCCCCACTGAAGCAAGTCTTGCCCCATAATGGTGTCTCCAGCACAGAAGTTCTCCCATCGTAGACACAGCTGATCCTCACAACCAATTGGCCTGGAGGTCTCAATTCCTCCCAGTGATACCAACAACAATCAAGGCTTAACTACAAAAACACTGTGTACACAGCCCACAAAGGGGTGCACCTAGACTGTCCACCTCAGGTAACTGGGGAGGCTGACCCACTGGGCCCTATAGGACACCTAGAACACAAAGCCACTCTATCAACTCAGGGAAGCAGCCAAAATGCGGAGACAAAGGAACATGTCACAAATGAAAGAAATAAAGGAAAGCAAACTACTGGATATAGAGTTCAAAACCACGGTTATAAGGTTTTTCAAGAATTTTCTAGAAAAGGCCGATAAATTTAGTGAGACCCTCAAGGATATGAAAAAGGACCAACTAGAAATTAAGCATACACTGACTGAAATTAAAAATAATATACAGAGATCCAACAGCAGATGATCGCAAGAATTGAGTCAAAGATTTGAAATACAAAGAAGCAAAAAACACCCAACTGGAAAAGCAAAAAGAAAAAAAGAATCCAAAAATATGAAGATAGTGTAAGGAGCCTCTGGGACAACTTCAAGCGTACCAACATCTGAATTATGGGGGTGCTAAAAGAAGAGAGAGAGCAAGATACTGAAAACCTATTTGAAGAAATAATGACAGAAAACTTCCCACACCTGGTGAAAGAAATAGACTTACAAGTCCAGGAAGCGCACAGAACCCCAAACAAAAGGAATCCAAAGAGGACCACACCAAGACACATCATAATTAAAATACCAAGAGCAAAGGACAAAGAGAGAATATTAAAAGCAGCAAGAGAAAAACAGTTAATTACCTACAAGGAAACACCCATACGATTGTCAGCTGATTTCTCAACAGAAACTATGCAGGCCAGACGGGAGTGGCAAGAAATATTCAAAGTGATGAATAGCAAGAATCTACAACCAAGATTACTTTACCCAGCAAAGCTATCATTCAGAATTGAAGGTCAGATAAAGAGCTTCATAGGTAAGAAAAAGCTAAAGGAGTTCATCACTGCCAAACCAGTATTATATGAAATGCTGAAAGGTATTCTTTAAGAAGAGGAAGAAGAAGAAAAAGAGAAAAATTATTAACAACAAATTCATATCTATCAACAAGTGAATCTAAAAATCAAGTGAATAAAAAATGTGATGAACAGAATAATCTGGTGAATATAATAGAATCAGGGTATAGAAAGGGAGTGGACTGACAATCCTCGAGGGGAAAGGGGTGTGGGCGGTGCGGGAAGAGACTGGACAAAAATCATACACCTATGGATGAGGACAGTGGCGGGGTGGTAAGGGCATGGGGTGGGGTGGGAACCGGGTGGAGGGGAGCTATGGGGGGGATAAAAGAGGAACAACTGTAATAATCTGGACAATAAAGATTAAAAAAAAACCACACATTATCGTAAGCAATTGCTGTTAACATTTATTAGAAAAGTGACAGATTTTTCTCTTTTACATGACATCAACATTAGCATTTCAGGTGTCTTTGCCCAATTTTGCCTACATGTGTATCTTACTATTTATTTTGTGATGAACATTTTGAGAAAATGGTTGATTGGTATGGCAAGATAGAAAAGGTCTGGTAGCTATTATCTCTGGCTACCTCCTTGCAGGGGAAACCATACGTATTCAGCTTTCCTAGAGAATATGCATGTAGTTGCTGAGATTAACTCAGGATTCCTGAGTGATAAGAAAAAATAAGATGGAATATGGAAATTACATGGAAATAAGCCACAAAATATCAAAAGCATCAATTATTTGAAGCTATTTTCACAGACAGATGGAGCTGCTCAAATGATTTACACTTTAAACTCTGACAGTAACAGCAGCCCCAAAAATTAAAAACGGAAAAGGCATACAAACGCAGTCTACAGCTAATGTTAAAGTAAATGTTGATGTTTCTTATATTTACATCAGAATTTCCCGAGGAATATATGTTAATATTTAAGACCTTTGTATCTGAAATAACAGCACAAGTTAGAACTTTCTAGTCAAGATATCCTACTTAACCACCCTCTCCCACCCACCCCCATTCCCACATATCTGGTCTTCCTCCCTGAAATAGACTACGCCTAGAAACTGGAGATCAGAACAAAACAAAACAAAACAAAACAAATAAGAAGAAAGAATAAAGAGAGCAGAGAGAGAGAGAGAGAGAGAGAGAGAGAGAGAGAGAGAGAAAGTGTGTGTGAGAGAGAGAGAGAGAGAGAGAGAGAGGAAGGACTACTTTAGATGTCCACTTCTCAATGTAACATTTGCTACATCTGACATTTGATAAGAGTGAGGATTCTTTACAAGGTTTGGGCAGGAAGTTTTGATGTGGATTTTACGGCAGAGTTCAGGCATAGTTGTTGAAAGTATAGAAGTAACTGCACTTGTTTAATATTTCTGTCCCTATGGAAACTAAAATCATTTCCTATCCAATTTCAATGAGGTTTTTTTTTTTTTAAATAATCAATTTCAATTTTTCATGACAGCAAAGTGCTGCTTCCTGCTTTTAGCTTTCAGAGGCTTACTTTCACACGGGGGAGAAAGAGGTTTATACCTATATGGTTCGAAGTACCAAGACCTACAGAAAGCATGGAGCTCTGGCCAGCCACCTGCTCATTCAAGCATGTTCATTCAAGCTTCACAAGTCCCTGCAACACCCGTATGAAAAGATGTGATACATTGAAAACTTAACCTAGGTAGCAAGGGAATATTTAGTCATCATTAGAAAAAAATTCCACATTAAGTTTTCTCACTTTAGAAGTAAACATTAATTTTCTTTCACTTACATCAGAAATCCCGGGAGGCTACACTTTAATGTTTAACACCATTTCTATCAATTAAACACAAATCTACAATCACAATGTCACAAAAAGCCTTGATGATGAACACAGAAATTAAGAAGCTAGGTCACCTCCACCTTCACTCTTGAAGCTGTGTGTGATGCTTATATCAGCAAACATGAATAGGATTCACTAAAAGGCTATGACTTAAAAATAAAGATTGATGAAAATACTGTTAGTGCATTTTTCCTTTCAGTCCAGGAAGGCAGTAAAGGCCTAGTGGCCCCCTACACAGATGGAACATGTTGCTGTTTGTAAGATAATAAGAAGTCCCTAATCTCCCACTTCCCTTCCTTGAGGTACTTAGAAAGAGTACCAGACTGGAGGCCAGGAGCCCTGGGCACCTACGTAGACTCTCTAACCAGAAGCTGTGTCTTTGTGGGAAAACGGCTTTCCCCACTAGGGAGCTTTGTTTCTTCAATGGCAAAATAAGGAGTTTGAACCAGCTTTCTTTCTGGTTCTAAATGCTTTATAATTATTATTTTAATAAATATATTTCATTGAAGCAGATTTAGGGGTCTGATCAGAGGAAGCAGCCTCCTTTATCTTTTTGTGTATTTTATTAACTATGAAAAACTAATACAAATAAGCTCTCCATTCAGTTTGCCTTTCATGGGAGAAGCTGTAAGTGACTGCTGATTCTCCATAAGTAGCTGGTAGAGGATGTGATGAGACCAGGGCATGGAGAACAAAACTATGTCGATGGGAATATTTGGATTTCAAACCTCCTGCTTCCAGGTATAGTCGCTAGGCTGCAGATTTTTTTTTTTTTTAATAGCACTATGTTCTCTGTGTAGACCAAGAATCACAAACTCAAGTGCCCCCAGGGGCTGGGAAAATAACATAGATGTGAATTCGGGACAGGTGTTTGATAATAGGAAGTGCTATGGCCTGTGGTGAACTGCAGAACACATGGCCTGCTGAAGAGATTCAGGTACTGTAAGCTCGGTGCTAGCCAAATAAGTCTCTCTCACAGATCTGGTCACAGGCTGCCAAGCTGCCATCCCTCCTGTCGGTTCTATAAAGATGAATTAGTATGAAAGTGATTTCTGGTTGAACACAGAAGATTAAACAAATGTGGATTTTCTCACTCCCGTCTGATAACCCGCTCAATTCTGAAACTGGAGATCTAACCAAAAAAAAAAAAAAAAAGTGGCAAAAACCAATCACCCTACAGTGCAACTCCCCCAACCTGATGAGCCTTGCCTATGCACAGTGTCTCTATTGCTTTGCTCTAAAATCTAACCAGATATGCATCTCAAATTTACATAATATTTTATGTCAAACATATTTCAATCTTAAAAAAAAAAAAAATAACCAATTAACCAGACAGGCAAGAAAAGCCTCTGACATGTAGACAGAGATAAAAACATAGAAAGAAAAAGGAACTCAGAAGAAACAAAAATAGTATAAAAAAGAAAGGTGAAAATAATAGATCCATCCTTGGAAAGATATAGTATGATATCATATCCATAAAGCAGGAATAGGATGCTATAAAAAGGAATATTCAGAGAATCTGAAAGAGCTCCTAAACATTCAAAATATATGACTGGGGAAAAATAATTCAACAGATGGAAGAAAACACCAGGCGTTTTATTTTTAAAAAGATTGAGAAAATAGAAAAAAATCCATAGAAATGGAAAGTAGGAGAAGCAAGTATAGGATGAGTCTCAGGGGGCCTATATCCAAATACTTGTTATTCCAGAAAGAGAGGAGAGAAATGAAGAGAAGTTATCAAAAAATTAATTCAATATATTTTTCAAGACTGAAAAACAAACATTTACATAATAAAAAAGACCATTAAATGTCCAGTACAATAAGCAAAAAGACCTGCACCAAGGCATCGACTTGGAAATCTTCAGAACACCAGGAACAAAGAAAGGGCCTTAAAGCTTCCAGATAGCGAAAAGGGGTTATTTTACGAAGGCCCAGGAGACACAATGGCACCAAACTTTCCCAACTGCCATTCTGAATAGGAAGGACAATTGAGCAAAGCTTTCAAAATTTTGAGAGAAATTATATCTAACCTATAATTTTATACCTAGTCGTACTTAGTCAAGTTAGGATAGAGAAAAAAAGACATTTTCAGACATGTAAAGTTTTTTTTTCCAAAAGTGTCTTCGATGACGTTTTCCTCAGTGGGCTCCTTGAGGTGAGTTCCACACAAAAATGAAGGTGTAACCAAGAAAGAGGAAGACACAGAATTCAAGAAATGGAGGATCCATCCACTGGAGAAGCAAAGGAAATTTCCAAAATAATGGTGAAGACAAATACCAGGGTAACCCTGAAAAGCATATCTATAGAACAACTAACCAGCTTGAGGCAGATGACTGAAAGGCTGAAAAGAAGAAACTGAGATTTCATTTTCATTACACATGTTTGAGTACACCAAGAGGAGATCAACAGTTCTGGCAGAGTTTGGAGATGGCTTGCTAATAACTACACACAAAAACTAAACAAACAACAAAAAAAGCAATTACTAAAATAGGGAGGAGGAATAAAGGGTAACACAACAAAGGATATGTACCTATATGGCTCAGCTAAGACCCCCTGGTGGTCAGTGCACGTCATAGCGACTGGTCAAACTGTCGAACGAACGGTCGGACACTTAGCATATTAGCCTTTTATTATATAGGATATAAAAGGCTAATCGACTGTCCAACTGTCCGACCAGGCGGTAGGTATGATGTGCACTGACCACCAGGGGGCAGATGCTCAATGCAGAAGCTGCCGAGCTACTGTGACTTGGCAGCAGCAGTTCTCAGGTGACGCACCCCAGAACCAGAGAGGAGGGAGCCCGATTCCTCGCAGGGCCCCATGATTCCACCTTTGGCTATGGGTTATGCTGTTGCTGGGACACTGTCGGCCCCGAATCTGGTTTACTGCACACTTGCGTTTGCGTTCACCACCCTGTACAACAGCAACCTTGCAGAGTGCCCTCTCGCACTCCGGGACCCCTCAGGGGATGTCAGAGAGGCAGTTTAGGCCCAATCCCTGCAGGCCAGGCTGAGGGACCCCACCTGCTGGAGGGACCCCGCTCACTCGGCAGATGCCCTTCCAGCCACAGCGCTGCCCCAGGTGCGGCCAGCCAGGAAGGGACTGCGGGAGGTTGGCTCCAGGCCCGACTCGCCCAGTCCTGCCCCACTGGCAACCTTCTAATTAATTTCCTTTCAATGTGCATGAATCCGTGCACCAGGCCACTAGTAACATTATAATGGGAAGGAAGAAGAGAAAAGGCATGTATGTGAGGTTTTGTGCACATATGGCCTTATTTGGGGAGGTGGGGCGGGAAGGAGTTGGTAAGAGATTTAAATAATCATTTTCCATAGTCATTAGATATAAAGTTAGTAAATACTATCTAAAGTTGAAAAATAAAATCAGCAAATGTAGTTTATCAAATTTGATATGTCACCAGTTAAAAGGATCTCCATTCTGTGTACCTCTTAGAATGGGGAAAAAAAAAAAGCTAATTAAATTATGACATAGTTTGACATTCTAAGACCCAAAGATCTCAGAGGTATTAAAATGGAGGGGAGGAAGGAAGAGAGGGATGGTGTAGAAATATAGCAGTGTATTCCATGAGAAACAACAAACTGGTTCAAATAGGTTACCTCTGTGGAGAAGGCATCAAGGTGGGGAAAAGTGGAACAAGAGGTCGCCATTTTTGTTACATCTTTTAAAAATATCATAAGTGTAACTTTAATTAAGAAGTTTTAAACAAACACACAAGTGAACAAATAAATCCAATCACAACCTACAATTAAAAAAAGCAAAAAGCTGTCATTGCTCCAGTGCTCATGATGCTGGCTTAAATGCTATTTAATGAAACTATTTACCATAAAAACATTTTGAAATTCTCATTATTTTATTACTCAGAATCAACTACAAACTGATGGGAGAATGCTATAAAACAACCCAAAATCACTCTAAGTTACTGTCCCCATCTTGTGCTCTCTTCTGTCAAATGGAACAAAATCTGAAACATAATTGCTTATTTTCCTGTTTTATAGGCACTTATTTGCCTGTGTTTCTGATTGGTGAATTCTCCTTCCTAATCCTCACTTATTAAGTGCAGTTTACTTAAATATAACGAAACAAGCTCATTTCTTGACTCCTTAGCCTGGAAAAGCATCATTTTATAAATAGAGCATATTGTCGCATGAGTCATCAGTGCCAGGATACAACCATAGGTATTAGCTAACCAGGCACCTGTCCCACTGCTTGTGGAAAACCAGATTGATTTGGAATGTGCACGGTACTCTAATAAGGGTACCAAATTCTTATTAGACCTAAACTCTCCCCTAGGATTATATATTTGTCCTGGCCTTCCTAAATATGTAAAGTAATGTGACATTCTTCACTTTTCCATGAGTTCAGAAGTATCATTAACTTGTCTCTAAAAAATGAAGAGTCTGGATCTTGGGACAGAGTTCAGATTCTTTCTTGGCTAGAATTTATTCATGATGCCCCAGTATGAGCATGCACACGTGCGCGCGCGCGCGCACACACACACACACACACACACACACACACACGCTAGTTGATGCCAGGCTATCAAGGTCTGAAATGACCCCACTTGCCAGCTAACAAATCAGGCTGCCAGTTTCATGGATGCTGGCAGAAGACATGAGACTCTTGGGTCAGAGATAGCTGACTCGATGGCTCACAGCAATGCCAGTAGCTAGAAGATCACCACTTGTACTCACTCCCCAAAGCCCCACTCCCCAGGGCAATGTGAAGAGGGCTAGGTGATATATATAGTAGTCTGCTTTTCAAGGGCAGAACCCAAAACTTAAAGAACCCAAATCTCTTATTTTAAAATATTTTTATTGTGTTAAAATACACATAATATAAAATTTGCCATTTTAACTAGTTTTGAGTATACAATTCAATGGCACCAAATCTTCTATGTTGGATAGTAAACCTGCCAGACTTTTACATCACATGGAGACATTATCTTTATTATACTAGATCAGTGGTCGGCAAACTCATTAGTCAACAGAGCCAAATATCAACAGTGCAACGATTGAAATTTCTTTTGAGAGCCAAATTTTTTAAACTTAAACTTCTTCTAACGCCACTTCTTCAAAATAGACTCGCCCAGGCCGTGGTATTTTGTGGAAGAGCCACACTCAAGGGGCCAAAGAGCCTCATGTGGCTCACGAGCCGCAGTTTGCCGACCACGGTACTATACAATAAACAAACCTCGCCTTTGTTCTACAGCAGGGTTTCTCAATCTCAGCCCTACTGACACTTGGAACTGAATAATTGTGTGTGTGTGTGCGCGCGCGCGCGCGCGCGCGCGCGCGCGCGCGGGCTGTTATGTACCAAGATATTTTAGCAGCATCCCTGGCTCCTAACCATAGATTCTCTCAGCTACTAGTATAACAATCAAAAAATGTCCTCATAAATTGCCAAAATCACCTCCAGTTGAGAGTGACTGCTCCCAAGAAAGTCACTATCCCTGTTTTTCAGGCCTGTTCACTATACAAACATCCTTAAAAAGATAGTCCAGAACTAAGGCAATCAGTGCCTCTGCTCACAAGATGTGGAGAAACGGAAGAGCTCTACAGAGCATTGGCTACCAACAGGGGTCTTAATATTTTTTTTTAAATATATTTTATTGATATTTTACAGAGAGAGAGACAGAGAGTTAGAAACATCGATGAGAGAGAAACATCCATCAGCCGCCTCTTGCACACCCCCCACTGGGGATGTGCCCGCAACCAAGGCACATGCCCTTGACCAGAATCGAACCCAGGACCCTTGAGTCCGCAGGCCAACGCTCTATCCACTGAGCCAAACCGGTTTCGGCAGGGGGTCTTAATATTTACTTCTAAAATTTGATTTGCTTTTCAGGCATAGATAAATTACTTAGCACATGATATTTATACACACACCCACCCACCCACACACACACACACACACACACCCTTCTTCATGGACCTTTGACTAAAGTTATAACATGAACCATTTAGATGACAAGAAACCAACTCAAAGTAGTTAACTAGGATTGGCCTGAAAGGTAGTGTGTGTAAGTATCATTTATAGCTGAGCCAAGACGTATAGGATGACTACATTTCCTTTCTGATGCAAGAATTTTTCAATCCCTGGGTTAATCATTGTTTTTTTATTTGTTTGTTTGTTTGCATTTACTACTCTTCCTCTAGATCACTCCTGTGCTTTGAAGTTTGATAGACCTGCATTCAAATCCCAACTCCTTTGACAATACCGTCTTGGACAAGTAATTCCACCTATGCAAGCTCCCTTTCTTCCTCTATATAAAGTGAGAATAATAAGACCTATCTCACAAGGTGGTTATCACAATTATATGAGATAAAAGTGCCTACTACAGTGCCTGGCACTCATAGATACTTAATGAACAGTACCTATTGTTCCATGAGGACCACCATTAGGGCACATCCTCAGAGCTGTTCTGACTGTAATGAATATCACTATAATGAATCTTTACGCTAATTTCTCCACACTCTCACTTTGTTTTTGACAATATTTATAACAGAGCTGCTTAGGATATAGAGCTAAAGGTCATCAGATCATAGAGAGAATGACTCTACACCCTGACCGGAATAGCAGCTCATGCCAACCACATGAGCTGGACAATTCAAACTCTATTAAATCATAGGGTCAAAGAAGAAAATAATTCTGGCCTTTTCTTACCTGGTTTTATTTCCTTCAAACTGACATCAATTAGTTGAAATTGCTCAGCTTTTACCAAGCTGTTTAGTCAGTCTCTTTTGCATACTTGTATTTTAATAAGTTAGCACTCTCCAGTCAAATAAGAAATCAAGCTCCACCGACTACCCAAGGCTGCTCAGGTTCCAGCACTAATCTACACCCCCTGCTAGTCACCCTTCCTTGTGATCATTAAACTTACGTGTAAAAAAATACCTATCACAGATTTCATAACTCATTAAGTGTTTAACAAAGAGATTTCTCTTCTGGAAATAATGCTACGATTCTTTTCTTGATATCTGGCATTCTGACTTTGGAATATAAATTAGTCTTGGTTTCGGCAGCTAATAGGTGTTGTATATTCATGATGATTACTCTTCTTTGTCTTATAATATTTAATTACAGCTTCACAGAAGACTTAAAATTCCATTTAACCTCAGAAAAAATACCTATCACTGGAGTTTATGAAAAATTATTAATTGTAGCTAAGCCTGGATAATAAATTGGATTTTTGAAATCTGTGGTTTTTAACACATTGGGCTTTTCATTGGGAAGGTGATACTTACAGAAAATGCCTGTGCAATAACCAAGCAGCGACTGCACTGCCTCACTGTGAAGGCAAACACCATTGAGAAGATCAACTATGGAATTTGCTGGATTGTGAAATTTGCTTTTTGAAAGGGAAATATCACATAACTAGAGGCCTGGTGCATGAATTCGTGCATGGGTGGGGTCCCTCTGGGTAGCCTGCAGGGATCAGGCCAAAATCCGCAGTCCAATGCTGCCTGCAGCTCCTACCTGCTACTCCCACTCATCCTGGCCTCAATGTGCCTGTTGTGAGCTCACGCCCAATCAGTCCCAATCGGGAGAGGCTCACGCTGCCACAGCAGCAGCATTTGCCAGCCATGAGCCCTGCGTCTGGCACCCTCCCAAGGGGAGTGGCCTGCAGGATTTGGCTGAAACCAGCTCTCCAACATCCCCCAAGGGGCCCTGGATTGCAAGAGGGTGCAGGACAGGCTGAGGGACCCCACCGGTGCACGATGGGGTCAGGGAGGGACTGTGGGAGGGCTCCAGGGTGTGTCCAGCCCATCTCACTCAGTCCAGATCGGCTGGACCTCAGCAGCAAGCTAACCTACCAATCAGAGCATCTGCCCTCTGGTGGTCAGTGTACATCACAGCAACTGGTTGACCAGTTGACTGTCTGCCTCCTGGTGGTCAGTGCATGTCATAGCGAGCAGTTGAGCAGCCTTCGCATATCATTAGCATATTACACTTTGATTGGTTGTTCGGTTGTTCTGTCGTTTGGTCTATTTGCATATTACCCTTTTATTATATAGGTTAGTCAGAGGACAAGTGGCAATACCTAGTGACTTCTCATTCCTTTGAGCCTGGGATTATGATTTCCCCTCCTCACCTATATTCCCCACCTCCACACAGAATTGTAAGAAACCTGGTTGAATTGTCTTAAAAAGTCTGTTTTATTTCTGGCATCATTTAGCTAGAATTAACATTGCTTAATTCCTTCTGTAAGCACACATGTGTGTAAACACACCACACACACACACACACACACACACACACACACTACTGTGTTCCACTGGCCTAAGAAATAAAATCAATACACACATAGCAAATATTTGAGTTGCATTTATACAAGTACTTAATTTATGACAAAAATTCCAATCACAACTTTAAGGACCCTAAAGGAGAAAACAATTTTTTTAAAAAAAAAACAAAACCAAACAACTTGCCGAAACCGGTTTGGCTCAGTGGATAGAGCGTCGGCCTGCGGACTCAAGGGTCCCAGGTTCGATTCCGGTCAAGGGCATGTACCTTGGTTGCGGGCACATCCCCAGTAGGGGGTGTGCAGGAGGCAGCTGATCGATGTTTCTCTCTCATCGATGTTTCTAACTCTCTATCCCTCTCCCTTCCTCTCTAAAAAATCAATAAAATATATTTTTTTAAAAAACAAAAAAACCCAAACAACAATACCATGCTTTTCTAAAAGGAGGACTATTTTTGTAGATAAAACCCAAAGCCGATACTCTTTTTTTCCCCCGTGTCAAGTTTCTCCCTCTTTATATCTCATTCTTAACTCCAATCCACCAAATTCTTCAATGTTGTTTTTAAAAGATATGCCATTTTTCCTTCATCATCATCATCAAAGACTCCATCCAAATGGCTATTCTTTGTGGGAAAACTAAAAAGAAGTAAAGGTGTTTTGTTTTGTTTTTAAGCCACACTGCACCTGAGAGGGTTTAACTAACATATGAAAAACTTGAAATAAAAATACTAGCAATTGCTTATACATATTTTTACAGGCATGGCGATTACCTGATCAACTGGAATCTCAACCTGAGTGTCTTCATCTTCTTGGACTTCGGCTGCCCCCCGCGTTTCAGATCTTTCTTCTCCAGCTTTGAAAATGCCTTCATCTGTTGAGACAAATACACAGTGAAATCAAAATCCAATTGTGACATCGTGTGGCTGCATGTAGAAATTACAATCAAATACCTGACGAAGACAGTTTTGAAATAGGTATTTTGGTTCCCTTTGTCTGGACAGGATTTTTGTAGCTCCCCTCCCTGCAGTTCCTCTTCATTTTCACTGGGAAAAGCTTTAATAGCCTAAACAAGGCTCACCCAGCAGAATAGAGATCTGTCCCAGACTCCCCCTCATATGTTGGCTTGGATTTAATAACACAACACTGTAAAGGTATTTAGATGGGAGAACTTCACACTTAACTATCTCTGTTCTCCCCTCTTATCCACAAAACAGTGATGATGCTTAATGCTTTAAAATACTGTTTTTATATGTTTTTCTTTCCCAAGAGAATGTTATACACTGAATATAACATACTGGAATAATTCTCTCTGTTCAGAATAATATTTAAAAAGTATTTTTACTGTAATAGAATCATAAAGCTGACTCTGCATCACACACAAATCAATCTTTTATTTTGAAGATTTCCACAGGATTTTTCCAATCTATTTTTAAAATCCCTAACTATAAATGTAACCTAAATCTCTAAGACTTTAGGTTAAGCATCTTTGACTTGTTTTCCTATGGAAGCAAAAGGAGCTATTTTCCGTATTTGAAAGAGTTTTAATGTCTTACCCCTCAGTCTTCTCTTCTCCAGGCCAAGGAATCAAAAAAATCACAGAACCATGGGTCATTATGTCTGCCTACTTTCCTCATTCACAGATGTCTCTCTGTCCAATTTTTAAGGATCTCCAGAGATGGAGAGTTCCCTTTTTTGTTGGTAATCTATTTCACCATGTGCAACCCATAAGGTCTAGAAAATGTTTTTTTTAATCTTTTTTATTAAAACCACCTCTATTTCTCCAAAGAATGCTTATTTCCTAGAGCACAATTATTTAACATCTTCCCATAATATTTCATGTTGTTAAAGAATGAAATCATTCTTAATTAAATGTAAAATATGTTTTCATATATGCTGGGGACTAATTATATGTAAGGCACAATGTGACACTCTAAGATATGAGTGGGATGTAGAGTGTTCCCTCAAGTCGACTACAGACCAATGCGTAAACAGAGATATAAACAACAGAGTGCTGTAATAGATCAGGGCTATAGCAGAGCCCTATGGAGCTTAGAAGATACAGCCAGGTGAGGAAAGCAGGAAGGGAGGGAGGGAAAGGAGAGAGGGAGATAAGGAGGGAGGAAGACAAAACCCAACTCAACTCCTTTTCGTTTCTCCTAAAGAAACCATGTTCCTTTTTAATTACTTCTTTTGTAACTTGACTGGATGATGGCTTCTCTACTCCCCTTTTAAAAACTGGGAATAGCAGAGCTCCACTCACAGCTGATTCTCCATGTTAAATTAATTCACATGGATTAATTCATTTAGAAGATTACCTACAACAATCATTTAATCCCAGGCTGGATTTTCCTACCCCCCAACAAAATAGTTTCACTCTCCTTCCATCAGGTCTTGTATGCTTTAGCAAAGCAGAGCAATGTTTCATTCACTAGAATGGTCTCCGTTAAATCACCCTGCATGTATATGTAAACTGCGCATAGACATACATAACAGGATACACTACAGAATCATTACCCAATGATGACTTCAGCATTGGCAGCTATTTTGGATTATCTCTACAACTAACGCCCCCTGCCCCCCTAGGACAAGGCCCGCACAGCATGTCCAAGGATTACGTCCTGACTCTGATGTTTCTCACAACTGAGGACATGGATCCAAAATGAAGCTGCAGCCAAAAGTTCAGTGATACCAGAAGAAAGAAAGTAGAAAATAAAACAGAGAATGTGGTGGTGTCCTCACACATGCAGGCCTGGAGTAAATGCTGAGCTTGCCATGCACTCAACAAAGCACAGGGTGGGACACTCCGAGGGGCTAGCAAAACAACTTTCAATCACTGTGTCCTAAAGGAGGAAAGGGAAAGGGAGGAATCCAAGCCCATAAAATTGAAATCAAATGGACAGGGTAAGGCGATACATGTCTCTCCATCAAATTCTGGAACTTGGAACTCAAGGAAATAATAATAGAAACAATAAAATAAAAAATCTGCTCTATTCACATGTGGAGTTCATAACTCAGAGATGCGCAGAGGCAGAAGAAACCAATTTCAGAAAAGGGTTATACAATTTGTTAACTGTTACCTTCAAAAGGGTTTAAGAAGGAAAATGAGGTATGTTTGACTTTCTACCTTCTAAATTACCTTAGAAGATAACAATCACGCTCACCCACAAAATGTGCCTTGAGTTAACCTTCAGAGGCAGATATGGGATTCATTAGACTATAGCTATGACCTCTGTGCATGACTTTTTTGGATCATATTTTTGTATCCAAGTGTTGCACTTGCTTTCAAAGAGACCACAAAGAGAAGCTACAGATACAACAGAAATATATTCTTAAATACTCACATTCGATGAAATGTTTAACTGTATCCAAGCAGTGCTATGAATGGCTTGCAGATGTGTTTTAGAATAAAAATTTCACCAGAAAAGAAGAACAAGATCAATAATCACAAATAAAATAGAATTGAAAGTGCACTGGAATGGAAAATGGCAACTATAAGAAAATAAAGAGCAGAGAGCAACGCTCACCCTGTGTACAGGAGCACAGAGAGAATACAGAGGTAAAAGAGTCTGGCTGAGGGTGTGGGGGAGGGGACTGAGAGGTGTGAGCACAGACACAGAAATGAGTCAGAAAGAAATTCGTAATAATAAATGGTGAGAAAAAAGGAACAACAGCTAGAAAGTTACTGTGCTAGAAGAAAGCCTATTAGGATTTAATATTTAACTATAAATGCTATATATAGTTAGGTATTTTAAATAGCATTTTATGACTATAAATATGTTTATATAATACATATGCATTTTAGAAAACTTGGAAGATGAAGAAGATAAAACATCCTTCTAATCTCTTGACCCAGAGATAACCACTAATATTTTAACAACAGGCATCCTCTCTCTCTCTCTCTCTCTCTCTCTCTCTCTCTCTCTCTCTCTCTCACACACACACACACACACACACACACATTCATAAAACTGGGACCATATTATATATTTTTTAAAAGTATTTTTACTTAAAAATCATATTGTGAACATTTCCCATGTTAATATTCTTTTAACACATAATAAATTGCCACATGTGGTGGTAATTAATGAATGGTACTGAATAATAAAAAACCTAAGTTTTAAAATTAATAGGGTAGATTTCATTCATTCAACTGACTGGTAAATACAGTGGGTCCTTAAATAACATAGCTTCATTCAATATCATTTTATTATAACGTTGATGAGAGAAAATACAGATTCCAGGCCAGGGCTACTGTCTGTGTGGCGTGTGCACATTTCCTCCAGGTCTGTGTAGGTTTTCCCTATGGACTCTGGTTTCCTCCCACATCCCAGAGCTGTGCATGTGAGCTGAAGTGGCCTGTCTAAATGATCCCAGTCTGAGTGAGAGTGGGTGTGAGTGGCCCTGTGATGGAAGGGGGTCTGTCCAATGTGGATCCTGCCTTGCATCCTGACCTGCTGGGAGAGGCTCTGGCCACCCTCAACCCTGAACTGGAATCAGAGGGGTGGAAAATCATTATCTGATTTGTTTTCATTCACTTTTCTTAAAAGTATGTAGTGCTCACATGTATTTCAGTGTTTAATATTAGAAGTATTTTGAGTCTTTATTTAGGAGTTTTGTGATGTTTTTGTGACCAGAAATATGCCATAGGAACCTAACTCTTGTTTTTATCAATTAAAACTATGATACAATTGATTTCGTTATATGTCGTTTTGCTTAAAGTTGCAGGTTCCAAGACCCTATGGATGATGTTAAGTGAGGACTTACTGTATATATATCACAATCTACTGTACAAAAGTCACTCTGGGAAACCTGAGAGGGCTGATCTTTACAGGCTTAGCATCTTGAGTTAAGATCAGAGAGACATGCATTATTTATCTTTCCATGAACATACCCTATGGCTTTTCCCTGCCTGCTGAGTCCTGTTTCCCAAGAGAAAGCATGGTCCATGGAACACATAGAGACCTCAATAAATATTTATTGAAATGAGACAAGAGACAAGTTCCTGGTTTAATCCCTTCCTCACATACTGATTGACTCCCTTCCTGCTCGATGCTCTCTACAACCCTCCACCTCACACACTCTGCCAGGATTTAACTCTTCCTTCCATAGCCTTCCCTCGAGCATTCTGACAATTAGCTCTTCTAAATCCTTAGCCTTTTCACTGAATGCCCCTTCTACCTCTCCTTACACGAAGCCTCACTAGCCCGGGTTTCTCCCCATCCTGTATCCTACCATCTCAGTAATTTCAATGCCCACACGATGAGCTATTCTACTGCACTGACAACCCCGTCACCTCTACCTCACCATGTATCCTTCCCAGCATGTGGGGAGACTTCAGTCATGTGCAATCGTGAGCAAAGAACCCAGAGGTCACAGTACTGCTGTGCTAGTTTTGTGTCCCACGCCTCTGCCCTCAACATCCAGTTTACTGCTTTCACCTTTGTCCCTGCGTGGCTGACTGTTGGGAGTTACTCATGGTTCAAATCCTATTCAGCTCCACAAAATCGCCTCAGATATCCCCTCACTGCACAAGCAAAAAGAATCATTAGCTTTCCCCATGCATGACTTCCCCATGCATACTTCTTCTTTCTAATTTTCTTTTTAAATCCTTACCAGAGGACATCCTTCTTGATTTTAGAGAGAGAGAGAGAGAGAGAGAGAGAGAGAGAGAGAGAGAGAGAGAGAGAGAGAGAGAGAGAAACATTGATGTGAGAGAGAAAAAGAAAGGTTGATATGAGAGAAACTGATTAGTTGCCTCCTGTATGCAGCCCAACCTGGATTGAACCTGTAACCTAGATATTTGCCCTGACCAGGGATCGAACCCACAACATTTTGGTGCATGGGAAAACGCTCGAACCAACTGAGCCACACCAGCCAGGGCATACATACTCCTTTTATTCATGAATCATGCTTACTTTTAATTATGTCTTTTACCAGTTCTGACCCTTTTACCACAAGCTCCTTCAATCACCGATCATAACGTTTGTCTTTTAAGTCCTGTGCTTTGAGGCATAATGTCAGCCACAAAACAGGTTGTGAAAAGATGTGTTAAAAAATACATAATATACAAAACATTATGTAAACACCAAATTTTTGGCTTTGTCTAAAAGTATTGTTTGTAATAGAACTTGTATGTGTATATACTTCATCCAGGGCCAAGATCAGTGAGCCAACATAAATGTTCAAAATTATGTGAATATTCAATATGAAAGTTCAAAGGCATGCCTTAACACCACAAAATTAAAATTATTAACAGCAAAGAATTGTTAAAAAGGTCAAACTACAATGGAAAAGAATTTGAATTATACAATGAGAGTATGTTCCCCTTCTATCGGTGCCACAGTAAAAAGCAATTAAAGACACACTCCAAGGAAGAAGGCAAAGATAAAACATTACCAATGTAAAACCCCTGTTGCCAGGATAGTTTCCACAAGAAATTTGCAAAAATATTAAGTTTTTCATCAAGGGCAATATTATTCAAACACTTCAAAACCTTACCACTTTCCCTTTATTATTACTGTTAATAAACTTACACATTAAATTGGTGAATTTAGATCATAATGGAAATTGTTATAGCAATAGTTGTATGGTTATTGCTATAGATACCTCAGACATCCCAACAACAACTCACTAAGGGGAGATACCTCCAATGGGACATAGAATTAGTTTTAGCATCACTGTTTCCATCCCTCACCCACACACTTTCCCCCATACTTTCTAATTCAACTTCTGCAGCAGCACACCATAAGGACGACTTTAGTCAAAATTATCAGTGACACAATGGTTATCTTTATGTTCACATCTCAATCTCTCAATTGCTCTTTTAATACAGGCCCCCGCCCCCCCTCTCCCTGTGTGTGTGTGTGTGTGTGTGTGTGTGTGTGTGTGTCCATTTCATTCTCCTGGTTTTAGCAGTGCTTCTTCTCAGTCTCCTTGGCTGACCCATCCTTCTCTGTTCAACTTCTAAGTGTTGGACCACCCCAGAGCTGCATTGTGAGTCTACTTCACTATTTATATCCTCTTTCTATATAATAAAAGCCTAATATGCTCAGTGTCCAGTCGTCCGGTCGTCCATTCAACCAATCAAAGCATAATATGCTAATGATATGCTAAGGCCGCTCAACTGCTTGCTATGATGTACACTGACCATCAGGGGGCAGACAGTCTGCCTGTCGACCAATCGCTATGACATGCACTGACCACCAGGGGGCAGAGAGTTGATTCGTTGACCAGTCGCTATGATGTGCACTGACCATCAGGGGACAGACGTTCTGACCACTAGGTTAGTTTGCTGCTGGGGTCCGGCTTATTGGAACTGAGCTAGACGAGCCGGACATGCCCTGGAGCCCTCCCTTGGTCCCTCCCTGGCTGGCCAAACTCCCGCATCCCTCCCTGGCCCCAATCATGCACCAGTAGAGTCCCTTGGCCTGGCCTATGCCCTCTCGCAATCCCGGACCCCTCAGGAGATGTCAGAGAGTCAGTATCGGCCCGATCCCTCAGGCCAGGCTGAGGGACCTCACTGGTGCATGAATTCATGCACTGGGCCTCTAGCCTATACAATAAAAGCCTAAGCGACTGTTATAGCAGAATGACCAGAACAATCAGTCGTTATGATGCACACTGACCACCAGTGGGCAGACGCTCAATGCAGGAGCTGCCTCCTGATGGTCAGTGCGCTCCCACAGGGGGACTGGGATCGCTGCTCAGCCAGAAGCCCCTCCCGATGCCACGGCAGCAGGCACAGCAGGCCGGGAGGAGCACAAGTGGCACCCGGCCCAAATTCGGGCTCCTCCCTGGCCAACTAATGCTTGGCACACTGCCACATCCCTTGGGGGATGTCTGACTACCACTTTGTTTAGGCAGTCAGATATCCCTGAGGGGTCCCAGACTGTGAGAGGGCGCAGGCCAGGCTGAGGGACCCACCCTCCACCCCAGTGCATGAATTTCATGCACCAGGCCTCTAGTCTTAAATAATCTCATCAAGATCTTGATTTGAACACCATCAAAATGCCAATGATATTGCAATCTATATCACACTCTTCATAGACTCAAAAACTTATATCCAATTGCCTAATTTGATGTCTTACCTTGGGCATTTCAACCTCAACATGGTCAAAACAGAACTTTGATTCTCCACCCTAAGCCTCATTCATCCTCTGTATTCCCCATCCCAAGAAATGGCACCACTACTCAATCCTGAAATCTGGGAATTATCCTTATTTCCATTTTGCTCTCACTTCCTATATACATTTCATTGGTGTCTTATCAAGTCAACCTCTTTTTAAATATGTCTCAAATCCTTAACTATCATTTCCATCTCCTCTATCAGCGTGGTATAATCACCATTATCTTTTGGATTGGCAATTGCAATTGCTTAAAATTACTGTCTCACTTCTACTCTTGCTATCCTGTAATTCATCTGCTATACAATAGCCAAGTGAACTTACAGATTTTAAAAATTATTTAGAAAGTCTCTACTGTCATTCCTCATACACAGAATCCAAGTTCTTTCCCGTGTTTTATAGACATGTGATCTGGCAGGTAAGTCCCTCTTGGATCACATTTCATTACACTTTTCCTTGATCCATTAAACTCCAGCTACCTTCTGTTTCTCCAACAGAAAATTCATTCCTATCTTATGGCCTTGTACTTCTCATACCCTCTGCCTGGAATGTTCTCCATCCCCTTCGCCCCCTACCCTCCTCACCCCATTACAATTGGCTGCTCCTTGTCTTTCAAATCCCACCTGGGTCCAATTCCAGTAGCCAGCCAGTCATTCCCACTGCTCTGTCTTAATTCTCTGTCTAGCATTTCTTAGTAGCTGATATTTTTCTTGTTTATTTGGTGTTTTAGTGTTTGTCAGTCTCCACCAAAGCGTAAGCTCAATGTCCTATCCCCCATGTGCAACAGAGCTCAACACATAGGTGTTCAAAAGTTACCTGTTAAAAGAATGAAGAACAGAAACTCAAAAATATTTGCTGCATTGAGGTAGTGTGTAAGGAGCATAGAATTTGAAAACCACTAGACCAGTCCATTAATTATTTGTGTTGTTATGGTGGTTTTGCCCCAATCTGGCCACACTTGGCAGTATAACATTTGGATGAGTAGGGAGGATTGAGAGGGTTGCCGAGAAAGAAGACTGGAGTACAACCTACACAGTATCTACAAATTACACTGGGTGGTGGGTAAAGTAGTAGCACCCCCTGCCCAAAGATGTCTCCATCCTAATCCTCAAAAATGTGAATATGTTACAATGCATGGAAGAGGTGAATTCAGGTTGCAGATGAAATTAAGGTTGTGAATTAACTGACCTTGAGATAGAGAGGTTATCTGGGATTATTTGTGGGGATCCAGTAATCACAAAGGTCGTTAGAAGTTAAAGGGAAGGCAGGAGAATCCGTGTCTGAGTGATGCACTGTGAGAAACACCTGACTGGCCATTGCTGGCTTTGAAGACAAGAGGAGGCCATAAACCAGAGAATGGTAGACAACTTCCACACACTGGAAGAAGTCAAGGACACAGATGTTCCCCATAGAGATTCTGGAAGGAACACAGCCCGGCCAGCATCTTGATTATAGCTCAGCAAGGACCACATTGGAATTCTGATCTCCAGAACTGAAGATAATAAATGTGTGTGTTGTTTTAAGCCACCATGATTGTGGTCATTTGTTATATCTGCAATAAGAAACAGCATGTATCCAAACATTATGATCTATAAAGAATATTGGGGGCAATAGCCACTGCAAATCCTCTTTCTGACTCCTGCAGATACCTGCTGGGCAAGGGCAGATAGCTAGACACCCTCTGCTCCCTCCTCCTGGGAGTCTGCTGCCTTTGGTTCTCCTTCTCTGTTGTTAGGTCTCATTCTCACTCCCCTACAAGTGGCAAAAACCATTCCCACACCCAGGCACCCACACATCTTCCTGGAGAAAAGGGATTAGACTTTTAAAAAGTCTTCCCCTACTCTAAAACCTTTGTAATAAAAGCTATTTGCTAACAAACTAAAGAGCAAGGATAAATTTGATACACAATACGCTCTCATTCAATTACTACACCGAGGATCAAATTCAATGCTTGAATGCACACTGCACTCAAATTCAGCTCAAATCTTTTCTCTTTGAATCATGAGTAGATACTTTAGTGTATATTACACAGTAAAGCAATAACAAACACTCTAGTGAAAATAAAAATGCTCCTCAATTATTTCTCACTTATCCCTTATGAATTTTATTGCCTAAAAATGGAAAGCAGAGCTGCTGAGGTAGGGCAGTCATATCATTACTGTGTAGTTCCTAATAAATATGAATCTGTTTTCCCTACAGAAATGGGAAACAGATGATTGCACTTTTTCAGCTTTTCTGCAACTAGAACCACTGAAATGAAAGCATTTCTTAGTTGCAGTGCATTGGTACTGTAGCTTATTAATATTACAATACTTCAATGTTCTCAGATAAGAAAAGGTACCAAATAATTAATGAATTATATTCATGTAATTGATGATAATCAGTTATTTAGGCCCAATAATCTTACTTAAAGAATACCTTCTTACCAAAATTATTAAAAATTATTTTAAGTATTATTATAAACCATATTTTAATATGTTCAGTGTTTTAAACTGGTTGAAATTCATCAGGATAAATATGATGAGAAATAACAAAATAACAATACCCAGTTCTGATTACTTTTTGGAAATGCTAGATATCTATTAAGTGAAAACTCTATATGTAAACAAGAAAGTTTAGTGTGACTATAAACATTTTACTATGGTTTACAATTGAGATTGCCTCATAAAAATGTTAAATTAAAAAACAAAATGTCACCCTGGTTTGTGTGGCTCAGAGGTTAGAGCATTGGCCTGTGCACCAAAAGGTAACTGGGTCCCATTCCCAGTCAAGGGCACATACCTGGGTTGTAGGTTTAATCCCAGGCCCAGTCGGAGCTCAGGGCTCCTGCAGGAGGCAACCAATTGATGTGTCTCTCTCACATCGATGTTTCTCTCTATCTCTCTCTCCTCCTTTCCACTCTCTCTAAAAATCAACAGAAAAAATATCCTTGAATGAAGATTAATAAAACAAAACAAAAAATATTTTAATTTTAACAAGCAACTCATTAAGCTCATCAATAGATTGAGAAAAATGTGGGAAACAAGGAGTTTATGGCTTTTGGTATATAAGATAATACTCTAAGCAGAAAAAAACATTTAGACTTATTAACAAGGAAAATCATGCCCTCTTTATAATTATCACATGTTATCAGAGGTAGCATTAAAATTAAAATTGGTAAGAATGTGGCATAAAAATGATTTTCATTAGCTAATGGTAATGTAAACTACATTCACATGTGGAATGCATTGAATTTCTAATATATAACTCTCCATAGATACAGATTGTTGTCATCAGAACATCTTACTGAAATTGTACAGAAGCACTCCTGAAAGCTGAGCCGATGTGAAGCAGTCTTTATGAAGTTTAGCAAAGGGTGAGGTAGACAGGAGGATATCAGCCAATCCTCCTTTAATCCTTACCACAACTTGTATATTATCCTCCCACACTCCTCCTCTGAACTAAAGTATATTATCATTAGCAAAAATGAAAACTAACCGAATAACAGCTAATGTTCTGAGTGCATCTAACTTAGTACAGCAATATAACCCAAATGATTTTTAATCACTAATTTTCTCCATATGTCTCATTATGGCCCATAAATGCAAGTGGGAACACTTTACAGAAACAAAAATATCACAAGTGATTTTTTTGGCAATTTAGAATATTACATGAAAATAACTTTATCTATATACTTACAAAAGCTGAGTTTCCTTGACTGCAGTTTGAAATACTTGGCTTCTTTCTATTCCCCGACTCCCACTCTAGGATATTAAATATCACCTATTATGCAATTGCTGTTTAAATTTGACTATTAACTCTTTGCATAGAGTTTATCTTAACCACCATGGTTATTTTACCTTGACTTTAAATGGGTGTAATGAGTTTTCTAAGTGTATACAGAAAGCATAAGTAGGATTATTATCATTGATTTCCCCAGATCACAGGTAATTCTGCTCTTATCTCTACATTTCTATTTTAATCTTTTTAGACACAGATGTTTTTGATTTTCATCAAAATCAGAAATATTCAGAGTACCAAGAATAAAGCACATATTTATTTGTAATATATATAACTCATGACTTTAAACTTGTTTATAACCTATATACATTTTGGTATAATTTCCAAAGTTTATATTAGATAGGTAGGACTGAGAATAATAAAGTACCTCTGATTATGTTTAGCTAAACTAACAAGTATATACAGCTTTACTTTTTATTTTTTTATTTTATAATCTTATAAAAAAAAGTATACTGCAAGTTATTTTCAGTTCATCAGAATAATTGAATTGTTCTTTGTACCCCAGTGACTTGGAGTTATTTAATAAGTGCCCTAAGATTCATGATTCCTGTTCTTAATTCTGGATTATCCAACTACTGCCAAATGACCTGTGTTGCATATTCAAGTCAATAAAAGAGCTAGCCATACTTCAAATACTTCTCTACTCTATCAAATGTATCATGACAACAAATGGAGTAGAACAGAGAAAATACAGTACTCTTAAATTCCTCAAAATTGTGTTCATTCATTCAGTTATATGGAAATATTTACTGAGCCTCCTCAAGGTCAGACATGCGGTGGATACCAGCTATAGAAAGATGAACAAGGGCTGGCCTCAAGATGCTAATTGTCTGCTGGGGAATTTAAATGGAAAAATAAACAGCACGGAATGGTAATTGTAACAAGTGCTACACCAGCTGTCAAGAGTGCACAGGAAAGGGTGTTGAAGGGGAATGGAGTGGCAGAAAAGAAGACTTCTGAGAGACAGAGGCTGGGAATTAGAAGGCAAACAGAATTAGTCACTGAAGAGCAGAGGGAGGCTGTTCTAGACAGAAAGATCAGTGTATGCAAGGACTTGGAGGCACTAAAATGCATGGTATGATTCAGGAACTGCAGGCAGATAAGCTTGGCTGCCGCAAGGCTGCAGGGCTGGGGACGGGCAGGTGAGGAGGGGAATAGCTCGGACCACACTGCCTGATAGGACCAAGAATTTGAACTTGATCCTGAAGATAATTATGAGCAAGTGAAGGACTTTAAGTTGGAAGCAGGGCACACAGGATTGGGGGAGTGTCTTAGAAATAGGGGTGAGGATTCATGTCAGGGTGTGTGTGGAGTTGAGGTGAAGATACGGGGTCAGAGTGAGAAGATTAGCTGAAGCTTGGAATATAGGTCAGGCTGAAGTGCCAAAAAAGGCTGGTAGCCTGGAGAATTCAAAGCAATGGGACGGGGAAGAAAGCATGGAAATATGAGCCAGGAGATTCTGAAGCACACAGTTCTGTGGTGGTGGGACAAGCGCTGCTGTTTGATTTTGGCACTACAGTAGACATGGATATCCCGAATGAAAGCAATGACAGTGCGATCGACAAAAGGGGGCACACAAGCGAACTCTATATGTTGTATCATAAATCAGCGAGATAGATACGAGACGCCTTAATGAGCCAATTAATTAGGAGTCATTTATTACACGTGGCCCAGAGGGAGGCGTTTCTTCCAAATTTCTGAGCTAAGACACAGAGGAAGTTTCCCGTATTTATACCTTTCAGGCTGTTTGTATGGAGATTTTACAAAGAGGTCTGTGTGGGTTATTGTTACAGTTTGTAATCTTGGATACATAAAGAACAAACATTTGGCATAAGAATATGGGAGTTATTATCAGTATTAGTCCATTACGTTAGATGGCTGGCTTGCAATGTCAGACACTTAAGTTTTTATCTTTTTATATTATTTAAACTAAAACAGTTATTTTATAAAATAAGAGACTGTCTAAAAATGACAGAGTTTACAGAACAATGGATTATCTAACAATAGCAGAGAATTTCAAAGAGCAGTTTTTATACAAGACGGAGGTTACTATGCTTCATATAAATGCCTGGATGTAGGAGGTGAGAGATGAAAGATGCAAAGGAGGACTCTAAGGTTTATGGTCCGGGTGTCTAAGTGGTTAGTAGTGTTATTTGCTAAGACCAGGGAAAGAAGAGAATAGAGGTGTAAGAAGCAAAATGATAACATTTAGTTTTAATATTATGGTTTGGGTTACCTGGGAGCACCATGATAGAAATGTCAAGAAAGTAGTTGGAAATGTAAATCTGTTCTAAGATTTAATCTAAGATAAAGTTCTAGGATAAGGATACAGATTTGGGAACCATCAGAATACAGTTGGTAGATAAAGGTCTAGATGAGAATAGAAGGTGGTTGGGACAAAATTCTAGAAAACAATATTTAAGGGATGGGCAGAAGAGAAGCAAAGATTGAAAATAAAGGTATGAGAAAAAATAAGAGAGTGAGCTGTCAAGGAAAGCATGGGAAAAGTGAGTCAACAATAAGGAGTCATCAGTATGAAAAAGTGTCCTCTAGCTTTGGAATCCCAATGATCTGGTCAACTAGGTGAAGGTAACTTTAATAGAGCATGAAAATCAGATTGTATTTGAGTGTGACAGACAAGCAGTACAGACCACTCTTTCACTTTCAAGATGATTGGCTGTGAAGTGGAGAAGAGAGACCATAGCCCTAAAAAAACAAACAAACAAACAAACAAACAAAAAACAACAACTCAGAGGCCTGAGGCTATGGAGTTCATAAGGGATAAAAGATAGTTAAATCCCATGTCTTCTGACTCCTGCTTTCCAATGAATTTGCCACAGATGTCAGCAGCCTAAAGCTGTTGCTAAACACATCCCTAATACACCAGCGTGTCTAGAGGAATCCTAGCATTCTTGTAGAAACTCAAACTATTCCTATTCACTCATGGTCAAGTTAAACCAAAACAGTTCATCTCATCTTTATAATATCAGATTAACCAGAACTGCATTTCATAAAAATACCAATCATTATTGGTACACAGACATTTATTGGAGTTTGGACTTTAGCAGCACCCATCCCAGGAAACAAGGCTCCTTTAACTTGTCCACCTCAGTTAAATTATTCTATATAGTATGGTAATAAATAATCATTTCAGATAAAGAAATAAAAGATTCCTTAGCTTCAGAAGACTACTAAGAATTCATGTGGGGAATCTAATAAAACCAGAGACTAAAGAGAAAGCAGGATTATACATTTTCACATTCTATCTGAAGTTGATAAACTTGAGATGGAAGACTAAACTAATTCTCTAAATATCTGTTTACAAATTATATATATAGAATATACATAAGGAATTAAATACCTAGCTCAAATATGAATATAAAAATGAACTGAATATGCATTTTCAAAACTTGGTTATTAATCCCAATTATTACTAAATTACAGCTTTGGTACTCTAAGGTTCCAACATTAACTTTCAGCTATTAGCAATAATATGCTGTAAAATAATATGCTCAATGATGCCAATACTACTATAAGTATAAAGCAAGTATCACCACTTTCAAAGCTAATCTAATGGTAATACATATGCTAGTGATTCTGTGAATTGTGGTCCTCACTCAGGGTAAAGTGACATGCAGTGCAAATGTGAAAATCAGTCCCAATCAGTCATCCTGAATGAAGGGATTGAACTGTTTTTCTTCTAATCTAATTGGCACAGGAAATATCCATGAACTGTTCATTAAATCTGCTTGAATGTGTTTTCAGATTACTGTTTCAGCATTTTATAAATTGGTATGCTTCTATTTGCTTTAGACAATCAAAGTGAGATCTCTGAAATGTTTAACATTTCAGGTGTTTATATAGGCTCCATAGTACTTTTTTAAGAGGATGATAAATTTTTATCAGAGTTGTTGTTTTGCTAAAGATATAACTTAGCTTTGATTGGCATCTAAGCTTCCATCTTAACATAAAATAGAAGCTACAATTATACTCAATTTAGCCTATCTTCTTTTACTATGCATGAATCCTACAATTCAAGGAACTACTGTCAATAATGATAGATAAAAGCAAATATTCTTATAAGATATTTTTATCTGCAATATCTACTATGTTCCAATTTTTGTTAAAATGGACTGAGATAAATCCATTTAAATTATTCTATTGAACTTCATTTTAAGATTATCTAATCACAAACCAGCAGTTGATATAAACATTCATTACAAAATGCCCAAATATCAATGTAGTGCCAAATTTGAGAGAACCAAGTAAATGTAAAATGCCATACCATCAGTAGGAAAAGATCTCAATAGCCTCAATTGATGATGAGAAATATACAACTTAGGTACAAAAATATTATTTTTATGAAACTATCAAGGAAAAATATTCAAACAGATCAAGACAATCAGCCAACATTTTGCTCACTTTGATTTAATGTTGCTCCAACAACAGGTATTAACTGAGATTCCACCAGATTCTGGACTCTTCATTTAGTGTTATGACTAAGGGATTTAGTTGCTACCTATAACAAAAATCTATGTATGCTAGCTTTTTGAAAAAAATAGAAAACATCCTTGTCGAGCGTTTTAACCTATCCTATATAATAAAAGCCTAGGTGGCGTCACACCCTCGCATGATGTCACCACAAGATGGCTACCCTCACGTTGTCACAAGATGGCCACCACAAGATGGCCAGCAGGGGAGGGCAGTTGGGGGCAATCAGGCCAGCAGAGGAGGGCAGTTGTGGGCTCAATCAGCAGTAGGGGATGTACCCTTGACAGGAATTGAACCTGGGACCATTCAGTCCAAAAGCTGATGCTCTATCCACTGAGCCAAACCAGCTAGGGTGACACCTAGTGTGTTTTTTTAATGCTTACTAGATGCTGAGTACTATGCTAAGCACGTTCCTCACAATACCGCATGCCGTAGGTATTTTTATCCTACTTTATTAATAAAGAAACTGAGGTTTAAATAACTTGCTTAAGGCAGCATAGAGCTAGGACTAAGGCTAAGCTTCCCCATTACTATGCCTTATATATGACACCCACTTTGGAAGAACCCTGGAAAAAGCAGCACTACTATTAAGGTAATCAATTGCAACTTATACCTATTAGATCAAACCTGAGCAAATGTTTTAAGAGTCACGGAGGATATCTATTTTACTTTCAATTTTCAGGCTGCCTTCTAAGATATGGATGAGAAGAAGTAAATTCAAAAGTTAAAAATAAAAATACCAGGCCTGGGTATGGAGGTGGAGGAGCATGTGGGGAAAGGGAAGTAGTTTTGAGATCATCTTGAGAAAACAAATAAGAAAAACAAAGAGAATACTCTTAAAAAATAAATCAAAATTTTAGGAAAGTGTAAGGAATTAAATTTTTCAGGATCAATAGAGAACAGAGAGCTATCAATTAAACATATTTTTGGCAGCTCAGGCATAGAACACAAAGCATGAGTCTGAGTATGGCGTGTGCTTTAGATGGAATTGGAGAAAGAAAACATTTTATCTGTTTTTTGCTTAATGAATAGAAAGTTGAGAACTCTGTGAGTTTTTCTTTAACAATTTTAACCTATTATTAAATCTCCTAACTATTTTTTTAGGATAATTCTTCTTCCAGATGAGGTAAAAGTATATTTTTCATAAGTTGGGATTTAACTGTTAAAATCCTTCCATAAAAGGCATAATTGCCAAAATAACTGCAGTTTTAATACCTGATTATATCAGAAATCCCAGTGGAAATAAAAATGCTAATATGGGATATGAGTGTAACATGCACTAATACGCAGTAGAAACCAACCATAACTATTTTATTCTTAGCTCAAAAGTGGAAAGCAAGAGATTTAATTTCAGGGGAAGGATATTCTGAAAAACCATCTGTTTTCCTTAGATATTCCTAAGGTTACATATATTCTTTTTCACTGAAAGAAGAGTTAAAAATAAGGAAAGGATGAGTTGAGCTACATCTATATATATAAAAGCCTAAGCAACCATTACGACTGAACCACCGGAATGACCGGTACGACCGGTTGACCAGTCGCTATGATGTGCACTGACCACCAGGGGGAAAACGCTCAATGCAGGAGCTGCCCGCTGGTGGTCAGTGTGCTCTACAGCCAACCTCCCACGACCCCTCCCCCCAGCCAGCCAACCTCCTGAGGCCCCTGCCCTGCCATCCCTGCCAGTCAGCCCCCTGATAGGCCTCGATCGTCGGCCAGGCCGAGGGACCCCACCCATGCATGAATTGGAGCACCAGGCCTCTAGTATATAATAACAGTATATCCATAGGGCAGTAGAATAAACTAGAAAGCAAAATAAAACCAATCAAAACATTAATAACTGAAGTCACAGAGTTCCATCATAATCAAAGCTATATTTATGTGTAATCATATTTGCTTATTTGAATATATTTTCCTGTTTGGGGAACAAAAGCTGAATTTTTATGGGGGAAAAAGGGACTGATTAAAGCATATATTTTCATATGGGTGTGTGCATAAGAAAAATCAACACATACCTTTTCAAAAAGTAAGTGGCCAAATGAATTTAGCACACGTTAATGAATTCCACAGATGGGTTTAAATGGGATCTGGCAAACCTCTATCAAAAAAACTTTCAGAAAAGCTTTTAAGCAAAGAGGGAGCTCATAATATTGAAATGGTGTCAAAGTGAATTGAGTTCATTACAGATGCTATTCTAAGAACATTCACACAGTCCAATTTTATATTTAAATGTATTACATGTCCTTAAATACATTTTAAGCTGCACATTTTATAACTAGATGATAAAACCATATGCCATGGTGTGGCATGGTCACAAAGGAAGCAAAGGTTGACATTTCTGCACATATGTGAGCAGAGCTAACTCTGTGCCAACATAGAGAGCAGGTCATTGCTCCTTCTTAACTCCACAACCACAAAATTACCTTTTATGTATCAAGTATCTTCTCTCACTTCTCTAAATTATCTATTTTACAAAATTCGTGCAGATTGTACTAATTTTACCTTAATTTTGGAAAGGCCTTTGAATTGTAAGAGAAGGTACACACTGGCAAACTAATAACTAAAGCTATAAATGCATAAAGGATTTTTATGTTAAATAAAGAATCCATGCAAATGTTTTTCACATCTGACATACGTCCTTGAATTTATTAGCTTGCAAAAAGAAGCAATAAATTGCATTGCATAGGGATTGTGCCAACCAGGCTGTTTATAAATTATCCTGAGTCTGAGGATTTGTAGCCAGCAATAGTTGCCATACTTGCCTGTGTAACCACCAAACTGGCACTTACAAAGAAAAGCAAAATTGACAAAGAGAAAATGGTTAATACTACTAAACTTAGTACAATGAAAACTCTTTAAGTTTAAGAGTAAAAATTACTTGAACTTCATTGTACTAAGTTTTCCCATCAGTGGGAAATAAAAGTGAGAAGTTGTTTTATCTAATGCATTCAATGACCTTGACCTTCCTCTTAACACAGAAGAGTGAGACAATCTGGATCCTCTGCAGATGTCCACCCCACATACAAATTCGTAACCCTCTCAGAAAAGAGAAAAAGAAAGGCTGTGAGAGGCCGAGGCAGCATGGAACAGCATCAGCTATGTTCACTGGGAATGTGAACATAGATCCATCTTCTAGATCCAGTTTCACAGTTTATAAACACTTCCAGTGGTTTGTCCATTCATTCGTTTGTTGACTGAGCACCAACTTTATACCAACCACTTCAGCTGCTCTTTAGGGGGACTCTTCAAGAAAATGGCAACGTTCACAAGTCAGCATACCAGGCGTTCTACAGATTTTATGGACACCTGCTTGGGTTATGATGGTGCACAGAGGATAGAGTAGCTGAGAACCCAAGGTGAGAGGCATGGAAGAAAGAAAGAGCAGCATGAGCAAGGCCATGCGAGCTGTAAAGCCCACTTGATCAGGATCATTGGTACTTTAAAAAGGAGCCTCTGGAGGGCTTTTAAGCAGAGAAGGAATAGGCTGAGATTTGCGTTTTAGAAGGACCATTCTGAAATTTTTGGGACACAGTGAAAGCAGTCCTGAGAGGGAAGTTCATTGCTCTACAGGCCTACATAAAAAACCAAGAAAAAATAGTAATAAATTATCTAACACTACAACTTAAAGAATTAGAAAGAGGGCAATAAGAAAAGCCCCGAGTATGCAGAAGGAAGGAAATAATAAAGATCAGAGCAAAAATAAACAACATAGAGACCAAAAAAAAAAACAATACAAAAGATCAATAAAACCAAGTGCTGGTTCTTTGAAAGAATAAACAAGATTGATGAACCTCTAGCCAGGTTTACCAAGAAACAAAGAGAGGGGACCCAAATAAACAAAATCAGAAATGAAAGAGGTAAAGTAACAAGATGAAGGATTACAAAAAAATACTATGAACAACTCTACTCCAACAAACTGGACAACCTAGATGAAATGGACATATTCCTAGAAAAATACAAGCTTCTAAAACTCAATCAGGAAGAATAAAAAAACCTGAATAGGCTGATAACTACTGATGAAATTGAAACAGTAATAAAAAAACTTCCAACAAACAAAAGCCCTGGACTGGATGGCTTCACAAGGGAGTTTTACCAAACATTCAAAGAAGAGCTAAAATTTATCCTTCTCAGACTATTCCAAAAAACTCAAGAGGAAGGCACATTTCCAAGCTCTTTCTATGAAGCCAGCATTACCATAATCCCAACACCAGATAAAGACACTAAAAAGAAAGAGAATTATAGGCCAATATCTCTGATGAACATAGATGCTAAAATCCTCAACAAAATTCTAGCAAATTAGATCCAGCATTACATTAGAAAGATCATACACGATGACCAAGTGGGATTTATTTCTGGGATGCAAGGATGGTACAATATCCACAAATCAATAAGCATTATACATCACATAAACAAACTGAGAGACAAAAATCACATAATCACATCAATTGATGCAGAAAAAGCATTTGACAAAATCCAACACTCTTCCCTGATAAAAACTCTCAGCAAAGTGGGAATAGAGGGATCATACCTCAACATAATAAAAGTTTTATATGACAGTCCTACAGCCAACATCATACTTAATGGGCAAAAACTAGAACCATTTCCCCTAAGAACAGGAACAAGACAGGGATGCCCACTTTCATCACTCCTGTTCAACTAGCCATAGAGATCAGACAAGAAGAAATAAAAGGCATCCAAATTGGAAAAGAAGAAGTAAAACTGTCATTATTCACAGATGACATAATATTATAAATAGAAAACCCTAAAGACTCCATCAAAAAACTACTAGACTTAATAAATGAATTCGGCAATGTAGCAGGATACAAAGTTAACATCCAGAAATCTATGTTTTTTTTTATACACCAATACTGAACTCACAGAAAGAGAAACTAAAAAACAATCCCATTTACCACTGCAAAAAAAAAAATTAAGATACCTAGGAATAAAATTAACTAAGGAGGTGAAAGACCTGTACTCAGAAAATTACAGGACATTGAAAAAAAGGGATAGAGGAAGACATAAACAGATGGAAGAGCATATCATGTTCAAGGACTGGTAGAATAAACATCATTAAAATGTCCATACTACCTAAAGCAATCTATAGATTCAATGCAATCCCCATTAAAATACCAATGGCATATTTCAGAGACTTAGAACAAACTCTCCAGAAAATAATATGGAATAAAAATGACCCTGAATAGCCGCAGCATTCTTGAGAAAGAAGAACAAAGCTGGAGGGATCACAATACCATATATCAAGCTATATAACAAAGCCACTGTTCTCAAAACTGCCTGGTACTGGCACAAGAATAGACATATACTATTAGACCAGTGGAACAGAACAGAGAACCCAGAAATTGACTCAAGCCATTATGCTCAATTAATATTTGACAAAGGAGGCAAAAGCATACAATGGAGTCAAGACAGTCTCTTCAAGCAGTTTAGATTTGAGCTGTACTGAGGAAAAGGGGAGGGAGGAGAGGCCTGGGGGTGAATCAGTGTATGAATCAAAAGCATACAATGGAGTCAAGACAGTCTGGGAGAGAGGAGAAGCCTGGGGGTGAATAAGTGTGTTCACCGGGGATTGCAGGGACAAACTCTCAGATCTTAACATATAAGGGGAGGCAGAATAAATAAGATGGGTCAATGAAAAAGGCTCCAAGACACAGAGAGGTAGGGGAGAAACAAAGAAGGCTGTCAAAGTTACCAACACAGATTAACCTTTTGCACTCAGATGTCGAGTGTGACTCGACATGGTTAGCATTAGAATAAAAGAATCGAGAAAAAAGCGAGTGCAAAGGGTTAAAAAACAAAAGAGTGATTGGAAGAATTAAATAGGCCAGCCAGCATGGCTCAGTGGTTGAGCATCAACATATGAACCAGGTAGTCACGGTTCAATTCCCAGTCAGGGCACATGACCAGATTGTGGGCTTGATCCCCATTGTGGGGTGTGCAGGAGGCAGCCAATCAATGATTCTCTCTCATCATTGATATTTCTATCTCCCTCTCCCTTCCTCTCTGTAAAAAAATCAATAAAATATATTTTTAAAAATATATATATATTTTTTAAAAAAGAATCCTATCTAATAAAAGAGTAATATGCAAATTGACCATACCTCCGCTGCACCCACAAGCCCCGCCCACCAACCAATCAGGAACGAGTATGCAAATTAACCCAACCAAGATGGCTGCGGCCACGGAGTGAGCAGGAGGCTTGGGTTTCCCCGGCAATGGAGGAAGCCAAGTTCCTGGACTGCCCTGGCCTCCGCTGAAGGCTGCAAAGTTTCAATTATAGAAGATAAATAAATCCCAGATACCAGGGCCTCCGCTTGGGTTGCCAGGGGGCATGGCCAGCCTGCAAACCACCACAGGAACCTCGCCCAGGCCGCCCCAATCTCCAAGGGAACCCAAACCCTGATCCAGGACACCCTTCAGGGCAAACCAGCTGACCCCACCTGTGCACCAGGCCTCTAGCCTACCTAATAAAAGAGTAATATGCAAAGTGACCATCACTCCAGCACACAAGATGGCTGCCCCCATGTGGACATAAGATGGCTGCCACAAGATGGTCAGCAGGGGAGGGCAGTTGGGAGGTATCAGGCCAGCAGGGGAGGGCAGTTGTGAGCAATCAGGCCTCCAAGGGAGGGCAGTTGGGGGCAATCAAGCCTGTAGGGGAGGGCAGTTAGGGGAGACCAGGCTGGCAGAGGAGGGAAGTTGGGGGCAACCGGGCCTGCAAGGAAGGGCAGTTGAGGGGGACCCAGGCCTGCAAAGGAGAGCAGTTGGGGTGGGGGGGACCAGGCCTGCAGGGGAGGGCAGTTAGGGGTGACCAGGCATGCAGGGGAGGGCAGTTAGGGGCAATCAGGCTGGCAGGGGAGCAATTAGGCATCAATCAGGCTGGCAGGAGAGTGGTTAGGGGGTGATCAGGCTGGCAGGCAGAAGCGGTTTGGGGCAATCAGGAAGGCAGGCAGGTGAGCAGTTGGGAGCCAGCAGTCCTGGATTGTGAGAGGGATGCCTACTGCCCGTTTAGGCCCAATTCTACCGGAATCGGGCCTAAACAGGCAGTTGGACATCCCTTGAGGGGTCCCAGATTGGAGAGGGTCCAGGCTGGGCTGAGTGACACACACCCCCCATGCACGAATTTCGTGAACCGGGCCTCTAGTCTACCTAATAAAAGAGTAACATGCTAATTGACCATACCTTTGCAACGCCCACCAGCCAATCAGGAGTGAGTATGCAAATAAACCCAACAAAGATGGCAGGTTAATTTGCATACGCAGGTGCCAAGCGGCCAGGGGCGGGGTGGGATGCTTGTGTCATCACCATGGCTACGATGCAGGCGTTTCACACCTCCCCATCTGCTCCCAGCCTCTGGGCAGCGTGGGAAGGCAGAAAGGCGGCTCCAGCCAGAGCAAAGGTGGTGCCGGCAGCCAGGGAAAGGAAGGCCCATTCTTGCACGAATCTTCGTGCATCGGGCTTCTAGTTAAATATAAGGAACACCTTATTATGCTTGCTTTGTACCAGGCACTTTGCATACGTTAACTTAATTAATACTCATAGGGCTGTGATGATGATAATAACCCTACTATCTCATTTTGTAATTGAGGAAATCAAGGCAGAGATCATTTAAGTACTTTGTCTAAGATTACACAAGTGTTAAGGGACATAGTCACCTACATAGGACAATGAGGCCAAGTAAGATGAAGCTGCAGATACCATTGGACTCAAAATTCGGGAGATCAAGGGCAATCTTTGGTAGCACATTTTCACTGGAGTGTTGAGAACTGGAAAATGATTGTAATATGCTGAAGCAGGAGTTGTAGGTGAACAATTAGGTTAAAGTAACCTTTTATAGAAACCAGTGAGATTTGAGTCTTTACTAATATGATCTGCTCAGATGTCTTGGGCTAAAGCATTTGGTGAGTGTGCGTGTGAGTGTGTAAGCCCATGCACATGTTTGTACGTACATCCATGTAGCATATGTCAATGCTTGAAACTGAGGAGGTGGCAGAAACCAGGTGAAAAAGATCCTGGAAGCCTCTCTTAGGAAAGTTGTCCTGAGGATGACAGGGAGCCACTCACACAGCCTAACCCTCCCCTCCAGGGGCTCGTGTGGCCGCTCAGTCAGCACCCTGGGCCTGCTTCCATCACAGGCGGCACTCACCACTGGACGACAGACTATTTAGCTCATCTGACTGTGAACGCCTTGAGGGGAGAGACCATATCTTGTTCATCTTGGTACCCTTAGCATCTAAAGAGTTATGAACATCAATAAAAAAATGAGTGGGCATTTCACCAGATATGCACTTGCTTTAGAAATATTCCTCTTAGAGCTATGAAGGACATGGCATTGGAAATGAAGACATTTCTTTTAAGTAATAAATACCTTTTCTGCTGTCAGGTCTCCTGCTCCAATTAGGGGTTCCCTCCCAAATTTTTTAAAAAATGTTGCTGAGTCTGTATCTCAGGAAAAAATTAGAAATATATAGCGGCTGTGGACTCTGGGTGCTTTTTTTTTTAATTTTTAAAATGGAACTAAATGTTAGTAACATTTCAATTAGATATATAAAGATAATTGTGTTGTTGGTAATTTTGAACATCTGCTACCTGTTGAACAATTTCTTAGGTGTGGTTGATCTAGAATAGGCAGTAGTGAGAAATAAAGCAAGTCTGTCCCTGATATGGAAAATCAAGCAAGTTAACTAAATAAATACACACGCATAAATGTGTGTGCAGATAGATAGACAGACAAAGACATATCCATCTGAAGATGGATAGAAAGTTCACAGAGGAGCACTAGAAAGTGAGTGTTAACATGTTTACTAAATCAGTTAACTACACTGAATATATTAACTGGCTCCCCTTCACAATCAGCCCCCAACACAGTGAGTCAGATTGTTTGACTCTTCCTTTACATGGTATGGAACTTCTAACACTGGCAAGCTCATGATTTACTTATATTCCGTGCACGACACAAAGAGAGTCTTAGCTCAGTGTTGCCTATCCAGTGGTCGGCAAACTCATTAGTCAACAGAGCCAAATATCAACAGTACAACGATTGAAATTTCTTTTGAGAGCCAAATTTTTTAAACTTAAACTTCTTCTAACGCCACTTCTTCAAAATAGACTCGCCCAGGCTGTGGTATTTTGTGGAAGAGCCACACTCAAGGGGCCAAAGAGCTGCATGTGGCTCACGAGCCGCAATTTGCCGACCACTGGCCCATACCATTACAGATGCATGCATGCACACAAGAATACTCATGAGACTATAGCGCTTAGGTATGTCTGAAACTCCTTTTTCTTTTTTAGTTTGACTACATAACCTAAATAAACATTTCTAAAAATTCCTGGCAATTGATTTCTTGCTTTAAAATCATGTGCTTCCATTAATACCAGAGCAGTAAAAAAAAGCACATTCGACCGAACCATAATGCAGCCGAGTCTCCATACACACCCTCACAACACTTTGAAACATTTACATCTAATATTTCAGCCATACACCTGTCTCCTACTGTTCCACTTTCTCTTAAAGTCTTAATCACAAATGAGTCAGCAAGTATTTATTCTTTGTCACATGTATGTTCAGCACTGTATAAGGATAAAAGAAGTTTATCAAGTCATATTTTCCTAATAGTGGATTTGGATGTTAATTGAAAGCAAATATCCACTGATTCACACACTTTCATTGATACCCAGCCCCTCCCCCCATCCATGATCCAGGTATTATGCTAGCATTCAGGATATAAGATGAACAAAATACACAGAACGGGCTTCACATAGATCATGTTCATAACAAATAACATTTACATAACAGATACCACAATGAAGGCCTATAGAAAGGGTTAATGGTAACCTGAAAAAAAGAGTGATTACTTCTGACTGAGGGCTCAATGAAGATTTCACAAAGAAACTGAAATCGGAGCAGGCTCTTGCAATACATTCACGAGCCCAGTGGCAGGACCATCCCCTGTAAGAAGACTAGAGCAAGACTGGTAAGACTCTGTGCACAGATGTCTTTGGCTAAAGCTATGTGAGAGAGACAGGCAGGACCCGCTCTGGTGAACAAGAAGCCACCAAAGTTGCTAGGACAGAGTCATGATCATATTTGTGTTTCAGATCATAATTTGTGACCATCAAGAATAGATTGCTCAGCTGGGGTGGCTCAGTGTTGGAGCACTGACTTATAAACCAGGAGGTCATGGTTCGATTCCCGGTCAGGGCATATGCCCAGGTTGTGGGCTCCATCCCCAGTGTGGGGCATGCAGGAAGCAGCTGATCAATGATTCTCTTTCATCATTGGTGTTTCTATCTCTCTCTCCTTTCTCCCTTTCTCTCTGAAATCAGTAATAAAAATATATTTTTTAAAAAACAGTTAAAAAAAAAAGAATAGATTTAAGGGGGACAAGACAGGAAGCTGAGATGGGACTGCTCAAGGGCAGAGAGGATATAACCAAGGCAGGTGGGTCTGGAGGTAGAAACAATCCCAATGATAATACTGAAAATAGACCAGACAGCTTCCTGTGGGAAGTAGCAGGGAAGAAACACAAATGGAGAATGACTCTGAGATTTCTTACTTAGGCATCTGAGTAGAATAAACCAGGAAGATGTAATTGGAGGGGACCCACAAAGAATGGGCTTGATTTAGAGTCTTTTAAGTTTTAAAATCCTGTGGCATCAGACAAAGTTTGCAGGAAGTGGCTGGGATGCAGGACTGGTGCTCCAGGGAGAATGGAATCCAGAGGTACAGAAGGAAGCACCTGTGACGTAACTCTGAGGGACACCACACTGAACCAGAGAAGGGGGTTGACCTTTCTTCTCAGAATGAGAAGCAACAGAAAGTTGGAGGGGAAAGAAGCCATCGGAAATATCACAAAAATCCTGGGGGAGCGTTTAGAAGACGGCAGGATAACCAGTTTTAATTAAGTAATATGTAGCATGGATACATTTTTTAAAACAAACCTCTATATATGATGCTAGTTTTGGGACTCAGTGAGAAAATGTGAGAGGTTAAGATTACAGAGTAGGGATTATAAGCGTACTGTTACTTCCTCCGGATTTTAAGTATGTAGACATGGAAAAGAGAAACAGAGGAGCGGGACATTCTAGGCAAGAATTAAAAATAGGAGCAGAGCATTGGAGAATCAGGGATCATCAAGGGACCTAACCAAAGGGACCAGTTTCTTGGATTTGTGCCGATGGGTGTGGGAGATGAAGCGAGACCCACCAAAAGGGCTACTGTGTAGAGCCTTGAGGGTCAAGCAGAGACACTGGGCTCATAGCTGCGCCGTGGTACCCATGTGCCAGGACTCCCCTGCTCTCTTCTGATAACCAACCACAATAGCCCCCAAATTATTCTCCAAATTATTCTGCCCTGATAACTGGCTGGGCAGGAAGACAGAATGACGGAAGAATTGGCCTGCTAGGTCTGCTGTCCGCACACGCTGCAAATGACCCCGACTGCCCCAGATTAATTCGGCAAACAGAAGGGGGCATGTCAGATGTCCAGTGGTTTTTCCTCTTGAAAATTCTCATTAATCTAACTATCAGGGTGGAAAGGAAGAGATAAAAGACCTGGACTGTCTCACTCCTTTAAAACCACTCAAAGGTGGTGATTCTCACACCTGCTGATTCTGTCTTTAAAGAGCCTGACAGGGAAAGAAAGAACACAGTTCTCTTTTTCTCCCTCCCCCACCCTTCTCTTCTGTGCTTCCTGCAAAAACACCCTTGTTTTCATTCACAGGTGGAATGTTGGCAAGCTTCGATAATCTTCTTTCACAATTCCTACCCAACCCATATAGCAGCAGATTATATGTGAATTATCATGATTTTAAATAACTGAACCCAATGAACGGAAAGAGGTTTACCTCTTAAATAATTAGGTGAAAATCAGTTCTGGCTTCTTTTTGGAATCTGGAAGGCGCTTCCTACTGCAGACAGGAGCAAAAGGTTACAGTAGTTTTGAAGAAATGTCTGCACCCAGCTTGCAGAAATTACACATAGGCTTTTTTAATGAAGGCACTTTTTATAGCATTAATTGGAGGTTATAAGCAGCAGGTGGTAGGATTTCATTTTATTTTGTAAGAAAAAGTCTAACAGTTGTCAAATGGCCTGGGTAGAAGTGAATTATTTTGAGTTTTTTCTCAGGCTCTCTGAAATGAAGCTTTTACTGCCTGCCGTGTAATGGCCTTCTTTTGCCATGTAAATGTGGGATCAATCTAGTTTTAAACAGAAAGATTTTTCTAATGCGTTTTTGGTATTTTTCAAGCTGTGACACAGCTGATAGAAATTCTTATAAAATGTGAATTACAGGAAATTCATATTTATAAGCTTCTGCGAGTAATTTTAGAGTGCTGACTTTTAAATATCTGCTAATGAAGAATTCCAAGAGCAGCTCTGTGCACTCATTTTTAACATTTCCCAGATACAGCGCTTACCCTGACCCAGGCCCTGGTGGAAGGCTAGGGGTCTGCACAGCATGGGTCTAATTTTGAGAGCTTCTGCCCCAAAGTGAGGGTGAAACTCAAAGGGCAGACTTGGCAATGGGGTGAAACGGGGTCATGGATCCCAATTCCCAGAGACAGGTCTGCTTCCCTAATAATTCCACAGTGACCACTGCCAGGTTTGGCTGTCACAGACCTGTTCCCTGGGAGAATACATGAGCTGAAATCTATGGCCTCAAGGAGGTTGGAGGCAGGAGAGGCAACGGAAAGAGAGACAATAAACAAAATACGCAAGAATATATCATATAAGTGGTAGAAAGAGGGTGCAATTTAAACTAGAGTAATAAAGATGGCCTCATTAAAAACAAACAAACATGTAGCTAAAAGCTTGAAAAGCATGAGATAAGCATATGTGAAGGGTGAATGTTCCAAGCAGAGGGCATGGCTGGTGCAAAGTTCCTGAGTAGGGAGCAAAGAGAGAAAAAGTTACCAAGTAAGGAGGTTATAAATTTTTCAGTACAAAAGCCACTCCTAAAATTTGTTTGCATCCAAAAACAAAAGATCTGATCTTTTAAAAAAATAATTCTCCTCTACAACTGCCTTCATTTTTTACCTCGAGACTCTATCAAACATTCTGCATGGGCCACACCCCACTCAGTAACGTAGGGGGCCAGTACCAGGGACCTAAGGGAAACTAGAAGTCATCACTGGGGGGCAAGGGTGACACAGAAAAGGGGGATTTATGGAAGACACGCTGCCTGACCCATAACTTGTCCCTCATTCAGAAAGAATTCCAAATACAGGTGTGGGAACAATGAGCAGGTCTGTGCTCAGGGCACAGTTCCTCCTCCCCCACCGCCCTCCCCACCCCCGTTTCCTTCACAGCTACCCAGCTATTTGACCCGCCTTACTTCTGTATGTCTCCTGGTTTTTTGTCTGTCTCCTTCATGAGAATGTCCCCTCCCTAAAAGCAGGAATCTTGCCTGACTTGCTCACCCCATATCACCAAGAGGACTCAGGCCTAGTCTAGCCGGTCGGTACATTCTATGTGGGATGTCCTTTCTGGGGCCAGGTCAGGAGTCCTTGAGTTACAAAAGCAGGTCCATGAGAAAAGATAAGATACAAGTCCAGAAGCTGATTCTTTCTCTGGAAAAAGACTGCAATTGCTACACGCAAGGAGAGTATACTTTTAATAGAACACACACCTGTTTCCAGCCAGCACAGACCTGGGCCTTGTTGGGGCAAAGAAACAACCCTCCTCCTACTACCAGCCACTACTACCAAGCATCTACCTTTTGTCAATACTTGGGGGAACCGTTATCTGAGGACAGAGCTACCTTCTTCACTCAAATGCAAAGTGGTTGAGAGGCAGAGGGAAGTAACAGCAGGAGGCTTCGAAAAAACACAACCGTAATTATTTATGTGATGAAAAGGTTGATCGCAGGATGCTGTGCAGAGACACGATGTAATGGAACTATTCCCATCACATTAATAATAATAATAAAAAGGGCCTTCACCTCCCATGACAAGAAGCTGCAAATCTAAATAATTTTATCTTCCCCTCTGAATATTTCCCAGGATACAACAGTAGCGAGATCTCAGGGAGAGAAATTATTCACTGAGAACATTAAAATACTCCTTTTCAAAAATGACTCAGAGATAATATTTATGTGACTTTGGTAATTTTAAATATATATTTATATATACAGATATATATTTAGATACACAGATATATACATAAATTTACTAAAATGTTCAATTTTGTTGATGGAACAGTTTAAACTTTATACAGCAATTTTATCTACTGTAACAAATACAAAATGATATATGTCTATGCCACATCAGAAATAGTAATATCCATGCAGTTAAGCAGTACATTTATTTATATCAAAATATCCCATCTCAATTAACTAGGCACAGAAACATTTTAACTACTGTCTTACAGCAGAATAAATATTAACTCATTAAGTTTTCAAACACCTAAGCAATGAAAGTTTATAGCTCTTCCCTACAAACAGAAGGATGTCTTATGGTGTAAGTGAGCACCCTGTTGTTGTATTTCAGAACTTTGTCTTCTGTGCAAGTTCACTAAGTCAACACAACAAGCATGTCCAGGCACTAAACAAACTCACAAATACTAAAGTGTAAGCCAGGCGGCCATCAAAATTAATTAGATCATTACATTTTAGAGCCTCAGAGGACTCTAGAAAGCAAATGGTTCAACCCTTTCATTTTCCAATTGAGAACAGAATTGTGGAATAATTTGCCCAAGGCATGACGAGACCTATATTTCTCACACAGGCAATGCTCTTTAATTTACAGTAGGCTACATCTGACTGATAGACAAAATGTTATTTGTGAGGAAGAGGGGTTGAGCATGGGAAATCAATGTATAAAGCTGCTTTAGCAACCATGGAATTGTCTCCAAAGTTTAACACAGTGCCTTCCGGAGAGCTGGTGCTCAATAAATAATTGCTAAATGAATGAACTAATGAAGTTCTTGAAAAGGTATATTTGCTTCAAATTATACTTGCTTCTGGCCATGAGAAAACCTAGCAGACTTTCCTCTCTGTGTCTGCATAGGAGCAGCCTGGAAAACAGCTTTCCCAGTCTGAAGTATAGCAGAGCGTGCCTATCTTGAGAAGCACTTGGGGTCCGTATGCTGAATTCTTCTCTTTTTTTCCCCTATTTTAATGTGTTTCCAAGTGGACACACACCAAGTAGATAATGTGTCCTGATTATAATGCTATCAGGCTTCATGAGAAAGTTCTGGTAAAATCATCTACCCCTATTTCCAAACATTATGTAATTTTAAATTTAGGTTTACTATTATGCCTATTTCTAGAATAATCCTTATAAGCTTCATAATTAGCTCAACATAAAATGAAGGGAAGTTCTGTTTCCTGCACCTTTACACAATTCCCTTCATAAATTAACCTATATAATAAAAGGCTAATATGCAAATAGAATGGCAGAAAGACCGGTTGCTATGACACGCACTGACCCCCAGGGGGCAGATGCTCAAGAAAGGAGCTGCACCCTCCTGGTCAGTGCACTCCCACAGGGGGAGCTCTGCTCAGCCAGAAGCCGGGCTCATGGCTGGCAAGCTCAGCGGCAGTGGTAGGAACCTCTCCCACCTCCGCGGCAGCGATAAGGATGTCCAACTGATGGCTTAGGCCCGCTCCCGGGGAGTGGGACTAAGCCATCAATCAGACATCCCCTGAGGGCTCCCAGACTGTGAGAGGTTGCAGGCTGGGCTGAGGGACACCCCTCCCCGCCCCCCCAGTACACGAATTTCGTGTACTGGGCTTCTAGTTTATAATTTTTATAAATTAAGCCTCTGCCCATTCATATGTGGTGTGGTTAGTGTTTGCTTTTAAATTGTTTAAAACACCACCATTTCATAAAAATGCCAAACGCTTATCATCTTGCCATTGTTTTTGATACTTGACCACTTGCTGAAGTTACTGTTACCTATTGATGCATATGTCTCCTCCCTACAATGAGATTATAAACTGTTTAGTGTCAGGAGGCACATCTTACAACATCACAGGATGTAGTCAATAAATTCAGATTTAATTTTTTAAAGCCACTGGATAGAAAGAACCTTGTAAAAAGTGATCTCCAATCAGGCAAGTTTAATTAAAAGTCCATTCCTTCCAGAATTGTTTGTGCACTTAGGAAAGGACACAGTAATGAAAAGAAGTCCAAAATAAGTTCACTTAGCACATCATTAAAGATATTTCTTTCTTTTTGTAAGACAGGGCTGCTAGTTTGATAAATTGAGAAACCATCAAACAAAATATTTGCATTTCAACATAATAGTTAATGGATGTAACTAGTCCACATATATTTGCATATATGATCGTAAAATTGGGCTGGGAAATAAGATAATTATATGCATTTAAGTAGGTTTATTTGCCCATTATTTTACTTACCATCTATTTACTGAGTATCTGATAAAAAAAACAGATTAAATGCTAGTTATACCAAGAGGAGTGAGCCATGGACCAGCCTTTAACCAGCCCACTATCTAATCTAGTAAGAGATAAAGGTAAAATGTAGCTGGAGTTCTGCACGAAGGTATAGCAATAAAGACTAAGTCAGTCTTAGGTGGGAACAGAAGTCAAGACCCAGGAGAAGGTTTGTGAATACCTTGGGGGAGGGCACACCTAAGTTGAATCTTAAGACGAGTTTTGACAAAAAGAAGGTTGGGTGGCAGTATGAGTGGGGAGTTTTTCAGAAAAAGAAGACTGTAAAATCCAAGAGATAGTATGGAGCGTGGAGGAAATTACAAGGCACTTAGTGTTGTGAAAGTATCAAGCCCAGTTTAGGAAGTGTTGAAAGATGATGCAAAGCATCAAGACTGTGCCTAGATTTCAGACATAGGTAGATATTGATGACATTGGTCAAAATAGAAGGTTTGGGGGTGGAAGGTGGTTAGGTTAGTTTTAACAATGTTGGATACAAGGTTTTGGAATCCCCAAAATGCTCATCAGTGTCCAGGTGTTTGAAGAACAGTCTCTCTCACCGACCTCTACTTGTGTCAATAAACTTGTAAAAATAACTGAATAACACATACATAGCACACTGTCAAATATCTAAATTATGTTAAGATAAAAAAAGATAAATGAGTAACAAAATCAAGACCTGAAATAATCCTGACAAGCTGAAATATAGAACAACAACATTAAATTTAATAAGAAGATATGAAAAAAAATCCTGCATTCTAGGATGGCAAGATGTGACTTGACAGCTGTTCGTGTAAAAATAAATGGAAATTTTAGTAGCACTTAAACTTAATATATCCTCTACTGAGTCTGAAAACTTGGGACTCCATTCATGGAAATGAAACTACATTTTTTAACAATACATTTTTCCAATGGAGGTGGGCACAAAACTTTTATGAAGAGTTCCATCCAAATGTTCCACTGGCCACCACAGTCTATGAAGAGGAAAAGCGTGGGCAGGGAAACCTCCCGCCTGTCCAGAAAACTCCCTCCAACCAGAAACTATCTCCCTTTATTTAAATATATAAAGTGGATTTTGTGGAAAATTTCCTTTAACTAATGGTGTCTACTTCCTAAACCACTGATTGTGGTCCTCAGGTGCAATCATCTCATTCTAAATTCTGCTCAAGTCAAACCATATTTGGATGTTTGTGTTCAGTTCCAGGCATCTCATATTTAGGTGGCCACTGAAACGCCCGTAAGTTTATAGGTGGAATGTAACCAGGATGGAAGAATCCAGAAATCCTTCTCACTGAGGAATGCCTGAAAGAACCAGGGATGTTTTAGCTGGAGAAATAAATATTGGCATCCAACTCCAAGTATTTAAAGAGCTGTCAGACAGAAGAGTCACATTATCCACACAGTCCTTCTGATGAGGCTTCAGCAGGAGCAAAGAATGGAGATTTTGGGCTAACACAGGAAGGGATCAGGCCCATTCAGAGTAATAGAAATGGTTGCTCTGTGAGGGCATGGGCTCCCTGAAGGTATGCAGACAATTCTATCTGCTAGCTTTAACAGCTATGTTTTGCATCTCTAGAATATAAGACATTCATAATCCCAACTATATTCTCATTTTGTGCCTCAACTCTAAGGTAGCCTGCTATACTTCCCAAATTCATTCATTCAGTAAGCACCAAGTATTCATGTCAGAACATGAACACTTTCAAGTATGAATCAGACATGGTCCCAGCCTTTACGTAGCTCACAGTCCAGTGGAGGAGGCAGCTTTGTGAACAAATTCTTACAGTACATGGTACAGTACAAACCCGAAGAAGGAATAACGTGAATGGCATTCCCTTCAGGCCAAAAGGAGGAGTCACAGGATACTATCCTCCTGCTGAACTCAAGTCCCTCTAGAAACACATGTTTTCCAGTCACCATTATCTTATTTTTCAATCCTAGGTGGACCCCCTGGGTCAAATTGTTTTCTCACTGACTGTAAATCTGTTCACTCTAGCTCAAGCACGTCAAACTCCCGGCCCCGGGGTGCATGCAGCCTACGACGAATATTTTTGCGGCCCAGCCAATATAACGGTCTGTAAGAAACATTTTAATAAAAATTTCTTAATTTTTACAATATCCTGTTATACATAATTATTAATAATGAACTACAATGTTCGCTAACGACTGATTACTATAATCGTGTTGTATTCATTTCCCTTACGCGCCTTAGGCGCAGGCGCACCATTTCTCTCCACTAATACTAGCAGCGAATATTTTAGCAGCTGATTGTCACGTCCTTAGTCTTGGACTGACTTGTTTGGTGTGCGCAACAGGATATATTTCGCTTTCTGAGAACAAGAAAAATAGGTTTATTTGCGTTACGCTTATTAATTTGTGCAGTTATTCAGCGTCTGGTAAGTTAATGTTCAAGAAAAAGTAATTTTTATTAAATTGTTCTATTATTTTATATTAACAATTAGTCACTTATTTCAGCCCTTTGTATTCAGCATGTCTCTATCGAAATAAACCTACATTTCTATGGAAATTGAAGCTTTTGTTTTTTTGCGGCCCACATAAACTTAAACCTTGTTTATTTGGCTCGTGTTAGCCTTTGAGTTTGATATGCTTGCTCTAGCCATTGTAGGTATATATTTGGATGACTGCCTGATTGACAGACAACCCTCTTTTATTCTTGCAACAAGCATTAACCCTCTAAACACTGAGGTGGTCATGTGACCCAGCTAATCATAAACCATTATTCCCCACAGGACAGGTCCAAGGGGTAGACACATGATCTTAAACCTGGCAATCTGAAGAATCCTTTCCTGTGATTTTTTTTTTATCTGAATTTAGGAAAAAAGTTACCTTTACTCTTTATGTTCCTGGGCTAAAAGGATATAATCCAGGAACTGCCTCCAGCCACCTTCCCCTCATGTGAGGGAAGCTTATGTGTAATAAGGAAAATGAAGCCCAGGCTCTCAAGAACCAGATCGAAAGACACAAACACAATAGTGTGGATCTTATGTCCCTGGTTCCAGTTTCTGAAGTACTTGGCTTTGCCCTTGTCTTTTTTTTTTTTTTTTCAATTTGGTAAATTATCTATTTAAATATTCAAAGTCACAACAAAAACATACATATAATGAGATCACTCTAGAAAATAATATGCCAATCAAAGCTGGTGTGAAATGTGCAAAAGATAGAAACAAAAGAGATTATGTGCTTTCATTTGTGCAATACAGAACATTTTTGAGCACCAACAATGTGACAGGCCATGTGTAGGTGCTGGGGACAGAGTAGAGACAACAGGTATGCAAACCGGCAAGGACAGGTTTGTATAATGTAAGTGCATACAGATTTGGATATTGATGAAACGTAGTTAAAATACACATTGGAATCATGCATGGCATTATTTGTAGGTATAAAAGTTGAAATCTTTTAGAATCAATGAATGGCGGCCCTGACCAGTTAGAAAACCATAAACAACTAGTGTGGCTGTTGGCCACAGCGATAAGTACCAGCTGAAAATCAGCCCTGATTACAGTCATATTACTTCTTTTAATTCACCCTAAAAATTAATTATCATCCTTGAATCCTCAGTGACTTTAAGGGGATGCATCAGAAAGCAGGAAGAGGTTAGAGGTAGCAATTGAACACGGAGTTTATGCCAGTGTTTCTGATTACGGGTATGACCCAAATTATCTCCTGCAGATTGAACTATAAAGTTTTTCCATGGGAGTTTTGGGCTAAATATGAAATTGGTGGACTTTCACAAAATTATTTGGTCAACAAGTTAAGAATAGACTTATTCAGTCATATTGCTTTTCAAGCTATTTCCACTAGCTAATTTACATAGTGGACCCATGTAGTGGAAAATCATTAATGTTATTATTTTGATTAACTGGCATTTTGGAATAAAGGGCTTAAAGACTAAGGGACTAGTCAATTTCAAAATCAAAGCAACCCAAAGAGGCTAATCAGTGTTCTGCCATCTCAGGCTGGACTGATAGCATCCTGCTATGGTCAGAAACAAGACCCCCCACAGAATGAAGTTCCAGAGAAAGCCAGGAAGACAAAGAATCGATCTGCTGCAGCTGAGAGTTCAGGGTATTCAGGAAGCTTCCACCACCCAGACGCAGCAGGGGCAGCTTCATTTCAATTAAGAGAATGTGAAGGAAATTGAATATTATAACAAGATAATGGGCTCCTGCATGAGCACAACTGTTTGTGAAGTCAGAATGTCTGTTTACAAACTGCCTGATATTGGTATCAAGACAACCAGTAACAATGAAAGAAATTGGTAAATGCTTCCTCCAGTGAAATAATTTTCTGCTAGTTGTGGGATTCAAGGACTTATAAATCCCTGTGGTAGAGTACAGGCTGGGGTTTTACCATTGGTTAAGAAGACCAGTGACCTTCAGCCAGCCGATGATCCATTATAGCCATGCATAGGGTATGATTAAACACAATAAACATTTAAGGAAGAAAGAATGGCTCATGTGTTTTACTCTGCAGTTCTCTTACAGCCCTTTCCACAATGATGAACTCTGAGACCTGAACTTCTACAATGCTGCATTTTCTCCATGGAGCCTACAGAAGGACGGGATATTGACAAAATGTATGTCATGTCATCGTACACTAACACTTGACTATGTCTCAAGGTGAGGTCTCATTGACAGCTTCCAACAAAAGGTACAATCTCCAGCTTTCTTCGTATTTTATGGGAAGGTTTCAATAAAGAAATCAAAATTAAAAGATTTGACATAAAAATAGGCAGTGGAACACATTTTTAAAATACATATATTGTTTGGAATTTTAAAATAATTTCTAAAATATTCCTTAACTACAAAAACTCCAGAGAAAATAAAACAAAAGACAATTTTTCCATTTTCATGAAAAGTTCACTTGGGAGAATACTTATATATCTTTTGGCCGTGTTTTCAAAGACATACAAAGTACTTGGAGAGCAAAAAATGAGCTTATTTAAATAGGCCACCCTCCCCCAAGTTCTTCAAACCTGGGATTATTGACTCTCTGTCTGTGTTTTAATGCCTTATTCCTGAAGGACTGTAGGCTATATGAGTATACTTCATATTTTACAGACTTTACAAATGGAAAATACAATTTTCTCACAAAAAGAAGTGACCCAAATAGCAAATTAATAGTCTGTTATTGAGTGGCATCCATATCATCCATAAGATAAATCCTGACTCCTTCAAGTTCCATGTGTGGCTTCCTGTCATTCCACCTCATCCCAGCCTCTCTCACTGTTCCCCAGGCCTCAGAGCCAGGGTCCATGCTTGTTCTCTGCCTGGAGCAGCTTCCCTCTGTTGGAGAGGGTTTACTTCCCTTTATTTCAGCCTCAGCTCCAGAGTCTTCCCCAACCTTTCCCTGCTTCACCCACCCCCAGGCAGAGCGAGCCTCTGCTACAGCACTGACCACCACACAGAAGCAACGCCTAATTCCTCACAGAAGACCCTGAGCTGAGGACAGACTCTGCATTCTGTCCACCCAGCACAGAGCCTGACAGGGGCAGGCGGTCCATAAATGCTGAATGAATGAATGAATGAATGAATGAGCGAATGAGTCAATGACTGTGTGAATGAATATATTCACTGAGAAGGCACTGGACACTTCCAGTCAAGACAGCGTAGGAGCCTAACCTCTAAGGTATTTCCTCTGTCCAAACACATAGCAATGAGAAAGAAAACAGATGAGAAAACCTGAAAAGACAGAGCCAGATTCAGAAACAAGCTAAACCTCTCGCTGATTAAAAACAGAAGAGAGACTCTGCCAGGCTCCTGACACTGCCCCAGGTCTCTACAGGTCACCCGCACACTTCCCGCACCCACCAGGGGCCTCATTCAGCAGCTGGAAGGAAGGTGGCGCTTCGTGGGCAGCTAAGGCCTGGAGGAACACATGAAGGCACTAGGCGCAGGATGGCTCTGCCCAAAATGGGTGCCTGGCCAAGCCAGACTGTGTCACTCCTTCTGAAGGCCAAAGCCTCACCGTAAAAACCAAGAGCACATTGGAAACAGTGCAGTTCTTGCGTGACCTGGGAGCGAAGTTTGAAGAGACTACAGCTGATGGCAGAAAAACTCAGGCCGCCTGCAGCCTTGAAACCAGCGCATAGGTTCAGCATCAGGAATGGGATGGGAAGGGAAGCACCCTAACGACCATTTCAAGAAGACTGGAAGGTGGGAAGGGAAGTTAGTGCGGCAATGTGTGTGAGCAATGTCACCTGGACTCGGATCCATGGAACAGTAGAGTAAAAATCCCATTCTCCTCCTGGACAGGAACTAGCAAAGAGGATGAATAAGCTCAATGAGCAAATAAATCTCTCTTCGTGCTTTTTTCCCCCCATTACTATGTTTAGTTCTCTTTATCACGAACATTTTACATGCAACTATTTCCGAGTGTTAGTTAGTAAATAAATATCTTCTGGTTAGTAAATAAATATCTGTATGCTTAAAAAAACACACAAAAATAACAGACAAGAATCAAAGTGGTGAGTGAGGCTGAAACCCTGGGCTTCTAAGTCCCTGGTCTGGAGAGAGGGACAGTGCAGGAAGCTCCTCACCTGCAGAGCCACAGAGTGCCGCTCACAGACGGAACCAAAACCAGGCCTAGCATGAGGCTGCGCCCCTTAGAGAGTCAAACAGACTACGCTTCACCCATGTTCTTCCACCAGCTAGCTGCGTGATTCTGGGAAAGTTCAAACCTACCTGTGCCTCAGTTTCCTCACTGATGAGGCTAATAAGGGGGCTGAGGGGCTCCTTTGGAAGGCCCAGGCGCCCAGGCATGGCCTGTGATCACAGGAGAACCAAGCTGTCACTGATCCATGACTGAAGCCACCATGCATTGGAGATCCTACGTGGCAGCAACCCCAACTTCTACAGTAAGTCCAGTTCTGACCTGCAGGGTCAGACAAACAGAAGCAACCCAAAAAACACAGGGATAGGAGTGGAGAGGGTGAGTGAAGAGAGCTCGGGAAAGACACAGACAAACAAGAGTCCAGAGATAAAACTCAGTATGTCCTCACCACCTGTTTTATAATTTGAGTTAATTTTTACTTCCAGTTGCTACACCTGTTTTTCTTTTCAGAAGCTACAACCTATAATGAACATTAACAATGGTTATTATTGCAGCCTTCTACTAAAGAGAACTCACCTTCTAATCAACATATTACTGCTACAATCGAAATCTGCTTCTGTTTCTAATGGTTCTTAAAGAAAATTCAGAAAGATGACCTCCTGAGTTTGCTTGTAACAGTCCAGATGAAAAAAACAACAACAACAACAAAAAAAAACACTAGTAAGCACACAATTACTTGAAACCAAGACTCCCAATCAAAAGACTTTTCTTAAAACAGAGTGTGTGGGGTTGGTTTAAAAATGAATCAGGAGAGGTGGGAAAAGGGCAGAAAACTCACCCACTGAAAAATTACATGTGATGAATAGAAACTGACCTTTCATCACATGGCTGCCTCTGCTGCCCAAGACTCTCCTTCGCTTGATCTGGCCGAGTAAATGTCACTGTGTTCCATGAGAACCGTGAATTCTGCATCTGGAGGGTGAGGACAGAGTTGCCCTCTGCAAGAGGATGAAGCTGGTCTCCCCTGCCTCCCCATCTCCTTTCTGTGCACTCTCCTCCTTTTTTGTCTCTCCATTCCCCACGCGGCAGAACAATGCTCCTGTACTCTTTCCCAGCTCCTGTCAGTCCTTGCCAGCGCTCCATGTCCCAAGCCCCAACAGACTCTCTCAGTGCAAACTCATGCAGATGAAACTTAAAGTAACATGAGGGACCCAGGTGACACAGGTTCTCTCCTGCTACAAACACACGAAATCACACAGTGTGAATGCAGAAGTTTTAGTCATGGTTGAGCTAAAAAAAAGGGAGGGCACTGTGAATATTAGTTCACCATGGAAACTTACAAATATAGAGCAGAAACTAACCACCACGAGGGAGAGTCAATAGGCAAAATAGAGAATTAGCACCCCCAAGTACAGGAGATAATAAAACCATTTTTAAAAAGACTATTTAAAAGTGCATTAATTTGCATTCTCACCAACAGTTCACCAGAGTTCCCTTTTCTTCATATCCTCCCAAACACTTAGCTCTTGCCTTTTGGGTGATAGCCATGCTAACAGTAGGAGGTGAAACCTGACTGTGGTTTCCACTTGCATTTCCCTAACAATTAGTGATGCTAAAGATCTTTCCATGTGCCTGTTCTCTATCTTTGAAGAGAGGTCTTCTTTGGAAAAATGTCTATTCAAATCCTTTGCCTATTTTTTTAATCTGGTTGTTTTGTTGTTGTTGAGATGTAGGAGGTATGGCAATAGATAGAAATTAGACTTTTGGTGGTAAGCATGATGTACAGATGTTGAATTATGATGTACACCTGAAACTTATATAATTTTATAAACCAATATTAACTCAATAAAATCTACACTAATAAAAAGAAATATGCTAATTGACCATACCGCTGCAATGCCAATCAGCCAATCAGGAGCGAGTATGCAAATTAACCCAACAAATATGGTGGGTTAATTTGCATATGCAGGCACAGAGCAGCGGGGCAGGATGCCTGCTATGAGGGGGAGGGCAGGGGGCAGAGGGAGCTAAAGGAGCATGCTCTGGCCATGAGTGAAGACTGTAGGCTCCTGGGCAGCGGGAGCGAAGTCAGGGGAAGGAAGGCCTATTCTTGCATGAATCTTCATGCAACTGGCCTCTAGTTAAAAATCAAAGTACATTAAAATTATTAGGGAAATAAAAAGAGAATAGAAGCAATGCTGACAGAAAATACCAATAAAAACAAAAACTGGAAGATTTGGAAAAGGGTCAAATCGAATTTATAGCAATAAAAAACAATGTCACTAAAATTTAAAACTCAATGGACAGATTAAATTTCAAACAGATTATACAGATTATGTCCCAACTGAAGAGAGTATTAGTGATCTGTAAGATAGATCTAAGGAAATTACTAGAATACAACAGACAAAACAATAAAAATCATGAGATCAAATTCCATCTAGCCAAATTCAAAGAAAGCAAGTTGAATACTTTTCCATAAAATAATTATAAATCATGAAATGATATAATGTTTACTCTCCAAGGATTATTTATAGTTCTTTAAAAAATTTATTATTCCAAATCACTAGATTTTTAGTGGTGAAATGTCAAAGAAAATAAATTATCTAATCTATTTAAATCAATGCCATCTTATAGACATTCTGTTTAATGAACCTGTTTATCAGATCTGTCTTAGATAATGACAATAAGTCTTGGCAAGTGGGAGAAAACCATTTTGTTTTTAACTGTCTTTCCTATAGCCATATATATGCCTTCTCTGGCTTTGCTTCATGGAGCATATATACTGAAGGGAAGAGGAACTCTTATGAGCCCTAGCCAGTTTGGCTCAGTGGATAGAGCATCTGCCTGTTGACCAAAGGGTCCCGGGTTCGATTCTGATCAAGGGCTTGTACTTTGTTTGCAGGCTCCTCCCTGGCCCAGGCCCTGGTCAGGGCTCATGCAGGAGGCAACTGATCGATGTGTTTCTCTCACATCAATGTTTCTCTCTGTCTTTCCTCTCTCTTCCACTCTCCCTAAAAACCAATGGAAAAATATCCTCGGGTGAGGATTAACAACAACAAAAAAAGCAACTGTTAAGAAATGATTCCCATTTTCTCACTAATTTTGATTATGAAATCAGAAGTGTATACCCACAGAAAAAGGGGCAACCTCCCAAAAATTAAAACATCCTGTAAAACAGCTTACTGAGGCTCAGGCTGATCTTAATATACATAAAGGGGGTCAACTACTGTTATGTTTTGAAGAATCCCAAAATAAATACACACAAAAACCTTTTCCAGCCACTGTTTATTGGCTGGAATTCCACTAAGTTACCCTAACAAATGCTCATAGCTCTGGGAAGAGCCAAACAATAAGACATTATTATTTGTAACTTGATGCAGCTGAGCTTACTGTAGTCTTTTCAACATGTCATTTTATTTGGGGAGGGGAAGGAACCAGAGATGGTTTGAGGCCCCAGTCACCTAAAGATGGGTACACTAAAGATGGATATGCCAACCAAGAGAACAAGACACAGAAAAAGAGAAAGGAGAATGCTCCAAACTTTCTAAATAAAACTCCATTCAGCCCCTCACAAACATATGTTGGGCTCTCTTCAATTCAAATAAGGACTGATTGCATATCATTATCACACACGAAAAACAATTGTTTTAAGAAGGCCAGTTTGGACCACAGAGTGAGCTGTGTTGAAATTCAGCTATGTTCCTTAATAGCTGTGTAATCTTAATATATTCTTTAGCCTCTCTCCAGCTCAATTTCTGCACTGATTGGGGGAAAAATATCTTCCGTTGTTGTGGGTATTAAATAAAATCATGTAAAGTGCTTAATAGAACACCAGTACTGAGTAGCTGCTCAAGAAATTTAGTCACCCTTGTTACTTCAGAAATGGCATCCTGCAGCTCTGGGGAGCAGGGCTTTGAATGCAAACACCAACCCCTTCACCGACTAGATCCAGAATTTCACACAGAGACACATGGCCTGAACATCTTCCAGTCTCAGATTCCTTCTCTGTAAAACTGAGATAGTAGCTGCTTTGTCGCACTGTTATGAAAATTAAATTATACAGCCTGTATAAAGAACATAGTATAGTGCCTGGCACATAAGAAGTCCTTAATTAACAGTAGGTATTATTATCATTTTTAGGCTCAATTTGCTATATAACTGGCAGGAGATATTTGATTAAGCAAACGTCACTGAATGACCTTTGGAATAGTAAGACACTAAGAGGCAAAATTTAATTTGTAATCCCCTCAAGGGCTGAAAAATCTGTCTGCCACATGGCAGATACTTCACATATTGATGGCTAACCCATATAAAGAGATGCTCTGACCCTCCTAAAAAAAACAAAAAAAACACGCAACAAATAGCCCTGGCCAGGTGGCTCAGTTGGTTGGAGTGTCATCCTATACACAAAAAGGTTGTGGGTTCAATTCCTGGTCAGGGCACAGGCCAGGAGGCAGCCAATCGATGTTTCTCTCTCACATCAATGTTTCTGTCTCTCTCCCTCTCAGTCCTTCTCCCTCTTTCTCTAAAATCAATAATAAAATAAAAATAAAATATATCCTAGTCCTGCCAGTGTGGCTCAGTGGTTGAGCATTGACCTATGAACCAGGAAGTCACGGTTCGATTCCTGGTCAGGGCACATGCCCAGGTTGTGGGTTCAATCCCCAGTGTGGGCCATGCAGGAAGTAGCCAATCAATGATTCTCTCTCATCACTGATGTTTCTATCTCTCTCTCCCTCTCCCTTCCTCTCTGAAATAAAAATATATTTAAGAAAAAAACATGAGGATTAAAAAAAAGACACAATAAATAAAATGACTACAAACATTTTCAAAATATGAGCCTCTGCATAAATGTTAAATTAAAATGGAAGCTCAACAGGGAATAACTACTAAGATGTTTGAAAATATAAAGCATCTGTCTTCATATTATACCAATTAGCCTAATGCCCTTATTCCTTTTAAAACTGTAACTGCCAATTACCAATGCACCATCCAGTGAAAAGCTTTAGTATGTTTTTTGCATTTAATCATTTCAGGTATTTGTTTTTAGGAATGAAATAGAGAGATGTAAAATGAAGTGACCATAATCTCAATGGTCCCTCATACTTGGTTTTTTGTGATTCTTATTCAATGTATTAAAACTCAGTCCAACAATAAGCCATTCATTCTGAAGTGACTCACTTAAGAATACTCAGTGACTCCCTAAACAAAGGGATTAGTAGAGTGAAAGGCTCTGCTTTATGATTCTATTGAAAAAGAAAGTTAATGTGAGCTGATTGCTTTCAATTCCACTGTAATTAAAAATATATTACCATCATAGCTTCGTGGAGATGGGTTTGAATTGCTGAAACCTATTTAACTAGTATAAATTGCTAAAATTCTACTTAGGAATCCGATAGCTTGAGTTCCATGTAGGAAGACAATTCTCTATTCACTAAGATACTTTCTTTCTATTCAACTGAAAAATTCAATAGAGCTTCCCTTTTAAAATTTTCAAATAGTAAAGCCCCAGCTTGGCCCATGACTAATGTAGCCTTTCCTGAAGGAATAATTTCAGAAGTGTATTTGGTAGTTGCAAAGTGCCTATAGCTTAAGTTTCTATCTTCATTATACCCTTGTGTGTATTTTATCCAAACCTAAATAAACCCAACCAAAAGTGTTAAATTAAAAAACAAAATTGTTAAGGGAGAGAAAGTGAGAAGAGACTTCATTGTATGACTGCAGATTTCTTTGAGAACCACATTCCTCAGGAATATTGCACCCTTAGCTCGGTGCTTGAACACAGTAGATACTCCACATAGACTTGTTGAGTGAGTGATGATTCTGGTCCCTCCCAGACCATATTTCCCTTTACATGAACTGCATTTAAGTTTCAATATTCTTTGAATTGTAAATTTAAGAGTTAGAGCTCTTCTTTTCTGTTTCAGAGTGGGATCAATGATTATAGTCTAACAGGATGAAATGTGTTATACAGGGGAGGAAAAATAACTTGCACTCTACCGCCTAAGGTTTAGTGACTGAGGTGTGTAAACTCAACTGACCGAAAAAATTAACAGGAGGAAAGTTTTATTTCACGTGCACATGTGGACTTCACAGAAAAGAAGTGAAAACCCAAACATGTGGTTAGGGTGGGGGCGGAGGGAAGGCGTGTTTACCAACTTAACAAAGGGTGATAAATTATGGAGAAGTGACTAACAAAGGAAAATGATTTGGGGATTTCTGGGGGTGTTAAATTATGAGATGCCAAATACACGAGAAAAACTAATAGAATATAAAGGCTATTTTAGTAAGCTTTATTTATGTAGCGTTAAGTCAGTGCCATCTCCAGTGATAGCCCTCTCTGGTGAAGAAGAGCTGTTCTTCTTTTCCTGTATGGGAAAGGAGACCACTTTACAAATGAAAATGTATACTCTGCTTTTAAGCAGAAAGGGGGAGGATAAAACGTCCCTCTAATGTCTACTGTTTCTCAATGGTTGTTAGCTCAAAATAATTCTTATGCCAAAGTGGCATATTTGGGGGCGGCATATTCTGATCCCCTTCACTCACTTTAAGAATAACCAGGATGTAGCAAGGAGTGAATACAGCAGCAGGCTCATTCATTGACCGTGGTATGTGCCTTAAGCACAACTATAATTTGAAAGGCTTAATTATTAGGCTCAAGTCCTTTTGTGATTTGTTGGGTTTTGCCCCAGTTCCTGACAGCCTCCCTCTCCCATCCTCTTAACCTCGTCTGATAAATCGCTCAGCCAAGAGAGCAAGAGGTGGGGAGTGAGTGGTGGAAGACAAGTTCTGGCCAGAAAACCTTCAGGCAAGTTGGAGTCCATTAAGCAAGAGGTGAGTGCAAATAGTAATCAGAAGTGAAGAGGCCAGACTCAGATGTCAAGTCCCTGTTATTAAGGAGAAGAGAAGACAGCCAAGGGGAAGCAGATGCCTGAATCCTAGGCACTGTCTGTTGCCAGTAATCATGGCTGATGAATGTATAGCATCAGGGTGGCCCCACTGTGCTCAAAGGGCAAGGAACAAAGGGACACTATAGAAGTAATGATTTTGCAAATAGTATATACTTCTTCCTTAGGGCAATAAAAAATATGTCCTGAACATACATATATTCTATACATTCAATTTTTAAAAACATATTATGCCTTCTAGTGCTATCAGGCAAAAGTTATTAGTGGTGCAATCATTATATGCACTATTTGAATACACAAATATACATAAAATATGTGAACAATTCTTTAAAAAAAAGACTGCTTTAGAAAAATGGATATAATACAAATTATTTTGAAAAATGTCATTTCCCAACTTACATTCCAATCCTTACACCTATCCTATTAATTCAGTACTTACACACACACACACACACACACACACACACACACACAGAAAATATAAATCATACTCCTAAAGCACTACAACACCAGGCACCAAAATTACATAGCATGATGATGCATAATTATGGCACTCTCAAACAGCATTTGAGAGCATGTCACAAGCGATGAAAAACGTAATTTATTTCTACTGACAGATATTAATTGCTCTGTGTTACAAAATTTTTGAACCATTACTGATAAGCAAAAATGGTAACAAATGCCTTGAAAACAACTGCAAGGAAAGAGCTATAGTTCTAATCATAAAAACTCCCATAGCACAAGGAAAGGCAATTTCTCAAAGAGGACATCTATTATTAAAATTCTGAAATTGCTGCCATGACACAGTGGGAAGAGGCTCAGATGTGAAGTCCCTTCCAGCAGGTCTAAAGTGTTATTAATCTCTGATCGCACTGGCTAATTGGAACTGAGAATTTTGCCGTTTCCTTTGAAATCGTCTTTGTTAAGGCAAACCTGGATGGTTGCAGGGAACCGTCAGCACAGGAGCATACATGCAGAATAGATTGAATAGATTATTCTTTTACAACTGAGCCACAACGGTCAAATGCATTTCATGTGTGGTTAGGAGGGCCAAGCTCTTGCCTTATTACTGTTAATGTGACTATTACTGTTAATTGATTTCGATCTGTTACTTCAGAGATCAGGAATTTGGACAGCAATGCTAAGTTACACTGCCTTCCATAGCTGATGTGGCTAAACATAAGTTACCACAATCATGAAACTCTGCTATCTTCAAGAGAACTCAAGGTGAGCACCTTCACCCACTGTCATCACCTCCCAAAACCTGTGTCAACACCCATGCTTTTCCCCTCTCAGAGTCGCCTAAGCTACCCCTCACCTGCCCGGTGCTGCTTCCACGTCTCTCATCTCGGGCACTGTTCTGACACCTTGTGCCTAAATTCTCCTCCACATCCTTATGGCCCTATTTGTGTCAATAGCACCGCTAGTCTTTTAAAAACCTCAGCTGGATTTCTTGAGTTGTCATTGAATCCACTTTCTCCCTTCCCTTGAAACTCCTTATTAATTAATTTGTTACCATTGCAACAAACATTACAATCTCAAATCATACAATTTTCCCAGAATCTTTCTGGACTCCTAATTCCATTCTGTACCCAGCTATCAGATCATTCTCCCTAAAATACTAGTTTCACCACATCAGACCGCTTCATAACTGCCAATGCCCTGACTCTGTAACTGCAGGACAATTTCTAAATGCATTAGCTTGACATTTACAGCCCTTTACTGGTATGATCTGACCTCGAGGGGCCAGGCAACTATCATTTTGCTAATATTGTCCCCTCTAGCTGGTGTGACCCAGGAAATACAAACAGAGTAGTTAAGCTTTCTTGCCTCTGGATTTTCACCCAGGCACACTCCCTGCAACTCACATCCTTGTTTCCAAGTTTTTTGTTTTAGATCAAATATTAGGTTCTCTATAAAACCATTTAGCCCATAATGACTACCTTCTTCTTCCTACTACACTCATATAGTTGGTATTACATACTTTCCTGTATTGTTAAATCTCTGTATGTGGGAGTCCTGATTCTAGCCAGATCACACGCCCCTTAAGGGCATGGACTATATCAAATATTTTTAGAACCCCATAACCTGTGCTCAATGAACTCCTGCTGACAGAGCTGCCTGATCGGCTCCTATACGAAGTAGAGTCTAGAAGAAAGGAAGAATGCCATGGTGGCCTGCTGAGCAAAGCCACAGACCCAAAGGGATAAGGGCAATGACTGAAAACAGCATTTTAAGCTGAGGAAAGGTCAGAGCCAAATAAAACCATGTGAAAAATAGATACAAATTCAAATGCAGCTAAACCAAAAGAGGAAGCCATGGTAAAAGCAAGGGCATTAATGAGCAAAAAGGGGGTGTAATGGTGACCATTTCACAATGTATGCAAATATTGAATCATTATATTGTATACCTGTGACTAATGTTAACTATTGATTATACCTTTAAAAAAATGAGCAAGAAAGTGAAAAGCAAATGGTAAGGGGGGATCAGTCTGGAGTCATTCCAAAGGGAAAGTGGGAAATTCAGAAACTTGACCGAACAATATAGGACACAGTTCTCAGCAGTGACTGCACACAAACACTGTTCACGTACCTCTGGAATTGCTAGCAAATTTGACCCTGTGCTGAGCCATAAAGTAAGTCTCAACAATTTAAAAAGATTAAAATTATTTAAGTACGTTCTTTGACCATGTTGGAATCAAGCTAGAAATCCAAAAGGGGATAACTAGAAAATCCCCAAAATTACTGTTTTTAAAGTAAGTAATATAATTTTAAATAACCCAGGGTCAAAAATATGACAATAAAAATTTTAAAATATTTTATATAAATACTGAAAATCAGACAAATTAAAACATGTTGGATACAGCTGTAGAGAAAAACAGAAAAAAAAACCTGACAGTCCAAATTGGTTATTTTAAAAGCCTAATAAAATTGATGAACCATTAGCAAGCCTAAAAATGAAAAAGAGAAAATGAGATTTAGCAATACAGAGAAATGAAAAATAGTACATTAATATAGATCCTATAGATTTTTTAAAGAGGATATAAGGCATAACTTTATTCCAATAAAAGAAATTCAAGTGAAATGCACTTTTAAAAAGATGTTGAACGTGAAGTAAAAAACTTCACATAAAGAAAACTCCAGACATAAGTGACTGCAGCAGTGAGATATCAACACAATCAAGCATCATAGCCAATTTGGATTTGCTACAGAAATTCAGTTAGTTTGATACCCAAAATCAATGTAATTCACCACATTATAAGAAAAAAGGAAAAAAAACATAAATATCACTTCAACAGATATAGAAAAGTCACTTACTATGATTCAAATCTCACTGCAATTTACAACATCTTAGCAAACAAAAAAAAGAAACTTTCCAGAGAGTTAGTGTCAAAATTGAATTGAACTATACAACACCTAGTTGGTGTTGGAGAGTTGGAAAAAAGCTGTGGAAACTAGACAACTTATTTTGTGTCAGGAAGGAAAAAATCCTCACACTGCTAATGTTCCTGGACTCCTTGACCTGGCTGCTGCGGACGTAAGTCTACGAACTTTGTGAAACAGAGTCATCAAGATGTCCACTCAAGATCTGAGCACTCTTCTGTATGTATGTCATATGCCAGTAAAAAGCTCATTTTAAAAAGTAAATGTGCGTGCGCATGTGCGTGTGCGTGTGCGTGTGTGTGTGTGTGTGTGTGTGTGTGTAGTCATTCGCTCTATGGCAAACAGTTGAATGTTCAGGTAAAGAAAAGAACCTCCAAAAATTGGGATATTTCTGCCAGTTGGAGTTTAAGAGAACAGAGCCCAAGAGAAAAATAAACAGAGAAGTGTGAGAGGCCTGGGTCTGTGTATGAACAGAAGAGAAATCCATCAGGAGCCTAAGGATTGAGCCTTTGTAAAATTTTGTTTTGGAAGGGAGGCAGGGGTACAATTTAAAGGTATACACCATCATTTAATGTAAGAAATTAGAAATGTAAATAATCTCTAGTCCAAAATGGCTTTTAAATCCTTTAATAATGGAAAATCCGATATCATGTAGACAGTTCTACACAAAGAATAATTTCACATTATAAATTGACGAAAATTCATCAACTCAGTTTGGTTTTAATAGCCTCCATTTATTAGTGGTGTCTTCTTTAGGCTGTTATCTTGGCAGCACAGTACACCAATTCAGGGGCCATTTGACCACATTTTGTTGTTGTTGTTGTTGTTGTTGTTGTTGCTGGGTGTGATTTTTTTAAATTACAAGATTAATTTTACAGTTTTCCCCACATACAGCCATATATCACACCTCAGCTCTAATACCGATTCCTTAAGTCAAGTAAGCTATCTTTTCTCTAACCTATCACTTCTTGTTGAATTTGAATTAAAAGTCTCTGCTTACATGATCTATATCTACTTTGCCTCAAGTCTGTGGCAGGCAGAGATCCTATTAATCTCTATGCCACTGGGAGGTGTTTGATTAGCAAATCTGATTTAATCAAGCTAACGTTGATTAAGAAATATCATCATAAATAACTGCAATGACTAAATTCAAATAAAAGCACAGAAAAAAAAAAAAACAATACCCATACACTGTTTGGACAAATTCAGACGTTCTTTCATCAAATTTTACAGAGAGCTAATGGCATGTTAGAAAGGGAGCCAGATGATGGGCCCATAGAGGTAAGTACGGTAATAATAAGGAGGAGTCCTGGCTCTAAAACTCCTATGAACCAGTGGAGAATTGTATGAGAACAACACACATGATTATGAAGTCTGGGGCTGCTATGGAGATAGACAGTGTCGGGTCAGTTTATAGATTAGATGATGCCACTGTGAGTCCCAAAGAGAACAAAGTTGATGGGGACTGAGACGATATTCAGGGCACATGCAAAGGAACATTGAAAAGGCTCATGCAATCAAGAAGCTCAGAAAAGTTCTGTATGCCAAATGTGCATGAAGGAGGCCAGTGGGAGATAAGATTAGACAGAAAGGTCATGGGAATGAGAAACCCCTGAATGAATTTCATTAGAAGAGTATTTCATTTTTAGGGCCCCGTTCTGGCAGAGCTGTGAAGGATAGATGGGGAGGCATTCAGGAGACTATCTACAAGGCTGTAGTAGTCTGGTTGGAAAAAAAACAACCAAAAAAAAAAAAATAGGGCTTAAATCAGGAAAGGGAAGAGGGAGGGCCATATTCAAGAGACTCTGAGAAGGTAAAATCAATGCAAATTAGCTCTGATTGGTGTGAAGAATGAGGAACAAGAAAAATCTAGGCTGACTCCAAATTTAGTAGGATTAAAAGGATGGAAGAGATTGGAGCAACCCAACTGCCCATCAATAGAAGGGTGGATACAAAAGTTGTGTACATATATACAATGGAATATTATTCAGCTATAAAAAAAAGAATGAAATCTTACCATTTGCAACAGCATGAATAGACCTAAAGAGTAATATGCAAAGTGAAATAGGACAGACAGACAAAAACAAATACCATATGATTTCACTTATATGTGGACTTGAAAGAGCAAAATAAATAAACAAACACAGTAGAAATAGACTCATAGATACAGAGAACAGACTGATGGTTGCCAGAAGGAAGGGGGTTTGGGGACTAGGTAGAAAAGGTAAAGGGATTAAGAAGTACAAGTTAGTTGTCACAAAATAGTCATGGAGCCCTGAGCTGGTGTTGCTCAGCAGTTAGAGCATTGGCTTATGACCCGAGAGTCTCGGGTTCAATTCCCAGTCAAGGGCACATGCCTGAGTTGTAGGTTCAATCCCCGGCCCCAGTTGGGGCACATGCAGGAGGCAACCAATTGATGTGTCTCTCTCACATAGTTGTTTCTCTCTCTCTCTCCTGCTCCCTCCTTCCCTTTCACTCTCTCTGGAAATCAACGGGAAAAATGTCCTCTAGTACACTTTGTAAAATATATGATTGTCTAACCACTATGATGTACAGCAAAACTAATACAAATAATATTGAATGTAAACTGTAATTGAAAAATAATTTTTTTAAAAAAGGGTGAAAGGGGTGACAATGGAGAGGATTAAATAGGAATGAGACTGGGTCTACTCATGTCCCATTTTATCCCTGTAAACTGACAGAAACTATGCACTTTTCCTCTGAGCCCCATCCACCAACACAGGGTCTGGCTTGATGGTAGCCTGAGGCAGGGAATATGTGAAGAAAACTAAGTGTATGGAGATAATTCAAGGCTTGGGGAATTTTTACTTATTTTTTTTTACCATAAAAATGCAGGATGTCTGTGAGAAATCAAGGTAGAAATTTCAAGTAGTTAGAAATAGGGGCTTGCCCAACTGGTGTAGCTCAGTGGTTGAGCTTTGACCTATGAACCAGGAGGTCACTGTTAGATTCCTGGTCCTGCCCAGGTTTCAGGCTCAGTCCTCTGTGGGGAGTGTGCAGGAGGCAGCTGATCCATGATTCTCTTTCATCATTGATGTTTCTATCACTCGCCCTCTCCCTTCCTCTCTGAAATCCATAAAAATCTTTTTTAAAAAGAAATATGGGCCTTAATCTAAGAAAAGTGTTTGAGCCTGGATACAACGTCATGTCTATAAGGAGGCTGATGGGAATGTAAGGGCCTTTAGTGAGGGTTACATAATAAAAAAATGAAAGTCTATTAGTCACTTTAAGGCAAACTTACACTTCTTTGTTGTTTTTATGGGCAATGGCCTTTGGTGTCAACAGTGATGTTCATTGTTACTATTATAATTATTAAGAAGAGTACAATGGGAAATCTTGAGCTAATCTGAGAAAGTATTAAATAACATAAGATTAAACCACCCAGGAAAAGCTTTCTCACTACCACATACACAGAAAAATTACAGCAATTCTCCATTGTCCAATAAACACATTTCTGAATAATCTCTCCCCTTCCCGGCTCTAATTTGGAGGATTAACTAACATTTAACTACTCTTGGTTTAATATGCATTAGAGAATTAAATACTGAAATAGTCCTGGTTTTCCTGTGTTCCCTCTCCCCACCACCAAATTCTATACCCAGAAATTCCTCTCACAAACAAACCTCCATTCACAATTTCAGCAGTCAAATTTAACCTCTCTCCTCTCTGACCAAGCCTTTACATGTACTGGATTCTGCTACTTGCCATATCATATCTTAACCTAGAGGCACCTTTGAGTCTCCAATTCAGTTTTTATCTTCATGAGCAGAAACCCATATTTTACCCCATTTTTATGTCTGTCCTCCAAGGAGAACACTCCCCACGCTGATGATAAAATGCTATGGGGCAGGATGGAGTGAGGAGATTAACTTGGAAGCTAACTAGAGTGAAAGAATGAATGCTTCTGGTTATTTTGAAAATTTTTATTAGAAGGAATGCCTTTGTTTTCCCAGCTGACCTTTTTCTTCTCTATCTCTTTCTACTCCTTTCTAACCCTACTAACCTTCTATAACTTTTTCATTGTTCTTCAAAGACTTCTTCACCTTTGGGCTTCAGTAAAAAGCGGCAACTGAGTTGTGGAAGGGAGAGGGAGGTGCACAATATGAAGGCAGCTACCTAGGGAACCAAGAATTAATAATAGGCAATTCCAGGTACTCAAGGTCCTCCTTTCTGGCTTGGAGACCAGTACAAAGTTATTTATAGCTCCTTTCATAGATACTGTTATTAACCAATAGCCTCTTTAGGCACTTTCTCCTTTATAAAAGTGTTTTCTCATTCATTTTCATTAATGTTCCATTATTCTAAAAATGCTGAGTGATTGTGCTTCTAAAATGATAACCTCAGGGTGAACCTGGGAATAAGGTCTAAAGAGAATTTGATTATCCTCCCAACTAATTTCTAAAAATTAAACACGAAACATGCCTCAAAAATGAAAAACTGCCTTATATCCATCTGTCTATTAAATAAACTTTTTGTTCCTTTGTCCCTTCTGTCGGAGACTTGCTCAGAAAAGAAAAAATTTCTAAGGGGCGGACTCATCCCTCTAAACATTATTGAGTGCTGGACTCATAATTAGATCTGGAACTCTGTTTTAGTTAGCAAGCCTTACCAAACTGAAAATGTAAAATCTCAAATCTGCTATGATTGACAGCACCAGAGAAAATATGGAGTCCATTTGTCCATCGTGATGTTCACTGGTTCCTTTAAGCTTTTGTCTGGCTGCTCATCTTGTCTCCCAGAACAAAGACAACCCATACCACTTGTTATAAAATTAGAAAAAATTATTGAGAATTTTGGTACCAATGAGGGATAAATATCAGAATTCTTTCATTTAATTAAGAAAAACAGCCATTGTTCCCCTTTACTCCTAATATGTTCTTGGGCTAGTCTTATACAGAAACTATTTATTCTTTTAATTGGACTTTTTTTTCTGATTTTACAGTCATTTGTTTTCAGATTGCAAAACGTTCCCCTCATACAAAAGCAATTTTAGAATTCTGAGCCATCATTTTCTTCATATCCCTCATTAAGTACAGTTTAAATCAATTTTCTTGCTTTTATTTCTTAGTGTTCCATTACTCTACAGAATGATTCACCTCTGTTTTTGATCTGACATGTCAATGCTTTTTTACTTTTACTGATGCTGTGCACACGAGGTTTACAACACTTCACTAGGTCGAAAGTATGGAAGATCACTGCATTTATATGACTTGGGGTTTAGTGCCTTGCATTTGGTTATAGTTTTACATAAAACACACACAAAATTTCTCCAACACATTTAGGCTATAAACAACTATAGTCTGGTTTAAGCCACCATAATAATGGGAAAAACTCTAAACTGGGGGGGGGGGGTGACATTTAGATGTTATGATACCTTGGAAATAAATAGCTGCCATTTATTAAATGCCTTCTGACTTGCTGCAGGCTGCAAGATAATAACCCTCTCTTAGTCTTCAGATCTATGAAATGGAAGTTGTGATTTCCACTTACAAATACAATCTCCACTGATGAATAATACCTACCCCTCAGTGTTTGTTCGTAAAACAAGCGAGTTAATTCGAGGTCTGAGTGCTATACAAGTGGTTTTCATTTCTACATCTTGGCGTCCTCTTCTTGTACTTGCTCCTCTCAGGGTTGCCCTTTCTCTTCAAAGGCTCTGCACCTACCTCAGGCATCTTATACCTCACCTTGGCATCAAGTCTCACCTACTGACTAAAGACCCCCCGTTCTACATCTGCAAGTGGAGTCTTTCCACTTTCGGCTGACCCATGTGTACCTCCATGGACGCCACGCAGGTCCCTTTGACTCAAGTTGTACAGTTTTTCTCTCCTCATGTACACTTTCCCTAAGTTAGTGACACTAATCATCTCCCTTGTTACCCAGGCCAAAATGCTTACTACCTCCTTGGTTCCCACTCATTGTTTCACACAATTCCATAGGATCTCAGGTTGTATTCATTCTGTCTCTACATATCTCTCCAAACTGTCTTCTCCTCTATATCCCACTGTCAAAGACTGTCAAGTCCATCAATGTCCCTCTCCTTATCAACAGCAGGCCTTCCAAACTTCTGTTCTTCTAGGAAATCCCCCTTTAATGCACCACCCTTATCCTCTTCGCCCAGCCCAGAGGTCAGCTGCAGCTATGGTAGATAGTTCCCATATACCTCCAGGCCTTCCTACCTCAGGTAGGAAAGCTGAACATGCTTCTGTGGCCAGAGAAAGTCCTGAGTCCCTCTCTGCCTCAGGACTTTCTCTGGACACAGAAGCATGTTCAGCTTTGGTGTGGAACAGGCCACAGTACCAGGAAATTAACATGCCAAGAACAATTTTTAACCAATGAAGCACAGGAATTGATGAACAGAGATCCCATTTCCTCACTGCTGTATGGGACAATTCTGAAGTGTGTTTCACAGAGATACAGGGTTCCAGCAGGATTGAGCCCCAGTTGCCCACAGGTTACCCTATTTCACAATACTATTCTTATTAGCTACTCTCCCTTCTATGTCTTACCTGCCCATGCTTTCTGGGATCTACTTAAACTACTTGCACCCAACTCCATTTCTCAGACCCTTACCTATTAAGCAAAGCCTTGAGGAAACATTAGGATGAACAGGAATAAGATTATCATTGGATTTCTTAATAGAAACAAAGAACGTTAAAAGGCCTGAAATAATACATTCAAATTCTGAGTGAAAAGTATTTTCGACCAAGAATTCTATGTCAACCCAAACTAAAAATTAAGTGTGAGAGTATGATGAAGACACTTTCATACATGCTGAATATGATATTGTGATATAATATGAAATATATTTTGATCTGTCCATGGTTCCTGGCATACAGTTCCTAAAACCCTTCTAATTTCCTAAGTGATAAAGAGAAATGAGAGCACCTTGTTATAATATTTGGTCTTTTGTCCTCAAATAGCACAATAACTCAAATAACTCCAGTTCTTGAAACAGCTCCAAAGCTAAGGTGACAAGAATGTCTTATTATTCATTATAAGCCCTTTCAACCACTTCTGAGTTTATGCTAATGAGGTGACTTTCAGAAAGCTCCTAAGGATGGGGCTGGTTGCCAAGGGAGCCAACCACGTGACTAGAGGATTAAAACTGTCCCTTCCATCACCTAGCTCTACCTCTGGGGAGGGCAGAGGGGCTGGAGGTTGAGTTAATTCCTAATGACCAATGATTTAATCAATCATAACTACATACTAATAATATATAAAAAATAGGCAGAGAGGTTGGAGCTTCCAGGTCGGTGAACACGTGGTGGTGCTAGAAGGGCTGGAAGCTCCACATCACTCCCCACACCCTGCCTCTGCACCTCTTCCATCTGTCTGCTCCTGAGTGGTATCCTTATAATAAACCAATAATCTGGCAGGTAAACCGTTTTCCTGAGTTCTATAAGCTGTTCTAGCAAATTGTCAAACACAAAGAGAGGGTCAGGGGAACATGATTTACAGCTGGTCAGTAAAGAAGCACAGGAAACAACCTGGACTTGAGACTGACATCAGAAGTGGAAGGGAAGGGGGGAGTCTTGTGAGACTGAGCCCTAAACCTCTGGGGTCTTTGCTAACCCCAGACAGAAAGTGCCTGAATTGAATTAAATTGAAGGACACCCAGTTGTTTTCTACAAAAATTGCAGAATTGCTTGGCATGAAAAAACAACAACCCACACATCTGGTGTCAGCAGTGTTCTGGTGAGTTTTGAGAGTAGAGTGGTGAGTCGAGAAACGGGGACAGAGAGATTTTTCCTTTCACTGAGTCTCAGAACCTAATGACCGCCCATCTACCCTTTCTCGGGAAACTATAGGAAGGGAAGGTGTGTTCTGCCAAAACGGAGACAACTGAGAAACAGGGAGGCATAAGACCCTGAGTACTGAGATCCACACAGAAGATAAGCACAGGAATTCCCGAGTGATGGTAAAGGGAAATCTGGGACACCATGTGCTACTGGAAAGCAGCCTTTGCAGACTGAAAGCCGACAGCTGAGGGCTCCACGAGGCAGCGTTTCAAGAAAAAGAAAGAAATGAAACTGGTAGGCTGCCCGGTGAGTTTTGCTCTATGTATTTTGTAAAGTGTCAACATCAGCACTCCCTTTTCCAGCCTCTGCACCTCAAGATGGCCTTTAGAAAGAAGATCCACTTTTTGTTGTTTTTAAGAGCGAGCTTGATTTGGACATTCACCAAGCATAAGGCAACTCTTTCTGAAATCCTGTCCTAGAAACCCAGAATTTAAAATGTCTTCTACGGGCTGAGTGGTCTCTCTGTATAAATGCAACTTAGAGGAATGCAAAGTGCTGAGTAAGATGGTGTAAGATTGCAGGCTAAATGCATGTGTGTAGTGTGGTGTTGTGTGGTGTGGTGTGGTGTGGTGTGGTGTGGTGTGGTGTGGTGTGAATGTGTGTGACTAAAGGGGTAGAGGACACATACTCAGTAGACAGGGTACCACACCTAAGGCAGGGGTCAGAGAGGAAGAGTTGTCCTCACCTTGACCCTGGAATCCACCATCTTATTCATAAGGGTATTATACCTTCTCTCCCACCGCCATGAAATCTTATGAAATTATTTATAAACAGTGAGGGAATCAAACCTGGGCAGGCAGGGTACAAAACAAACAGTAGCCATGCCTCTTGCTATAAGTGCTCGATGAGGGCTTTTTAGAGCATGCTGTTAGTTTAATATTTTCACCCCTAATGAACATGAATATTGGTCCCCACATGCACACGCCCCTGTGAATGCTGATACTGTTTGTTGGTCAAGGGGACAGTAGACTAGAGCCCTGAGAGCACAGGACCCAGAGTTTCCCTGCCTGGATCTGACTTCACGTTGACTCAGACAACAGCCTCTACAGCCTGGAGCAGCGGGTCTGAGCTTCTTCCACTACTGGCTGCATGCCTGATCACATGAAACTTTGGAACCCCCCAGTACTCTAGCTCCTTTATCAGTGAAATGGGGATGATGATAACAATAATGGCACATGTCTCATAGGGCTGATATGAAGATTAATGAGATTGTATACCTAAAGTGCTCAGTCTAATCCCTAGCACACAGTAAACACTCAGAAACTGTGAGCTGTTTATGTTAGCTGTTGATCTGGTCAGAACCACACAAAAAGAAGGTGTATCATTTAATTTTCATCAGAAATTCCCCAAGCCTTACAATCTTCAAGGAAGCAGTAACGTATGGGAACACTGCCAATGTGTGTGCCCCGTGCTTCTCAAATTGTCCTCTAGGGAACAATAATCCCACCACAGGCTCCTCAGTAACAGGGATCCAGAGTCCATATGAAAGGCTCTGAGAAACCCATTAGCAGAGAAAATGGCTTAACTGTGTAATCCAACATTTCCCAAATTTATATTTGAGCATGGAACTCTTATTACAAGAAACATCTATCAGAAGCCCATAAAACTACTGTTCCATGGAACCCACTTTGGGAAATAACAATGTTTCCTGGGTAAGAGCCTCCACCTTACGCTCACTCGGAAGCTCAATGCAATCCCAAGAGGCCATGGAGCAGTGCAGGGCCTGGGCTGCCAACCTAGGCTTAGGAGTCATCCTCCATGATTTGGGTGGAGGCTTCCTGTTTGTTAGTATGCCACAGCACCCTCCAGCAAAAATAACTACTGCTTTGTGTTGGCACCCTTACCATTAAGCAAAACAAAGCCTAGGAGAAAGCCAGCTACCATCAGTCCAAAGGTGACAGACACACATGCTGAACCTATGCAGCAGCAGGGGGGCCTGTCAGGCCTGCTGACTTCCCAATGAAAAGTGGTTTTTATTATGGCATTTTATAGGGAACGAAACCTTGCCTGATTTCACAGGAACAATTTGGTTATTATCATCCAATTGCATAGAATAAGAATAAATGGATAGCTTTAAACCTGCAAAGCTCAAAAGCACTTTATAGATCTTTTATCTTTATTCCAATTGTGATATAATACTGCTTGCTGATTTGCAATAAAGGTTATGTCTTATTTTAAAAACAACTAGGGTAACTGAGAAGGATAAAAATAGAGTTCATATATAAAATAGGTCACAGTCTACAAAGGAGGCCCAGCATGCCACAAGGGTGGGGACATATCCCTCTCCTGTGTTTAGTACCAAGTAGTATTCAGTAATTGTTCCAGATACCACGCTAAACACAGTTAAGCAGAAATGGCCTTGTCATCTGGCTCTATGTTGGTACTCCCTACATGAACAAAATTGATACAGAGGCCTAGGAGATGACTTACTACCAAGAAAGGAAAACATATCAATGCTTACAACACAAACGCATGTTCGCCTTTATGAGTAGTGAATGGAGTTTGGTCATTGAAATGGAAAAAGAAATTGCTTTTACTTTAATTGGGAAAATTTCTTGATAAGGATAAAATTGTGACTACTGGAAGAAGATGTGTAAGTGCTGAGCATTTAGTACAAAAGAGAGGAAATGGGGTCACCTTGGTGATCAGCAAGGTGTGTGGTCCATGGTGAGCATGTGGTAAATGTTCATGGAAGAAACAAGTGCTATTCTAGGAGAGGAGTACGTAAGTCTGAGGATTCATGACACATGGGAAGGAAATTCAGATACAGAGAGGAGTTTGGGCTACAAGAATTTAAGTCCTAGGATATTCAAACAATTGTAAACATATATGTACAGGGGCCCTGGCCAGGTAGCTCAGTTTGTCAGAGTGTTGTCCTGATATGCGAAGGTTGTGGGTTTGATCCCTGGTCAGGGCACATACAAGAAGCAAACAATCAATGCTGAAGACTTAGCCTCATTCCCGGCCTGGCCTGTGTGAGAGCAGAGAAGACCCTGTGTTGTACCATATTGCTGAAGAGGAAATCTCCTTGATAGTAATAACTCACTCCTACCACCTACAAAACAGAAACAGCTCAACTCAATCATCCCCACTTACAAAGGGAATATGAAATACTGAAAAATGGAAGAAGAGAAAAATGGGAACTTCTCACAATGTCTCAGATAAGCTTCAGGGTTGACTATGATACATCAACACTTAGCACTGAAGGAAGACAGTCAGAGCACACACACATCAAGGCCTCACCACTCGCCCTGTATTCTCAGGTATCAGTGCCCTACAAATAGCACATATACTAGTATATGTCCACCTCTTAGTCAGCTGTTGGTCAGAGGAAAATTTTTCAGAAATCAGTAGCCATTCATATGCCCTCAGAAAACTAGCATCTCTTTTTCCTCCATTTGTAAAACTAGGGAAATACTCTTTATCTAATTCTGAGGATTTTTAGATGCAACTGACAAAGTATCAGATTAAAATCCACAATTGAGATGTTCTAAAACATTGGCATCAGAATTGTACCATTGCTCAGTGTTTAAAATTTGTAGCCCTTCATTTCAATTGTCACCACAAATGTAGGCATAATGGACCTGCAAACACATGTGCAGGCATGCGTGTGCACAAACACCCCCACCCGCACCCTATGGCTAAGTGCTACTCTGAGCAGGATTCTCTGCTGGGTGCTTATCTGTGTCTCCCATGTGAATGAACTGCGGAGCCTCTGATACTCCAATGGATCAGGCCCCATCCTGGTTTTATTTCACCACAGGACTGGCAGAAGAAAGAGGAAGAATAATAAATCCCACGGCTATTTCTTCCTCCCTCCACCCTGTGACCACCAGGATCATCATCTCACAGACATTCCTAACTTCAGACCCCTCCCTAACCAAGCCTCAGTCTGGGCCCTACCTCAGATCCCGTGATGAAATGCCCAGCCACAGTAATCAACTTTAGCTTCCTCCTGAAAAGTAGGTGAATCACACTTCAGTCTCTGCTGTGTCCCATGTGCCCTTCTGGAATAAAATTTTCTCTGTACTAAGCTACAGAAACTTCAGAGATAACTTTGGAGGCAGAATCAAGGAAATGCTATGAAATTTGTCTGGGTCCTTGATGGGCCAAGAAGGAAAGAGACTTGCTTAGAAGTAATGGGTTGCAAACCAAAGCCTAAAACTAGGGGGCAAAAATCCCAATGAAAGGCTCTGAGAAACCCATTAGCAGAGAAAATGGCTTAACTGTGTAATCCAACATTTCCCAAATTTATATTTGAGCATGGAACTCTTATTACAAGAAACATCTATCAGAAGCCCATAAAACTACTGTTCCATGGAACCCACTTTGGGAAATAAAGTGAGAAAATCCCAACATTATCCTCTTGCAGAGGGTGAACTAATAAAAGAACCTGGGCCCAGACCTCAGTGTTCCCACCCCTGTAATTCTAGGTCTGGCCCCTCATCCTTCACATTCCTCCTCAAACCCAAACCCACATAGATCCTTCACCTCGTGGCCTGATCTACACCAGTAATTTGATGGAAGGCAGTTCTGCATTGTTTGGCAGCAAGGTCACGTGAGGTCCTGGCATTCTGAAATGGAACTTGTAGTTAACTCTCCCACTAGAAGCAACGTTGCACACTGCAGGTGCCTTACATGGCATTATGAGTACAGTGCAAGAATTAAGATGCATTGTGGGTTATACAGAGCTTCATGGGCTACATGGAAAATGTCATATGAGTACCAAAATATCTGAAGGGAGGGGAATGGGGGTGACTGGATAAAGAAGGTGAAGGGATTAGCTAAAGAACATACACGTATATGCATACCCCAGGGACAGGGACAATAGTTTGGTTAAGGCCAAGGGAGAGGAAGGCAGGGGTGGGTGGAGGTGGGCTAAGGGAGGAAGGAGGACACCTGTGATAATTTCAACATTAAAAAATTTTAATAAAAAAAATTAAATACATTTTTAGAATAAAACTTCCCAAAGGTTTGGAAATACCTCTCTAATTCAACAACTAACAACCTTTTCCTTTTGAAAACAAAAGTATCTTAATACCCCAACCATAGGCTACATTAAAAAAATAGTCCCCAAAAGAAGTTTACTGCAGAGGCCTCAACTCTATATCAGTGGTTTTAAAAAGATGCTTTTCTCACAGTACTTCTCCATCCAGTGTACAACCTGGATAAGGTAAGAGGACAGAATAAGAAAAGAATCTTTTCTAAAAAGGGCTAATATCATACTCCTCTCAAACTGAGATAAACATCTTAGTGGTATTCAACCAGTCTCTAATTTTGGAACTTCCTAGCACTAATGTGAACAGCAAAGTATACGCTCCTATTCTAATTTTTATCAATAGGATTGGAATACCATAATAAAAAAACTTCAAGAAATTACTAAAACTCCTCACTGTACTAGAATTTTGTTGTACAATTTGTGATTCCAACAAGGGTCACTTAGGCATGGAAAAATGCTTAGCTTACAAATTTTTAACATACTAGTACTAAATTTGACCCATATCCCACAATAGACATTGTCATTGTGATGGGCAGTTACAATCAACAAAGGAATAGAAAATCTGTATTTCTCTGTCCTAGGGTGACTTGGTGGCAACAGACACCAATGAATTATAAATCTTAGGTTAGCTTGTTAAACAAAGCCAGACACTGCCGTTATGCCTTCTCTTATACATGTTTTTCCAGTGCATAATCCCCCTCAGAGGGTGAGACTTAGGGAGAGCACACTTGCACAATGTGCTGCCTGTTTTATCTTCAGAATCCCTTGTGACTGGGAACCATGCAACTGCCTGAGCTGGTTCATCAGTCGAACCAAAGACACTCAAGTTCCAGTGCCCGTGATCTGACTCTGAGGATGGATTGCCGTAATGCTTCATGCTTGGGGCGACACAGCAAGCCGTGTGCAGGTTGTAGCTATTAGAAAATTCAAGAGCATGACTGCTCAAGGGCAGTCACCCAGCAAGGTCATAATATTCCGACATCCTTTCCAGGCACGGCACCTGCTCCCTATCATTCATCAGGAATCTAAACAACACAAGTTCCTTGGGAACTGTCAGAGAACGAGGCTGGGAATGAGCCAGGCACTGCATCAAGAAGAGTACCAGTGTGTGTGCGTGTGCACAGAAGCAACCCACACATGCAGAGAATCATCCTTCGAAAGAAAACAAGTCTTGGTTGGTTTTGCTTACATTTCAATACTCTGATTTTTAAAAGTATTTATAACTATCAATATCAAATAAGCCATAGCTGTACAAACCAGGCTATTTTCTATGCAGTTTTTCCAATATTTCTATGGACCCTGTATTCACCATGCTTCCTGTGTTCTAAGCATACTAAAAACACTAAATTTTTTCATGTAGAAAATGTGACTATTTCAAAACAATTATCATCACTACTTCGCTCACAGTGGAGAGTGTAGCTAGTTAACAGCTTCAAAAACATATCCCAAGGCACGGCAACTCAAGTGCAAAGTGTAACAAAAACATACGCTGGCCAGTTAAGCTGGTATTTAAATGCAGCACTAAAAATGCATTTCACACCCAACTTCATCAATCACCAACCAATCTTACTTTGCATCTTGGCTACCAAAGGAAAATGGGATTTGTCTCCCTGAAGAAATATGTCACTGCTTTGCTTGAATTATTAAGCTCTACTATTACAGACAGGAACAGGGAGAGAGAAAAAAGAAAGAAAAAGCAATAAAATTAGACCAGGTTGCCATCTACAGACTGATATCAGCACTGCTCATTCCTACAGCATTAGATATGGGGATCTCAGTAAGCAGAAATAAAGAAAAGAGCAACATTTATGACTGCAATCTTAATTATAAAAAATAAGGAAGTCTACAAAAACCTTAGAAAGCCAACAACAACAACAAAAAAGCCTCTTTTTTCTAATTAACTTGACAACAGTATATAGGTAAAGAGTACTTGGTCAAAAAATGGCACAATTTAACATATGTATGAAATAATCATAGCTATTCATCCTAAGTCTAAAATTTAACATTTTGAAGTAAAATCAACAAGTATTTAATTCCAAATTAAAAATACTTTCAACAGAACAAACTGTTTCCTCTCTAAAATCAAATGTTTGCATTTTTAATTTAATATTTATATACAATGTGAAATGAGCACCACAATAAATCTAGTTAACATCTGTCCCTTACATAATTATAAAATTTTTTTTTATGATGAGAACTTTTAAGATTTACTCTCTCAGAAACTTTCAAATACACAATACGGTATTAAATTCTTATATTTTTTACTCATTCTCTCTTGTCTCACCACATCCTTTCACTTTGCTGCAAGTCATTACTGCTTTTACGTTTGTAAAGAAGAGCCTTTTGAAATATGAATATCCAAAAGCACACACTTGGTTCTAATTTCTAAAATAGATGACCTTAAAACAAAAAGCAACTGCAATAATAAATATGAAAGCTGATTTAACCAATATGAAAAGAGAAAGAGATACTTTTAATATTATAACCTGGAAAATTTCTACAAACAAAAACATCTAGAGAAAGATCTGATAAGGAGAAATAGCTCAGTTTTCAAAAGTATAGATTTAAGCTAATATCCTTAACTCACTCACCAAACAATGATTTAATCTAATGAACAGCACAAGCTTTTTTACTTTTCTTTTTCCCTAGAAAAAAAATTTGGGAATCCAAGATTCATTTTCCAGGATATATGCTCTCTTTATCAAGATAAAAAGGTACAAAATGCTTCACCTAAACTATTTTATGTGCTTCTGTATCAGTGTATAAGCCTCTTACTAGGGAAAACAATTAGAGAGGAATGGTGGGTAAGAGATCCACTTGATCTCTTCCTTTGAAGTTTCAGCAATTTAAATAGCTATAATTCAACAAAAAATTCCCTGCTCAATGCACAAACACATCTGAGAGATCCATGCATTGAAACATGTAAAGGTGAGCAAGTGGGACCAAACCTGGGAGGTGAGAAGGGAGAAAAGTTAAGGTGAGCCACACAGACGCAGCCCTGAAGCAGAGAGCTCACAGTGGGTAGAGGGGAGGAATCAGGTTGTGGCTGGTACTACCTTCAGCTCAGAGGAGTAAGGAGATTCAGTGAGCATTCTTGTAGGAAGGGGCAGTACAAGCTATGGCTGAGCTCAGTGACCTGGGCAGGGACAAAGCACAGAGGTGCAACCTTGGGTGTCTGACAGTCGTCATTCAAAGCACAAAAACAAAGCCACAGAGCCTGGCTACCTCTTAACCTCCCAAAACATGCTTCCCTCCACTCTTGGTGTCCAGTAGCAGAGCACATTATCTGAAAATCCTAGAACAGGTACTACAGAATCACGTTTTCCCTGAGCAAAGGGTGGACTTTGTTAATAATCCCAGGTTCAAGTGGGGTGGAGGGGGGATGCCATGGAGGTTTACTGGTCACCACTGTCAGGAGGGTAAAGCAACAGAAGAGGCAGCTGGATTCCCCCAGCTCACCCTACCCCTATGTATTGCAGCTACACTGCCTGCAGCATCTGTGTCTGTGAGAGGCAGCAATGGGATTTCACAAATTTGAGCCACATCACCCACTATATTCCCCTGCAGGCTAGTCCTCTGAGACCGGGGTGACCAGATCACAGGAGAGGCACCCATATTCCCAGGGAGCACAGGCCACTTTCCACCATCCCAGGATATCTGAAAAGCCGAAGTACAAGAGAACTAAACAAACAAACAAACAAACAAACAAAAATCTTGTGATTCAGCACCACCTACTGGAAAACAATAGAAAGACTTGTAATTATCAATCTATGGGAGAAGTACCACTTATACAAAGATGCCTAGACAAAAAAAGAATCCATCAAGCACCATGAATAATCAAGGTAACAAGGCAGCTCAGAAGGAAAATGCTCCAGAAAACAAACTTAGAGACATGGAAATACGTGACTTAAATGATAGAATACAATATTGCTGTTCTGAAAAAATCTCAACAAGATGCAAGAAAACACAGATAGACAATTTAATGAGCTCAGGGGAAAAAAAATCAGTGAACAAAATGAGTACTTTATCAAAAATATTAAACATTAAAAAAGAACCAAAACAGAAATTCTGGAGATGAGGACTCAATAAAAGAGATCAAGAATGAGCTACAGAGCATAGGAAATAGAGTTGATCAAATGGAGGAAAGAATTAGTGATATCAAAGATAGCAATTTAAAAATGATGCAAAGGGAAGAAGAGAGAAACTTGAGAACAAAGAAAATGAAAGAACTCTTCAAGAACTATGACTTCATCATAAAGAGCAATCCTAATATATAAAAACCCAGGGTCCGTAACATCCAAAACAACTGAAGGCTCGACCGAACACCGGAAATCAGTCCTGCAGTCAGTGCTAGGTTGCTGTGGCGACTCAGCACTGACTGCTACCAGTGCGGGTGCAGAAACCCAGCACTGATTGCTAAGGGGGCTGCGGATCAGGCCCAGAGAGGGGCCCAGAGAGAGAGGCAGGGTCTGATCTGTAGCCTCTGTGGCAGCTGTTGATCAGCACTTGCCTCTCTCTTTCTCTCAGGGCTTCACCAACAGCCACACCTCTGTTTCTTTCTGGGTCTCCCTGGGGGCTGCTGATCAGCCCTGCCTTTCTGGTCAGGCCCGGAGATAGGCACAGAGATGCTGTCTGACATAGAAACCAACCAATCAGAACCAAATCTGGGTAAACTGTGAGGAGCCAATGGCTGCCTAGGAGGCGGAGCTTTTGACGCTGACTGGCATAGAAACCGACCAATCAGAACCAAATTGGCCAGCAGGGGAGGGCAGTTGGGGGCGAGATCAGGCCTGCAGGGGAGGGCAGTTGGAGGTGAGATCAGGTTGGCAGGCAGGTGAGCAGTTAGAAGCCAGCGGTTCCAGATTGTGAGAGGGATGTTCAACTGCTTGTTTGAACCGGAAGTCAGACATCCCCCAAGGGGTCCCCGATTGGAGACGGTGCAGGCTGGGCTGAGGGAACACCCCCTCTGTGCACAAATTTTGTGCACCAGGCCACTAGTATAAGAATTAATAGGCATACCAGAAGATGAAGAGAGGTAGAAGGGAATGGAGAGCCTATTCAAACAGATAGTTGACGAGACCTTACCAAACCTATAGGAAGAGCTGGATCCTTGAATCCAAGAAACAATCAGAACACCTAATTACCTCAATCCAAAAAGGCCTTCTCCAAGGCACACTGTATTAAAACTATCAAATATTAATGACAAAGAAAGAATACTCAAGGCATCCAGGGAAAAGAAGAAAGTAAACTATAAAGGAAAGCCCATTAGTTTATCAACAAACGTCTCAGCAGAAACTCTACAAGCTGAAGAGAGTGAAACCAAATATTCAAACTACTGAAAGAAAGGAATTACCAGCCAAGAATAATATATCCAGAAGAATTCTCTAAAGATAAGGAAAGGGCCAGCATAGGCTCTCCATTCCCTTCTACCTCTCTTCATCTTGTGGTATGCCTATTATTCTTATACTGGTAACTCGGTGCATGAAATTCATGCACATTAAAAGGGAATTAATTAGAGGAAATATTTTGATATTGCCATTTGCCCTTTCTCTATAATTGAAGTGTCACAGATGAAAGAAAATTAGTAAAATGTATATGAAAATCTTCCTCCTGTCAGAGTCTGGGGCACACCACAGGAACCACAGTCAAGTCCACGCCCACCCAGGTGTGCCTCGAAAGCACATGAGACCCAGACCCAGCCGGCCCCGCCCCCATTGGGATAGAGCCACACCTGGCCGGCCCCACCCTCATCAAGCCCCACTGGGTAGGGGGCACAGCCTCAGGTCACCAGGGGTGGGGGGCACGGCCTGAGGTCCCCCAGCCCAGGCCTGGGGGTGCACCTTGAGGTCACCTCGCCCTGGCCAGGGGGCATGGCCTGAGGTCCCCCATCAAGCCCTGCTAGGTGGGGGGCACAGCCTCAGGTCCCCTGGCCTGGGGCAAGGTGCATGACTTGAGGTTCCCCAGTCTGGGCTGGGGCAGGGGGCCTTGAGGTCCCCATCAAGCCCTGCCGGGCAGAGGGCGCAGCCTAAGGTCCCCCAGTCTGGCACCAGGGCCGGGGGTGCGGCCTGAGGGAGGCGTGGCCTCAGGTCCTTCAGCCCGGCACCAGGGCAGGGGGCAGGGCCTGAGGTCCCCCGTCGAGCCCCGCTGGGTGGAGGGCATGGCCTGAGGTCCTCTGTCAAGCTCCATCGGGCAGGGGAACAGCCTCAGGTGCCCCACACCCCGGCCTCAAGCCCTGCCAGGCAGGGGTGCACCCTGAGGTCCCCTGTCATGCTCTTGGGGACACAGCCTGAGGTCCCCCGTTAAGCCCCACCAGGCGGGGGGCACAGCCTTATGTCCCCTGCCCCGGCCCAGCACCATGCAGCCTCAGGTCCCTGCTGAATGCTTAAGGCTTATTACAGGAATTCAGCCTCCGCTGTGGGTGCAGCTATCTTGTGTTATGGAATCCCTGCCTCTGCTGTGGGCAGAGCCATCTTGACCGTTACAGCATGATGGTCAATTTGCATATTCCCTCTTTATTAGATAAGATTGCTCTTTCTGATGGAGTCATAGTTCTTGGAGAGTTCTTTCATTTTCTGTATATTCAAGTTTCTCTCTTCGATATCACTAATTCTATCTTCAATGTCACCAATTCTTTCCTCCATCTGGTCAGCTCTATTTCCTGTGCTCACTAGTTCATTCTTGATTTCTTTTATTGAGTCCTTCGTGTCCAGAATTTCTGTTTGGTTCTTTTCAAAAGTTTTAATCTTTTAGGTAAAGTACTCATTTTGTTCATTGATTCTATCATTTCTTAGCACACTTAAAATATGACTTGCTTAAATATTCAATATGTTTTTGTTACTTTCATCCCTAAGGATACAATTTTTGTTGAAAACTATTTGTGGATTTTCACAAAAGCAAAAGTATGATAATTCAACTTTTTAATAAAAGTTACTTTCCTGTGAAAGAGGGAAATATTGATATAGCATCTTGTGTCCCCAAATTTCTACAAATGAGATACCTGACAGATGATGCTTCCCCTTCTTCTGAGGGACAACTACTACATCTAAAGACTTTAAAAAACATATTGGAAGTAGGAGTTGGGAACTAATAAGAGCCTCACAGAAAATAAGCAAGTAACATTTTATTAAAAAGCCTTTAATATAAAATAATTCATGAAACATTTAAAATGGGTCCTGTTCCTTAGTGAGTTTTAAAGTATTACAAAGATTTCTCTATTTTGTAACTTCATCATTCATTTCTCAGTATTTATTAAGTGTCTCATATCTATGAGATATGTGCAAGTTGTTGGGGATTAAAAAATAAAACTAATACAACATAGCCCAGCCCTAGCCCGTTTGGCTCAGTGGATAGAGAGTTGGCCGGCTGACTGAAGGGTCCCAGGTTTGATTCTGGCCAAGGATACATGCCTGGGTTGCAGGCTTGATCCCCAGTAGGGGGCACGCAAGAGGCAGCCGATTAATGATTCTCTCTCATCATTGATGTTTCTATCTCTCTCTGTCCCTCTCCCTTCCTTTCTGAAATCAATAAAAATATATTTTTTTTAAAAACATAGCCCATGGCCTTGGGAGTGTCATTATCCAGTATACATTGATTAAACTAAAATACTTTTAATGCTCAAGGTATGGCTAGCTTTTTTTCCTTTCAATAAACATTTGTTGGCTGAATTTCACCCTGGCGTCCCTGTTTCATGGGCAGTGAAAAGGATTTCACAAACTTAAAGACAAGCAAAACTTTAAGGATAAATCTTAATATGAACCCACTTTGCAGAGGGCTAATGGGGCCCAGAAATGTTAAGTGACTTGTCCAGGGTCAACAGCAGAACTAGAACAAGAATTTAGAACACTCAGCCTCCAGCTAATCATCATTTCAACCTTTGAAGATTTAAACACCCTCTACTCTTTCTTCTCTATGTATTTAGCTCATTCATTTAGTCTGTTCATTTAACTTAGTCTCAACACATCTTCCTTTTAACTCTGTACTCATCTGTGCAGCGTCCTCTAAACCCTCACAGATTTCATGCTGTCTCTTCAATTGTGAAGCCCACCTTAGCTGTAATTTCAATGTGAATCTTCATATAGACTCTGAAATGAGCTGGAGCTCCCAGGCAAGAAAATAAAGCTCCGGCCACACATCTGAAACCTTATCGCATCCATCCTCTTCGTAGGCGCCCCAGTGTGTCCCCCGAGGTGTGTGTGGATGGGTCCCAGGAGGAAGGAGAAGCAGTCACTCTGCTGGGCTGTGTCCCAGAAGCCCTCTGCCACAGCATCACTTCCCTGCCACGTGCCCACCCCACTGAGAACGCGCTTGTAATGAGACCCATAAGAGCCTGTTGTCACAAAAACCTAATGGGGAAATCCACAATTCTGATGGCATATGTCCTTAGTTCATCACACTTTTATCCTGAAATTTTGTCCTAATACAAATTTTTTAAAAATTATTTAGACAAGCTCTTGCCTGGTAATGTAAGATACACAACTAATTCTGGTAAATATTGTTTACTAGTAAAGTTTTGTGTGTTTATTCTCTTGGATATCAGCAAAATTAGTAAAACTTTTTTTTTTTGGGGGGGGGGAGCAATCTGTGACTAAAGGTAATTCATAATGAATGTGAACAAAAGTAAGAGAGACTAACGTAAAAAATGTTAATTAAGCACTTTCAGTAGGAACACAGGATGGTAAAATTTACTTTGTTTTGTAAAATCGCTATAGAAATATTTCACCTCAAAACACATGCCTTTGTAGCACAACCTCTAATTACAAATAGAAATTAATCCTGAAAAGCAGCATCTCTCATACACACATGGTCTTCTGTGAAAACTCATGTATGACAAGTAGGAATATCTTCTGTGTGCCCAGATGAACAAATAGACCTCTTTAAGCATTAAACTTGTATCACAGCCTTAACCTAAAAATAATCAATAACAACAATATAATAATAACAACAAACTTACCACTGTCTGGAATTGGTTGTGGTGAGTTCTTTAACTTTAGATTTTGTTTCCCTTTTGTGGGTTTTTCTACATTCACATCCTCTTTTTTCCCTTTCCTCTTTGGGGGCTGAGGAGATGAGTTGTCGCTGGATCCTACAGTTGACTTAGATTGGCGATCATTTCCCTAAGTGGCAAAAGATTAGACCCTTATTATTGGCTAATGAACTCCCAAAGTGATTCCTAGTTAAAAAAAAAAAAAAGTCATTAACTAGGCATTAGGTAAATAGGGCAGGGGCCAGAGATGGATGCATTGTGCTGATTCTGCTTCTGTCCATTTTAATACCTACAATTAACTCTTTCTAGTGGCAAAAGAAGGATCTGGGAGAGGAAGAAGAAGAAAAATAACGATTGTTGATTAGTTAATTTTACCATGTATTCTATAAAATTAAGTCACTCAATCTTCATTCCGCCCTGAGACAGGTACTGTTGTCACCCCATTGTAAAGAGGAGAAAAGGAGGCTTAGGGCTTAGGAAGTAAGCCTTGTCCAAGGTCATGCCCCCAGCAAAGAGCACAGCAGGCCCTCTGCCCTAACCATCCCCTCCCTCCTGTGCTTTCTGAAGAATCAGCAGCTACCTATTAAATGGGGAATAGGGACAATCCTCAGCTTGATCAGTTAATCAAGAAATACCTTCTTAACTAGTTGTCACTGTGAATGTATAGAGATAGTCATATAAGAGACCTACACTGCGCTTGTAGAAATCTCCAATATTTACTCATCTGTTAGTGACTGCAATGGTCTCTTATGAATTGCAAATCCAGAGCAACATAGACCCCAGCAGTTCAAGACCACACATCCACATTTCTGAAAGGCAGCACCCATGATCACACCTCCAGTGGTTGCCTCTAGTCCCAGAATACTTCTGGAAATGAAGACCTTGCGTCTGCAAAGTGGGCTCGTCAGCAGAAAGGTGGGGTTGAGTTTTAGTGGCTCCTGTCACTGGCCCAAGTATGGCTCCTGTGGAGCCACATAATAGCCACTACAGTGGTGGTTACTGTTAGTGCTCAAGGGACAGCTGTGCTGATCTCAGCTACTGCGTGGCCATTGCTACAGCAAGAGACTCCATCCTAACAAGACAGCCTTGACTCTCAGATGTTCCAGTGCTAAACTTACCTAAGTGTGTAGGATGTGAAGCTGCAGGTAATGGGAAAAAAATGTAAGTTTTAGAAACCCAAAATACCTGGCTCAGAGCCACTGCTCTGCCAGTAATCACCTATGGGAACTTGGGCTAGTTCCTCCCTTGTTTGGCCTGTCTCCTCATCAGTTAAAAGGAGTTAATGTACCTGCCTTTAGGTCTATAATAAGAATAAAATGGTCCAGTTTATAAAGTAACTGGTACTGTGCCTGACATAGTATTCATTCAATGAGTATCAGAGTGCTTTCTATAAGAGCAAAGAGATCATATATTTTTCTTAAAATCCTATCAAACACACATATTGGGTACAATCTTTATGCAATATTTGTACTATGCTAGTATCTAAAAATAAATGTAGTAATATTAAATAAACAAATCTGCCTGGAAACCTATAACTGCTCACTTTAAACATTTATATATTCAGTCATTGAAAAGTATTTAAATAGTTTTAGCCATCACCCAATTAAGAACAGCAAAATTCACAGCCTTACAAATGAAGTTATTTATGCTATTTTGTCACAGCCTACAAGAAAATGAATTATGCATAGATTTATTAACAGTATAAAATATGTCTGAATCTATAACACATTTTTGCATAATTTAATTTCCTATTCAGACTGCAATTTAAACATACAGTTTCCATTTAATTATTGCATTAACTGCTACCAGAGCTGTGGTGTGCTTTTTATTCCTTTTCTTTTTTTTCAATGATTCTCTCTCGAAAGGCCATAAATTGCCTGGCAGAAGAAATAGATATGATTATAGAGGAGATTCTGAAACTATCAGCCAGGTCTCATATTCCAGTCTATTTCCAACTATATCTACTCATCCCAAGATTTAAAAACTGTAAAAGCCTTGAATGAAATGAGTAACCCCTCTAGCAAGCCTAAGGGAACGTTCAGAGATGCTGAGGAACTTTCAGGGACTAAAATGAAGCATTGTGAATGAGAAGCTTTGGATCTCGGCACAACAGGTTTTACAGCTCTCTGGGAAAAGTCTTGTTCACAGAGGGGTATAACAATGGAAAAGCAGAGCCCCATCCTGGAACGGAAATTAGGGGTTACATAATTTTAAAAACTCTCTTGTTGAACGTTCAGAAAATTCTGCTTTCCCACATTTCTGATAGTGACTGACACTCAGAAAGGTGATTGTCAGTGATGGGCAACCTTTTGAGCGAAGTGTGTCAAACTTCGCCAAAAAACTGAGCATAACTCGGGTAGTGTGTCACTTTGAGGAAAAAACATTATTTCGCAAATGTTTCATCCTCAGGAGCAGCAAATGTTTCATCCTCGGCATGCGGCCGCCTCAGTGGCCGCATGTCATCAGAAATGGCTATGCGTGTCAGTGCTGACACGCGTGTCATAGGTTCGCCATCACTGGTGATTGTGGATCATCAAGAAAGAATAGTTGATTCCAATAACTATATAGGGCATGACTTTGGAAACTGTTGCTCATGCATTACTCAGTAATGACTACTCACAAGGCACTTTTTAAGAACAAAAACTGAGAACAAGGGAAAAATTGTTTTGTAATTAGAAAATTGGTTAATAATTTAAATGCTTATCCTTTTAAAAATGTTGACTCACCTAAAGTGTGAATATAAAAAATATATAAGAAATTATATACATACGAGGCCCGGTGCACAAAATTCATGCACTGGGGGGGGGGGGGGGGGCGCGCGTTGTCCCTCAGCCCAGCCTGCACCCTCTCCAATCTGGGACCCCTTGTCGGACATCCCTCTCACAATCTGGGACTGCTGGCTCCTAACCGCTCACCTGCCTGCCTGCCTGATTGCCCCTAACTGCTCCCCTACTGGCCTGATTAACACCTAACTGCTCCCCTGCCAGCCCAATCGCCCCCAACTGCCCTCCCCTGCCAGCCTGGTCACCCCCAACTGCCCTCCCCTGCAAGCCTGGTCCTCCCCCAACTGCCCTCCCTGCCAGCCAATTTGGTTCTGATTGATCGGTTTCTATGCCAGTCAGTGTCAAAAGCTCCGCCTCCTAGGCAGCCATTGGCTCCTCACAGTTGACCTAGATTTGGTTCTGATTGGTCAGTTTCTATGCCAGTCAGTGTCTCTGGGCCTATCAATGAGGCCTGATCAGAAAGGCAGGACTGATCAGCAGCCCTGGTGGAGGCCTGGAGAGAAATGGAGGCGCAGCTGCTGGCCAGGACCGTAGAGAAAGAGAGAAGCAAGTGCTGATCAACAGCTGCCACAGAGGCTATCAGACCCTGCTTCTCTCTTCAGGCCTCTGTCTGGGCCTGATTCGCAGCCCCCTCAGCAGTCAGTTCTTGGGTCACCACGCCTGCAGCCGTAGCAGTCAGTGCTCAGTCATCATGGCAACCCAGCACTGACTGACTTCCTGTTGGTCGAGCCTTCAGTTGTAACAGATCCATGGTTTTTATATATTAGGATATGTAAGGAGATACATATATCCTGAGAGAGAGAGAGAGAGAGAGAGAGAGAGAGAGAGAGAGAGAGAGAGAGAAGGAGAAGGACAAAGGAATGAAGAAGGAAATTTTCCTTCTTTTGGGGACTTCCACCTATGGCTAATTACTTGGGCACATAGATAGTCGTTGCTATTTTGGGAGCAGAGTGAATAGGGAAGTTAGTTTTGCCATCTCACACAGCTATGCCAGTTGATGACACAATGTTATTGAGTAGCTCTTATGTGCTAAATACCCATTAACACAAATATTTACCAAATTTATAGATAGATATCATTGTCATCACTTTATAGATAATAAAGGAACTCAGTTTCTCAAGATTACCCAGGTCTGATTTTTCTGTTACACAGGAGCTTCTTGATGCCAAGGCACTAGAAACAGCTTTTATATTGTATGGTTCCCTAAAAACAGCCACCTGGAAGTGACACAGTGGAAGGAATCAAGAAGCAGCTAAATTTTACAGCATGTCCTATGCAAAAACTCAACCTCAGTGATACTTAAACCACTGTCCTGCCTTTTGCCTCACACACATCTCAGCTTATCTGACAGGAATAGCAAAGTTCTAGCTCAAACTAGAAAAAATAAATATCAAGAGCCTGGCCGGTGTTGCTCAGTGGTTGAGCGTTGACCCATGAACTAGGAGGTCATGGTTCCATACCCAGTCAGGGCACATGTCTGGGTTGCAGGCTTCATCCCCAGTGGAGGGTGTGCAGGAGGCAACCCATCAATGATTCTCTCTCAGCACTGATGTCTCTCTCTCTCTCTCCCCTTCCCTTCCTCTCTCTGAAATCAACAAAAATATATTTTGGGGGAAAAAAACTAACAAGAGACCTTCTATCACCCACACTCTACCGAAACTGGAATTTTTAAGTAGTTCCCAAAGCAATGTCCAACAAAATCCAAACAGCTCAGGTTTATTTCATTACTACAGAAACTCATTTCCAGCCCCTACAAAAACATGTCATAAAACATCAAGTTTAAAATAATTCTGTGAGGGTTTTTGCCTATTGGAGCAGCCTTCACCACCTGTGTCTCAGGAATGCCCCTGGGAGGACTTGAAGAGCAGGAACTGGACAGGACTCAGACTGGTGCTGCTCTCACTTGAGCATCTGGTGAGAGCAAGTGGGAGAAGCCCTCCCATCCACGCTGAACACAGCTTCTCCACCAGGTAAATGGCGTTTTAGGAGCATGTGGAACTTTTCTTGCTTCACAGTGACTTTGTGATATGTGGATAATTATGTGAGTGTCTTTTAAACCAAAACCTTAACAATTATAATATCTTAATTTGTAAATCATTGATCACAAGATGTATTAGCCATATAGTCATAAGAAAAAAGTCTTCGGCTTTAACTTTCAAATACTTCTCGGATTTTGCACCTCTCCCACTAGAGGGCGCTCTGATTCTACATGGAGTGGCCTCACCTCTAGAGAACAGCTTTCTGCTCATGGGTTTATTTTTCAAACTTTATAAAAGTTAAGACAATTCACTTAAATCTTCCTTTTGTTTTCAAGGTTAGGGCCACAACTTCAAAATATTCACAACTGCCCTGGCTGAGTGGCTTAATTGGTAGGAGTGTTGTCCCATACACCAAAAGGTTGCAGGTTCGATTCCTGGTCAGGGCACATGCCCAGGTTACAAGCTCTTTCCACAGGAGGGGATGTGCAGAAGGCAGCCAATTGATGTTTCTCTCTCATCGATATTTCTGTCTCACTATCTTTCTCCCTTCTTTTCTCTCTAAAAAAATCAATAAAAACATATTTTTAAAAAACACAAAACAAAATAAAACATATCCTCAGGTGAGAATTTAAAAAATCTATAATAAGCCCTGGCTGGTTTGGCTCAGTGGATAGAGCATCAGCCTGTGGACTAAAGGGTCCCAGGTTCGATTCCTGTCAAGGGCATGTACCTTGGTTGCGGGCATATCCCCAGTGGGGGGTGTGCAGGAGGCAGCTGATCGATGTTTCTCTCTCATCGATGTTTCTATCTCTCTATCCCTCTCCCTTCCTCCTCTGTAAAAAATCTAAAATAATAAAAGTGTAATATGCTAATTAGCCCGGTCAGCCTAACGACCTTCTGGACGTCATTCCAGATGTTCTTCCAGACGAAGCTGCGGCAGCGGGGGGCTGAGGCAGAGGTGGTTAGGGGCAATCAGGCAGGCAGGCAAGCATTACGGGTGATCAGGCAGGCAGAATGGTTAGGGGCAATCAGGCAGGCAGGCGAGTGGTTAGGGGTGATCAGGCAGGCAGAGTGGTTAGGGGCGATCAGGTAGGCAGGCAGGTGAGCAGTTAGGAGCCAGCAGTCCCGGATGGTGAGAGGGATGTTCGACTGCTGGGATCAGGCCTAAACCCGCAGTTGGACATCCTCCAAGGGGTCCTGGATTGCAAGAGGGTGCAGGCTGAGCTGAGGATGCAGGCCAAATTTCATGCATCAGGCCTCTAGTACATAATAAAAATAGTCCCAATTTTCTTATTTCTGTGACTTCCCCAGCACTCGGAGTCTGTAACAGGGTGGCTTCTGGTCTTGTCCTGCTTTGTGCAAGGCATTCCCTGGCTGATTTGAAAGGATCTGCTTGACCCCAAGAACCCCTCACTCCTCACATTCCCTACCACAAGGGTGGAACTCTGCTGACCAAGTCACTGATGCACCAGCAAACTGTGGCAGCTTTCTCTCTCTCTCTCTTTAAAGTTCTATTAAGCCCTAACCACACTCCCCTTCATTATGCAATAGAGCAATCCCTAGAAAGCTGTGTGGAAAAATGAATTCTTAAAATCCAGGTCTGTGTATCCTTTGATGTGCACCCTGAGTTCAGGGATGCTTTCCCACTGATTTGGCAATGGAACCCCAAGTTTAAAGCCAACATTCCCAGAGTCCAGTTCACTCACCCCCCCCAATTCAGTGCCACACAGTCAATGTTCTTAAAAACACATGCATTCTCCAGGGAACCAATCGATTAAAGGAAAGGAGTAAATGAATCCTTCTGTTAAAAATAGAGTTTGTGACTCTGGAATTCTGACCTAAGATGTTCTCTCTGTGGGGTTCACTGCCAGTCACGCACACATCCACTAACCACAGGAGAGCCTACCATGTGCCAGGTGAGGTATTCCTCTCTGTTCAAATATGACCTCATAAAAGAGGCCTACCCCACCCACCAGGATGTTATGGCACTTTCTCTTCCCATGTCTTTTTTTTTTTTAATATATTTTTATTGATTTCAGAGAGGAAGGGAAAGAGAGGTAGAAATATCAATGATGAGAGAGAATCATTGATCAGCTACCTCCTTCATGTCCCACACTGGGGATCAAGCCTGCAAACCGGGCTTGTGCCCTGACCAAAAATCAAACCATGACCTCCTGGTTCTAGGTCGACACTCAACCACTGAGCCACACCAGCCGGGCTCTTCCCATGTCTTCTTTTTTTAAAATATATTTTATTTTTTACAGAGAGGAAGGGAGAGGGATAGAGAGTTAGAAACATTGATGAGACAGACACATCGATCAACTGCCTTCTGCACATCTCCCTACTGGGGATGTGCCTGCAACCAAAGTACATGCCCTTGGCTGAAATCGAATCTGGGACCCTTCAGTCCGCAGGCCGATGCTCTATCCACTGAGCCAAACCACTTAGGGCTCTTCCCATGTCTTGATGCATTTTTCATCAAGCTTCTCACTAACTAATACTAAATATATTGTGTATTTGTTTCTCTTTCCTCCTCTATATGTTCAGTGTTTTCTCAGGAATCTCTGCCTCTCGCTACCCACCAAGCACTAAAACGTATTCAGTAAATGCCTGTGATGAATGTATCAACCAATAACAACAGACCATTACAACATATTCAAAGAAGAATTATCATAGATGCCCATTTCCCCTGCTGTCACCTGTCCAAGTCACCTGCATCACATGCCTGGACACCAGCTGTCCCACAGCCTCCTGCTCCTATTCTTGCCCCAGCTCACTTTCTGTAGACACCATGGCCAGAATGGTCTTTTCAAAATGTAAAGCAAATGGTATCACCCTCTTCTTCTAACCCTCAAATGGTATCCTATCAAGGAATTATAATAGACAAATATGCAAATTGACCGCACCTTCACTATGCCCAAGCCACGCCCACCAACCACTCCACGCCCACCAGGAAACTGTTGCAGGGACGTTGGGGTGTGGCGGAGCCCAAGGCCGGGAAAGCCTCGGGCACCAGAGGGGAGCCTGCACCGATCGCAGGAAACCACCGGGGGTCGGCTCCTGCGATCGGTAGCAGGGACGCTGGGTGCCGCCGAGCCCAAGGCCAGGAAAGCCTGGGGCGGAGGCTTTCCGGGCCTTGGGCATCAGCAGGGAGCCTGCACCGATCGCAGGAAACCACCGGGGGTCGGCTCCTGCGATCGGTAGCAGGGACGCTGGGTGCCGCCGAGCCCAAGGCCAGGAAAGCCTGGGGCAGAGGCTTTCCTGGCCTTGGGCACCAGTGGGGAGCCTGCACGGATCGCAGGAAACCACTGGGGGTCGGCTCCTGCGATCGGTAGCAGGGACGCTGGGTGCGGCCGAGCCCAAGGCCACCGCCCAGGGCCAAGCCCCGACCCTGAAAAAGGCAGAAGGCGGTGGCCACAGCCAAGGCCTGGGTCCCTGGTGCCGGCAGAAAACTGGTGCAGGCAGCCAGGTGAATGAAGGTCTATTGCACGAATCTTCGTGCAAACGGGCTACTAGTCAAGGAATAAAACCCAAACCCAGGTTCAGGCGCTGCCTGCCAATTTTATCTCAGACCACATTGGCCTTCTTCCTGCCCTCCTCACTTGCCAAGCTCATTACCAAGAGCCTCTGTAATTCTTCCTCTGCTGTAAAGGCTCTTTTCTCCCCTGCCCCAGCTTTGTATAACAAGCTCTATCATTAAACTCTGTCTTAGAGAACTTTTATCCATAGGTTCCCTGACATTCTAAGTCATCTAACACTGCCATCACTACCATTTCGGGCACATCAGCCTCCACACCACAGAAGAAAGACCTTCTGTTCCAGTCAACCTGAGCAACTCATTGTTCCCTGGGGTCAGAAGCACAAGCTTCCTCCAGGAAGGCCACCTGGTCGCAATCCCTCCCCTGCCAGTTGCTCAACAGAAGCCTTTAGATGTGGTACTTCCATGGTCTGCTTCCTTTTCTTATTTTTAAACTAGAGGCCCAGTGCATGATTTAATCATGCACCTGGTGCACCAGCGGGCTGGCTGTCCGCCGGTGCCCCAGGCCTTCCGAAAGCCTCCGGCGCTGTGGAGGCTTTCAAAAGGCCTTGCGCCGGAGCAGACAGCCGGCCAGGTCCCCCGCTTTGGCCTTTGATCGCGGGGGACCTGGCCGGCTGTCCGCGGGTGCCCCAGGCCTTCCGAAAGCCTCCGGCAGCCATGGCACAGACGCTGGCCCAATCAGCTACCCCGGCCACCCTGAGTCCCGCCCCCTGCGCCTCCTGCTGGCCCAATCGTGGGCGTAGCAGAGTGATGGTAATTTACATATTACCATTTTATTATGTAGGATGAAGTAATAATAGTACCTGCCTTATGGGGTGAAGATTAAGTAAATCACACCTGTAAAGACACTGTCATAGTGTTCACTAAATATTAGCCAGTATTATTGCTTCTCCTTTCCTCACACTGTTCCTTCTATCTGAAGCCCTTCCCCCCTCATTGACTTTGCCTTAAACAGTCCTCAAAGGCATAACTCTAATTCAACTTTCTCCATGTACTTTGACCAATGCACATTGATGCCTTCTGTCTCTCTCATGTTTACCAGTCCCATCACAAATTTGGTGTTTAGCTTGTTGGTTACCTTTTCAAGCTATCTTCTCTATTTCAATGAGATTGTACGTTTCTTGAGGGGCAAGTGCTTTGTCATAAGTTGTATGAGTCCCAGTGAATGAGTGGCTAATAAAGGTTTGCTGTTTTTTATGCTGAGTTCAGCACTACTTCTTCACGCAAAATTGTTTTTCTTTTTTTTCCAAGAATTTCACATGATATAACCAAAAGGATGGAGAAATATCTAAATCATCACTAGGAAGCAGTATCATTGCCAAACAGCCATTTATTTCACAAAACACCATAATAAGAATTTTGCTTCCTTAATTCAGAGAGGGGAAATATCAAATCAGTCCTGACCACTACAGGTCTGCAAATTCAATCAAAAGGGTGGAAAGAGAAGCCTTAGCTAGAAGTACTCTGTCAAAGCAACATTGTGGCATGACATAAAACTCATCTCCATGAGAACTAGAGACGGAAAATACAAAGACATTAAGGAATTACCTACTAACTGCGTGTCACAGTTCCCATATAATAGGCATTTAATAAACTTTGCTGAATTAGCAAATGAATGAATGATGAATGGACTTTTCTGATAGAGAATAAATATTTGAAATGATTCTCAATCTTTTAAAGAACTATATGTGAGGATCACCATTTTCTTACAAAAACTTCTTTTTTAGTCTTTGTCAGAGATAGGAAATAGGACTGGGTGGACCACTAATGTGACCTACCCCAGCATTTCTTCTACTTTTATGTATTATTGCCTAGATTTCAACTGTGATGTAAATTGAATCAGGTCTATACACAAGGAAAAAGATACCTATTTCAAAATATATATTCTAAAAATGTTAGCTCTCTTATAAGACCTTAATTGTAACATTAATGTCCTAGTGTTGTTTCACACAATTGCTTATATACCAGCTAGCTTTTATTTCTTCAAATTTAATTGAAATCCAAAGAATAGTCTCAATGTAGTGTACAGAAATATAGGACATTGATGAGCAAACCATCTGATACTTACACTCCCTTTACACTTTCTGGATCCCACAATAGGAGGCAGTGAAGAAGCTTTCTGACTGTGAAAACAAATTGCAATTTAGAAATATAAGTGTTATTTACAAATAATATACAAGGCAATACAATTGTCATCCCAATTTGTCATCCCAACCTGTAAGTCAACTGTTTACTGATATCAGTGTTTCACAAAAGTATTACATACATACTTTCCCAATTTCACAAAGACCGCCATAAAATTTCAAAATTCCATTCCAAAAGATGTTTAATATTTTTTTCTGCATACTATTGTAATTGATACTTACAATAAACTTTTAGTACCACATTATATTCTTTCACAGCATTTTTATTTAATTCCCTGAATTTTCCATATGAATTTCAAAGATCATTTCTCAAGCTGAGTAATGATTTTGCTAAATTGAGTTTAAAACAATAAATTTATCTCTCTTTTTAAACGCCTATGCTGTCTGCCTCTGATAGGAGCTCAGAATGGTAGCACACTGACATTTATATTCAGGGGCTTTCTAAACCAGTCACTCTTGTCAAAAAATAAAAATCTCTTCAACTATAGGAATGTTGTTTCGCAGATGTCTATATTATTAGAAAAAGATTTATTCTGGAACTCAACTGAAACTCTGTAAATAAGAGGATACAGAGATAAAGTAATCTTACTAATATGCCTGAGAAAGGTCACCATGAGTTAGAGTTTTCCCACTGCCATCAATTACACACTGAAGCTAACAACAGACTAATCCAGTGTTGCTTGGCAGGCTGTGGAAGGATTTGATTTCATGGATGGGTAAGGATGGTTAGCAATAAGTCTGCTGGTGAGTAATTCTAAAGTGCTGGAAAACCATGTGCTCTTGCATACGTTAAACAACATCCCTAAAATTTGGTTTCATCTAATACTTATCTAGAGACCCTCAGCTAAGCTCTCCATCAGGCTTCACAAACTGTGAATTAATGGACAACATATTGGTGACATTCTTCTCTGTCTTTACAAGCATCATCCACCCTAGCAGAGAACCACCAAAAAATTCCGTTTCCAATAGCAAAGTGGTCACGGAATATCTGTAGATTGCAGTAGAGGTAGGTCCTGGGGCACTGTGAGCAAGCTGAAGGGAGGGTCTCAGCATGTGCCAGGGACCAGGGCTCCTCAGGCATGCCTATAAGGTCCAGCTACTTGGCTGAAATAAGGCATCTTTCACCAATATATGACATTTCATAGAGAAAAACGGTCCACAGTGCATTATGAGTAATTACATTGTCATCTATAAAATTTTGCATATATTAACTATAAAAGCAGTTAATCTATTTATTTTGCACAAGTGGAATTGTATTGTTTTTATATTTTACAGTTATTATTAAAAGGTGTATAAAATATTATGGGTTTTTTTAAACACCTTTAGATGTTTTATATGCAGCAGCTGAAAAATTACTTGATCCAGCTAAACAGTTAAGAGATTCTTAAAACTTCTAACAATGTATGCTTTAAAGAAGCTAATTGGCCTGCCATTGTGGCTCAGTGGTTGAGCATCGACCTATGAACCAAGAGGTCAAGGTTTGATTCCTGGTCAGGGTACATGCCTGCATATGTACATGCTCCTGCTCAATCCCCAATATGGAGCATGCAGGAGGCAGCCAATCAGTGATTCTCTCTCATCATTGATGCTTCTATCTCTCTTTCCCTCTCCCTTCTTCTCTGAAATCAACAAAAAATTTATATTTTTTAAAAAGAAGCTAATTGCCATGTATCTTCTTCACAAGAGTCTTTATATTTGTTATAAAATCATAAATGAATAGCAAAAATACATATATAAATAGTAAATAATATACTATTTAGTCTTCCATAGATTCCCAAAAATTATTGTGCAATAGATCTCAATCTCCAATCATGGCAAAAAAAACAAAGGTCAGTGTATATCATATATGCTTTGCAGTCTAACTGATAAACTAGATTATGTAAAATATACCAGTGGTCAGCAAAAGACTCAATGCTACTTCAAGTGATAACTATAGTATGAGAAGTAAATGAGGATGAAAACTTACCCATAAGACCTTCTCATGGTTGACTTGTCAAAAAGTAATTCACTGTAAGGCAATTTCTTAAACTTATCTCTGCCAACAGCCACATAAAACTGTCCGTTCTCCAACTCTGTCCCACTTTCAACCAGTTTTCCTTCTAAAGTATAAAGTCTGCCAAAATATGAAGGCCAACAATTAAAATTTTAACAAGCATTGAGAAAACTGCTTAAAATTACAAAGTAAATAAAAACATTCTGTTCTTAATTTGGCTCATCTGTTACTATCCCAATTATTGAATTACAAATGCCTCAAAGTCTAGCTGTTTCCAGATCCACAGCTATGCTGCCTTTTCATTTCTTGCTATACAAGTTAATTACAAATTCTGGTCTTCCTATTTTGAAGGAAAAAGAAAGAAGAATGTCCTTCCTTTGCTTCAAAGACAAGAAATAATTAGATTCAACTAAATGCCAACGTTATAATGCAGACACAGTTGCTAACTAGCTGCACAGTGTTTCATCCCAATGAAATGACAATCTAATATGATATCCCCTATGGCTGCCATATTAAGATTTTAGAGGGGAAGATTTAACTGATACAGAAAGTGGTGCCTTAAATAAAGCCCAGCTTCTGTTGAAGTTTGGTTGTTCTATTTACATTTAGTAAGTACTTTTACAATTTATTTTCTTAATTTACTTGTCAGAATTATATGCCTCCTAAAGCATTCTGTATATGAGCAGCCATCAGATTACATCTAAACACACAAAACTGGGTCAGAAAACAAGAGGTTGAGAGGGCAGGAGGTGAAAGAACCCATTGCCAGTATTAATGATGCAGAACCACATAACATTCCTGCTTCTTTCTTTTTTTCCCCTGCCTTCCCTCATCTTCCCAGAATAGATTTCACAAGAACCTCCCTTTACTGTAAAACTGCTGCTGCAAACTACAATTAATATGTTACTTATTCAAAGAACAGTGATAATTTTGTAGACCATTTAAAGTATCCAGAGAATTTCTTTAAAGAACAGGGGAAAAAAAGCCTACTAGGAAACTACACAGAAAGACAATGCAGATATTTGAAGGTTATAAACAAGAGCAACTAGATAGATTTCAAGAAAATCATTCAAAAATTCTCCGGCTTCCTATACTGCATAATAAAGGTTAGTAACTTTGCAAAGGAAATGAAAAGTCCATTGACCTGTCTGCTTGTTTACTGATTATGTAAAAAGAAAATAGCCACCAAAATCCTGGAATGTGTTTGTGTTGAGTTAGTATCACAATCTTTTCTTTTATAACATTGTACTCCTCTCCCTACAAGTTAACACTTCACCCAGGGTTCTGGTTTTCTTGCCTTAACCTAAACCAGGGTTTCTGAACACTGTTTGGACAAGACTATGCTCTGTGGAGAGGTGTGGAGGCTGTCCTGTGCACTGCAGATAACAGCACCCTTGGCTTCTACCCCCTAGGTCAGGCGTCCTCAAACTACAGCCCGCGGGCCACATGCGGGTGATTTGCCGTTTTGTTTTTTTACTTCAAAATAAGATATGTGCAGTGTGCATAGGAATTTGTTCATAGTTTTTTTTTAAACTATAGTCCGGCCCTCCAACGGTCTGAGGGACAGTGAACTGGCCTCCTGTTTAAAAAGTTCGAGGACCCCTGCCCTAGGTGGTAGTAGTAGCTGGCCCATTCCCAGCTGGGACTACAAGAAATGACTCCAGACCCTGCCAAATGTCCTCGACGGGGAGACTTCCCCTGGTTGAGAAGTATTGGCTTAGACCCGGACATTCTTCTTTCATTTTCATTCAAAATAGGAAGATCAAAATTCATAATTAACTTTTATAGCAAGAAATGAAAAGGCAGCAGAGCTGTGGATCTGGAAACAGCTAAGATATGACTGGTTTCCTCTCCAGGTGGGAAAGAGGTCCTGCATAAGTCCTAGCCCATGATTTCAGCCTTTCTTTATATGACTCTTGTTGACCTGCTTTCTTCTTTTGCTACAAAGACAAGAAATATAAATAGAAAGTTGAACCAATTTTTATGGAATGCTTTTCATATATAAATAAATTGATGTGCAGTGTAGGATCTAACTGTAAGATTTTTTAATGTTCCCTTAAGGAAAAATGGGCATATCCCAAGTCAACAGCAACCAAATTTTACTCGTATTTGGCATTATATTAAGAATGAACTTTCTCTAAGTATTCAAATGTTCAGGGACATATAACTATATTTTCTTTCCTATATTTGTACTTGCATAAATTTTATTTCTGTGTATGAATTTGTTCATATCAATATATGTATGATTAGGTATATCTTGGGCATGCAGTTGTGTATATAAATATATTTTTATGCTTTATATTTTTTATTTAGTGGGCTTATATTTATGTATATGTCAAAAGACACAATTATATCTTAAAAAAAAATCAATATATAACAACTAGAGGCCCAGTGCACGAAATTCGTGCACTCAGAGGGGGGTCTCTCAGCCTGGCTTGTGCCCTTCTCACAGTCAGGGAGCACTCGGGGGATGTCCGACAGTCAAACGTCCTTAGCACTGCTGCGGAGGCAAGAGAGGCTGCACTCGCCAGCCGTGAGCCCAGCTCAGGGCTTCTGGCTGAGCAGCACTCCCCTTGTGGGAGCGCACTGACCACCAGGGGGCAGCTCCTGCATTAAGCCTCTGCCCCAGTGGTCAGTGCACGTCATAGCAACTGGTTGACTGGTCGATTGTCTGCCCCCTGGTGGTCAGTGCACGTCATAGCAAGCAGTTGAGCAGCCTTAGCATATTACGCATTGATTGGTTGAATGGCCAACGGGACGACCGGACACTTGGCATATTAAGCTTTTATTATATAGGATTGAGATCTGTCTCACTCCTCATCCCAAAATGAAACCCAGAAGGATCTAAGTTTCAAATGAAATTTAAAAGTACCAGACAAAAACATAGAAAAATATTTTTATAATCTTGGAGTGAGAAAGACCTAAACTAGTAATAAAACTTAATGATCAAAAGAAAAGATTGAAAATTCAACTGCATCAAAACTCAACATGTCTGTATGCAAAAAGAAACATAAGCAGTATCAAAAATACAGACTGGAAATATATTTAGAACATATGACAAAGGGCCAATTTCCCTAATGTGTAAAGAATGCCTTCAAATCAATAAGACAAATATGCAAAGGCCATGACAGATAGTTCATATGTAATAGAAGATAAATATTGGCAGTTATTCAGAGAATAACTTAGCAATGAAGAGCACAGGCTCTGGAGTCATACAGCCCACTAATTTGGTTGAATCCAGTCCTGTTAGTCACTATCTACATAATCTTGGGCAAGTAAGTTACCCCCTCTGTGTCTCATGTTTCATTAAAAGAGAATAATAACACTACTTACCTCATAGGATTGCTAAATTAAGTTAACAAGATAAAGCACTTGGAATAATGCATTGCACTAAAGAAATGCTCAATGGGTGTCATTATTGTACATTAAATAAATAAAAATCAACACAAATAAAATAATACTTTTACCCAACATGAATGAAAAGACAAAATATTAATTTCACAGCACAGATGAGAGTATGTAAAACAGGCCCTCAAGCACTTTTAGTGAGAGTGCAAGTCAGTACACATTCTTTGGAAGACAGTTGGCAGTATCTATCAAAATCTAAAATGCATTTACCAATAGACACAACAATTCCACTTCTAGACTTTATTCTGCTGATAAACTCTATTTATATGCAAAGACATGAACATGCAATAGTGAAAGGTTGAAAATAATCTCAGTTTCCATCAAGAGTAGACTATTAAAATAGATTAGGGCACACTCATAAAATGGAATATTTTGCAGTCATTAAAAATAATACGATAGAGCTATTTATGCTAATAAAAATCTCCAAGATTTGTTGTTACAGTAAAATGGGGAATACCTATAATACAGTAAACAATAAAATAGTCTAAAAAATAAGGTATGTTTATATATTTATTCATGTGTGTATGTGTGTTACCCTTTGTGTTTTTTAAAAATAAGAGATTCACAGGCTTCTGTATGCATGGAATATTTCTAGAATAATGCTGGAAAGAGGAACTGGGGAGCCCAAGGGGAGAGAAATGGTTTTTATTTATATCTTTTGTCCTGCATGAAATATTTTTTACCACCGGTGAAGTTTTGCTTTCAATTATATTTATATACTAAATATATATTTATATATACCTAGTTATATTTAAAACCTAAGTGGCTGCCGAAACCGGTTTGGCTCAGTGGATAGAGCGTCGGCCTGTGGACTCAAGGGTCCCGGGTTCGGTTCCGGTCGGGGGCATGTGCCTTGGTTGCGGGCACATCCCCAGTAGGGGGTGTGCAGGAGGCAGCTGATCGATGTTTCTCTCTCGTCGATGTTTCTGGCTCTCTATCCCTCTCTCTTCCTCTCTGTAAAAATTCAATAAAATATATTAAAAAATAATAATAATAATAAAAATAAAACCTAAGTGGCTATGAAACTATATATATTAATATATGTGAATATGTATACACATTAAACTGAAAGACATAATTATCTTATGAAATGTGTCCATAGGTAGATATATAGAAATGAAAATGGGCAGAGTATAACTTCTTGAAAGCAGGAGTATGTTCTACCAGTGGAGTATGTTAGAGAGTTTGGGATAAAGACAAAACTCAAGAACAACCAGAAAACTCTTGATTAGATTTCAAGTCTTTGTGTATATTCTTAATATGGTCTGTACTTGTATATATTATTTGTAACCCTCCCACCTTTAAGGAACTAAATAAGTGAGCCTCCATCAAGGAATAATTTCATAGGCTTCACAATTTAAAAGCCATGACTTTAATCTTCACTTAAATTTCAGAACTTGAGAAAAATGCTTTTGATTGCTCAAGTTTAGGCAACATCACTTAATTATCCTCTCTTACCTGCCTCTTCTTTAAATCCACTAACAGCTCCTGATGTCTGATTCTTTATGCTAGGCAAATAGTTTGGACCATCAAAGAATCATAAGTATCTCCTGAATAAAAGGACAAGTTAACTAAGAGTCAAGAAAAAAGTTCTCAACAAAATGAATGTTGCCTAATTGCTCTAAATTAAAGGAATAAAAATAGTTAATATCTGTGCCAAGAACTGTTTTAAGCTCTGTATGTGGCTTATCTTATTCCTTAAAACAATCTATAAGGTATTATTATATACCCATTTTACAGATAAAGAAACTAAGGCATATAGAGCCTAACTGGTGAGCCAAAATTCAAATTTGGAACAAGTGACTTGAGAGCCTCCTGGGAATATTTTCACAGTTCTGAAAACCATCCACTGGCAAGATGATTTTGACATACCTGTGAACAGCCCCACTCCTCAGAGTTATTTTTTCCGTGACCATCTGTAGTACATGATCCCACTGGTTCAAGGCTTTTCTAGGAATGAGGAGGCGAGATGCTGGGCTTATGAGGTCTCCATTTGCAATCAAGCTGGACAAAAACAAAGCCCGTGAGCCATACTATTTGACAGAGTAATGCCACTATAATTATAGTGCAAACCCCAAACTAAAAGGAAACCACCAGCCAATTTCAACTTGAACTGTAAAGGCCTCCAACTTACAAGATAGTACAGGGTTCCTGAAGTGGTTTTCTAAATCGAGCTGACACGTTGATCCTGCTGTGGATTACTGGTTTTACCTTTAAAAGCAAAGAAATACAAATCACTGAGCTTATGTTAGTTGTTTCCTATTGAGGAAAAACTACAGGTTTCCAGGGAACTAGCTGAGACCTGTTATGCCAGTGTTAACATCTCGCTTTGTAAAAACACTCTGGGCTCATCCTCTATCAATATTATGTGACCTTAACAAAGCTCTCAAGAAAAATGTCTGCCCCTGATCTATACTAATGCAGACACTGTTGGGCTGTTATGAGAATTTCAGGGCAACTTTTTAAAACAGTGCTTTCTGGAAAACAACAATAAAATACTAGTAATCCTATAAAATACTGAACCCTGAAGTCTCCCTCCAGCCACACATCTGTCTTGTCCCCTCTCCTCACTTCACCTACTCGCTGAATCTAGACCCCATGCATCTTGACCTCATCCTATTCTCTTCAGACTAACTCTGTCACTTTTTCTCAAATTTGCTTCTTCCCTGTTCATCAGCTGCCATTGAGCCAATGCCCTCAGTTCCTGAACTCCTTGCATCTGGGTGGGTCTGGCCATCTTTCCATCCTCATTGCTTCTAGAATCCACGCTGCTGTTAGCGAGAACCACATGGCTCCCTGGTACCTTCTCACCAAGCGTTTGCATCAGCCAGACTCCTCCTCCTCCTAAGTCCATTACTTCTTACGTTTCCAACAGTGGATAATCCAAATCCCCACCTCTCATCTTAAACCCTAAAATCCCACCCCAAATACTCAGCAGATCATTTCCTTCCAACTGATCATTCTCAGCAGATCAAAGTTCAAGAAAAGAAGCTGAAAGGCTGCAGCCTTTCAACCTCTGTATCCTGCCCCCTCCCACCTCATCTGCACCTTTACTGCTTTTCACCTTTCTGCCTGTCTCATAAGAAGGGTCTTCATCCCTTTACAAAGCTCACCCCCACCTGGAATGTGTCCCCTGATGGCTCTATTTGTCCCATTAATTATCTAGGCCCCTCCACCGCCACGTGGGATCTTCAATTTCTCCCTTAGCCTAAGGTGACCAGATTTTAACATTGGTAAAGCGGGACACCATTGACCGGGGAGGAGGGGAGGGGGTCTTGATTAAAAATTTGGTCTATATTGTAATCACTTTTGGTTTTTTTAATAAAAGGAAATTCACTTCTTAGATCATCGTTGAATTTGCATCCTCTTTTCTTACTCATTATGTTAAAAATCTAAAAAAAATAATTTAAAATTATATTATAAATTATTATATACATACTAGTAGCCCGTTTGCACGAAGATTCGTGCAATAGACCTTCATTCACCTGGCTGCCTGCACCAGTTTTCTGCCGGCACCAGGGACCCAGGCCTTGGCTGTGGCCACCGCCTTCTGCCTTTTTCAGGGTCGGGGCTTGGCCCCGGGCGGTGGCTTTGGGCTCGGCGGCACCCAACATCCTTGCTAAGGATCGCAGGAGCCGACCCCCAGTGGTTTCCTGCTATCCGTGCAGGCTGCCCACTGGTGCCCAAGGCCGGGAAAGCCTCCGCCCCAGGCTTTCCTGGCCTTGGGCTCGCCGGACCCAGCGTCCCTGCTACCGATCACAGGAGCCAACCCCCAGTGGTTTCCTGCGATCGGTGCAGGCTCCCCGCTGGTGCCCAAGGCCCGGAAAGCCTTGGCCCCTGGGACCCCCGGGAGCAGCGGGAGGGGCCTGGCCACGCCCCCCCAGGTGGCCGATCGACCCCCGGACCCCCGGGAGGGGCGGGAGGGGTGGGAGGGACCCGGCCACGCCCCCTCGGGGTGCTGATCGCCCCAGGCACCCCCGGGAGCGGCTGAATGGGCCCAGCCACGCCCCCCCCGGGGTGCCGATGGGCCTGGCCACGCCCCCCCGGGGTGCCGATCGCCCCAGGCACCCCGGGGAGGGCGGCATGGGCCCGGCCACGCCCCCCCGGGGTGCCGATGGGCCTGGCCACGCCCCCCCGGGGTGCCGATCGCCCCAGGCACCCCGGGGAGTGGCGGTATGGGCCGGCCACGCCCCCCGGGGTTCCGATCGCCCCAGGCACCCCCAGGAGCGGCGGCATGGGCCCGGTCACGCCCCCCCCGGGTGCCGATGGGCCCGGCCACGCCCCCCGGGGTGCCGATCGCCCCAGGCACCCCCTGGAGCGGCGGCATGGGCCCGGCCACGCCCCCCCGGGTGCTAATGGGCCCAGCCACGCCCCCCCGGGGTGCCGATTGCTCCAGGCACCCCGGGGAGCGGTGGCATGGGCCCGGCCACGCCCCCCGGGGTGCCGATCGCCCCAGGCACCCCCGGGAGCGGCAGCATGGGCCCGGCCACTGGGCACCGCCATCTTGATCTTCTCAACGGCGCATATGCCACCCGGAGTCCCGCCCCCAGCCTCCTGCCGGCCCAATCGTGGGCATAGCGGAGGTGCGGTCAATTTGCATGTTTCTCTATTATAAGGTAATATTGCTTAAAAACACAGTAAGTAGGTACATAATTATATGAACATATTTTATTGTTAGTTTATAAATTAAATTAATTTGATTGTTATAAAGTAACTATATTTTAAAAATTATTTTAATTTTAATCCTATATTTCTTTCTAAATAATAACAATACTAACTTGTATTATTTTTCCTCTGAATTTGCCATAACGTAAGTCGTGTCACTTTCAAGGCCGGCGCTAGACTTTTTGCTGCCACTATAAAATATAAATAATACGAGTACTGTCTGCTAAATTCAAGAAAATTTATGTATTTATGAAATAAATAAATAAATTACTTACCTAAATTATCTGAAGAGCTGATTTGTAATGACATCACTTGTTTAACTAGCTTACTAGCACGCAGTATGATGTGTATCGTCTGAGAGACAGTTACAAAATGTTTTCGTCATTGCCAATCCCAAAAAATGCCATTGTTCATTAAGTCCAAACAATGGTGGTCGAATTCTAACAACTGATCAACAATGCGAACTTTGATAAGCAGTTCTCAATAATCAGTTCTCAACAATTATTTGTTATTATTAAAGTTTAACATTATAAAATTAACAAAAATAATATAAAACTCATATCCTGGCTAAATAGCTACATGGCCGCCGAAAACCGTATATTCCCTTCCCGTTCTCCCACCGTTCCCTAGCTTGTCATGCATTCTTTCCAAAAATCGGGACTTTTTTAAAACGCCGTGGGACACGGGACAAATTGTTAAAAATCAGGACTGTCCCGCCAAAAGCGGGACGTCTGGTCACCTTACCTTAGTCCTATCAAGCACTACCCCATCCCTATATATCCTCCTCCTCCACATTCCCACTTCCTCCTGGCCACATCCTATCTCTGATCTTCTGTTATCCAGTTTCCATCTCTACCACTGAAAGATAACGCCCAACTCGTAGGCATTGCCTATAAGAACCCCGTGGCCAACCATTGCTTGCTCAGTTTCCTCGCCTCCTACCAATACTCCTTCCATGCAGACCCCTGGTAGTACACGTTACACAAACTAACCTACTCCCTTCCATTCCCAAAGCATGCCATGCATCCACCTCTGTGCCTTTGTGCATCGTGCCCCTCTGCATACAATGCCCTCCTCATTTCTCCATTCGCTGGGCCTACCTCATTAATCACGGGCCTTCCTCTATTCATTCTCCCTTTGCTTTCTGTCTCAAACTGCTACTGCTGCTATAGTGTAGGTGACAGCACTCTTGGGGGCTTCCACTCCCCAATTTGAAAAGAAAATTTATAAGCAAAGGGAACTGATAAATAAAAACAGCTAACATTTATTGCACTAGACTTAATGGAAAGCACTGTGCTAAATTTACATGCATTATATATTATTTAATCATCAAAGCCATATCCTGAAATACAATTACTATTGCCCCATTTTACAAGTGAACAAACTAGAGCGTAATTAATTTGTCTAAAATATCGCATATAATAAGGAGCCAAGTAGTTAGTGAGCCCATATATGTGAATCTAACTATTGGTTATACACTTTACTAGTTATTTTAGAGATCAAATATTAACCCTAAATAATTTATAGTACTTTCTCCTTTTTCAAAATATGCTTTTTTGAGAGGGACAAAATGCATGAATTTTCCTGCCTCTCATTGGTGACTAAAAAAATACTTGCAATGCCTGCTAGTTGTATAATAAATGTTTGTTAAAATTTAATTAAAAGATACACTGATCTAAGGCACATGGATCAATGAAACAAAATAGAGAGCCAGGAAATAAACCCACACATATATGGTCAGTTAATTTACAATAAAGGAGCCAAGAATATATGTATAATGTGAAAAGAACAATCTTTTCATGCAAACTAAACAGCCACATACAAATGAACGAAACTGGACCCCTATATTACACCATATACAAAAATCAACTCAAAACCAATTAAAGACTTAAATATAAGACCTAAAACCATAAGTCCTGAAATAAAACATAGGGAGTGAGCTCCTTAACAAGAGATAACAAGTGTTGGTTAAGATGTGGAGAAAAGTAAACCCTTGTGCACTGTTGGTAAAAATGCAAATTGGTTCAGACACTACGGAGGTTCCTCAAAAAATTAAAAATAGAACTACCAAATGATCCAGCAATCCTACTTCTGGGTATTTATTTAAAGGTAATGGAAACAGAACATTTGAAGCGATGTCAGCACTCCACATTCATTGCAGCATTATTCACAACAGTCAAGACACAGAAACAATTTAAGTGTCTGTTGATGAAAAATGGATAAAGAAAATGTGATATTACACACACACACACACACACACACACACACACACACACACACAGTGGAATATTATTCAGCTGTGAGAAAGAAAGAAGTCCTGCTACTTGTGACAACACGGATGGACCTTGAGGGCATTATGCTAACTGAAATAAACCAGACAAAGAAAGACAAAAACTGTATGATATCACTTATATGTAGAATCTGAAAAAACAAAAGTCAAACTCATAGAAAAGGAGAGTAGAAAAGTGGTTGAGAGGGAGGGTGGGGAAATGGGGAGAGTAACCAGATATGAACGTTCAGCTAGAAGATGAATAAGGTTCAATGTAAACATGGAAGAAAAAAGATACTCCAATACAGAATAGAATGTTTTTAATTCAATCAAAATAATTTTACATTTTAAACCCAGAGACTCTTGCACTTATACCAACATTTATGGTGATGTTGACTTTTTAAAAAAAGATGTTTAATAGGGAAGGCAGGCACCTAAACAAAATTCAAATAGTAAAATGGGTCAAATGGTGAAATGCAAATGTCCTTCCTATTCCTGCTCCCCACCACCATGTTGCAACCAGAGTCAGCAATGTCCCTTCAAACATTAGTCTACACAGACATAAGCATATTATCTTATCCTTACTAATAAAAGGTTAAGTAGTCGTCACGCCCTCACGCGTGATGCCCTCATGCTGTCACAAGATGTCTGCATGCACAGTGGAGGTGTGCTTCCCGCGGCCCCACACGTGCACTGCGGAGGTGGGACCCCCGGCACCGGCCTACCTCTTTGGGGCAATCGATTATGGGGCTCCCACACTGTGAAAGGGTACAGGACAGGCTAGGGGACCCCTCCCCACCCCAAGTGCATGAATTTCATGCACCGGGCCTCTAGTGAATATATAATTTTTAAACACAACTAATATCCTGCTATATCCCTTCATCTGCACCTTCCTTTTTCACATAGCAATATACCATGGAGACTGTTCCTTAGTGGTACTTAGGGGAAGGGTTGCTTCATTCTTTATAGCAGCTGTGTATATCCCACTCTGTGGACATGCCATGGTTTATTTAACCTGTCCCTTAGTAATGGTTTCCAAACTTTTGCAGACTTTGTTTCCAAACTTTTGCTATTGCAAATAGTGCCATGATGTGTTTCCTTGGAGATACTCATTTGCACAAATATGTAAGTATGTCTGTAGAATAAACTATTAAAATTGAGAACTTGCTAAAGAAATAAGCATTTTTTGTTTAATGGGATTTATTGAAAGCTTAGTCTTGATCAATCTCAAGAGTCCCTTGATTTATTTAGTTCATACGATAGCCTAGACAATACATCCATTTATAAGGAATGCTGTTATATGGCCAGGTGTGGTTTACAATGTCTTTAGGTGACTACAAATCCCTCTTCCATCAATCAGATTGCTCACTCGTAAGGTCAGCATGTTTAACTGCATATAACTTTTACCTGTGTGAAGGACAGGCCTTTCTGACTCTGCTTGTGTTAACAGTGTCTTTCTCTTGAAATCCACTTTTTAAATATAGCTACGCTGCCTCCCTGCTCACTTGACTTAAAGCTGCTACCACATCCCTGGTTCTCTGTTGCCTTTTGCTGCTTATTATTTTTTTCCGTAACACCATCATCTGACACATAGTATATTTTATTTATTTGTTTTCTATTTTCTGGTCCCTATTGTTACTTTTTAGTTACTCTCAATAATAACTACTAAGGTACTGAGCACACACTTCATACTCAGTTGTTAATTTTTCAAAAGTCTTGCCTACCAACCTTAATTGTTCAATACCTTGCTGGATTATTGAATTCAAGATGAAGATGAATAAGTTATATAAACAAATAACTTAAAAACTTTTGAGTTGGCTAAAATATGCTACTCTTTTTTAGAGCATATGTATTTATAATATACAGAATTTAATAAATAAACATGATTTTAAAAATAATTACATAACTTTATTCTGAGTCTATACATTGTTGCTTGAATTAAAGCAAACCATTGGCTTGGACAAGGTTTTTATTCATTCATAAGACAAATACTTCCCAAATGTTCATGATTGACCAGCTGAACTGAAGCTTAATCTTAAATATATATTTATTTGAGTCATTATAGTAAAAATAATGGAAATAGTCTGTCTTCAGATACACTAATAAAATAATCTTAAGAAATAATCTAAGTAATATATCTGAATTTTAAAAAATGCAACACCACTGTATAAAATAACTGAAAATTTTTCCTTTAGAAAGAATTTTTCTACTGACATCTTAAATAATAAATAATTAAAATTTTAAGTTAAATCTACTGCATATAAGGAGCTTTCCAGAGTCCTCATCAGGGATTAAGTACTGGTCACTTGATGCTAATCTAGAGATATCAAGGGGTTAGATAAAGGGAAGCATATTAAACTAGAATGTTTTTTAAATTTTTAAATTTTCTTAGTAACCCAAATACTTTTCCTAACCCTTTGAAAATGCATTTAAAATATGAGAATAATGTTAAGTGTCAACACATCTAGTTACAGAGGATAGATGCATAGGGATGGACTAGGAGGTACTCCCACTCAGACCCCTGGGTCCCAGGAATGGCGTTAGTTGTGTAATCTGTGACCATGAAAACACATCAAGGCAAAACTCAGACTTTGGGTCCAGCAGAGCTAATACTCCTATTTGGTTTTGTCTGTTGGTGAGGGAATCACCACCAAGCAAAAGTAGGATATGCTTACAGCTGACTTCTGCCTTTAGTCTGCACTGGGCAACATTACCTTAGAAAACCCTGTTTATTGAGAAGTAGGTTAGCCTGGCGAACCAGAGAGAAAGGGTCATCCCTTGAGTATGATAGATACATGATAGATAGATAGATAGATAGATAGATAGATAGATAGATAGATAGACTGACCACAAATTTGACTAAGATGCTTGTTGGAAACATTTTTAAAGTCAAAGGTGGCAAAAGTGACTTAATTATGTTCACTCAGCTAGAATGAGGTAAGCCAGGGAGGGCTCTAGCGCAGATCTTTGGTAACAAATCTCATGTGCTTTCCAATATATCACTCTGTCTCTGGTATCTTAGACTGTATTTATGTCACAAATGGCCATTTTTAAAACAAAAATAAAAACCGACCAATGCTTCATGTGAAACTGATTAGTCTAAGTATGTAATTTACCTTAAGTTCACAAATTCCACAATATACATAGCAGGACATCATAGTGACTGTGAAAATTCAAGTTAAAATCTTCATGACTCAAAAATATGAATCTATTTGTTATAAAAAAACAAACTCAACAAAACTGAAAGTGTTGCTGTGAAAATATACATATATTTAAAATAATAAGGTCAAAATCTACAAACTGAGTAACTAGTTCCAAATTCCAGGACTAATTGCCAATTCAATACCTCCTACCTTATTTTCTTGATCTGTAAAAATAGGGATAATCCCACTAAATTAGCCCAAAGGGATGCTCCATGAACTAATTAATGAAGTGGCAATACAACCCCCTGAGGCTGTTAGGCTGCATGCTTCAGAGAATCCATCTGCCTCAAATCTCAGCACTCACCATCTCCAGAAACCCTAAGCCAAGAAAACCAAACTCAGTCTACGGACCTGAGGAAATGATGCTATTAAACGAACACCACCACAAAAGCCTAATGACACTGACTTATTGTAAAAGCTCATCATACAATTTGAAAACTCAAATCTGAATCATATATAAAAACTCAATTTTAAAGAACATATCAGGATTTTGTGACTATCCATAAGACAGACTTAAACATTAAGGAAAAAGTTAAGTACTAAAGTTATAGGCCAACCTACACATAGACACTTTGACTCTTATTCTGTGGATTTAAGAAAAGTGAGTTCTCAAAATGGTAACCTTGAGGAAAATTTTGTTACTACTCTAAAAAGATAGCATATAGCATAGAAAATAACAAAGTCCTTCACAAAATATGTAATCATTTTCTACCACTTTTTTGATAAATGAAAAGGGATAACATTTATTAAAAGACAACAGAGTAAAAAAATAACTTACCCTAGAGATAATGTAACTGATGAATACAAACTATTGTTTATTCTAAAGAGCTTCCTTAAATATGGGAGAAAGATCAGCTAAAATGCCTGATGCATGGTGATGGTATGACCCACCAGGTTGAGCATGTCCTGTGTTGATGGTATGTATCATAACTAACAATTAGAAAGTGCCTCTATCAGAGGATAGTTCATGCCAGGAACATCTCCTAGACTTCATGAAATGAAACCATTTATCATAAAGTTGCTCCAGATGCATGGACTGCAAGAGAAACTCAAAAAATGAAAAGCTACATAGCAAGAGGTGAGGACAGTAACCGAAGTTTTCCAAAGGAGGGTTGACTCACCTTCTCCTTGGATTTCTACTGATGGTGTTGCATCAAATCTTAATAATTATAAGTTTTGCCTTATCCTAATCTGCAGATTAACACAGATCTGAGACACAAAAATTACATGGTTTAACTATCATTGTCTGTCACTTTTTCATATCTCAAGAAATAAATTCTGATAATTGGTACAAAATTTAATAAATAAAATGCATCTGTTGGGCTTATGTCATTTCCATCACTAAATATGTCAGTGTTTTTCTTTCCATTTTCAAGTAAACTAAGAAGTAGTTCCACTTTTGGAGGTAGAAGGTTGTAGGTGACTACTGTTCCCAACATGACAACAAAAACTGAGAGACAAGCTAGAAACCTTAATTTTAAAAAATGCATCAAAGAGCTTAAGATGCGAAGAAGTCTGAATGAACTAAATTCCAGAAAGGGATGAACCTCTCCAAGTGAGAGGAAACCTACAGCTGCTTTAATACCCAGGGGCACAGCAGGCAGAGGAACAAACCTTCCCATAAATGGCCAGCCAGTGTGTGAGCTGGCATGACAGAGAGACCCAAGAGCAAGTCTGCACTGCCCACCAATTCTTCCCCATGAGATTGTCTTTAAGTGCACATAAGTGCTACAAAGCTAAGAGCAGGGGGAAAAGCCCCATGGTGTGGAAAGCTGGGGGTGGGACTAGGAGGGAAGGAGGGAGAGAGGCAGGGAAAGAGGGGGGGAGGGAGGAAGGAGGAAGGGAGGGAGGGAGAAAGGGAGGGAGGGAAGAAGGAAGGAAGGAGGGGGCAGAGAGAGAGAGAGAGAGAGAAAGAGAGAGAGGTCTAAGGATGTAAATAGCTTACAGTTGAAATAAAAGTAGTGATCTCTCTCTAGAATTTCACCAGTATTAAACCCAAAGCCCTGCTGGAGAGGGGGCAAGGCCTGATTCACCAACTAAATGTTTGAAACCACTGACAAAGTAAAACTAAAGCTACAATTCATTCTACTCCCAGCTCAACAATGGATTACACTGAGATCAGTTCCTCACACTAGCAGCTCAACAGAAAAAGGGGTGTAGTTTTTTTCCTGTGGGTAAACATAACCTACTTTCAATTTCTACAAATTTTATACAAAATTGTATACAAAATACCAGTATGCAATGAAACTATAAAACATGTAAATAAAGAAGACAATATGACCCATTATCAAGAGGAAAAAATACAGTCAAACTCACAAATGATTGTGATGTTGAAATTAGCAAATTAGGATTTTTAAATAGTTATTATAAATATGTTACAGAAATCAATAAAAAGGGGAGACAAATAGATGAAAGATGGAAATTTTTTTAAATATATTTTTATTTATTTCAGAAAGGAAGAGGGAGAGAGAGAGATAGAAACATCAATGATGAGAGAGAACCATCGATCAGCTGCCTCCTGCACGCCCCCTACTGGGGACTGAGCCCACAACCTGGACATGTGCCCTTGACCAGAATCGAACCTGGAACCCTTAAGTCTGAAGGCCGATGCTCTATCCACCGAGCCAAACCAGCTAGGGCAAAAGATGGGAAATTTTAGCCCAGACCTGGAAACTATAAGAAAACACACAAATGAACATTCTAGAACTAGAAAACAGTATATGTGAAATGAAGAATTCATTAGATGGGCTTAATAGCAGATTAGACACAATAGAAGAAAGGATGAGTCAACTCAAAGACAAAGATTATCCAAGGTAAAGCACAAAAAAGTAAAAACACGGTCAGTTCATCAGAGATATGTAAAACAAATGATGTAGCATGTGTAATTGAAGTCAAGGAGAGGGGAGAGAGAGAGTGAGCCAAAAGAAGTATTTACAGAGAAAATGGCCAAAAGTTTTCCAAAACTGATGAAAGGTGTCAATTAACTGATCCAAAAATTTCAGTAAGCCCTAATCAGGACAAATACAAAAAGAATCACACCTAGTCCCACTACAGTCAAACTGCAATCAGAGAAAATATGCACATTTAAGTCAAAGGAACCAACAATAAGAATTATGACTGGCTTCTCTAAGAAACAATGTAAGCCAAAACACAATATAAGAACATCTTTACTAGTAAAGTGTTGAAAGAAAAAAAATGTTAACCTGGAATTCTATACCCTGAACAAATATCTTTCCAAATGGGAGGTAAAATAAAAACATTTTTTTTCGGAGAATTTTGTTAGCAGACCCACACTACCAAAAATATGTAAAGAAATCTCTTCATATTGATGGAAAGTAATATAAAATGAATGTCTGGATCTGCACAAAAGAATGAAATACATTTAAAGAAAATATATGAGTAATTTTAAAGACTTAAAATTTTTAATCTTAAAGACTATTTTAAAGCAAAAAGAATAGTAATGACTCATGAGATTTGTAACATGTAGAAGCAAAATATTTCACAAGAATGCAAAGGTACAAATGAAGGTAAATGAAATTATACTGTAATCAAGTTCTTTGTCTTCATGAACTAGTAAAATATTTGAAAGCAAACTAAAATAAGTTAAGAACAGACACTGTGAACTCTAGAGTAGTCACTAAATAAATCACGAAGAAGCATAGCTAAAAAGCCAATAAAAAGATAAAATGAATTAATTTTTCAAACATTTCATGAATCTAAAGAAGGCAGCAAAAAAACAAAAAACAAATGTGAGCTGCAACAACACAAACAATTATAATATGGTAGACTCAAAACAAATCATGCCAGTAATTTAGTATATGTAAATAAACAAAAACTTCAATTAAAGTATAGAGATGGTCAGATTGAATAAAGAAACAATACCCAAGTATACCCTGTTTACAGAAGATACACCTTAATATAATGACATGAGTAGATTGAAACTAAAAGGATGAAAAATATTCCATGCAAATATTAATCAAGGAAATCCAGATTTTCTGATCAATGCAAGATTATAAGAGATACATAATGCCCATTTGCTCTATTAATTTTTATAACAGATTTATATTAAAGGGGTTTTAATCAAACATATGTATATTTTAAAGTTGGATATTTCTTACAAAATACATTCTATTTAATATCTGGCATACTAAAATATCTTTTTCTAGTATTATGCTCTTTTAAACTAAGGAAAATTAATTTCCAAAAATACCATTAATCTGAAATAGTATAGCTCCCAAATGTTTTGGACATATGATCTTCTATGATATGGAAGAAAGCACAAATAAGGAATGTAACTAGAAACTCCATCATAGTTCGGCAAATGTCTGAATTCCATCATTCTGTGACCATTCTCAGTTTCCTATATTAAGATCTGCTTTTCTGCACAAGCCTAAAATGTCAGTAGGGTTTCACCCAGGGTTCCATCTCTTTGTAACTTAAACAAACTCTCTCCCTGGTCAAATTTATCTAACCCAATGTTATTTATTACCAACATCATTTTGCTAATAATGATCAAATCTCTATATCTTTAGTCAGCTCTTTCTCCTGATTACCATCAAATCTCTATCTTTAGTCCAGATCTTTCTTCTGACACTAAATCTGTATAACCAACTAGATATGTCTAATACTTTTACAACTGTTAAAAGACAGTTAAGCCCAGCTGGCGTGGCTCAGTGGTTGAGTGTTGACTTATGAACCTGGAGGTCTAGGTTTGATTCCCGGTTAGGGTACATGTCCAGGTTGCAGGCTGGATCCCCAGTGTGGGGTGGGGCGTGCAAGAGGCAGCCAATCAATGATTCTCTCTCATCATTGATGTTTCTATCTCTTTCTCCCTCTCCCTTCCTCTCTGAAATCAATACAAATATATATATATATATATATATATATATTTAAAAAGATAGTTAAGACAAAGATTTGTAAAATATTTTATACCTAAGCACTCATCAATTCAGCAGTCTCTAATACAAGAATTATTTTGCATTATTAAAATTTGCATAAATCTGCAATCTAAGGCACTTGAAAAAAATCTAACACAAGACACATCATTATCCTACATCCAGACAATAATGAAGTCCAATAGCTTCTCCCTCCTCAAAATTGCTTCATCTGTCTCCTCCTCTACACACCCCATGGCCCAGGGTCAAGGTCCTTAAAAATCCTGCCATAACCTACATCCAGCATGCTCTAACCTGTATTTCTTTCCTCTTTCATCTACCTACTTCTGAATTAGCCTTCCTGAAGCACAGATGCAAACATGTGACTTCCCTGTATTAATGCCTTTGAAGGCTGCCACTGCCTTCATATAAAGTTTACATGTCTTAGAGCTGAATATTTGAGATCATATTTGAGTTGGGGCCATCCTACCACACTCGGACCTCATTTCTCAAAATTCTTCACTCAGCTGGATATAACTCTTTCCTCAGAAATTCCATAATATTTGTCTGAATATCTCATGCAACATTTCTCATAGGTATAACATATTCCCTTATAGTATCAATATTTATGAGGACCACTTCTCTTTTTTGTTATTTTAGTAAAGAGCCCCATCAATAACTAAAAGATCCATTTGTGGTGCTTTAGACATAGAATTCACTCAGTAAGTATTTTAATTAAACAAAATTAGAACCAATTTTTTGAACATATATCATGCCCAGAACTGTATCAAATATTTTCCAAATGTTACCTTGACTTTCATAATACATTTATAAATGCTATTTTCAAATAAGTTTACACTGCAAAACACATCAAAATTTATAAAATGTTTTCATTTATTGTGACATTTGTTCAACAAAATAACATTATGAGGTTAGTATTATTCCAGCTGTTTAGGTAGGAAAAGCTGAGCCTCTTTACCCCTCAAGGGCACACAATGAACAAAGAAGCAGTCACAAGAAGCCACTCCTGATTCCCAGTCCAGGGTTCATTCCTCCTGTTAATGTTGCTCGAGATAGAAACTGGCCACTAGAAGAAGTCGAAGACACATATTTGCACCCATTTAATAAGACATTTCTTGAATTATACATCAATGAAGATATGCAAACATATATATATTGGCATATCTAGACTGCCCTCTTATTCAGTGATCTCAGTGTCTTTGCAAGACTACTCAAGTTTCTCTCCCTGTGGCTAGTACCTGTCAAATAGTCTTTACATGATTATACCAGCATAATTTATGGAACCCCAATTTAATTAAAATTGAAATCATTTAAACCCCCCAAACTCCTAGAAATTCCAGAAAGGCAAGGTGGCAAAATCAGTACAGCCACTTAAATATTATGGAGAGAATATTTTTATCAACAGTATTATATAATAATAAAAAATCCCAATCACTCAAACTTCAGTGAGAACCTAGTTATAAAAGATGTCTCTAATTATAATGAACAAGCTGTTCAGAATATTCCCAGAAGGGTCCAATTAGTTTCTCTGAGCTGATGAAACTGCTCTTCTGTACCTGGGTCCCCTGCAGGTCCCCATGTTTGTTGTACCCAGTCCAGGGCCTGATTCCCTGAGGAAGGGTTAGGATTCACCTGCTAGGTGAGGATTTTCATCTCTTATTCAGAGGGTTATTTTTCTGCCAATAAAGGATACATTAGCATCAGTCTGCAGATCTGTCTTTTGAACTATTCTCTAAATTAAAATAGGAAAACAACTCAAAACAAATGTTGAATGTGGGTTCACCAATTGTAACAAATGTACCACTCTGGCAGAGGATGATGATAATGGAGGAGGCTGTGCATGTAGGGGCACATGGGAAATCTGTACCTTCCTCTCAATTTTGCTGTGAACCTAAAACTGCTTTGAAAAATAACATCCACCAAAAAATGTGACCCCCAAAATTAGATGCCCATGATAAGTAATATCTTTCTTGGAAATTCTTAAGTAGAAGCATATATTTAAATAAAATGTCCATATTGCTAAATCTTCTTCTCTTAAAAAAAATTGACCATCTATTTTCATCAATTTTGAACCATCAAATCAATTTTCCAGCATACTTCATTTTTTTAAACTATTGGCATTCTGGTTTAATTTTCTCTTAATTGTACTTTGTGGGCTGCTTTTTAAAAATCAGTTAATCCTTAGCTTAACTTTATTTACAATGGCTACTTTATCTTATAGAAAATTGAACGGGACTTGAGTCATTTTTAAGGCATTCATAAGTTAAGCCTAAATGAGCTTCCGTAATGCTATGCTAAGAGAACAATATGACCCCCATTAAGTTAAAAAATAACCCATTAACCCAGGAGAATTCTTCGGAGAAATTACAGGAACTACCACTAACCAAGCATTAAAAAATAAGTTTTTTATTTGTCTCTCTTCTTTTGTATTCCTTATTAACTCACTAGCTATGTTTACTTTTCACCATTGCCATTTTTGTTTGTTTTGTTTTCCCAAACAGGATTTGGGTTACCAAATCGCTCAGACACTTCCAACCTAGGCAATGGAATGTAAAATTTCCACTAAAAATGCAGAGCCGCTGGAAGTGTCTACATAACAACGCAAGATGAAAGTTAGCAATGTTGAGTATGCAGGGCAGTCCATGTGGGTGGAATGCAGCTTCCACCTGCATTTAAATAAGTCATTTGGTCCCCAGGACTCCCACTGAAGAATGTGCCAACTGTACACGATCTACATTCAGTCCTTCATAAATACCAAGAACACTATTAACCCAGCAACTGATAGCAAGGGAAATGCCACTAACATTTTTAGCAACTATTAGTTTTTCACCCACATTGCATTGGCTCTGTGCCCCATGCTGAGGACTCAGTACTGAAGAGGGCAGACAGGGGCCTCCACTCTCACTGAGCTTATGTGTGGGGTGGAATGTGGGCGTGAGAGACAGTAAAGGAGTAAAGGAATGAATAAGTGGCATAGCATTATTCAGGGGCACTGGACTGGGAGGCAGCTTCAAACCCTAGGAGCTCAGCCCCTCACTGAGTTACCTGAAGCAAGTCACTTCACCAATCTGTGTAGTCCTGTCTACTAAGATATAGGATGAGGGGACTGCACTTTGAGCATCTCTAAATCCCCTTCAAGTTTTCACATTCTCCAAGAATATTAAAGTGTTATTAAAATACAACCTTACAGTAAAAAAATAAATAAAAAGGTTTTAAAATTAAACTGTGAAAATTAAGACCTTGCTGATCCTAAGTGTCAAAGACTTACTAAAAGCAATTGGGATCTCTATGATTTGGAACAGAACATCATTATTTACACCAAACAGAATCTGATACACGTCTCCTCTCATAACTTATAGTAAAATTGACTAGGCTAACTAGGTTTATGATAAAAATCATTTACAAACTTCAGTTTCAACTGCTGACTAGAAACCACATAAACAACCATGCGCTTCCCAAGGCAAATATGACAGTAATTAAATTGGAACTAACAAGAGTCAATCTTTCAAAGAAGTCCTGAAGACCAGAAAGGCTCCCTAACATGGTTGTAATACTTCATGCTGTTTACAGCAGACCCATGAGACCACTGACTCCATTGTTCTAACTGGTTTAAAGTAGTTCCCTATGTCACTTTCTTAACCAAAACTATCTGATGTTCTAATGCTGCATGCTTGAGACCTTTTAAAAATATTTTGTTTTTCTTGGACTAGGACTACAACCTGAGTTTTAAAATTTAGGCATATTTCCCTCTCAAATTAATCTAGCCTCAAAAGTTCATATCCTCCTTTCCCATCTTGGTTTAATTACTATACTTCTCTAAAAGAAATACTGAAATACACTTTGTCTTCCAGGAATACGCTTTAAGGTTTTCAGGCTATAAAATGATACATATCTACCTATGATTTTTTTCACATGCCCTGCCCCATAAATCGTCCCAGATAATGTGTGTTTCTGTAGCTTTCGAATGAAGGAACCTCCCAGGAATCAAATCACCCACATCAACCACCTGCCCTCATTGCCATAGTTGAGGACACACGAAGCACCCAATGCCAAGAAGAAAGAAAGCTGTCCATGGGTGACACTCTTCTTCCAAAGGAAGAGGCAAGTACTAAGAGGCACCCCACATTCTGAAATCTGAAGCTGTCTGCAGTACAATTATCTGAACATCTCATAGTTTATCTACTGTCAGCATAGAGTGTCCATTCATTCAATGACATCTATCACTTATCACAGTTATCTACTCTGTGCCAGGCACTGGGGCAAGTGTTGAGTGCTCATCCTATATAATAAAAGGCTAATATGCAAACAGATCAAATGGCAGAACAACTGGAACAACCGAACAACTGGTCACTATGATGTATACTAGGGGGCGTGCACAGAACATAGTGGACGTCGGCCGTGGCGGGATGGTGGAGCAGGTGAGCAGGGGCACCAGACCAAGGTGGGGTGCCAGGCTCTGTCATTGGGGCAAGCCTCTGGTGGTTACTGAAAATTCTTTGCTCCCACACACTGCAGTCCCACCCGGCACTCACACCCACTGCCAGCGCCAGCCCCACTCACACCCACAGCCAGCACTGGAGCTGCCACTTGCACCTGCTGCTGGCACCTGGTTCCGGTCCCAATCGCTCGGCACTGTCAGCAGGTGTGAGCGGTGGCTGGCAACCTCAATAGCCCCTCAGAGCTTCTCCACCTCCCCCTGCTCCTCAGGGGCAATCAGGGCAGGCAGCCACCTCTCGAACCTGCTGCTGGCGATGGCCCCACTCACACCTGCTGCCAGTGCCAGAATCGCCACTTGCACCACAGACAGTGCTGGAGCCACCGCTCACACCCACTGCTGGCACCTGGCGCAAGTCCCAAACACTCGGCACTGTCAGCGGGTGCAAGTGGCAGCTGCCGACCCTAATAGCCCCTGAGGGCTTATCCACCTCCCCCTGCTCCTGAGGGGAGATCAGGGCAGCAGCCACCACTCACACCCACTGACGGCACTGGCCCCTCTCGCACCCGCTGCTGGCACCAGCCCCACTCACTCCACACTGTCAGTGGGTGCAAGCAGGGCTGGTGCTGTCAGTGCATGGGAGCAGTGGCAGCAGGAGCAGGGCTGCCGGAAGAAAGAGGACAGGGGCCTGTGGCAGGAGGGGCCAGGCAGGGGCACGGAGGATGGCCCAAGACCCACCCCTGTGCCCACTGCAGCCTCACAGCCCACAGTTCCTTTCAAGGTGCATGAATCCGTGCACTGGGCCCCTGGTT